>NC_139913.1:23683989-25083989 GCF_905171665.1 Trachurus trachurus | reverse complement strand
CCTGCTGGAGGAAGCGCAGGTACTCGTCAATACTGCAGCGAGAAAACTTCCTCGGCAGGTTGAAGCTGAAGGACGGAGAAAATGAACAGAACAGGAATGACTGATTTGGGATATGACTCAAAATCAAATTCAGAATGAAATATATTGGATCAGATTACAGACATGCAGAGAGAACAAAATAAAGATTTCACCGAGTCTAAATGAACAATGACAGTAGTTTTACATCAGTTCCCTGTAAGATGAGCCCATACCCTGTGTCCTCCATGATGCAGCCCAGCCATGGATCTGGACACCGGCAGTCTCCTGGACACACACACACACACATTGTGGTCATGACAACAGCTGCTGCTCCTTCTCACCACCGGAGGGAGCTGTTAGTGCAGCTGAGGTAAAATGTTTTCTTTTCTCAATGACAAATTTAATGCAATTCCCAGTGGAAAACATTGTGAGAGCAGCATATAGGGTGAGGACATTTGTAAGACAGGACAGATTTGAGCTATAGGACAATAAAAGTAAGCATTTTATCAGAGGGACGAAGATACTAAAAGTAGAAAGTCATTTAAGACCAGTGTGTATGTAACTCTGTGTCTTTGAGTCATGACAAGGCCAACTGTCGCTGTTTTTAAATCCACCGTGAATCCTTGTGCAATGTCCAAACCATTGACTTTGGTCTGACCTGCAGATGTTCGCTCCTTGTTCCTCAGCATCCCGATGTTCTGGCCAAGACTCTGACACAACGTGATGGCCATGGGCCCCACCGTGCCAAACTGAAGATATATGTATAAAAACACAAACAAGGACAAAAACTGAAGGTGAAAGAGACTTAAGGACTAATGAGAAAAAACATTCCAACTTGGCCAAACACCAATATTTTGTTTTCAGTTTCTCAAGGCCAGTGGAGGAGAAGTGTCACCTCGTTGATGCCTCCACCCCGGGTGACTGAGCAGATCCCCCCGATGTACGCCGCCTCACTGCGGCTGCTCATGAACGTCCTACCACTGTGGGAAAGACACACAGACTGATGTAATAATAGAAAGAAGAGGAGAAACAGGAGGTGGAGCAGAGGAAGAAGAGGAGGAATTTGGAGGAGAAGTGAAGGATGAGGTGGAAGTGAGGGAAGACAAGAGATAAAGAATGATGAAAAGGGGGAGGATAATTGGGAGTGGGAGAACAAAGAGAGGTGAAAGAAAAGTGAGGAGGAGAAGAAATAGAAGATGGAAAAAAGACAGAGGACGTGGCGAATGAAAAGAAAGGAGGGGGAGGAAAAGGAAGGAGATGGAATATGTAGAAAGGGACAAGAGGAAACAGGAGGAGAGGAAAGAGGAGGAGGATGAAGGGGAAGAAATAATAGAACAAGGTGAATAGGGAGGTTGGAGAAGAAGAAGAAAGGGGGAGGAGGAAAAGGTAGAGGAGATATAGAAGTCGAAGGTGGAGAAAGACAGGGAGGAGGAGGAAGAGAAGAAGAAGGAGGAGGAGGAGGAGATGGATAAGAGCAGCAGCAGCAAACTGAACCCACGAGAAGAGGTGCACGGCGTCGTAGCGGCCCTTGATGCTCTCCTTCCTGTACTTCATGAAGTCACGCAGGGTGAGCAAGGCGTCGTCGCCAACGGAGACCTTGTTCTCTACCGACCAGGTTTCCATGGCCACCAGGACGATGCGAGTGTTGAGCTGCTCCTTGTAGATCTGGACACGTCAGAAAGGAAGAAAGGAAAAAAAATCACAGGAGAAGAATTATACAACAGGTGAAGAGACGAAAACACAGCCCACTTCATCATCAGAGATAAAGACCTGTGTAAGTGTTGTCATGGTGATACAAGGCCAATGTAATGTCAATTCAAATAAGAGAAAACACAAACACACATCTAACATCTCATATATGTGAAGTCATTATGATGTATAATATAAATGTGTCCGGGGGGAACTGTTTAAAAGATGGGATTTTCTGACGTGTGAACCTTCTTCTGCAGGGTGGGGGCGCTGTAGGGAAGCTCTTTATTCACTTTCATCTTTACTTCCTGCTACTTTATTGACTCCTCCTTTAATTCAGGTTCTACCTCCTTACCATCTACTACACTTCCTTCTTTACACCCTTATTTTCATCATTTCTTCTTTACTTCCTTTGTTATGTAGGCTACTTGCTTGTCCCTGTCTCAGATCCCTTCATTCATTTTCCTTCTTTGAATTTACTTTTTCTGTACATTTGGAGATTGTCGTCATCACAATATATAGTCTAGTAGTCTAATTTAGATCAGATACAATAACACCTACGAGTGTACCAGTGAATGCATTGATGCATGTTGGTGTAAATTTTCCTCCCTTGAAACCATTGCAAAGATTGAACAAAATAAAACGGCTTTTTTAATTATTATTATTATTATTTATGTAATATATCTTTTTATTTATTTACTATTGCATTACCTGTTATATGACAATACGGATTCAAGAGCTAAAAGCAGGTGCTTGCCATTTGTCAGGTTACTGACTCAAACTAGTGACAGATTTCTTAAAGTGACAGAGAATTTTTCATAGTCAACAGTGTGAGACCAAACCTGAGGTGCTTAGAATAACATCAGACAGTAAAAAAAGTATTTTTTGTGAATAAGGGATGGCAGCTGTCCCGACCAGGAATGTCTCATCTGCAGGAAAAAGCAATGAAATCTGGCGACTGTCCTGAATAAGCTCAAGAGACTCTCTACAATAGATTCACCATGAAGAGGTGCCACGGTTACAAAAAAACAAATAAACATGACAGGCAGAGGAAGCTCATGGTCGGCTTCCCATTAATATTCAGACTTTTGTAGATTATCTTTGTTGATTTAAAGCCACTCACCGCATCGGCCATGTTCACCACAGCTTTGGCAAAGTTCTTGGTCTGAGTGGTCGACCGACGGAGCTGCACAAACTAACAAAAGTAGAGGAGAAACAGCATCACTGCCTTATCTTCTGTTGTCAAAGTCTTATCAGCTGAGCACCGTGTGATTAATGATGTGTTTTTTAATGAGAACCTCACTGACGTTTTATTATTGCTCTCATGCTGCGGTTACAGAGATAAGGTCAAAGAAAAGACTCTGGAGCTGTGTGCCTCATCCTACCATGTCGTGGTCGTTGACCACCATCAGCTCGATGTACTTGGTCTCCGTCTGGACGGTGCGCTGGCCTCGCCGCACCTGGAGGTGGCAGAACAAGTACACACACTGTCATAATAACCTTCATGGAAGACAAACTGATACATGAACACAACACGCATACACGCACCCAGCAGGTGAAAGCACTGGTTAAACTGATGCTGGTTAAACTCTGGTCTTTGTCCTTGAGAGCAATAATCACTTATTCATGAAGCAGAATATTGTTTAGTCTTTGATGATGCCATGTCTGATAACATCAGGAGTCTAATAAATTACTTAAAAGTACCTGGAAGTTTTGAAATGAACATCCTAGATATTATTTCAAATCTAAAAAACACTGCTTCTCCAGGACTGTGTGGCTGATGTTTTGGTTGATTGAAGATGCAGGAAACCTCGGCACACAATCCTACAATCGTCAGTGAATGAAGTGAAAAATGTGGTTTAAACCGAAATAAATGATAGGAAAACCACATTCACGCGCATCCCTTGGCTGCACACACAGAGAGGACCGCCCCTTTATGCCGTTCTCTCTCCTCATTGGATAAAGGTTGTAGGATACAAGGAAAGTTTTCTCCTCGGCTTACAGCAGAGCAGAGTGACTGACAGACCAAACACTCTATAGAAGTGATTGCTGTCGGAAGATATAACTATTTAACGTGTTGATTCCATTAGTTGCATTAAATAGTGGTTATTGTGGATATGTATTGCATTGAAATGTGCCTGGAACTGTGGAGATCTGCCTGTGAGGTCTTGGTGACGTGTGTGCACTGCAGGTCAGTCAGTCAAACTTCCACTGCACCTGCTGCGCTTCGCCCTGCGCCGAGAGTAGACCTGGTTTGAGGTGGCGAGCTTTCAGCGCAACCTCGGCAGGGCATTTTCGCACGAAACTTCCACTGCGCCAAGCTGAATCTGTGACACCTCCCCCTGCTGCGCCGCCACGCCTATCTCAGCGCAGCGCGATCTACCAATCTGCCAGACTGACCGTGAGCCGGGCTGCGCTGCTCCAAACTTGCATTACACCACCTGCACTACCCTGCGCCACCTGCGCTGCGCCATGAAACTAGGGCCCTTAGTATCAACTGACAGACTTCTCTGTAAAATATTGATCGTGTTTGCATATCTCAACTCTAATGTTTCCTTCATGGTGACACTTTCTTCAATACATGTGACATGTTGGTAGCAGGCCATGTGCCCGGTGTGTAGCCTATATGGAGGTGTTGAGGTAGGAGGAGAGTCACACAGGGCTGCAGCAACACTGACTTGTCTTTTGGAGCGTTTTAGTCCCGCTGAGAGGACAGGCTTCTCCTCCTCAGACCCGCCGTCTCCATCCGGCAGCTCCCTGTCTCCTTCACTGTGGCCGTCTGGCCGTCCCTCGGGCTCTGAGCTGTTCACCGAGCATCCTGGGACACACACACACACACACACGGCGTGGAGAGGTGGAGAGACACAGAGTAAGTGCGAGTGAGACAGAAAAGTGGCTAGTCATCAGTCCATGGGTGGATGTAACCATGTATTTTAGTCCACTGAGCTGCAGGAGAAATCAATATCACACAGCCAGCGATGGAAAGGTGGAGTATAACAGGCTGTAATGGGTCAGGGCAGAGGAGAGATGCAGCGAAATGAGACGTTTAGCAAGGATGAGGAGGGCAGCTGGACAACTTGAGGAGGACACGGTGCATTGCTCTGTGTGTGTGTGTGTGTGTGTGTGTGTGTGTGTGTGTAGTTACATCTGGATTGTGTAGATCATTCAATATGAAGGACAAAGCTGCGTCCTGCAAAGATCTCTGCAAGTCTAAGTTTGGCTTTTGTCTCCAACACAACACCGAGAGGCTAATACCTCAGCTCTTTCAACAACAAAAAACACAGACTTAATATGTATCACATCACAAAGTTCAGCTAAATCAAGCCAGAGATGTTGGAGAAGTCATGAATAATTTGCAACACAGCAGGATTTGTGCAGCAGGTTCTGTGTCACTGAGGATTTAGGATTTAGAAATAAGAGGACAGACCTCTATGATCATGAAAGTCGGTGACAGAGGAAGTCAACTTTGAAAGCAGAGGTCCTACCTGGACAGGGAGGTGGTAGGAGGTTAATGTCCGGCATGCGGTACACGATGTGGTCACTATGGCCCTGGAAGAGAGAGAGAGAGAGGGGGGGGGGGGGTAAAAAGGATGAGTCAGAGCAATGTAAGACAAATGCATCTAATAAAAACCTGATTGACCTCACTTTACTAAAGCAGCAAAGCACAGATGTTATTGTGGAGCATGCACTTTTCATATTTCTGGAAAACCCTCAGCAAGATCACAAGAAACCTGAGTCATGTTATAGTGTCTGAATTCTAGGCACTAGGCACTAGGCACTAGGCACTAGGCACCCCCCCCCCCCTCGATGTTATAATGAAAGAAAATTGATATAAATGATGCACAGAAGAGTCTGACTTGGTTCAAACAAGAAGGGGGATGATAAAGTGCTGACGTTTCAAGCTTGAAGGCAGTTTTCAGCATTTTTTCCCCCTGTAATCATTTTTAATGGGAAAAAATGAGCTTTTAAATTCATACACGCCTTTAAATGACTTCTTCTCATCCTGAACTTAAAAGCTTTTCTGTCTGAGGAAAGTGCAGCCGGTGTCCTCTGAGGTACAGACGGATCAACGGGAAAGAAAGTGCTCTGATGCATAATTAATCAATCACTGGGCTGTCATAATGGCAATAACACTACTGGACACTGTGGTACACTCGAGCCGGGAATAAATACTTTATGAAAATGACCCATCTGAGATAGAGAGCTGAGGAGAGAGAGAGAGAGAGCTTGAAGATGAGCTGGGAGGCTATCGATCCATCTCTCCGGTCCATGTAATTGAGCTGCACTTCGATCACTCTGGGTCTTAATGGAAGAAATGCTCGGCCTCGTCCACTCTGTTATACGTCTATTTCATTTTAATACCAGATCTGAGACTAGACTCTAAAATCAAATCTGAAAATGTTTTTGAAAGATCTAGAAAGCCTTTTAAACTTTTTCCCTCCTCCTCCGTCTCCCTTTCTCTCTCTCGGGTGATGTGTCCTGTTAGATATGAGACAGGAGATGTGTTTCAGTGGTGGTGGATTGTGTATCAACTCAATACTTTCCATACAGCAACTCAGAGATAGAGTAACTCTGTCTGAGCCACGGAGAGACGTGGAGAGAGTGAAAGTGAAACTGAGTTGCAGCTTCACCATCAAGATTTCATCCGTGTTTTGATACCTTTTATATCACGGTGCCAGATCTTGCAGCTCTTTTTCCACACATGATCTTGATGCTGCTTGTGTTTACCACCTCAATGAACTCCTGACTCACCTCTCCGTTGCCAACAGGTTCAATCCCATATGAGAAGTTTCCATCAGAGAACACCCCCCTGAAAATACAAAACAGTGGCTGGTTACAATGTGATCGATAGCCAGGGTGGATATGGAGGGATATGGAGAGGTTATTCAGTCAATTGATCAATATAACTTTATTTGTATAGCACATTTAGTGCAGTTCAAAGTGCTTCACAGATGACTGATCATTTAAAAAGAGAACAACAAATCAGTTCAGAAAGCTGACAGTGATACAAGATAGCTACAATAACTGATTTAAAAAGCTAAAATAACATGAGCAAAAATAAAAGAAAATGCATTGTTAAATGCAATTTTTCTTATATTTTTGATATTTGCTCATGTTATTTTAGCTTTTTATTGATTTAATTAATTATGGTTTATATTACAATGGACCACAATTAAGTAAATGGATAATAGAGTGTTCTCAGTTTACATTTGAATGTTTCAACACTTCTTCTGCTCTTTAGTGTTGTACTGAGACCATGCACGTCTGTCCTGTCAGCAGGTGAAGCGCATATTTAGCATACAGGTGTGAAAACAATTATTCATTGATTTGCTTTTGTGAAATTTTCACATATAAAAAGAAGAAAAAAAAGTTTATCTCCTTCCAAAAATCAGATACTGAATTCCTAAATGTTTTAGCTCTGCAAGTTCTGGACAGTTTGGTTTCATTTACAGCTGCTCTAAATGAAGATTGAGTTCACTAAGTGTCAATTTGCGGCTGAGTGACAGTGAAAGTATTGGACTGACCTGAGGCCGTGGCAGGTGGACAGAGCGGCCCAGGAGCCAGGCAGCCCCCGCAGCCGCCCGTGGTAGTAGCAGTGCTCCCCCCCCTGAAAAACACAACCAGACATGACAGTGAGACACCAAACCCACCATGTCTCATTTCAGAAAATGAAACCAACAATGACTTTGAACCCCTGGCTGCTGCTGATCTTCCGGCCTGTATATAAACCCAGAACAGGTATTGTCATGGCGGGGGGCGGGGGGCTGCAGTCGGCCTGGTGGCTCCACCCGAGGATATCAGTGACACTGACTACTGTACGGCTCGGGGGTGAAACCTACACCTGCAGCACCTGCACCTGAGCTGGGTTTCAGCACACAACGCGCGTGTGTGTGGCTCTGAGGAACGGAGAGATCAATTAAAGAGCGGGAAGGTCGAGGGTCAAATGGGAGAAACTTAGCGGCGGAGTCCAGTTTCAGTGTCAGGTCAGTGTGTGTAAACACATGCAAAGTGAAGTAAATCCACTTAATTCACCTAAAAAATAACAGTTTCCAACAAGAGAGCCTGATCAGGTGTTTTTTTTTTTTTTTTTTTTTTTTTAACTATGCACCAAAACTGTGGAATAACCCCATGTACAGGACATTAAAACAGACCATAACCACTGAGGACATTTTTAAAAATAACTTCAAACTACTGGAAAGATTTTAGTTAATTTGTATCTTGTGTTTTAATCTGTCTTTATGTACACTGTTTTATTCATTTGTTCCTACTGTATTGGTTTGTAAAGCTTTTTGAGATGTACTTTGTGTATGCAAATAAAAGTAAAATAAATAATGATACTATTACTACTTCTACTACTACTACTACAACTACTAGCCCAGTCATTTATTTATAACACCACCCTAAACTTGGGGAAAATCAGTGCAGCAAAGATATCCTAGCTCCAGTCACTGGATCCTTCATTTCCCAACATGCAACTTGGTAGCATCTTCCACTGGACTGACTGGTAAACTGACACTGACATATATAATTGGTGGAGTGTCCTCTTTACACAGGTTGAAATAAACTGTATCAGAGAGAGTGTGTGTGTGTGTGTGTGTGTGTGTGTGTGTGTGTGTGTGTGTGTGTGTGTGTGTGTGTGTGTGTGTGTGTGTGTGTGTGTGTGTGTGTGTGTGTGTGTGTGTGTGTGTGTGTGTGTGTGTGTGCCAGCCACTCTGAGCTGATACTTCCATTACGGCAGTGCTGCTTCAAGGTGTTACCTGTACACCTGCGTACACATATTCACCTGATTCTCCATAATCCCCTGACCAGGCTCCAGCTGACTGAAGGAGGTTTAGCTAAAGTGTTTCCATGCCACCTCTCTCCCAGTACAGGAATGATCAGATTACACCTGTTTAAATATGTGAACCATCAAAAAGGTGCGCAGAAGGAAATGAATTGTGCATGGAAGTGCACTCAGGAGAGGTTTCTTAATAATCAAGCAGGCCTCATCTAAGTGGATGGAGAGTACTGGCACGTCTTTGTGTGTAGCTACTTAAAACTACAGTGTGTGTGTGTGTTGTAATGAACCCCAATAATGTCATGTCTGCCACCTGAGACTGCCGCTGTCTGGCCCGACTGACAGGCCAAAAAGAAAAGAGGATTTTCTTTATGCATCATCAACCTTCGCTCTGAGCCTGTGAAAAGTAGCTTCTCGTCTAAACAGGTGTGTCATGTATTGTGGCATCATGTAGCTGGATGTCAGACCTGAGGTGGCCTACTGGGACTTATCTGACATTTCAGCTGTACTGGGACCTGCTCTGAGGTGAACTCACTGAATCACACGTTGTTGGCCAGGATCCTGTTAATGAGAAATCAATGAGCTGAGCTGGTTGTCAGTCAGCAGCTCTCTGGCCTCACATTGATTACACTCACGGAAGCTACAATCAGGAGTGTGTTATTCCACTGCCTCTGAAATTTATAACGTGTTTGTGCCTAACGTATATATTTATATGATATATATTTAAAGAAAAATTATGGAAAATTGTTTGAATTCTGAATTGATAACTGAATAAATTGAAGAAAACGATTAAACTGGAAGAGAAGAAAGTTAGTTACTTATCAACTCAAACTAAATACCAGTTTAAATCTTGGTATTTTTCTGATGTGTTTCAGATTCAGCATCAGTTCGCCTGTGAGGGAAGAAAAGGACTTCCATCACTCATATCGGCCAGCCAGACGACCTACAGCACTTAGCCCGAGAGAGAGAGATAATAAATAAATAAAAGGTAGGATTACGAGGCTAAATGGAGGAAATCAAATTGCCTGACACAGCAGACACACACTTGCTGCTGTGAGGGACTGAGTGTGTGTGTCAGACGAGATGCATACTGTAAGCTTCAAATTATGACCACTCGCACACAACGCATTGTGGATTGTTACGGCCGCTGGTATTGGTGCTGCGTAGTCCTGACACATCATCAATGCTGGCTGGTCAGGACAGGAGCAGCTTATCAGGACACTCAATTAGAAGTGAATGACATGTATATAAATATATATTAATAAAAAACTGATTACACACACACACAGTTGGGGTCATGTTCCACAGAGATGAACAGATTAAATTTGACGTTAAGAACTCTAACTGAATTAGAGGAGCTGGAGTTCACTCTATTTCTGAACTTTGACTCAGCATTGTTAAACTGAGTAGAGTGGAGGAAATGAAGACATGATAATGAAACACCTGAAGTTGGCGTCAAGCGAGAGGAAGGAAGACAAGATTAATGTCATCAATAACCAGGGATTGAGACTATTAAATGCATGCAGCAAACCGATAAAGGTTGATTAACATGGTCTATCGATGCATTAGTTGGAAAATAACATGATTATTTTACATTAATGTCAATGTTTTCCCCACTGACTGACTGCCTGCCAGTTACAACACGTGATCAATAGTTTGATCAGTGCTCAGACTCACACGGGAATGAAAACAGATTTTGTTATCTCAGAGAATGAGAAACAAATCTACTTGATTTTGTCAGAGATCATAGAAAAAGTGTCTTTCAGCAGGACACGGACAAATATATAACAAACAGCTCCCATCAATCTCAACCCATCCACATCCCTAATTCAGTTCCTCGTTCAGTCGTGTGTCATTGAGATCCAATTGGAATGAGACAGTCACAAGCTCGCTGCAATAGCAAGGATCCACGGGGACCAATAAAAAAAAGTGACACACAAAGCCAGGAGGAATTTATTGGCATGTCAATAAAACTAAATAAATCAAGATGGAGATGGTGTTGGTAGAGGGAAGTGGTGGGTGGGGGATGGGCAGCTTCCAGCACGCTGGAGAGAAACTGTCCATGTAAGCAATTTGTGCTTTCCATGGTGTAGGTTCTCCATAGATGTATGAGTGTTCACAGGTATCTGCATACGCTTAGTTAATGTAGGCTACTGTTCTTGACAGAATCAGCTGGATGTCTTGTTGAATCTCCCTCCTGTATTTCCTGTCTGTCTCCACTTTACCAAATGTCAAATTCAGGAATAAAACTGCACCGAAAGAAATCCTTAAATTAATGGCCTGTCATACAAATTTTGATTTTATAATGGGTGTGTATTGCACAAAATGCTCAGGGCGAGAGTGGGTGACATCACTAGAGTGGGAGAGGGTCTTATATCTACACATGTGATTTTTTCCACAGCTGTACACATACTGTACTTCATCATCTTTCACACAATTTGCTCAAAAAAGCAGAGAGACCTGCAGAATTGGAGTGATGTCGGTCCCATCAAGCTGCCCACTAACTCCAATACCAAATTATAAGCTGATTTCCTGAGGAAAGCACAAGTCTGACTAAAGTTTCCACAATTTTAACTCTAGAAGCACCAAAATGACATGAACATCTCGAGGAAAGTCTTGCAGTTCTGATCATACAAAATGTTTGCTCCTATTAGGCAAATCTACTTCTCAATAGCTTCAGCCTTTTCAGCCTTGCTTCGGCATTCACATGCATTTTCTTCAGGAAATACATGTTCTAGTTTTGAATTGTTTTTTGTATAGATAGGCATGATACATAAATAAATCCATCAAGGACCTCTTTTCTTTCCCTGTGCACAATACACAATACATATTCTGTGCGTATGGAACAATGATGGCACCAATATGGCACATCTGTTTCCAGAGGTCAGGTCAGAGGGCGGCTTCAACATCTGATTAGTGGTTTCTGGAAATTCCCCTCACAACCCGACAAAGACCCACACTGTTACTGCTGCTGCTGACTGCTGGTTACCGTGGCAACCATCTACTGATTGGTCAGGTGGTCTTTGGCAGAGGGAAAAAGGGAGTGAAAGGGAGACAGAGAGGGAGATGGAGAGAGAGACAGAGACAGAGAGAGGGAGGGAGGGACGGAGGCTAATATAAAGCAGAGGATGCAGACAGAGGGACAGTCTCCAAGATGGTGTTGAGAGTCGAGCTGTCTGCATTAACAGGCCAGACTCTGGAGGTTATTACAGGGCGGTTTGTACAGAATTACAGTGCATGACAGAGAGGACAGTGTCAGAAACTCAGTCATTAGTCTTCCTCATGCGTCTGCAGCTGGCAATGTCATTTTCTAAAGAATCAGGATGAAGTGTGGATTAAATGAGAGTCTGCAGCCAAACACACAAGCTCACAGTCAGAAAGTATCTTGATAGCCATTCACATTAGCCTCTAATAATTCCACTTTCCAACCTTTTTACACATTTCTGACTGAGGATTGTGGAGCTGCTATTGGTTATTGATTCTTTTCAATATCATTCACTGAGAAAGAGCTATTGACATTGGCACAAAATCCATTTCTGTTCAACTGAATAGGACTGAAAATCAGCTTCACTTCCATTGGGACAGAAATGAGGATGCCAACAGTCAATCGTAGGAGTTTATTAAAGGTTAGTTAGGATAATAGTAAGGATGGTACGTAGACTATTATAGGAAATACACTCTTTTTGTGGTCGAGAGTGAGATGAGAAAATGAATACCACTGTTAAATCTGTAGGCTATGTAAATGCATTTGGTTAGATTAGTTTACCTTAGTTAAGCCTAGCTTTGCATAAAGGCTGGAAATGGAAATAAACAGTGAGCCTAGCTAATTAACAACTGAAATCTAATAAGTGGCCTGGATGTGTTCATATTGGATAGTCATGGTGGTTGCTGGCATGTTTTGAGTCTTTATGCTAAGCTGCTAAACAGTGTACTGTCATATTATGGTGTCAATATCCTCAATACATTCATGGCAGGAGTCAGGAGACCAAAAAGGCATATTTTTTATAATGATAAACGGTTTGAAAGAGCCAGTCCTACCATACTCTGTGATTGCTGCCCACCCTCTTCAAAGTGTCGCTCCACATAGTCTGTAGACAGGAGGTTGCTGGAGAGAAGAAGAAGAAAGTGAGAATAGTGACAATACCTCTGTTCTCCAATAACAGTTTGAAAAAACAAGGCCACAGTGATGTGATGTGCAGATATTAAAGGCCATAAGGTAATTATCGTGGAGTGCTATTTCACAGAGTAATATCAATCAGCATCAAACATTTAGGCTACGACTCTCACCAACCCAGATCAACAAAAGGCTGATGCATAAATAAAACCGAAACGTGTGAAGATTCATTTATTCTAAGTGCTAAGTTACAGCCAGTGGAAGGTATTACATAAATGCAGTCCATTAGAGGAAAATATGTGTTGAGGGAGAAAGGGGGGGGGGGGGGGGGGGTTAAGCTGCAGGCAGTACGAACAATGCCAACACACAGGACATTACAGTAGGTGGGCGGCAGAGACGGACGAAGAACCACATCTGAGCATGTGAGTACAGTCGTGTCAGTGACCGCTGGAGCAGAAATGACATCTGGGTCTGAGCTGTGGACGTGTCTGTCTGTGGACTTACTGGTTGAGCTCCAGGTCCAGGATGAAGGATGTGCCGAACGCCTCCACCAGGAAGCTGCTCTGGGCCAGATGGACCGGCTGAGGGGAGAGGTGGAGGAAGCAATGGTTGGCAAGAGATAGAGAGGAAGAAACTGATTACACTTGTAATTAAACTATGAATTAATTCCTATAAATCAGGTCTGTCAGCTGGTGTCCATTCATGGAGGATCACATTAAAAGTGGACACTGAGCTGGGACTCGACTGCTCACAAATCAATATACTCTTTAGAAATCAATGACCTTACTTTCTCCTTTGCATGTTTTGTTGTGCTGTGACCTAATTACATATGACACACTTACTCTACACAGTATATGTGAAATATATGCTAATCTTAATAGTGAACTCATCTTATTTGAGTGTTTTATACTAATCATAAATGACACACTACTTGTGCCCTTGGATGTCAATCAAACTGCCAGGACCAATTACAATTTGATTTTTTTCCTTCTTTTAGTACTGTAGCTTTAAGGTTGAAAAAACTCTCAAGATTTTTATTCCTGATGATGACCACATGTTGTGTGTGTTTTGTGGATCATTTGTACAAATCATTCCCAAATCCCACCTGAAAGATGGCGCCGCTCTATGGCGACTCAGTTCTGCTCTCCCTATTTGTTTGTCTACTGTTGCTATGTTTGTCCGCGGAGCCCAGCTTCGGCTTACTTCACTGGATCTATAGCTTTCTGTGACAGAAAACAGCTGGTAAAAATGGGTAACCATGTCTCACTGGCTAGGTTTCTGAACACCGGCGCCCCCCAGGGCTGCGTTCTATCACCTCTTCTGTACTCTGTATACACATTTTTGCTGTTCTCATTCTAACTCTGTCCTGTTATTTAAGTTCGCAGATGACACATCTGCCAACTTAAATATCTATTTTGTGTATTTTTCAAATTGTACTGGGTTTTCCTCTAAACATCAAATCAGACATTTCAATTCTGGCAATAAATAGCTTAACTGAAGACACTGCACCATACGGTCCTCTTTTTCCATGTATACAACCTCTCAAGTATGTGCTGAGCATTGTCATATCAATATTCTTCATATTTTTGAACATTAAAACTTTCTGACCCATTGATGGAATAGCAAAAACAAGTTGAATCTCCACTTGTTTTGAGAAAGAGGTTCAGTGGAAATGATAAAGTATTGCCAGATACTCTTTATGTTTCTTCTGATTTAGAAGAGAATGATCAGAAACTAGATAATCATTTGCTCTGGTTTGGTCTCCACAGACTCCTGAGGAAACATCTGCAGAATATAAAAGCCAAACCAATGAGCTGAAAGACACAACACACTGTCAAGATGATCAAGTAAAAAAAAAAAATCACTGTGGGCTTGTCACCACAAGCAGCACCTTTCACATGAGTCATTTGATCCATTGTTAATATAAAAGTATTGACTATAGCAGCTTTCAGCCTGGAAAAATGTACTGTCTTTTTAATGGGTTGAAAGTGACAGCACTTAAGCGGCACACATCTGCAGAGCAACATGTCCACTCTCAGGAAATAGAGGTCATGAGACAAGGTGCTGACCACAGAGGGCAGCTCAAGGTCAGAGCTGTGTCATATCCACCTGACTGACAGGCCGGCAGTGTTTATAGCTACGGTAACGAGAGAGGACCGGTAGAGGTGTGAAATATAACCTGGAACGGAGAGGAGCAGGGGTGGGATGAGTTTTTTTCCCCTGTAAACTGGGCAAGTGAAAACCTGTGAAGGGGTTGGATAGGAGTCACTGACACATGAGCTCCAAAGAAATGACAAACGAAGGAGAACAAGGTGTGGCACGGGGCCAGAGGGCAGGTGAGGGTAGAAAATAGTTTTAGAAACCACAACTGTTGATGTCTTTTTACTTATTACATAACTTCTGTCTTCCACTGTAGATATTCCTTGTCTTATTTTAAGGTTACGGAGCGCATGTTGCAAAAATAGGAGCATGCTGTTCACTGCAGGACACAGTATATACAGTATATTTTGATTCGTGACTACACAACACATAGGTGCGCCTACGCAGCTATGCAGTTCAAGTGATACTGTAAACATGAAGAGTTCATTTGAAAAAGCAGATAACTCCGTTTTAAAAAAATTCTAGAATCTTCATTTTTTATTTTTTATTTACATAAGGTTATATCAGTCAAACCAAAGTTGAGTGACTTTGAGATGTAACAAAACAGACATATCTCAAAAAAATAAAGTTTTATTGAAAACAACACTATGCAAAGAATAATTACAAAGCCTCAGCTCGTTTTTTTCAAAATGGCACTTATCTGCTTTTGCAAATGAACTCTTCACATAAGTAGAAATAAATAACCATGTTGCAGTAGAATAGTATACGAAAATATCATTTAATAATAAGTCATTGGTGAAATGTGTAAACAAACCCCTTTTTGTGATCAATCCACTTCAGCTCTTTTCTTGTTTAAAAGATGTCTAAGTTTCACTGATGGGAGGATTTGTGGAGTGGGTGTTAGTTTACAGAGGTTAGGTGAGATATGTCATTATCTCATTTTATTTTTCTTTGGAGGAACCAAGCCATTTTTCACAGGGTGAGTGAATCTACTCCATGAGATGATAAATCAAAAAACACTTTTATGGTCAATGTCCTTCACTGTCAGGGAGCATGAATGAAGCCAATTTACTGCGCAGACCTGTGATGTCAGTGATCACTGAATGGGATAGTGTAGTAAATGAGATCAATTTAGGGGAAATGAATGCCAGACATGCGTTTTGAGTGGTTTGGAGGATGCATCATCATTAAGTGAGTTAGAGCAGGTGCAGGTAACACACTCACATGTGCTCCGGCTGTGCGGTTCCTGACCCGGGTGTCCAGGCGGCTGTGGATCAGCTCCTCCTGGGAGTGGATCTGATGCAGGAGCCGCTTAGGTTGAACGACCTGTTCCGCAGGCAGCAGCCCCCCCTGAAGGCTGGGCCATTCCCCCAGACCTGCAGAGAGGAGGGCAGAGGGGAAGGTGGTCTTACATGTTTTATTCCTGTTTTTGCCCTCTCTTATGTAGGATTCTGCAGCTGATCGTGAGCTGCTTGTTGACACCGATGCAACAATTACACGGTCCTCCTTGTTGATCAGGGAGCGCAGACTGAGTGGACGCAGCATCGGACAGAAAACGTGCTATTTGTTCATGTTGTGACTGATAATATATCACCAAGTCCATATGGAGATAAAAGCAAAAACAGAAGCAGCGGAGCGTCTTCTTACCTGTCACGGCGCACCGTGCACACACTGCAGCGAACAGCAGGCAGCGAACAGCCAGCATGATGCTCACATAGTCCCAGTGATGCCTCCTCCGGTGCGGCGCCGTTACATGAGCTGTAGCTGTTGTTGTTGTTGTTGTTGTTGACGGTGAGGACAAACACAGCAGCGGGGCGACCGCATCTCTCCCCTCACCTGTCTCCTTCACCTGTCTCCCTCCGCCTCTGGCCAGTAGCTCCGCTCCGCTCGGCTCCAGCTGCTGCGAGGTGTGTCACCCAGCACCAGCACCAGCACTCAGCAGCCCTCTCTCTCCTCCTCTCGCTCTCTCTCTCTCTCTCTCTCTCTCGCTCACACACACACACACACACACACACACATGCACAAAGTCACTGGTCTTTCGCCCTACTGTTCCTACTGTTGCCAGTCCCGCTCGGAGGCATTGAGGCTGCGCGAGGAAGCAGGGATGAAAGCAGCACGTGGGGGTTGACAGGACAGGACAGGACCCACCCACTGGAATGTCACAAGACAAACTCATCTTACAGACGTAAAGGAAAACAACAAGAGGCTACACAACTTTTCTGGGGAACTCGTACAGCTGTGTGTGTGTGTGTGTGTGTGTGTGTGTGTGTGTGTGTGTGTGTGTGTGTGTGTGTGTGTGTGTGCGTGCGTGCGTGCGTGCGTGCGTGCGTGTGTGTGTGTGTGTGTGTACAGATGTGCCGAGTGCTTTGACCAGAACATTTGGGATCTTAAGCTTCATATCTCATTTGAACTTGAACCTTCAGCTGCCTGTTGAAAATTACACAAACCCAGAGCTATAGATATAACAACCCAATCCCCCATATGATGTCATTCCACTTCCCATCAAAGATTGTGTGTTACAGGTGTTAAACACCTCCTGGATATGCCACATGCTCAACACCTGCTGCTCTTCTGGCATTAAAGCAGAAGTAAGAGGAATGTTTGTGTTAATATAAGTCTTAAATAGTTTTATCTTCCGACAGCAATCACTTATATAGAGTGTTTGGTCTGTCAGTCACTCTGCTCTGCTGTAAGCCGAGGAGAAAACTTTCCTTGTATCCTACTACCTTTATCCAATGAGGAGAGAGAACGGCATAAAGGGGCGGTCCTCTCTGTGTGTGCAGCCAAGGGATGCGCGTGAATGTGGTGACGTAGAGACGAGGGTGGGGACTGCTAACTCCATCAGCTGACAGGAAGTTAGACAAAACCACCGGATCGCTTACTTCTGCTTTAACTTCCATTGATTAGCGACACCACTGTCTTAGATCAGGTCTGAAGGGTCCAGATCTACAGGTGACACAACCAATGTGCTGGTTTTTATCCAAAGTTCCAAAGGAAGACCTCAGTAGTTCACCAGCATCCAGACACCTTGATGACTTCTGGTTTATACCTGAACACAGGAGTTTCATACATTATTTTTTATTCTTCCCTCAATTTTTGTCTTTTCCTTTGAAAAACTGGTCTCAGAAATGAAGATTTATTCTCAATGTCCTCATCTTGGCCCAAGGAGTCACAAGCTAAAAAAATTATATTAGTTTTTCGGTGATTGGTTTGACATTTATAGGGTTCCTACAGCTTAAGCCAAGTTAAATTTAAGACTTTTTAAAGCCACTTGAAATTAAATTTAAGACCGACTTAATAATAAACACAAATGCAGAAAAAAGAAAAAAAAACACCACATCAATTACATAGGGTTAGGGACAATTTTACCCACTTTCCTATGTGATCCAAGGTAAAGTGACTGCTACATGAACATTGGATTGTGTCTCTTTCCACCTTTCCTTTCAAAATAAATGCATAAAAAGTCCAGAAAAAAAAAACACTTGACTCGGGAGCTGTTGGCGGTCAGAAATTTAGCTTTGACGGCCGCCACTAACTTCTCTATGTCGGAATGTTACCAATTATTTTGAGATTTGAGACTAATTACAACCATAAAATACCACTTACCATGTGTTAACATTTTTAAGACTTTAAAAAAATTGATTTAAGACATTTTAATGCCAATTAAGGCCTTGTTTTTAGATTAATGAATTCAATGCCTTTTAAGACTTTTTAAGGATCCGTAAGAACCCTGATTTAAAAGGGGTCAATCACGATGTCACATTTGGGAGCTCACATTGTGCTATATTTTGAACATCTCACTCTAAATGTTGCATCATGTTGAGAGTGAACATTAATTGGTTGATTTTAGAAACAGCTGTTGACAAGCCTCCTGTCTTTAGTAGCTGGTCCAGAGCTTCCAATCAGATCCCATGGCTTAATGTTAACCAGCTTTGAGAAATGGAAAAATCTATAAAAACTAGACAATTAAAAGTGGAGGAAGCCTGATTGAAAGCTCCAGAGAACAGCTGTTGAGTGGACCCTGTGGGAAAAGTGTTTTGTGAGCTGCTTCCACATTCACTGCATGTACCGACACACAGTTCACAGAGAGCTGCTAAGACTGACAGCTTCCACAGGATTAATTAAAGTGGTAGCTGCAGACTGCAACACTTCACACTGACCAGGTCATGTCAAATAGGAGTGTGTGTGTGTGTGTGTGTGTACAGATCTGCCGAGTGCTTTGACCGATGTGCCGAGTGCTTTGACCAGAACATTTGGGATCTTAAGCTTCATATCTCATTTGAACTTGAACCTTCAGCTGCCTGTTGAAAATTACACAAACCCACTCCCCCATATTATGTCATTCCACTTCCCATCAAAGATTACACAACAACCAAAAAGTCTCCAGAGTTGAAGGGGAGGATTGTTCAAACTTTTGGTGACAAAGCGGCGATGGGGTTCATGCTAGGACAAAGGATCCCTTGATTTCCAACACATCTCCAGAGTTGAGGGTTACGCAACAAGGCACAAGAGTAGATATCAAATATTGTTTATGTCAGCTGGAAGCAGGGATGATGAGCCAAACAGGATACATCGACCCACTGTTGCCCTTGCTGCATCCTTGCCTCCCTGTTTGTCTCCCCTTTACTCTACAAGCAGAGTCAGCATTTATAAAGAAAACTCAAGAAATGAAATTGAGCATACCCTCACACAGTTCTTACTTTAGTTTCTCCCAAGAACAACTCTCTATGAAAGCATGTCCCAGGAAATATTTAGGATTAAAAACATTTATTTAAAAACCACTGTTCAAGATTTGACCTTACAATTTCCTACAAGAACTTCTCCACTTCCACAAACTGAAATCATCTGTTGTTTCCCTTTTACTTGTTGCATTCAGCATGTTTTAAATGTCCATGTAAATAAAACATTCAGCAGGAGAGGGAGGGATATCCAAGCAACGAGGAGGTTGAGTTTTGTCTGCTCTGGTGAACAGTGGTGAGTCTTTTCATGATGCAAGTGACCTTTTATTTCAAAAACTGACAAGTGAAGATAATAACCCTCCCTGCTGCTTCAGTGCACTGCTGTGAAGCGCTCGTCTCTCCTTGACAAACCCCAGTCCTTTGGCCCACCTTTGAAAAAAAAGGCAGGAGAAGCTGTTTGACATTAATCAGACGGGTTGTGTGAGACCTCCACATCGCAAACGCCTTTCCTGCGTGACCATCGACGCTGGCGGAGCTGGGATCTGATCCAGACGCAGCACTTACAGTAATTGAGTAATGCCCCCCTTCAGAAAAGCCTCATTAAATTCTCAGTACCACCATGTGTTCCCGGACATAGCTGCCGCTGAAAGACCACAGTCAGCACAACATATAGAATATGGCCTGCGCTCTGTGCACAAGGAGAATTAGGGGTTGGGAGTAAAAATGATAATGGATGCGCTAGAAATTCATAGGAGGATGCAGCATCCGCTATTCATGTCTAAAAACATCTGTACATGTCATTTAAGTTTTAAATAATTATTCAGTGTACAACTCAGTGGCTTATTTTGAAGAGCTTATGTGCTGCCCATTGTTCCCTGAGGTGGGATACGAAGTCAAAGACTCGCTGCTCCAGGTGCTTCATGCGTCTTCCAGTTTTTAAAAAGAAAACAATCATCAGTGCTGAACCTCAACGATCTGTACCACAGTCCTGGAAAACGACGAGGGGTCCATTTCTTCCCCGCACAGTGACGTTGTGGGAGTGGCGGGCTGAAGGGCGGTGTGCAGACGTGACTCATAGCTGGTGTCGTGCATCCAGGTGCACGGCCTGTGGAGGAGTTCCTTGTCGAGCTCGCAGCTCTGCCCGGCGGGCAGTGGGGGGGCGGCGGCCAATGTCGGGTCCAGCCTTGACAGCAGGTGACAGTCCCAGTCCGAGTCTGATGATGACGGAGAGACCGCGGTCAGGTCTGGTATCAGCGCCGACTCGATGCACACCGAGGTGGAGTGGGAGAGCGAACGCTGGGAGTCGTGGCTGGAAAACGTGCTGTGAGATTGGGAAGCCTTTGCTTTCGACGGAGCGGCTGCCAAGATGCCACCGTGACCTAAAATGTCTGTGTGACTCTGTGCTGAAGTGAAATTTACATTGGGAACACAGAATGTGGTAAAAGCCTGTTTTAAATCCACCGTGCATGTTGAGTAGACCTCTGGGTGAGGACCACGCTGTGATATCTGATAAGAGGCCTTGTCGAACAACAAACAGTCCTCGGGGTTTGCCGTAAAGTCACTCACTGGTTTTGGTTCAGTCCATTCACAGCTGTAGCCAAATTTCACTGTAATCCTCCTCCTTTTGCTGCGGGCGCATTCAGGGCTGGCTGATCGACTGCGTTTTCTGCGGTTTGGCGCTGTAGCCGCCGACTCTCGAGGCAGGGATCGGGATCTGTGTGAAAGCAGTTTATCACACTCCAAACCATTCCCAGTGCATATGATTTTACTGAATACTAAAAGATCATCTTGGTTTGTAACAGCTGAGACAGACTCAGACAAAGTCTCTGCAGTGTCCATTTTACAAATGTCTCCTTCCACGGATTTCTCTGTAATGCACGGTTGAGGACTGAGGACGGGGGGGTCCGAGTATGGGCTGTGCGGGGTGTAAGAGGAACAAGGGAGTTGTGGGCTGAGCACTGGGGGCAAGGGGCAAGGGTCAGGGAACTGACACGGGGTCCCAGGACGGGGAAAGAGCTGCTGGCTGACGGAGGTGTGGGTTTGCGGTTCAACATCCAACACAGGCATGACTGGGCTTGAAGCATGAGGATGGATCTCAGGGAACCGGCCCTTTGTCGGCGTAAAATGCTGGATGGCTGGACACAGGGTGGGACACTGAAGTCCTGCTGATGGGCTGGCGGGGCCGAAGGCAGGAGGACCCTTAGTGGGGCTGGAGATGCGAGTGTCGAAAGATGGAACTTGTGTGCGCAGGGCCTGAACAGCGCACTCCGTCTCAACATCGTCCAGAGGCTCCAGTTCACAGATGTCCTGGATGGGCAAAGGAGTTGGTGGTCTGGGAGGAAGATGATCACAAATCCTCCATTAAAACACAGACAAACCAATGTGCTCAATATTTAAACACTGACTGGTAAGAATCAGATGTACCTATTCAGTGCTTCATCTGATTGTGGAGGTGGGTTGGGGTTGAATCCTGGAAGCATGTCAACCACGAGTTGATCCACCGCACTGTAGTTGGACGGATCCAGTACAAACGCACGGTGCTCATCAGACTGTAAGTGCTGCAAAGACCAATCAAAGACTGTGTCACAGATGTAAACAATCAAAGCCAAAAAGAAAATCAAGTGACGAGAAATGATTCCCACCTCCTCCAGATTAGTAAAGGGCTGATGACAGCATTCGCAATATGACGTGTCCTTTTTCCGTGGCCTCCAGGGTGAAGGGCTACAGATGAATGGAGTTGGAGATTTGTCCTGTACGCTGCTTTCAACTTTTTTCTTCTCCCTAAACAAAAAAAAAAAGATTAATATGATCTATCTATTCATTAGACTTTTTTTTAGAATTGCATACTTTCTCGATTGATTTGACGAAGGCCAGACAGGAAATACACTTTAACTGTTTGAAACATTAATCAATCCACTAGTGATCCAAACACAGTACCTTGTTTTTTCTCCTTGCTCTGTTGGTTTTTCAAACTGAGGAGGAGGAGATTCAAAGGGACTAAATCGCCCACGGTAGCACAGTGATGGGAAGGTCATAGACTGCATATGCAAGGGCTTGTATTTCCTGGTTGGAAAATGAAAATTGACAACATTTAAAACAGACATTATAAATTAAATGATGTTTAAGCATAAAAATAGTCATGAAGAAGGAAAAACAAAAATACAATACAATGACCATACATGTCTGAATGAAGACTGAATATTATGGCTATAATTATTGCTATCACCATTAACATATTCTCACACAGAAAACACTCTTCTTTTGGAAAACTGAGTGCGAGACTAGACTACACAACTGAGATCGACACCAGCCAGGCTAATATTCAACTGTTTCCGATGTTGTGGGTTCAGTTTCCACAGCAATGGCCCATACATTAGCCAGAGCACTTCAATTAACTGAAATGAGAGGGCAAATGAAAAGAACTGTTAACACATAGAGATCCCCAGCAGGAAGGAGGAGGCAGCGGAGCAAAGCAAAGCGTCATCGAATAGAAATTGAATCCGCTTGAGCGCCAGGCTCCTGGGGAGAGGCATCACTGGGGGGGCATGTCACATTACACGATGGGACTCCTTAACAACGTCAATTAAGAAAATCATCTGGGCTGAAATGCAAAACTCCAGACCCAGATCCCAGTGGGGTAGGAAGGGCACACAGTGGCAGGTCACAGCAGCATGCTGTTGTTCAGCTGTCATGATGCTTCAACTACCAAAAAAAGAATCTAACTTGATACCAAACAACTGTTATATGAACCCAAGCAGGACTAAAAACGCAATTTCATTTGGCAGAGGTTTAACGCAGAGGATTAGGCTGTCTCTGTCTGCACTGGAGGGGAAGATCAAAGAGAACATTTTAGGGGATTTCTCCTCCAGAAGTCTTCTCTCTTAAACTTCCCATGCAAGACAGAAAATAAACAAACAAATAGGCTGAGTAAGGGATCAAACTCACCGGCTCAAGTCTTCAATTTTGAGATACGGAGACCTTAAAGCTGCAGCTGTGGAGCAAGTGAAACAGAGAGAAAGAGAAAATGCAATAAATTGACTTCCCAAACATGCAATATTTTTAGGGAATAAACAAATTAGCATCACAAAAACATAAACCAACCTTTGACAACGTGGAAACCTTGTTGCTTGGCTTGAGTCTTCTGCATGGAAAACAAAAAATGTAAAGTAAGAGAAAATGCCAATGCACATTACAGTAGTTTGTTCTTATATTATTTCTTCATTAACCCAAACAAAATTCAACAGAGTTTAATGACAACTTAATTAATTAACCCTATACCACTTCATTCATAAAATATATGTGGTACTACTTGCTTGATTTGTTAACATGAAACTGCTATATGTGAATGTTTGAGAAATTGAATCTTACCTCTGCACGCTTGTGTTTCATGTTGAAGCTCTCACGAGTTAGTTGTTTCAGGTTCAAAAGCACATCTGATACCGCATTAAGGACCAATACAAAGTTTCCACAACACTGTTCTGTGATAAACAACATGGCACATTTATGCTGCTTCACAGCAGACCGGTTTAACTTGTTTTGCAAGAACAAAAAATAAGCAGAGATATGGTGCCATCTGCTGTGAGAAGAGCTTCACAGCACACAGTGAACACATCCAACTCAGATACTGAAAGAGTTTGTATCAAATCATTACAACCTTTTGATCAAGTACATTTGCAATAAGACAAAAGGATACCATCCACGTACAAAATCTTCACTTTCCATGATCGGGCATTGGACAAAACACTGCTACCCTGCAGTCGTTCCTGCAAAGTAGATCCATCAGAATAAAGTCAAGGTAACAGTCTGCGTCGCTTTGAGTAAAATATCAATACCCACAAACAAATATGCAAAGCCTGTAGGAGATTAACCTTATTCTGACTGCTTTGACTTACATTGTTGCGAATGGCTTTTTCAAGCAAAGCTTTACCCCGGCTGCCACAAGCCTGTGGAGACACACAGAGCATAGATTTACACTCCATGATATTTTACAAATGTGTCAGTGATGAAAAGAGATTAAGGACAAGTCAGGAAGTTAAGAAGAAATGTATAAAGTGAATATAAATAAATACAAAAATATTCTAAAAAAAAAAAAAAAAAAAGTGTACAGAAAAAGTTCCATCTGATTTATGTGATACCAAAATATAGTTATTAGGACATCAATTACTGATTATAAATTGTAATTATTATTATTATTATTTTTTTTACAGTATAATTGTGTAACTGATGTTCACAACTCAGATTTTACCAATGGTCTAGGAGTTTCTGGTCGCTGTTTTTCACGGCTGAGGACACTCTCCCGCTGTTTCACAGGATGTTCAGCGTTGTCATTTGTTCCCTTCGCCCCTCCTTTGGTAGCAACAGATCTGTCCTCCTTCAGCACCTCTTGGTTTCCAGTCACAACAAAGTTTACATCCTTGTGCAAGAAACTCTCGACCCTCTACAGCAGGTGAAAAAAAAAAAATCAATTTCTGCTAATCTGTCATAGTTTATAGGGCTTCAGTAAATTTACAACACACCAGGAGACTAACAAGGAGACTAGTGTTAGTTGATGCTGATTACATAGTTTATAACACAAATAATTTACTTAAAGCAGAAGTAAGCGGAATGTTTGTGTTAATATAAGTCTTAAATAGTTGTATCTTCCGACAGCAATCACTTAGAGTGTTTGGTCTGAAACACGGGTCTGTCAGTCACTCTGCTCTGCTGTAAGCCGAGGAGAAAACTTTCCTTGAATCCTACAACCTTTATCCAATGAGGAGAGAGAACGGCATAAAGGGGCGGTCCTCTCTGTGTGGGATGCACGTGAATGTGGTGACGTAAGGACGAGGGCGGGGACTGCTAACTCCATCGGCTGACAAGAAGTTAGCCAAAACGACCGGATCACTTACTAATGCTTTAATGTTATATTCCATCTCTAGGCAATTGAGTTAAGCCAACTGGACTTTTTTGTCTTGAGACGTTTCACCCCTTATCCAAGTGGTTTTATCAGTTCATGTAGACTAGACTGGCTACGTTTTATTCATCTGTTGGGTCAAGAATGATGATTTCAAGAGACAACAACAATTGCAACGTTATGGTTGTGCGTTACTCTAACACACAGTTAAAAAGTTACACTGTCACATGAAGAGATGGACTTTTATAAACTCCTAGTTTTTTTTTTTTTAATTCCAACACATTTTTCTGGAACTGGTCACTCTCTCTTACTCTAAATTTCCATCTGACAATGTGAGAGATACAAATGGCAGTGCAGTTTAATTCATGATTAAAATGTTGCTGCCTTAAATGAACTTAATATATAAATAACAACTGAGGCTCACTACATCTGCAAACATCTGACAACTGAGAGGGCACACCACGTGACAAGCTTACCCCTCCTAGAAGAGATATGGTCTCCAAAAGCAGGGCTGTGGGACGTTTCTTCACATTGTCCAGGTAAAAGATCTTCCCCTCCAGCCTCTTCTCCCCAGGACACAGTTTGCCCAAAAGGCCTTGATCCTCTGCATCAGCATACTGCTGCTTGTGCATGGTCCTGGGGCATTAAAGGAGCTCACAGCTTTACTGCACAGCACCAGGGTCTTACATAAAAGAAAGAATATAACACGTGTTAATGAGCAATTGAACTGTTGTTTTATTGTTGTGTCTGTTTTCACATGTTTTTAAACGTTCTGTAACTGTACAGCACTTTGATGGAAAGTGCTCTATAAATAAAATTATTATTATTATTATTAATTAATCGGTTTAAACTGTTGACAAATAGTATATAATATATACTGTATATATATATAAATAAGTTTGTCCACCTGCTTTTTTGTCTAAATGTGTTTAAACAACTTAATACAAGGTCATTAAAGTAAAAACAAGAATGTATCAACCGATGATAAACAGTGAGTCACCTCATTCATAATAAGCAACATAAAGGTTACATTGTAGTGTGCTCAAAACAGAACAATCATTTTCCAACTTGCAGTGAAGCCGTTCTGAAGTCACACTGGATTATTTTACGAACAAATTACAGCAACAGTACAAATAGTAACATAGTACACCTATTGTTATTTATTTAGCCAGCAAACTTAGCAGTGATATCAGTACAGACAAACGTCTCCACACTGTTAGCTGATCTTTGCTAGCCTAGCTTCCCTCAAAATAGACAACGACCGGACGAGAAACGTTTAAGGTCTATACAAAGGTTAAACCGTCTGGGAAAGCGTGTACCATTTCTTCGGGGGAAAAAATAAAGAAAAACTTACCTTTTGTAAGTTAGTTACAGAGATAAGATAAAGAAAAAGCAGCACCGAAACAACATATGGTGGAGAAGCAACCGCCGCTTTTTTAAAAACACGAACGGAGACGTCAACGTGAAGTTTACGTCACATCCGGTCGCACGCTGCGTCGACGCGGTTTTTTAAACGTCAGATCATGGCTCTATCTCATGAACCTTTCATTCAGGAATTTAAAATAGAAATCCCATCCTCCACTACATGGTATGAAAGACAGAAAAGGTAAGGTAAAAGGAAAGACAGAAACGTATATATTTTATCTATTTTTGGTTATATTTGGTTTGGTTGTTGGTTATGTGTATTTTAATTAATGCTTTCCATTAATAATCTATGATCAGGTTTCAGCAGGTCAAACACTACCACAGCGAATAGACACTGTGACTATAAAGTATGATTAATTCTACCTTCACTATGGTACAATGACAAATTCAGTGCAGTGTTTAGTAATTACTGTACTTCTCCAACATGTGATAAAACATGTGTCATAAGAACAGGCTGAGCCTCATTCAAAAGCAAATGTACTGTTTTTTCCCTCCCTCTCCAGCAGAGGGCAGTGTGCTAATAAATACAGCAGTCACAGAGGAGAAGTGCACTGGCATCTCTTTGCCACAGATGAACTATCTTAATTTTTACTCACTTTTATTACTCACTAAAATGTAAAATGTGAGATAGAGACAGCAAGACAAATACAATTCCTTTATTCAAAACATGCATTTTTGTGTTCAAAAAAAGAAAGAAAGAAATTCTAACAAAGTGAAACACTGACATGGTGCCAAGGGCTCGCCTCTCATGGCAATTGAAAACAAAAGTTTGGATCAATGACATGAATTCTTCATATTAAGTCGAGAACAAAAACAACAACAGGGTAGACACACAAACTAAAGCATTAGTGGACTAAAACCTTTAAACAAACATCACAAATATCAAAAAATTGTAACAGGATGACAACAAGACACTGACGTCAGTCTGAACAATCTATCAAAGAATTAAAGAAAACAAAATTTCTCTCTCCAGAATATCAGACAAACACTGTGAAATCACCAACAACCAAAAACACCCTCTCATTTTTGCTCATGTATGGGAACATGCTCAGTCCACATCAAACCTGGTCTGAGGGGGAGGGGTTGAAATTTTGCATATTCAGTGTTTTAACCCCTGGTTATGCAGAGAGACTTAGCTTCCGTTTTCAGTCCATAGTGATGCAGAACCAATGGGAAGCAGCTCCTCGACTGTTTAAATAAGGCACATTGGGTTATAGCGAGAACTTAGATATCCACGCACTGAATCAAAGACAGCAATAACAACCTCCAGCAACAGCCATTTAACAAAACATGTTATTTCAAGTTGTCATAATACTGAATACTAAAAACTGTGAAGCAAAACTGTAAAGCACCAACTGAGGCCATGAACAGTTTGTAGTTTCTCTTCTTGGACCAACTATCTACTCATTTTGAATGATTACAATCAAATCTTTCTCTATGAAAGAACTCTGCATACTTACGTAATTTGTAATCAAAGTATTCTGCATTAGAGACCACGTGTGTCATATATCCACTGTACAAGTGCTATTTATTATCAAAAGGGGAGTTTCTAGTAGACAGAGCATGGTGGCTTTTGGCACTAATTTCCACGTACTATTTCAACTGCATGAATATTATTGAAAATAATGTTAAGTGGCTTCCTTTTCCCCGTTTCATGTGAATGTAAAGGAGAAGGAGATCCCATATTGTTTAATGAACAGTCTGCACTTCAGATCCACTCGGAGCCTTTTATGACTCCGTATTTGCTGCTGCTACTGGTGCTGCTGCTGCCTCTGTCGGCGTCCGCCTTGCTGGAGGTGTGTTTGTTGGCCTGCCGGTGTTTACGCTCGCGGTGCGCCTTGCTGTGGTTGTTGCTCTGCTCCTGCAGTTGGCTGTAGCCCTGATTGTCGGCCCCCAGCGTTTTCGGAGTCTGACGGGTGTCTTTCTGAACGCCTCTGGGCGGATCTCCAACGCCCAGGTTGTCGGTATTGTTGGTGTACTGCTGGCGCTCCTCATGGGCGATGTTCACATGGTTCTGCCGGCACGCCATCTTAGCATTAGCGAGGTCGGTGACAGGCAGTGGTTTGTCATGGTTTCCAGTCGATACCTGTAGAGACTTGATGGCGATGTTGTACCCTGGCGGAGCCGACGGCGTATTCCAAGAGTAAGCGTAGCTGCTGTAATCCTCTCCTCTGAGTCGTACCTCCTTGACCACCTCTTCTCCCTGCGTCAGTCCGTACAACTCGTCGTCGGGGAGCTGCGCCTGTCGGGAGCGGACGATCTCGCAGATGGTGCCGATGCCCAGGTGAAGCATCTCCCATATATTGAGCGCCAGACAGAGCAGGGACACTGCGTACATGATGAGGAGGAAGATGGTTTTCTCAGTGGGTCGTGACACAAAGCAGTCCACGCTGTGAGGACAGGGCAGGTCTGCGCACACGTAGCTGGGAGGCACCGCAAATCCGTACAGGGCGTACTGTCCACACAGGAAGGCCACCTCCAGTGACGAGCGGGCCAAGAGCTGGAGCACATAGATGCGCATCAGTCCGTCTTCTTTGATCCTCTGACGCCCGTCATGCCGTGCCTTCACCTTCAAGATTCAAGATTTAAGAGAGTTTATCTGTCACATACAATAATACAAGATCACTGGAGTAGGTTCGTTACCTTTAATTGTCGGTTAATGGGATTTCTTGGTTTCCCTCATCAAACTCATCAATACACAATCCAACAACTCCTGCACTCCTGCACATTCACCACACTATGAGATAATAATGTAATGTTATGAGACGGAGTTGTTTTCGAGGTAAATTCATGCAAAACCACTGATGCGCGTCCCCATCGAGGGCCGTTTTTCAGCAAGCAGTCTCTGCATTTCCCTCTAAAACAACTCTGTCTGGTAACGTTGTGTTATTATCTCATAGCGTGGTGAATGTGCAGGTCACAACTTGTCCACCAGAGCGTTGTGGAGTTGTTGGATTGTGTATCTGATGAGTTTGATGAGGGAAACCAAGAAATCCCATGAGCCTCTGTAACGTAGCTCTGAGCAGCTGCTCCGCCGTTCTATAAATAACTTTCATTGACAATTAAAGGTAACAAACCTACTGCTATGACTAAAGAGATTATGGCAATTTGCCAAAATGTTGAACTATCCCTTTAAAAACATGACAGGACAACAACATTAATCTGACTGAAAAGAAAACTATAAACTAAGAAATGCTAAGACACACTGATATATTCTAATCTAAATAACACACCCTCAACAACAAACAACAAATATTCAACAATTCAATTAAAAGGCACAGTGCCAAAGTGACTGTACTGTGCAAAGTGATAATTAAAAAAAATAAGTATATAAACAACATAATAATAAATAAGGTAATAAATGTAGATAATGTTAAACCTTTGCTTTCCCATCACCACTGCCTCCTTTAGCCGGTCCACCAGTGTCGCTCTCCACCTCGGCCATCTCATAGATCATTGGATCTTCCTCCTGGTCATCCTCAGCCTCTTCGATGCCCCTGTGCTGCTTTCTACCTGCCAGATAGTGCTTCTTTTTCCTCCGTGGAAATCCGCTCGCCTCACCGCCGCTGTCTCCGTGCTCCTCTGCACGGGCGATCTTGTTGACGGCGTAGCCCAGGTACATGAGCGAAGGTGTGGCCACCAGAATGATTTGGAAGACCCAAAAGCGGACATGCGAGAGCGGAGCGAAGGCATCGTAGCAGACGTTCTCGCAGCCAGGCTGACCCGTGTTGCAGACAAACTTGCTCTGCTCGTCGTAGTAGATGGATTCCCCTCCCACGGCGGTCAGCACGATCCGGAAAACAATGAGGACGGTGAGCCAGATCTTGCCCACAAACGTGGAGTGGTTGTGGATTTCTTCCAGCAGGCGAGTCAGGAAACTCCAACTCATGGTAGTGGCATGGAAACTACAGCGAGAGGCAACATACACCTCCTGTTACTCACCTGTGGAGAGAGCAGAACACTTCATTTAGACCTTCCTCCTATGGTTAAAATACTCTACCATTTAAAGACATGTATAATATCAGCCCGGAACTAAATAGACCAGTTCAGTTTACAAGCACTGTGTCTGATACATGGAAAGAAAAATCATTATTTATTCATCCGTCTTTTTGTGTCTGTCTCTTAATACATCTTTTCCCACACACACAGTTTTATACACATAAATGGATGGACCACCCATTATTCTACTGTATTCATCATGTTCAGGTTTTTTGGCCCCCTGCGTTAACACTGGAGGCTTCAGCACTTAGCTGTCCTGCCAGATATAAAACGGACACCATCAAACCACCAAACATAGTTCACTGAGGCACTGATTGGAGCTGCAGTGCAGACAAGCACTTTGTCTTTCCTATACATGGTTATCAAACTGTGTATTTCTACACAATAACAACACGTTTATCCTCGATTCTTTTAATAGCGGTCCCCTCCAGCGCATGTCTAAACACATCGTTAGCAATCGTACACAAAGGGAAGAGAAATGATGACGATGGAATGTCTAACCATAATTGCTATTGTTAACTGAGTGCCCGCCCCTGAGTTTTTTCATTTAACATTAGATCAGGGGTTCTCAAAGTGTGAGAGAGGAGCCCCCCTTAAAGAAAAACACATTTATTATCAGTTGCTATGACCAAAACAATATTTGATTCATTAAACATAAATTGGTCTTTCCTGTAGGATTTGTTAAACTTACAAGCTTGTTTCCCAGCATATATTAATTAGCATAACAACATAACAAAGCACTGACAAATATGCCTGATGTAAACATTGATATTAAACTCTGTAACACACTCGTCACACAAACCAGCTACATATTCTCCCTGTGCGATCATCTAGGAAGCAGACTGAGGACAGAGTGGGACAGAATTGTGGGGCGCGCTGCATTAGATCATTACTATACCTGGCTGTCCAGTTGTTTCAAAAATATGGACATCTCATTACTAAAAGTATGAGTGAAGTCATTCATTGATTGCATCAATTGATTCATGGTTCTATTTTATTTAATCTTTCACTTTTTTATTTCAATTTAACACACTACACTGATGATGTAAACACTGAGCACTCTGTATGGAAAGAAGTAGTTACAAACAACACCCCCCATTCACAAAAGTGTGAGCTCTTTGCTTATTCTTTATATCCATGTGAGACATACAGTAATCATATATGTATCCACAATATATTCCTGATGAATGTGACATAAATGTATAACAAAGAAGTCAATTAATTAATCCTCAAATTCATATGTGTATTTACCTTCATGTAAACTGATTAAGCAGTGTGGTTAAAGTTTATGGATGGAACAAGGAGACTTCAGTCTTGATGCTGCTCTGCTACACGCTAGCACAGTCAGTCCTGTGAACTATAATTAGCAGGCAGAGGGCTGGAGGTGGTCTGTAGCAGTAGCACACTAGGCGGCAGCTTCACTAGTTATATGGAGCGCAAAGGGCAAAGGATGAACTGCTGCAGACTGAACACCTTCCTTAGATTTTCAGCTGTATAAATCTGTAAATATTTTTCATCCTCTACTGAACTTGACCACCTCATGTTAAACTTGACCCTGTAAATGCACCCTAGCCAACAGATGGAGTATGTGAGTTTGTTGAGCTTGAGTTGAGCTTCAGTCTGTGTATGGTTCCACATACTTCTGCACTGTTTCACATAATTACCATGCATTTGATAATCAAAATACGCTTGATATCCATCAACCATTGGCGCCAAAGACCGTGGTAAACCAAATCAAGTGATAAAGGAACAGGCTAAAAAATGGTCTGTCCACTGTGTGAGGTCAGTTCTGTTAACATACTGTTTGGCTACTTATGGAAACAGCTTGTTTGGTGTCTAGGGCTTAAATCACAAAGCTATCTTTTAATCTGCTCTCAGTTTCAGTCTGTGAGTCATTTTATCACTGAGACCAAATCCAAAAAAACTTTCATGAAAGCTGGTGTGGCTGATGCTAACACAATTTCCCTCATGTCTCACTCTGTAAAGACAAATAAAATTCCAGTCTGTCTCATTAAGAATCACGTGCCCTCTAAAACTGCACATCTGGCCATGTTGTGTAACGTACTATTTGGAGACCCAGTAGCACAGCGATCACCACCCAAACACACAAGTCTAGCGGATGGCAAGAAACTGGGAACGCTCCCTCATTCAGCTCATTAGCAAAGCCTATCACGGTTGGCTGCACAACAATGGCATAAAGCAGATTTAATTGCCTTCCATTGACTGTTTAATAATTACCTTTAAAATAAAATATACACAAATTCAGGTCTGTTGGTCATCGAGAATGAAGGGAACGACTGACTCATTGACAAAATAGTCTGGTCAGGAGCCTACAGGACGAGATACAGCAGGTATTAGATTGTTATTCAGTTAATTCTGATGCACCTAGCATTTCATTAACCAACCAGAATATTTGGAGTCTGCTACTAAAATCTGTGCTAAGTGGGCCAGAAAATAAACCCCCACAGATACTGTGTGTTTTTGCATGAAATTCACAAAATGCACGAACATCTCCATAGCCGGGTTGCTGTCAGTGCCACATTGCATGCCTGATGTTGGTACACTGCACTTTCTCCAGATGTCTCACAGCCCCAGACTAACAGCCTCCAGTTTCCTACAGTGCCAGTAAAAGAACTATTTGAGGAGTGTAAGTTAAAAGAGCAACCACCCTTGTACATGCCTATCTCAGTAGGCGTCACACTGTGAATATGAAGGGTTGTGTTTTCCTTCAAAGCTGTTTGGGTGATGATCAACCCAAATGCTATCTTGCAAGTATGAAACACTTTGCCACTATTAACTTGAACGATATTTGTGGAGTATTTTCCCCAAATTGGATGCAGACCGCACGGCAGAAAGCTGACGGTAGGAAAAAGAGGAATAGGAGGTGGTTATTACATGCTGATCCAGGGACATTTTACCCTATCATGCAGTGGATTAAGATGGAGTCAATATATAGGCTAACATTTAAAATGAGCATGAGAAATGAGAAATATTTTAAAACAACATTGAGAGTAGCCAGCAGAATAAATGTCTGACTTTACCAGAGGCAGAAAAAAACTATCACAACAATTCATACATGTCTTGGCCAACTCCCATGAATAAAATAATGATACACCCTGAAGAAAGAAAGGCCATGAAAAAGAATTGCAAGTGTAATTACCCAAACATTAGATTGAGTGTTTTTCATTACACTATAGTACTAAAGTCCTGGAGACATGGGGCCTGCAGGTTATTTTGGAGTCACTTTGTGATCCAGCCACTCAAAACTGTCAAACCACACACAGATGATGCAGCTTACAAGTACAACATAATTTGATGTTGACATGTGCCTCCAGCGAAGAGAGCACTTCTCTTTCTTCTCAATTGCTTCAACTAACCACTATGATAAAAAAAAAAAAAAAAAAAACATAAGACAACTCTCTAAACCATTCATCCTTGCAGCACTATGAGTAAAGTTATTCTTATTACCTTTTCTTGTTGTATCCTTCTTATCCTCCTTGTTTTCCTGACAAGGATCCGGTGAGATTTCAAACCCAATTAACCTGCAAAGCAAAGAGAGAGGACACCAAAAACAGTTTTTATAGACAACATTATCAAGCGCCAATTAAACCTGTGCTTTTTAATTAAATGTCAATGTTTACAGTCATCATGTCTGTGTAGGTTCTCAATCTCTGTGTATATTTTCATTAAAGCCTAAACCCATAACTTTACATTTTCTCTCACTTAGTGCTGAAAACATACTGAAAATTACGTAATATAATATATGATTAAGGGAATTCTGCAGACTAGCTAATTCATTTCACAGAAGAATAATGTTGGCAATTTTGTTGATAAATACATATACTACATATATATTCATATTGATTCTTTGCTTTTGCAAATTTGAAAACATTTAATTAGATAAACGATTAATTACAGTAAACCGAGTAATATAAATTGAACAAAGCAGCCCCGCCCATGAACACAGAAAACTACAACTGGAGCATTGAGCTAACAACATTAAGGTAACTAATTTTAGCTTTAAAAAAAAACTTAACTTTGATGAAATTGCTTTATCATACTTGATAAAATCCTACCAGCTAATATTAAGTGCATATGTCATGTTACAATAGCTTTAATAATCTTATAAAAAAAAAAAACACCTGAAAACGTTGACATGCAGGTTAATGACTGTAAGGTAACAAACCGTTTGTTGTGGTTAACATGCTAACAGCTAAGCTAACAGCAAAAAAACACTCTAACTGAAAGGAAACAGATAAATCTCGACGTGTTTCTAGTACTAGACCCCTTCCTTACAACATTATAATTATTTTTCCTTTACTAAATATTCGCTAAAGTTACGTTTTACTGATATAAAATATATAAATAAACCTGCCTACCTCACCACAGCAGCAGCAGCATCCTGACGTCCAGGTGGAGCTCGTCTCGTCTCACCCACAGACTTCACCAGTCAACCGGCAACAACCACGAGGTAAAGTCCTCATCGCCTCATACACCTGAAACACTAACGTTACAGTATTGTTCCTTCACGGTTCAAATAAGTATGTATGTTTGTTTGTTTGTTTTTTAGTTTTAGGTGTCCGAAGTTTTCAATAATTGGTGCGTTCAATTTGAATTGAATCGCTCAGAGACTGAACTGGACTGTAGTGACTGAGAGAGGTGGATGTGTGAGAGAGAGAGAGGAGGACTGAAGTGTGGCTGGTGCAGGGCAAGGAGGAGTTTGTGTGTGTGTGTGTGTGTGTGTGTGTGTGTGTGTGTGTGTGTGTGTGTGTGTGTGTGTGTGTGTGTGTGTGTGTGTGTGTGTGTGTGTGTGTGTGTGTGTGTGAGAGAGAGAGAGAGAGAGAGAGAGAGAGAGAGAGACCAAGTTGAGCATCATGAGGCATTTTCCTTATTACTAAGAGTAACTCCTTTCCTGCTTAAATCTAATTTAATCTATTTACAAATCTACAATACATGAATGTGCTCAGTGAAACTACAATCAGTGTCACCTTTCAAACAAGTCTTCATGTTTGGAAATACCAGTTCTTCTGTTCTGTATAAAATGTGCCACAGGCATGTTGTGTCGTTCTGTACACACATACATTCACAGGTTATCTTGACTTTTTCTTTGTCTTTCATCATGTGGAAGATTGCAGTGACAAAAAAAACAAAAAACATTGACATTCACACAAACAAATGGCATCCACACAGACATGGTGGTTGCACATGGCTGCTTTATTATAGATGTGACGAGATTATAGTTAGATAGCAGAGCGTGTCAAAAATGTGTTGTTTAACATGTCAGTAATCTGTATCTTAATGTTTTGACCGCTGAGGTATCTGGTTTCTTCTGGTTTCCTTCTGGTGGAGTTGAGTTGTGAGTCAGAGTTTCATGCAAAGGGCAAAGACTGTGTATTGACCACATTGTTTTATTTAGACTGAGCGTCAGACTGAACAAACAGCAACAGTTTGTTTCACCTTCTTCCATCAGGCTATTTGGACACAAATTGCGGATTTGTAAAACCAGATTTGTCAGGAACTATTCCCTCCTATCACCATGAAATGCACTCAACAAAAAACACACATTTTAGACAAAGAGGTGAAAAAAGGAAGCTGTATCAGGTCATTTAAAGCAGAAGTGAGTGATATATTTGTGTTAATATAAGTCTTAAATAGTTATATCTTCCGACAGCAATCACTTACATAGAGTGTTTGGACTGAAACACGGGTCTCTCAGTCCCTCTGCTCTGCTCTGAGCCGAAGAGAAAACATTTATCGTATCCTACAGTTTTTATCCAATGAGGAGAGAGAACGGCATGCAGGGCTGTGTGTGCAGCCAAGGAACGCCGTGAATGTGGCGACGTAGGGACGAGGACTGTTATGGTGCGTTCAAGGAAACTCGTATTTTTCCGACCGTGAAGTCGTACCAGTTCGATCTGGTACGAGTTCACCGGTCGGAAGTTACGAGTGGCCGTTATAGTGACTTTCACCGGTAAAACAGGTCGGAAAAACACGAGTGGGTTGCCTGAAACGCTACAGAGTCGTAAGTTGTGACTTGAAGCTGTAATTTACGATTTCAAAAGCCTGCCTGGAACGCAGCATTAGCCAAAACGACCGGACCACTTACTTCTGCTTTAATGTTTAAAAAGATGGGGACAGTTTACGTGGTGGCCCCAATGAAAAACACAGTTTGGTTGCACTTTGGAAATCCATGTCTAGGAATCATTGTGAAGATTTTAAGATAGGCCTAGTTATCACTGTAATAATTTAACTTGCAATGCATGTAGCCCTTTAATCCCACAGTGTGTTCAGTTTCCTTCACGCTGCTACAGCTTCAGCAGATAACTAATGAATACACAAGAGATTCTTACGTCACAGTGAGGTTTCATCGTGATATTAAACATATTCAAGGACATGCCAATACAATTCACACATTGTTTTTTTTCCCCAGTTGCTGAAGAAAAATCTCCACTGTTCATCTCAAGGACGTTGAACAAATGTTAGCTCACACATGCAGCCCACACTTCCCTCTTTCCTTTCCTCTCCATCTGTTGCTAACTGACTGTTTCTTACAGGGAGCGCGGCAGCTCAGAGCTATTTAGCTCGACTTTTGTCTGGCATTGTATTCCCAACACTATCAGCAGAAGAATCGAGCACAGAGCAGAGGGTTGGAAACACTCACATCCCTAATCAGCCTGATAGCATTTTGGCATAGGAAGCGCACACATCCTAATTCAGAGTGACCTCTTACAAGCATCAAGTCCCTTAACTGAGTTATCTTTCACCTCGGAAGGCGTAATTGAATGGAGAAAAATCAATGAGGTTATCCATAAAAGCAATCATCGGATGGCGCTGGCAATTTAAAGCATTTCAACAGTTGAGTGTCTCACTGTAACTGGAGGGGGAAGGGCTGCGTCAGGTGCAACAAGACGCAGCGAGGCCATCATTGACGAGTTGGAGATCCTCAAATACGATTCGTCATCGTTCTCGTGCTAATTGGGTTTTCTATCCGCTCACTTACCTCCAGAGGTCATTGGAAATTGGGTTGGGCAGCAAGTTATCTTTTGCCTATTTATACATAATAGACACAGCATGTACTCTTTGCTTTACAATGTCAGCCCCAATATGACCTAAATTGAAGAATCAATGCTGGTACGATCAATCGAGCTGAGAGTTGCAACAGCTAATAGAGAGGTTTTCCAGAGAGTGATGGCGAAGTCGTATTGGGAAAAGAAGAAGCGGAGGACGATACATTATAAAGGCAGCGTGAGAGAGAGAGAGGACTAGAAGTGTTTTGTACAGTCAGCTTACAGTCAAGTCAGTGACACTATTATTATGGGTGCTGGACTGACAACAGAAAATATGATGGTCGACAACAGTGACATGGAGGCACCGGGGGGGAGGGGGGGGGGGGGGGGGGGGGTGACAGAATAAATAAATCAAAGAGACACAATCAGATGTAGAGAGAGAACAATGTTGAAGAGATTGAATGCAAGACGTCTGGAATGTGTTTTATCTGATCTGACAGTGGCCAAAGAAGAAGAGGAAGAAGGAGGAGGAGGAGGAGGAGGAGAAGGAGGAGCAGCAGGAGGCCATGTAAAGGGACGCAGGTTACAGCAGGCTAAATGGACACAAAATGGACTCAACTCTCTGCAAGTCAAGAAGCTGAATCAACACATAACTTGGCTGACTTCAGCAGCGTCTCAGACACGCACAATGACATGGAGCACAGCATGCACACACGCACACACACACACACACACACACAGCACACACACGCACACAGCACACACAGCCTTTGAGCCATTGCTGTCATATTGTCTAAGAGACTTAGAAGAATTATTATGCCAGAGGATCCTTCTGCTCTTGTTACTTTTTTAATTAATCAAGTGTAACACATCTCACTGGTGGGTTGAATGACTGACTATTGCAAGGCCTGATAAATGTGTCACAGCGCAGGACATTATTTAGCTTTGAGACGTAAATTTGGCGCCACCTTCTGGTCAAGAGATGAACCCAGCGGGCTTGTGAACCCAACAACAAAAAATCTATGTCCATTGACATCTCACCAAAGTTTACAACCTTAGTATGAGTATGTTTGGGTTAGGGTCACCTCAGTTAAAGGAGTGTTACAGGTATAAAGAAGTGAAAAAAACTTGAAATACTTTGCAAGAAGAATTACTAACCACCACAAACCAGCCAAGTTACATGAAATATGTGAAAGTGTTTTTTGTGAAAAATTATAATGTCATAGTGAAGTCAACTATATAAAATGTCATGACGTTATTAAAAACTAGAGTTATACTGTTAATTACCGTAGTCCATGAATTTATGAGTTATGGTCAAAAACATGTTTCTTTTACGTCATAGTGACCTTGCCCTTTCACCTTTCACCCTCTAATTCTCAAAATCTATCCACCCTCGGGTCCAAGTGAATGTCTGAACCAGATCTAAAGAAATTCCTTGAAGCTGTCACGGATATATTATGTTTGTGAGGCCACAGCAGTAATGTGTGACATCACTGCAACATTAACCTTTGACCTTTGACCACCAAAATCTAATCAGTTCATCCTAGGACCAAAGAAAACGTTTGAACCAAATCCCTGTTGTGGTCATCATACTCCATATCTGACCTGCTATCTACACCCAGCGGTCTGCATCCACCCGTGAGTGACGACCCTGGTCACCATGGTGACACATTTAGTCATCATCATATCATCACATCTCAGTGCTGCTGTCCATCTCTGCTCTCCTGGCGCTGTACTTGCTGACTGACTTTCCACTGACCCTGCCACCCCCACACTTCTGTCTGTGCCCTCGTCCGTTCTCCTCTAATCCTCTTCCTCTTGTCTTCACTTGACTGACGTCCTGCAAGTTGAGAAAGTGGCCTGGATGACTCCTCTGCCCTCCCTCCTCTACTTCTGCCTCTGCTGCTAAATCAACATGTCACCTACTTTGAGACGAAGGATTACATGCTCACTGACACTTCCCCTAAATAACTCCACCATCTTGTTTTCATGACACTGGACTGACATTGTTTCTTCACACACTTGGAACAGAGACCGGAGATCAGCAAATACATCACTCCATTTGTTTCCTTTCAAGACTAATTTCCCAAACTGGATCCCTCTGATCGCCTTCAGTCTCTTCAAAATATGCTATTTTTTACTTTTCTAATGTCGTCATCCTCCTTAACACTCAATCTCCACTGACACATCCCACACTGTTTTCAAGGGCACAGCGACCCTTTCCCACAGCACCGTTTTCATGTGGTGTTTTATAGACTGACAGCTCACTCACTTGACCTTGGAAAAAGTCACTGCAAAACAACATCGTTAAATTTGAATTGGCTCTCTTGATGATATCACTTGATCCGCTCAATTCAAACTGATTCATCATTTGTTCATAAAATTGCACAAAATGATGGAAGAATGTCAATTCAAGTCCAAATAGAGCGACAAAAGCAGAGAATATTCACAAATGAAAAGCTATACATGGGAGTTTTTGAGAAATTTTATGTAGAAAATGACTTCAATGACGATTAATCAGCTGCTAAAATAGTATATATAGTATACAGTACATACAGTATATGTGTGTGTGTGTGTGTGCGTGTGTGTGCGTGCGTGTATGTATACAGGTGTTTTTTTATGTTGTTAATGATGACCCCTCAGGGATATAACTGTGAGAAGGCCTCACAGTTATGAAGTACACAACCAAACCAGATGAATCAGATAATGGCTTTATATTCCTGTTACGATGCATTACACACATACTGGTAGTTTTGATTGAAAGTACATTCACCAGAAGAGACAGCAAACCACAAAAAAGTCAGCTCATTAGTCCTAGCAACGCATCGTTTTATTTGGTTGTTGTGACATTAGTTTTTAAAATCATATTAAAAACTCTGTAGTTTGAGAATGTAGCGTCTTTTCACATCCCTGTAAATGTCAAGTTTCTCTTCCTGTTTCATCTTGAATCTCGTCACCATCATGTCAAGTATATATCATTGAATTATTGCACAAACTCAATGGAAGTCTCATTAGTACACAGACATAAACTGCAGTACCTGTTGTTACAGATTGAATAGTTCTAACATCAGAAAGGCTAAAGCTCACAGGACTTTAGTCTCCAATCACAAAGCATGAACGGATTAGGTTTAAATCACAAAGAATTTCAGGGCCAAGCTCCAAATGCAGCAAATTAGAGCAGCAAATCTGAAAGTGCAACTTAACACATCTCCATAAATATAGCTATTATTATTTATTATTAGGAATATGTTTGCTTGTTTACACTTTCTTTTCTACTCCCTGAGAAATTAAAACACTGGTTTGAGGAAATCTCCAGCACTTCCACAGCATTCAGTTGTTTTTCAAGGCAGAAGTATTTCAGTAATGAGCAAATGGATATTAAAAATACAAAATGAGTACAAATATACACTCCGTTATTTCTACTGCCTCTGGCCTGAAGTCATTTGACAAAATCAGTATCAGTGAACCTTGGACAGGCTGCACAAATCAACAAATACACAGTATATATGTATGTAGGAATTTAGACTGCTTATTGTAAACATGATGGAAAAACAACAGTAGGACCCTGCAACACAATATTCCACTCGTCCCTGAATTTGAACATAATAAAATGCTAAAAAAACAGATTCAGTGAATTTAAGTGCTATTCTGCAATATGTATTTTTAAACACATTTCCCAGTCCCTGTCATGAATTTAGTGAGGCAAAAATGAGGTTGCATGTTGAGTTAATTAAGCAAATACACCAGAGGCTGACGCCAACACCGTCTTGTCACAACACCGTAATTTAACTGGAAATACCTTCAAACACAAGGAAGATATCTGACTTTTTAGAAAACAGAAATCTCCCTCAACGTTTTGTCAACACTATTGTTCAATGCAAATATTCATTAGAATAGGATTAAGTGACACTAACTACATGCAGAGTTTGATCATTCATCATCATCTTCAGTTGGTAAATCTCATCACACTTCATTTCATTGTTCAGAGACAGAGGGTTTAACAGTGAGGGCAAAGTGCAGACATATGGCTACAGTGCTCCCTTTGGATCACATGCTGGTGTAGATTACGGCTGCATAATCAAGCCCTAGATTAGGTATCAGTAAGAAATGGTGGAGAATGCACAGGTAGTGAGCCTGTGTGTCTCTCTCTCCGTCACCCTATCCCCGCTCCACGCTGTCCATGTCTCCGCCTGACACAACATGTGTGGTCTTTTGTTCCAGATCGTGCTACAACACCTGATCCTGCTCGTGTGTCCTTTGTCGTGGCCTTGGATGAATTCCTCCGTTCAACACAGAGTCCACAAAAACAGTTTTACATTGTTATTCTTAATCAGATCTCTTAGTTGTTCCTCGTCATCTCTGCACATGTGACCCAAAATTTAACATTGCTAAAGAAAAAAAAGTCAGATGCCGTGAGGTGTTCAAATGTAAAGTAAATTACATTCACATCCAAGTGGATGGTTCTGTTAAATGAGCTGAGTGCATTGGATTGAGTTCCACTCCAGAGCAAACAAGACATCATTTTGGTTGAGAAGACATTTAGCATCTTGATTAAAACTTAGTGCATCATTAAATACTGCATATCTTCATTACTGAGCCTCAAAATCATATCTACTGAGCTTATTTATTTGCATTTTCATTACATTTCAACTTGAAGTCCTGTCCTGCATACTGCACTACTGCTTAATACTGCATACACACTTAATACTCATTAATTACATTATTCTCTATACTTAGACAAATATACTGTATATTTGAAAATATTCCTCATAAACTTTCTTGCTGACACTCACAGGAGGAGAGCGCTCTCTTATCTGGACGCAAAATACACTGCCACTTAGTTTAGTGTAGCATTTGTTCACCAGAATTAGGACTTTATAGTCTGGATGTGAGTGAGCTTTACAGGTGGATTGTGTTACCTGTAGACTGGTCAGGTTCAGTGTTTCCTCCTGTTTTTAGTCTTTGTGTGAAGCCTCAATCGTCTCATCTACCTCTCAGCAAGAGTGCAAATCTCTAAATCTCTAATCTCCCAAAATGTCAAACCATTCCTTTAAAACATTAGATTCAGATTCACACTATTTGTCTTAATCTTTGTAAGTTATAACAAGTGTGGCTAATGTGAAATCATGCATACCTGCTGGACCTTGGTGCACTTTTGTTATATTCGCCCCTTTCACTCTCTCTCTCTCTCACACACACACACACATTCACACACACAAATACACACATCTCATCTCTCCTTTGTTATTTTCTTCAGGCTGTGCACAATGTCCTCGCCACTGGCCCAAGGAACTACATTTGCTTTGAACATGGCTTCCTGGGCCTGCTGCATCCCCAGCAGCAGCCTGTGCATGGGGAAGTCGGTCCTGGGGAAGGCCGTGTCCCTGGGTCCCAGAGCCAGGGAGGGACACACGTCGTTGGCCCCGTCTCCAATATAGAAGACCCTCTGGAAGGACGCACCACCACGCTCCTTTTGCCGCCCCGCCAGATACTCCCTAAGGATCGCCTGCTTGCACATGTTGTCAGGACAACGGGAGCACGAGTGGGAGTGGAAAGGGAGCAGCACGAGGCGGCCGGACGCATCGAAACTGGCCGGGTTTGTGAAGATCTTCCGGAAAAGGTGATGCACCCCGGCGCGCTTCAGCCAGGTCTCAATGAAGTACACGTTGGCGTCCGAGACCACCACCATCTCAAAATCCTCCTGGTGGCTCTGCAGGTACTGGAGCAGGTGCAGCAGGCCGGGCGTGGGAGGGATCTTCTCCACTGCTGACTGGATGGAGTCCTTCGACACGCCCTCCTCCGCCATGTAGGCCAACACCTTCTGCATGTGCTCGTTGTAATGCCCCTCCCTGTAGCTGTTCTTCAGCCAATCGGGAAGCCGCTGGCCCGGCAGAGCGCGCACCACAGCATCGTCACTGCTCTCGTTGATGATGGTCTCATCAAAGTCAAACAGCACCAGGAAGCGCTGCTCCTGTGGCGCTGCACGGGCTGGGCCTGATGGAGCCGTCATCTTTGGCATCTGTAGAAAATACTGAGTGGTCCCTTTCTAAGAAAAGGAATAAAACTCCGTCAGTAAGGCTTTTTGGGGGGGATTCAGAATAGCACAGTTGTTTTTTATTGCAGCCCACTCTAAAAATAATATGTGACTGGAAGGATGCCAGGAAAGCCAACATGTACACTGCTACGCTGCTGAATTAAACTACACAGAAACACTCATGGGCTGAGGGAACAAAATGTAAAAATACTATTAATCAGGTTGTAAGCTACAAGGAGATAAAAGTTTACAATAGGAAAAGGGGCGGAGCTAAGTTTAAATGATATAAAAGCAACATGTAAACAGGAAGCTCATTACACTTAGTGGGAAAAAAACACATTAACAGGAACCTCATTACACAATGAAACAAGCCAGCCCTTAGTCACCCAAATTGACACACCCTACACTTGTAGCACTTCTCTACAGAGACACTGAGGAGAAAACAAACCTATGTCTCAGACCTGTGCCAATTCAATATTAACATAGTCAATATATATTTGGAGCACAAGGCTTCCACTGTTGCACACGTGTTGTAACTTGAGTGAAGAGGGGGGCTGTTATGTCACAGCATACTTTTACCATAAGTGGAACAAACATGAGCAGCGATGTCAAACCAGCTGTGGCGGGATGTAAAAAGCAAATCTGTCCACACTGATTGGACAATCTACATGAGGATGTTTCAGGGATTTGACTTTATGCTACTCTAAACTTCTACTCCAACAAATTTTGTAGGAATATTTGCACTTTTTAAAAATCCCACTACACTGAGTTTAGTCCATAATATTAAGAGTTTTGGACATTAACATCTGTTTTACTTACAAAAATAACGTACAATATGAAATAGTTTTAAAAAATAAAACAGGAAACTAGAAAACAGAGGAAAAACTACCTGGAAAATCAATTACGTGATAAGTTGTTGACCCCGACCACTGACCAACTTAGCTTAGCATAGTTTATCAGGATAGTTTGAATGAATAGTCTACATTTAATTGTAGGATAACAGATGGTCTTACTAAACTAACTCAATTGAATAAATTAGATTAAGATATTATAGATACCACATCTTGGCTTGACAGTGTGGAAGCCTCAAGTGCAGTTTCCATTATTGTTTCTAGTCTATTTAATGTAAAGCCTGTCAATAATCATACTGTAGCCTACATCTCATTTTGTTAATCTATTTTTATTCAAAACATCACTGTTACCTTAGTTACTAGTGTTTACATACAAAACACATAATTACAATATGACAATAAGCATATAAAGTAGCTTCCTCAAATTCAAGGAAATGCCACATTTACTTTGTATTTATGTATCACTAGTAAATAAGCACTAGTAGCCTACTCCACTGGCATTCTTTGATTTACTTTGGTGATCATTTGCACTTTGGGATAATTAAATAACTGTCTGAGTCCAGCCACTTCCACCTGACACCACTGTTATGGGTCCGACACACCAGGTGGATAAGTTTGATAAGAAAACTGCACTCATTTATCTTCATGGGCCTGATCAGAGAGGAGGGAGCTGCCCTGACAAGGCTCAGATACTGACACCAGATCAGCCTGTGAATGCAGACTGTCTAGCCTAACTTACATCTACACACCGCTCACCTCACCCTGGAAGAAGAATATACCAAAGAAAAAACATTCACCATTCACCATTTCATCTGAATAGTTAAGCTCCTGTGTGTTTGTTTAGTATCCAGTAATCTGCAGGAGGCTCGGCCTGCGTGAGCATGATGAAATGTAAAGCCCACATCACCCACTGTGTTTGTCAGTGACAGTGGAGCAGCCGGTCTCTGAACGTCCTGTAACCTGCAGTCTGGCTGTGGCTGCACGGACGCATTGTGCGCCTGCGGTCTCCTACGGTCTCCTACGGTGTCTTCACCATCATCCGCACATATTCCCGGACTAAAGCGCTCTAATTTTAACCCGGGAGAGCTATTCTTGCGCGAGAGGTTACCACTCAAAGTCATCCGCGCGGCGCTGTCAGGAGTCGTTGGGCTGGCCGGGTATAGAGGCTGCTGGCCGGGTATAGAGGCTACTGGCCGGGTATAGGCTACTGTACGTCCCAGCGCCAAAGATTAAACAGCCCGTTCATACACACTAAACACACATAGCGTAAACAACAAACACACACACACACACACAGGGAAGGAAGGGAGTGGGGTTGAGGCAGAAGAACAGGCCTACCGGTCGTCAGCATATGAGCGGGGATAGTAGGCTATGTGCCCGGCTCCGGCGACCGCAGCCCAGTCAGCATTAAGATGTTTTAAAGGAGACTCCCTCGGCTGCACACAGGGTTTTCCCATTTAAAGCCGCTGCGTCAAGGTGAACGGAGAAAACACGCTACATCCGCCTCGTCCTTTCAAAGTAAAAGCGCCAAGAAAATCACAGTAGCTGTCGCAATGAAAATATATTACGGATCTTAACATTACAAGTCTATTTATTTAACAGTGTTATAATATCCGGTAGAGCTCTACTGCAAAATGATTAGCCTATACCACATTTCACAATACAAATGAACACTTAATCTATTGTATTTGAATTAGGACTACATCATTAAAGTTTATTCAATTTTAACATTGTTAAATATGTTGAAGTCATCATTAAACTGTATATAAGCTATTAATAACGTAATGTAATTCTAAAAAAAAAAAAAAATTTTGGTAGGCTATTATAACTCTTTCACCTTGGAAGAAAAAGGCTTCTCCACTTCTGCTGGTGTTCAATACCAGTCATGTAACTTTAATGCGCAGTGCTGGATATAGCATACAAGTGCATTTTAATCTGACAACAATAGTATTGACAGACCTACTAAATAAGAATCAAACTTTCTGTATTTGGGTCACTTGGCCTGATGCTGGAAATGTGTAGCCTATCTAAAAATACATGACTACATATCTTTCAGCCGCAGCCAGCAGCAGCTACATGTTACAGGATCATTATTCACTCCAGACAGCTGAGGGTTAAACAAAGGGCATCTTCTAATTTCTCAAGTATCCGGTGTACAAAGGGCTGGAGAGACTCAGATAAACGTCTAGCTTTACATTCTGCTGATAGGGTTACTTCATCAGAACATCTCAGCCTCCCCACCCTTTATAAACACATATGTTCATATCAGGTCAGGTGTTTAGTGCCCCTGACCTGACTTAGTAACAATATTCTGATATCATTTGTACAGTAAATTAATTGAATATAGATTCATAAAGTTTCCATTTCTTTGATTTTTGGTTAGTTTTTGTGGAGATGGGTCTTTAACTTGACTGGATGTGTAGTTACAACATGTTGAAGGGTGGAGAGCAGCTACACATGGATCCAAGTTTATTAGGCCTGAAGCTACTGTATGTCTGCGTCACTTGTGCAATTAAGAGTTTATATTTTATGGCATCTGTACTTCAGACCTTTACATGTCATGCTATATAAGTGTGCTACTATTGCCCTAGATGCAAACATCAAAGATAAGGTTTCAAATTAGCCAGTAAAAGGAGGGATGAGCAGCTTAAAATGGAGTTTAAGATTTGAAAAACGCAAAGAATAAAAAGCTCTCTGGATTTCTTGAAAGCTTTTTTGGCCCAAAAAATCACTCAGTGAGATTTGTCAGCTGTTCGTGCAGAACAGGAAGTGATGAGACTCGTGAGCCGACATGTCCAGGTCAGATAAAGAAACTCTATCTTCTCAGATACGTCTAGACAGGCTTCATACTTTTATACTGACAATGACAACTGAGAAACAGGTCATGAAAAGCCACAAAAAAAACTGTTGCTTAGTCGAATGATGTTTAACAACTTTTCCATTTCCATCATCCATTTCATATTGTTGATAGTTATTTAAAAATGAACTTCCAGCTGTCAGTCACTGAAGCTCTGCTAAAAGGAGGACACCTGCTGGTTGTTATATTAAACCAAATCAAACTGATTTTTGCTCCTGTTTTTTTTATATAACTGATCAAATTCATTGGAGGGTGTAAAGTTAAACGTCACTTTGACTATGCTGCAGTTTGTTTTCTTGGCTCTGTTCTTCCATTTTGTTGATTGAGCATCAACAGCATCTCAGCAGTGATTATAGTTCTGTAACCTGTGGTACTTCAATCATAGGGATCACTACATGAACTGTTTTGTATTTTAACCCATTGTGGAAGAAATTCAGGAATTCACAAGCTCAGATGAAGCTCTGTGGTAACACTTTAATAATACAGACGGGTTAGTGCCACATGAACACAGATGGTCAAGGCATGTGTGCATAAAGTGAGAATAAAAATGAAATAAAGAAATTAAAATTAAGGTGACATTGTTTTATCGTGAATGCATAAACACAACTCTGGTTCACAACCTCATTTATAACATGGTTACTTTTTGTAAAAGCTGAAAAATATTTAAGTAAAACATTTGATTATCTCTTTAACATTAGCAAATATTTTATTTTTACTTTGAGGATTAAGGCTTTTATGGAACAAGAGTAATCTGTTATTTTCATGTATAAACTTTGTTGAGCTGTGAGCAGCTTTACTTTCTGTAGATGGAAACCTGCACGTTTCAAGATGTTTCACATTTAACAAGGCACAGCTTTTACTTCACCACTAGATGTCCCTCTCTGCACGAGGAAACACACGTCTACGGCAGCTACAGCATACTGTACTTCTGTCAGGTTCGTATGTGAAACACTTGACTCACATTTTTAGATTCTTGAAGGTCACGGTTTGGCACAAAGGCAAAATGTACTCGCTTTCATCCCTGACTGTTTACATGTGACTGCACTCAGACATGTACGATAACCACTACATAAATATTTGCAACAAGGAATGAAGCAGACTCCAGTTCCCACTCCCAACTCCACACCAGGTCTTAGTTCACACATCCAGGAGGAAACCTGGCCAAACTTAACAATACTTGTCCAAGTGTCCAAAAGGAAAAGAAAAAAAAGAGAGAGTGTCTCAAATGTGAAACTTTGTTATAAGTGTTGTTTAGAAATGAAAACAGTTTGCTGGAGGGGGAGAGGGATGAGTGAGAGCGACAGAAAGCAGGACAGAGAGGGTGGAGAGAGGAATGTGAGGGAGCTGCTCTGGTGGTGGGGATGGAGGGGAAAGTCTCTCTTGTGCAGCGTCTTCTGCGTCACCGCATTGAATTACACCCACAGCTGGACAAAACATCTGAATTACTGAGCCTCAAATAAGCACTATTTAAAATGGAGGCTTAATAAACCTCGACTATAAACTGTAGCAGCTTCAATGCTGCACAGAGATAGAAAGTGCACGATAAGGACAAGTTGCAGATGAAAGAAAAGAAATGACCTCAGTTTTTCCTTTATAACCTCTTCCTCACACAAAAAATAAGAGGAATCACTTATGAACTGCAGTTCTGTAAACTTAGCACTGTTCACTTTGATTTAGAAGAGGCAACCCAAGAAAGCAGCAAAAAAACAAACAAAAAACCACGGGATGAAATCGTGGGAAGAAAACCTGCTTTCACAAACAAGTTTTAGCTCAAGTTCAGCCTGACATTGTTTGGAAGGAAACTCAGGAGCGACTGCCAAGGCGGGGGAGTCCCGCTAAATGTTATTCACAGTTGACTTGATGGCGGCGGTGAAAGGCTTCAGTTTGGCACAAAGAGGTGAGAAACGTACAGTAAGATAGCGACCTGGGCGTTTCCCACAAAGACCACTGTCCAACAACACTCATCACAGGAGGAAAACACACTTCCACTCATCTTCACAGATGTTTCAGTAGTGGATCTCAATCTGTTGGCTCACTGCTGCTGTTACTTACTACTTTTCCACTGATAAAACACATCTGAGTGGGAAGATTACAAAATGTGATCTGTTACTGTAACTAATCACCTACATCAAATTAATAACTGATCACATGATCCAAGAAGTGACCAAAGCTGAGTAATGCATTCTGACTACATTCAGGTGAAATGACCAGATTTGCAATGTGATGTAGAGTAGAGAATCTATTGTCTGATGAAAACAAGACCAGAGTCAGTATGTATACGGCCAGTGACAGAACATTTCAGATGTTACATCTGTCACGGTTTTATGAATGAAGAAAATTACTTATGAGTAAGAATACTATAGAAGATGAAAACATTAATAATTCTGCAAGATATTCAAATGTTTACATCACTGTGGTTCTTTTCAGTTTTATATGAATTATATCATATCTAAATATATGAACCTTTAGGTCAACCTTTGTTAATTTTTGTTTTGGATATACAGAAAAAAATTAAGCCGATTATGTATAAACACACACAACTTGTAAATTGGTTACTCTTTGACTCATTCAAATTCTACTAATAATATTGCAAATAGCAAGTTCTGACACTGGCGACATCAATTATACGAAGTCTACTTCTGCATGCTGCAGTATAATAAAGATTAATAATAAAGATTATACTGCAGTAATTTTATCCATATAAGCAACAATATTAGTCATCTCATTTTGCATAAATGTTTGCACTTGTAAATGAGAAGTTTTTGCCTCATGAGTCAGAACATGAGACCACACTCTCAAAGGGTTCATACATACCGGCCCTGGTCTGTTGTTGCAGGTATTACATAATGTTGAGCTGTCATCTGTAATCAGAATACATTATTCCTTTGGTAATGTTTTATTCAAAACACAAGCGTTCCCAACATAGACACCACACTATAGACATATTGCACAACACAACTTTATAAACATTTAAAAATACTGACAAAGGATTCATGGCATCGCGCATTTTGCTTTTTTTCTTTCCTTTTTTTTTTGACTACCTAACAATATTGGAACTCATGAGGAAGTGTTTTAAAAAAAAAAACACACATTCAGATAAACACTCTTACTCAATCCTTCTCTGCTTTAACTTCCTCTGTAGCCTCCTCTTTCTTCTCACTGACATCAGCTTTAGTTTTTGCCTCGTTCTCTCCCGGCTCAGTGTTGGACGTTGGCTTCTCTTCCTCCTTCTTGGGATCAGGAAGAAGGATGACTTTCCCGATATTTTGACGTTCGTGCATGCGCTTCATGGCATCAGTTACCTGAAGAAAGACAGGATGTGCACAAAAAAAGGTCATTGTCCACCAATAACAAGAGGATATCTCCCGTTTAAACGACTGTAATGTCCGGAAACTGAGCAGAATTTCCTTTTATGACTGAGCTACTAAAGCTACTGCATTAGCTGACGGTCCATTTTAGCTAATGGTTCCTTCTTTCACAAGTAGCTGACTGTGTTTTTTTTTCTTTCTTTTGGCATTTGATTTGTCAAAGAGCTGGAAATGATGCAGATTACAATGAATCAGCAGTGGAAAATGTAGGTTGTAGATCCAAAACAGTCAGCTAAAAGATGTTACAGTAAAATGCTGAGTAAAGTGCGCTTGTTTACATTATACAATATCATACGATATATTCTTAAAGGAATAGTTCACCAAATAATGAAATTCAGTCATTATTGACTCACCCTCATGCTGATGAATACTCCGGAGTAGTTTTTTATTCCTCAAAGTGCATCTGGAGACCTGAGAGGCTGGTTCCTAGTCCAACAAAATCCTTCTATGAGAGTCAATAGTGCCCGACACAAAAACGTCCATAAAACTATACAAAAACTATTTAATATTCCTCCACACTGCTCGTCCACTGCAATCCAAGTGTCCTGAAGGGTTATAGTCCAGAGTTTACTGGAAACTATGTCATTTAGGACATTTTTACAGCCTCAACAGTCCTGTATTGAATTTGCCTGGGGCGCACACTCACGTTCATGCGTGTGAATGTCAGCGCGCAATACAGGACTGTTTAGGCTGTAAAAATGTCCTAAATGACGTAGTTTCCAGTAAACTCTGGACTATCTCCATATCTTCTTCAGGACACTTGGATTGCAGCGGATGAGCAGTGTGGAGGAATATTACAAGGTTTTTGTGTAGTTTTATGAACGTTTTTGTGTCGAGCACTATTGACTCTCATATACAGTAAGGATTTTGTTGGACTACAACTCCCGGGTCTCCAGATGCACTTTGAGGAATAAATAATAATAACTCCGGAGTATTCATCAACATGAGGGTGAGTCAATAATGGCTGAATTTCATCTTTTGGTGAACTATTCCTTTAATATGAAAACACTAATCAGAGTACCTTCAAGAAAAACTCCTCAAATATTTACATACTTTATTACAATAAATATTATTGGTTTTCAAGATTTTAGTCATTCAATATGTTATGTTTGTTTCTGTACAGACTTTTACCATCTTGATACCATGGGAACCAGACCAGGGATACAGTATATTCTTTTTTGTAAATCTATACAATCAGTCCATAACAGCAGAATATCCAGGTGATGTATTCTTGCTGCCTATGAATTTTAAAAAGACAGTATTGACTGGGGGAGTTTTTCAGTGACTCCATGAACACACACTGAGGACTGATGAGTCATCCAGAGGAAGGATAATGAAATAAAAACAATGGATATGGCTGCTCTGTATCTGCCATAGATCATCTGCTCTCCCTATTATTTCCTGCCTCAGTCATTGTCTGGATCCTGCTTGCAGACACACAGCCAGGATTGTCTTGCATCACACTCGTGTCTTATCCTTGAAACCAGCTAGAAAAACTCCCCACCAGGAGTCGATGCCACGGCAACAATTAAGATCGTCACCTAGCAACGACCCTTAAGTATCATCTCATCTGAGGGGGAGACTGCGGTTTGCACCGTGAATGGTGGAAAAGAGGAAAACGTCAGTATGAGTTTTGTCAGTGGGGCGAGCTCCTGTTTTACTGCATTATCATGTCTGTGAATATTTTTTTACAGTGATGGAGGAAGTATTCAGACCTGTAGTATTATTACAAAACTGTAAAATACTCCAATACAAGTAAAAGTCCTCCATTGAAATGATCACTTATGTAAAAGTATAAAAGTAGGCTATACTATACAAAGAAATAAAGGTAAAGGTACAAATGGGCTGTGCAGCTGTTACACTTTTATATAATAATATAATTATAACAAGTATTAATCAAGGAGTTTCTGGAGGAGGAGCTTATTTATGACTATTTTGATGATCAGATTAGTCTTTTAATCGACTGTAAATCAACCAATTTGTAGATTATTCAGCGGTGTTACATGTACTTGTGTTTACTGTTGTCTTGTTCATAGTAAAGCATCATTTTAATATATTCCTCATGTGTTTTGCATTCAGGTATTTGAACCTGCTGTGGCAACTACAGATGAAAGATGCATGTGGTGGAATAAAAATGTCAATATTTCCCATTGAAAACTGGTAGAGTAGAAGCTAGCTGTTTGCAGTCTTTACGCTAAAATAAGCTAAGCTACGTGGCAGCTGGCCACAGCCACAGAGACACAGGAGATCAGCAGTCTTAGATGCCCAAACAGTGTTATCTGGTGATTTACACTAAAACATGGCCAAACTAACCTCTTCAAAGTGATAGCAGGAGTCGATGTGGGGTTTGATCTTTCCCTGCCTGTAGAGCTCCAGCAGCGTCAACATGGTCCTGGAGATGAGCTCCTCGTCAGCCAGGTAGCCCAGGTGGAAGCCACACACGGCCTTGTTGGCCTGCATCAGCTTCAAGGTGTTGAGGGACAGCTGGTTGTACCAGGTCTTAGCCATGGCCAGCAGGTTCTTCTTCTGGCCCGTCACACAGTTGGCCGCACCTGGAATTCAAGGAGAAGAGAAGATAATGGAAACGTCGTAGATTATATCATCATACGTTTTTTGGTACAGCAATTGCCTTTTTCTTGATATTGTTGTTTCTTTAATGGACACTTACCAGATGTGTGTACACTGGAGCCAAATTAGCAAAGAATAAACAACATGTCAGTGAAACTGTGACCTTGGATTTCCAATAAAACAAAAGAACAAAAGAAAGTTGTTTTCATTTTTCCAGCTGTGAGGAGCTCATCCATATTATTTCATTGTGAAACATCGTGAGACTCATAAATGTTTCTGCAGTTCCTACTCAAGTGTGAATTAACTGCAGACTCAAAGCCTGGTTAGAATTAGTGCATAGTATCCAGGCAGGACACAGCTTTAGTCTGAGGGTCTCTGGTTTCTGGCTTTGAGCTGATTGTTAGACTCTGATTTTAAATGTGTGACAGGGACATCATTACAGTGACTTATTTGTACAAATTAGCAAGCTACTGTGGGAGGAAAAAAGGATAAAAGCAATATTGGTTAATGTATCAACTCTCATATCAAATGACTATAAGCTGATTGTGATAGGGTTATTTAGTCGTTCCAGTCCAAACAAACCAAAAGGTACAAAGACATGACGGCAAACTGTTTCCAAATGTCTTACCAAAGACTATAAGAGTTCCCAGTGGTTTCAACAAACTAAAGCCTTTCTGGGTGTCTGAGCCACCGAGCGGGTCGAGGACGATGTCGACACCTGCAGAGAGACACAATAAAATAGAAAGACATGCTTTTATGTGTCTTTATCCCGGCTTAATACACAAGAAACAAAAGACAGATCAAGAAAGAAAGTCGAGGATTTGTGGTTTTTGTTCGGTGCAGTGTGCACTACATGTGTCTTCTCTCACCCTTTGGGCTGATTTTGCGGATTTCCTCCACGTAGTCTTTGGTGCGGTAGTCGATGGGGTGAGTTACGCCACCCTGTGCGATGGTCTCATGCTTGGAGGCGGATGCAGTGCCAAACACAGTCACATCCTGCACTGTCTGACACAGCTGGGTAGCAGCGATGCCCACACCACCTACAGATGTGCCAACAGCAGCACAAACACACAATGAGAAGAACAGCAACAGTAGCGACTGTGTGTGTTTTTCTTTTTTCTTTCCACTTTCAGCAGCAGAGCGTCAATGTGATTCCCTCTCAGTGATTTAATCATCAGACAATGAAATGAGAGCAGCTTTAAGTGCAGCGTTAGCACAGAGCCCAGCTCACAGCTACTTCCTGCCTGACTCACACCTGATTTAATAAGCACCTACACTAATAAATACCCGGGCTGAGTGAACCAGCCTTTTCACTATCGTCATCGTGGTTCATTGAGCAACTCAGATTCCTTCAATGAATGATTTGAACAACTTCCATCCATTTTATCTCCCATGTCATTTAGCAGAAAACTGTCACACAAACAAACCACAGAGAGGAATACAGTCGCTATCCACATAACATTATACATATGACTGAATCCTTCTATTTTATTTCATTAGATCATTAGGTATTGATTATTGAAATATCTCATAATACATGATATGTGGTTGCAAAAAACAACAGGTCCAGAATAATCAGAATCAAAGAGATTGATTACTGGTACAGAATAGACAGTAAATGTTTCTGTCATATTTTTAACATTTAAGCTATTTAAGAGGAAATAAAACAGGGGACATATTTCTAAAAAGCGGAAGTCGAGTTGAATTGACATCTTGGAGGTGTGAGGAACAGACCACTGAAACAGTGAACATCACTGTCTGGTCTTCGAGGCCTTGCAGCATTAAACAGCTAAAGATTTTTTTCTTTTTTCTTTTTCCAATATGACGACTGCCTGGTTGTACCAGGATCACCGCTAATCCTCGCTGCCCTCTTCTTCACCCTGGCCTCATGTGGCTGATTCATGCAGGTCAGCTGACAAACCACCCACTCCACACTGGAGCGTTGGACACAGAAGAGCACTAGACCGTGATGGTGGATGTGAAGGATGCTGACAATAGCTGACCTGTGCAGTTGGACTACGAGTGGTTGACATCCTGAGCCACCTCACTCACCGCAGCATCTGTTAAAGCTTTATACTCTAGAGTAAAAGACAACACAAAGACCCACCCACTCCTGTTGCATATGAGAGTTTTCTATGTGCTGGAAAAATGAACTCATGACTACAGAGAAGGCTTTTATTTTGAAATCTGAGAGCCTTTGTTTAAGCCAGGTTTAAATATCTTGTTAAAATAGGCCAAGATTAATTCAGATTTGATGTAAAACTCAACACCATTGGACATTTTGCTGAAGCTGAAGCTTAAGTCATAATAATGGGTTTCTCATATCTCATATCTAATAATGTCCTGCTACCATCCCCTTGGCTGTTTAAACCCCTGGATACACATCGGAAATGAGACATGTTTGCTTGTTACTGTGCTGGAGCCCCCACCCCCCACCCCCTCCTCCCCTTTTGATTTTTGAAAGGTCAGCCGTTGCTGAGGCAACCATGTCTGCACACTCCATCCTCACCTGTGACCATGGTGGTCTCTCCACTGATGATTTTTCAGCACAGAAATGCGGCTGCATCCAGGGGAGTGATTAGAGACCTGGATCTTCTCCTGTTGCCCAGGAGACCGGAGGGGGGGGATGTTTGTTTGGGTTTATTACACTGACACAATTAAATCATGGGGGAGGCCGTCTGCCCAACACAGTAGCAGAGTGGACCGAGTTCGAGAACTTTGATCAATTTCTCTGTGAACATGTTCACATTGTTCACATTGTTCATGTTTAGGCATTTTTGCCAGATAAATGACTTCAATAATTATTAAGTTTTCACAGTTGTCGTCCAATGACACAGGTTCTTCAGCATATATCTAGATTAAATAAGATTGAAACGACCTATCAACTGCAAAGTGCCACAACATATAGAAGAAATAGCAACAAAGAAGCCACAAAACAGAGAGAAGCAATCATTAGAAAAGTTTAGGTTTTTCAACTGTCTTTTGTCCCAACTTGCATCAACACCACGTTACCAAGTTGTCCCTTTTTTATCCAGCACTAATCATATTGAGACAATGGCACTTCATAAGTTGTTCACACATCAGACATAGTGTATGTGATTTTATTTTGGGGGACCTGTTGGAATTTTTTTTTTTCTTTACCTGCGGCCATGTGTATGAGAACGCTCTTGCCCGGTCTCACGTTGGCCATCTCAAACAGCATCATGTAGGCCGTGATGTAGTTGACGGGGAAAGCAGCACCTTCCTCAAAGCTCATCTGCTCGGGCATGGGGAAGGTGCGGTCAGCGGGAACAACAACCATTTCCTGCCACATGCCGCTGCGGTTCAACGCAATGACACGGTCTCCCACCTGAGGAGGAGGAGGGAGGGAGGGAGGGAGGAAGGAGGGAGGGAGGGAGGGAGGGAGGGAGGGAGAGAGGAGGGAGGGAGGGAGGAGGGAGAGGGTTACTGAGGAGATTTATGGCTATAGTGATGTCATAAATAATTCAGAGAAGCAGAAATTCATTCATTTCCTAATCAACCTGATCATTACAAAACATGTTACAACCATGCAGCTGTCCATCCATTGTCTATAGCTACTGCTTATTCATGCATGGAGCCAATCCCAGCTGACACAAGGCCAGAAAGGAGAACACCCTGGACAGGTCAACTCAACAGTCCATCACAGGGCGACATATAGAGATGAACAACGCACACACCGCTGTCACACCTTACAGTCTCCAGTCCACCTAATGAGTACGGGAGGGGCAAAAGATCAATACAGCATAGTTTTATGATACTTTGCATGCCGACATTGTGTTGAGATACGGACAGCAAGTATCGATCTGGACAGACTAAGAAGTTTATCTTAGAAACCCTTCTCCTTTCTATCTTAGAAAAAACAGATAACAACATTTTCATTTGGAGACATCATTTGCTGTTGAAAAAAAGCTAATAAATAGCGATATACTGCAGCATATTAGAGTATTTCTACCATCACAATGATATCGTACACAACACACAAATATCATGAATCATTATAATATTGTATTGCATGGCCTGTGGTGATTCCCACCACTACTAATGAGCATGTGAACCCACACAAGCACAGGCAGAAAATACAAAGTCCATCCAGAATCGAACCCAGAACCTTCTTGCTGAGATACGACAAAGCTCCTGTACCCACTTTACCACTGTGTCGCCCACCGTGGAGAAAACTTTACATGTGGTGTTGGCCATGTTGAAAAACCACAAGGGAAAGGGTCTATCAGCACAGGGGTGGACGATACTAACAGTGATGACACACTGCAGCACTAAATTCTTTCTCTGTTGGGCCTGTTATACTCTGTCGTTTTTATCAATCATTTATTGAGAGCCTTATGTGTTTTTCGTTCATTTGTTGGTTTCACTGTCTCTCAGTCAAGGACAGAAACAGCCTGACTAGCATTGTCAAGTCCTGCTCTAAGATTACTGGAGTAAAACTAAGAGATTTAAGTTCCTTTTGCAACCAGCAAATTCTCAGAAAAGCAGAGAGCATTTTAGCCTCCCAGAGCCATGTCCTTGCGGGTGAATTCGCTCTGTTGCCTTCAGGGCGCCGTTATGCCCTTCCTAAACGAACCGCTTCTCTAAATCATTCGTCCCCTCTGCACTCAGACTCTTAAATTCCTCATAAGGTTTCTCTATTTTTTATTTTTTTATTTTTTATTTTATACTATACCCATTTCAAGCTTCGTGTTGTTGTTGTTGTCTGATGTGTGTTGTACTGATTATTTATTTATTGTCTATTTATTGTGGGCCATGTAGGCCATACAAACCACGACAACCTGCTGCTCAAAATGAATTGCCCCCTGTGGGATTAATAAAGTTGTTTTGAATTTGAATTTGAGCTCAACAGGTATAATGTTGTTTACCATGATCTCCATCTTTGTACAGTGTGTTAGTAATTAACACTAAACACTAAGTACAAATGAAGCTTTGGAGTATCAAAAAGCCAAGTACCAGTATGTAAACTTAATGGGGGTGATAGTTTAGCACTGTCATTAGGATTCATCCTCTGCAAACCGTGTGTGTGTGTGTGTGTGTGTGTGTGTGTGTGTGTGTGTGTGTGTGTGTGTGTGTGTGTGTGTGTGTGTGTGTGTGTGTGTGTGTGTGTGTGTTGCGTTCAATTTACTGTAAATCCAACCAACAGTGAACAATCTATTTATACAATAATCCACCTATAGTTCTTTGCAGAGGGCTCACTTCTTCAGCAGAAAGCAGAAAACAAAAGCAGCAGTCATATCTATTGCATTAAGGTGAAGGCAGATCTCATAACCTGGACAAAACAGAAGATAAAACAAGCTGCATGACCATTAGAGGTAGAGACTGACTCTATAATGCTGCAGAGGGAAGAGAAGCAGACCGTATTAGTCATGAGAAAGAAGTAATTGAGCTCAGTTTCTTGTGCCACTTTGCTCTTGAGAATTGGAAACACTGAGGCCGTTCGTTGTTTCCACTTACAAATTGAGGTCAAGAAGGCAGGAAGCAGGAAGTCATCTCATGTATCTATATTTGAATGACACAAAGACCTGTTATTACACTGCTGCTTTCTAACATCCACTTCCATCCCAACAGAGGACGAGTAGAGAATAGGAGATACCTTCATCCCCAATTCATGCACTAATGACATTAGTGCATCATTATTATTTATTCTGCTTAATGTTTCCTCGCTTAATTGTCTGTGCGTTGTGAGCTGCTCTCTTCAACAGATATGTGTTCTCATTAAAGCATCACTGCTGTTGCCAAAAAAGTGAAGGGCACAGGAAAGAGGTCTAATCTGACTGTGACTGCTGCACTGCTTCCTGTTAAAACAGCTTCAAGAGCTCCACTGAGCCACACCCACTTCCTGCTGCACAAACCCATGGCAATAGACAGATTTAAACAACCATGTGATATAAAAAACAAATACAAAACAGACATGCACACAAACACATTTCTGTGTGTCTGTTGCATAGAGATAACTCTAAACACTTCCACTTTTGTGTTTAACCAACTGCTCATCCAGATGACGAGTCTGTTTTTTTGGGGTTGACAGTGTTTCTCAACCTCTGCTCTTATGAAACACTTTCAAACTCCCTCTGGATGAACTCAAAAACGCATGATAGTCAGTACAAAAATGGCTGAGCTCAGTTCCTGGACATCTGATCTGAAGGAAACTAAAATAGGGCTCAAAGCAGCACAGCGAGGAAGTCTTGAATCAGTCATAGCAAAGTTAATGACAGCAAGTGTGACAGGTTTTCCTGCTGTTGATATCAATGCAACCACAGCAAACATGTTGCTCTGGGTTTGTTTTTTGTTTTTTTACATAATCCTCAAACAAGCAGTTGGACTCTGCTGGAAGAAGTGCTCAGATCCTTTCCTTCCTTCTTTCCTACCAGCACCACAGTGTCAAATATTTCCACAACAAGTAAAAGCCCTGCAGAATCCTACTGTAAACACTGTTTCACTGTTGTATCTGGTCAAACTGGAGCTTTTTTAATTAATTAATTTATTTTTACCAGCTTTATCAATTATATACAATTAGATAGTTCAGTCCTGTGGTTCCTAAATTCCCAAGAACAATCTGAGGGGTCATGAGAGATAATAAACACGGCAGGAAAAAACTATATTTCTTATCTTTATTGATCAAATATTCGATCATTTGACTCTTTTATCTTGAAGGGTCTATTAGGAAATGCACCTAGAGACTCATGAAAGTTGCTTGGGCCCTGATTACACACTACATGTGTGTTTGTTTTAGTCACAAGCCGAAAGAAGTTGGTTTAATCTTTAAATATGTATTTCATATTCAGTTTTAGGCCAAATCTCAATCTGCAGAACAGCCCAGCTCAAGTATCTCAATTCACACACAACACATGCTGCTACACGTTGTCTATTCATATAGCATCAAGTTGATGAACAAGCTTATTGACAGAACAGATGGTGTGTGTGTGTGTGTGTGTGTGTGTGTGTGTGTGTGTGTGTGTGTGTGTGTGTGTGTGTGTGTGTGTGTGTGTGTTTAGAGCAACCAGTGGGAGGGGTTTAACAAAAGAAGCTCATCTATTGAGGTGTCTGAGGTGTGATCACAGAGCTTCTCCTGTGACGAGGTGAAGCAAGGGTCTGAAAATCTAAAACTTGAATGTGATCCCACATTCACACATGGGCTCTATCTGCTTCACAACTATCTCATGATAGCAGCCACACCCTGATGTGCTGATGTGCAGCCTCACTGACTTGTCTCTGAAAACACTGCGGCTTCACTCTGTGGTACGCTCTGCTCTGCTGCTGCTGCTGCTGCTGCTGCTGTGTGTTACTACTGTGTGTTTCCCCCTGCAGCTCCGCCCAGATTCTTACTCTAACCTTAACCCAAACACAGTGGTCTTCTATCTCACACTTAAACATTTTTTGCTCTTTGTTTGCATACATTTCAAATTCTTTCTCCGTGCCCTTAATTCCAGTCTGCTTCCTGCGCTGCTCTATCTGGTGTTTAGTGGTATCTTGTGTTTTGCTGCTTCCATCCAAAGAAGAGGTGCAGGAACGCACCACTCCCTCTACAGGATTCTTGCTTTCCAAAAATGGAGCGATGGATGGAGGGAGGAATGAGAGGAGGGTGGGATACGAGTGTAGTAAGAGGCAGAAGAGGAGGGGGAGGGAATTCCATATGACACCAGGGGTCAGAGAGGGGTTTTAGAAAGACTTAGAAAGAGATGCATGAAGCTCCGGTTTCTTTTCTGATTTAATTTTCTAAAATCTATAAACAGTAAACACAAGAAGATCATTCACCAAGAATTACAGTACCACTGATCTGAAGATACCTCCAAAATCATCAAGGACTATTTGAATGTACATATATTGCATGTACTAGACTAAATTAATCCTTACTTTTTGCATGCACAGACACAAAACGTCTGTGTTATTTTGAATGAAAATATAAAATATTGAGCTGTAACAATATTATAGGATAATATTAGGATGAAGAGCTTTAATTCTGGTTTACACTGCGCAAACTGAGCATCCAACAACAGGTGGAATATTTTTCCACCCAGGATGATCACAGTAGGTTTTTAAAGGATTGTGCAAATACCTTCAGAACAGCAGAAAGTGTTGTTCAGTGATCTTTACGTATTCCAGAAAAATCTGATGCATAACTCTGTGATGCGAGAGGCACAAACTGGGGGATGGATGCACAATAATGAAACTGTGCAAAGTTCACTGAATGGTTCATTTGTCTTGAAAACATTGGCGCGGATGGCAGATCACTGATTGACTTCTCTTCTGCTCCTCAACGGAAATTGTTTTTTCTTTGCTCTGAAACAACGACGATATTCTGAGGAGAATCGGAGGAAAAACATCAGAGTTCCTCTTAAACTTCGGCCTGGGAGTCATCCGCTGCTCCGATTTCCATAAAAAGCAAATAAATGTGCGTCTTATTATCCCAGTGAAACAGCTGAAGAGTCTTGTTACTCATTCAGCTGTGGGTGTTTTCCATCCTCCATATTATGCATGAATGTGCACACACTGGCTGCGTAAGCAACCTCCAGTTAAAGATCAACAGTGAAGGTTTAGCAGACCCTGCTGCTTTTGAAGCAAACACACCTGAACCTGCAAACACCGCAGGCTTTTGTGGATAAGCTGAGATGTCAGAGTCGTGCAATGAGACCATGTATATGCTTGCATGAAAATAAATGCAGCACAAATAATCTGTGCAGCCTTTGTCATCGAGATCAGCTCTGCAGTGTCTGTGGAAATGTGCTAAAAACTGCAGGATGCAGGTAGGTTCACTTCACACAGGTACTTACATCTCAGAGCCACAAAAAGCAGAACGGACATTAAACAAGGTTCTATATACATTTTAAGGAAACACAGAAACAAACCATCTAAATGTTCTCTACATTTTCATCCAACTCAATAATTAATATACTCCATAAAACCTGGCCTTTGGGAAGCTCTTATCAAAGCTGCAAGTAAATGTGCCTTTGTACCAGGGAAAAACACTTCAAGGACACACGGTAAATCAAACACTAACTATTCATAATGGCAGGATGTAACATTTTCCAGAGAGACTGCCTCTTTCCACACAGTTTTTCCTCAAATATGGAGGCTACAGCACATTAATGGGTGGGACAGAGGGAGGCTATTTATTCATCGAAGAACAGCTACTTTTTCAGCCTGAATATCCAAGTCAGTGCACACAGATATTTTCAAAATTTGCACCAAGGAAAAGGCTAAAATGTCAGTGTCAGTGGCTCAGAAAGGAATAAAAATGTCATTTTTGGATAATGCTCATATTTAAACTTTTTTATTCAATCTGAGTCTTAAGAGTAATTTATGGCTTCAGTTTTCCAAGACTTTGCAGATTTTCTTGACTTCTCTATAATTTCCACCAAGGAAATAGTGAGAGGAATAATCTGGTTCAGTGTTTGGAAAAGATTGGGAGCAGGAGCATTTAGGAGCAGATGTCCAAACCAAAGACAAGACTTTCAGAGTGAAAACTCCAGCAGCTCCACACAGCACATGTGGATGATGACAGTGGGTATTATGGTATGCGTGAGGGCCTTTACTCACTTTCCTGTCTTTCACATCCTCCCCGACCGCCTCGATGACCCCGGAGCCCTCCATCCCCATGGTAACCGGCGGGGCTGGCAGCAGCTCGTACAGCCCCTGTCTGCCCAGCAGCTCGGCGAAGTTGAGCCCGCACGCCTTGACGCGCAGCAGCACCTCTCCCGGCGCCAGCTGCGGCTGGCTCTGCGTCTTCACCTGCAGCTTCACCTTGTCGTAGCCGCCGAAGCCGCTGAGCACCAGAGCCCGGCAGGAGAGCAGCTTCTCCCCGGCTGCTGCTCCGCTGCCCGGACCCTCAGCAGCTGCTGCTGCTGCTGCTACTGGAGCTGCTGCTGCTGGAGCTTCATCCGGCTGCTTCTCCTGCTCAGGTTGCTGCTGCTGAGTTGGAGCTTCTTCAGACATGATGAGCAGTGGAGATGAGCGCTCTGCGGGGTTTCAGTCCAGATCAACAGGAAGAATAAAAGAAACCTTCCTGTTGAAAACTCTCATCAAATGAGATGCTGCTCAGTGCAGACTGTCTGCCAGCTCCTCTGCAAAATAACTCTGGAACTGCGTGGTTTCCTGTGTGAGAGCCGCACTCAACAAGTGCCCAGTGTCAAGGCTGGCACAATGAAATACTGTTTCCGGTTTTGATTTTCAAAATAAAACACCTCAGTTCTTGACTTGAGGCTTGATTTAGTAATTTTGACTAAAAACAAATCAAAACGTTATTTACATCCCTTACTTTGTTTCAGTATGATTAAAAAAAAATCAAAGACAATAAAAAGAAAATAAAAGCAAAAAGTAACAATGGTACACAACAAGTAGCCTAAATAAGGGATTAAGAAACTGTTTTTCTCAATTTCTTAATCTCTTCTTGGACGTCTAAAATAAATTGTGATTATGAATGATTTATGTAATCATAACGTTTAATCTGCATAAATAAATCCTAGCAACCATGTATTGTCCCACTGAAAACTTTGACAAATCATAATAAGAATATAAATGTATGTAGCCTAGCACTTTTCAGCCTATTTGAAGATCAGCCAACACCAACACAACAGAAACCAGACCAAAGCAGAATCTTCTAGGAAAATATTAAGAATGAATGACATAAGCCAACTCTGCACAAACTTTGACAGCGCGAAGAAGACCGATGTCTTTCACAACATAAAAGTATGCAACATGACAGGCCTGATTCATTATAATGGAGTTTTTTGTGGGGACACAGGTGTACTCAGTATTTGTTGTTGATGCCTATGTGATTTCATTACAATAGATAAACGATTTAAAAAAAAAAGAAGGAAGGAATGAGTTTTATTTTGCAAATCGAATCAGGTTACTTCCTGTTCGTTTCTGGCTGCTGTTAACTGACTTGACGTACCTCAGCAGAGTGACCAGCCCCATGGTTTTGATGTGAGATGTGATCCAGGGGGCTGCGGAGGGAGGCAAAGCCCGGACACTGGAGCACTGGCGGGGACAGACGGGATTATCTGAGGTCACACATGCAGCTCCCACCCACCACCTGCATTTACAGAGTCAAACAATGTGCAATTGTGCAAAGAAATGAGCCAAACTGAAGTGGGTTTATCCCCTACATCAGGTCTGAGTGAGATTTCCCACACTGTCTCACAATGTAAATGACATGCTCTAAGCCAACACACAGTTTCTGCACAGTCACACAGTGTGTGTGTGTGTGTGTGTGTGTGTGTGTGTGTGTGTGTGTGTGTGTGTGTGTGTGTGTGTGTGTGTGTGTGTGTGTGTGTGTGCGCGTGTGTGCAACCTGCAACTTAAGCTGCTTTCTCACACCATATAATGGCAGTGTCAAACAGGAAGTGAACAGATAGAGAGATGACTTATAATGTGCAGAGGCAGGGCAGTGAGAGGTTTAATACACTCCCTTGATCAGCATTCAAGTTGAGAGGAAGTGTTCAGGTGTGTGTGACTGTTCACTGCATGGTAAACACATAACCACACATCAGCAGCTCACACACAAACACACTGTGCTCTTCAGCTCTTGTGCACACAAGCTGGTACAAACAAGACGTTAGTTGGGAAAACAAACAGTAAGTAGTGTGTCTGAGGGAAATGTGGTAAGTGTTCTCAGATGCTCTGTGTTTTCAGGACACACACACACACACACACACACACACACACACACACACACACACACACACACACACACACACACACACACACACACACACAGTGTACACAGTTTTCAGTCACACTAAAGATGTTTTTGAACGCACAATGTGACCACTTGTTTACCTATTAACCTATTGACATATTTTACCTTTGCCCAATGTTCTCATAAAAACTGTTCAAACTTGATTTAAAATGGAAAACAAGAAAACCCACTATGATCCACACTGCTATGAATTATTCAAGTTACAGTTTTGAACTTGTTTGCATGTTCTACAACACTTTCAATATTTGCTTTCAAAAATGCAAACAGTTGGTATTTACTCAAGTGCTACTTTACTGCATTACATCTATGGTTTAACAAAATATAGACGGCTCATACAGTTTTACAGACAAAGGCTGTGGTAACTTTATAAAAAGAAACCAATACCTGTATACAGTTGACCTTAATCTATCATATTAATTCTACTTGCATGTAGGTCAAAAATTAGTTTTCCATTGTGGTGTACTTCAACTTGTGTTGATTAAATTGATTAAAACAGCACAAGTGAACAAATGATATAATTCAATATTTACAGGTAACAATCAGGTGTCGACTGACTTTTCTTTAAATTAGCCTAAAAAAGGAGGTAAAATGGCTTAAAATAAACAAACTTAATTAAGCCTACAGTACAAACAACAGGACTGTGTGGAAGCAGATTGGCTGCTGCCTTTTGACCAGAAGATGGCGCTAAGACACTTCTCTGAGGTTTGGTTGGTTGTTTGAACGGAACCTGTTCACTGAAGTTATTACAAGTAACACATAATGATCAAGTGAATTATATAGTTAGATAATAAACACGCACGGGAGTTATTAACGGGCTAAAAAAAAAAAAATCACAATAGAAATCTCTACGCACAATAATATTACAATGAAGCCGCTATATTTGAGTGTGTCTGTGTTTGTATTATTGACTTTATTGTGTTGACTTCTGTCATGGTGATGGGGGCTAATAATAAAGCAAAACCACATAAATGAATAGGGTTTATTACATTACAAATAGATGATTTCCCCTTCTGTGTCAATTGGGATCATCGTGACTCAGAATATGATGAATAAAATAAACACTTACACTTCAGATTAGGAGCTTCGGTGTGGACTGATTGTGAGAAAATTGATATTAACGTTACAATTCATTATGAAACGTCTGTCACCTGAAACCTAACATGACCATGTTAAGTCAGTCAGAGAGAGCTAATAGACCGGAAGTAGGATGCTTTGCCTTCGAAATAATAGTATTATATTAATAATAATATGGCTAATCAATAATAATTATAACAATAACTTGAACTTGTTTTAAAATGTAATTATTTTTTGTGGCAACAATTTCCTTGTTTATCTGAGTATTTTTGGATATATGAGTTTGCATTGGCTACTGCATGTCTGTTCAATAGTTTATGGCTTTTATTTTGAAACATCCCACAGGAAATTCCTTCTGAATGACGTGATCTTGCCGGGTATCACCGGTGTGCTGTGCCTCTCCTCACTTCACCGGTGGAGCAGAGGAGCGCAGCAGCGTTACGCAGAGCATGTAGCCGAAACTCCAGTGGACAGCGCAGCTGAAGTTTGTTGGTTTCTTTTTCTGACACCGCTTAGATCTTTTCTTCGTCCCTCAACTTGTCCCGGAGCTCAATGAGCAGTAGAGAGAAGAGGAGCACTCAGTGATAACACGGGGCACGATGGAGAGCAAGGGATTACTCCGCTGTAAGATCGTGGTGGTCGGGGACACGCAGTGTGGCAAGACGGCTCTCCTCCACGTTTTCGCCAAAGACTCGTACCCAGAGGTAAGAGACCGGGTCTGACCGGGACCAGGACGACGGTCACCGCAGACCGAGTCCCTGAAACCACAGGGCGAGACCAAGTCTCCACCTGGTCTGACATTTACACCGAAACTTTAAACCTTCTCACACCATCAGTTTGGAGCTGACTCACATCCACATTATTCATTTATTTATATGTAGGCTATTTTATTCCTATATTCTTTTCCTTTATGACCACGAGCAGACACGCAAATTAGACCAGATACCCAAATGTTGTGATTTCATAATTCTTTATCATATAACTTTTTCTGGATCTTAATCGTCTATTAGTTTTTTAAAACGTGTTTAATCACAGAAAGACCATTTCAGACTTCACATTTGTTTCCATTCAGCCGTGAAAATAAGAAATAATCTGGGCCGTGCGCGCTTTTGCGCATCAGACTGATGTGTAAACACTGAAGGATCAGTGGTTTGATCACAGCAGCAGCAACGGACTGAGCAACACACTGATTCTCCATCCTTATGGCAACTAAATACTGTCATAACATCATTAAACCACCCAGCTAAAGAAACCAGTTCCTCTTTGCTGACTGAACCTCCTCTTCATCATTTAAATCATAAAAACACAACACACTCAGATATCTGAGGTCATCAAAAATTAATGTTTAAACTTTAAACATTTTGGGACCCAACACGCATCATCCAATGACCGCTGACATTTTAGACATTTTGAAAGGATAAATATTAGAGCATTTTCCATGAATTATACTTTTTTATTTCAAGTACTTTGGTGACAATAGATGTTCATTATATTAACAACAGTCCCTATGCAGCTGATCAGCAGATATTGTTCAGAAATACAAGTATGTTCATCACCCAATAGCATGATGATGATGATGATGATGATGATGATGATGATGATGATGATGGGGTAAAATGTCAAATGGGGTAGTTTTTTTCTTTTCTTCTTCTTCTTCTTCTTCTTCTTCTTCTTCTTCTTCTTCTTCTTCTTCTTCTTCTTCATCAATTGAACCTTCAAACTGCTGAGGATTGAGATTAAATCAAAACTTGTTGACCTAAATTTCTGATCAAAGCTAAGAAATGGCCTCTTCTACTTTCCACACACTTCTCCATGTTCATCACTGCACTTTCATCTGCAACACAGCTATTTGAATTCATTAAGGTTTTTATTTCTATTTCTCCTTTCCCCAAACATCACACTTATCTCCATGTCCCTTCATTGGACTGTTTTTTTTTTTTTTTAATCATGCCAAATTTACACACAAGGTAGCCTACACACACACACACACACACACACACACACACACACACACACACACACACACACACACACACACACACACACACACACACACACACACACACACACACACACACACACAGCCCTGGAGCTCCCATCTAAAATCTAACGTCTCGTTTCAGAATTATGTTCCCACGGTGTTTGAGAATTACACAGCCAGCTTTGAGATCGACAAGCAGCGGATCGAGCTCAACATGTGGGACACCTCAGGTAGGTGCTTGCTTCAACTTCTTTTTTGGATTTGGGTTTCCAGTCCCTGCCTGGTGTGTGGCGAGATGTGATCATGCCAATGTGATTAGAGTGGAGCTGCATCACTGGGCCTGTGAAGTGATTCATGTGACTCCTCGGAGCGTGGGCCCCAAAACAAGAGCAAAGCCCACAGCTGGAGTTGTTGGAACACGGTGCTGGCAGACGCTGAACTTGTCTGTGTCATTATGGCGTTTATATAACTCCACTCCTGTCACCACTCTTACAGTCAGTGTCACACTCGTGGTTCATTTTGAGCAGCCACTCACAGAGTCGTATTGGCTCTGAGAGAGGATCAACAACGTGTCATTCAGCACTCGCCTGCTCCAAGTAGCTGTCACAGCATAATCAACACTTATAAGCCTTCAAAAAAATGTCTTGCATTATGTGAGTTTGGTACAGTCAGAGTTGTCATCGTGAGGGTTTTCCAGTGTTGAAATGAGTTCATTTTGTTGTTTTGAGTTAACAAGTGTTGATCGCAGAGACTTTTTGTGCTGATATGACATTGGTCGTCTGTTAGAAACTATAAAATTAAGCCTAAAACGTGAGTAATGAGTGGAGTTTGTTGTGGCTCCAACGGTCAGATTCTTTCAGTCTCCGGCAGAGAGTTAACTTTCTCCCTTTGTCAGCCTTCAGGCCCTTTCACATTTCATCTCCACATCCACAAACACCACCCGAAAACTTGTTCTCACACAGCAGAGAGGAGGCTCTAATGCGCAGTGTATCTATTAGCCTCCGCCCAGGCAGGCAGACAGACCAGCTAGACGAGCTGGAGATTAAGAGCTGCAGCTGCTGAGGCTGGTATTGCCTGTTGGTTCACAGTGGGTGAGGCCGCTCCACTGTGTTTGAATAACGCCCATTTAAAATGAGAGGTAGTTTCAAACACACACACACACACACACACACACACACACACACACACACACACACACACACACACACACACACACACACACACACACACACACACACACACACACACACACACACACACACACACACACCTTTCTCTCACTGAGGTATGTGGTGTTTAAAAGTTACACCATGGCAAACCTTAAACAGTAATTAACTCCACTGCATGGAAAAGGTCAATGAATCTTTCTTTTTGTCTGTAGCATGTGTCACTCAGTGGTTTATTGTGTCATATTAATACAATATAAACATAGCAGTCATAGCATTCATGGGTGTGAATCTGGGAATTCTTTATGAATAACATTGAAGGTGTTTCTTCAGCACAGTGCTGCTAAAACCTTCTCCATTAATAAATTGAACATGAGTCTATTTCTATCTGAGCATGTGTGCGACTGTGAGACAAAATAGGTATTACTTTTTCATGAGGAATACTTGACAAAGGGTTTTGCAAGGATACACATCAGGCAGAGGAAGTTTGAACAGCCTCACAAGTCGCAACACAAATGTTGAATGTATTAATGGCTCCTTACTTACCCTACTTATGAAGCTAGGATGACTGATACACTCATGTTTATATAACAAGTTGCTATAACTTGTTAGTTTTAGAGGTAAAAAAGTGGCACAAATGTGTTATATTTTTGGATATAAAGACATGAGGCAGTTAGGACACATACTGGAGACCTTATCAGCCTAAAAGTATGAAGGATGAGAAATTACAATAAATAAATAAAATAATTAAATAAAGACTAAACTAGATTTGTGGCTCTGTGCTTGGTGACAGGTAAAACAAAACAAAAAATCTAATGTCACAGTTGCTCAGTTAGCAACACTAGAAAGGTAAAGCTCCTGCACCAGTCCAGTCAGTAGCAGCAGATCCATCCAATCAGTCACACAGCTGGAACCAATCCGGCTTTAGACTGAAGAAGGACCGCCTCCCTAATTAGCATTCAAAAACAGAAATGATAAATCAATGAATAAATGTAGGAATATACGAATGAAATGAAAATAGAAGTCTTGAAATGCATAACTGACTAAAATAAATAAATGAATAAATCTTGAAAAGCAAATCACAATCAAAATGTTTTACTTTGAGATTATTTATGCATCTAATAATCCTCTTCAACATTAACAGATCCTCTTTTTATTTACACTTAAATGTTTTTTTGTCCTTAACTTCAAAGGTAAATGGAGCTAAAGATGTGTTCATGTGATTTGAACATGAACTTACATGAAAAACCAGACTTTCTAAGATCTGTGATCCATGTCTGACTTGAGCTGGTTTCCTCCAGAGTCTGAGTCTCTGAGAGTCAGTAGACGTGTTTGTTGCCTCGCAGCGTCCCCGTGAGCTGTTCCCAGGTCAGTGTCAGGAGGAGACAGGTGCATCAACACCCACATCAGTATCATGGCAGCTCCCTCTGGTGCCGGTGTCCTCGTACTAATGAGTGAGCAGAGGGAGCACGGTTTTCCACTCTGATTATACAAACATGGTTCAGGGAAAATCTCTAACACCCATGAGTTTTAACACCAGAGCTGAGGGCTTTATGTTTTCAGATGGTCTGTCGGACTCGTACGCCTCTTACTTGTGAATGTGATATCTCACCTCGAGGGAGTGTTTTCAAGTTTTGGTGGGCAAAGGTCAAAGATCAAAAGCTTAAGGTCACGGTGACCTTTTGGTTTTTGGCCATAACTCACAGATTTAAAGTGACAACTTGCTATTATGACACAATTTAAAAACAAAGTGATGAAGTGATGACTTTTAATATCCAAACAGTCAAAGGTCAACCTCACTGTGACCAGTATTCAATGTGTTAAGGGGACAATATTTATTACAACCTGGCAGGTTATAGCAGAGGCCTACAGTACAACCATGCCCACACGGAAAGAACCTATAGGTTTGTTAATATATATGGTACATATATGGTGCATATATGCAGCATATGTGCACAGATAAACTGCATATAGGTTTCATATGTATAATTGAAACCTATATGCAGTTTATATGAAAACGGCCAATTTTATGTATGTCACATATATTCAAACCTATAGGTTTTTTCCGTGTGGGTGGGGCCGGTAATTCTATCTATAACTTCTGGGATTAGTTAGATTTGTTTCTTATGCAATCAGAGTTTTGTTTGAGTATGTGTGTGTGCATGTGCAGGCATGCGTAAGAGACAGCCTGGCAAATGTTTGTAAGCATTCAATTTGTCTGTGTGCATGGCCTGCCACTGTGTGTGTGTGTGCATGTGTGTGTGTGTCAGCAGGTGAAGCGAAGCCACTGGGAGCGAGGCCGTGACCGAAACTCAGACATCAATCGAGTATCATAGATCTGTTGTGTTGTCGGTTTAGTTTTGGGTGTTTTAACAAGCTACTGTCAGCACCGATGTTCCATTAAATGTCAGATCTGGACTCCTGATATCGTGCTAATAAATTGCTTTTGAATTGCTTTAAAGAAAAGATTTGCTGCGAGTGGCTTCGGAGAATCAAAGGAATATACAAGATAAAGGAGCAGAAGCTCTTACAGATTTGAAGATATGAGACCTGTGTGGATGACAGAGGAAGATATAAGATTAGACAAAGGGCTTGATCAGAAAAGCAGGAGCAGGATGAGAGTTGCACAGAGGAGAGAGAGTTCGGCAAGGTGCCAGGACCAGCCTCCAGCCTGCAGCTACCGCTCATTGTGCAGGAACAAACAGTGGATTTAATTAATCAGGCACTTGCTGTGTGACCAAACACTTGCCCCCTGTCTTCCTCATTCTTCATCTGGCCGCACCACCCACCGCCTCTTCAGCCTCCTGCCTCCTTCCTTTACATCCAAACACGTTTGTTTCCAGACCTCCTGCCTCGGAGGTTAAACTCTACCCCTGCGTTTTTCTTCCTTCCTGCCACAGCGAATTCCTCCTTCAGTCTGTTCTGTGTGCATCTCTGTTATCCCTCATTCTTCTCTAAATCTCTCTGCCATCTTTTTCTCTTTCCTTTGCTGTCTCTCATGCACTGCTGTAGGTGGCACTGATCCCGAGATTAAGATCAGAACAGCGTGACTCGTGCTGAGATTTGAAGTTCGTTCTTGGCCTTGGAATCAGCGGTTAACAAACCAGCTGCTCTTCAAGGTCGATTTAGAAGCCGCTCGTGTCTGTTTTTATTTTCTTTTTCTTATTTTATTTGATTGATCTTATCACATTATCGTCTCCAGCAGATAGCCTAGTGTCTGTATCAGAAAAGTCAAGTGAAAGTCAAGTTCAAGAGCATTACTGTGGCTTTGCTGGTCTTCCACTGTGACGAGGGGTTAAATGCTACACGGCCGGAATAACAGACTAGGAGGCAAAAAAAGAAGCTTTGAGTCTTTATTTCCCTGCTGGAAATCAAAGTGCCTTAGCCTGATAATCAGACTAAATTTCCCTTTTGTATTCATGCTAGCTGTCAGCAGCAAGTGACATATCCATCCCACAGAGCCTCATTGCCAGTCAGCACAGGGAGGGACAGATATATGCTGATTTTAAAGTTGTTATTTTTGTAAATTGACTTGCAACAACCTGTCTAGTTGCATCAATCTCATCCATGCACCCATTTGCTTTTTATTGGCTCTGGCTCAGGAATATAATGTCCCTTTTTTACAAATCTGTGGGGTTTTTTTAGGAGTAAATGAGTTCACTGCCATTGAACTGCAGTGAATTAGGGGCAAAGTAAATCTACAGTACATTATTATTTGGAGGGGGAGTCAAGTTTAACTTTGTGACCATTGACAACAGCAAACAGTAACGTCAAATTTGATCAAAGAGCTGTAACTTCAGGTCATCGTTGTGTTGCATCTTGAATTTTCATTCAAGTGTTCGCAATTAAGTGTTTAAAACCTATTTTCCTGTTAGCAACTGAGCTAACTAGCTTGTTAGTCCTCAGCTAGCAGGCTCACAAGAATAAGAATAAAACAAAAACGATTAAAGACTTTAGAGCCAAACATTTCACGATGTCTTGCAGATAATTTCACTGTGCCACCTTCTGCCACTATTTCTGCTCAAAACAAATAACTCAGGTACTAATAATAAGTAATGAGCTTTTTATTAGCGTTTTTTTGTCCCTAACAGGAGTAGTGTCAGTTTTTCTTAAGCACAAGGGTTAAGCTGCAACTGACTGCAGAGACATCAACTCAAAGCAACTGTTCGATCAGATCACCATAAAACAAAAAAAAACAATTAGACTCATAACCGGAAGCATTGCTGATACTGATTACACAGCGGTCGTGCAGTGAGGAGCTGTTGCTTCTGCAAAAAGGACCCAGGTCTTTAAATCTGATCCCAGCCAACCTCATGTGCTATAACACAGTTTTCATTTCTTTGATTTTCCCTTCTCTGCACTTTTTCTTCTTCCCCTTCTTTAATTTCATCTATTTCAAATATCCAGTCCGGCTGCCAACTTCCCACCAGTCTATTTCTTTCAAGGTCACGAGTCCCACTGTATTGGGGCAGTGCCCTCTCAGCACTCTTGCACTTGATTAGCTTACCCTGCGTTTTCTTTGTCCGTCTCTCTATCTGTCTTTATGTCTTGCCTTTTACTTCTCTCTCAATCTTTTTCTCATTTCCTCCGAAGCTCCCGTCCTCTTCCTCTCCACTCCATGCATCCTGGCACTTCAGACACCACATATGGCTCACTCTAATCCGTCTTTATGTGCTGTGACAAAAACAGAAAACTTGGTTGTTTGGGGACGATTCCGCCGTTGATTGATGTGTCTCGGGCCTCGTCGTCCTGCAGCGTAGCAACAGATGATCATAATGCGGCGGGTGTGAGGTTCAGTTGGACATCTGTGTGCCACTGGCTGTGTGAGGTCCGTCATCAGCCAGCGTGATTTCATCTTTATTTCTTTCCTCTTGCATTGATTCCCCTTTAATGACTGTGTATTAAGAGTAAGAGATGCTCTGACTTTGGCCTGAAGGAATTCACTCTTCACAAGCATCTGTGTTAAGCAATTATCAACCAATTTGCCAATGTGAGGATTAAAAAGGTCATAAATTACATTAATATACAGACTCGAGGGGTGACCTTTATATTCTTAATTATTTTGTGCTGCCTTTGAGTGTGCACTGAAATCAGGTCTTTCTAGAAATGATAGGCTGCACCATTAAACATCTATCAAGGTGGTGGAGCAGTTTGCTTTTTCAGCAAAGTACAAGAGGAAAAGGATTGAGTCTATGTACACATGAATGCTAATGTTGCTCTGTCTGTCTGCCTGTTGCGTAAACTGGCAGCTGTTTGCCATGTGATGTTTGTCACGTCAACTCCAGGTTGTTATATGTCTGTGTTGTGTTTCTGCTGCTGCCAAGAACAAACAAAAATCTGTTCTTGCGGGTTTAAAAAAAACAACTTCAATTCACTTCAATGATTTTGGCAATGTAATTCTTTTTTTTCTTCTTTTTAAAAAAAAACAACAACTTTGATCACCCAGTGACTAATTATGCTGAATAATTAGCAACTTCTTCACAACAGGGTTGTAAATTGGGGTTTGAAGTTTTATTTTCACTTATCTTTGTTGGACTCGTTAAGAACCGACGCAAAGAAAATTTAATTTCGGGTTGACTTTTGAGTTTATTTTGCTGTGCAGCTGGCTGGTGACAAAAAAAAAACAGTTTCATGCCTGCAGGATACCAACAGGCATTCAAAAGATGCCAGTTTCACAGCTGGGAATGTGAAAGTGTGAGGTAAGACGTGATCAAACAACTGGCTCAACCTGCAGTGTCACACCTTAAAACAGTGAGGCACTTGAACACTCTGTCCTCCGGGCACTTTCCTGTTCAGTAGCAGGAAACCGGAATTTTCTGTGATACTTCCTCCAGGGCCAGAGGAGTCAATAAGGACATGTACCGACATGTTTCTCAACACGTACTATAACACATGCTGCGACTGTCACATACTGTCCAAACATCGCTGGCACTGTTTGCTCCATAAAGCTCCTGTTGCATCCCTCCATCCCTCCATCCCTCCATCCCTCCATCCATCTATCCATCCATCCCAGGTCGATGGAGTCTGTGGCACAGATTGCCTTAACAATCCATCATTCATTCATGAGCAGCTTTTATGAGCCCAGTTCCATGCTGGGTCCTTGAAAGCATCACTAAGACGAGCCCTGACCGAGCAGCTGTGTGTGTGTGAGTGGCACCTGGCTCCATGACAGGAGCCAGCACAGAAAATGGCTCGTTGTGTTGAAGCGTTTCAGAAGGCTTTTGGGATGGAGGGGCAGAGAGCTGGGAACTGGGTCTTAAGTCCAAGTGCTGTGTGTGTGTGTGTGTAGTGCGTAAGAGCGTAGTGCATGAGTAAGTGGCCTCAGAGAGCGGAGGAGTGGGAAAATGTATAAATAGAGACGTTGGAGAGACAGAGGGATATAGTGTCAGAGTGAAGTGTGTTTTAAGTGCTGGTGTATAGGACGAGGGAGCAGACTGAGTGAGGACTGGAATCAGTGTCAGTAGGTTTTGCGTCTGTGCTCAAGTCAATCTGGTCTGATTCTCCTGTGCTCATGCAGCCCATTAGAAGACCAAGGGTACATTGAAAATCAATGGCCTAGATGTGTCTCCAGTCCTGCTCCCAGGAGACACGCTCGGCCTGTCTCAGCACTGGTGCATGTGTAACTGAGCAGTCTGTCTAGAACAGACAAGTCAGGATGAAGAAGCACACACAATAACTTTCACTTTTAAATACAACTTTTTGCACCAGACTCTTTCACAATACAACAAAAGAGACCTTTTTAGATATGTTTTTTTTGTCTCAGTGCTCACTGGTGCCTGCATTTAAAAAAAAACAAATTTAGTAAGTCAGTCGCTCTCTGAGCATCTTCAGCTTCAATTACATCCAAAAATGTTGTTTAAGAGAGGAACTCTCATGTTTTGTTTTATTTTACCGGTAATATTAAGCAGATCAAATCGACTTGATATGCTCTACAAAACATTACACATAAACATGTTTAAACAGTGAAACTGCTAACATTGGTGAATTTTTTTTTACAGGATGACAAAAACTGACATTTTTAATCAGACCGTGCAGCTACACAAAGGATCAGTCATTTGTCACTTTTTAGACGATGGTTTCAGAGCCACAGTAGCTGAGTTGTTACAAAACTTGAGTGGAGAAAGGTAATTAGATTTTGTTGTGCACACAGACACACAGATACACACACACACACACACACACACACAGAGGGCACTCCTGGAGTCTATCCATCCACTTAAGGGCCCGTCTGTCCTTTATCTATAATGCAGACGCAGCGATGACCACTCTGTTCACAGCTATTAGCTACTGGGAGACTGGCTGAGTGACCTTACTTCTATAGTAATACAAACACTACAGTGAGCCCTGGGTTTATGTTGCTTTATTTCTGTTTTGATAAGTGACTTAAATACATTATAATCACTAATCCATGTCACTGCAGGAAGCAGATCAATAATGACTCACAACAGTCGACCAGGTGATGGAAACGCTGAGCAGAGAAATCTAATAAATTGCAAATCGATCCATTATACAGTCAGATCAGATGAACTCGAGCACTTCATCACTGCCAGGTCTTGTCATGCTCTAATTTACTCATTTATTTTATAAAAACTTGTGATTAAAATGTGTTTGCAATGAAATAGTAAATAAGTTCATTATCGATTAATATGTTATTTATTTTGTTGATTACTTCCAATTATTTGTTTTTTCCACCACAGTTTCTTTAAGCCTTATGTGATGTCATAGAGGATGAGAACAGTCCAAAAGCCAAACACTTCCTGTCCATTGATTAAAGCAGAAGTAAGCGATCCAGTCGTTTTGGCTAACTTCTTGTCAGCAGATGGAGTTAGCAGTCCCCGCCCTCGTCCCTACGTCACCACATTCACGCACATCCCTTGGCTGCACACAGAGAGGACCGCCCCTTTATGCCGTTGTCTCTTCTCATTGGATAAAGGTTGTAGGATACAAGGAAAGTTTTTGTGACTGACAGACCCGTGTTTCAGACCAAACACTCTGTAGAGGGTATGCGTTTACGTCACGTTGCCCTCGGCGTAAGTGATGCTGTCGGAAGATAGAACTATTTAAGACTTATATTAACACAAACATTCCGCTTGCTTCTGCTTTAACTGACAAATCCCGACTTCAGTGTGTTTGTTCCAACTAAACAACATGTGTGGATCAGAGGTTCTTATATTTTCCTCTGGTTTTGTACACACACTCTCTGGGCTGCACACACACACACACACTGCTCCAAACTTTACAGCACATAAAATCACACCAGGAGCTGGCAGTTTTAATGTGAGGGGGTGGGAGGTGGGGGATGGGGGGTGGGGGGATGCCCAGATGCCATTCGGTTCCCTCTGTCATCAATTTGAAGGAATCCTGCAGGATTTTAGACCCAACTGTGCTGGCTGGCAGCTCTTCCCCTCTGTGCCCACTGAGTTGGAAATATGGCAGAACATCATATACAACCTCTGACTGAAATCCAGCCTGATATTCTGTTTATACGTTAAACACTCTGGCCAGATTTGAGTAATGTGATTAGGAGGATCAAGCAGTTTAGTAAATAAGTAATCTGAAGGACACAAGCTTCATTTATGCACATGTTAAATAGTACAGCACACATCTGCAACGTGTGCATGTGTGTGTGCGTGGTATGGAAAATAAAAATATGCAGTGTAGTCACATTGTTGACAGGCACATTGATTTGATTGACAGCATCAGCTTCACTCAATCCTCCACGCTGCTTTTCAGGCCATTGTTTCCTATTCAAGAATAAATCTGTGCATAACAACCAGCAGTTTACCCCAGTTACTCCAGCCCCATGATTCATACAGTAGCCTATTTACTACATCTAAAATGGATTATTATTCTGGATGGCTTGCATAGTTTAATTTCACTATAGAGTTGAATTAAATTAAGCACTTATCCTCTCCAGAACTATGAGCGTGTGTCTGTATAATTGACTGTGGTAACATTTCAAATTAAGTGATACTCATCGGGTAGTTGAACATATCATAATCACATTGTAAAACATACTGCTGTAATGCGTATTATCTTATTAATTAAAAAAAAAAAAAAAAAAATTCCAAGGTCAACAATGACCACTTAACAGTAGTGAGGGTGAGGGAAATGATACATCTAGAAATGTAGTCTCAAGCTCTAAAAAGACTGGATCCTTCACTTCCCACAATGCAACTGAGTTGTATATTTTGTCAGTCACCTCCAAACTCAGTCCTGTATAATCCTGATGATATTCTTGAGTGATGAGTTGTTTCCTCAGACTTGACAAAGCTCACTCAGCCACAGGTCACTCTCCATAACAAATCAACTCATCACTGTGTAGATCCGATGGTGTGTCTCTTCAAGTCTCAGCTTTTAGGCCCACTGATACATTACTCATTACGATATCTGTTATGTTATGATCTAATATTTCTAGCTCAATGGATGACTTGTTTTAATCACAAACTAAATTGGAAAAACAAAAACATATCAGGGTTAACACCTTCATTATGAAACTGAGTACAAATTTTAAAATGCAATTCAGTTCAGACAGAAAAACAAGCCGAGCAGAACATGGTCTACTCTGCAGGGAGTCTCAGAGGGTTTGTGCATGTTCGCTGAGTGATTAGCCACAATGAGCGAGTGTGTGTGTGTGTGTGCTTGTATATGTGTGTGTGTGTGTGTGTGTGTGTGTGTGTGTGTGTGTGTGTGTGTGTGTGTGTGTGTGTGTGGACATTACTGTATGATAATCATCTAAAAGTACGGGCTGATTTCTCTTCTGTTATTTACTAAACAGCCACATTGTTCTACCACTTCCCCCAGCAGGAGTGTGCAGCAGTAATGCTCAGTCTCGGTGGGTGGCATTATTTATATGTTCAGGTAGTGGAAGAAAAATACATTAATCAATAGCATTAAATTGCTCTGCCGGGTCCTCTCTGGACGGAATTCAGGAAGCCAAACCTGCATGAAAACTTTAAAAAGGCACTATTTCTTCAGAAGGGCGTAACTGGGACAAACAGGATTTTAATATTAATGAACATTACTTTGCAGTGACAGAAGCTGGCTCACAAAAATGCCATAATAGAGGATTAATACTGATTTCCTGTGCAAACATCCCAGGGTGTGTGTGTGTGTGTGTGTGTGTGTGTGTGTGTGTGTGTGTGTGTGTGTGTGTGTGTGTGTGTGTTTCTCCTGAATCATTTTGAAAGACACGTCACGCTGTCTCCTCTCAGTCACCTTTCAGCTTTGAGGTTGAGAAATCTGAGACAGAATGAGGGGAAATGAGATATTTCCAGAGCATAAAAACATCACTAACAAGATTTACCATATTTAATACTGAATATGACTCCTATTTTCTTTTCATAATTAAGAAAACCTGCCCAATGGGGCTCATTAAAGGTTAATCATCAAGACAAATCATAAGAAAAAAGAAATTCTGTACCTCTAAGCTGAACTTGCAATGAAGTCTAGAATATAAAGATGAAGTTGGGACAAAGCTGAAAACATGAGTGGAAAATATAACAACTGTGGAGGCTTTGATATCGAGTGCAGTGAAATGGGTGAATTACGAAGAGACATTTGTTATGTTGATGTTATTTGTGATTAATTTGTGTTGTGAGTTTATATCTATTTATTTATATTTTAATTTCCATTAATATCTCCTTACATTATGATACTTTCAGCTCAAAATCATGGCGATGACATTCATTATTAGATTTCCTTTTCAGAAAAGCAGCATTCCATTATTTCAACATAATGGGTATCATCATGTATCATGTAGGAGATCATGTAGGATCCACGGTGACCTCAAGGTGGGAAAGTCGCCTCTCTGGAGCCATTGTTTGGTTTGTCTGTTCTGGGCCGGTGTGGAAACATGGTGGGCTCCATGGAAACGGAACCTCTCCCTCATCACAGATATGAGGGGCGCACTCCAAGATCAAGAACAGAAGGATTCTTAGTTTCAGATACACTTGAAGACATAATTATGAATATTATAAAAGAGCTCCCTGAATGTGAACTCCTGCACATTTACATTTTCAAAGCTATTTACAAATTTGGCCTCATGAGTTACAGTAATGTAAACTTGGTGTGGCCACTCAGACATGATGTGAGTCTTTCAGGGAGGAGTAAACCTCCTCCAGAATAAAAGCCAGAGAACAACAGTCAGAGGACAAGCCTGGTAGTGTGCTTTTAAGCACATCACCAGTAGATGTTTACACATGTTGACAAGGGGGCGTGGACAGAAAGTTTACCTCAGAACAAGTTTACCTCCGTGTTGTTTGCAAGCGAACAGAAAAAAAGGGTACGCAACTTTTTGTGAACATCAAACATCAAAAGCAGGACGGCTCCATGTGGACTGGCAGCGTGTTGTTTCTGCCTCCCAGGCTGTTGTGTGTCACCGTGCCAAGCGTTGTACAGCAACCGCACATCCAAAAACTTTCGACGTTTCCTTGGCAACATTTAAACAAAACTTAAAAATAAACCCGTGCACAATTAGTTTTGGAGCTTGTAAATTTATAAACACGTGCCAGACAAATATTCAATTATATATAACCGGTGCAACAGTGACGTGAACGAGCTGTAACCGTTTTAAATGACACTGGTGTTCTCCTGTGAGAGCGGCTAAATACATGCAGCACTGCAGCAGCAGAGTGTCTTTAAGAGTTTGTGCTGGATCAGAGGGTTTTAGACAGAGACAGATGGGCTTGAAGTTTCTTTGTGGTGCTGCTACAACAGCAGGAATTCTCCCACGAGGGGCATCAAACTACAGGTCCCAGAGAGGGTCAAAAAAAGCTCAAAGATCAATACGCATTAGCTGCTGCTCCAGCACTGAACATGGATTAGTTGACATGGAGGAACCTTGAGGCTCAGAGTCGTGCATGTGTCACTGTGAATTTGTGTTTTTTTGTTTTGTTTTGTTTTGTTTTTTATGAAAAGTCAAGTAAGCACCAAGATTATTCCAATAGCAGTTCTATGAGGAATAGTGAAGCGGAATTAATTTTCTAAGCATGACTGACCTGATTCTCTACATCTGAAGTATGTTTTAATTAGCAGGAATATGAAATGATCATTACTGTAACCTCAGACTTTTTTAGTCCTGACTTTCTGTCGGCATCAAACCTCTGGTTGAGGATCACCACTTTCTGCAGAGCACTGACGTTTAGGAAACTATTCTCCACGCATGCATAATCACAATTAGACAAGGATTGATTGCTCATGTCTGTGTATTTCTGGGGATAAAATATTGAATTGGTGGTTGATGAGCTTATCTTAGCATGACGACTGAAAGCAGGGGGACACGGCTTAAGTTCAAGAAAACGCTGCACATGGCTCTTGATGCTGTAGGAAATTGTCACAGCAGATAACTCACTGTTGGACCACCAAACTAAGAGTGCGGGATTCATTACAGAAGTAGGGGGCCACAAAGTGCACGCCACCCATATTGAGCAATAACTGTATTACATTATGTTCTAGAGTACATGGAGCTCTGTGTGAAGCTCTCGTGACATGATGCCTACGTCTGCAGGCTGTCACCACCAGCGGCTGCTTGCAAGATTGTGAGTTTGATAAGCAACATGATGGCGAACAGGGCTTTAGATACTCAGCTGAACATGAGGGAGGCTCAGAGATGGTTTGAGGACATATCTACAACTAAAACTCACAAATGTCTGCAAACATGACATCACCGCCAGCAGCTTGCAGATACAGATGAATCACGTTATCTGAGGGCTAAAGCATCAAATCATGCTATTGTGAAATCATTGCAATCCGTCTATTGTATTAATCTTGCTGCACCACTTAAGCTATTGCTGACTTCATATCATCAGTTTCAGTCAAAATCTTGTTCAATAGAATGAAGTCACTCTACAAGCTGTAATTTCAGAATGACTACCTGGCATACTTTACTCAATTGGCAGATTCTTCTATCCAAAGCAAATGAATGAAAAGTGAGGGAAACACTATACTGTAGCTTCACTGCAGTAGGAGACCTTAGTGTAAGTATAGAAGTAAGTACCACATCTATTCAATAGGTATGAGGAGCTCAGGTAAAGAGGTGAAACCAAAGTGCACAGTAGTGGTAGGTAGGCATTTAAGGTGTCAGAGATGTTAGAAGCTTTGCTAAACCTTCCTCTCGGCCATGTGCATTTGTTTACAATGAAGCCGATGAGAAATCAATCAATAGAGCGGTACATAACATTATATATCATATACGATGTTACAATATGTTTATTTGTGTAGCTTAATCTGTCAAACCCACAAGGGAGGAGAAATAGAGGCCGGCCCAAAAATACCTGGCAGAGAGATCTCCAGGCTGACACCAAAAAAATGGGATACAACTGGTCGCAGATCAAAAAGAAAGCCAGTGACCGAGCGCTCCGGAGGTCCCTTGTCAATGGCCTATACCCCAGCAAGGGGTGTCAGGCGTAAAGTAAAAAAGTAATCTGTCATAAACAAGAGATTACAGGTTACAGGGCACCGGTCTTGCAAAGTTGGTTTTCAGCTAAGAGACACAATAAGTGGCTTCTCTGAGTTACAGGGGGTCTCGGCGTAGCAGTGCATGTCCATATAACGGTTGCAAATGGATACCACTTTTCTTCGTAACAAAAAGACACACCAAAAAACATCCAAATACCTCCATGCTGCTCGTATGTAATGTCCGTCTTGTATTGAAGCCCCGAAATGCGAAATTGTTCCGAAAAAAATTTAATAAGTCTATATTTCAAGCTTGTTTGTAGTGGAAGCTTCTCTTCCTGGTTCGTCCAATTTGGACGGACCAGGGTCTGTCCTCTTTCTGGTCCGTCCAACTTCTGGTCCCCAGTCGACATGAGGGTGAGTAGATAATGAGTGCAATTTGAATTTTGGGTGAACTATCCCTTTAAGCCATTTATTACACCATCACAATTACTCCAAAGCTGTTTAAGGTCAAATAAAATGAGCATAGTTAAGCAACAAATCCTGCATAGTTCCTCTTTAATGACTTGGATTTGATTTGGGCGGCCACAGGTAGCCAGTGTAGGTTGATCTGTCTACCTGTGGCTGCCCAAATCAAATCCAAGTCACTAACACTTGTCTTCAGAGTGACCTCTGGATCTGCAGTCTGTACTCAGACTGATCAAAGACCAGAAGGGCCACGGCGTCCTGGACCAGCTGTGAGGGCTGAAGCCAGCCAGAGGGCGAAGCGCTAGCCGAGGTGTGAGAAAACCACAGCCTGTGGCAAGAGCTGCTCATGCACCTTAACCTGCTGTAATCCTTCATTTCCTTCTTGTGTAACAGGGCTTCTTTTGTCAAACACAGCGGTAACATGTGTCCTGAGTCACTGCTCTGCAGAATCCCACTGACAGATCTACAAAACAAATGTACTGACGTGAAACAGGGAGTAGGCTTTGAAATGCGTTCCGCCTGAATGAGTTTCTCATGCTCATGTAGCGAGACGTCTCAGCGGTGAACTGAGTCACACAGCCTTACGTCCATCAGTCCCACCCTTCTTCCTTTGTATAGGCTATTTTAAAAAACAAGGAACAACATGTTCATTAGTCAGTTTCACAGATACTGGAAATCAGATATTTAAATTCTTGTGAGTCGATGGCCGGTGTTTTCCCAAATGTATAATATACAGAGTGACTTCAGTTGTGTTTCTGGCCACCTGATGAATGTAGCCTACGTCTTAATATTGACTTTTAGCTTTGTTTTGGTCTCCATTAACTCAGCTGCTACATGCTCCACAGTGTTCCTCATACAGTATAGTTTGTGTGCAGCCTGGTGCTGGGCAGGTAATAAACAGAGGGTTTAGAGACTCGTTATTGTAAACAGCTGCTTCCTGCAGCCCAAAACACAGATGAGCACAGTGAGAGTGAAGCAAAACAGTAATATGCTGCTTTAACCACAGTCTTCTAACAAACACAAAGACACAACAACCCTACTCCACAAAATACACTATTGTGTTTATTTCTCTTTTAGGAAACATTTCTGACATCTATACAACCTCCTGCATGTTGTCAGGATAGTTGATGACACAACCCAAAAGCCCTTTGACACCTTCATCTAATGAGTGTTTTATTCAAAGCTGGCTTTGGCAGGTATCTGTTTTTTAACCCACCGAGGAGGAGGAGGAGGAGGAGGAGGAGGAGGAGGAGGAGGACGTTAATCTCATGAGGGTCTTGGTACTTGTTTATTCTGGCAGAGTGAACAGAGGGGGACTTGGCAAAGCAATAAACAATTACAGTACTAAAGAAATACCAAGTAACTGAATACACCAGAGAGAAGCAGTCTCCTGAGCTTGATAGACACTCTCCTGAATAAACAGATCACATTGTGTGTTTTTTTTCCTGTGAGGCTAAGACAAAGCCACGGTCCCACACAGCTCGGTTAGTTAGCACACACTGATCCCTGGTCAGCAGCACATGGGAGGTTTTATTCCTTTGGCAGCGACAGTAGCAGAATGGGATCAGCACCCTGGACAGCTCTTGTAAATCAGCTTCTTTCAAAACTTGCCCGAGTTAATTTAGCAGCCATGTTGTTGTCTACATCTATAATGGAGAATAGACTTCCACTTCCATTATTTCTGCTTGAAAAAACTGGAGAATAAGTGGTGGGAAGTAGCTTTTTAGAATTACATTAAAGCATAATGGATTGCCGTTACGTTATTATTCTGCTTTGTGCCATGTTTCTTTACTCCTGTCTGCCTGAGGAAGGTTGGGAGGAACTTAATTGTTTTGATCTGAAGTTCTATACAGAGAAAATTGAAAAGATTGTGCGTTACAACTTAGTTGACTTATATTTAATCCTATCTGAAGTTGAACTACTGGTAAATTCATATAGAAGATCTGATTTAAAAAATATCTCCAAGTCCACTTGTTAGCTTTCAATCACTATTTGCAGTCTTCCTCAGCTTATTGGCCGAGTTAGTTGTCATGTTGATATAGAGCAGCAGTTACTGAGGAAGACTATGGGATATGGTTGAAAAACCAATTAACTGGAGCTCAAGTTGAGAGATCCATGCTCAATCACACAGAGAAATAAGAATATATTTTTCTCTAAGCTTAACATGAATAATGAAAATGATGTGTTATTGATGCGTTCCAGGGCAGACAGAATAAGTAGAAACTGAAAACAACTACCTCTTGTCTCTGTACATTAAATAGCTCCAGGTGTGTGGGTAAATACAAGATTTATTAAAGTATTTTCCAATAGTCGGCCCGAGTTCTAATAGTAGCTGACCAAAAGGCATTACTCTGCATAGCTGTAACCTATATAGGCACTGGAGGTGCTTGCAGAAGTGCAGACTGAGCAGCTCTGCAAATGACTTGTTTTACAGCGTCCCATCCTGCTGCCCAGGTTCCACCAGGACTATTTCAAAAATACAGTTTGCATGACTTGAGGTGGGCTGAGACCACAACCTAAATCTTGTTTTCACTCTGTTTTGTTCTGTTTGACCCGCACATATCTGGCATCAGTTCAAAACAAACAATTCAAAAGAAAACCAGTGTTGGTCAAATAAAAAAAAGAGGATGTTTAAAAAGGTATGTTTTTTTTTCACAAGACTCCCACGTCTTGTAGTAAGAGTAATTCCCGTGGATTGTTCCAGAGACAAAGGCTCAAAGTTGGTAACGCTGCTGTTGATCACAGCTGCTGCCTGATGCAGAGGTGGAGCCGTCAGTGTGAAGCTGAGCTACAACTGTTAAGAGCCGCTTCACTGCTGTCAGTGGGAGCGCGTGAAGCTGTGGAGACCTACGGGTGGTTTATGGAGACTGTTGGCTTCGCTTCCTCTCTCCCCTGCTGCCTTCGCCTGATATTCAATTAATCATCCTCATTTTCCGGGACTGTTAAGACCTAATCTGCACCTACCAAATGCTAAATCACAAGAAGGCAGAGCGTGTTCATGATTGTGTGTGTGTGTGTTTGTGAATATGGAGAGACAGAGAAAAAAGGTTCCAGCACATGTGCACAAACACATGTTTTGCTTTGGGGCCAGCTTTTGACAGCACAACACAAATGAGAGTAAATGTGCTTGATTTCCTTTTTTGGCCTGTGTCTTGCACACGCGCACACACACACACGCACACACATTTATATATTTTTTTACCCTCCACATTATGGGTTGTGATAACGATTGGGAAACAGCAGGAGACAGGTTGTGAACAGAAGTTATATTCATGTAAATCACTAGTTGGGAAATAAAAGCATACAGAAATGTGAATGCATGAATTATAACCCAAATGTTACCTGTATCCTACATTGCAATTGACATTACAATAAGTTTAAGGGGAATTTGATTAATGCCAAGTCTTTCCGGGATATAATTTAATCAGTAAGAAGTGAGAATGAAGTGTTTGGAGAAACCCCGGTGATTTGAAGCTGTAGACCCGTTCACCTCCTCCTACCTCCCTCTTAAATTAAGTGAATACTTTCTGTACTTTCTGAACTTCACGACGAAGGTAAAGGTCAGGTGTATATTTAAATAAGTTTATCACATTTGATTAAATACATTTATACATAAATCTCCGAGTACAGGATGAGTCATTACAAATATTTTTTTTAGATATGGCAAATAATGATAGGAACAGTTATTGTAACAGAACTAACTAATTTATAAAAGTTCTTCTCTGTGTGGTGGTTTAGTGTTTGTGTGGATTCCTTTGGGAACCTTTTGTTTTTCTGTTGCATTGCCAAAGCCCTGTGACAAAAGGACCTAGTGCTGGAGACAATGAGGGAAATGGAGAGGGAATGCTGTCCCCCCTGGGTAGGAATGTGTCCCCTTGCCCAGGTCACAATGCTCAATTCAGCTCGGCCCCCCCAGCGAAAAACACATGCCATTCTGAAATACCAGGTGACGCTTTGTGAGAGCCATTCATTATATCACTGTCACATGTCGGTCCGTTGGCTTATTCAAGACTGAATCAGACAAACTAGACCAGGGGAACGTGGAAGAGGCCCCTCTGTTCGGTTTTCGAAAAAAGCAATGAATCACACCCACACATTGTCATCTGCAGAGTGGCTTAGTTCATGGTAATTACGTTTAATCACAGTTATTACTGCCAAAGCTGCTCTGTAATGACTCACTTTGTGATTAAAAAAAAAAAGTAACAAGTTAACTCTTCAGCAAAGTAACTAAATAACATATAATCCACATGGAAATGCTCATGTCTGTTTATTTTTCACCCACAGGTTCAGCCTACTATGACAACGTGAGGCCCTTAGCTTACCCCGACTCGGACGCTGTGCTCATCTGCTTTGATATCAGCCGTCCAGAAACACTGGACAGCGTGCTGAAAAAGGTCAGTGTCACATTAACAGAGGTGTGAATGTGTCCTCTAATGTCCCCCCCCCCCCCTCTAAACATATCACTGACAATTTTCAAAAAAAGGTACATTTTGTCTTTTACCATGAACAGACAACTGAATAACCTTAAAGGAGGTTCTGATATGTTCAGGCCTGTAATAATAAAAGACTTGAATGTGTTATGAGCCAGCGTGACTGTTTCCCCTTCTTCATTCATGCTGTGATGCAATTCTTTTGTCACACAACTACACAGTAAGGCACAGGATCACAATCAAGTTTTCGTTCAGTGTAAAAAATGCTATTGTAAACTGGAAATTGAGAGTAAACCAAAACAATAAAGTTATAAAATGAGTTGAAAGTTGCTACAAAACTCCATAAGCTTAGCTGAACTGCAGATTCACTTCTTTCACAGTCACACTGTCATATGATACATTGTTACTATAAAAATATTGACTTTTTGAAGTTTCAGTTCTTTAGGTTTAACCAAAGCTTGTATGTGAATATGTGTGCAAAAAAAAACATCATACAGTGATTATGTGGGCAGATATTGACATTATGATACATGATTCGACTGGTCGGATTTGTTTTACATTTTCATTTACTTTTTTCCAGGGCATGTCTCTAACAATGCAAAACAATGTTGTACAATGAGAGATTTTACATTTAACACAAAAAAGGATTTTGCAAATATTACAGTTTCACTTACATTGTGATTAATTGTGCACCAGTGCTTTAGTTCAGCAAGAAAACACTATCCGCAGAAACACAAACAAGGAGTTTTGGGCTAAAAAGAGGATAAGTTAAGAAAATATCCACTCAGTTCGACTAACTAGCAAACTTAGCTAACTCAAATTAGCTTCTGAAGGTATGTTATTTTCAAGAAATTGTGAGCCTTTATCTAAAGAAAAGACGCTATTTCACTAGAGCCAAACAGATGAATCACGATTCTCACAGCTAATGATCGTATGTGAGAGGTGAACATCAGGGAGCGTTTCTCAGGCGACTGACATTCCTGCAGCCGACGCCATCACTCACCACCACCGACGTCGTCAATACAGAACAAAACATTTATCTTTCATGGTGGGTAAATTCTCACAACTAGAGGGGCTCCACTTGAGAACTAACTTGAACTTTGACCTTAGTGGTAGTAGCGGTGAATTAAGTGACCACACAATGCATGCACGGGATGCCAGAGTGACACGTTCAGTGGTCGCTCAAACAAACAGATTAGAAGCATAACGAACGAGTCTAATTGAAGTACCTATATGAATGGAAATGTTCTCTCTTGTCTTTTCTTGTTACTAGTTTAGTGTGGTGTTATTTTTTTCAGCTTTTTCCATCCACTCTCAAATAACACTCATTGCAGTACATGGCACTTTCATCCGATAGCTTTCTGCGTAACCAATTTTTGTGCCCTCCAATTTTCCTTCTTAGAGGATCTTTATTTCTCAGCTAAATTACAAAAATAACTCTCGAATCTTTAGCATTTCCTTTTTGTATGCGGTGTTCTCTTCAGTCTAATCTCTCTTCAAACCCTCATTCCAGTCAACAATGTTGGGTGTCCTTCTGTGTTACCGCTATCATACAGCATTACCCAGCCTAAGATGTCATCCCAATCTCTACCCAGCTATCATCCTTTCTTCACAGCCAGCAACACTTTCTCACCTTTTCTTTTTTTTCTTCTTCTTCTTGACTTTCTGATTAACAGCCTGCCATCATGGCAGCATCCCCACCTTTCTATCATGTGTCAGTGTTTTTATTCTCCTGGCCTTTTGGATTCAAGTATCAAATGTTTGATGTGCTGAGGCCATTTCTGTCTTCAACCTGCCAGGCTACAACATACAGCATTCTCAACATGTACACCACATCTTTTGTTATTAAGGACTGAAAAAGAAGAAGACAGACAGACACACAACACAAACAACTTTCCCTGATAATGCAAGGGTGTGTAATTGTAATCACAGGTTTCAAAGCTGCTGTTTGAGTATCAGCTTCCTAGCACTGATTCACTGATGACACTCTGGGATGGAGTGTTAATTCTAGAGAGTGCCGAGAGTCTTTCCAAGCACAATTAATCCATCTAGGAATCTTTAATTTATTTTCCAGTGAATTAAAAATTGTTTGTTAATTTCACTTTTAAATTATTCTAATTACATTTCATTAATGTTAACTTTATTTCTCATATTATGGTTTTAATGCTGCTTGAAAGCCCTGTTCACACCCTGCATGGCATAGTAATTAAAGGGATGGTTCAAATTTCACTCATTATCTACTCACCCTCATGTCGACTAAGAGCTGGGAGAATTTTCAGAGTCTGTGCCTTCTCTGAGTTACGGGGGGGTCCGCGCGGCAGTATTTGTACATATAATAGTTGTGAATGGTGCTCACTTTTCTTCGTCCAAAAAGACACACCAAAAAACATCCAAATACCTCCATACTGCTCGTCTGTAATGTCCCTCTTAGCCCCGACATGAGAAATTGTTCCGCCGGTCAGTGCAAATCACGCGAGATTTGCACTGACACAGGAAGAGCAGTGAACTGAGACACTGGGAGCTTCCGCTACAAACAAGCTTAAAACATAGACTTATTTAATTTTTATCGGAACAATTTCTCATGTCGGGGCTTCGATACAAGAGGGACATTACAGACGAGCAGTATGGAGGTATTTGGATGTTTTTTGGTGTGTCTTTTTGGACGAAGAAAAGTGAGCTCCGTTCACAACCATTATATGGACAAATACTGCTGCACAGAGCCCCACTGTAACTCAGAGAAGGCACAGAGGACTCTGAAAATTCTCACAGCTCTTAGTCGACATGAGGGTGAGTAGATAATGAGTGAAATTTGAATTTTGGGTGAACTATCCCTTCAAAAAGACATTTCAGTTTAAGATAACAAGTATCAGTACACCATAATGCTTCAAACCAAAATGCTAAACAAATGATATTTAGAAGCTGTTTCCCCATGTTCACCGCCTTACTTTAATGGGTTATCATAAAAATTTAATACGTTATCATGATGATATTTGGCACAAACGCCACAAAAGCCAAGTGCATGAATGTTCAAAACACATTTCATGGAAACAGTGGCACATGTCATGAAATATTAAAAAAATAAATAAATAAAAAAGGCCAAACTGAAGGTGGCATTAAAGGAAAAGTCAGGAGCTCCTAAAAGTTCATAGGATTTATTGTTAATCGTGGTGTAAATATCTCCTCAGATCATAAAACCTCCTGAACTCCAGGAAATATTGTGTCCAATCTGTCAACTGCTCTGAAAACACACAGCATCAATTTTACATCCTTTGATGGACTCTGCAGCAGCAGCTCATGCTCTGCATCGGGGACAAAACTCTCACCAGTTCTTAACATTAACACGAACAATAAGCTGCTCGTCCCATGGGTCCTTTGTGACTCATCTAAATTGCTGCTATTCACCAGTTGCACAGTTTTTTGGCGGAGAGGCGTACTGAAAAGCAACTGCTCGCTCTGCACAACAGCACAACACGCACAACACGCTGAAGCCCGTAACAGCAGCGACGCAGGCATCCGGGAGAAAAGATCTCTTTGTGAGAACGAACAAATGCAGCATCAGTGCTCAAAGTGGCTGCCTGTGCCATGGTGTGAGAAGATAATGAAAGGAGTCTCAGAGAGAACGACGGCGATGAAGAGAAGTTAGATAGTTCTGAGTCATGTTTGTGGTCTGTAATTCATATAGTCTGTCTCTCTCCATCTGTCTACTCTACCATGGACATCACGTTGTAGTGAGCTCATGTTGTGGCAAACAAAACAATTACACTGTTGTTCCTCTACAGTGTTAGTTTGTCGTCTGCTCCACTCTGTGTCTGTTTCCATGTCTGAGTATTGTTCTGCCACATGATCATTACAGGATGTAAAGGGTTCAAGTTCACAGTTCTTAACTTTAGGTTGACTAAGATGTGATGTCTCACATCAGCTAATAAAGGGGTTTGAGTTGGTGATGACAGGTTCAAAGATGAGAGGATGAAATATAAAGAAATTCAGATTTACTCAACTCTGAAAAGAAATCAAGGCCACAAAACACACAAAAAAGTTTTGTATTATTGAAAAACTGCAAAATTGGATCAACAGGTTGCACAACAACAAACAAATATTATTATGTAAATCCTCATATTATCTTTACTTTCAAAACTTGGAATAGAATGTGTGTTTTAGTGTGGTAGCTAGTTGCAGGTATCAGATCATTAGAATGGTTTCAGACATGATACCTGTAAAAACAAAACAAAGTTCTCAAATGTTACAAATGTAAAATGTCTTATTTGTCGTTTAAGGGGGACATATTATGGAAATATCACTTTTTGAAGGCTCTTTAACATATATTTGGGTGTTTGTCTTGCCTTCTGGCCCCCAAAATGCAAGAATTGAAAAACAAACTACCAAAAAAAAATCTGTAATTTGCAGGATCCCTAGATTGACAACCATGTGGTTTTATGAGCTGTTCCCTCAGATGTCTTTCAGTGATGAAACCGTAAATTACAGCTTCAAGTCAGCTTACGACAGTGACTTACACAAGGAAGTGTTTTAGCTCAGGGTGTAGGGAGCAGAAGTTTAGCAACAACTGACAGGAATGTCAGAAGGTCCAGGAGTGATGGGAGGTGAGAAGTTCAACTGTTGAAGGTCAGGAAAAACCAGATCTTCAGGGGGTGTTACTGTTTCAGAGCACGTTCAGAAATGATGACCTGATGAGATGCTGAATGGAACTTTTACCAAGTTTAGGAAATGAATAGCAGCAAACTGATACCCATGATTTTGGATTGAGATGCAACAACAAATTAAATGTTAAGTTGTCCGCATATGTATGTTATTATTGTTGACTCACATGTATTTATCCTTTGATACACAGTGGCAAGGCGAGACGCAGGAATTCTGTCCCAATGCCAAGGTGGTGCTGGTCGGCTGCAAGTTGGACATGAGGACCGACCTCAACGTCCTGAGAGAACTCTCCAAACACAGACTCATCCCTGTCACCCACGAACAGGTGAGGAGCACAAAGACAAGGACACATCCTCTGTCTGTCTTTCTTTCTTTCTTTCTTTCTTCAAGTTTGTTTGTATTGGTGTCCATCTCCTCTGAGACCATCTGCGCTGTCAGACCTAGCTTAAAATTAACGTCTGTTCACCAACAACGCCACAGTAATTTTGTGTGTGAGAAGAACTGAATAGTATTTAATTTACTGAACACTATTGAAACATGTGTGACATATGGTTTTAAAATGTGCAGTCCTTTGTAATTTTCCACCACAGTGATTTTCATTTGCCTATAGTAACACTGATTCACGTTCAAAATTAAACAGTATCATCCCAAACAAATGACACCTATTATTTTGTTCTCCTGTGCACATAAACAAAACGTTGGAAAATGAATTTGGAGAATGACATTCGCTTCAGATCATAACTTCCACAAATATGGAAACACAAGGAGTATAAAAAGAGCCGGGACTGAACAAAGGAGGAGACAAACAGCAGGATGTGCGATAATACAATTGTTTTGTTTGTGTCTTGGAGCGATGAACAGTGTGAATTTTAATAGCCTATTTTCATGTAAATGTGAATTCCCACTTCTTGGCAGCCTTTTGTCAACAAATTAATATTTTCTCATACCTCTGACAAAGCAAAGGTAACGACCTTCATTGTCCTGTCAGTAATGGCATCAAAATTGGTCCATCAAGATCTCAGATTAGTTTTCTATGCATGAATTGATTTAACTCCAAATTCACAAAGGCCTTTGATTAAACCAAAACATCTATATATGTTTGTTTTTTTCCTGCAGCCACATTCAACTTTGACACCGTTTATCCAACTTTTCTATCCAATCCTCACTTCGAGGCCACTGTTACTTTGTTGCTGGGGTCATTTCTAATGGAGGGGCCACTTAACGACCCTGCACATAGGCAGCTACACTTTCACTTTCAACACAAAAGAAAGTCACAGATGTTGCCACTATGCACATAGTTGTAAACGTGTAAATAAAGCAGATGAGGGATGATTTGGACTGAAAATGGCTGGGGTACTTGAACATTGTGGTATGAACCAAAGAGCTTCTCCTTATTCATTTAAAAGGACTTTGCCACAAATGGCCACAAACTTGGATCTTTACAATTAATGCACTTCGTTCCAACTGATGTGACCCCCGGGGGAAGTGCACTCACCAGAACAAACAGCACAGTTCATGTGCAATTAAATCGTATGTGAACTGTGTCACTACAGCTGAAATCAGCTCAGTGGCCGGCTCTTTGAAATGGAGACTTCAAATGTTGGAAAGTTTCCATTATTGAAATAATAATGCAGCCTCTCTGCTAGCACAGCTTAAACTTAATATTTTCCATTAAGAAAAAGTAATACAGCTCAATCTTGTCGCTAGGTATTTCTTCAGTCTGGTCTAACTCTCAGCTCTGATCCATGATCGCCCATGCTGCTGTATGGGCTATATCTATAAAATGACACCAATCAATAGAATTTGACTTGACTGGATCAACAACCTCAGAGTGGTTAAATCGGTTTAATGTCTAGGTGTCCCTTGCTGTATTACAACATACTACGAGTGCACACAGAGTCAGTGCTGTTGGAGAACAGGTGAGCAAAATAAATGCACGCCATGCAAGTTCAAGCAGGCCAGATTTAAGACGGTGCTAACCACCACTGGGAATAAGCTGAGCTTTTACGCCAGAGTTTTATAGTCACACAGATAGGACTTAAATATTTCATAGCAGCGTAGGGGATCTTAGCCATCTGTATGCCCTGACCTATCATGCCTCTGAGTGAAGGCTTTTACTGAGTGGAGCGTTTTTCCTGTACACAAGTACAACGGCTCAGTTTCTACAAAAGCAAGGTAAACAGTGACAGCGTCTAACAAGCTGTGATAATAACAATAATCCTTCAGGGCCTGTTGCAGATCCAGTTGTGTGCATGTGTACACTCAGAACTGAACAGCTTTTGAAATGTCCAAACCCAGAATTCACCAAATTGAGAATGTTTTAGTATGTTGTGTAAATGCTTTATGCGCCTGTATTGAATTACACCAGGCCTCCCACACAATTCAAGTATTTCAGGTTCACCATGGTTTAAGGACATTTAAGAATGTAAAAAGCATCATTTCCACCACAAGATGCCTCTCTGCTTCTCTCACACAGGCACACAATTTATTTTTATCATAGCTCTAAGTATTAGCTCTCAGCAGCTCTCAAGGTGAGTCACTCACTTCTGGACTGCAAACAAACACATAGTGCAGCTGAGGGCTGGATAACTCTTTGGATTTTAAATCTGCACAAATCAATATGTTATGGTAACAACTGATGAAAAACTTCATATAATTACAAACAAGACACTTAAGAACCCATAGAGGATTGTTTTCAGACACTGAAGCTCTGATAACACCAACGCCAAACAGCAAACACACCAGAGTTACTGCTTTATGATTGTATATCATAGTGGTTGTGTAGGCTACTGGAAATTAAATCGAGTTTGAACAACTTCAACCTCAAATCCAAGTCAACAATTGTACTAACTTTGCCTCGAGTCCTTCCCCCAAACATTGTTTTCACAGTGACTTTGATTTTGACCGGCAAAATGTGAACAGTTGATCCTTGAGGAGTAAATCTGAAGGACTCCCTAAAGGGAATGGACAGGAATAGAATAAACGGACAGACAGACGTACAACCCCAAAACATACAACTAGCTTGTGAACATTTTGTAGCATTTAGCAGATGGAGCCAGAGCCAGATATTTCCCTCGTGAGTCAGAAAATGACGAAATCAGAGGTTGAAGGAGAAGGAGACTTTTAAATAAAGGAATTTAATTTGACCTCAGCCAAGACCTTTACTGAATAATGTTGCACCACATCTGCTGGAGCCAAAGTGGCCGGTTAGATCAGTAAAAAGCAGAGTCAAGTCTTCACTGTTCATTCTGTATTTCTCTGTGTTTTCAGGGCACCAACCTGGCCAGGCAGATCGGAGCCGTGGCCTACACCGAGTGCACCTCCAAGTATTCGGAGAACAGTGTCCGCGATGTTTTCCACGTCACCACGCTGGCGTCCGTGTCCCGCATCCATCGGCCACAGCTCAAACGTGCTGGCTCACGCCGCGGCCTTAAGCGGGTCTCCCAGCAACCGCCACGGACTGAGATCCATGAGCACCCACCTCCCATTAGAAAGGACCGGGCCAAAAGCTGCGTGCTCATGTAGGACCGTTCTACCAGCAACCTGGCCTCTGTGTGTGTGTGTGTGTGTGTGTGCGCTGCCAATGGATGCAAACCATGACGCACATGAACTTAATTTATTGGTGTCGATCTTTTGCACTGCATAAAAGGACAATATGATGAAAACAAGAATGAATACTATCCTGTGGAATACTTAAGGATTTGTTTGTCTTGTCATCTTTAGCAAAAATCTCCTTGTTATTTTTCTCTGTGGCCGTGTTCTCATCATGGGGGGGGGATATGTAGCGGGAAAAACTGGTTTAGTTTGATGCTTTTTGAACAAGTGGAAGGAAATGAGCATGGACGCAAAAAGGCTGGTTGTCAAATGAAATACAAGGAAACGAAGGTGTGTGTGTGTGTGTGTGTGTGTGTGTGGATTCAAAATAAATAAAAAAAAAAACAATAATTTGAAATATCACCTTGCAAGAACCAGTGATAGCTGTGCTGGTCTTGACCTCTATTATGTTGTTTCTCCATTTTGAAATGCTACTCTCTCTGTTTAAGTAAATGAAGCACAATGCAATGCACGCAAGCTGTTCTGAGTTCATCTGTAAATGTCAGGGAATGAACCTCCACTTCATACGATGAGCCGAAAAAGAAAAATCTGGACAGACAAATACTCGTGGGCTGAGATGACACTAATTTTCTTAAACCACAAGTGCTTTTAATATTGAAAACTGAATAATCACTCACCACATAATACTGAAGTGTTGTGAAATTAATACTGTTCTATTAATCCACACTGGGAAGAAAGTCACAGAGGGAGTTAAGAGGGTGACTGTTATGTTGTACATGTAATAATGAAATAAAAAAAAACTTGCTCTGCTGAGTGGTGGAACATTTTTATTATGCAAGTTATTAATTTCTCCTGAATAATTATGGGTAGAAAAGTTAAGTATATAAATTGGAAATCTTTGATTCATTCTTCTTTCGTCTTGGCCAGAATTTTCTCTCTGTGCATCAGTTCACCTCATCTCAGGAGCAAAGAGCTCAGTGGTACTTTCTACCTCTGAACATTTTGTCTCAGGAAGACACAAACAATTTTTCTCTGAAAAAGTTTCTTCTGTATCTTGGGAAAGATACAGAAATTTTTCACTTGAAGAATATCTCCAACCAGAATCCACTGCACAGAAAAACTGCACAGCAAATAGCAAACTTGGCTGGGAACAAAAATGCACAGAGATAAATCCACTATATTCACCTGGCAGCCTGTTTGCAACAACTCAAGACAAATTTGATTAAGAATAAATTCAACAACACATTTGTAAACATGAGACTTTAAGAGCTAAATACCACTGCTAGTCTGCTAGCATCAGAAGTTAATGTTAAAAAAGTAACAAGTAATCTACCATGTTCCCATCTTAGTTTAGAGGTTTAACATTTAAACAAAATGCATTTAAGTCTCTGAGTTTCGGAGATATTAGCTCATAAATACCTGACATGACAATAAGGTTTAAGTTAACAACTCATCTTCTGGGGACCATGACAGAGTAATAGTAAGAGATAGAGCTGAGACATTTCATCCTGAGTGAAAGCATTGGACTAATCAACCAACAAATAAGAAATTTAAAGGAAGTCCTAAGTCATTGTATTTGTCAAGTAGTTGTACACTATTTTAAATAACGACTGTACAACTATCTATGGATAATTTCACAGAGTGACGATGGGGCTCAGATCAACCCTTAAGGTTGACTTCCAAGTAGCCCATTGATCAGATGCAGCAGAATAATCAGGTTGTACTTGATGTCAGTCCTGGAGAAGTTTGATTGGATGTCATCTGTGAGTGATCTGTCCTGACCTATCATCCTTTACAGACCAGAGGATCACTGGTGAGATGGCTTTTGAGCCAGCTCTAATATATTGTATACATAGTGTTAGGACAGATATTGTTCACCATGCTGAAGGGACATGGTGAGAGGGAGCACTTGGTTTGCATCCCTGTCCTCCTATTGTCACAAAACCAGGCTACATTTACCGGCAGTGTAATCTAAAATGTTCATTTTCGTACTGGCATTTGTTTAAAATCTATTCAGCGACGAACTCCATATGATTAAATTCCACTCAGATTAAAAATGAATACAGCTGCTCTGGACTGTATTCATGAGCCTTGTAGTTTGACCTTTAACTGTGACTCTTGTTCCATTTGTTTCCCACCACCATGGACGAGGCCCTGCGGCAACTCGCTGCCTCTGTGAGCAACGGCAAAGTGACATTTCACAGCATCGCTGCCATGTTGCCATGCGGGGAGCGCGAGGTCGCACCACATGCCCGAAGCCAGACCAGGGCAGGGCTGGAGTCAGAGAGGAGAGGACATCCGCACAGATGGAGCAAGAAAAATCTGACATATATGCAGAACCTGACAATGTCTGCATAGTAATTTAATCTCTAATGCTTGTGGCGGTTAATAATAACTAGTCAGATTCATGGAAAATGAGCCTCAGTGGTATGGTGCAAATCCGAATGTGGTGCATTAAAAATGAATTTATCATTCACATACAAAGTTGTGTTTTCTATTATCACTATCATAGACAGAATAAGCCTCCTGGACAGATCCACTGACATGTTAGGACCTTAGTGGAGATTTCCACTCTGACACTCTGCACTTTAATGCTACATACCTGCTACAGCCGCTTTAAAAGCATCACTGAGGTCAAGAAAGGGTAGAAACCTGCAGGCTGCACTGGCTCAGCCCCTGGTTTGGTGGTAGACACAAATGTGAAAGATGTCACTTGTTAGTCTTTCTAGCCTTTGGGTGAAGTGAGCAGTGTATGGAAAACACTCGACCCCCCCCCCATCCCCATCCTTACGGCTTTACCTGGCTCAGTGACATTCCACTTAAAGCCAAATACCATTTTTCATCTATTGCCAGATGCTTACCATTTAGTCAAGGCAATCTATGAGAGGAAAAAGTAGATATGTGGGAGAAATGAAGTCAAACAGCCCAGAGGGTGGAACACCACAGAGAGAAAAAGCCCATTAGATGCCAGTGTTTTATGAGAAACCAGAAGACCCTGAGGTGTACATTTCATCTTTATATTACAGGTATTGTTATGGTATGTAGGTATCATAACCACAGCACAGCCAAGTGAGTTTTACACTGGTCCATTTACATAAGATGGAAAAGGCTATAATGTTTTTTCACATTCAGGTTGCACTGTCGCCAGAGGCGAACATGATTCACTTCCTGGCATAAAAGCGACCAGGGACGGGTCCTTGAAAACCACTGACTACAGACTGACTGGACTCTACCAGTGACAGGTGTAAAAGAAGGAACAAAATATAACTAAGTGGGAAAGCACAATGGGTTCAACACAAGAGCAAACGAAAGAGGAAGATGAAAGAGAAGAGCTGATGTGAGGTTTGTCTTGAAGGGTTTTATAGTGGACAAGGTGACTTCAGCCACTACTTTTAATGCAGCGTGTTGAGTAGTGGCAGAGTGCTGAACACAGGCTCATCCAAAACCAGGACATAATGGGCTGTAGACTTTAGCCATAGCAAAAGGATGTTGAGTCAAATAGCTCCAGCACTTTGTTCCAGAATAACAATTACTTAAGGGACAACCATTCATTTTTTATGCAGCCACAGCAGCAAGAAAACAAATCCCAATGACTTTGCTGATTCCTGACCTTTTATCTGGTTCTACCATATCTTTTTTTGTGTTAGAAATATCTTTTACCATGAAATGTGTATACAGACATTAATATTTCATCGGTGCTGTTACTTCATGGTCTGCAAACGGAGCATCAGTTTAATAGCTGGAGAAAGTCAGGAGGTCAGTAAGGTCCATAGGCTTCATCCTCTGGGAAACATGACACAATAGCCGTGTTTCCACTGCAGGAGTTCCTGGTAAAGGGAGGGGGTAGGAACTTCTACAGGAACCGTCCTGTCACTCGGCCCTCTCAGTGGTCGTATCTCCACTGCAGCGTCGGACCCCGCGGTGACGTCATGAGTTTCCATCGCCGCTTAATCGCTGTGCGACAGTTTCTACCGTGACGTCACCCAGGCAGGTCACAAGCACATGCACAAAAATCATAACAACAATGGAGAAGAAGGATGGAAGGAGCTGAGGTGGTAGCCGCGTTTCTGGTTTGTGTGTTTGTGCACATGGCGGTTGATTGTAATCCTGCTTGAGTTTTTTATTTTTATTTTATTTTTTTACTTTTCACAGCATTGTTTTGTGGCGTGATGGATCCCCAGTGTGTCGAGGTGCGCTGATATTTTCATTTCGCCGCGATGACTCAAACCCCCTCTGAATCTCCTCGGTGCTGTAGACTACATCAATGTCTGCACCTCATCGTCGCTCCATTTGTGTACATCTTCCTGCTGTTTTCTTGTTGTTTACAGCGGTGTCTGCTAGGCTAATGCCCCTTCTGCTCCCCCTTTTAAAAATGCCGCTTGTTTTGGTGCTGTCTGGTAGCGTCAGAGCCTGCTCTAGCTTTAGCCAATCAGTGCCGGGTTAACCTCGAGCCCCACCCAGGAGCTTTTCAGGGCTGAACGGAGTACCTACCCTGGAGTAGGTACTCCGTTGGCCCCCGTAAAAGTTCCTGTAAACGGCCCTGTGGGGGAGGTTCCTGCAGTGGAAACACGCACCAACGGGGCTGGCCCCATAAAATTACCCCCAAGTTCCTGCAATGGAAACGAGCCTATTCACTGCAGGCCTCAGGTGAGATGACGTTTGGGAGAGTATGCATATAACTAGACTAGAAAATACTGAGCTGTATCACACGCCCATGTAGGTCATCTTGCAGGTTATGTCACTGAGGCTGGGCTCAGAGCAGAAACACGTGTCGTTTCAAAGATGTACAGCTCAATAACAACATGAACCGCAGCCTTCAAAATCTCCATAGCCCAATCAACACCCCTCTGAAGCAGTTTGAACAAAATCATTACAAAACACTACAAAACAGAACATTACAGCACCTCATGAAGGAGGATTTGTTGCATTCCTGCGTGAGTTCCAGCTAAGTTAACCTAATCAACTTGCAGCTGAGTGAGACAGAAATCAGAGATGAGAGAATAGAAAAGAAATTGAACATTATTTTCTTTCCCCGTGACATAATAGCACACCCAACGAAATGTTGTCCCTGGGTAATAAGCTCCATAACAGTCTGTTTACATGCAGCAAATGCCTTGTAAGTTTGTAACTCATGCATGAAATTTGCAGAATCATCTTTAAAAAATGGAGGCCCCTTGAATGTACCTAATCAATTTGTGTCTTATTTCTCCAGTGGCTGCTTATGGTTGTTGTGACACAGAGCCAGCTGATAGGTAGAAAGAGTCTTGTCCTTTTCCACATGAATCATAAGACGTTTTGTTTTTCCAATCTAACCATCTAATGACTGTTACAGAGAAGCTACAACACCTACATTATACAGTACGACCGCTGCGAGGGTTAACCAGTCACATGTAAAATAAAGTCATACACGGTCATGTGTAAATTTCACATGTAATTATGGTAATTTCAACGTTTAAAACACATTGTGTTTTCTTCTGGAAGTTTGTTTGTGCACTTAAGAGAAAGGAATCTATCGAGGTTCCGCTTTGTCTGCATTATTATCATATGCGTCATTATCTTGATACAAACACACTTTGCAGGGGGTCCATTTTTCATTTTAATTCCACTATAAAGTAGCGCTGATCAGTGACCACCGAGGCTCAACCCTTCTGCATCTTTAATGCTCTTCCTGCTTGCACAGTGTGTGGGGCAATAAAACCACTGCCTAATGCTCCGAGGGTGGAAGATGGCCGACACCACTGCTCTATTATCGCTTCGGTTTTGCTCAAATTCACGCTTTTAACATCGAAAGGAAAAGCTATTCAGTGAAATACGGCCGGCAACAAGCATCAACCACCCGATACAAGCAACACAACAGTAATACCAGGATAATGGCTGCCGTGTCAGTGGGAGAGAGTGAGTCATTAAAAATTCAACACCCATTTAAACAGTATGTAAAATTGAGCAGATTAAAAATATATGTGCCCTGTGTCCATGAGGGGTAAAGGCTTCTCCTCCTGTTTTCTCTGTGCAACAATGAAGGCGGCAAATTTGTGGAGTCAGGGCCGAGGAAAGGACATGCACAAAACAAAATGCATCTGCACATACAATCTGCACTGAAATTGGATTTTTACCTTGGTGGAACTCCTCCAAATTTAACTAGAAGTAAACACAGCTCATACTGGAGGGTCTGACAGAAAAAAAACAAAAAAAAACACAACTTTTTCCCCAAACTGTGTAATGTCGGCGTCCGTCTTTGAACAAGGGAGAAGGTTTCTAGGGCAGTGTGAACTTGTTTTTGCAAAGAGAGGAAACCGGTTGGTTTTGTAAATAGTTTCCCTGTTGTGACCCGGCTTTAAGGACTTTGTTGAAGAGACACTTGTAGACAGCGTTATGGTTCCTGCCGAGGGCTGTGACCAGAGTGCTGTTAAAATACTCCTGGAGGCTTCGGGCCAGCGAGTAATGAGGATCACAGCCGCAAAGTGTGAGAGCAGTCGGGGTCATCATGCACAAGTGCACTCATTATTCTCAGCTACTTGACTACAGAGAGCTGACATGGTGGTGTTGTGTTTAGAATGCACACGCAAATATATTAAATGTGCAGTGGCTGAGAATAGATGAATTATAGATTTTAATCAATACCAACACAAAAGTCAGGGCTATATTTTTATTAGTTTTCATTATCTTTCTTTTTATTACTTTGACACAAAGTGTGTGCGAGAAAGTTAATCTTAGTCTACTGGCTCATCTTCAAGACTTCAATCAAATCAGTCTGTTTCAGTCTTCTGACCAAACTCGTGTTACACCACCGACACCTCTGTATGTGTTTTTAATGTTGTTATGCTATTTTTGGTGATTCTGTGAAAACAGATTAATTTGGAACAAAGATTGTCATTGGGTCAGTTTTAGCACTTTCATCTTGCTATATAACTCCAATCCAGACTGAGACAAAGATATAAATACAGTGTTTTTTGATACAAAGAAAATAAAGGTTGGGACGTAAAGCAGCGATAAATCTGACTGTCATTTTGTTTTTCTCTTGTCAGGATTCCTCAATCGATTGGCTGCTAATCCTAATCATCTGATTTCCGATAAAAATATTGGAATGATTGGAAACACTGATCACCTTTGGTTTATTCTCAGCTCCCACCTTAGAGTGACCACAAAGACCGTGTTGAACTTTTACAAAGTGTGTGAGACTGAACGTACGCCAGAGACATGACACTATGGCATTTTATGATGCATTAGAGCACTTTTTGAGCTGGAGACTTGAGTGACTTTTAATGATAGCTGACAATTTAAATGTATATTTTATCAGGCCTACTCTGATTTCTATTGTGCGTATGTTTTTATTGTGTATGAGAGCAGCTGACCACTGTTGAATTTCCTTCAGGATCAATAAAGTTGCATCTATCTATCTATCTATCTATCTATCTATCTATCTATCTATCTATCTATCTATCTATCTATCTATCTATCTATCTATCTATCTATCTATCTATCTATCTATCTATCTATCTATCCATCCATCCATCCATCCATCCATCCATCCATCCATCCATCCATCCATCCATCCATCCATCCATCCATCCATCCATCCATCCGATCATATTGGCCGATCACACTTTTAGATGATAATATTGGATTGGCCGCAAATAAAGTGAGCCCAGCATCCCTAAGGTGTTGGATCAATCATCTGGCCCATAAAAAGTAAATCAATAGTCTGAAAGGCAAATTAAAATTTCCCCAGAAATCCCTAGTAACAGCTTTGCTCGGATACTTGACTTTCTGAAAAATGGCCCCAAAAACCAAAAACCTCCGGCGTCCTATCACAGAGGATTTTTTGAAGCAGCAACTCCTCACATTAGAGATGCTGGAACCAGGGAATTGTTGGCATTTTTACTTGAGAGGTCGACCACGCTAAATGACAACATGACATCTGGGTCTCCCCAATGTGCCTGCCCTAGCTTCCTCCAGAACACGGTCTCTGCCTGTTGTTTTAGCTGGCAGAACAGTCCCAGGCAAACTGTCACTGGAAGAAAAGAGAAAAAACAACTGACAATCACTCTGCTTAAGTTAAATTTAGCTGCAGGGTGAGTGACTGCCCTCAAGTGATTGAAGCAAACGCCAATCTGCTTGTACATGTTTGCACACACACGCACACACACAGATGTGTAGCTTCACAAACAAATAAGCACACTGAAGCACTCCAGATGGCCAAGCAGATTGTTCTGTGCTAATTTCCCCTGTGCAACGTATGAACAGAAATATCTCCCATGATGGGATAGCCCAGTCCACACTAAGGCAGAAAGACTCAACATGTAACAAGCAACCTACTTCTTACACAAAGAGCCACTCACACATGCAGCCATAACTCAGTTAGAGTTAAAGAGGCTCAACACAGACCTGTCTTCACATAGAGAGACTTACACCTTGTGACTGATTAATTATATTTAAATTAGTTATTCCTTATTGCCTATTCTGCAAATAACCTCAGTGATTATTGACAAAGTGACCACCCAGTTGTGATATTAATGTTACGACTTCATCCATTGACTAAAATGTCACTAAAAAGTTGGAGATTACCGGTATATTATTTTCCATGCTAGTGGCATTGCTCCGGGGATGTCAATGTCAGTCAGTCCAACACTGAAAATATCTGATAGGACAACTACAGATAAGTGAAGTGACATCCCAGAGGATGAGTCTTTCTGACACTGATGTTTTTTCAGGAAGTTTACATTTTTGTAAAATCGACCACTGTCTCGACAACTCTTACATCATTTGCCACCTTTTTTAAAGTACATAACAAAAATAAGGCAAAAAAGGAGAACATTATATATGGAGAGAGATGGGGATGAGGAGAATTTGAATCTGTCTGAAAGCTACAGAATTGGCATTCCCATCAACATTAGCTGTTCAACTGTGAACACAGCAAATATTGAATTACATTTTCTTCTTTCTCTACATATAAGTTACTGCTGATTCCCTGAAAAAAAAAAAAAATAACTTTTTCTGGTCACCTGACAGTTGAGTTGAGAAACAGCACTGAAACTCATTGTCACCATTCATTTAACTGTATAGTAAAAGAAACCAAACAGTGGTGTATTGTGGTGCTTGTGCTCTGTATCATGCTGTAACCCCATCGCTCATAAAGAGTAACCGAGCTGAATGCACGCTTCGCTGCAGCTTTGCACTGAAAGAAAAAAAAAAAAGAATCAGCTGACTGGAGGAAAGCAACGTCCTGGCACTCGGGCGTCTGGCACGGCACATCTGGCATTTAAAAGGCCTCGGAGCAAGCGTGCTGCTGACATTACTGTTTCGCGTGGGCTCTTTCTCTGTTTTCAGCCACCTGGATTTTGATATCTGTTGTTGTCATAGCGATGAATGACACTGGATCCAGCATTTTATCCTTCAACCAAATGTCAGAGACACAAATTGTTAAAAAAAAAAGAGTTACTGATGTTAATTTATGGAAATGTTTAAATAATGCTCCAGTGCCAGTCTTTAAACTGGGTTTAGGAGTTTATATAAAGACGTTATGTAGTTCAAGAAGAAAGAATTGAATATGTGTTAGTGGAGCTGGAGGTAGGTTTTAGCATGTAAAATTACCCCGACTTCAAAAGTACGCATCTATTCATCTGTCAGCACTAAAAACTCCATACTGACAAAACATAGGAGGCTATAATCATCACTTTGGCCTTCAAGCCAACATCTATATAAGGTTGATATAGGGTTCAGTCATTCAAGTCGACTCGTGGCCTGAAGGCATAATTGTTCCAAGCTCGTTCTGCTAGAAAAGTTGATCGTGGCTGCAGGAGCAGGGTGGGTTTTTTTTCTGCAATGTTTCTGCCCTTCAAACACTCACTCACTTCCCTGTTGTTTCAATAGGTGATGCTTCTGTATATGTAACCCCCCCCCCCCACCACATTTGTTCTGATGGTTATTGCATGGATTACAGTCACCACTGTGCAGACCACCAACATCTCCTGAGGGAAAATGACCTAGTGCTATAAGTAGAAACATACATTATTAAGGTGGCATGTTTTTCCTTATGCAAAGAAACATTGTCTACATATTGAACTGGGTCTCATTTTTCATGAATGTGAGAGGGAAGAACTGAGCTTATGAATGAAGCATCACGACAATTAGGGTTTGGAAACTTAAAAGGAGCATGTTGACGTTGTGGAATCTGTCCAGTTAATATAAAGCCAGAGCCAGAGGCTAATTAGCTTAGCATGGCTGGAAACAGCAGTGGCATACAGTCAGCCTGGTTCTGTCTGAAGGTAATGAAATCTGCCTTTGGCTTAGTGAATGTCTTTAGTTATATAGCTCTATTTTGCTACACGCAGATAATTAATACCAACTTATTTTCATTAGAAAGACTCTTTTTTCCATAACTACACAGTGTCAGAGAGCATAAATTCCTCATTTTAAGTGACACTGAATCCAGCCCCTGGAAAATAATCTTTCTCCAATAAAATATAGACCTACAGAAGCTGATGATGCAAGAGTACAAACAGAGAGGGCTGGATGAGACAGTACTGTATAACTTCTGTCTTCTAAGAATAATATCAGTGCTGCTCTTAGTGTTTTGCTAGAGTGAAATATACCTTTTTGTTACTGAAGTACATGTATGCAATTGTGGGAAAACTCCATAGGCAGCCATTAGGGAAACCTGATATGTCTTTACTGTTTTCCTCAGGCAAATGTAGCATTTCTGAATATAAGTATGAAAGTAAAGAACATATCAAGTATTATAGATATAAAGACTAGTTGATGTTTGATAACAGTATGTGACTATAGTTTAATTTGGTTAAGATGTAGCCTACAGTATGTCTCACTCAGAAAGAGTGAGGGTCAAGAAGTTTCATTTACTGCAGCAGGAAAATTCAGTTTGTTCATTTGAGTACTTCTGGGATACTAACAACATTAAACTGTTACACTTGTGGTTAATGTTGTTAGTGAGCCAAGACTGATAAAAACATAGTTTTAGTCTGCCCCATGAAAAGTTTGCACTTACCAACAGCTTTACTGCCCCTGGGGGTTTCTTTCATCACTGTACATTTCATGGAGATATAGTGGGTGATGCTGAAGATGAATTTCACACAAGCTGGCCTGTAAAATGGCAAATGTGGTAGAAACTTTCTTCACAGTGGCAGCTCTGCTTTATTTGACATTAACTACACATGTATCTGCATCCATGTGAGCATACACATAGAAATAAGACAAATAAGCATATAATAAAATGAATAAATAATAAATATAATTGAATACTAAACTGCTCAAACAACAGAAAGCACCGCTATTCTGACAATTAATACAGTTAATTCCCCAGTTTCGAATATCAGACCACGTGTACAACTCAACGGTCAAAACAAACAGTTGGCAGGGCCAGAGCATCACTTCAACCTCTCAGTTTTCAAGTAAAAACAGTCAAACACATAGGATGCACAGCTGAGTAAAGTTACCATGTGCATGAAAACCAAAGAAAAACCATCCAACCACAGCATGGCCCATGGCTGTTAGCTTTTCATAACTCACCTTTTGCAACCATACACTCAATTACATACAATATTATTTAGCAGTCAACTTACTTACATGTTGAGAAGTGAAGCTGAAGCTGCGTCTTGGTCCTCCATCTTGGTCATAACCCAGACCAGTAGAGGCTCTATGGTTGGACTGGGGGACACTGATGGACCCAGTTGGTGTTTGTGGAAACTTCAACCAACATTTGAGCAAGAAGTCCCCATGGCCAGGCTGACTGGTCTCATAGTCCTTGGTCAGAGAACTTTCAGACAGTGGATGAAGCTCTCGGGGGTCACCTTCACCTGGCTGCATGCTGTATTACCTGGGGGGGAGTCACGTGCCTTAACAGACGTGCACGCGTACATGCAGTATCATGCACACGAGGTGCCAAAATAATAAAACAGAGAAAAGTGAAAATTATTGGTTGCTGCAATATTATGAAGCCATCACAGTGGATTTCAGAGCAATTGTGTCCAATTTTGACATTTTAATGACCAGATTAACAAGAAAACAATTAGCTATTAATCAATGGAGGGAAAATATCTGCAGCCTTAATTACAGCACCATCTCATGATAATTAAAGAGATTTTAAGATTTCAATCTACTGGACCTGTTTAACCTTGTACCTGAAAATCACTGTAAACAAGTGCTACAGCTGCACCAAATCCAGCTGACATGCATTGCACATGCACTTTTAATGCTCTGCTGACATACCCACATTCTTATAAATCTCTTCTCCCTCATTATATTCCCACATACTGGCTATAGAATAATTCATGAAATATGTTCCACAACAGAGGCCATGTTCAGGAAAGCTACAGAAAGCTAGTATGACACCGGGGTTTTGCAAACAACAGTCGCAGAATCATGGATCAGCATTGGGAACGCTGGAGGAGTTTATGAAAATAAAAGTGACAGGAGACATTAAGTAATAAATACTGCAAAATGTTCTCTCCAAGTGTAGATACTGAGCATGTATATTATATGATCTTCTGCCTTTTGTGAATCTAAAGTGATAAAATACTGATATAGGTTAGATTTTTGTGAGAATTAATTCCTGTGAAATTTGAACAAATTGAAAGAAAGACTCAATTCAAACTTCTTTTGTTTATAAACTTTATATACATAGAGTCGTGCACACACAACACAAAGAAATGTCTGCTTATCAGTGAAGCAGATAACAGTTTGGTGACACCATAAAACAACACTGAAAACTTGTAAAATAGGCCATGAGAGAACACCCCATGGCTGTGGCTGGTTATAATGAACTGGCTCCCTCAGCTCATGTTGACTGAGTAGTTGGTGAAGTTTTGGAGAGTGTAGGTTGCAACTGTATCCAAGAGCCAGCCGCGCGTCACCACAGTGGCTTGTCTGGAGAGGCCTGTAGGGTGGAGAGTGGATGAAATACATCAAGGATGAGAGAATCATAAGAGAAGAAAAACAATGTCTCAAAATAAGACGATTCTTGTGTTGGCATGAGGATAAAGCAGATAACATTTTGCATCAAATAGTCTTTGTGGGCTTAAAATGTTTTCAGCCGTCTGATACTTCAGCTCTCATGTGATACACAGAGCGGAGCAGCGCCGACAGTCAGTGTTCCTTCCTCGTGTGCTGACACATACAATCTGGCTTTTTTACAACTGAAGAAGTCCAGTGTTGCTCTGTATATTTCTTACTGTCAACAAATACCATTTCTGACTTCTCTACTCTGTCTGTGGCTCTCAGTCCCAACCCCATCCGCTCTACCAAAGACATAAAACCACAAAACAAAATGGGTCACAATGATTAGTTTCATTTTATAAATAGGCTAACTCATTTCCTAAAACAGATGAGTGCTGATGTTTTTACTCAAACAACAGGACAATTGTACATTTATCTGGGGCTGTGGATTAATGCGTGTTTCACTCCTGGTTGAGTATTTATGAGAACACAGTGTTGCACTTGGCACCGACCCAGGATCAAAGTGCGATCTTGTAAAGCCAGTGCAACTGTGTGGGGTTCAGGTTTCGACAACAACCGTAGCTTAGGGGGTTACAACGACAACCATGCACCACAACATCCCCAGCTCAACTCAAGCTGGGAATCGTGATGTTCTCCCTCGTTTCCTGCTGCGTCTCCACTGTTGCTGCCTTAATGAAGGCATAAAAAGACCAAAAAAACAACAACTACAGAAAAATTATTTTTTATGGCACAAAGCAATAAGCTCCGACTTCACAGGCAACATTTGCAGAATAATTTAATAGTTGATTAAGTGCATTCATGGGATTTGTCTGGAAGCTTGATATCACCTTTTTCTCTTAAGTAATCTAAAAGACAGATATACTGTATGATTATCAATGCAGATGATGAAAGATCACTGGGGGAAATAATTCAAAGATAATTAACTGACCAGTCTGAATACATTTCAAATAAGCAGCTTAGTCCTTCAGGAGGAAAAAACCTGAACCTACAAATCCAGAAGCCTTGTAAAACACAATCGACACCTTAGGAGTGTGTGTGCACAGATACTCGCACATTTCCATTACATCAGAGGACGGTTGAGAGGAAGAAAGAGATGTGTGTGATTTCAATCAATGGTGCAGAAGAAGAGGATAAAGGGGATAGAGAAGGGGAGGGTGGAGGGGCTGCTCCATTACCTGGGCTATGAGTGCCAGAGGACGCGGAAGAGGAAAGCTGCATTAAATATGCAGCAGTGCAAATTAGGATGCCAGGAGGGAGGGAGGGAGGGAGAGGGGGGTGGGGGGGGGGGCTCAGAGCCACTTGCTCCCTCTCTGTTTTAAACTGTCAGCTGTCCTCGTGCTATGGCAGCCTCTCTCTTCTGCGGCCAACTTGTTTTGACATTTCCCCCCGCTCCAATCTGACATTTTCTCTTCTGCTGCCTAACTTCCTTCACACTCGCTTTCCTAGCAAGTCAGTCCCCTCGCTCTTGTTGGGGAAACTGTCTCATTTTGGCTGACACCATGTGCCATTACACCATTCTGTCACCCTCCAACTGGTCCTCTCACACACACACTCAAACTCGCATGCCCTGAAATCTACGGACTAATGAACCGACAGGTGCACAGATGTATGCCAGACAGAGACTTGTGAGGAGCGCTTATTCCTGCCGTGTATTCAGATGGAAGAGAAAATGGACATTTAACAATATTTCAATCTGTTGCCAATTGAATTTCATGTATCTGATATGTATTCACAAGTTTATGGACTTAGGTGCAACCCTGTCCTTTAAAAAACAAAACAATGTTAGCATAATCTTTTTAAAGCACACAATAGAAGACTTTTGGTTAAATTATTGTAAAAAATCTCAGTATTTATCGACAAACAGAGCGACTGAAAACATGCATTGTGGTGACTGACTGTTATTTTAATCTTTACCAAATGACGCTCAAAAGTTTGATCACTTTTCTAAATTATACTGATAAATGTTCAAGGTTCTTTTTGAAGACAGAAAATCGAAGATATTAGTATATTATAAGGCTATGCTAGCTGGATAGCACTGGCTCACTGGCTAATGTTAATGAACATGCCCGTGTCTGTGAACACATCAAGAAATTATTTTTGTTCAAATATCAAGAAAAATAATTAATTAAATCTTTCCATAGAAAATTACAAAATGAAGCTAGAAAACTAAGCGAGCTGGCTTGAAAGTATTAACTCTTTATTTTCCTTAAAGCAGAAGTAAGAGGAATGTTTGTGTTAATATAAGTCTTAAATAGTTATATCTTCCGACAGCAATCACTTCTATAGAGTGTTTGGTCTGAAACACGGGTCTGTCAGTCACTCTGCTCTGCTGTAAGCCGAGGAGAAAACTTTCCTTGTATCCTACAACCTTTATCCAATGAGGAGAGAGAACGGCATAAAGGGGCGGTCCTCTCTGTGTGTGCAGTCAAGGGATGCACGTGAATGTGGTGACGTAGGGACGAGGGCGGGGACTGCTAACTCCATCTGCTGACAAGAAGTTAGCCAAAACCACCAGATCGCTTACTTCTGCATTAACTTAAGAATAAAAAATATCAGACTAAACTCTGTTTTTGATATAATAGTAAAACAATCTGTGTATCAACAATGTATTCTGAATGATAATTATTTTCTCTGTAAACCTGCTCGGCAGCTGCAGAATGACTCCTCTCTCTCTCTCATCTTGGTTGAACTGTCCAGACTCAAACCAGAACATTGACTTACCTATTTTCACCACAATACTACATTAAAGACACTCATTTCAAAAATGATGACACTTCCAGCTGAAACCACAAATTAACTGTTTAACCAGCTCCCACTGCTGTAAATCTAATTTCTAATTGTATCAATTATTGTTTGTTTGTTTGTATGTGTGGGTGGGTTGGTGTGTATGAGAGGATGATTGAGTGAGAATAACTACAAGATTGAAAGTTCATTATTTAGAGTTCTGGTATAAAAGTAGTAGGTGAAAATGAAATGTAATTTTCGGACAAGACTCACCGCTGTATGTGGACGTGGATGACTCTGATCCAGGCTGAACAATGACCACATGATGGGACCGCTGTGTGTTAAAGAGATAATAAGTAAAACACATTTACAGTACTCACAGCCAACCACACAGTGTCAGATTATCTATTAGCAACATAAGGTAAATGCTGCTCAGGGTAATTCAACTGTGGTGGTTCTATTTTTATAATGTGACATTTGCTAAACAACACTGCATTAATGTGCTATTGCAAAAAATAAAATCATATCCAGGAGAGAGATTTGTTTGGTGACAGGGGAGTCCACCTAATCCCTGCAGGTACGGTAATAGTTTTTCTATTTACTTAGAGCACATGAGTCATAGGAATCACAAGTGAAGCATATTTATTCAAACTGAAACATCATGTAGAGGAGTGAGGAAAAAACTTGAACATAATAATGAGACAAGCACCTGGGTGATGATAGCTGCGCTCCCAGATACCACTGATTAGATTTGAATCACATGATACTGACCAACAGGGAGGTAATAACAGTGACATTTTTTGAGTCTATTATTTTTTCGAGTGGAGGAGGCTTGACGCTCTTACCTGTTTACTGTCGAGGAGAAGTGGATCTTTAACAACAGCTGCTCCACAGAGTTCCACCATCCAGCCCATTTCGTCTAGGACAAACACACACACACACACACATACACTGACTGAGAAATTACAAGTGGTCACACCTTAATTTTATTCTTTCTACTCTCACCCCTTCGAGCCTGAGGGGGATACAGAGCAGATTCATTTCAAGCTCTGACTTCCTTTGATCAGAGGGACGGAAAACATCAATATTTCAGACTCCACTCAAATCAATATGTACATCTCACTTAATCCGTCATCGCACTTTAAATGTGGTTCCAACTAAATGTCTTCATATTCTGACACATCACAGCATAAACCAAACAATTAAAAAAAAATGAAAATCATTAAATCATCATCTCTTGTTTTTGCTTCAACATGTGCTCGAACGTCACCATCTAACATACACAAACTTTTTTACTAGCAATTTAATAATGGATGAAATCCTCTTAGGGCTGAAGAAAACAGACTCCATCCAAATGTTTGTGTCATGTAAAAGAAAGTCTTTAAGCTCCTCACGCAAGCAAGCAGATGTCAACCCATTAGCAAAGCTTCATCGATCCAGCAGTCAGCAGGAGGATGCTGCAGGAGCACTTTGAGAGCCGCAGGAAGAAGGAAACTAAAGAACGCTGCCTTGTGGGTTTTCAAGCAACGTGGCCCCCCGAGACCTTCACCCATGATCGAGCCATCCGTTCATCTAAAAAGTATCTTGTACGAAGGGCGACCAAACTCCTCTCTGGCTTGATCTTCATCAGCAGTTTAATCATTGGGGCCAAAGCTTAGAAACTAGGCACATGCAGACAGTGGAAGAGGGCACCAGCAAATTTACTACCATTTTTAAATAGAGCACTTTGGCTACGACTGAAAGCTCATTTCCACTTTCTTTTCAGAAATAATCTCCAGGCGGCATAGCAACCGCTGCATATTATGACAACACGACGCCACCAGTCCACATTCAATCCACCCACATGCTGGAATCAGTTGTCATTGTTCTCCTGTGCTGAAATGACAGAGGTTAAAAAACACCACAGGTTTCAAGCTGTTCTCTGTGTCAGTCAAAACCTGTGAGCTGCTTTAACCGTCCCTTTTTATTTTTCAGTTTTTCTCTTTATAGTAAATGGGGGGCGTCTGCTGGGGTCCTGCAGGACACACACATCAATAAAACTGCACAATTGAGGTGGAGAAATGCTATTTTTGATGGAGAATACTGAACAGTGCGAACAGCGGGGCGACAGCTGGATGGCAACAATGCCGTGAAATAACACCATAGGTCTTTAGCATTCTTGTCTTTGAAATAAAGAAAACCTGTCGTAATAAAAAAAAAAAACTAATCTCAGACTTACCATTCCTGCAGTGTCTGAGTTTTGCATTTCAAGAATCAAGAAGCAAGAAATGGTGCATGGATAAGCTACAAGTAGAGGGAATCAAAGTAATCAGAGATGGCTTCGATGTGGTTGACGGATATTTTATGTATATATCCTACAACACCTGAGTCTATTGAGCAACCATGGCCTCTTGATGCATACACTGCATTCAATATCGAGAATAAAAACTTCACAAATACGTGGATGGAACTCTGATGGCACATCATTTTTCCCTTTCTTTTCTATTTGCAAGTTTCTCATCAGCTCATTAAAAGTCAACATTTCACACGGCTCCCTGTACCTCTCAGCGCTGTCGCTTACAGAGCTCAACAAATGGCATGTGGCATGTGCTGGCAGACAACTGAGACAGAAAAAGAGAAATAAACACTGAACAACTCACTTGGCTGGCTCTGTTTACATAGTATGAATTACAGCTATACATGAACACATCGCTGAGGCTGGAATTAATGTGATGCCGCTGTGTCATATTTGCAAAGTTTAGTTGTTTTAGAAAAGTAATTCCACTAAATTGAACTGTCTAAATATTCTCAATCATTTCTTTCCTGACACACACAGTAGAAGCCGACTGACGTCTACAGATCAAATCCACACTATAGGTTGCACTGGCTAGTTCATTTTCAACTGTAAAATGTCTCATGTTCAACACTGTATTGTCACAATATGTGTCAACACATCGACCTAACTCTCATGAGTAGGTGCTACAGACGAAGCCACAGACAGTAAATAGTTAGCATAGCTCTTAGCATAATTTCCAGAGATGATGGGTTGCTGGAGGAGATGGTATCTACTATATTTGATCTTTCTCTCTCTTTTTTTCTAGATTGCCACAAGTTTTTTTTATTGTGGTCTTGAATATACTGTTGTTGGATCAATATTCTGAGTGTTGAGTATCGAGTTTGTCTCTCTGCTTTCCAGTGTTGTGATAATGTCACTAGATTATACTTTATTTCATCCCCGAGGGGAAATTTGTTCATGTCACTTCCTCTTATCATTGCAAACACCAGTAATCAGCCAATTGCATTGGTGTACTGAAGTATTAAAAAAGAAGGCACACAACAATTGAAAAATGTCGGTCCTGATGAAGGTCGATAGAAAGAAACGTTGACCCAATAAACAGAGCTTTGATGTGAGTGCAGTGGCGATTTTGCAGTAGCTTAGCTTGGCTTGGCTTGGCATTACAATGCTGTAGTGATCCCTTGGAAATCAATGACCAGGATAAGTTGACTCCTCTCAATAAACCCAAATAATGCAATAAATAACCCAAATAGACAGATTTATGCTAATTCTATTTTTGTTTAACAGTTTTTAAGAGTCACATTTAACCCATTAAATTCCCAAAATGTCGATAATGTTAGCCCTAAAAGCTCCAGTGTTGGTGAGCCTCTGTGAGGGAGAGCTGAACAGATAGTGATACTATCATAGATCCACATGTCATTGGTCAAAGATTGTTTTCAAGATGTCAAAATGTCATCTTTTGAGTAGGACATGTCTTGGTGATGCGTTACCTGTGGTCATGGCTGTAAAGGGCCTCTGGAAACAGATCTTGTAGCCGTCCAAGAGCAGCTAAAGAGAAAAGGAAGTGGAAAGATAAATAATCTAGTTTGAGATTTCTGCAAAACACAATAGTAAAGCAACAAGAGACCAGTTATTCAGGGCATTTAACCTCTGGACAACGTTCAGTGGCAGCCATTATAGCTGCTCCCATTAGAGCCAAGTGTGTTTCTGAACTTTCCCCCTGTCTGAGGGCGTAAAGCTGAAACACTTCACCAAGCATACAGTAACTCCCAATTTATAACAGGTATACTTCACTTTACTGACTAAAACCTCAGGACCTTGTTAATTTTCTTGCTCTTGCTGCAATACCGTAAATTCAGGATGGATGTCAAACACAACGGAGCGAACGGAGCCGCCTTCACCGAGGTAATATCACGCTTTAAGCACGCCAAGAAAAACGAGCTGTCTGACACCAGGGACACATTGTTTTATTGCACTGGGGGTCAATAAGCTTTGTTCGGATGGGAATGTAAAATTGTTTCCTTGAACCATGGTAACTGCAAAAAAAGAAATGTGCAACTTGCATCACAGTCTCATATACAGTGTGTGATTGGACGGTAGCGTTTGGAAGATGAATGTCCAAGCTGCTGGAGAGAGAAATACTAATTTCTCTCTCTCACACACACACACACACACACACGCACACCCCTGTCCGTCCATGGCGATCATTAGCCAGAGGTGCTCGGTGAGATGAAAAAGTGTTTCGGTTACAGATTTTTAATTTAGACAACAGCTAATGTCCTTCAGGAGGTATTAGAGTGTGTGATGTGATAATGTCCAAACACACACACACACACACACACACATATACGTATATATGTATAAGTACAACATTTCTGACTTATTTCCTGAGCATCAACATTCAGGTGACTCCCTCTCCGTTTCATCTGTTAGTGTGTTTGTCGCCAGCGCAGGTGAAAGTGCAGATGAGCGGGACAATCTGCCCGGCTTCATCAAAGTGCCGGCGCAGCGTTGAGGCCACTTAAATAAGCCTGAAATGACTAGCTAATTCAATTAGCAGAGGTTCTTCAAAGGCAGCGATACGGCCAACATGACATCTAGCCATTTCTAATTTTCCCCCTCAGTGGCAACAGAACCGGTCCTGCTGGCCACACACCAGGGGGAAAATTACCATTAGCTCCCTACAAAAAGGTCTGAGCTAAGAGGCTGGTGCAAGAGTGGGAAACAGGTTCAATCCCTGCCTTACTTAAATACACTGCCTTAGCTCCGGACTTTCTTCCTTCAATACTCCCATATTTATATATTTACTTATTCCCTCCGTCCATCTTCGTCTTCCCTTCTTCCTCCTTTACTTGCTGTCTTTATTCCATACTTCTTTCTTGCTTTCATCTTTCTTTATGTCCTTCTTTACTTACATATTTTCCTCTCATCTACTTCCTTGCATCCTTCCTCCCTCATACCCCCTTCCTTTCTTAGAAACTCCCTTCTTTCTTTCTCTATTTTTCTCCCTTTACATCCTTCTTTTATAACTTCCTTTCATCAATCCATTTACACCCTTCTTTTCTCCATCACGTATTTAGTGACATACTTTGTTCCCTCCTGTTTCTTTAATTTCTGTCCCTTCCTGACAGACATTTGTTTTAAAGCATTAATTGGTGTCAATGGTAAATAAGAAAAATGAAAAAACTGTCAGAAACATTAAGTCAGTAAATGAAATGAGGAGCAAATAGCTTTGATATTTTCATGTGGTTCAAGAGAGGTGCCTCCTCACTCGGTCCTGTGTGTACACCGTTTTCATTTTGTTACACCAACTGTTAAATTACTTTTAAATGGCAGTGACCTTGTTGTCTGAGTCTGACTGGTGAAGTCACTTTCCTCGCTCTCTCTCCCTCTTATTTCCTATCTCTCTCTTTCTTTGTATTTTGCCATGTAAAAGGCAACATGCTCAATCAATCTTTAAAGTTCACTTTCTAATGTCTGTTTCTAATAAGCACAGATTTGTGTAGTTTCAGCAGTGGCTTATGATTTTTTTTCTTGGTGTTGCTTTGGCATAGACGGAGCAGCTTTGTTTTTCTGGTCTGGTCTTAACAGATGATGCTGCTGCTGCAGTGAAGCCTCAGCCATCTCTTCAGATGAACCTGCCCTGAGAGCTGTGTCCCATAACTATGACTTGACTTGATGTGATAAAGCCACATCAAGACTGAACAGGCACAGACATTCATCCTCCCCAGGGAGGAACAGCAGATGATAAGAAGCAAGAAGCAAAATCTGCTTGAAATGAATGTGTTTGTGCAAGTCGCCCGACAAAATGTTTATCAAAATAAGAAATTGAGATCAAAGATAAATATTTAGCTCGACTGTCTTTTTCTTTATTTCTACTCATAAGAATGTTGTCTTGTAGTCTGAGGAAGCACACATTTTTAAATGTTACGAGACTGGTTTAGTACGATTTAAAATTTCTATGAACTCTTGAATAATTGACAACTAGAGATAAAGTGTTACAGCTGCAGGAGAAAGACAAGAGTCACGGTTATATTCCCCTGGGAGATGAGACAAACAGCTTTAGTTTTCACCTTTGGGGCAATTAGATCAAACAAACACTGTATAAATCAACCGTGTCGGTTCACTGTGCGACAGACTCACGTTATCGTCTTCAGTGGTCCGAGCTCTTGATGGACCCTGATGGTTGGGTCCATTCACCACATCACCTCTCACTTCAAAGGGACTCTGTGGGACAACAAAGGGAACTGAATCAGAGCATGAAAGTCAATCACGATGTTCAAACGATTTTGATTTCACTTTTACCTTTAAAATACGTGGATTGGGGACTGATTGTGAGGCGACGGACAGGTCATACTCATTTCATTGATTCTAAGTGTACAATACCCTCCAACAACAACACTGGACATTCTTCAATTTGACAGTGTTCATCTTATAATTGCATGAGCCCCATTTTACATAACCCATGTGTTGCATAAAAATGCTAAAAGTTTCCCTGGACGACAGGCAAATAGTTTTAAATTGATAGCGATACTAAACTAAGCTTGGCAAAGGATTATACTTGCATAGGAAGGAAGCAGATGCAGGGATCGCGAAAGCAAATGGATGACAAATAATTTATGAGGTATCACAATGAACCTCATGGAGAGATTCATCATGCAGCATTAATTCAGCATCAAGACATACAGAGATGTAACAGGAAATCGCCGGCGCGCAAATTCAAGGCGCACACAGGCGAGCGTACCTCATCTAAGAGTTTCTTTTGTTTGAAGCACTCTGAAATCCCTGCGGAAAAGGAGGCAAGAACAAAAAACTTATGAGCATATTGTCAGGCACACAAACACGATTCTGGTGGCTACTATATTATGTATCGCTCCTTTTATTCCAGCCAATCCCTCCGTCATCACGCTGTTTTGTGTTCAGACTAATTGTTTGTTTTTTTTACTCATCAGCGGGAAAAGAAAGTCAGGACTTACACTGGAAGCTCACCACCCACTTCCTGCCGGCAATGCCAAGGAAGTACTTCAGCGTGCGCTCGCATACCAGCTGTTCATCTGGCAGAGACGGGGAGGACAAGCAGAGATATGTGAAAAGACGCTCAAGATTGTCACCTCGACTTTCCACAAGGACTGTATTCAGACAAACTGGCCACATGTTCAAAATCTAGATAAAAACTTTGCTACCTAAAAAGAAATCTAACTGGGTTGGCTTTTTTATATTAAGTCTGATGAGGAAAAAGTGAGGTTTTGGTCATTTAGTGCATTCCTAGATTTGGTGCACGTTTGCTTTAATGTCTGTGCTTCCTCACCCCCCATGTGCTTTTCTTCTTAGGGGGAAGTTTCACAAAGTTTTTCCTGATTACTCAAAACAAGACGCTTGTTTTTTCTTCTCTGGTGTTTGAAGACAGCTCAGCCTTTAGGGTCATTATTAGTCCACAGACTGTGACTGGATTTCATGTGCTACAAATCAAAAGTTACATGGTACAAAACAGTACAGAGGTGAGGCTTTCTGTACTGTGTATGATGCAGTTAAAGGAGAATTCTGGTCATTTTCTAAGTAACGCTCTACAGCTCTAGGTCCCCGAGTGCGACCATAGGAAAAAATCTGAGAAAAATCTGTGCAGAGTAATGGGGGCAGTTCTTCTACCCGCAACTTTAGCCTCTATATAACGCTCAAAATATCACTACAAATGCTTTGCAACATCCACCAGTTCCTTACCACACAACACTGAGTGTGCATAATTCCATTAATATGAGAGAGCAGTGTTAATAGGGGTGGGAGAAAAAATCGATTCACATAAATATCGCGATATCTTCTTTGATGATTTTTAAATCGATTTTTTTTGGAATTTATTTTAAATATTTATAAATTATAAATTATAAATATTTTATTTTAAATATTGTGCAATGTGCATTTGTTAGCCTTTTTTTACATACAGATAGTACAGGTTTTGAAAGGGTTTAAGTTCACTTTATGGAGTATGTTAATGTATAGGCTCCTACAATATTTGTGTGTAGATAAATGTTAAAAATGCAGACTAGAAATCGAGAGAATCTGCAATATCGTAGAATCGCAATTTAAATCGAATCGCCATCCAAAAAATCGTAGAAGAATCGAATCGGGAGAAAAGCGTATTGTCCCAGACCTAAGTGTTAACATGTGTTTTTATCTCGTACTTCTGTTTACTCTAGCTTCCAGGGTAGACCTTACTAGTCGACTGTCGAGCTTGGGACAGTTTCCATATCGACCTAGAGCTGTAGAGCGTTACTTAGAAAATGACTGGAATTCTCCTTTAAGTGATTTCCATTGTCAGGTCAAGTTAATGTATATTGTTCAGCTTTGGGCTTCAAAGACGGGCTCTGGATCCACTATGGATGAATATGATTTCATCCCAAAATATGTACTTTTTGTCTTTCAGCTATTCAAGGGGGAAAAAAAGCTTTTTCTAGTTGATATAATGATAGGACACCTGTAACGTTCGGTACCATGCAGGTTTTACCTTTTAGAATTAGCAAAAATATAATAGAAGCATTTTCAGCAGCAAAAATGAATGTCTAGTTCATTTACACTGTATAAACCTGTTTTGTAACACATCGTTAAACAATGAACAGCTTCACTGACGCAAATCAAAGATGATCAGCAGGGCCAAGATCATTATTCTTCCTTCAAGAAATATTATAATTATCCATTCATTTGTATTCCAGGTCAATGGTCAAGTGCAAATCTTTTGATGCCTCAAACACAACTTAATTTCAAATGATTTGAAATGACATTCTGCAAAAAGGTTAGGGTTTGAAGCATCCTGCTCCTTCTTCAACCTTTAACCACAAAGATCGAGAGGAATCCTCTCCCCTCGTTTTTTTTGGTTGCCTGGGAAACAGGCTGCCATTTAAAAAAAAAGGCTTCATAAACAGTGACAGTTAATAAGGTGCTTTGGAGACAGCAAGCTTTGAAATAAAAAATAATCTATCAGAGAGTAATTAGCAACAAGTGGATGAATGGAGCGGGGAGTGTGTGGGTGAGAGAGAAACAGAGAGAGAGAGCTTATCTCCAAGGAGTGTTTCAAAAGACGCACAAAAACAAGCTGGAAGTCCATGTAGAAAAGACAATGTACTTCTGGAGACGTAAATGTTATTGCTTTGGAAAATACTTTAAAAGCCTAAGTAGACAGATCTGAAGCTTGCACTTAAAAGGCAGATTTAATTGCTTTACTGTGTATCAAACCATTTTTAACCACAAATTATTAAAGTCCAGTGGATCAATTCATGAAGTTCAAAACACTGTTTAATCAGCTGCAGTCTTGAGATGAACAGCGCTGCTACATACTGCGTGTTAGCAGACTTACCAGTGCGCATCACTACATGAGTCACCTCTGGTGTCACCTGGGAAACCACGTAGGCCCCAAGTCGCTTGGCAAACTTCTTCACCATTATCTGTCAACAACAACAACAACAACAGCGCCTGATTGGTTAACGTGTCCTAACATGGAAACCGCTACATAAATAAACTCTCTGATACTTGATACCTGTTCGTTAGGCTCCAAACCGGACGACACCAGCACCAGCTTGGCTTTACGTCTGTCTCTCCTGGGTGTGTTGTTCTCTTTGTCTTCTTGCCCATCTGCTGTTGAACTGCATTTCTTTAGTGTTTTGGAGGCTTCGGTGGCTTTTACGCTCATCCCTGTATGTGTGGGGCGCTGCACTGCTGAGGAGACACAGTCATGTAAAGAAAGTGTCATCAGCATTTAGACAGGCAGGACTTAATCTGTTCAGACTGAGACCTCTCTAAAAACACAACAACACATTTTCATTATCTGACTAATGAGGGTGAAACCCACAGACGGCACAAGAGGACACACTCGCCAAAAACATCTGAAACACTCCACAAAGTCCAAACCTCGCTGGCATAATAAACATTTTGGGAAGCAAGTCAACAGCTGCAATTTCCACACACACACATCTCCTTGTGTATATTTGGAAAACAATAATTGAAAGTTCTGAAACAAAAACACTGTGACAGACTGTGATTCTTTCTGCTAATGTGCCACCGACTGTTTTACATTTAGGGTTTTTGCAGAGAAGCGTTCTTACAGCAGCGTATCTGGAGCCCTTACCCATCTCTGTAACAGCAGCATGCTTTGGCGCGCTGGGCTGTGCCACCTCTGTGCCACCAGACGCCGTCGCGCTGGGCTCCCGCTCTGTGTCGCGGCCGCCTTTCCTGCAAAAGAGACATTTATATTAACCTTCGTTGGGCAAATGAAGTAAAAGAGCCAGAGGGAGTTTGGATGTGGGATCCAGTTGCCAGAAATGAGCAGAGGTGTTCTCCCACGCTGACATGCAAGATTAAAAATTAAAATACTGAATATGTTATCTCGATCCATTTCATATCATTGGTGGATTTGCATGTGCAGTTGGGCCTTTGCTCATCTCTGACTGAGAACTGAACTACAGTGTTTTGTGCATGCCATGATACTGATACACGACCACGAGAACCCGAGACACAAAGGGAAAGCAGTTACGTAACAGCGAGGTATTCAGCTGTCAAATGATTATCTAAAAGCTAAACTGGTTTGGCCTCTCTAATTTGATCCAGGTTACACTGTGTAAGGACAATAATGAACTCCTTTTATGTTGGACTTCTTGGTTCAAGTGATGACTATAAGCCTTGTTGAGGGGGTTTGAGTCCATATCATGTGAGCATTGCAGCTATTTGTGTTTCAGTCTCTCTCCAGTCTGAATGCAAAACTTGACAGGAAAAGTTTTCTTACACTTTAATTGAGTTACCCAATATAAACTCTGGCTGCCAAGCGCATGCAATCAGTGATTAACTGAAGTCTATGATCAAGATTATTAGATGAGTATCTTCCTAACTGCAGATATCCTCACTTGTTGCTTCTCTTGTAGCTTTCTGCCTTCACTTTGGTCTTAAGCAGAAACCCAGTTGGACCGAGGTCATTGTGATTGACTTTCAAGAACATTTCACTGTTGGCCATCAACAACAAACAACATTCAGGACTTTCTTGTCTCTATATTTATGGCAATTATCCTGTGGTATTGTCTGAAAATAAGGAGACATTCTTCCCCTGGAGCTAAATGACAGCAATCTAAATTTATTGTTGTCATTTCATTTCAAATAAAATATGTTCGAGCAGAGCCACAACAATAAAAAAAAGCACATCATTGTCCAAACAGTCTCTGACTGCACTGTAAATGTGGCACTGCGCAATGTTGCGTTTGACGTCGGTGGAGCTCAGTGTTGACAGAAACTCAATATCCAGTTACTTGTGTCCTTTGTTATCAGCAGATTATACAAACTACTTCAAAACTAATATGAATAAAGTGTTGGAAGTCTTTTTGGATTCATTTTCTCACTCAAAGACTCAAATAACACTGACAACTGGCAGCACGCCTACATTTAAATTACCTGTACCAAAGTGATAGGTGAAAGCTCATTGAAAGCTTGTCAAATGCTCCAGTGCCAGTTATTCTTTCCAATTTCACCACTGAGTTTGTGGAAAATGTGTTTTTTCTTTTTTCATTTTAAACTTGTGTAGCTGAACTCCATGTTTTCATCTGCCGTCTCTCTCTCTTTCCCTCTCTCTTGCCCGGAGGACAGCACTTCCAACCCCGCGAGGCAAGAGGCTGGGTGGGTGGGTGGGGGGAGGTGTAGTCAAGCGGGAGAGATAAATTACTGTGGCAACACAAGTTTCCCTCTAAGTGCTCTAAATGACATATAAGATGCAGTCAGTAATGACTTTTTTATTCTCCACAGCAAAAGCAGATTCTGGGTTCATTAGTGAGATTATCCGCCTGTCCTCTTGAGATGCATCACCCTCTGAGAACAAGACGAGCAGCACACACTCACACACACACACTCACACGCAGACACCCGCTAACTTTCTCCATCAGTTACAGACTGAAAGAGACCAATTACATGCCACTTGCTCCACTTATTATTCTCCTTAATATGGGCTGTATTGAAATATAGCTCCATTTAAAATGTATTAACAATGTATACAACCCTCTGAGGAGAGAGATGCAACTCACTGAGGCTGATATTATTTAATTAGATTTGTTACTGACATCAAGTTTGATGTGTCACATGACTTGAGCACAAAATCGAGCGAGCCGATTGGTTAACTGACCGACTGAGAAAATATTAAAACTTGACTGATAGTCCTCTGTGTCTTGCAGCATTGCTGCTCCACTTAACTGTTTTTCTTTTTTAGTTTAGTTAAAAAATGCCTTGTTTCTCTAAGGAAGAGTTTTATGATTATTCACCGAGAGTTAAATGAGAAGATAAATACCATCTAATATGTGACCACTAAGTATGAAACAGTCAGCAGCCAATTACTTCGGCGCAAAGATTTGAAACGGAGGAAATCAGCTAGTTCCAAAATAATACATTTGTTTAATCCGCACAAAAACCAAAGAGAAGAAATAATAGTCTGCCATTTCTCTGAGGGGTTTATGACTTAATTTGTGGCTTCCTGAGTCTCCTGAAGCTAGACGGCACGTGAGACTGGTAACAATTTTCTCATTAAACTCTTAATTTTACCCAAAATGTTCAACTATTTCTTTGAAGTCACATGCACTCTGTTGGCACAGACACTTTTTTTTTCAAACAGGCAAAATTGACGCCTTTGATAGGACCAGAAAGATCAAAAGTCGCATGTTGACAAACCTTCCTGTCACTTTCAAGTATGATATTATCAAACAGATGACTGCAACCTCAGGAATGTCCTGTTTGCAGGAATGAAAAACAGTTATTACACACAACCGGTTTCTAACTGTCCAGTTCCTGAGGATCATTGAGCTGTGATATTATCAGCTGCTCTAATCATTTCCTGCATACCGCAAAATAATGACTTCATGTCCGGATGCAAGCTTTAATGTTGGCTCATGTTGGACAGGAGCTGAACAAGTATTTATGGTTTTGTGGTTTAACATGACAGATCAAGCCACAAAGCTAAACCAAACCACATTAACATATTGTATTGATTCATTTAGAACAATTTTCAGTATTTTATCAGCTATTCAAAATGCACTCATAACGAAAAGTCAGAAATAAAAGTCCACTCTGTCAGGCTTTACTTACTGGTCTGAATGTTGGCCTGCGTCCTCGTCATGCAGGACGGGTCTGTGAGTGTCCAGGCCTGGAAACACAAAGTAACCATCATGTGTCAGTGATTTGAATAATAAATAAAAAGAAAAAAATTAAGATACAAATCGAATATTTTCTATATTAGTTCTTTCTTGCAGAATTAGGAAGAAGAATTGGGCACCAATTATTATTTCCATTATCAACTCATCAGCACATTATTTTATCAATTAATCTTAAAATTGTTTTGTACAATAATTGTTCAAAAATAGTCAATAAATTGGTTCCAGCCACCCCGGGACCCTGCATGGAAAAGCAATATAGCTAATGGATAGATTGATCCATGGATGATTAGCCATCACAATGATCAAGAACCCAAATTGATGTCAAACTGCTTAAACTACCAATTTAAACAACAAATATGTCACAAATGCATACTGAAATAGGCAATTAGCACATTATAGAATAGAATAGAGGAAGATCATTGAATTTTAGTCATTTTGTTTAAGTAGTAATTATCAGCTAATTAGTCATTTAATCATTTCAGCTCTAAAACAATCTGTGTTTTGTGTTTACCTGTGGTTTTGCTGCTGCGGTTGGTTTCTGATGGGACTTGTTTTGCAGGACTGCGCTCTTTCTCCTCGAGCACCTCTGACACCAGAGCCATCAATTTCTCCAGCCTCACCAGCTCCTTCTGCATTTCTATCTTTTGCTTACAAAGGAGAAAGCAAAGTGAAGTAGAACAGCTCATAATTACAAATGAGTCACGCACTTTAATAAAACACAGGGTTGAGGGGGGAGTGAGCAGAGAGCAAAGGCTGCAATGCAACATTTACTACACAAAATAAAACTGGGCACATTCTGGGTAATGGTTTACATTGATGTATGAATACAATAACAACTGTCAGTCAGAGAGGAGGGGTCCACATCCAGCCAGTTATTCATTATTGAAAAACTGCTATTTTGACCAGGCAGCAGAGAGAGCGAGAAAATAATTACACACCAACGCTCCATAATATTTAAGATATTACAGAGAGTTTGTAAAGCAGGGCAGAGAAGTGACAACAGCTTCTTCTCGTCTGCTGTGGAAGAATAGAGTCGAATAATTTCGCAGAGTTTACAGCACTGGTGCACTGATTATGTATACAGACACAGAGAGAGCACAATAATACCAACACTCTGTATTCTCAGATGTGTTTAATCCTGCTCCTTCTCTAAACCCCAGGGTGTGAAACTTTAACTCCCAGTCAAATACAGTCGACAGATAAAAGTGAGAGCGCTGGAAGATGGATGAGGTAGAAAACAAGAATCATCTCCGAGGCGGCATTTCCTCTAACGTAAATGAAATGCAATTTAGAAAGCTGCTGAGGGGGACATTTTTTACTGAGCGAGGTAGTCCGTCATCCAGGAGCTGACAGATTCTGGCTTAGGAAAATGTGGTGGCTGCCCTCTATGGGCCGTAATGTGACAGTGCATCACTGGGAGCACAAAGCTAATGAAAAATGCTGAACAAGCAAATAGACGGAGTCAGACTTTTGTCTGAATTAATGGAAAATGTCACTTTGACGAGGATCAGCGGGAGTTTAAAGCCCCAACTCAGATGTTATTCTTCAAAACAGAGGACGCATTAGTGCAGCTTCACCATCACAGACGGTAACTTGGGAGCATATTTGTGCTTACCTGTGTAACAAGGACTTCGCTTGAAAATTGTGATGATTCCATGGAAACAACGTTGTCATTTACTGGGACGTCACCTGCAGGGAAGAAATAAATAAACAGCTCTGAGTCTGAACATTTGAGAGATTAGTTTTTTTCCCACTTCCTAAAGAAACACAGATTTTGGAGCATGCACATATTCAGCAGACTATGAACAAAAGAGAAGAGTTGGTGTTTTGCAGCCTGCTTTCTTCAGATAAACCCCCCAAAAATGAAGCCTTATCTAGCATAAGTCTTTACTTACATTCCTCTGGCGTGCCAAACAGGTCCACAGATGCTTGGCTGGCATTAACTACGTCAGGGCTGGGGCACGCAGGTGGACGGCTCGCCTCTTCTGCTGCGTCAGTTGGAACGCACGCAGCCTCACATCTATTCACTTCACTGGAGTCTGCGTGATCCAGGGCCACAGCAGCTGGAGGAGCTGATGCGCCGAAGATCTGAGTCAAGGAGGGTAATTCCTCTTTGGATCCACTGCTGTCACATTCAGAAGAAGACTCCAGCCTCTGAGCCCGTCTCTTCTTCTTTGTGTTTCTCTTGATGGAGGAATGTGCACTGTGCTCAGCTCCTCCATCGCTGTTTGGATTTGTTTCACCGACCATGTGGACAACTGGTGCCAGCAGCCCATCAGGAGTTAAAGAGGACTCTGCCACAGTGTGTTCAGCCGTGTTGACTGAATGTTCTCCACTTGCTTCCTTCGATTTCCCAGCATCCTTCGGAGCAACATCAAGGTGATGGTTTGAGATGTGAGAGCACTTTGAGGCTTCGGTTAGCTCCTCATGCTCAACGGGTGTGAAGCGAAGCCCAGAATCCACCAGCTGAGGGACGACTGAGACAGGAGGACTGTCCATTTTGAGTTTTGACACTTTATTAGGACTGAGGGCGCTGCTGAGACTGATCCTGGAGAGACAGTTATCAGCAGCACCGTCCTGATCTGAACTACCGGTGTCAGGGATCGAGGCTTCCACCACCACTTGATCTGGTTTCTTGGCAACCGTTTTTCTTGCCAGGTTGGGCGAGTTAGACGGGGAGATCAAATCGCTACAAGATGAGTTATCGTTGTCTCCTGAGGCCTCCTGGTTTGTCTCTCTTGTTGCAGATTCTCCACCAGAACATACAGGGACACGTTGCTTTGCTTCAGCAGTCTGGTCTAAGCTGCGGCTTCTCTTCACACTGGGACCACCCAGATGGAACGACTTCCTTTTAGTGGCTTTGAAGCTCCTGAGAAGTTGCTCGGTGTCCAGCTCACTGTCGTTCTTGTCCTCCTCATTTTCTGTTATAGCACATTTAGCGTTGGAAGCAGTCGTTTCCATCTGAAGACATTCTGGGAGATGATTTGTTGGATTGTTACTTTCAAGTGTTGGATCAACCACTGCTGCTCCTGTTGGACTCGTAGAACTTGGGACCACAGCGACGTTACAAGCAGCACTGGCTTCAGAAGCAGTTTCAGCATTCGGTACTTCAGCGACGGACTCTTGAACTTCTGGTGTAAGATTGGACATCTTCTGACCAGACTCAATGTTTTCAATTTCTTCTAAATCTTGGTCATAAATACACCCATTTCTTTTGGTCACTGTTTTCATGTTTCCATTGTGAGGTGATGCCGTAATATCCACTGTTTCACCTCCAACTTCTTCTGATTGCTTTGCAGTATTTCTGTTTTTTTCAGCTACGTTTGTTTTCGAGTTTGCTTTTTTGTGACCCTTGACTTCCTCAACAAAGAGCTGGAGCCTTCTGCTTCTCCTGGTGTTCCTCATGAGGGGGCTTTCTTGGTCCTCGCTGCTTGGATAGTTCTCAATTTGCACTTGAACTTCCTCTGATCTCAGTTTGGTCTTTGAACTGGTTTCTCCATCCTGAACTCCAACCAGGACGAGAGGCCTTGTCGCTCTGGCAAGCTTTCCTTTTTCTGACTTAGTGTTTTTACCTTTCCTCTTGTCAGTTTTCTTTTGCTCAGTGCTTTCTGACTTTGCCTCAGCTTGCTGCTGTAAATCACTGTCAACCTGCTGCAGAGTGTTACGCATTCTTTTCTTTGACCTTTTTTCCAGTTGTTGTTCAATTTCAGCCACAGGAGAAGGAGGAGAGGGAACTTCATCTTTGCCTTTGTTTTTGTCACTGTCGTTCAACTCTTTCCTGTATTTGTCAATACCATTTTCCTCCACGACTTCCATCTGCTCTGCTTCTTTGAAAATGTCACTACTTGTGTCGTTCACATCTTCCATTAACTGTTGCTCTGCCTCCAAGTCACTCCATGTTTTCTGTCTTGTGCTCATTGGTGATTCCACAGCATCCAGTACAAGGGAGGTGTTCCTGATCACTCTCCTATCTCGTCGGTAGACGACTCCAAACACTTGGTCTTCAAGGGCTTTAGCACGATCCTCTCTTTTAGCATTCATGTCACTAATCTGCTGCTGCTTGACATCTATCGTTGAAGTGGAGGAACAGCTGTCGGAGTCGTCAGCGTCTTTGTGTGGTTCTTCCATCTCAAGACTTCCTTCCGTTGGCACTTTCATAAGCCATTCAGCAACTTTCTCTAGACTTTTCCTCTGTTTCCGATCAAGAATCTTGTCAGGCGTCAAATCCTTTTTCTTCTTGTTTCGTGAGGATTTTCTCAGAGGTTGACACTCGGTCTCATCTGGAACGACTGCTGGATGATCGGAGGAGTCCTCCAGTTTGCCAAATTTCTTTTTGCCTCTTGTCATGCGTCTTGCTGTAATCTCTTCCACAACTTCTGACATTTCTGTTTCTTCTGGTTCCAAATTATCCATAGAGCTGTGAATTTTCTTATCAGAAGTTGCCAGGCCATCACCAAGGCCACTGTCCAGGCATTCATTTTCTGTTGTCAGAGGAGTTGAGTCGTCAAGTCCCATGAGCCTTGCAAATCCCTTCTGGGCTAAAAAAAAAAGAAAAAGAAAAAAGGATGACTAAATGAATAAGTAATGACCCTTTCAGATGATATCATGCTTACACATAAGATAATAGATAAGCTTTTGCTTCTCCCGCTTTCCCTTTCGGCCATGTGTATGTATTATTTGAACTAAGATTAAGTGTGATGTGAAATAAACAAACTGATTGATTGATTGATTGATTGATAAGTAATTAGCTTCCACGAAAACAGTGGCTATAATTTACATATACACAGAGCAGAGGACATGTCTTGGTTAGTGTAAGGGGTGGGGGGGGGCTTTGTTTATGAATCTTGAGCACAACAGAATAATATATATATAATATATGAAATCAAATTATTTATCACAATAAAGTTTAAGTACTATGTTCTGGAGTGCAGAGCCAACATAACAACATGTGCCATTATCTAAATATTTCATGACTTTATCCTTAAGAAGGAAAACAATAACATCAGTGGAGGATTTACCCAAACAAAGGTCGGCTTGTAAAGACCCATGTGTTTTCCACATGGGTGATACATTTTTACACTGTACAAAATAACTGATTTAGAGATAACATGATGGTTCATTTGAGGTCATGAGTTGAATAGATCTCTTGGTTTTACCTTCTATAGTTGAAGAATTGGACCTGGGAACATCATCATGGTCTGCATTTTCCATAATGTCAAGATCGGTGACAGGTGACTCTCCGGATGACACATCATGAGAATGTTTAGTAGCTTCAGGATTCGTAACACTGGGTAGGAAAAATATACGTTTACTTTACAGTTGTAATGAATGATGCACGTTTAATTGATAAACATTTAATCTTAATGGTAAAATTTCTTACCCTGATTGTTTTTCCTGCATGGACAGTCCAGTGAAGTCTGAAAATACAGAAGTAACTTTTTTTAGGTAATGTAATGCAAGTCAATTACATCATGTCATTCTAAAAGGTTTGCTGTATAGTCTTACAGTTTGTGCCAGTGTCATGTTCATATGCTTGTATCATGTCCTGCAATCCTGCTACAAGTCTCTGAAAGCCAGGGCTCTCCTGCAAACCCCTGTACGAATATAAAACACACATACAGTACAGAAGAATACAAAGAGGCAGTTATTAATGACAATTAGCTTTCAATGACTCCAGTTCATGTCATCATTCTAATTCTGTCCAACCTTTTGGTTATACTGGTTTTACACACGGGACAGTTGGCTCTGTTTTGTTTGGAGTTGTCCAAAAGTTTCGATATGCAAAATCTGGTGGAACAAAACAACAGATGTATTATTCATGAGTGTGTATAAAAGCAAATAATTAATGAAATTAGAGTTTAATTAACAAAACATCATCAATCATCTGAGTAAACATGGGTGTATTAAATGTTCCTTACTTGCAAAATTGATGGTCACACTTAGTGGAGAGCGGTGTTGTCATTACATCCAAACTATAGATGAAAGAAAGCATGGTGGTAAGTTCAGAACATGACAGTTCCTCCAAGTGGCAAAAAAAAAAATCAGTAGATCAAGCAGATCTTAATTATTTAATCAATCTTCTTGCTCTTAATGACACTCACCATATGGGACACTGCAGAGTCTCCCAGAGGACTGATATCCCCTTTTTCACATCCGCACCATTTGGGGTTTTCATGGTGGCTACAGATAAAAAAAACAAGAGCCCACACACACACACACACACACACACACACACACACACACACACACACACACACACACACACACACACACACACACACACACACACACACACACACACACAGAATAAAGATCACAGTGCTTGCAAAATTTACACACAATACTAGGCATAACTGCATAGTTTGCACAAGGTGGTATAAATGGTACATTATGCTATTTACCCACACTTTTAACAAGTACAGAACATTTTTCCATTATTGTGTTAAATACAATGTTGTGTTCAGCAATACATTTCATCTATGTTGTGATTTATGATGCACTATTTTGTTTAAATTAACTGAACAACATATTTACAAATTTCTCTCAAATGTTTACTAATGTTGTTTGGACAACTTTACCAATAAAGACATAATATTAACACTTATAGAAATTGCTAAATTACTTTCTAATTACAGACACCATTGTTTTGAAATGTACTGACTGAATGGTGACCTACTCAATCTTTGCTGACCTCTGTATAACAATATAGGCCTAATATATACAATAGTCTGGTCCTGTCCCAGTAAAGGGAGACTAAATTGTATAGCTGTACTTTGGTCACGTCTCTCACACTGTAACGTTACACAGCATCTATTGTTGTCCAGGTTGCCACATGTCAGGTGTTATCTAACAAGGAAGTTACTGAGGCAAATACAGTACTTTTAAGTAGTTTAGTTTAGCACATACGTGCACATAAACTGATATAGCATAAAAGGCCCACTTTCTATGTCGTAGCTATATTTCATGTATACTAGTCTCTGTAGCGTTAAAACACAATAACTCATAAGTTTGAGTAATGTCAGTGCATTATTCATAAAGTTCCCAAGACATTTTGTCAATGCAATAGTGTAATGGGGGACTATAAAACTAACTATTAACTTTAAAACGTTAGCTGTGCATAACGTTACTGAGATTGGTATTAATTAGCATAACGTTACTAACAACAGATGGTGATTAAACATCACACTCCAGCGAGATTAGACAGCGGAAAAAACATTGAAACGATATGAAACACAGATTAATGTTCGTACAGAGGATCAACATTAGTTAACAGTCAACACCAGGCTGTGTTCGCTGCCATGAGAGGATGTTGTGGGAGGGGGAGGTCAAAGTTACACAACTTGTTAGCACCGCTACTTTTCTTCTCCGACTGAGACAGTGGACACAGATAAACCAACACACCAACATGTAAATACAGGATGTTTCAGCAGCTTTCACCGTGTTGCTGGTTCATACTAGAAGATACATGTTCCTTCAATTACCTTGTTTTCTGATAGTTCGGAGTCAACCTGGAGTCAACACTGGCTTCTCCAGCTTCGGTTTTCCCGCAACTGGCGTCTTCTTCTGCTTCTCAATTACGGTGCTTAGCTGATGATGTCACAGCGCCACCTACTGATGACGTCACAGCGCCACCTACTGGTCCGGCCTGCAGCGTACAGCCTACAGTCTATGGTCAGCTCCAACTGCCTTTACTTTTCATAGGTTTCTCTTGTTTTTTGCCCCAAACGTATTCACAAATAATATATTCAGCACATATAAGGTAAGGAGAAAAAAAATCTATTATTTCTTTTAAAGTCATGTCATAGTTCTAATGTAAGTCAAAAGATTGTAGGTCTACCGTAGATTTACTATACATTGTGCTTATATATGCACTAATTTAACTTAGTTTTATTATTATTAGTAATTTACTATTATTATTGAGAGCGGTTTGAGCCCAGTCTGGTGCTCCCACGTGACTTTATCTAAACCTGACGTCATACGTGAACGTAAACAACAATAAGGAAGTGGAGGGGGATTTGCCTGAGGTGCAAAAATGCGACAGTCACGCTAACAACATTACAAGTGTTTTCCTGTTTTCGACCTGCATAAATCAGGACTGTGATGCACTAGCGTTGGGTTTCCCTCAGCGAGAGTAAGTCTATCTTTTCTTTGTAGTCCGTGGGTGTGTGTTACGCATGAGCTAGCTGCAAAGCTAACCATGGCTAGCCAGCTGGTTAGCAGCTAACGAGCTGTCAAGCTTCATTGTAGATTAAAATAAAATAACAACTTAGCGAAAAGGCTGTACAGCTTTACATTGTGCTTTTATTTCTTTCTCTGTGTTTTAGTAGCTAGCGATGGAGGGCTCCAAGTCGTCCAGCACCACCATGCAGGTCAGCTTCGTGTGTCAGCGCTGCTGTCAGCCGCTGAAGCTGGACACCTCCTTCAATGTGCTGGACCGGGTCACCATCCAGGAGCTCATTGGTGTGTGTTCATGTGAAAATCAGCTATGAGTGGTGGCGGTGAGATGTAATGAAATGATTAGTTAAGAAATGACTGCTCTGTGTCTCCTTCTCCTCAGCTCCGTTGGTCACCGTGACCCCCAGCAAACAGGCTGACAGCAGCGAGGGGGAGTCAGCCCCAGAGGTAACTACAGCAGGCTTACACTATTTCTCGATTGCTAAGACACATTTCTCGAAAGCTTATCTCATTTTCTCTAAACTGTGAACACAAACCCCAATTTTCAAGCTGCATTCACAAAACCTCAGACTCTTCAAAACAGTTCAATCTGTGCCCAAAACTGAACTATGTTGTCAAATCGTGCCCCGAGTCAATCAAAATTAAAAACCCAGCAGTCACTAAACACTACATATAAAATAGAAAACACAACGCTCAGCACATGAAGCTGTAGAAATAAATGTTTATTGTTCACTGTAGCTAAATGCATGTTGCAAAACAAAAAACCTGTGCATTTACTGTAGCACTTCTCTCCTTCCCTTTCTTTCACCCTCCTCCCTCCCTCCCTCATCCTCTCTTCCTTCACCCTGTCGTCTCTCATCTTCTCCTCTTGCAAAACAAAAACCCTGTGCATTTACAGTACAAGTGCTACAGTAAATGCACAGGGTTTTTGTTTTGCAACATGCATTTAGCTACAGTGAACGATAAACATTTACAGTATTTCTACAGCTTCATGTGCTGAGCGTTGTGTTTTCTATTTTCTATGTAGTGTTTAGTGGCTGCTCAGTAGTGTTTTGTAATTTTGATTGACTCGGGGCACGATTTGACAACATAGTTCAGTTTTGGGCACAGATTGAACTGAACTACTTTTTTTTTACTGTACTATAGTACAGTAAAAAAAAAAAGAGTACAAAAAACAGAAATCCTGTGCATTTTACACGTAGCACTTGTACAGTACAAAAACAAACAGAAATCTTGTGCATTTAGCACTTGTATGCAGTAAGCCTACGTAAAAATAAAGTACAAAAATCTAGAAATGACAAGTGCGTCACTCAGCCACAGCATCATTTCTCTGTACTGGATCAGGCCACAGGACTTCATCCTGAACTAGCTTACAGTATATGTGTTCCACATCATTAGACACAAGTGTTATCAATTTTGAGTTGTTGTGTTCAACCGGTGAAACTTGTGCTTTACTTGTGTTTGACTTTTGCCACCTGTGCTCAGCATTATGCAACACAGGTGCATCACAATGAAAATGTGTTGGTAAGTTGTGTCTAAACAGGTGAAAAGTGCTGATGGTTTTGCCAAAAGAGTGACTGATTCAATCAGTGGGTTCAGGCAACTGAGAATTTGGTTCAGACAACAGGGTTTAGTGTTTCAGCAATTGAGAAAAACTGTAATACAGCAATTGACTTCATATAAAGTGCAGTAAACACACACTTGCACAGAATTTAGCACATTTGTGGATTTAGGCTGTTTATGTCTCTTAATCCCAGACTGAGTCAGAGATGCTGAGTTCAGGGCCACACTATACTAAGATTTTAGACTGATAAAACTGTGGCAACAGGGAAACTGACATTTTTGATAAGTAAAGCGTCGGTAAGATTTTTATCGGACATAACTTAGCTCTGTCTGGAAGTATTTTGTTTATTGGAGTCTCAATTTATTTTCTCTACTAGGAGACTTTTGTAGAAAACAAGCAAGATGGAGTGTCGAGAAAATACATCCCTCCTGCACGGTGAGTACCCAGTTATTTTCATTCAGGAAATGAATCTCACAGAAGTCAATTTAAAATGGTTAATTATGTCTTTGTTGATGTGTTCCTTTGTCAAATGAGGATGGACTTGAAAATACAGCATATTCTATACATTTGACTGAGTGAGTGCTGAATCTTGCTCTACAGGATGATGTCCACAGAGAGTGCCAACAGCTTCACACTGATTGGAGAAGCATCTGATGGAGGCACGATGGAAAATCTTAGTCGCAGACTGAAGGTAAAGTCAGTTGAAAGACTTTGACTTTTATAATGAAAGTTTATCATATGAGTTTGGAAGAGTAAGTAGCTGGTTGGGGTTTCTGTCCGTGATCTCTGACTGAATCACATTTCACTCAGGTGACCAGTGACCTGTTTGACATCATGTCGGGCCAGACGGATGTGGACCATCCACTGTGTGAAGAATGTACTGACACTTTGTTGGACCACCTGGACACACAGCTCAACATCACAGAAAACGAATGCCAGAATTACAAGTGAGTTGAATGTCTCAGTTTTCAGTCGAACTGAATTCAAAGGAAAGGAGAAATGTTGTTGCCACAAATATAGAGATCAAATAAACTGAATGTGCTTGTCTTTTTTTAGGCAGTGTCTGGAGCTGCTGTCACACCTGCAGGTGGAGGAGGAGGAGACCCTGCTGGCAGAGCTGCAGCAGCTCAAGGAAGAGGAGGAGGCCCTGGTCCAGGAGCTGGAGGCTGTGGAGGAGCAGAGAGCCGCCGTGGCCCAGGAGCTGGCCCAGAGCAAGAGCCACTCTCAGCAGCTGGACACAGAGGAGCTCCAGTGAGTGTCCCAGCAGCAGAGAGTGAAATGTTGTTAATGATACAGCACCTGATAACTTTGAACCTCCCTGCTTCCTTGTGTTATAAGGTACCAGAAGGAGTACAGCGAGTTCAAGCGGCAGCAGCTGGAGCTGGATGATGAGCTGAAGAGCGTCGACAACCAGATGCGTTACTGCCAGATTCAACTCGATCGACTGAAAAAGACCAACGTCTTCAACGCTACATTTCACATCTGGTAAACACACACATACACATTACCGCTGTGCTGAGAAGAAATATTCTTTTTTCCTTCCACCAATCAACCGTGACTTTCCAAACCTTCGGCTATAGGCCCAGTGGAAGTCAATAAATCAATACTCATTGACTGAGCATCAGGATTGTTTCTTTTCTTGTCCAGGCACAGCGGTCAGTTTGGTACCATCAACAATTTCCGGCTGGGCCGACTCCCCAGCGTCCCCGTGGAGTGGAATGAGATTAATGCGGCCTGGGGGCAGACGGTGCTGCTGCTGCACGCTCTGGCCAACAAGATGGGGCTGCGCTTCCAGAGGTAAACACAAACATCCAAGCACACACACACACAGACAATTTAATTATCTTGGGTGTTGTTCCACTTGAACCTTGTTAACAATTTATTTCCACTTAGTTGTGTTTCCATATAATCTTAGCTTAGTCTTGTGCGCTCCCAGTAATAAGCTCTATCACTCTTTGTTACATGTCAGTTTATGGCTTTTTTGTTATTGTTATTTAGATTCAGTTATTTGTTGCTTTATTATTTAGGTTTTGACATCATGCTGAAATATTACCTGATCTCTCTTCAGATACCGTCTGGTCCCATATGGAAACCATTCATATTTAGAGTCACTGACAGACAAGTCTAAGGTAACACACACAGTATTATCAAGTCCAGCTCTCACATCATTATTTTAACACTGAGTCAGGCTCCAGTCTTATTATTTCTTTCTTCCTCTCTTCTGTTCCCTCAGGAACTCCCTCTGTACTGCTCCGGTGGCCTGAGGTTCTTCTGGGACAATAAATTCGACCATGCCATGGTGGCCTTCCTGGACTGTGTCCAGCAATTCAAAGAGGAGGTGGAAAAAGGAGACACTGGCTTCTGCCTCCCATACAGGTCAGAGAACTGCAGACCCAGAGTCATGTTCTTTGTGTTCATTAACAGGCCATTCAAGATGAGGCTGTAAATATTCAAGAAGTTTCAGTGCAGTTTCTAAAACAATTATCTCAACTTACACCAGCGGGGCTGAAGAAATGTCCGATTTCATTGTTCCACTGAGGCAAATAATCGTCAGGCGGGAGAACTAAGGGTTCTATAACCCTTTAAATTATTAAGGCATGGCCTCCAGTGCAACATTTTTCCAAAACGCTTAACTTGTCTAAAAGTCACAGAGCCTCCCACAGCCACATCTGACATCCCAGCCCTGCTCTAGTGCTCTGCTCTGCTGCTTCACCTACACTAACGGCTGCATCATATATATCAGCATAAGAGTTAAAGGGATAGTTCACCCAAATTCAAATTTCACTCATTATCTACTCACCCTCATGTCGACTAAGGGCTGGGAGAAGTTCTCCGTGGCTTCTCTGAGTTACAGCGGGGCTCCGTGCAGCACTGCATGTCCATATGATGGTTGCAAATGGATACCACTTTTCTTCGTAACAAAAAGACACACCAAAAAACATCCAAATACCTCCATAGTGCTCGTATGTAATGTCCGTCTTGTATTGAAGCGCGAGATTTGGACGGACCAGGAAGAGGAGTTTGCTGCAAACAAGCTTGAGATATAGACTTATTTAATTTTTTTTGGAACAATTTCGCATTTCGGGGCTTCAATGCAAGACGGACATTACATACGAGCAGCATGGAGGTATTTGGATGTTTTTTGGTGTGTCTTTTTGTTACGAAGAAAAGTGGTATCCATTTGCAACCGTTATATGGACATGCAGTGCTGCATGGAGCCCCGCTGTAACTCAGAGAAGCCACGGAGGACTCTGAAACTTCTCCCAGCCCTTAGTCCACATGAGGGGGAGTAGATAATGAGTGAAATTTGAATTTTGGGTGAATTATCCTTTTAAGGGACCAACCTTGAGAAAAAAGTTGACTGTTTATATTTAACAGTTATTATCGAAGCACGTTTTGCACCTTCTATCAAAATGTTGACCAAAATAAACGCCATAGTCTGACATCACAGTCATGTACCTTTTCCACTTGGATCTGCAGATCAATCTGCCCTTCATTAGGAAATGCAGACACATAGATCAGGATTGGGTTGTTGTTAATACATTATCAGTGTGAAGTTTTTTGTTTTTGACATGTTTTTTTTTGTTATTTTACGTCTTTAATAGGTTATTGTTTTCTACATACTTGAAGTTATCTGTTTCACCTTTATCAAATAGATTACTTGTCAATCTAATGGACAAATTCTCCCATTGGGTAACAGGAAGTTATGAATAGTTCCACTTTGGTCTGTGAACCTTCCTCTCACTCTACCTCAAAACCTAAATGTCATTTTTACACAAGAGGTATTTTATAATCTATTAGGCAAATGAGTACATTCATATCCAGAGGGGAAGTGCACCCTTTTGGTTTTTAATTAACTTATACTTGGTATAAAAAACACACATACTTTTGTCCTGAGGACAAAGCATGTGTGTTTTGTGTGCCTCCTCCTTTTTTATCCTTGTCAATGTCGAATGTAGTGAACACAGGCCTGTGCACAGGGAATATATGGGTAGATTCAGATGTTGTCTAGATAGTTGGTTATTATTACTACAACTACATAACTGAACTCAAGATGCCCTCTCCTTACCCAAATGTTTTATTCCATGTCTCAGGATGGATGTGGAGAAAGGCAAGATTGAGGACACAGGAGGCAGCGGAGGCTCCTACTCCATCAAAACCCAGTTTAACTCTGAGGAGCAGTGGACCAAGGCTCTCAAGTTCATGCTCACCAACCTGAAGTGGGGCCTGGCGTGGGTCACCTCACAGTTCTACAACAGATAAACCTGCTGGGCAGCGCTTTGGTTCATTGAGATTTGTGTCCGTATGCCTCTCTTATAAACAGATTACTTGTGAATCTGACTCTTGAGATTTGACCAAAGGAATAGAAATGGTTACAGTATGTCTGCACCCCTTTTTTCATGTTTTGAACATTAAAAAAAACAAACAAATGTCTGAAGCCTCGGTCCAGATGGTTACAAAGAGGAGATCATCTGAGTCTATACAAAATTTCACTCTTCTTGGATTAGAATGTATTTACAAGAAATCTTCCTCAAATCCAGTTTCACCACTTTGACAAGTTCAAGGTATCTGTGGTCTCCTGTCTTACTGCACACCTTTCACGTCACTTTGTAGCACTTTTTCCAAAGTGAGAAAAACTTTTTCTGTCCCAGTTATGCAAGAGAATGATGTGGATTTTTAGAATAACACTGTTTGGTATTTAACGGGAGTTTGTCAGTATTTCTCTAACCTTGAATGCGGTTTCCACATTGTCCGGTCGTGTACGTACTTGGCAGGAAAACTGTGTGTATTTAGAGGTGCACTGATACAGCTGCTTTGTGTTCATACTCTGCACCATCACATGAATTTGTCTGTTTTAGATATGATGGATACATCTAATGATGGAACTTGAGTCAATAAACATTTTATGCTGTGAAAAAAACATCTGCAGTGTTGTGTGTCTGTGGAGTGTTTTTCCTATAAACTTCACTCATACATTATTGTAATTGCAAACAATGATGCACATTCATGGAACTGCATCATGATCAGTACTCTAAAAACTTAACTGAATTTAATCATTACATTTGTTGAAACATCTGTGCTTGTTTTTGTATGATTTTAGACTAAATCTGTATAACCTGCTCATTGAGTTTTCAAAATCAAGCAACACACCAGAGTTAACCAAATGTTTTTAATGATTTCATAATTATTTCTGTTGAATCTTACCTCTCATCACAACACTCACTCATAGTCAGCTCCCCTTCAAGGTTAACAAAAACATAAGGGGTAAATTTCATGGAAAAATATGGACTTGACAATTAAAATAATCAGCTGACTTCCAGTTATCAAGTAAAATATTTAAAATAGGTCAAACCCAGCTACTCTTTCCAGAATCAGCCCTCTGCTGTATCAAGTCATTTATGAACCTCTGACGGTGCCATCGTCATGGAGGCAGGCCTTAAACTTTGGTCATCAGTCATTCCTCATCACTCGTAGGAGCCCTTCCTAAAAAGTCCCAGGTTTCCAACCTGTGGGGACACGTGTTTGAAATTGACCTCTAGTTCTGAAAAATAGTTTCCACGTAGTTTAGATGATGCATTTCAAGCAGAATGGGATGAAATTTCATTAATGTGTCTTTAAACTGTCCAGAGTACAGGCAGGTGATCTTCCACACATGGCATTACTTCTCAGCCTGTCAGTTGTGCAATTTTTTTTTTTTTTCGGTGCTTTTACTATTTACCATGTAAAAAAGCCCCTTGAAGTGAACCAAAGTTTTTGTGTTAGTGCATGCATATGGGCAACTCTTTGGGTTCTACTGAGCCCACAGCCAGAGACCGGCCGTTCATTTTTACCACTTGGACGATGGTGGTGGGCACATTTACTACTACATCACCACATCGTCCGTCATTTTGGTTCCATTCACACTTTTTAGGATCCCTCCATCCCATCATGCTCTCTGCTCTCTCGCAAACCAAGAGAGCAAAGGAGGAGTTTCAACAAGTGTGTAATGTCTCCGCGTGGCTTTTGTCGACACTGGGCGTTTTTTTTAAATTCCAGTTTCAGCTCGTTTCAGTCGGAGGCACTGCTGCCGTAGCAGCTGGAGGTGGAGGGAATAGGAGGTGCCAGAGTTGTGCTGCTGCCCAGGGCTTTTCGAATGTGGGGCATTAGGAAGGGGTCGCTGGCCAACTGCAGCACATCCACACGATCCTCCTTGTGATACGCCAGGCAACGTCGGATGAAAGCCTAAGGAGGGAAAGAGGAAACAGAAACCTGACTCATTGTTTCTGGACTAGACTCTACTTCTATTGTTCTGCCAATACCACTTTCCACATATGTTTGATAATAAATTTCACTCAGTTTTTATGCTCTGCTCATTACAAACAGTGATGGTCCCTTCCAAAGGCCATCAATGTAAACAGGCTTATTTTATTAGCTGCTCATGGCACTGCATGCTTAAAACCCCATAAAATGAACATTTCTGGAATAAAAGTGATGCATTGGTGGTGATCAAGTCCTGGACTTTCCCTCTGGCCTTTCTATCAAATCAAGCAGCTTGTGCAGGAATTATATCACATTCAGGGGGAAACGTGTAATTGCACAGGGCCTTTAAAACCCAGTAAGACAGTAAATGATACAACATAAATGTACGAGTAAATATAGTCAGTTTGATGGGGACAGTGCAGTCAGTTTAAGATGAACAGGTACCACACCTTTGCTTCTGTAGAGACCACAGGTTTGGGGGGAAACTGCACTTCAGTAGCTTTTAGTATGGTGTTTTCTTGGAGGATATCCTGCTGCGACTGGTTGTGGCCAAACGGCTGGAAAAAGAGCAACAGGGAGATGGTTAAAAGACAGTCGACTGAATTTTACTCACACCAATAAAAAAAAAAAAATTAAAAACTCCCTTTAAAGAGAGTAGGGTCGTGGTTACCTTGCGTCCATATAAGCTCTGGTAGAAGATGACCCCTACTGACCAAACATCCACCTTGTTGGATATTTTTGGGGGCTCCTTGCCCACAACAAAGCATTCAGGAGGGAGGTACCTGTAAGATCCACATTGACAGTATGACACTGAGCTGGATTTCCCTCTGTTTGTTCTCTGTTACACAATTTACTGAATGAAGAGGGTTTCCCTAAAAACGACTGTGCCTCTTCCACCCACTTGTGAAGCTATGCTGGTTGCTTGGCGACTAAATGCAGTGAAATGTGAGTCTGCGTACCAGTAGGTCCCTGCTCCTTGTGACGTCAGCTCCATGCCATCTGCAGAGTTGTAGCTGTCATCATCCATGATTTTAGACAGGCCAAAGTCGGTAATCTTAATCTCTCCACAAGCTGTGCCGTTCACCAGCAGGATGTTTCCTACACACAAACACAAACACAAATACACACACACACACACACACATAATCATTCAAGTAGAATACATACAAATACAGACTGACATCTACATCACATTCTTGTGGTCTACAAACATTGTTTACCTGGCTTGAGGTCGTAGTGGATGATGGGTGGCCGAATCTGGTTGAGGTACTTGAGGGCGTTGACAATCTGCATGACAATGGAGCGGCCCTCCTTCTCGGTCATCAGCTTATTCTGCTTCAAGTAAAAGTCCAGGTCGTTGCCCTCACAGTACTCCAGCACTGTGCAGAACCTGCCAGAGAGAACAGCAGATGGATGATTTGGTTAAGATGTCTATATAGATCACCCACTCACATACACACACATCCAAAGATGTTTTCATTGGCTATGTGAAGCATATGAATATCAATGAGGGAGCAAACCTGGAAATACTAACAACATGTTTCTTTTTTAATTCTATTTCTGATAATGATCATACGGCTTTAACGGAGAGTGAGTGGACTTACGAGTCTGTGTCGAGTGAGAAATAGTCGTAGAGTTTGACTATTCTGGGATGGTCAAGTTCTTTGTGGATTCTGTACTCTCTGCAGGCATGTCTGAAAAGAAAAGGTCAACTTTCAGACACTGTTCAAATACATCATAAATACAAAGATAGCTTTAAGTTTCAAGTTCCACAATGTTGAGTTTAGTCGAAACATTTCCAGGGAAGCAAAGGAAGAGAACAGAAGGTAAACAGGTGTTAATACTCACTTGTGGTAGTTTTCCTTCTTCTCCTCCCTCCAATTCTTGCTGAGTTGATGGATTTTAATGGCCACATACCTCTGCTCTGTCAAATCAAAAGCCTGGAAAAGGAACATTTCACAGTTACACTACCAAACCACAGTGACATCTGGATCTATCTTATTTATGTTACTCAAAATGATCCTGCATATCCAAGAATATAAAATGAAAAAACTAAACTAACGATCTATGCTCAAGCCAAACAATCTTACCTTGAATACTTCACTAAAGCCTCCTCTTCCGAGCAAATGTAACAGCAGATATCTGTCATTCAGTGTGGGGTGGTCTTTAAATCTACAAGTTCAGACAAGATGATTCTATTAAGTGACTTTTTAAAACAGTATGATAAAGTCGGAAACAACACTAAAGTGCATATGCGAGTCAGGCTCAGCAGAGACGATACATACTGTGAATTATCCTCGTTGTGGATTCTCTTCAGCTCCCGAATGTGCAGGTTTCGTACTCGCTCCAAATGCTCCAGCTCCGACTGGATCTCTGCCTCCTCCTGCACACAAACACACTAATCTGTCACCCGCCTCATCCTTTGCTCGACCGCCGTCTCAAAACCAAACCTCAATAGAAGTGAATCTGGCAGAAGAGTTGAACTGGTACCTTCTTTAGATGACCAATTCGCAGTTTGAAAATTTCTTCTTGCTCATGATATTCTGCCAGTGACAACCTGTGAGAGATAAAGCCACAAAAGCAGTCGGCTTGTAAAACCAGAACAACATCCTCTGTCTGTTATATTTAACTATTCATTCCTGCTTTAGTGCAAACTTTGGGCTGATTCATGTTCAACATCTACTGTGTTCAGTAATTGTTGTCTTACGTTTCACTCTCTTGACCGTTGCTCCTGCTCTTTCGTTTGTTCTGTTCCAGGCTGGGCGGAGGCGTCTGGGCCATGGAGGGAGGTTTCCTCTTCCCCAGCAGCTTCCTCTGCCTCTCAATATCCTCCCGCTTCGAGTTGATTTTCTCTTGCTGCCTGCAGGGCATGAGGACAATCTAGTGTGAACCCTCATTGTGAACGCAGAATAGAGGAAATGTAAACACATGTTGTGTGTATCTGCGTGCTGACTTGATGAGGTTCTGGAAGGCGAAGCCGTCCGTCCACTGCTCTGTGAAGGAGGCTCCGTGGCGTACAGTGGTGAAGTGTCCCAGACGTAGACGGTCCTGCATGCTCTTGTCCCTACAAGCCAGCTTCTCCTGCTTCGACTGCAGAAAATGAAAAATAAATGCACAAAACAGTTATGAAACATGAATTGAGCAAAAAATGCTTCAGGTTTTGGTATTGATTGCAGCTATAAAAATGTGAGGTAACATATGCAGTTTCTCTCAAGTACACAAACAATATTTTATATACCCACCTTCTCAATTAGCAGCTTCTTGCTCATGGTCACACACTTGTTAAGCCGCTCCTTGTAGCGCTCCAGCATCTTCTGCTGTTCGTCTATCTGCCGCCTCAGGTCACAGTTGGCCTGCCAAAACATACACCGTCACTCTGACATCTAATTCTGATTACAACCGGGATTCGAGGCCTTTCTGCATTTACGCTGACAGGATGCTACAACTAGCCTGTGTACCAGTTTGGTTTGCTGACATTTTTGCAAAATGTCATTCCAGCAACAATGGCATTTGAAAGTTAACAAGCGCATTATTCATGATAAGCTGTGACCGAACTGGCGCAGGTTAATTGCTGGGGCTGTGGTGACTAGTGGCAGAATATTTGTCAAGACTTTAAACTGATTAATCAGGACATTTGTGAATTAGCTTTCTAAATGAATTTGTATTTCGACAATCATTTGATTGTGCGACAACAAAACAACAAAATATCAATGTTGTAGATGTTGTCAGGTCTACAAAAGTTTTATGTGCACCCAATCATGTTCAACTTGTCAGATTTTTAAAATTTCAATATTTTTCTCATCTTACCCTCAGCAGGTCATCTATCCTCCCCTCTTTCTGCTCCAGGTCGGAGTTTTTGTCCCTCTCCAGTGCTGTCAGTTTCAGCAGTGTCAGTTCTGACTGAAGGCAAGGACAACAACAAGAAACAAGTAGAGATATTGTTACATAAAAAAAAAATTCAAACACCCTTCGGGCCAGTGAGCTGGAAAACACAGCCCCATTAAATGCATCAAAATCATGGAGCTGTCTTGGATATTAGACATCATGTATTCAAAATGTTGACCTTTAACCAAGCTAATTAAAGTAATTTGCAAAGACAGCTGGATGTGTGTTGAAAGTATAGTGTCAGATTAAGTGCAGCATGCGTTCAGGGTCTTTCAAAGTTTGACCTTTAACTCTAGTATCTATATCTTGACCTAGTGTCATTATATTATATGACAGAAGAAGGTGTGAAGTTGCATCACCCCTAAAAGTTTTGTCAAACTCAACTAATGGTGTGCGCAGTGAAACTTTCTCTAAAGATGCTTCCTCTTGTTAATAAGTAACTGTCAAAAGCTGAACCAGATGTAAAGCATGCTCCAATTTCAAAACATGTTTCTAGCAATGTGATTGAGGATACAGTGAAGGAGAATCAGAAAAGTTAGTGTCGAGTGGAGATCCAGGTCAGTCTGTCAGTTACCTGGATGGCTTTGTGTGAGCAGAAGTGTGTGGGGGCTGCCTTAACAGAGCTGCAGGATGAAGAGTCTGTGTGGGCTGAGCCTGTGGACGAAGGACTGCCGTGCTGAAACTAGATTCCAGAGAGACAGGTAGGAAAAAACACAAGAGAAAAACAACCTAATTATGTAATACAGAGAGCATCAGGATATTTTTTTTTTTTAAAGAGAAGGAACAAGGATTGTTAAGGGAAAGAAAATCAAAATTGTATATTGCACGCAAATATGTGCAGGAATGTGTGCTAGATTAACCCAAACAACTGTGTTAATTCTCAAAGGTATTTTTCAATATCTAATGTTAATAAGACAAATTGCACACAATATACATGATGAAATTATATGAGACTGCTTTACGTGACTGGCATTGGTGAGATCAGCAGGCAACAGGAGCCAGTCCTTCACTTTACAGGTCTTTCATAAACCAAATTCAAACCTGTTTCCCATGGTAATTCTGGAAAAAAGCCTGTTCATAGAACTGATAAAGCTCTTTAAAGAAACACCTTACTGCAACTACTGCATCAGCAACAACACAACCATTGATGCCTTTCTTCCTGGCAACAAAATGTGAGAGTCTTCTGGAAGAAAATGTGGGCCACTGTGTTGGCCCTGGCTTAAGGGCTGTGGTTATAAAATGCTGCACCATCCTGCAATGTCATCCTGTGATGTTTACAAAAACAAATACAGTACAAGCAAGCAAAGATTCCTGACTGATTATTTTGTGATTTGAACAGGAAAATTCAGTCTTGCTGCAATCATTGCAACAATGGGTAAAATTATTTCTGTTATTATGACTTCCCTGTCTCTTACTGCTATTTTGCAGTTTGATAACATTCAAACTAATGGATCTAGCCAGGACCAGCCTCTTGCTTTGATTTTGTTTCAACAGTGATTGATGCACAGTAACCAGTGAAACATAAAAATGTTTGTGTGGACAGTTTGAAACATAGAGTTTGCTGATACATAAATGAGAAAAGATGTTATCTAAACGTAGGATGAATGAAAATGGTGGGTGACTGGAGTCTTATAATTCATAAGCTTCAACTTTTTTGTGATACTTTGTGCTACTTTGTGCTTTTGTCAGAATAAAGGAAAACATTTCATTAACTAAATCTTCAAAACTAACTGGTTAAAGAACTGTTTTGTTACTAACAAAACTTTTCCAGAAAAACCAATGGCTTGTCACTTATGCTCAAAATGGAATGGTAGTTTAGTAAAAGTGAGTGATACATGGCAAACATGTCCAATTAAGAATATAATGATGCTTAGAGAAAATAGACAAAGACCCACATAACCAACAGTTAACAGTGTGTCAAAGGAGAAGAAAGCTATGGAGATGGAGGCTGGTGCTCACCAGAGGATTAGACAGTGAGTGCTGTGGAGAGGAGCGCACCAACATAGGGATGCCCCGGGCAGGACTGGTGCCAGAGCCACTGCTACCAGCAAACTGACCACAGGGCAGTTAACAAGAGTGTGGAAAGAGAGAGAAAGAAGACAGAGTTGTTATTAAGAAAGAGTTTGATGAAGGACCATACAGGCACAGTGGGAACGTGAGGGTGAGACATCATACTAATGCTAGAGAGTGGCTTCAAACAATACACAGCCCAGTGACGACAATGCAAAATGTATTCAAAAAGACTAAAACGTATGACGTCAATTCAGTTTGTGCTCACCTCAAAATAATCACTTATTTTGTGTCCTCTTCCTTTACCTACGAAAAAAACAGGCCAGTTATAACAAAGCAAGAAAATGTCATCAATATATAATAAATCATGCTCGTAAGTGTAATCATTAAGTAAAGCATAAGATCAGCAAACCACAAAGTGCCATTTAACAGTATTTTATCCAAATTTCTAACAGTATTTTATCCAAATTTCTAACAGTATTTTATCCAAATTTGTTACATGAAACTGAAACACACTGCACCTGAACTTTTCTAAATATAATGTGTCTGTTTCAGTAAGCAGCTTGTTCTTACCCTGGCTATTGCTGTCGTAGATGTCTCCTTTTCTCTTCCTGCTTCTCTGGTCATTGGCCTTCTTCTCTGGTGTCTGATATGAGTAAAAAAAAAAGCAGCACAGCTCAGATTTTTATTTTACTCAATCAAGTTTATTCCATTGACCAGATGAAGATAACAGCAAAGCAATGTAACTGACAGAAAACAGAAAGTTGCATGTTTCTCCCCAGCAATAAACTGACATGGTGCCAGGTGTTTTTACAGGAAGTCACACATAGTCAAAAAGACCTGAATGTGACTGTCTCAACCAACCTCCATTTCCTTGTCACTGAGTGATCCCGCGCTACACAGAGACTGGTTGGATGATTCGCTGTTGGCTGAACTCTGGAAAACACAACACAACACACAACACAACAGACCTGATTATTAGTCATGTGCTACTTCTGTGCGTAGTTGAAAATTAAAGATGTACTGTAAGACATTTAAATAGCAGTACATAAGTACATAAAAGTCCTCTGTTCTGGTATAAAATGTGGTATGTGTACTGTTGACAGTGCAGATTTCCAAACATATAGCCTGATCATTCTTATTCAGACTCAACTTTCATTTAATCCTTGCTTGTTTCACAATTACGCTGATGCATGTATATTTTTCCAGTCCTTCAACCACATTTATTTCTATAGGAATTCATCCAACAGTTGTAGCTTTAAAAGTATGACCACTAAACTAGCGCACTACGATTGACATTATAATGTACAGCCCACTTTTCAGCTTGAAATCTTCCCTTCACACGCAGTTGGTAGAATCAGTGGGTGTTATGCATTCATGACCAGCTGCACAACCTGATGGGACTAAGAAGAAACAGCAGGCTAATTGGTGCAGAAGGCTAATGCTTTTAAGGCCTGCTGGCTCTCTGTTGCTCAAGGTCACTCATGCAGCCAAGAAATTCTCTAATTTTTCCTTTTTAAGATGTCTTAAACAGTAGCTTAATACAACATTTACTGTAGTGAACATACTCACAGGCTTAAGTCATTCACACACTCACACAGCATTGCAATCAGGCCTCACAATTCATTTCAGAGCACACCACAGGCCGGAGCATGAATGATAGTGATTGCTTTCTCAGGGGTTGCCATTTTCTCAAACGCACACCCACACACAGAGTAATAACCAGTTCACCAGCAGGGTCGCAGTACAGCACGCAGCCTATGCTCTGAGCTTCCGCTGTGGTGCCATTTCAGTGTCACTGGTCTCCACTCAAACAAAGAGCTGCTGGCCAGGCCTCATGTCAGCTTAAACAGAGCTCGTCTTGTTTTAGCTTTAGCTCAGGAAGACAGGGTCATTACACTGAGGGAAACTCCAGAGCATAGAACATCAGTAAATACTGGAAACAGAGAATACATCCAAGCCTTTTTAAAGTGAAGAACTAACATAAGAGAGCTGGCAAACTGTTCATGTTTGCATCACACAAACAAAAGTGGAGTTGTGGGATGTTTCCCTGCAGAAAAAAAATTGTGGCTGTTTTTTGTTTTATCACTTAACTTACTTCAGATATTAAAACAATTACATTTATTTCATTAAGCAAAACATCTTGGGGAAAAACACACTCAACTGAACTCTCAATACATTATGTGTGAGGTGCAATATCTGCACAACAATTTGCACTTACAACAGCTGATCATTTTGAGCAAGACAACTTTAATGATATTAAGAGATGCTAACCTTGGCCACACCGACTCCAGTGAAGCGAGCCTCAAGCAGCTCCTGCCTGCGTGGGTCCAGGCTTATGGCCTGGCTATGAAGTCCTTCCATCATGCCTAGAAAAAAGACACAAACAGTGAATGAAATGGTAATTTATGTGGAAGTTTGGTTGAGCTTCTCCCCCCCATTAGTTAGCCTAACATTTGAGGGATAGCATCATGCCCTAATCAGAAGGAATGTGTTACATACACCATGCATGTAAAACATCCTTCGGTGGCGTAAACCAGGGATTAATATTCTGACTGAGTTGCTTCTTGGATGTTGGAAACTCCTCCTCTGCGCTGCACCTTTCCCCATGTCAGATAGGAGGTATCCATGTTAAATATCACTGCCCTAGAGCAAAAGCAATCTCAACCGAACATCACAACTTGCTTCAGCCAACAGGAATATGGTTTTAAAATGCCTCAGAGAGATACCAGTTTACAAAAAAAAGGCCACTCAATGGGTATTGTAGTATGGTTAACTAAATGAACTAGTAAGACAACATCACTGAAGATACTGAACCCTGAACATGTGAATGAAAAAGGATTTTGACAGACAGACTGTCAGATATCCAGCCAAATACTATCTTTTTTTCTCTTGAAGTTGATCATTTCAGCAACTGTAGCAATCAAAATCCTTTTTGTTCAGATCCAGGTCCTAAAATTTCCAAAATGGCCAAACCATAGCAGCAGCTTCAGGTCACTGACTTTAGGGAGGGAGGTAACTAATTTTCCCACTGTCATTATGTTACAAATTAAAGCCAAGACTTCGGGCCAAAGGCAGGATTATTATCACTATTAAATTATCCCCTCTATTAAAAAGGTTATCATAACCATGTTAAATGGCAGGGTACGACTTCCTTTCTGCCACCAGGACCTCCTACCTCAGAGGGTGTCCATTATTAAGTGATGAATTCATCCATAGGCACATACGCAGCGGTTCATGGTGATGACAGTTGCTCCAAAGCAAAACAGAATCACCGAAATAATAGGTGACACCGGTTTTCACAGGTTTCATTCAGTAATCTAGTAAATTTCACTCAAGCAAACCAACAACTTGTCTATCAAAACAACACTGGCCAGTAAACGACTCTTAGCTGAAAATGGACATGTAGCTTCATCTCAACTTTTTTATGACAAAGCTTTAAAGTCAGCTTAATCTAATTAAACCGATGTTTTGGGTTAAAATGACTTCACAGCAGCAGACGGAACAAATGTCAAGGTTTTGTTACTTAACGGATAAGATGTTGACAGATGCCAAACTTAGCTAACGCTAATTAGCTAGTTATTAACAGTAGCCAATGCTAACATGCTAATCAATCGTTTCTCCGCTGTGTCAAGTAATTCATCAATAATAGTGGCTTTTATCTGTGTCCATAGCAGCTACAATGGTTTTGGTTACTAAAAATAACAATTATAATACGGCTACGTGGTGGTTTACCAAGCGAGCTAGCGAGGAAGCTAACGGCTAGGCTAGGCTAAGTTAGCTGTAGCAGGAGTCTCACCTGGAGGACCTCCAGCAGTTTTCAGTCACTCACGGTCCTAGTAGAAAGGATGTGGTCGGTCCATCCGGTGAGAGAAAACTCCTTAGCAACTCCCACTCCCACGCACCTCAAATAAAGTTGTCCGAATTAAATTATCCATTTGCAATTATGTCGAAGTCAGGGAAGACATTTGTGTAGCTTAGCCGATGCTAGCTAAGCAGAGCAGTGTGGCTGGCTCCTACTGGTGTCATCCGGACAGGAGGCCCTGATCCTCGGGGTTTCCTTTCCTCTCCTCGTCCGTCTTGGTTGCCCCTGTGAGTCGGGGCAGACTTGGAGCTGTCAGTGCTCTGCTCTGAAGCCCTCTTGACAAGTGCGGTCACATTTCTGCCTCACTCACTCGGTCTTTTCTTTTGTCATTGCCGAGCGATGTAAGGGTTTACACCGGGAGGAGAAGTTCAGCCACCTTGTTAGAGTCCATTATTTAATTGTTATTAAAAAGATAATAACCTCTCCCCCCCCGCAGCAAGGCCGCACAGGGCTCCACTGAGAGCTTTATGTGATGCTTCCCATGCGCCAGTTTCACAGATAATGTAAACTCCTCAGGTCAGAGCCACCCGAAAACTGACAGGAGAGGCTGGGTCACCGGCTACCGCCAGGGCCCCAGACTGCCACAGGCCCCAAAGAGCCACAGTCAGACCAATTAACATGCTTATGAATGTGCACCACTTAAGTTTTAATCAATTAATTCGATTATTGCATATAATGCTATCTATCTATCTATCTATCTATCTATCTATCTATCTATCTATCTATCTATCTATCTATCTATCTATCTATCTATCTATCTATCCCACAAGATGAGTTTTATAAATTAGAACAGCAGTGACAGTACCATACAAAAGTCATGATAATAATGCTTCAATTAATGCAGCACAGCCAATCATAAAAACACAATTTTGTTTTAGGCCTAATGACTGTAAGATTATTAATTTGGGTCAACTGTCCATTAACACATATAGGCTACTGATTAGTTCATTTTACTTCAGCGTGTTACAGGTGGAGCTTAGACTTTTCATCCTACTCTGCTGGTGACAATCTTATGCTCTTAGTAATATAGGCTATACTAAACTATTTAGGTGTTTACTGTGCTCCTGTTACTTTTGGGTGGGGCTATGCCAGAAGTTTGCTGAAGCTACCAAAATCAGAAGAGAATAGCATATAACACAGAGTGCAAACATTTGCGTGACTTGAGGTTCACAGAACACCCTTTTGTCTTTATGTTAAGTTTGCCGTACAATTTCAAGTCCATTACAGACTCACATTCTCATTAAAATTGATTAATATATATATATATACATATATATCAGTGCCTGAATGAGTAAGATTATACCAGTGTTACTTAAAATGTTGCAGTTATTGATGTGTGTAGAATATTTTTCCTTTGGGTTTATTGAATGCGTAAATTATGAATGTGAGTGTGTCTCCATTAAAAGGGTTATTGTGTGGATTTTGTGAACAGCACAGCACCGGGGTTAAACTGCATTCATCACACCATTGTGTATATAATTCAGCTGAGGCAGTTTGTCTTCGATAATGGGTTACATGAACTATTCTTTCAGTTCACACAAGGCTCGACACTGTAGGCTCTACTTGCATTTTAAGTCCAGGAGATGGAAGCAGAGCATTACAGACAAAGAGTCCTGCACACACAAGCAACTGTCTTGGGGGAACATGTTAGTTGCACATGAACCTGTAATCATTTTAAACAATTAATCATTAACCATTCAGGCTTTTAGTTCATTCCTGTAATGTGCAATGGAACAGAATGATTTAATTTGCCGCTCTGTTCATGCCTGTCACCCCTAGTAACCTGAGTGCTTAACAAATCACTAACAGGCTGCACAATGGACATTAATAAAAATGATGAGATGATGAAAACACAATCCAGCTCTTGTAGTTTTTTTTTTTTTTGTGTGTGTGTGTGTGTATTTCTTGGTGAAATATTGTCACAGGCTGCTCAGCCTCAAATTATTAGGTTGGATTTAGTCATTCAGTCAGTTATTTAAAAAATTATACAAATTGCTAATTTGTAATTAAACATGTTGAGACATATAGCTTCTAATGTTGTTGTTTTTTTTGCCTTTGCCTGTTACACCTCAAACATAAACATATTTTATGGTTATAAAGTTGGCCTAAAGAAATAATGAATGAAAAACGTCTTCATATTTTAGTAACAGCACATCAGTTGTGACACTGATAACAGAGACCACACATGAAACAGCACCAGTGTTCAGGAATTCAACAGTTTACTCGAAACCACATCACACCTCCAGAATGTCACTTTGCTGAATGAATGACAGTTTATCTGGCCATAGTCACACTGTATACCGCTGACAGGAAATCCCAACATCGAGATCAGGAAATGAAGTTTATTTTTTGTGTGACGTTATCTGCGATATAGTTCCTCCACATTAGTCCAAACACATCACTTTTTAAAAATAGATTTTTTGCTCTTTAGCTCAGAAGTATTCAGTCATGAGGATAGTTTTGGTTTTATTTGCCAAGGAAACATTAGTTAATCCACAAATCTGGCTGCCAATAGTTTCTCTTTTGACACAATTTTCCACTAAAGGTAAAAAATAACAAAGACCATCAATACTGACAAGGCCTGTGTGTTTTCCAGCATGAATAAGTCTAAAATGTTTGTGTCATTTTGGATGCTTTATGCAAATTAAGTTCCATTTACCTCTATGTATTGTATTAATAGGCATACAAAATAAAAACAATATACATGGCTGGATACATTGGCAAAGATAAAAGTGTGGGTGAACTAAACCTTTATCTGGGCCTACACAACAAAACAGTTCTCAGTCAATCACACAAAACAATACCTTAAATGGATGTTTATGACAAATCCCTGATAAAAAAAAAACGTGTCCTCAGAATCATTTCTACATATTTACAAACACAAATAATTATTATTTATTGTCCTGTGACAGTAGAGGCCTGCACATGATTCGGTGTCTTCCCACAGAGTCCATTATTTCATTCTTTACTCCTCATCATTGTTCAGTAGCATTAGTCTTTTCCTTTGTATGTGATGTTCGTGAAGGTAGAGGTGGCTCCTTTGTAGAGAGGGTTGTGTCCCTGTTCATCAAACACATATTAAGACACATTTAGTTTGAAATATTGCATTTCCCAAAATAATAGATACTAGAGATGATAGAAAATTAAAGTAAAAATTTCAAATAACTCAACTGCATGTCATTGCCAAAGGACACATTATCCATCTTACCTTGTATTTTAGTCACATACAGTATGACCTTGAACTGTTATGCTCTTAATCCTGTTTCTCAGTGAGCATCTTAAAACTACTGTGAATCTTTGTGGTTTCCAGCCTATGGGATTTGGGTGTGTTTTTGAGGCCACAAAGAGGCCTATTACCAGTAAAGCCTAATTAGCGTTAGCTAATTTAAACCCAGCCCTTCCGTTGGCTGCCTTTTGTTCTGCTGGGAGTAACAGCATGCCACAGAAATAATAAAAAACATCTTCAGAAAACGAGAGCAAGACACTGTGTGTGTGGCCTTATGAGTGTGTGAGTTTTAATGTGTGCAGGCATGTCTGTGTGCCAGAAAAAAATGTTTGAAAAAGAGTCCAAATGAGGATTTTCAGGCACCAAGCGCTCGCTGAAGTGGAACATTTTAAAATATTATTTGATTTCAGTCTTGAGTTGGTATTGAAGAAAACACCACAATAGACGCTATCTCAGAGTACTTTCATGCACGTGTTGCTTCGAACTACATTCACTAACCGTGTCCCACTTGGCCCGAGCACGTTCTTCCTCAAATTTGGCAAACTCCCGTCTGTCATGGATGGTGACCAGTAATTTCCAGATAAGCAGAGTGGCCAGGCCGAGGAACAAGATGGCTCCTGCCACTGACAGAAGCACCACCAAAATGTCTGGACCTTTGGGGCAGTCTGGATGGAAGAAGGACAAGATAAAGCAATGAGCTACAGAGAAGCACACAAGTAGATAAGCTAGAAGCCGGGGTCAGAGGAAGTCTGATTTCATGAAACTGTTTCCTCCCTGTCTTGTCCTTCACTCACACACATGGATGATCATTTTGCTGTTATTTACTGTTCTGCTGAATACTACTGCTTTTGTGATACAGGAGTGTAGTGCTGAAATACAGAGAATTTTAATATTGGCACCTGCCCCACTGGCAGGCGTAAGGCATTGAACAAAGTGGTATGGTTCCTTCTGTCATGATTTACAATCTGTTAAATACAAAACAACAAGGGCTGCATAACAAGGAACAGAAAGTAATACAGCTTTAAAATACCAAAGAGCAGAGAGGAGGATGGGTCCAAGTGGAAAATAGTAACCTTGCTCAGCCAGGCCACAAATCTCCCATCCCTCATTGAGGTTTGGCAAAACTCAACAGGAATCTGATTTGCACAGTTTTCAAGAAGGCTGTACAACAGATGACTGACAGTACTCTCTTTCAAAGAGGCATTAACATGAAGAACTCGCTACACAAGAGTGAAATAACACATCACTTGTTGTGTTCTCCTCAGTCACTTTTCCAGTCATTAGCTGTTCTGGAAAATCTAATTAACCAAATTAACCAGCAAATATGTCTCTGATTAAACCCAATGGGTGTAATAGGACATGCCCTGCTGAATCGTGCTTTTTTATTCATTTTATATCTGCAGCTGCTAGTTTATATAGTTGTTCACAAGTTGGAGAGTTTCACAAAGAGGGGAAGTCATCATTTCAACGCTCTCATTAGTTCACTGGTTTGTTTTGGCCTGTAGTTTCCAGGCTTAATTGATTCTCAACATATGTTTTTAGAAAAGCGTGGTTTTGTTAAAAAAAAAAAAAACATACAAGGGAGCATTAAGCCAGCTCTGTGAGGGGAAAAGAAGAAAAGTTGAGGCTACAGATCGTCTTCTGAAAACGTACTTTCTCAGTCAGCATCATTTAGGTCCACAGAACTCGTAAAAATTGTGATGATTTTAACAAGAGATTCTTTTTGTTTTCTCTGCTGGTCGTACTGGTTTGAAGTGGCTTCCAGCACTCTCTGTTTGCACGTATGTATGTGGACAGCAGCTTTGGTGAACCTATGGGGGAAACCAGGGTGAACTTTTATAGCCACATCAAAGCTTTGCTCCTCTTCCTCTCTACTTATTCTAACTGTCTTGTATTTCCTGTTTTCAACTGACCCTTTGATCCTTAGAGCTGCCACCATGTTAGCTTATACAATATCTTTTTTCTGCATCACCTGTCAAGTTCTAAATTAAAAATATGATTCTTCATCTTTGACTGGTGTAATTTTCCTCTAATCCTCCTCTCCTCTCCTCTCCTCTCCTCTCCTCTCCCCTTATAATACACCTTCATTCTACCCTTTCCTTTTAAAAACAGTTTCGGTCCCTTTCTTTTGCTTACTTAGTTTCCTCTCTTTCTCTCTCTCTCTGTCTCTCTCTCTCTCCGCTCTCCTCTGGAGGATGTGTAGCGTCAGCGGGTTCTTGAAGAAGCTGGGCAGCTTTTTATGACCCTCTTTGACACAACGGGGTGCGCTGTGTTCAAGGCAAATGTTGGTGTGCTTCTCTGCTTCCCAGTTGCGCCTAAATTAAACACACGCATTCATTAAAGGCAGACCCAGGGACAGACTTTCTCTGCGGGCACTGGTGGTCGTTAAAGGCTGTTTTATCGCCGCACACGCTTTCTGTTCGGCCACTTAACAAGCAGATGAAGGGCATGCAGCAGGGGAGTGACAACTTGAACATACGCGTCGAAAAACACACTGAATTGACAAGGTGAGGAAATGTGGTATAATGAATATACTGTAGCTTGCTGATGCAGTTGTGGTTGTAAATATTATTTTTAGTCAGTCTTCCTCATATTGACCATAGTTAGAAGTTACTGCCCTTGAAGTTTTATTGACATATGTAAAGTAAAACAATACAACAGTGAAGCATTCATTTGCTTTAACACTAAAGCTGATTGCAACTGCAGAGTTGGGTGACACACATTAGATGTAGTAATTTTATCCTTTATTAAAAATCTAAAATATGAATTGAAGCAGCTTTGAATGTGTGTTTGTGAGTGAAGTTGTTTATATGGGGTGAATCTCTCTTACCTGGCTCTTTGACGACATACAAGATGGACTTGCCACTGGCGTCTTCATAATATTGGAAACGCTCTACGCAGTCATCCTCGTCCTTGTAAGTGCAGTTCACAGCATTTGTGTCATGGAGCACTGCATTAATAAAACAAGATCAGTTTCTCAGTGTCTTTTTAATTGTTTGTGGTCTTATGAGCACCTGTACTGCAGTAATAAATGATATGAGCATATCTCACCTATTTCATCTACAAGCTCGATCTCATCCTTGCAGATTCGAGAGCAGGTGTTGTCGTCAAACAGCTTGCCCCTCTTGAAGTGCTTACACTCCACACACTCCCTTCAAGAGGAAAAACAAGAGGTCATCCCTTCATTTCAAGCAGGTTTCTGGATATATACATTCTTAGTGCAAGCTCAAATGTATGCAGACTGACTTCTTCATAGTGCAGGCGTCAGGGCAGGTGGGACACTTGTCGCACGTGGCCCCGTATGCACCGGGCTGGGTGCACTCGCAGGCCCCACACACACACTGGCCCCTGCCGCTGCACAGCAGACCCAGGCTGGACATACAGGTGTCAGTCCGTCTGGAGCAGTTGCAGTTCTCACCCTGCCAGTCTGGTGCACACTGGCAGAAGCCACAGTTACACACACCATGGCCTGGAAGGAGAGAAGGGAGAAGAATAAAAATGAAACATACAACCATAAAAAGTTTAATACAGACCTTAACATTTGCGTTAATTATGTTCACTATTAGACTTAATTGACTGACCATGGGATGTTGATGTGAATTTATAAATTCAGTTTTGAACCTTTTTGCAAATCATGATTATTTGGTAATGAACCCACCAAAATGCCTGTGTAGCTGAATCAGCCCCAAAAACATTAACATCCACATCGCACCATTTACTTCCAATTTACTTCTAATTCGTATATAGAAAAAGAGGAGTCTAATTAACAGAAAAGGAGTGGAAGACAATGTGATCAAGTGGAAGTCTATGTGAACAACAGGGTGTGTGATGTTAGCTGTTATAGGAGAGAGGAACAATTGGTTGCCATGAGTGTAAATACAATTGTTGTGCAGTGTGTTTTGTCATTTTGGAAACTCCAGTGTATCAAAAACAAAGTTGGGTGTTTCAACAATGTTTGTGTGGTCAGCTTCTCTGTGGTTTGTTAAGGGAGTAAATGACTAAAACCTTTGTCATATTCCTGCTGTATTTTCTGGTTGCAACATCATGTTTTACTGTCATTTGAGGGTTCCATGGTTACAGTCCATATTGCTCAGTGCCATGTTGTCATCAAAAACAGTGTATTTACATCTACTCAAAATGTTATAAATGTAATTTTTTCAGTGGCTTTGTAAAGTCTTGAATTCTGACCTTGAACATGGGAAAGCAGAAGTGGTAAGTCATATTCCTGCCCAGACACCTAAAACCTATTTCATTGGCTTTTATTTTTGGCTGCATGATTCAGTTCATGTGTGAGTATGTGTGCACATTTACTCCATGCATCCATATGTGTAAAATAGTGTGCATGGCAATAAAACAGTGACATTGCAGAAAAACATTGTGGCCTGCTGCTGCCAAACAATGCCCAGATAAACAATGAGACAGGAAGCTGCATGGTACGGTCTGACATGGATAAAAGAAGAGCCATGAACAAACTGTCATTACCACTTGACCACACGACCGCTGACTTTTAATTACATCATTCTGTGGGGGGGAAGAAGAATAGTCCATGCACTGAATAAGGTATTTCAAGACAACAGCAGACCATGTTCTACACACAGAACGTTTCCAGCACTCTCCCACTGGGGCCCTTTCTGCCCAAACATGGGTTTATTTTTAGCCTTATTACACCACACCAGCCAATGAGTAAGCAGAAAGGTATTTTCATGTTAATATATGGGCTTTGGGGAATAGAGCAAAACATTGCTTTGTGAGGGCAGCAGGAGGGGTGAGTGAATGATATATGAGATCTGACGATGCCATGAAAGCAGAAAGACATTCTGTATCAAAACTTTGTATTGTTCACTTAACAATGCTCAATTAAAAATATTCCCAGAGTAATCTCATTATTTGTGTCTACTATCTGTTATTACATAACAAAGAGATATTCCCTGAATAACCTGATAGAGGCCTGTAACTCCTTTTCGTCTCATGTCTTTCTCTGATAATTTAATCCCTCCATATCTATTTGGACAGTTGAATTTATACTCTCTTCTTATACTCTTTCCTGTCCCTTATAGGGCTGGTGTGAGTCAGGATGTGATTAGCTTAGCTAGCATAAAAATAGAGGTGGCAATAAATGGGAAACAGCTAAGTTACTATTTTCAAAGTTGTTGTTTTGTACGTAGATAAAACAAAGGAGAAAAATGTGTTAACAAGTCAGATTAAGAAATGTTGGCAGGTGTGTTTGTGATATTTGGACAGAGGCCAGATAGCTGTTTGCCCTTGCTTCCAGGCTTTATGCTAAGCTATTTCAGTGTTTGTGCTATACAGTACGTGGCCATGCTCTGATTCAAACATAGTCCACCGCTAACATTATAGTCACACCAGATAAACAGCCTAAATTACAGGGTCAGGCTATTGTTCATTTTGTTCATTTGATTTTAAAGATAAATTAGAGGTGGTAATGGTTTAGCCGTCAGAAAGATAGGCTACCTCCTAACATGAAAAAATCTTAGAAACTATACATCTCAGTTGTTGGTGGGATTTCTTGCAGGGATGTAATGTGTGTATAACTTCTTCAGGAGTGACAGAAAATGAACTGTTATCAGAAAAAGTGTAATGCCCACTTTACACAACTAATCCCAGACCGAAAGGTTACTCATAAGATCTCAATAACAAAGCCTTGGGCTAGCATCATGTGTGTTGACTTGATGACACACTGAGGTTTGGAGTTGAAGCTCTTAACAGTTACCAAACACAAACTCATTCCCTCTGTTTAAAAGTCTCAACCACAACAAAGAAACTCAAGAGTCCCTTCTGGCCGTCCAGAGCTACTGTCTGACTTGAAAAAGCTCTTCTTTGTGCACGAATGTTGTTGAACTCTGTGGTACAAAAGCTTTACTTGGCTGACACGAACATACAACCTGGGCTTACGTGTACACAGTGCACACATCACACTTTGTGTTTATTGTGAGAGGAGCCCATGTCCCGGACAGAGGGGAGTGTTGTTATTGTATGTAATTCTTCCCAGATGAGGTGGGTGGCAAGTCAGTGTGGTGAGGGGGATGCCAGCCCCCGGCTGAAAGGGTATTCAGATTCTCTGACACTCACACACAATCTTTATCATGGGTCAATGGGCCAGTTGAACCCCCTTCACTTTTCAGTTGTACTCATGTTTTGTCATTTGTAAAATGTGAAAATAATACAATTTAACATTTGTGAAACATTGGCTAGACTTTGTTTTTTGTTTTTTCTAAATGGGGGATGATCTCCCTCTTGTTTCCGTCCACTAACAGCTAAACTGTGGATAGCTTAGATTTATAATGGGAGGAAACAGCTAGCATGCAAAATTTGTATCTTAAATCAATTTTTATATTGGAAGAGCAAACTCCCCAAATCTGCTAAGTCTCAGTTATGTATAATTCATTGTTTTGTCCGTTCAATGTACAATTTTATACAACATGGAGGGTCTGAGTGGTCGCAACAAGAGAAAGTTCCCCAAGTTTGCTTCATAAATTCATTTACATGTCACCAGTAAAGCTGCAGCAGAGCCACAGTGGTTAAAGCAGATATCAGTGGAATGTTTTTGTTAATATAAGTCCTAAATAGTCCTATTTTCCGTCAGCAATCACTTACATGAAGTATTTCAGCCTAAACACGAGTCTCTCCGTCACTCTGCTCTGCTGTAACCCGAGGAGAAAATTTTCCTTGTGGGATACAAGTGTTATCCAATGAGGAGAGAGAACGGCATGAAGGGCTGTGTGTGCAGCCAAGGGATGCGCGTGAATGTGGTGACGTAGCACGAGGACCAATTGATGCCTGACAAGGGCGGGGGCTGCTAACTCATGGTGCGTTCAAGGAAACTCGTACTTTGTGTTTTTCCTTCCTGTGAAGTCATACCAGTTCGATCTGGTACGAGTTCACGGGTCGGAAGTTACGAGTGGCCGTTATAGGGAACTTTCACAGACAACAGGACGGTAAAAACACGAGCTACGGGTTACCTGGAACGCTACCAAGTCGTAGTTGTGACTTGAAGCTGTAACTTACGGTTTCAAAAGCCTGCCTTGAACGCAGCATTAGCCGAAACGGCCGTGCCAGTGATATCTGCTTTAATGGGCTTGTTGACTGATGGACTGCAACTTTTGACAAAAGACTGCTTTCTGACATTTCTTACACAAAAGAAAATGATCCATTTATTAAGAAAATAATGGATAAATTAAATGGATAATCACTGTCTCAGTCCTGTTCAAGTAACTTAATTTATCACAACAAATATTAAAGGGTTAGTAGCATTTTTTTTTAAAGTGGGGTTGTATGATCTACAAATAGCCCCTAAGTACTTTAATTGCAGTAGAAGACTCTCTGCACTCCTCCCGTTAGCAACGCCAGCCCATAGCCCTGCTCAGAGATTTACAACATACAGTGTTGTGAACAGACCCAAAGAAACGGCCTATTTTCACAGCCTAAAAGAGGTTTTACCTGAAAAAAAAAATACACAGTTCCATTGTTCGCTATAATATAATTTTTTCCAGCCCCTCAAAGTGCAGGAAAAACACAGTTTTTATTTGGACCTAACCAACTGCTGATCGGCGGGCGCTATCCCTGGGCGGAGGGATACGTGAGTTGGTTAGCTCCAAATAAAAACTGCGTTTTTCCTGCACTTTGAAGGATCATACAACCCCACTTAAAAAAATGCTACTATCCATTTAACCTCTATTTGGTTTTGTAAGATCTTACCTGAGCAGAGTTCGCCCTTGTAGCGCAGGCAGTTGAAGTCATCACACTCGCACAGCTTGCCCCAGACTTTGCCAAAGTCACTGCTGTGGCACACACACTGGCCACACACACAGTCCCCGCGGCCGCTGCAGATGGCAGAGTGTGGCCCTCCGGAGCCGGCGGGGCCACTGCAGCGGTCCTGCTCTGTGGGGTTGTAATCACCCTCCGCACACTCACAGTGTGGCCCCAAGCGACCGGGATGGCACTGGCAGATGCCGCACTCGTAGGTGCCGTGGCCGTGGTGACACTTGGGGCTGTCGGGCTGGGCTTTAGCCTGGCACTTGCAGTCGCACTCAAAGGTGACGGTGACGGAGAGGGAGTCCCTGAAGCCCACAGGCTTAATGATGAAGGTCTTCTTCTTCTGTTTGGGGCAACCACGAGCCCTGGCCTCCACACTGAAAGAGACCTGGGGAGGAGGAGGGGACTGGAGTTACAAACCATGGCAATGTTTGGATGTATTTGTATTCAATGCAAGTGTGCAAACACACACAGAAACATACTGAGACACACTGATCATGACTTTTTATCACCCTGGAGTAGATTACCCAACATGTAAAAGCACTTTACTTTAATGGCTCATTTGAATTTTCAGCATGACTGTACTGCACAACATGACATTACTACAGTATATCGCTGTTGGCAGATACAGTACAAAGATGTGACATGGGGAATGCTTCCATATGTATTTAGTCAAAGTAATTGTTAATTCAACATTGCATCCAAATCTGGTAAATGTCCAAAAGAGGGCAGTTACTACATCTGGTGAAACAGCCATATATGGAAAGGAGCTGAAGCAGAGAGAAAGAAATGTGTGGAGGCCAAAAAATGTCACCTGGAGTGAGGAGAGAACAAGGCAACGGGCCAAAGAGGCTGTGATAAAGAAAAAATGCAATAGAGGGACGGACAAAGAACTCTTTAAGCAAACAATTTGTTCTAACTGGAGATGACAGAAGACGTATGGAAAGACATGAAAACCAAGATGAGTTCAGAGACAGTGTCCATCCACTTCTTTCCATCATGTGAAAAAGGGGAAAAACCCACATGAAGAACATGTTGATAACAGCAAGAAGGGAAATGGAAAGATATGGCAGAGACAAGGAAAAATATTACATGGAACTAAGTAAGATGTTGTTTTTAGAATCTGGACATGATTGTGGCCCCTTGTTCCTTGATATTTTTAATCCCCAGACAGGACAGATATGAAGCAGCTGGCATGAGAGCTGTTACAACAATACATGTGTTACTATACTGGGTAAATACAGTCACCCATTCAGCCTTTTCTGTCCTTAAAATTAATTTAAGGACATTTTCTAAATCCCAGAACAACATATTTCCATAAACAGAAAACAGAACTCACTGTGTCTCCTACTTTGAGCCCAGAGCAGGACTTGAGGCCAGGGATGACCTCTGCATTCAGACAGGTGGCGTTAAAGGACAGGGACAGCTCCTCTGGGACGCCTTGGAGCTCCAGCTCCACCCTGGAACGAATTTTCTAGCAGCACCAACAAAAGAAACGAGCAAAAAAACACATACACATAGAAGGATGAGGATACAGGATTACATCTCAGTGCCAAACTCAAGACTTTTCAGTTTCAAATTGAAAATTAGGAAATTACCTTACTTACAAAACAAGTAATTTACTTCAATTTTTCTGTCATAGAAGACTTAACCTAAGTCATCACTACAAGTAAATTATAATAATTAGCCTACATTGTAATGATTATAATGATTTCCTCATTTCTATACACAGCATTTTCAGTTTCCTTCTGTAATTACATGTGTGCCAAGACAGTATACACAGTGTTTATTTGGGTGTAAAGACATGACTGTATGAACACCTGTGAAAACACCAAAATTCCAGCCAGGACTGATGATAAAATCAATTTCAGCTCCTAAGATGCTGAATATTTTCTGCATGATAATACTATATAAAACAAAAACAGTGAAACACAGCCAGGAGTCGCCTACATTTGGTCAGCTTCATGTTTCAGCAACTGTGGAATTTCTACTGAGACTCTGGCTCAACTGTACGTATGACTCAGACAGGGTGTGTGTCAACAAATACATGTCATCCCCTCAAACGCTGTCTAACCTAGGGTGTGTGTTTGAGTGTGTTACACTTACAGCATAGGCCTTCTGAATGAGCTGAATAACATTGCCTGAGTCGTTGGACAATGTTCCTACTGTGGTGCCAGGAATCAGCTCACTGTAGTTCTACAAGACAGAGAAACAGACACACACACTGAAGTTGCTGTTGTTGTGTATGTTTATCAACCTACACAGTCACAGAAATGATTAATACGTCTAATATTGTAAAATAGTCACATAAACATATATATTGAATATAAAACATGTCACAAGACAACTAATTACACAAATACATATTATTATGGTATATATAGCATAACATAAAGCATGTATTGCCAATGATAAAATAAAAGTCTGAGAATGAGATGTTTTACCACATACTGTATGTAACAGATGAGATGACGTGTTATAGCATTACACAGTAATTTACAAAATTATTAGTTTTAATAAATAAATAATTTTTCTTCATTGGCCAGTTAATGACAAGAAACAAACATGTACAAAAAAAGGAAGTTGATCGAAGAATTAAAAAATGTCACACCCTAAAAATGAAGAAGTGAGACAGTGGACAATACTGTAGTTGAACCTAAAAGTCATTTTGTGGGGAAAAAAAACTGAGTTTGTATGTTGCTCTGTATGAATAGTGCCTAACAGTGATTAATTCTGAATTCCCATTCTTCCAATGCAGGATCCAAGAACTGCAGCAAAAAAACAACAGAAAAACTGTGAGGTTTGGAGAAATGTTAGCTAAACGTTGCAGTCTGTTCAAGATGGGATGATTACACATCTTCTCAGGTTCAGTTTAAAAACATTCATTTGTGCATTCTTGCTTCGCAGTTGGTCACTGCACATTCAGTGTTTGCTGCTCTTGAATTGGACTTTAACAGAAAAAAAGGCTACACGTTAAACGTCTAAGTTCCTGACCTGGTACAGAGCAACCACAGGGTTGGTGACAGCAAAGATGAGGTTGATATTGTTCTCTGACATCTTTTCTGTGATCAGAGCAAGGGATGGGTAATCCTATAGGGACAAAGAGAGGTTAGCATTATGTCCACATAAAAACTTCTTTTGCATACGTCTACAGACCTGAATGTGTAAACTATTTCATTCTCTCTGCTTCTGTCTCTCTTCTCAGTCAGCCAGTACACTAATACTAACCATGGTGGTAGACATGCTGTACATATTGTCAGAGTTGAGGTGGCACTGCCCATCATTGGGCTGCACAATTCCTGCCAGACGACCATCCAGAGCCACATGAGTCTTTGCATCCGAGGTGAAGATCAGGAGATGGGAAGCACCAGGCCGCCAGCCAATCTGCTCCTGGTTCCATTCAAGCCACATGAAAAAGGAGGATTTTGGAGGTTTTTGAAAATGTAACTTTTCATCTTGTAGAATGTAAAACAGGATCAGAGTAACATGTGTGAGTGTGTATATGCACATGCAGCCTGGCTCTCCACCTTGCAGACAGCAGCCTGGATGATGGCATCAAAGCCTCCCTCTGGGGCATCTCGGTTCCTGGACACCATCTGCTTCTTCACTTCCTCTGTGAAGCGGCCCACCTCCTCCGTCAGAGACAGGACATGTTTGTAGCCAAACTGGGGCAGGCAGGTGGTGTTGATGCTGTCAATCAAACAGAGATCACTCAATCAGTCATTCATCAGCTGATCATCTGTTTAGCCTATAAGACATTTCTGACCTCTCTGTCAAAAGCCATCCAATTGTATGTATCTCATTATGTGGATGATTTGAGGAGGTAAACTGGTGTAGAAACAGGGAAATTTCCTGTTTCATTTAGGAAACTGTATATGGACATACTGTGGGGAGAACGAATAAAACCTCCAAAATATGTGTACACCCAATAGCTGCTGAGATATTTTGGACTAAACTGGTGAACTTACATTGCCAAACCTTGCTATGCCACTAGCATGACTACAACTACATGTAGCTAAACACTTCAAAAACAGTTAAAAACACAGTATTAAAAGTTGTTTCTCCTGATCCTCTTTTACTCCAACACTGAGCCCCTCTTTCTCACTGTTATGTTCACTGCTAGACCCAATTTCTCCACTTGTCTTATCTTTTAACCAAACATTCTTGGGGGCTGGAAATAGGCAGACTGTGTAAGGGAGAGAGTAACTGACCCCAGGGGACCTTAAACCATCAACTGCACCACAGAGTCACCCACAGGAGAGAGTGGGGGGGTCAGCAGCTTGCATTGGGACACTGTTAGATCACCAGCGGTTGATTCAGAGCAGCTGATCAAGCACTTCAGGGAGCCACTGTAATCCTTTAACAAGTGCTGTGATGCTGAGCTTCCCTCCATTTTAACTGAGCAACGCTGTGTTTAAAGGTGTCACTACAATGACATCATCTGAGTCATAATGAAGCTCCTTCCACATGCAGACATAAACAACCACTGAAATCAACACCAGTGGGAATGTATTAGGAATGTAAAAAAAAAATGCAGCCATGAAAATCTTTCCATTACAAAGAAGTCTGGATTCAGTCAAGATACATGTGTAACTACTGTACAAGGGAACAGGTTAACGCTGATCTTGATGTTCTCGTTCTCATTATGCACGTCCAGTTTTTAGAAATAGTTTGCCATTTTAGGAAATATACTTGTTTGCTTTTATTTAAAACTTGCACTAAAGTCTCTACAAATAAAAACAAATTAGCAACAGACTCAGATGGTTCTCATTTGCACTTGCATCGGATTAAATATGAGCAGACCTAAGTCATTTAGAAGGAATATAAATATATGTAAGTTCAGCAGTTCAGATCTGCACATCAAGTTCAGTATAAACTGCATTAATAATAGCAGGGAGATTTACCTGTAGCAGGGGTTCATCACAGCCTCTTTGGGGGAGATGTACATGTAAGGCGAGAGCGGTTTGTCCACAAATGCCCCAAAGCCCATGCGGAGGTTGCTGGTGGTCCGGTTCATGGCCTCAGCCAGGCCTTTACCCAGCGTCCTCAGGCGGAACAGGTCGTCATTCATGGAGTAGGAGAGGTCCATCAGGTAGTAGAGGTCCACAGGGTAGTCCTCCACCTGACGCACCTTCACTGTGAAGCGCTTCGCATCATCTGGAAACATATGAAAGAAATATTTATTTATTTACATTATTAGCTTCTTCTTCTTCTTCTTCTTCTTCTTCTTCTTCTTCTTCTTCTTCTTCTTCTTCTTCTTCTTCTTCTTCTTCTGAGGAAGTCATACTTCCCATGGCTGAAAAATCACCAAACTTTGCACAAAGGTCCAGTCCCATGCCAGATTCACTCAATTCCAAAGACATGCCCACAATAAACGTTTAAATTTAAAAACTTTAAAAATTCCTACCAAACCAACAGTAGATGCTACAGTTTTGAAACTTCACCACAATGTAGCCCAGATACTGCTGAAACTTTTGTCCACTTAAACTCATTACAAATTATGGAGTCCATCACTGTTTTTTTCAATAACTGTAAAACTTTTAAAATGTATCTCCTCCCACAATTTTTGCTCAACTGTCTCCAAACTTGCTATAGAGCATCTCCAGACTGTCCTCAACAAAACTCGTTTCTCGGATTTTTGATTTATCAAAAATTGAGCCTACAGTGCATGAAAAGGTTTGACTGTAAACAGTACTGTAAACATATACCATCAAATTCCTGATAAATACATTTTCAATCTTCATGAAAAAATTGAGCACATTTTGGAGTCATGGTTGATGAAGTTTGGCAAATATCAGAATTTTTATCTCAAAAACTGAATTTTCTAGAACATTTTGAATTCTGCTCTCATGGGAACAACTGCAGTCAATGTGAGAGTGGTATTTTAAACATCACATTTTCTCTTGTGAAGCAAAACACTTAGAGTTAAAAACAAATCACCAACATTTCCATGCTGTCTAGATAGAATTTATGTATTATCAGATTTTTGTTTAGATATTAGAATTTGTGACATTTTTAAAATCTGCCTTGACAACAGCTGCCTGGCTTGTGACTCCCTGAGTCTATGTGAGGAGACACACAGCAGGTCCCACTCCCAGTCTCCAGATAATTAGCTCAGTGAGTTAGGAGCTGCTTCTTGGTGTTGGAGGATGTGGGTTCAAGACCCAACAAGGGAGTTGGCTAAAACACCAGATGCTCTTTGTGAAACAAATGTACAAAATCTTAGAATCACAGTAGATGTTTGACAAATACATATCAGAATTTTACCTATTTTTACAGTGGTGTCAAATCTGCCTGCACGACAGTAAATGGCTTACTCAGTTTGTGAAGCCAATGTTGAACTGCCACTTGTCAATTAGCTCAGTGCGATAGACAATGGTCTTTGGTTCCAGATGTTGCGGGTTCAATCCTCAACTGATGCAAAGTGAATGTTACAAGGTCAACTGGCTTGTCTCGCTATTCTCCTGTTGGTTGCTCAGAATTTGCCAAAAAATAGGACCCGACCCATCGCTGCACAGCAACTATAAGTGTTTCTTTATTGTCTTCTTCGGCATGAAACACAAAGCCATGGTGATAAACAATGCAGATGAAACAGAGGACTCCTCTGCACTTCTGTATGTCTACAACTGCATTGCTGTTAATAATGTATTACTAAATTGAGAGGCTGACCTGGCCTGAGGGTGATCTGGAGTTTCTGGGGCTTGATCTGAGTGACGTCTTGTGTGGCTCCGGCTGCTTTGTTGCTGAGGGGCCGGTCCTCAAGAACCTGCAGTTTGCTGGTGGGAGACTCCAGCGACGCACAGCCTGCTGCCTGCAAGTTGGCCTTCAGGTCACAACGGGAAGAACTGGCAACCCCATGGCCAAAGTCCTGACAGAAAAACACAGTCATGCTTTTGGATAAAAGGTTCAAGCAGCTTATTTTTGGATTTCCCATCTGTAGTAAAGCTGTGTTGAGAAAGAATATTGGATTTGTTTGGAAAGGGATGATACAATGCAGAAACGGAAGGACAATATGTTGCTGTTGTTACACAGTCTCCTGGAATGAAGAAACACTCAGGCATCTTCAACCAACTCTGGACTTGAAGACAAATTCCAACTTATATCAAAATTAACTAGAATATTTCCTCTAAGAAATGTTGCGAGTGCCACCGGGTGTGATCTCTGTCAACATGGGAATCAAATCAACAACCTTAACAAAGGACTCACACATTGAGCAGACAGAGCTAATCAGACAGACACATGAACTCTCTGAACACTGACATGAAGGAGCTGTCAACCTGTATCTGAACATCCTCAAATATTTCAACCCATGATCCTGAATGTAAAGAAGTAGAGTACTCAGGCTGAGCATGTCGGGCTGAGAAAATGTTGCTCTTGAATGGAAGGAGGAGTCGACAGTCGACACAAATTAAACTTTGAACCAGAAAGTATGATGCAGTCACAGGATGACGGTCACCGTGGCATTAGCGCCAGGAAACTACAAGTACATGGCGTAATGGGAGGATCTGACATTTAATAGACATTATGAATGTGCTCCTTTGACCTTCACCAGAACTTATTTCATCATTCTCAACAAACCAGTGAAATAAAATCACCTGTATTCTTCTCACAGAGATTACATGGCTGGTGTGGAGGTCTGTACCACCCTGCACCAGCAGAAAGCTCATTGCCTACATGAAATGAAGTGGAACAGAAACCCACCTCCTGCAGGCACCACGCACAGCTCGGGTGCACAGCCAGACACTGCTTGCATGTGCTGGCTCCTCTGGAAGTGCAGACATTTGAAGCTGGAACCAAAAGAGAAACACATTTTTCCAAAACCAAAGTGATCTTATTCATTTCCAATTGCTAATTCTCTTGTAACTGTGTTTACTTACAGTATTTTAACGAAATAGAAAGAAGAATGAAATCCAGTTTTCAGTGGATATATGGTTGTGCAATGTAACATTTACTTGAGCACTATACTAAATACTTCTACTCTTATTATATTTCAGAGGGAAATACTGTGCGTTTTACTTATACAATGATTTTTCAAATTAAGAACCCAAAGAAAAAATTAGTAACAAAATAAAAATGTCCAACATTTCTGTAAAAGCTATTTGTTTCTTCTATTGCTTCTGCCACATCAGTCATCTAAAGAACTTCATCAAATTTAAGGTGGGGCCCAATCTACTGTATAGATTGATAATCACTGAGCTACCTGACTGTACATATGAAGTAGTTACAACTAGCTCCATCTAGGCCAGCAACAGTGAGTACTCTATCTAACAGAGGAAAGTTTCAAATGCAAGACATTTCCTTGTAATGAAGTTCTTTTTTCTTTCTATTTTTTTTTTTTTTTTTTTACATTGTGCATTTTCTCACTGTGCCAATTTTCCAAATTTCCCTTTTTAGACAACTATTGAAAACAAGCAAAGCAGCTTCATCTGGACCTGTGTACTAGATCATGCACTTTGAAAACATCATTATTAAAGTATTTGCAGGGTTGAAAAATTGCCTACAAACCGCAAAAGAATGCATTGTGTGTCTTATTATGAAAAGCCAGCTACACAGGAGCAAAAAGCATGGAAACAGTAGAGCAATTACAACTTACCACAAACTTGTGCTATCCCAGTAATGATCAGAGCACACATCCATAGTAGCCGCTGCGCCGGGAGAGCTCCCATCCTGGTGCAGGCTCTGGAAGCAAAGAGCCTGCCAACGGGCTCCAGGGCGAGTACAAGCGGGACAAAACAAGAAGAAAAAAAAAAACTTAAATCTGCAATCGACACAACTCCAAATAGAGTCAAATGTTTTAGACCCACCTCCCCAACTCCACATCCATACCTCTAATTACCATACTATGAAATACAGTGGGCGGAGTGAATGCAGCATGCCAGCATCTGATCTGCGTCTTAGGGCGCACTCACACTAGGGCCAGTTGATCCGTACCGTGCTGAAGCCCGAATGCCCCCCCTCCCCTGTCCCCCGCTGGCCCGCACTCACACTGCCTCGAACCCAAGCATGCTCAAGCACGGTTGCCTCCGACACATACGTCATCACGTTGACATACCAACACGGCGGATGCGCTCTGACTGCACAAAGAACGGCGCGTTGACCGGTTGTCATGGTTATCTTGAAGTTTAATCAAAGCGACGTTAACTAGCAATGTTTACGGCGCGACGTAATCGTTAAGTGACTGTTGTTTACATGCGGTTGCAGACACGTGGTGGAGAACGAGCCCGCAGCGTATTATGTGTGCGCATTCCTGGCCAAGCGTACCGTGCCCAAGCACACCTCTCCCAACCGTGCCGGGCCAGGGAAGTGTACCGTGCTCAGGCACGGAACGCTTGCACTCACACCAGCAATAGAATCCGGACTTTAGGGGGCAAACGTGCTTGGGCACGGTACGATTGCCTAGTGTGAGTGCGCCCTTATTCTGGGGGGTTTGCAGGTCTTGGGCATCAGACGTGAAATGACTGTGCAGCGCTGCTGTTTGGCCTGCTGCGTGTCAAAAAGTTTGTACTGCATAAATCATTGGATATAGTAGCCTATCTGTGGATAATATTTGCACGCCATAGAAACAGACACATTTTATTCAAGTTTATTTTTTATTTTTAATTAATTAAAAAAAAGGCTAGCCTACTCATGCACTGAAAACTTGCAGGTTATTGTAATGACTGAATTCAAAGGCCCGACTTTCAGTAAACAGTACTAAATTAAGAGTTCACTGTTATCAAGTTTCTATTAGTTTTGTTTGAATATACACTGCCCACTAATGGACATAATCTGTAAGGACAGGTGTCACCAACACAGCTGCACTCCTGTGGTAGGTGGTAGGTCTAGTGTAGCTGCTGAGTGCACGTGGGCAAATGCGTTTTAATTACTGAAATGAGAGTTACAATAAAAAATGAAACTTGGCCTGAAAATTGTCAAATATTTAACATTTCTATGGATTTGTCATAGTTCGCCCATGTCCTTCTGAATTCCTCCAGTTATGAGAATAAAAGTTGCTGCTGGCCTGTAGCCTACATGATAATAGCCAAAAATAATAATAATATTAGGATATTTAAACCAATCGGAATGCAGCTATAGACCAAAAGTCCACCTGTGGCTAAAAACTAGGCCTACAAAGTGCTGCAAATCATCCAATAAGAACGCAGGTAAAAATCAACCAATCAAATCAATCATAATGCAGATACAATCAGACTGACCAGCTACTAACAGACTGTGCTTTTTGCTGCATTTTCTCCCGAGGTTGACTTTCTGGTGCAAAAAATCCATCACCTTCCTTGAACAGCATCTTCTTCTCAGGTGAGTTTGCCACAGGCGCCACGCTGCAGTATGAAACGTCCTCCTCACTCCAGACCATAGACCAGACCCAGCTCCTCTCTGACTCCCTCTGTTGACCAATAACGTTAGATCAGTCTGGATGGATGCACTTCAAATCATACTAGAAAGCTAAATATGCTTTCTAGTGTCATTGTCTAGAGCCATTACTCCCTCTGTTGCTAAGGTAACATCAGAGACGTTCTCATATCTAATCTAGAAGGATTTTGGTAACATTCCAAACATTAGCTCAACGGCAGCCTAGTTAGCTAAATGGCTCGCTAGCTAGCACAGCTACCCAATGACACAAGCCTCGTAATAAAATGAAGCATATAACGTATAATATAATGTAACCATATGGTTTAACTTTGTTTTAACTGAGTCACTCTTTGAGAACTAGTGACTCACTGTTTGGGCCTCGTAAAGTCTCCTTCCATAGGCTACTTCCTGTACATCCTGTTGGCATTCAAACACTTCCTGTCAAAATCCTTCTTGTGTCTGTAGTGTATTTTCCACCTGAACATTTTTGCATACCACATGTCATACGGTATCCATAAACTGCTGGTATCATATGACATTTTTCTTTACACCCATTGTGCATGTATTTAACATAGGTCTACATTTTAGTGGCGACAATGGCTAGACTAGAGAACTAATTGGGTGAATTGGGTAAAAAAAAACTAACTAACCATGAAATTTCCCAAATTTATTCTTCTTTACATTTAAGACATTTACATGTTTTCGATTAACAAGTTTTGTCAAACTGTATGTCTTAATATGTAAATGAGATCATACAAAATATGCACTCATTTGCATACATTTCCAGAACACAAATCTGATACTTTCAAAATTCTTTTTTATTTTATTTTTTTGTTTTGTTGACATAGTCAAGTTTATGAGAAAATACTATCACCAGTCCTAAAGTTTTTAGGAATAAAATGCTGTATAAATCAGATTGTGAATATATCAACAATCCCCTCTGTAAAAACCTTCAGAATAGGCAGAAAGTGTCTGTAGGTGCAACTGAAGCTGAGATTTTTAGCTCAGAGTAGCTATAAGGAAAAACTCATTTTGTGAAAATGGCCTTTAAAAATTTGTATTGTAGCCTAAAATTCCATAAATCTTTATTGTCAATCATACTTTTCCGATTTTTTTTCCCGCCATATCATTGTGCAGGAGAGAGAGAGCTTTACAATGACACCTGACATAACATGGGTCAGACAACAGGCACAAAAGAAGACAAATGAAGTAAAATAACCACCTTAATGTGGATTTTCTACCATTTTTATCCACTATTCTGAAAGAAGACCAGGAAGCAAAATAACGCAAAATCTCAAAATTGATAAGTTCATGAAAAAACAATGTTTTTGCCTGAAGTGTCTCACCTTAATTAGTTTAGCCTCAGCTGGAGAGGATTTTTTTAAAACCCCAATAGCTGTGGGCGCGTGACCTGATAAACTGTGTGAAAACAAGATATGAGGCCACTGTGGATGAACACAGTGTCCCACATCAAAAATAGAAACCGTTTTATTAATAAAACTATATTTCATTCATTCATTCAAACCTTTATTTATTCTCGAAAGGACATTGAGGTTTTACCCTCATTTACGAATACGAATGACTTTATTAATCCCCAAAGGGATTAATACCAATAAACAAGGAAGGAATACTGAGTTTAATAGTTTTGATAGTTGGCTGCTGACATACTGGTACAGTAATAGCCTACTAATTTAACCAAAGTTTTTTTTTTTCAGACATTTTTCCTTTGAGACTGTTCTAATATAGTACTGACTAGAAAAGTAAAAAAAAAAAAAAGAAAAAGAAATTGTTCATTTAATGATCAACCTTAGTCTTATCTAGTTCTGAGCTCCCCACCATCACCCTGCATGGCTGCTGTGTCGCTGTCTGATGTTGTACCTTTTCTATCCACAAGATGTCATGTTGTTGCAAGAAGTAGTCTAGAGAGTCATGTATTTGCATGTCTGAGGATGACACTCTTTCACATCTTCTAAGCTTAATATTCAATCTGTCAGACTTTTGGCCTTGGCTAAGCATGATTATGATACTGAATCCTGGATGGTTGACTGGTGTTTGAGGCTGCTAGGGAATACACATATTTCAGATTGTTTACAGGCTTCAAGGGAACACTTGTCTACGTATTTTAGACATACAGACTATCTTGTTTAATGTTAAAGCTAAAATCCTTCAAGGTGATCTGTACTGATGTTTTGACACTACATAGAAGCTGAACCTGCCTGAGGATGTTTTGGAGAATCCAGTGACAATGAAGATTTAAGGAATTGAGGGATGTTTTGGAACATTTAGTTCTCGACGATTTTGTTCTATTTGCATCTTGCTGGCACTGTTTCATTGTACTGAAAGTTACAGCTACAGAGCCAACAGCCATGCTGTTGGCATGGCACTGAGATGTGAACAGGACTGGCGAGCGGAGCAAATCCTTGGGGCGCGCCAGATGTAAACAGTGAGGCAGAAGAAACACAGTCGCCAACGGAGACAGTGAGGACCAGTCCAGGGCAGTCGCACTTACTTGAGCTTGTCGATTGCAAAGATGCTCAGAATATGTGAAAGTACACAGCTTCAACTTTACATTTTGAGGAAACCCAATAATAGAGAGATATATTTGTATAATGAAACAATAGTGCAGCAAAGTGAAGCAAATTTCTGTTTGTACCTCTGTCTTTTTCATTGTCTCTCTTCCTCTTGCCTTTACCCATCCTCATCGGCTGTTCCTCCTCATTTCTCCATCCAGTCAGCCTCTTATTGCACAATTCTCCATCTCTTTCTGTTGCTTCACATTTGCCTTTCCCTGCTCTCCTTTTAGACACTTCCCTCGGCAGTTGCACAACGTTGTATGAGGAAAAGGCTTCTCTTTTCCCCCGCAGGTTTGATTGACAGCACCCCTTGCACACACTGCAGTATATGTGTGTATGTGTTGTGTTCATGGGGGGTGTGCGCGTGTGTCTTGGCATCAACTACTGTCCTTAGAAGTTTTAATTGCAGCATTTGGTCTTTCTTCTGCGGGCCACAGGAGCATGTGTGGGTCTGTTTCCCTACATGTGTGTGTATGAATGCTGCTTTGGGGAAACAGCAACAAAAACCAGTCCAAAGGTTGCGAAAGAGCTCTCCCTCACTGATTCATCTGAGGAGTGCAGGCACATGTACGTGCACACACACACACACACACACACACACACACACACACACACACACACACACACACACACACACACACACACACACACACACACACACACACACACACACACACACACACACACACACACACACACACACACACACACACACACACACACACGCACACACAGAGGGGTTGTGTGTTGACTTAAGAGTTAATGAATGGATGATTGAGGGCTGCAGGGGTTGGGGAGAGCAGTGCCGTGGAAACAACCCCTCTTTCCCAGGAAGGAGCATAGAACCGGACCAGAGTAAGAGACAAAGAAAGGGATAGAAAACGAGTGTCTTAGAGATAGAATGAAATTCAGATTGTGTGCGGAGAGCAGAGGGGGGGCTGTGGGGCGAGCTACTTGAAGCAGAAGCATTCTAAGCAGCAATAAAGCAAGTTGCATGTACTTGACAAGGACCCAAAAGGAAAGAGAGAGGGAGAGAAGCAGCTGTTGGAGGAGGAGAGTGAGACAAAGAAGGAGCGAGGGGCTGTCCTTACTTGCTCTTCAGTGTGAGGAGTGTATGTGGGAGGAGGCAGGGGGAGAGGGAGAGCAGGAGAAAAGAAGGGCAACAAGAAAGGAAAAGAGCAAGCAGGCACTGAGCAGTATGTTTGGCGTGTAAAGGGATAAATATACAAGTGAAAGTACGTGAGTGTCTTGCATTTGTTGCAGCGGTCCCTTCTCCTCCTCTCTTCCCGTGCTGCACAACTTGGACTGAGGGAACATGCAGCAGGGCTGGACTCCTCCCTGGCTCGCTGCTGTCCTGCTGGGGCTGATGGGACTCCTGGTCTCGGGCTCGGACTTCCAGCATCACCGATACGAGGACATGGTGCGAGCCCTGTTTGCAGTGCAGAGCGAGTGTCCCTACATCACCCGCATCTACAGCATCGGGCGCAGCGTGGAGGGGCGCCACCTCTACGTGCTGGAGTTCAGTGATAACCCGGGCATCCACGAAGCATGTGAGTAACACCTGATTCCCTGTCTGGATGTCCAGTGTGGATACATCAAGATCAAAAGTGGTTGAACACAGGTTGATAACTATAGGCCAATATAAAATGATCCATAAGAGCCACACAGCAAAGTAGAAGTTAATACAATGTTCGGGTTTTAACAAAATGTGAAATCTATTTATATGTTAAAACATGTAAATGACAGCAAGTTGAGACTATTTCAGACAGACCTGTAACATGGGTGGTCTCTGGTGGTACAGAAAATGGATTTTAAACAATTCTGCCCCCAGCCCGTTCACTGGCGACCCATTCTGTGTATTTTGTGCTGTGGGGAGTGAGAACATAGCTGGCAGAAGACATTGCAGTCTGTGGGGGCTCTGTTGTTTTCCCCCCGAGGAGATGAAATGCAAGCTTTCGATTTGGCTTTTATGTCGCTGGATTACTGTCCGGCTTAAACAGCGAAGACAAAGAGGAGAGGCTGGCTTATTTGATAAACATCAGTGACCAGAAACAGTGGAAAACCCAACGTGAATGTGGAAAGGCAAAAAAGTGAAAGAATTTTGCAACATCTGTGACTCATTTCAATTTTTGCCATCCAACCACTGACAAAATCTGGGGTGTTACTCAAAGCTGAGCAGATGACACCGGGGGTTCAGTCTGAGTCAACAAGGCTTTAACCCTGAACCCACTCCTGCAAAAAAAAAAAAAAAAAAGAAGCTTTGATTGTTTTTCCTCACTCGTCCAAACCGCTGAATCAGCTTCAGGTGTTTATTTTGCATATCGGTTGCAAATTGAAAACAATAAACTCGTTACAGCTAGTGTTTGTATTGAAAACAGGCCAAAGGGTCGTACTCCTCATGTAAGTGATTTCAAAAGGCTTTTTCATTCTTCCATTCTTTGTTATAGCAGCTACTTGGACAAAAAAAAGAAAAAGGAAAGCTTGACAACTGCAGGGAATGCTTTTTTGGCTATGCCTGAGCTTGCTTTTTTTTCTGCATCTGCACACGTAGGGGCTTCCTTCAGTAGAATAGAAGGATGTGTGCCTGCTCTGTTGCAAGGTGACCAAGAGTGAAAAACAGGAACTGTGCACTTCACGGAGGGGAGTGACCTTAGGTCTTGTCTGGGTCAACCCCCTTGCACCCTATAGGAAGTTCATGTCTTTCACATGCTGCTCAGTGTGTGTGTGTGTGTGTGTGTGTGTGTGTGTGTGTGTGTGTGTGTGTGTGTGTGTGTGTGTGTGTGTGAGTGAGTGTGAGTGTATGTGTGTTTTTTCTCTAAGCACACTCAAGCCAACACTGTTTTCTGAACTCAAGGCCAGTTGGCCCCTTGTTAAAGAAAAGGAGGTGAATTGCAATGGCCAAGCTGCCATTTGGGTGCCTGAAGCAATTAGAGAAGGGTGTTCATAAATTTGGAAGTATCTGCTCAGCCACATAATGCCCCAACCCCAGAAACCCACAATTACTTCTTCGTGTGAATAGAAAAAACTGCAGGCGGTTACAATAGTTGCAGGGCTATGGTCTGTGGACACACACATGTATAAACTCTATTGTATTTTGCCAGTGTTGAACAGTAGCTCCGGCCTCTAGCTGCCGTGTTTGGGGTCCTGCAGGTCTCAGTGATTAATGAAGGACCCCTGGGAGGACGGAACCCTATACAGAGAGGGAGACTGTTTGGATAGGTGGCTTACCCAATCAGCGACAGATAATCATAGGAATGCCAGATGACCTTATCCAAATAACTCAATCAGCTGTAATCAGACTCACTCCCCAGAGCTCACCTTTGGCTGAACCGTAGGAGGATCCTTATCAAGAAATTGCAATAATGCAAAAAAAAAAGAAAAAAGATTAGGCTTTGTAATTAGTTGAAAGTAAGAATATGTGCGGTTTTTGAAGGGAAAAACTAACACAATCGCCCTCAGACAGTTGACAAATTGAATTTATATACACTATAAAAGGCAGCCATTGTCTGTTTAAATACACAGTCTCACTTGGTCTGATATGATCAGTAGCTCATGGCGGCTAATGTTAGCGAAGGGGAACTCCACATTAAGGTCACATCAGTCCGTTTACATGTCTTTGGGGGAACTACTGCAGAAGACAGATTGCCTCAGGTGAGGTCAGAGGAGTCAGGGTTGGTCTGGGGGTGTGGAGTTCTCCCCCCACCATCGTAGCCTTCCTCTCATGTCGGCACAATGCTAGTGGCTACAATAACTGCCCACAACATAGCAACGCTCAAATCTTTAATCAAACTGTCACAAGTGGAGTTCCACTGCACTGGTGCACTGGGCCAGTGTCTGAAATACAGAAATGATAAGTGCAGTGCTAATTAGTGGAGTATTTCTTCATTTTGCTCAATGGCTCTTGTGGTACTTTTATACAAAATTAGCACAGTTTCATAAGGAAAGCATAATGAGAGCATATTGAATTATGGTTAAAGCCTTGAAAACATTCAGAAACTCAACACAGCGGCTGAAAGCCTCATTAAAACACATAGGCTGAAACATGGGAGAGACAGCTTAACAAGCCAGTGTGCTCTTATATGTGTATGTATGTGTGTGCACGCTCGGCCAGTCATTTTAAATGTCACGCTTGGCAGCTCTGTGTGGTTCTTTGACCTCATGCCCACCACCCCCCCAACCCCCCTCCTTCCTTACACCTCTCCACTTCCTCCTCAGTGGAGCCAGAGTTCAAGTACGTGGGCAACATGCACGGCAACGAAGTGCTCGGCCGTGAGCTGCTCATTAAGTTCTCCCAGTTTCTGTGTGAGGAGTACCGGGCCGGAAACCAGCGGATCATGAGGCTGATCCATGACACGCGCATCCACATCTTGCCCTCCATGAACCCAGACGGCTACGAGGTGGCTGCCAGACAGGTAATGTACACTGATAGCACAGTACATGCATTACCCTCGAGCCAAAAGAAAAACAATGGAAAGTCTTCCACGGGGGCGCGTTTGGCCGTTTTTCTTAAGTAATCATTTGTCACTTGTGGAGAAAAAAGTTTCCACATTTTTCCTCGATTGTTTTCATGCCAGTGGAAATTTTAGCAATGTTACGGTCCCTGAGTGAAACTCAATACCTGCAAGTTGAATCACAGCTCGGTTCACATTCAACACACATCTTACTTGCCCCTGTCCCATCACGTACAGTACGACTAAAAGTATGCAATTTGATATAAAAACGTGCATAACCGTGTTTTAAGATGAGCAACTCAGAGCCAAACTCTAGCACGTCATTTTCTCCCACTCTTCACTAATGCCTGTAATATTCCCATCGATCAGCTCCCTGAGAGAGGCCCCAGCTTTCTAGCAGGGATAATTACATGGGCTGTGAAACAACAGACACACACGCAAACCCCCTTTAACACACACCCACACACGTGCACAATCTCTTTTGAGACTAATTATATGTCCTGAGGAGGCCAGTTGCACACGAAGGCCCCACTCGTTGCCACTCAGACGACACATGCACACAACGCTGTAATTTGTTGCATCAACAGATGTTTGGGTGCGACAGCATCTGGAAAACAATGGGAGGATTGTTTCAACCGGGGAGGGCATAGAATGATTTGGAGGTAGTTATTGAGCTTTTGAGGAAAAACAACCAAATTTATTATATCTATGATGTCAAAGAAGTGTAAGATTAAAGCAGCTTTATAAAGGGTTCAGTCAGTTCTCTCTCTCTTGTCTTGCCAGCAGGGTAGAAAGTTCTGCACAATCCTGCAGGGAAATGTTTATAAATACTATGCAGATCCAACAAGACACCCTATTTTGGAAGATACTTTGTGGAGTAACCTCAGTCACTCGACAACTCTGCCGTACAGTCAATAACAAAAACACATTTTTGGAAGGAGACTCAGTGATAAAAGGTCATCTTCAGATGGACGACCAGCGCAAACAAAAACATGAATTCCAGGATTCTCTGACTCCCCAGTGTAATAAATCAGTCTGTAGCCAAGCCAATAGATCTGGGAGGCTGTGATTAGTCACATCAGTGCTTTGAGCTAAACGTAAGCATTTAGTTGATATAATGTTTATTATGTTCATCTTAGTTCTGTGTGTGCGAACATTTGTGAGGCAGCACTAACTGATAAACTGATAAAATGCTTCCATTAAACAAATTGATATTTTATCCTAAAATCATGAATATGACATGTGCATCAACTAAGTTGTGGAGACATTTCCTCATTAACCATGAATATGAACAAGGCTGTGGCAAGATAAAAGTCAGGGAGTCATAAAAGTCATTAGGCTTCCCTCTCTTGGGATTACAAGGGTCTGTACAAAATCCAATAGCAGCAATTATGAGATTTTCCGCCTGCATTGACCAACAGATCTTCATTACCATCCGTAGAGCCACATTACTAGCATGGCTGTAGACTTACAATAGCGTGCCATGCCATGCAATGCTACTTTTATTATAGCCAGGACTGAGAGTGGCTTGGAGCTCTTATTCTTGTTGACTTTGTCTTAACGTTCATTAAAGTGGTTTGAGAGGCTTTGGATTCCTAAGAGAACAAGTTAATTGCTGTGGATTAAACCTGTTGGAAATAATTTACCATTGTTATACTGAAGAATGCCTGGGCAGAGTGTGCAGTATAAAAGCCAGTTTTTCCTTTTCTGCTACCGAGCACTAAGAAGAACCACCAGGCTCCAGTTTTACACACTTGATTGAGTTTCCTTGGGTCAACAGGGTCCAGAGTTCAACGGCTACCTGGTGGGTCGGGGCAACGCCAGGGAGATCGATCTGAACCGGAACTTTCCAGACCTGAACGCGCTCATGTACTACTACGAAAAAAACAACGGACGAAACCACCACCTGCCCCTGCCCGACAACTGGGAGCAACAGGTCAGTGCTGCTGGATGAACACTGAGGAGACACATACTGTACGCCGCCATTTATCTTTGCATATGCTGACAATATGTAAGCATGTTTGGGTCAGAAAGATGAATGAAGACATTTTTTATGCTTGTGTCAGTGTGTGTTCAGTGTTTGAATATGTAGCTTAATAATGAGCAGCTGTAGGACAGCTGAGTTATCTTGGCTTCTACTTTGTTGACATGAATGAATTCATGAGGTTTTAACAGGCTCAGAACCTGCTGCTGGTCCAGCTTTAATCAAATAAAAAGAAACTATGCATACATTAAACTTCAAATTATCTTTAAGCCTCAGAAATTCAACAAATGGAAATGGAAATACAGACGTCCTCAGCAACACTTGATACTATACAGTCTGTAATGTATATGAAGACTTTCAGCTCAAGCTAAACATTTTTGTCTCCCCATCACCACCATGAGAAATTGCACTGAGCTACTGAGCGGTCTCAGAGTGTGGCTGTTAGCTGCCACCCTGAGGTGCTGCCTTCGTCTCCACATAGCTTACAAACCTGCCGTTTCACTCAGCGCCGCCCGCTCCTCGCCAAGTCTCGGTATCCCAAGATCGCAAATACCTTCTTTCTTGAAATAACCGATACATTCATCACTGCGCTCTCTGGCACTCACGGAGCCCAGGGTGTGGACAGGTCTGTTGCTATGAGACTATTGGGGAATCGACTTGCAAAGCTCTGTGCACCTTGAAATATTTCGAACCTGGCAAAAACACACAAAGCTCCCTGCACTGTCAAGTACTATACATGCAACTACATGTTCTGTCCAATGCAAACTTGAAGCCTGCTCTACAAAATGAGTAATAACAAGGGAAGAAACTTAAGTATTCATTCAATAATATTAAAAAAAAACTTAGGCTGCTGATGTATTTCATATTACATAGCAATGGACAGTCCATGGTTTAGCTTGGCTGTGGGAGAGACATGGCTTCAATCTCAGTGACTGAATATTTTAGATCCCTGCTGTGTAAAATGAGCAGAGAACAAGTGCAAGGACACAAGTGTGTGCTGTGAAACAGTTTTTTACTGTTTAAGGTCAGATCCCAGGGGACACATCATCCACTGTCATGTTATCTTCAGCTGGCCTGGCCTCTGCTCCTCACTTCCTGAAGCAACTGACTGTTGTTACTATTGGATAATAAAATGTCTAAATAATCTAATAATAGAAACATTACTACAACTTTCAAAAGTCAAACAGCATTAAATATAACGGGTCTAATCACACTGTGTCACCATTGCCTCATACAACCTCATACGAATATGTCATTACTTGTCATTACTTTAGGTTTGATGGTAATAAACTATGTAGTTTTAATGTAATAACTCAGTTTTATGTAACTGTCCTCTGTCTATTCAAATTAACAGTGAGAAACACACATGAAGGAAACAACACAACACCCCACCCTGATACACCCAGCTGACATACAGCCGGACAAAGAAAGAGATAAAAAGAAAAACATTTGTTCATATGGTGATATTTTGTATCCTCAGTGTCCATATCCATAGTAACAGAAATATTCAAACAGCCTGATCCGGAAAAATACACAGAATTTAATCTACACTATTAAATAGAAGCTATAATCTGCTACAGTGCTTATCCCATGTGCAGTTAGAGTCAGATGAGGAATGCTTAAACCCTGTCAGTAAACATTTTAAGCTGATTTGACAAGATATAACATGATATAGAGAATTGATTACATTATTATTTGCTATTTTCACATATCAGTTAATTTGTTTTGATACTATGCTATGAGCTGCAGATGCACCGAGAGGACTGACGTTGGTCCTTCTAGTTGCGGGCTGGCTGTCTGGCCACTTGACTGCTGCCTGAGAGAGATGCACATAAGAGAAACTGTGCTGCTGTTACAGATACTTCATTCAGGTCAGGATTGTATCCTCACAGGCTACATGAAGCCACAAGCCCCCTGCGCTGGCCTGCAGGCGCGGACATGCTGCATTTACATGAGCCAAATGATGAGGTTTTATCCAATGAGTTTAGTGAGAAACAGTCACAGTTTCCCCCCTTTTCCTTTTAAAGAAGTAGACTAAGACAGGGGAGAGCTGGGCAAGCAGCTGCAATAACTGACAAATCCAACACCTCAGGGCCTCCTGACTCTGACTCCTGCATGAAGAAGCACTTTTTTTCATTCTCAAATCACGCAAGTAATTACAAAACAGGACCGGCGCTTTGCTCCAATCTCAGTGTTTCCCCAGTGTCGTTATAATTTTTCACACTTAATTTCACTCAGGAATCCACTTTTTTTTAGGTTTCCACCTCTGACAGCGGGAATCTGTTCCTAGAAATACTCTATTTACTTAGCCTCTGTAAAAGAGCCCACTTCACACCATGAGTCTGGGCAAAATGCTTTTGCAAGAGCATCTGCTGACAGTTGATGGGCCTGCAGAGGACGTCCCTCATACAGTGTGAAGATACGTAACCACAAACTGACATGGAAGCATTGAGTGATCCAGAATGTGTGGATTAGTATAAAACAACAGGCTGTTCCCTCCCTGTCGGTGCAGTTATTTTTATATCGTACTGTTCCACTGAGATATGATTGTCAGTGTGTTTTTTTGTGAGTGTGTGTACGTGTGTGCCCTTAATGTATGTAACCCTACACCATGGTGAAAGGTCTGACTTCAAAGCACTGATGGAAGGTATAGAAAGATCCATATATCATAAATACCTGCCACTCCTCAGAACACAAGCCCTGCTCCTTGCTGCACCCAAGGCTACTGGGCTCTGACTGCACCGTTTATTCTTCAACTTTGAATACACTGTTTATTTTCCTGCATACTTCCTTCAAGGGGAGATATTACTCCTTGTCTACAGCTATGAGTATGTGAGGATAGTTAGCACTGACAGAGAAAAAAATAACAGCATGATCTGGAATTGAAAGGGCCGTGTCTGTAGTCTGGATGTCTGGAGGTTACAGTATGTGTGGTTTGGTAATGTGACGCAAAAGCTGAACCTCTTTGTGCAGAAGGACATGCACTCATCAGTGATGAAAGTGGCTTTGTGAACAGATCATTATTAGATCATAATCATTATTTTCCTACGATTGGCTTGTTTTAGATTTACTGTAGAAGCAGCTATTGTGTTTCCATCCTGGCAGCTTTTAATACCAGTGCTGCATCATCTTGTAAACTCATCTTTCTCCTTGAATTCCAGCCTCAACAACAGAAAAGGAAGGACTTTAAACTCATCCCTAACCCCCACGCCTGATTTATTTTGTCTTGGTAAAGTCAGATAAACTGCTGCATTGGGGGAAAGTGTACTGGGAGTCAGGCTGAAGGATACTTTCAAGGGCTTGAGAAAAGAAGAAGATACCTTGAAGAATGAACTGTGCTGCCTGTAAAGATTAACCTGTTTGTTGAAAAGAGAAAAAGAGGCAAGAAAAAGCACAAAGAAATATGTGCATATGGCAAAGCAGAGAGAACTAGGATTTGTCCAGATAACCAGCCAAGAGAAGCCGTATTTCTTGGTGAAAGGAAAAGCAGATGTCTTCAGCCCACTGGTTAAGGCCTGGGATTACGTGTAGTCTATGTGTAATATCTTCATACAAGTAACTAGACAATATACAGATGGTTTGTATCATGGATTGGGAAAGAATTTGTGGACATTATTTCACAATAATAACAGTTGGACATTTGATAAAGGACATTACGTAAAATTTACTGAACTACACTGTCACAAGTGGAATCTTTCTATAATGCTTCTCACTGAATATCCCAAACAGGTTGAACCAGAGACCATGGCCGTCGTAAAATGGATGCAGAACTACAATTTTGTCCTGTCAGCCAATCTCCACGGAGGAGCCGTGGTGGCCAACTACCCCTTTGACAAGTCGAGAGATCCCCGCATCCGAGGGAGGACCACGTACGCAGCCACTCCGGATGACAAAATCTTCAGACAGGTGTGCCCTAGATTAAAAATTCCTTCCAAAGTGTTATCCAGATCTGCTATACTGTGTGGATGACTGGGCATGTGCTCTCTCAACAGTTGGCGAGGACCTACTCGTACGCTCACAGCTGGATGCACAAGGGCTGGAACTGCGGGGACTTCTTCGATGAGGGGATCACCAACGGAGCCAGCTGGTACTCTCTGTCCAAAGGTAAGAAGCATCATGAGCAGCACAGAGTTACAGCAAATAAAGCAGGACTAGAAACACAAGAAACACTACCACACTAATATACAGATCCCCTGTAAAGACACTTAAACCACTGCTCATGATTTGATTAATTGATTGAAACCTTTATTTATCCGTGTAGGATAAATCAGTTGTCTGAAACAGCAGCAGTTAGAAAAGGAGAGGCAGAAGACTGTCATTAAAAAAAAAGAAAAAAAGAAAATTGGTCAGAGAAAGGTAAAAAGCTAATAAGGTTAATAAATAAATAATGATATGACAGCACGAGACAACTTCTGAAGAAAGTATTTAGTTGAGTATGTGTTGTATACCACACTGAGTAGCAAAGGATATAGGCAAAAGTGATGAAGGCAGGTGAAGACGACGTGAAACAGATTGTTCCGTGCTTCCATGTTGGAGAAGCAGCTATTATCTTTCTTATTCTAAAACAAGGACAAGGCCACCTGTGAGAATGATGGCAGGCACTAGCATACACTTCAACAGAAATGAAATGCCCTGAATGGCTGGCATGGCACGCCGGCCTCAGGCTCCACATGACCTGGAGGCCTGGGTGCTTTGACCTCCTCACCCCCTGTATCAACAGCTGCACCCCCCCTCCCCCCCTCCAGTTTAGCTGCTCACACACAGTCACTTCACCACAGATACGTAACAAGGTGTGCCAACAAAAAAAACTTGAAGTCGTTCCTCCTGTATGAAAATGATTAGTGGTATAGGACATGTGGTTTTTAATGTATGTCATCAGATTTATATTTTTTACTAATTACATATTTGCCAACAGTTTTCAGAACTGTTTAGTTGGTTGATAAATGCAGTGTCTGGAATATTTTGGACTCACTTTGCCATTATTTTGGAAGCCAAGGTGGGCCTTGTTTTTTTTCAGTAAGTTTCATCAATTCACCTAAATGCATTTCATACAGTCCCTTTAATGCTTGGTAAGTAGCTGATAAGTTTGGCTAAAATAAACAGCCTTATTTTTTATAAACCTGGTTTTACCTCTAAATACACAGGTGCTAAAACTAACTATGCCTCCGCAGTTATACTGGAACAATTCACCTTATTAAATATACACTGTTGCTTTGTTTTTGCTCTTGTGTTAACCAGTATATCTGGCCTGTGGTTTTTTTGAACCCCTGTGTTGTACACATGAATCAAGCGTCTCATCTGTAGCACAGCAGATTTGCTGTCATTCAGTCAGATTACAGTGGATAGTTGAGATGCATATTTTGCATTTTTGTAAGCCATGCAAAAAACCAGAAAGCTTAGTGCAGCCGTTATTAGGCTTCATTTCAAAGTAATATCATTTACTGGTGTTGGCCACCTACAGGCCGTTGGGAGTTATACGAGCTTTGGCACTGGCAGCTAACTTGAAGTCCTCATCCCCCTCTTGTTTGGTTTATGGGTTGGGAACTTTGTTTTAAAGCTTGATGAATACTTCCAGCAATGTTTTGCCATATGCTTGGAAGTTGCAGTACACCAAGTTCATCAAACTGTCTGGACACGTACTCAATTCGAGCTCAGTTAATCTGGAACTGCAGTAATAACAAGACCCGAGTCTTTGATCTATAAATCCCGGTCTGAGCTGGTCTGGATTCTTCCAAGGAATGTGAATCTGTTGAGCTTTTCAGTTGAGTCATGCAAGCTTTTGATTTGGGTGAAAAACACCCACAGTCGCATTTAGTAAGAGTATGTTATGTTTATTTTAACAACTCCTTTTGCTCCAAGTGTTATGTCATGGTCTATGAGGTTACATTTGAACTTTCCCTCCCAACAACGGCCTCATATGCATTACCCTGGAGAGAGTTCAGTCTTTGAAAATGTCTGCCTGATTTTGGGTGTTCTGAAAGTCTATGAAGAAAATATTCTTAAAGCTCAGCTCTTTGTGAAAGAATGAGATGAAACAGCTTTTATACAGCTTGGTAAAAGTTTGGTGTCCAGTTTCTCCCTGACCAAAGTTGCTCACCCATGGTTTTTTGGGTCCACTGTACAAAATTCCTCCTCCTGATAAATCACAAAGGCGACTACATTGCTTCAACGAAATCTGAACTGAAATCAAATACCTTTGTGTTTCAGGCATGCAGGACTTCAACTACCTGTACACCAACTGCTTTGAGATCACCCTGGAGCTGAGCTGCGATAAGTTCCCTCCAGCATCAGCGCTGCCCAGAGAATGGCTGGGCAACCGAGAGGCGCTGGTCTCCTACCTGGAACAGGTCGGAACAAACACACACACACATAAATACACACAATACACACACAGTTTGGCAGGTTACAGTTATGTCAATAAAGAATTACAATTTAACAACTCGCTGCACACACCACAAACACACAGTCATACAGTTACACACACAAAAATCCAACTGCCAAGAGTGGAGAGTCCAATACTTTAGCTTCTTGTAAGTGTTGGCTGGGATCCTCTGGATAAAGTGAGTCAAAATGAGCTGCATGAAACTCGGTGTAATTCAAGTAAACTGACTTTTATCTTCTGTTGAGCATTTAATGAAGCCACGGTTTGAAGACTAAATGTCTTTTATCCCACTGAGATACAATACAGTGACCCTTTGCCACTGATAGTGTTTCTAAAAGCCACAAGGGCTGGTTTAGAGATACATACAGTTTTCCACAGTGCTGATTGAACAAACCAAAGTGAAAGACCCTGCAGATGCTGTTTTGGGTTTGTTTTGCTTGTGTGTTCCTTGCAGACCACAAGACGGGGGGAGGTTGTTAAGGTCTAGTGTTGAGGCATTTGTTTCTAAACTGTGGTTGAAGACCTGATACGACCCGTGATCAATGATGTAATCTTTTGCAACATTCAAACACAAAGCTATCTGCAGTCACACTTACTCAATACACTTTTGAGCACATGCTGTCCATTATATATTGAGGGGGTTGCACAATATGTACAAAAAGTCAAATACTGTACATGTTCCTCCTTTTTCAGGTGCATCATGGGATAAAGGGCATGGTGTACGATGAAAACAACAACCCTATCGCCAACGCTGAGGTATCAGTTGCTGGCATCCACCATGACGTGACCACTGGTAAGAAGCAGTTGGTGGAACGCCACTTAATTATTATACAGATGTGGCCGTTGTTCCTGGAACTTTTTTTTGTTTAGTTTTTTTTACTCCTCAAGTCTGAGACTGACCAGAAATGTGGGATTGGTTTTGTGGTGATGATCTGCTGTCCTGGTCAGTGACATATAAGATTATTGTCCGAAAATATCACTTGGGAAAGAGTGTGTGAGAAAGAATCTTTTTTTTTTTTTTCCATGAGCTTAATTTCATTGTCATCAAAATGAAAAATAAGTTCAGTCAATCCACTCTCTGGAGTGGGTCAAGCTGCCGTCTAGTGGTCATTGATAGAAACACACCTTGAAAAAAATGCACTGATACAATGTATGTCTTTCAAATATTATTCAAATACTGAAAACGTCATGGTACTTTTAACTCCCAGTTGGCTGCATTTAGTAGGGAAATACTACTATTTTGTCATATTTTTTATTTACCACAATCACCATTTACTTTGCAAACCAAGATTTTGAATTTACTCATATAATTGAATGTTTCTGATAATTGATTCAATGGACTTTTACTCTGTATTTTCTATTTTTACATGATCTTAATGCTTAGAGTAGTAGGTATGAAAGAATAGTTGGATATTTCAATGTCTCATCTTTTCCATGTGCTCGTCCAGGAGTGGATGGCGACTATTTCAGACTGCTGTTACCAGGCACCTACACTGTGACTGCCTCTGCCCCGGGTTACGTCTCATCTAGCAGCACTGTCACAGTGGGACCAGCTGAGGCCATACAGGTGAGTTTGTGTCTGTATGGTATGGGCATACGGCCATAAGACTCCTAATGGATTCATAGTTTTGCTCACAAATTGCATTTTTTTTAGAGGAAAATGCAGGTAACCTTGTCAAGGCTTGTAATTTGATGATGATACTGTCTGTTGACTTACATCTCTCTCTACATCTCCTCCCTAACAGCTTCATTTTTACTTGAAAACTGCACCAAAACAACACCCCAAACAAGTGAAGCCCCACAACAGCAAGAAGAACCTGTCGTCTCCTAAGTCCCCGTTAAAGCTCGGCCCTAGATGAGACATGGACAATGAATTAGACACCACATAAACATGGTAAATGATCATAATATATGTATGTAATTTTACCTTTGTAGTCCTATGATTATGTATTTCAAACCTCTGTGTTTTTGTTTGTGTTTTTGTTGATAAATATAAACCGTGTGTCTGTGTTAAGGAACTGGTGCAAACTTGTTGTATTTATGTAACGGTGTTGATTTGTATGAGCACAGCTATCCTGTCTTTTTAAAGGACCTTTTGAGGTTTTGATTTCTATAAATTGAGGAAAATCGAAATTGAAAATAAATTGCTGTCACAATTTACAATCTCTTTTGTGTTTTATTGTTTTATTCTGTCCTTTCATTCTTCTTCAATACATTTAAATGAATGACATAGCTGATTTGTCCTATAGATAATATTAACATGAATCTTTATCTCATGGGGCAAGGCAAGGCAATTGTATTTGTTTTTGTAGCCCATTTTTACAAACAGTTTGTCTCAAAGGGCTTTACATAGCATCATAATAACATCCTCTGCCCTTAGACCCTCACATCCACTGAGGAAAACCTCCCAAGAAAGCCCTTTTGACAGGGAAATATTTTGAGAAAGCTCAGGGTGAGCAACAGAGGAGGGATCCCTCACCCAGGACGGACAGACGTGACATAGATGTTGTTACAGACAAGAAAGCAGTTTGTAACGCAGAATATGCGAAAACATGGAAATTATTTACAAGAATGAAGGCAGCTTCTGGTGGGAGGGAGGCAGGGAGAGCAGCCCAGCTTAGTGGATGGCAGACTGGTTCATGGGAAGGGAGGGCAGTCCGGTTTACAGTAACAGCGGGGGAAAGGGCGGGAGGGGGGCGATGCAGGCGGTGGTACAGTAACTTGGTGCAGAGGGATGGAGCTCTGGTGGATCTGTGGAAACACGGAGAGAGTGCGAGACACCAAGGCCAAACTACAAAGTACAACAGACAACAGTTCAAAATGTTCGGGAGGGGACAGGGCTCCATGTAACCTGATGTGTCCCCCAGTGGTCTTAGCCTATGGCAGCGTAGCTATAAAATATCCTAACTTAAAGCTCTGTCATATAAGAAGGTTTTAAGCCTGGACTTACAGTAAATGTACTGTAGATAGAGTGTCTGCCTCTCTGACCCATGGAGAGAGGTGACTGGTTACCAATTACCAGTGCGGCTGCTGGTCCTTTATTCCAGACAGTAGATTGATTTCAGTAAGTTAAGACTTAAAGACATCTTATTTAAATAATGTTGCAGCTTCATATGACAAATTGAACCCAGCAGTCATGTTAGTAACAGTGACCTTTGACCTTTCGGCTTGTTTTTATGGGTTCATATCAGGTTAAATTATTCAACTCTTTCTTTTGAGTTTGCGTCGAAGTAAATACAAATTTCTGCAAAATGGAGTTGGTTTAGTGTTTTTTGTTGTTGTTGTTGTTCTTTAAATTATTATTACAGTTTCTTGGTAAAACTGCCAGGTAGTAAGTATCAGTATAGATTATATATATATTATTATGAAGAGTGAAGTGAGTCCACATTCATATTCTTTCTTTTTCTTTTTCCTTTTTTCAACACTTCCTCATGAATTTGTATCAAAATAAAATTTCTGCAAAATAGAGTTTCTTTTGTGTTTTTTTTTTTGTGTTTTTTTGTTGATAAGATCAAAAGTAGGTGGGAAAACCGGAGACCCCGGAGAAAACCCTTTCACATACAGGACAGACAACCTCAGAGAGAAGAGAAGAAGCTGTCAGTCTGTGTGTGTGTGTGTGTGTGTGTGTGTGTGTGTGTGTGTGTGTGTGTGTGTGTGTGTGTGTGTGTGTGTGTGTGTGTGTGTGTGTGTGTTAGAGGAAGAGTACTTGGTGGTTGGAGGACAGATTATGTCCTTGTAAAGAACCGGACAAACCGTCTCCACAAAGTGTTTTTCTTTTTTGGTTGCATCTGTGTTTCCAGTCTTGTGATTCTGTCCATCAGTGCTTCCATGAATCTAGCATGTTCTTCTTTTCTCTGCTCCATAGCCTGCTTGGTCATGCTGATGGATTCAAGCAGGTGGGACCTCTCTTGTTCCCACGGAAACATCTGCTGGTCCAGGTCTGGCTGGGTCTGGTTCACTTCTGCTCTGGGCTCGGTGACTTCCTGACTTTGTTGAGCCACTACAGACCTGTTGTCCTCACAGTGGCCATGTGACTGTTCCAGGTGGTGTTCAGTCTGGGCCAATGTGAGCTGGACTCTTAAGGTCTCATTGGTCTCTTGGTTGAGGCGGATCGTGGTCTCCTGCTTCCTCTGGTTCTCAGCTCTGAGTGCTTCCTCCAGCTCTTGAATCTTTGTATCAGATTCTTCTTTACTTTTGAGCAAGAAGGACAGTTTGTTGTTGATGAAGGTGGTCTCCTCTACTTCTCTGGAGAGCCTCTGGTTCATCCTGTCCATTCCTTTAGAAATGACTTGCTGCTTTCCCTCCAGGGCCCAGATCTTTTCATCTTTCTCGGCCAGAATCTGGTGCAGCTCTCGTTCTGCTATGCGGATAATTTTGGTAGGTTTCAAGACCAGACTCATGTTTTGGCTGTTGTCTTTCTTTTCGTCTTGTGCCTCTTCCTTGAGCAGAGTGGAGGTGGTCTGGGAGGGTTTGGGCTGGTCAGCTGCTCCAGCAGCAGGTTTCTCTGCCATCGTTGAAGTTTATTTCAATTCTACAGTTGATGACTTTGTTTTTGTTTCAGGAACAAAACAAGTTTCTATCACGTGCAGTTTTCTCTCTGTGTGTGAGACGCTGAGAATTTCTCTGAGACTGAGTGACTTCTGACGTCTTATCACAGATCAAGGTCACAGTAAATGATGTCATACATTCCATAATGACATAATACAACTATGACATCATACAGGTTTATCATAATGATATTACATTCCATAATGACATCATGAGTGACTTCACAGGAAATTATATCATTCATGTGTATTTTCCTTGCCATTCCGACGGCCCGCCGGCGGGCCCGCGGGGGGGTTTTAATCAGGGAGGTGTCATAGAGGATGTCACCAGTCACTTGAAATAGTCATGCCACATATCGTTGGAAAGCTAAAACTCTTGTGATTAAAGATATGCCGACCATTCCTAAATATAATCATCACAGCAACACTCGAATCAGACTATAAACATGCTAACAAAGTTCGTAAAAAGCCGATATAACTCACGATTTGTGTCAGGGCAGGCTCAGGATCACAGGGTTTCCCCACAAACTGCATGTCGTTACATTCAGAAAAGTCCAGTAAATCCAATCCAGTAAAGTATTTAGTCCAAAACACACGGTTGTACCGGTAGATAACCTCATCCCGCTGCTGCATCTTATGAAATTACGCATTGTATATCCAGTAAATCCGTTTATTTCTCCTCATAAGTCCGGCGTTTACATATAAACAATGTTTATTTCACTTTATAAAATGGCGCTGCCCTCTGACCTTTCGATTGACAGCTCACTCGACCAATCACAAGCTCCCTGTCCCCGGCTGCCGCCTGCAATAGCGAATGAGTGGCTGTGTCTCATGAGGAACATCCCCTCCGACAGCGCTGAATGGCTTCAGCCACTAGGAACCGATCCCGATGGAAACTGTAGCATTGAATAGCCAATGAGATTACGAAACGAACGATGTGCTGCATTCACGGTCCCTGGGAAAAGGCAGCACTGCCATCTTCATGCGTAACTTTGCAAAAGCTGCACTTTGGCGCATGTATTGTTTCTCAATGGCAACTTTAGGAAAACGCCTAGATATACACTTAGAAAAACATGTGTAAAATACTCATTTTTAGCAGGATTGTTATCAAATTTGAACTGGGGCCAGGTAAGGCTTCATGCTGTAGTCCCATTGTGTTTTCCAGCAAAAATTCTCAGCCACACTCATCTTCAGGCATCTGATTGCAACAAAAAAATTCAGGCGAGAATAAAAACATTCTAATTCAGTGTGCTCCCACTTAGATTATTCAATGATAGTAGCACTTATAGTGATTATTTCAGTTTGGGGAAAAACTTCAGAGTGATACCTTTCAAAAGAGACCAAGCCCATCCATATTCTCCAAACAGTTCCAAGAACAGCATTCAATTTACTTTGGGTACGCCTTGGATAGGCGAATATTACAGAATTTATAGGAGTGGTAAGAGGTTAAAATAAATTAATTTAATCTGTATTTTCAAAACAAATTAGTGTGAAAATAAATTCTCAATAATTGTTTGTTTCTGTCGTGTTGAAATAATGGGGAAAATTAAATTATTCTTGTTGCTATGGAGATTTCTCAGTCACCTTTGAACCTTTTTTACTTTGCAGGACATTTAACACAAACATGTCAGACCAAAGTAATGATGTTGAGAAATGATTAATTAAAGGAGCAAATTGACATATTGTAGATCAATCTCATGTGATGGTGTTGTGGTAACTGTTAGCTGCTGTCGACATAGACCTGTGTTAGCTAGAGAGGGTTTTGATTCCTATGTTGGTAAGACATCTCCCTCTCTAAATGTACAAGCAGTGCTATGTTTCAAATCTCCTCTGGTCATCTGGAAAATATGGCTCATTGGGAAATGTAGCTTTTAGCCTACCTGTTGACCTTTCACACATAGGCCTACTGTTGTACATTTGCAGAACAGTAGATGTCACTGCAGCACAAGGAAGGAAGCCATCAAAAAGTTCTGCCATTTGCACGTATGCACTAGGAAAACATCTACATCTGAAACTTTATGAAGTATCATAAAACCCACTGGCAAATAACATGGACTACTTCTGGAAACCATCATACGGGTCATAGTGAGAAGTCAATGCTGGTATAGTGCAGAAAACTTAAATATCGTCTGTCACAACACTAAGCCTCAGCATCCAGGGGGTGGCAGTAGAGGGTAGGATGATTTGATGATGCACAATGAATTGAATGGACAGTCATTCTCATCCTAACTTGCTCAGATCTCTATATGGTAGTACTTATAATGTAAGAAGATTGTGAATATGTAAGAATAAAACAAAATACAAGTTTGCACAAAAAAAGTTTTTTAGGAAAACATTTATAGGAAGTTTAAAAGTTACAGTGCCTGATTGGGGTTGGGAGAGAGTTCCAGAGGGTTAGGGTTAGGGTTAGGGTTAGGGGCTCTGTCCTTTGTGAGTCTGTTGTGTAAATCCAATGCTTGTGGGCTCTTTGAATCACTTTCATGTGTAGATTCCTTTACACATTCATTAAAGCATTCATCTGAACAGAATCTGAAATGCAAAAACTCCAAAAAACATATCATTCTGGTAAATTTCATGCTGTTCTTTTTGGTGGACAGGAAAATTCATGCTCGCTTGAACGATTCTCCAAGAGGCCTGACAAACTGCTAAGAGCAGACTGGACTCCTGCACTCCAGTTCTCTCCATTTGTTTTTCCTGTGCCATTCATGAACACTAAAGAGTACAACAATAGCCTCTCTCTGACGAACAGGAAAGAGGAAAAGCGCACTTCACTGGGCACTCTGTGACTCTGACTGTGTGACAGTGATACAGAGGTTCCTCAAAGACAAATATGGAGACGCACACAAATTAAGAAGAGGCTGGGGAACATCAAACTGAGTCACAACAATCATTCACTTACTGACATCGGTTCAGTAATTGCAACAACAGTGTTTCTCAGAGGAAACACAATGGGATGATTGTACCACAGCCAATGTATTCTCTGCCTGCGGACCATTATAGTGACGATCAACTGGCTGCAAATATTGAAAGACAACAATAGACCCACATACTGCCCTCGAATGAAAGTGGCCACTGTGTGAGAAGACAAAGCCTGTGTTTCATACAGTGCCACTGATCTGGAGTGTTCTCAGCTGTAGCATGGCTGTCAGCATGTGCGTGTGTGCCTCAGAGCGTGTGCATGAGGGGTCGAGTTCACATTTGTGTGCACTTCGTTGGCCCAAATGTGGCGTCAATGAAGCCCACTGATTGGCCCACAGTGCCAGACACTTCCTACACGGACTTACCCACGTCCATTGACTCAGAGGTGACAGCAAAATCCTACGACAAACTTTACTGGAAGTTACTGTCTAAGAATGAATAATACATGTCTATATATATATTTTTTTAAGCTCAAAAGTTTACATTTTGGGGATGTGGTGCTTTTTCCGCTGGACAGTGATGATACCGACATGTATGTCATGTTCTCCATTTTTAGATTTTACTTCACAATACACAGATTTTTCTTGTAATTATAACAATTATCACTTTGTTCTTGTCACATGACTTGACACTCATGTCAAACACCTGCATACTTTTTTTTTACACTCTTGCACCTATTGTGTGTGTCTTTAGTTTGACAATTGGCCTTAATACCACAAAATGTAATCAATTTGTTTTTTTTTGTTGTTTTACGTATAACATGAATTTAAAAGCCTAGTCAACAAAATGTTTCAGTTGATGTAACAATCTGTATTTTCCCTGTTAAATCTATGCAAATGAATAAAAAAATAAACACTGATACATTCAATCAGTCAGTAAACGTGATAAGTTGTTACACAATTTAAGTATTGATTGAGTTAATCATGATAGAGACATAATATAGACAGCACATGGTGATTTCTATGGAACCTGTAGTTGAGAAGATCTTTAGTATTATTCTCAGTGATACAGTATAACTACATGGTTGATGCAGTGAAGTACACTGACACTGACTGTGTTGTACATAGCCTACATACAGTATGAGCATTTTACAGGCAACAAACCAGCCATGAAGCAACACGACTCTTATAGGCTACACAGCTTCTAAAGTGATACCAGTAGCCTGTAAATGCTCTGTTGTGTAGGCTATGTGTTGGTGTGTATGTGTGTGCCTGTGTGTATCTGACTGAGGCTGTTTTCATGTGTTCTGTGTCTTTTCCTTGTCTGTGCCAACACGTGAGGGTGAGCGCATCCAAGTGGCTTCGTTTCCTGCTATTGTTCTGCACATTTAAGATCACATATGAGGAAGCTGCCATTATTGCAGACACAGCGAAAAAAGGGTTCAGCGTTTCACACCATTGCACACAATGGCCACGGCTGAGAAAATGGTTCCAAAATATAATGACTATGATTTTCTCCCTCCCGCTGTCCCTAAATAAAAGAGTGTGAAGAAAGCCACAAAGGTTTTATAGCGCATTTATAACTACATCAAGCATGCATGCAGTACTACTATTAATTCAAAACTGTACAGACTGAGCAAAAGCACCAGTTAAATGACTAATTGAAACATAAAATTAGAAAAAATCATCAGAATGACCAATCTCTAAACTTAGATAATGTTATTTCCTTGAACTGCTGCAGTATTTGGTCTGGGTGGAGTGGACACACACAGACATGTGCTGACCTGCACAGGGATGAGCCAATGACCTGAAGAAATGTTCATGTTGACTTACTGTAAGCTCACTCTCTGCCACATAAGCAGCATGTATTACCTCTGCATCTGGAAAGACATACAACATAAAAAATAATAGGATATGTGATTGCAACTTTATCAAGTTGTGATTGGATTAAAGTGAAAATTTCATTTCAAATAACTTTCACAGTGGTGGTAGAATGATAATAAAAATGGATTAGGTTATGTGATTTTCTTGTAAAATCTGTACCTAAAAAGAAAATGTGTTGTAGCCTACAGCATTCACATTTAGAGGAATACACGTAGCCTATTATAAAATGGAAAAACTGAAGAAAAGGAAAAGTACAGTGGGCCACCTTGAGTTTTAGGCACTTTTTTTCTTGTTTTTTGTCTTTTATTTTTTTTTTTAATTACCGCCGGTTGTGGCTGCAAAAACACATAGGCTACTGGAAAATAACATGTGGCTTAAAAATTTTCTATTGAGTAATCAATTAGCGCTGCCCTAAAATTTTGGACCCACTTTCTTTTGTTTTTCAGTCAGGCAGCAGCCGGGCCAGCCCCGGGTGACTGTAGAGAAAAGTGGGTGGTGTTGTTGCGTGTAGGCATGGAGCGGAGAGGCGCTGGTGACTCCGCTGCGCCTGTTTCTAATGTGATGACAGCTGATTGTACCGAGACAGAGCCGCGTCGCTTCCTCCCACCGCCAACATGCTCTTCTCCTCCTAACGAAGCAGCGAAGCGAAGCGGGGGATAATCACCATGATCATGTCTAACCTCCACTGTCTCTGGAGCTGCTGAAAAGTTGTGTCGAGGAGAAAACGCAGCTCCGCCGCCACCTCCACATCACCAGGCTCCACAAGTTGGATATCTAGTCTGACTGGATCTAACGACCCAATCGAACGTTTTCCTCACGTGCTTCAACCACTTTACAGGTAAGAAAAAAGGCGACTAAACATTTCGATTCTCCACGGTGGCTCGGTGGACACTTCCAGAGCAGATAGAAAAAACTCATTTCATGGATGAGCTCTCTGAGACGCGTCCAAGTTTGGTCAGAGCGCGTAAATACACGCGTTCACATCTGCAGCCACAACAGCAGCTGCTCTGTGGTCAGTCATGACGCTGTGATGAAGAAAGTCGTCGTGCTGTTAACAGTGTTTTACTGTGATTTATCCTCCTCCACACTCACAGACCTCAGATCAGCAGCACTGTCTGGCTGAGCCCCACTCGTGACGTGAGCTGCATGAGTGATGGTGGTGGACACAAGTGCTGCAGACCAAATGATCTGACTGTGTGTGTGTGTGTGTGTCTCTGTGTGTGTGCTTGTCTGTCTGTCACCTGTGGCCGCTGCTGTCAGTTGTTCCACCATGTGAGACACACACACACTGAGCTGGGGGAATATTCTGGTCACACACACATGCACTTAACTATGGTGGTCTGTTCACAAGCACTCTGATGTTTACCACTGTTTGTGTTGCTGTCTGTTTTTAGTCCAGTGTCTTCTGCTCTGTTCTAGTGCATCTAATTCTATTCTATTCTATTCTATTCTATCCTATTCTGATGAATTATGGGCTGTTTCTTTCTTTCTCTATTCTACTCTATATACTAATAAATTATGACCAGTTTCTATTGTATTCTACTCTATTCCATATGGTATATAGCTTGATATCAGAGTCAGTGCAGCAGTAGTTGGATCTGCCGCTCTTTTTTGTTATGCAGTTGACCCAGCCTCTTGGCCTATTTTTTTATTTAAAGGTTTAAAGATCAGGGACAATTATTATAACATTAACATTAATAAAAACATTTAAACAAATGTAAACGTGCCAGACAGAGGCGATTTTAGAGTCTGGTGGGGCCCTAAGCAAAAATCCCCAGGGGGCCCTCCAACCAGTGTTTATCACCATCATTTTATAAATAATCGAACACCAACAAAAAATTTATGAAATTTAAACTTTTTTTATTCCAAATGTCCAGTTATGGTGTAAGCTGGTGACATGTCGTCTTCATGATGGGCAGTTGTTGTTGTCTCACTGGAGGTGGACGTTCAACTGATATGACAAAAAAACAAAATACAGTTTTACTTTAATTGATAATATGCCATGCCCTCTAAAGATTCTTTATGACAATACACTTACAGTTTTCACTGACAGCACTGGGAGGAGGCACTTTGTCCATCTGTTTTGCTGCTGTCAGAAACCTAAATAATAATCCTGAGGAGAGATAAGAGAGTGATTTTTAATGTTTTCCTTGGGCATAGCTTTCATAGCAGCAATAGCTTGTTAACTTTTACACTTTCATAGGCTATTATTATAATAATAATAATAATAGGCTACTCACGTCAATACTGTAACATAACTTTACTATGTCACCCTGCTAGCTAGCAAGTTAATAGTGTTGTTACTTGCTGCCAAGGTGGCCAGCAGATAACGTTAAGTTACCTTGCTTTTTTTTTTGTCACTTAACGACCGTGACCGAGTGGAGCACCAGAACCGCCCGCACCGAGTCCCTCAGTCCGGTGGTCAGTCGGACTGACTCCAGTGCAGTCCCACTCGCTAACGTTAACTAACTGTTCACCACTGGTCTGAAGCTAACATTAGCTGCTATTCAAGTGTCTCCCAGTTAGACTATTAGCATAAGTTCAACAGTTATTTACTGTTCACGTTACACTCTGCTCCACTTACCACCACTGTCTTGCATTATTTTTTACTTCAGCTTCTTTTTTCTTCTCGTCTTGCTCCCAGGTGGACTCTTCTTTTTCCCTCGGCTTCTTTAGAAACTCCCGGTGATAAGGTGCATCTTACAGGTTGACGTTAGATGGGATCAGGTCCGGAGAATGACATGGGGCCCCGTTAGGGGGGTTTCCCAATGACATGTCATTGCAAATCGACGCTATACGACGATACGGGGAGGGGGGTGCGGTCACTGCGGGTAGCGCATTTTGAGAGATTTCTGTCGATAAAACAGCCCTCTGGCCCCGACCCTCGGGGGCCCCCTAATGGCTCGGGGCCCCAAGCAGTTGCCTGCCTTGCCTGTTCACAAACTGCGCCTCTGGTGCCAGAATTAGCCAAAAGGCTATTTTACATCTGTTGTCCCTAAAGAGTCTGAAGCTTGAACCCAGTCATGGAACAATCTTGGAGTTTGCTGCAAATTGTGTCCACTCAATGGACTGTTGTAGGGTGGACCAGACTTCAGCTGATGGAGCTGTATAACAGCCACACACACTCAGTACAGGATTAGTTTTTCAATACAGTATATAGCCATAGCCATTGAAACAGCAGCAATCTTAAAAAAGCAAAAGGCCAGAACAGAAGTTAAATGTGACTCATTCGTGATTTATCCAGGGAGGAAGTCTTATCTCAGCACTGTGTTGTAGTAACATGACAAGTCCTGCTGTGTGTTGTCTTGTTACTGTAGGTGTCTTTCAGGAGTTCTGCTAACTGCAGCGACTTAGCTTCTTTTCAGCCTGTGCTGCTGCTCCAACCCTCAACACCCCTTCACCCTCATCCTTCATGTTCTCCTCCAACATGTGCATGTTCATAAACAAAGGAAGTGGGTGTAATGCTTCAGATTAGAGCTTAAAACACTTTGAATGCAGGAGAACAATCAGCTGCTCAGATGTGGAGCTTATAAATGTCATTGTATTGAAAAAATTGCCAAATGCAGAATTGTGGTTTCACTTCCTGCAGTGAGCTTCAGAAGGCGCGACTTCATTCACAATCCACAGACTGCAACAAGTCAGTATTTTACTTTAATCATCACTTTTTGTCTACTGCAGCGTCGTTTGTCTGCTGGCACTCCATCACTAGTCTTTAACTAAGAATTAAAAAGACGTGTTCTTTCTTGTGTAAGACAACTGTACAAGTATATTCCTTCATCTGTGTAGCTGTGTAGTCATCAGCTGCTTCTCTAATCCTCATCATTAATCAAGCGTTGGCATCTTTTTCTCACCTGTTGTCGTGCTTTTTGTGTTTAGTGCCTAGTCAGGATTTTGGACACACATACACATCCCACCTACTGAATTATTGAATACTAGCAACAGGGTCCTGTATCACAAGCAGGTCACAAAGGAAACTTGAGATGTTTGTTTCAGTTTTCATGTATTACATGTCACACAACACACTATGCAGTAGGCCTAGCTGTCCCAGAGAAAACCTCAGATGAAGAGGATCATTGATTGTGCTGCTGTGGTAGCAGAGCTGAATGTAAAGATAAAGAGAGAGATAAAGAGCAACAATAAAAAATAACTTGATGCATGGGAAGGTTCAATTTTTCATCCTGTTGTGTAATGCTGCATCACTTCAGAGAGAAGCCGTGGCTCAGACATTAAAAAATGACGACATTCCGTACGTTCTTTGCAGGCAGCACGGTATTAGTTTGCTTTGGGGAAAGGACAGGAGGATTAATTAGATTTGAAGTGCATGTGAAAAGGGGCCAGATGAGTTTTGAGCCGGTATGAGCAGAGAGGCTACAAAGAAAGAGGTGAAGAGTTACACTGAGATAGTACTGTATAAGACTAAATGTGGAATAATGAATGTGTAAATCCCCAGTGTTGGTGATCGGAGTAATCTCCACCTCCACAGATGACACACAAACTTTGCATTTTGTCTTCAGTGTAGAAGTCAACAATATGATTGAGTGTTTTATTCAGAAAGAATGGCAGAGAGATGTTTGTAAATCATAACTTGGATCCATAATTGGGAAGAAAATGTGAAAAAGCACTGAATGTTATTTCTAAGTCTAAAAATAGTGAAGTCTGAGGACTGGATCAGACAAACATGCACGGAAGCAGAGAGACTGAGATTTGTACACATACGAAACAAGAGAGCGCTCAATAATCTCCAACTGACTGTCACCCTCAGGGTCCAGGTCTTTATGGTGCATGTGTGATGACTTTAAGAGAACAGAGGCTTCAGACAGAATGTTTGACCCCCGCCCTCCCACACTTCTTGACATTTTGATCAAGGCTATTTATTTTCAACTTTTGAAAGTCAGTTTTGGCTGTCCCATGGAAGCAGCCTCCTGCCACAGCAATTTACTGGGAGTGTGTGTGTGGAGATTTTAATGATATACACAAATGACATAGCCATATGTCATCCATCGTAGCTAACAACCCTTTGGCCACCATACTATAGATATTACAACATTGATTAAAGTATCAGTGGCATGAGAATCAAAGTTGTGCCCTGATCTTCCTGCTCATCTCTTTAGGATTGTTGACTAATATGTTGCTGTTTTATAGTTCCATTAAATCTCGACTCAATGACAGTATCATTACTGTAACCATGTGAAGCATCTCTGCAGATACTCACTTAAATCTGCTTTATTTAATCATGTAGCTCCCATTAGGTCTCAAACTGGGGAGCAATCCATCTATTTTCTCTCATGTATCTTCTTGTCAAGTATGTAATGTGACTATTGGAGGGTTGTCGTGGCTGGCTCTGCTCTTGTTTGGGTAGTTTTGCTGAATTCCTCTGGGACCAATGTTACGGTCCTCTCTCTAGCTGACTCCAGGCCAGTCCCAGTACGAGCTGTCCTAAGAGCTGATTCAAAAACATGTCAGCAGCAGCAGCAGCAGCATCAAATCCACGTAGGAAAAGTCATCACAAGCAGCCCAGGTTTTTGCCATCCTGGCAGTCTCTTCCTGATGTCCCCACTTCACCCTGACTTGCCTAAAAGTTTGGGAAGAAGTTTTGAGAATTTTGTGTTTGGCTGGATTTCTCCAGCACTTATTTACTTCCCCCATGAACTGATTTTTCCAAAACTTCATTTACTCCCCATGAACTGATCGTGTTCCTGCAAGCATGTTGTGATGTGATTCCAAGGGAGAGATCACGTTATGTAACGGCTCATATGTAAACTATTAAGGCTCAGCTATGTTTTGAGGGGTGCGGCATATACTCGGGCACCTCTGGGTCCTCTCAGGGAAAACCCTCCGCCGTCCAAACACATCCATGTATCCGTGACAACGCAGCCTCGGCCCTCTGAGCAGAGACATCTGAGCTCTCGTCCTCACGGTGGAAATGTTTATGCGAAGGAGCAGTTCCACCCAGTGTCTTGTGTTCGTGTGTGTGTGTGTGTGTGTGTGGGTGCCATACAAGCCATTGATTCTCAACATGTGCATGATTGTGAAAGGAATGGAGAAACAAATATGGGAGTGAGTTATGGAAAAGAGGGAAAAAGTCAGGATGAAGTGGACTGTGAGGAATAAGCACGTTCCCTGGAGGGAAGGCTGCTAAAATGCAGAGATGCTGGAAAACAAAGTGAATGTAAATGTGAAGACGGAGGCGGATTTACATCAATGGATCGGGCCGAAAATGAGTGTTTCCAGTCTTTTACAAGAACCCACCCAGGGTTTTCCCCCACATTCAGCAGCAACACTTAATGTTCCTGTAAATCTCCCCTGTTCCAGATATTTAACGACAATGAAGATTTATTGTGTCCGCGCCGTGCTGCTCTTCTAGAAACAGCTAAGGACGAGGAAATGTGAACAAGACGGGACTGGCTGCAGAGACTCAGAGGAGTGGAGGATGTCTGATGGGCATGTCCTGCCCTGACTCAGGATCAGCACAGAAAAGAAAGTAATCGCTGCTTTGTGCCACAGCATCTGCCTCATCCAACACTAGATCAGTTTATAGGGCCGGTGTCTTGGTCACTCCCCTCCCTGTGTGCCATATGTTGCAGCTGTAGCCTGTAGGAAAGTGATATTTGTCTCCTAGACAACCAGATATGTCATCCTAACCACACAAGTCAGCATTTTGTTTGTGCCGCTGTGAATAGAAGGAATAGTCCTTCCCGTCTCTTCATGTAAAGCACTTGTTGTGTACAATGTGTATTGATGTTGGGCTTGTGACAAAGTGGCTTTGTTAACACCTACAGCCAGAGTTTGTATTGAAATGCAGAGTTGGCTTGTTGGCGTACAGTACAGTACGGTATGGTACAGGCCATCCTGACGTGTTTACCACTCACGTGTTTGTGCGGAGGAGACGGCTTCGCCAAATATTTCAACAGAGTTTGGCGTCTTCGGGCGCTTGACTCAGCTCGCCAGATGTGTTCTTTTCATCCAGCTGGCTGAGGCCACGTAATCCTGCTGCTGTCTCATCTGGTTGAAATGCATTTTAAAGCCAAGCTGCTCTCCTCGCTGCCCTGCCTTTTACTGGCTGTTTACAGACATGACATGAGAGCACAATGTGGCACAGGCATCGTTTATCTGAAGCTTCAGGGCTCATGCAGCATGTTTCTGTGTAAGAGAGTGAAATGCTGAGGTGTGGCATTTGAGAATAGCCTGAGGCTGCTTTTAAAACAAGTTTAAATTATAAGTCCATTAATTTATAATAGCCAATTGAAAGATGAGTCAAGTTTTCAAGGAAAAATGTCAAATATTCCCTCATTATAGCATCTTAGCTGAGAGATTTAGAGACTTTTCTTGGTCTTATTTGATAATAAACTCAATATCTTAAGGTATTTGGCTGTTGGTTGTATATATAAAAAAAGGAATTATAAAGCCCATTCTTGGATTTACAGACATTTAAAGACTGACACAACACACATGGAGGATTATCAACAATGAAAGTTCAGCTGTAGTGTGGATCAGACCACCCATCCAGCATGATTCATGTCATATGGTTTTTGTGTGTGTGTCATTTGAGGCGTTATTTATAGTCACACATCATAAAGTTTAATCCTGATTCAGATCACGACCACTTTACCACTTTTTTTTTCTTGTGTAAAAAATACACAACTTGCATCTGCATAGTTTATCCCATGATGCTGCAGGAGATCTGTGAGGCAGTGTCTCTATAAACACCGGCCTTGAAAGCCACATGACTTGTGTTGACAACTGTCAGCTAGTCAGAGCCTTTCTCACTCTCCCACCTTCTTTCTCCTCCTCCTCCCCTTCCCCCCCGTCCCCCCCTCGTCCCCCCGTCCCCCTGTCACATGCTGAAACACTAGACGCCGGTCAAAGCGCACAGCGACAGATGTCCCGCAGGTTTTAATATCCAGAAGCGTCGGCTGGCCGTCCACCTGCTTCGGTGATGTTGTTTTTCGAGGTGAAGACTTTTCAGCCGACTCAGCACTCTGGGCGGGAGGACTACACACACGCTGCTGTGTGCTAAACAATCGGGGTATCAAAGGACATCAGCTGTCATCCAGCTCACTCCAGAGGCTTCTACCAGTCTGTATGCGTGTGAGTGTCTGTGTTTTTGACATCCATGCACAGGCACGTGCCAGTCGTGCCATTTCAGGCCAATCTGAATAGGATGAATGGCACATGGTGTGTGTATGGGTGTGTATGGGTGTGTATGGGTGTGAGCTGGTGCTGGGGGGCAGACAGATAATGAGGCAGCGGCTTCATTGTTGGCATCAGATGACTCTGTTCAATAAAAGATACAGACAGTCAGCAGATACCACTTCCTCCACTCTGCACCGACCCACACCAACAACAGCCTGTCTCAGCACTCGCCCTAATGCACCTGTATGGGCAGGAAGACTTGAGATGACAGAGCTCGACCAGTTACTGCTGCACTGCTAATGTACAGTAGGTAATGTACTGTATAGAGCTGAAAGATTGTAGTGCAGCATCTCATTGTGGGTTTTCTTAGCAATCTTACACTATTACAGTATTTCCTATGAATCTTACAGTTCTCTGCAGAAGAAATAATAATTTCAGTCATTTTTTAAATTCCTTTTGAGGCGTAGGTGACATGAAAACTCAATTAAAGTGAGCACACTTTATTCCAAATGCACTGAATGAATTGCATTAAATTGCACTAATGAATTATGTTTGGAAACGCACACAAATCCACATGCAGACACAGTTAAGTAAAAGGCGATGATGGTTTGAAGGCCATCCCTCAGGTCAGACAGTTGTTGCTTTGTCCTGCTGTCAGCTGTGAGATGTGTGTGAGTATATACTGTGTGTGTGTGTGTCAGCTGTTGACTTAGCTGTCTGTCGTAATGCTGTTACTTTCTCCAGGACAGTGCCAAGAGTAACACACAGTCTCATTCACCCATCATGTCATTAGTGTTTTCTGAAACGGTGCCAAAGAGCTGAAGTGAAATTAGTGCAGAGGAAACTCAAAGTGAAACATTTTCTATCAAAATAAAACAATTTATAAATTGATTTTAAAAAATTGTATAATTTGATATTATAGATCATTAATTGAACTGTATTGTAATGTAATACTCTATCTTTGATGCACTTCCTGTATGATCTGGGGCCTGTTGGAGCTCAGCCTCAGTCTTGATCAGAGTCCCCGTTCTTATCAGAGCCTCATAAATCCCAACAGAAGAGACACACCTGAAGAGCTTTGTGTGAAATGACCTCAACTTTTCCAAGACTTTTCCTCTGCAGTGGTAGAAAGCATTTAACACTTAACTGTCCAGTTTATTGATGATCTCAGAATGTGTGGAGGTAGATTCTTGTTTAGTTAAGTTTCCTCTGGACTCCTGCCACTCCTGACCTGACCCTGTTTTTCCCTCGCTTTTTTTTTTAAACAGACAAAATGGCCTTCAGCTGGTGCTGCTATGAGTCAGACTGAGCTGCTGAGAAACCCAAGCATGAAGGATATGAACTGTGAATCTAATGGTAGTGTTTTGATCATTGGAACAGATTGGAGAGAAGCAACAACGCCATACTTCTGCTGTTTTATTATCTCTGATCTCAAATAACCTATATTTAATAATGATATGTTTAATGATTAATGGAAAAAGGGATAGGTTTAAACTGAAAAGGTTGGGAGTTTTTTTTGTAATATTGAGACAGACAGATGTCACAAAAAAGTTCTCTAATGTAATGTCAAATATTATATTCATATATTTACATATTGTTTATTAAACCACTTTGTGTGGCTGCTGTGTGCCAGAGCAAGGTGTAAAAGTCACGGAGCTCAGGAGCCGCTGACACACTGACAGAGCCATAAATAACTCTAAGGAGCTTGTCTGGCTGGAAGCAAATCAGAGGATTAACTGTCAGAAAGCTGCAGTGACTCTTTGCTGCAGTCGGGTGGGACCACGTTTGATTTTTTTTCTGGGCGTTTAGTTGTGAGCTCAGCTGTGGTGGTGACGCCACGCTGGGCTGGACAAGATGCAGGGCAAGAAGCTTGTTGCACTGTTTGCATATAGAGATAAAGGGATATTGCACTATTAAACAGGAACAGGAAGGGAACAATCTCTTTAAAATAAACGAATCTGTGTTGAAATATATAATGCTTCATCATAGTTGTATACATTACAGAGTTTACAGAAATGAATTTGAGAAATGCCTTAACACTAACATCCAATATTGAGTCATTTCTTGTGATTGATTAACCTTGATTAGTTTTTAATGGTGTAATGTTCACTGTTTATTGGTTGTATGCTCTTGCACTAAATATTTCCTAATTAGGGTTTCAATGTGATGTGAAGATGACGTGGAAGAAAAAAAAGCAGATGTAAGGGAATTTTTCTTTTAAAAAAAAGGGGGAGATGTATTGAGACCATGTAGCTAGTACCAAAGTGATTTCACACCCTAACTAAACTGAACTGACTGAATGATTAGTAGTAACACATTAGTAGTCACACATTGCAGAGGAAAGAGTGAGGAGCGTCCCTGCTTGATGTTGAATTGGCGGATCTTTGCATAGCCCAGCTGTGCAGTAACAAGTGATGGAAATGCAGAACATCAGGGTAAATGGTTTCATTTGTGGCTTGTGATTGGGCTGTAAAGGCCTCCTCATGTGGTGGGAGCTTCTGTGTCGCTCTTTTGAATTCGTGTCACAACATTTGCTGGCACAGCTCTTCCTCAGTAGAGAGAGTGAGACATTATGTGTTTGACTCGACACCAGTTTGTGCGAAGACGTTCGTTCCACACAAATTCTGTTTGTGTGAGCGCGATGCCAGACAGCACAGTCTTGTTTGGTAATAGAGAACCCTTGTCATTTTTTTTTTTTTAACAACCAACCAAACACACAAAGTCACACTTTGATATCTTTGACATCCACAGGAAGTGGTTTCATTCATACAGACACAACAAGACTTGGGTTTTGGTTTCTGTTTACAGTAGATCATCATCGCCCACTGTTTTGTGGACAGCATTGATCACAGATGGCTGATATGTTTTCACCTGTGCGCGTGTCAGGACATGTTTAATTCAACACGTTGGTTCCCACCCAGCTATTGTTCTATTTTAACTGGGTATAGGTGGAATGATGAGTCACATCATGTTCACACACTGCCCGGAGAAACAATATCAGACGGCCTGAAAACCTATTTTCTTCTTTCTGTTCAAACTTTGAGAGAGATGTTATTTAAATTTTTAGTTTCTTCCACTCTTCAGCCACCATCATGATTAACTCTGAAGGTTTGCGTAGCAGCTGAATGGAGAACTAAGTAGTGCACAGACAGAGGTGATAAGAAGAAATATGAAAAAGCAGAAACATCTCAAAAGGCAGAGGGGATGTCCCACAGCTGATCTCTGTAGCTGTAGTTTCCTGGAGTTGTTTTGTCACTACAAAGGAGTGTCCAGAGATTTACTGTGATGATGGGGATGATGAAGGACAACAGCACGTCTTGATCTCAGGAAGTCTGGACCATCCTGAAAACTCTCAGTGACGTTAGACTTGATAAAGAAACGATAGCAATAAAACAAAAAGAACTGATGTCACTAAAACCTGATGCACAACACATGAAACCTTTGCAATTTTAATCCTACCAGAAAAAAACAACTATTTGTTTCTTAATTTTAACTTAAATTGTTGTTTATTTTGTTATTTATATATTGAAATAAGGATAGTAGGGAAACCAAGAAGCATTGTTTTCTGATTTGGTGAGTTTGTACAGCTTATCTGAGATAGTGAACGCTGCACAAATGAAAATAATCAGAAGTTATCATGGGCTTTAAACGGACAGACACACTGTCAGTGCTCTTTGCCTGCTGTATCTCATTGGACACCTCCCTTTGGCATCACTTGCATTGGTTAAAGCCTTGGCTTGGGTCTTCAATGGGGCTTTTACACTGTCTGGTGTTGAGTTCACAGTTTATCAAGCAACCACACACACACACACACACACACACACACACACACACACACACACACACACACACACACACACACACACACACACACACACACACACACACACACACACACACACACACACACACACACACACAGTATTTAATGCTGATCGTCTATCCCCTCTATCTACCTCCACTGCCACATCCAGGAGAACCTGAGCTGCGTCTCCCCAGAGACTGTGGCAGCGATCTGGGATAGAGTCCTGCCCCCCCTCCACCCCCCCCCCCCCCCCCCCCCACCCCTCAGACAGAGGCCCCATTGACTGTAGCAAACTACAGCCCTGTTCTCCCGTTTCCCGTCCCTTTCAGCGTGTCCATCCCCACCTGTGGTTAGTCTGTCTCCAGATAATGATACCCCAGGGCTGCTCAAACACTTATTAGATGGAATTTTCACGTTGTTTTGTGAGCACATTTCCTCATTTTACTGATAAGTGAAGCTGTAAGCAAATTTGAATACATGTAGTGTGACTTACTGTGATGAATGCAGTTGGTTTTTATCCAAACCAGATTATCTTGTGATTACACCGTGGGCATCTATAAATGCTAACTCGTCCAGTGTCAGTTTATGGCTCATTTAAAAAGAGCAGAAGTTGGTAAATGTGAATATATTGTGTACCCTTTTTTGTATTATTTATTAAGGTTGTGTATTTGTTTAATGTATCACCACAGAGCTGTAGCGACCGTCCATCCCACAAATCAACACATAGAAAAGCAGGAGGAGGATGGAGGGGTGTTGAGGAATGTCCTCCAGTCTCCTTAAGTACAGCTCTCACTTTTTCTTTTCTCCTTCTTTTGTCTCTCTTTTCAATTGCAGCTTTTCTCACGCTCTCACTTCCCCTTTCATTTGGTGATGTTACATGAAAGCTCGCTGTCTCTGAGCCATGTGTTGATTTGTATAAAGAGGATTCTTAGAATAGTGTCAATGTGCTTCATTTAGAAACTGTGACGCAATTCCTCATGGGAATTACTTGATTTGAAAATTTCTCAATAAAGTTATGCAATTTAGACTTTTATTTTTACTCTTCCCTATTCACTGTGACCTTCTCCGTTTATTTAAATATAAAACTAATTTTAATCTCTCTCTCTCTCTACCTCTGCAGGTTATGAGTGATGGAAGCAGGAAAAGTGGTGCGTGCCATTTTCGAGTTTCTCCCCAGTGTCTCTGAGGAGCTGCCACTCTTCACCGGTGATGTCATTGAGGTGCTCAGTGTCGTGGATGAGTTCTGGTTGCTCGGTAACAAAGATGGAGTCACAGGTAATGTGTCAGGGGGTCATTATTTTCTGCAGATGAACTTATATATGGTTGATTGGTTCGATTCACTGCAACTTTTAGCCTCTTCACCTTTATAATTTTGTCTCATTTTTGAGAATTAAAACTAATTTGAAGGAAGAGAATGATGTGTTCTTCATGGTTTACCCTCAGTAAATGCAGTACAACAGACTCTTTGTAGATGTGCAGAGAAATCTGTGTAAAATCACAATGCATCCTGGGCAGAGATGTGAACCTGAAGTGTGTGTGCGTGTGTTGTTGTCCCCTCGCTCCCTCTGCCCTTCAAAGGTCAAACTCACAGAAATCCACTTAAGTTTTCCACAAGTCGAGCGTCACTTAAGATGATGAAGGAAGTGCAGAGGGGAAGCGAGCGAGCAGCGAGGGCTTGTTCTCCTGCTCCTGGAAAACACGGATGATATGGATACATCTGTGATACAACTTCCCTGGACAGATGAAAGTGGCTCAGTGCTGACATGAAGTTCAAAGAAAAGCAGCTGTCGTGTCTACAGAACCTGGCGTGGTCCTGGTTTTGAAACTGCTCATTATTTAGACATATTTCAGACAGAAGAGCAAACTAAAACTGTAGGCATCCAAAAAGTTGAGAGTAAGACTGGAGGAAACTGTAATTGTCAGTATTGATTCTTTTTTTTAGGAAGGAGAAGTTCATTTGTTTGTTCATTTGTGTCATTCAAATGTGTTGTTTCCTGTTATCTCCGACCCTCAGGTCAGTTCCCCAGCACTTTCGTGGAAGAGGTCACCATCCCCAGCACCAAGCCTGGAGACCGACTCTACGTATGCATCAGTGATTTCAGCTCTGCAGAGCCGGGCAACCTGCCTCTGAAGAGAGGTATGCAACATGCTGCGTTCACTGACGCCCACATTTAAACTGATTATTTAAATTTCAATCAGTCCCACATTCTTTAGCTTTAATCAGTTCACTGGCTCCGTTACATTTTAGCACAGGTCAGGATAGTGGATGTAGCACACAGCCAAGCCGCTGTGTTGTGACTGGTATCACTGGTAACTCTAATGGAGCGTGTTCTCTCACTCAGCCTAACGCTTCTTGTTGATGTGGCTGTGCTCAGGTAAAACGTCGTCTTGTGTTGTAGTGTAGCTGTGTTGTGTTTGTTGGACAGTCTGATTTACTGTTTCCTTGTCTCCACGGACACAAACTGCAAACCAACAATCACATGCTGCCAATTCACTTAATGGTTTTGTGCAACATTGTCTGTATTAGCTTTATGAACATAATCACTTGAGAAAGAAATCCTGTTGTAACTAAGGAGATCCTGATTGGATGGATCATGACTGGAGACAAGGTATACAGTATGTTTTTTCTTTCTTTTATTGAAAGGAAATAACTATTATGTGCATGTTATTTACATGATCAGAGAAACAGTTTGAACACAAATGAAAGAAGAAATTACACACAGAAGAGAGTGAGGCTATGATGGAGCAGTCAAATCTAAAGAGACCGATAACAACTACAACAGTAGAGAGTCAGGAACAGGAATCTGATTTTGTGTTGTTTCTTTTCTTTTTTGGAAGAGCTCATGTTTATAAGAGCTGTTTGTTAAGTGGCCACCGACTTATGACAGATGTTTTCTTCAGTGTCAGAAATGGAATCATCTTGTTTCCAGGATTCCCATCTGTTCTCAGGAACTCAGCATGTTCCACAAATATGAAAATTTCCAAATTTAAATAGTCAGCTAATTATAAATAATTTCATTTTTGAAACAGCTGCTCACGATGACAATCCTCGGCTCATTCATCTTTTTTTTTCTTTAGAAATTATCTTGTGTTGTTGAGACCTCTCAAGTTATAAATAACAAACCATTTCTGATCTCACATGGAGGGAAATTGTTCCGCAGCAATTTGACAGAAACACACATTGAACAACAACACACCATGTTAATTTCCAGAGATCACCACTAGGTGTCCCCAAATGACAAACTGAGGCCTTGAGAGACCAACGACAGCTGACTGATCTGTTTTCTTTCCACGTTCCTGAACCGTCTGACATGATTACAGTAGTTGTTGTGTTGGTGTTTTGCTTATTTTTTGTTCAATAATACTCTCAGGTATACAACACTGATGTTTTCAGCCATCTTCTACGTTGGTAAAACCTTTTTTTTTGTTCTTTTGATGTCATTAGATGGTCTCGTAATAGCTGTAGTTGTAATAGTAATAGTGGTAGAAAAATATAAAAGTGAAAGTACACAATGAAAACTCACAACTTGCTCTGATCATGTTAAATAATTAATCATTAATTCATTCAATTCTTGTAGCCTATTCCTTGTTTGCTTTTGATTTTTTTTTTAAATCTCATATTTGATTGAAGCCATTATCATATTTACTCAACAGCAATATTCCAGTATATTTTTATAAAGTCATAAATAAGACATGTTTCCTGGATAAGAGGAAAAATAGGAAACAGTCCTTACGAGCTGTGTGGAAATGTTCATTTCCAGTATGATTTTCCATGGTGGTGTTGGCAGCGATCCAGTCGTGGCTGCAGACACAATGGGAGGTGGAGCCGCAGGTCTTTGGAATGTGACCTCCATGACTTCTGCCCGACCGGTCGGCATTCCTCTAATCCCTCATTCTGCTGATAATTTAGTTGCAGGCAGCTCTGATGTTAAAGTCATTAGTAATGTAATAATAAAGTTCATCTGAATGAACTCAGATGTCATTGTAGTGTAAGTAAAGCTACCTGTTCAGGTCAATTATGTCCAGTTCAGTTGATTATTAACAGACTGTAAGACGGCCTGTGTCTGCTTTTATTACCTCTACGTGCAGAAGCATCTGTGCTTTCTCTCCCAGTGCCTTCAACTTCCCTCTGCTCCATTTGCTGAAATCATAATATGACAGTATTTCTTAAAGGGGAACTATACAAGTCCGGTCTCTTCTCCTCTGTTTTGTTAACCCTCCTCCCAGCCATGTGCATTTGTTTTCAATGAAGCCGGTGAGAAAGCAATCCATGAAGTGGTAGATAACGTTATTTATCATATACGCGTTGCCATGTGTATATTTGTGTAGTCTTATCTGTCATAAACAAGAGATTATGGGGGATTACGGGGCGCGTTTGTGTCACGACACCGCAGAGATGTGAGCTGAGACACCGAGTCTGAGACACTTTTCGGCCAAGAGACGCCAGGTGGAAGGCAAAGACCCTCCATTCTCCCTGTAACAAGTTACAAGTCATTTATTTAAAGGGACAACGAGGAGTTTTGGAAAAGCGAAGTGTTTTCACACTACATTTATGAGCCTCCGCACCGTGAAATTCTTTGACCGGCGCAGGACAGACTCATGTTTTCATTCATCAAGAATTAAAGTCAGAGGTTGGAAGACGATCACATACCATCGTAGTTCCCACCATAAATGGCGATTCGGCGGTGTTATTCTCATGACTCGCCGCAAAACCAAAAGTAAAGAAATGCTGGTCGGCTCGCCCAGCATTTCCAACACCACTAATAATAACAAAATAACCATAGAGACAAAACGATATATTTATCGAAAATGGGCCCATTAACAAGTGGTAACGTAGATTCATCCACATTAACGTGAGACTTTTTTATAACCAAATAGAAACTCCTCGTTGTCCCTTTAACTAATCATTACTCATCATTACTCCAAAGCTGTTTAATTAAGGTAAAAAATGTAGCATAGCATGTAGCAAAGTAGTTCCTCTTTTAAAGAGATCCCCTTGAGGAGAAATCTGTTCAACTCTGAACCTGCAGCTCCTACCAGTGTTATGAACGCTCTTCTTTATCTTCTGTGTTTCCAGGTGATGTGGTTGTTGGAGAGGCCGGCGGCTCCATGGACCTCGGGGACACGTGGCAGCGTGGCTGTAACGGCTGGGGCGCCCGCGGCCTCTTCCCCTCGTCCTGCGTGAAGGAGCTGAGCCTGTCGGGCCGCTCCCGGCAGCTGTCTGAACGCTCGGCCCAGGCCCAGGCCTCAGACCTGCCCCCCTACGCCCTGGGCCAGGCCCGGGCCCTCATGAACCTCCATGCACAGCTCAATGAGGAGCTGGACTTCCGCGAGGGGGACTTGATCATCATCACGGGCCTGCCCGAGCCGGGCTGGTTCCAGGGAGAGCTGCAGGGCCGGAGGGGGATCTTCCCAGAGGGGTTCGTGGAGCTCCTCGCTCCCCTTCGGTCTCCACAGCAGCCCATGGACTGCCGGTATTTGAACAATGAAGCTGAACAATTCAGCTACGAGGACGCTTATGATGCAGGAGAGGGCACCGAGGAGGAGGGAGCGGAGGATGGGGAGGTTTTTCTGAGAGAGGAAGAGGAGCACAAGGAGGATGTAGTGGAGGAGGAACTAGAAGAAGAAGAAGAGGAGGAGGAGGAGGAGGAGGAGGAGGAGGAGGGTGGTGTCTATGGAGTGGCACTGTATGAGTTCCGCGCCATGGAGCCAGGAGAGTTGGACTTTGATGTGGGGGATCGGATACGTGTCCTGAGCACGTTGGAGGACGGTTGGCTGGAGGGTGAGCTGAGAGGACAGCGTGGTATCTTCCCTCATCGCTTCGTCAAACTGGACCACGCGGGGCAGAAACCTGCAGAGGAGACCGACGCCGCTGGACCGGAGGAAGAGAAAGAGAACAGCTGCAGCCCTGAATACAGCCCAGAACCCTCGTGTCCCAACGGCTCCCAGAACGATCCAGACTGGAGGACGTACGAGGATCACACCGTGTGGGACCTGGACTACTTTGAGAGGAGCGAGGAGCAGAGGTGGCAGAGTGAGAACAGAAGCACCGCAGCTCAAAGCAACAACAGAGCGCAGAGAGAAAGAGACGGGGGCATCAGGTCAGACTCTCAGCCACGTCGACCTGTGGCCCCACCGCAGAGAGGCCCCCAGAGACCCAGATCCACTCCTCCAGCCAGACCCAGACTCCCGCCCCGGCCCAGCCTGCCCGGCCCCGCACGCAGCCACAGGCACCAGGGCTCGTCTGGCTCTCACTACACCAACGGTACCAGCCGGCCGTCACAGACCAGACTGACTCACAGCCTGACCCTCCCCAGCACTAAAGACAGATACTACCAGAGGCCAGCGGATGGAGCCAGCAGCAGCAGCAGCAGCAGCAGAGGCAGCAGTCTGGGCCAGGCCTTGATCAGCCTAGTTGAAGCCCATAAACAGAAGAAGCTGACGCGCCATGCCAGCGCGGGAGATGCCGACATGACACGGACACATTCCCAGCAGACGGCGCGCGGCTCCAACGGCATCCTGCCTACGTCCTTCACCTTAGACGCCCTGGCAGCCTCGGCCGGCGACTTGGAGGCCAAACTGTCGCAGCAGCTTTTTGAATTTGAGAAAAGCTTAACTGCTTCATACAGCGACACTAACGTGGGCTCTGGAGCTGCTGGCTCGTCTGCAGGAGACCTGAGCCAGCAGTCCCACATCCTACGACACTTCTCTATTCTGGATTACAACGATGAAAGTGACATCATCCGAGGCTCCTCGCACTCTCCTGTGTCCCACCTCTGGCGGTCCAAGTCGGCCTCCTCCTCGCTAGAGCGGCGCCGGACCCTCCGCCCTCCTCCTCCTCGTCCCAGAGTCCAGCGTCCTCAGGCCCCCGCTGCGTACAGACCAGCCCGGCCCGCTCCGCGGCCCCCGCCTCGCTGCCAGAGACACAACACGGCTGCTCCGAGCGCCGGCCACCCCGTCTTCTACACCCCCGACGACGCAGCTGCCAACCCTCTCCACCAGATAGCGGAGGGGCAGGCCGAGTTGGGCGACCTCGCGGCTTCGCAGGAACACGAGATCCGGTGCCAGCTGGAAGCGGAGAAGGAGCTGGAGCGAGAGATGGAGCTGGAGTGCCAGAGGCAGAGGGAAGAGGAGGAGAGGTACCAGATGTTGCTACGGCTACAAGAGGTAGAGCACGACATGGAGGCCTACTCGCACACGGCCGAGGAGCTCAGGGCCATGCTGGAGGAGGAGGAGGACGAGACGGCGCGCATGCAGGCCATGGAGAACCTGGAGTTCTGCAACTACACGCTGGAGACGCTGGCCCTGGAGCAGCAGCAGCTACAAGGTAGGACTGCAGGAGGGGGGGGGGGGCAGTAATAAGATGACAGGAAATGAAAGGAGAGTGAGATAGAAAGAGAATGACATTGTAGAGAAGTCAGAGTATTAAACCCGGAGGACATGTGGGAGTTTGTGGGAATTTTAGGCATGGACATAAAACTCATGGATATCAGAGATGAGGTTAGTTTGATGTGGAGCTAAACACTAGGTAAATATCTTAAATGTCAGGTCTCAGGTTGATGTTGAGCATGAGCCCTGTTCTACTTTTAAAAAAGTAGGTAAGAAGAAAAATGGGTTAAATACATGTTGAAACGATGAAAAACAAATAAAGTAGAGCTTGTTTTTGTTGATGTCATGGCCCTGTTGCCTGCAGGTGAGTTCATGTGCGACTTAGAGGACAAAATGTAATAAACAAGGAATCTAAAACTGAGACATCAGTATTTAGCAGATTTCCCCTCAGCCTTGTTCTTGTGACTCCTCTGCCACAAGCACCACTTCCTTATTTACTCTTCACAATGATCAGCGGAAGGAGGATTGTGTATTTAAATGAAAGGGATAGTTCACCCAAAATTCAAATTTCACTCATTATCTACTCACCCTCATGTCGACTAAGGGCTGGGAGGATTTTCAGAGTCCTCCGTGCCTTCTCTGAGTTACAGCGGGGGTCCACGCAGCAGTATTTGTCCATATAATGGTTGTGAATGGAGCTCACTTTTCTTCGTCCAAAAAGACACACCAAAAAACATCCAAATACCTCCATACTGCTCGTCTGTAATGTCCCTCTTGTATTGAAGCCCTGACATGAGAAATTGTTCCGCCGGTCAGAGCAGTGAACTGAGACACTGGGAGCTTCCGCTACAAACAAGCTTAAAATATAGACTTATTAAATTTTTTTTGGAACAGTTTCTCATGTCGGGGCTTCAATACAAGAGGGACATTACAGACGAGCAGTATGGAGGTATTTGGATGTTTTTTGGTGTGTCTTTTTGGACAAAGAAAAGTGAGGCCCATTCACAACCATTATATGGACAAATACTGCTGCGCGGAGACCCACTGTAACTCAGAGAAGGCACGGAGGACTCTGAAACTTCTCCCAGCCCTTAGTCCACATGAGGGTGAGTAGATGATGAGTGAAATATGAATTTTGGGTGAACTATCCCTTGAAGGGTTGCACAGCGGTGTGTGTGTGCGTGTGAGTCTTGAGGAATTTGTTCATTTTTCGTACGGTGTTTTCAAACTGTGTTATTGTAATTTACTGCAGTTGACTTTTTTTTTTAATTAAAAGTTGAATCCCAGAATAAAAGCAGGTGATTTATATAAAAGAATTCACAGGTATTTGCTATTTATTGTCAGGATTCACTTGCATATTTTTAACCCATTACACTTCATCTCCCTCTCTAAATATGTGATTGATAAATTAGGCTGGTCTAGATCTGGAACTTCTTGGACAGTCAATCAGTGCCGATCAGCTTGGATTCGTCTTTGCCATCCCATACTATCTGGGTGCTCAGTTCTGTCCTTGGCAGCCAAGCGCTTTTTCACATAGGTACGAGGTACATTCCTGCACATAGTGAGAGGGTGGAGAAAGGCACGTGGGCCTCCGTCTCTAGACTGTCCTCCTCTCTGCTCCCAGGACACTGGCTGTGGGGGTTTTGGGATTTTTGCCACAGTGGAGACGGACAGAATATGTCCCCCTTTAGAGCAGGACCCAGAGTGTGGTTGTGGCGAGCTGTGACATGGCCCATGATGCACCTCTCCACGCTGCTGGGACTGGCTGGGGAGGCGGGCTCCAGCAGAGCAGCAGGTAGGCCTCAGATAAACATGGTGTTGGTCAGGTTGTTGCTCAGTGTTGTGTTGACGGAGCATCACTGCTGTTTCTGAGCATCTCCTCTTCTCATAGCTGCAGCTGCACTTCTCTCACTGCACGCTTCACTGGTTGTAGTTAAGTGCCTTGCTCAAGGGAGTGGACTTTTTTTCTATATGACTTTGAAAGGTGGAAATACAGTATGAAAACATTGAAATTTACTTACAAGTTTTATCAGTACCTTTTTAATTATTGGATGCTTGGTAATGAAAAACATCCACTGTTCTTGGATTGAGTGATGGTGATGTTTAATTTTCAGATATCTATTTGCTATTGCTTTAATTTCTCTATGTTTGTCAGAGTGATGTGGCAGATACATTGCTTTGTGTAAATACTAATCCTAACCCTGTTTTTTATTTTTGCATAAATATAATGAATTACTTGATTATGTGCATCTTATTTGCAGGATATTCCACAAAGAGGCAAAAACAACAAGTTGTTTTATCCATTAACAATAATCCCACTGTCACCCAGTCCTGCTTTATTTATTGATTTTGTATCAGTAATCTGCTAGTTTCCAGTCTGTTCATGCTCATTGGAGCTGGATGTGCTTGCATCAACTTCCGGACAGCAGAGCTCACTGTTTCTCTCTGTAACACACACGCAGACACACACTAATGCGTTCAAGCGTCCTCATTCATCTAGAAACCAGTGTAATCACTGTCATTCATAGGAACCACCAGGCTGCTTTGTGATGTTAATGTATCTCATTTAACACTTATTTGGGTTGTAGTTTCATGTCTATTAAAGAAATGCTAATTGGATGGAGTTTTTTTGTAGTGAAGTTTCTCACAGAAGGCTCATCTCACTGAGGTATTCTGATTACGACAAGATGAATGCAGAGTATTTAATTTGAAACGTCTTGGTCTTGTACACTAATAATGTGTAGAGACACTTTTTGGTTTTGATGGTTTTGTTGCATTCAAGTGGCTCATGTCCTGTTAGATTTGATGGGATCAGTGATCTTTACATCTGTCAATGAGAGGAATCAGCCCGAGGGAGAGAGTGTTACATGTGCTGCATGTGGCTCCAAGGCTTATGCAAGAAAAACATAGTTTCCATTCACTCACCACATTGTAGGGATTCTCCCACCCTGTTCTCACAGTAATAAATTCAGATTTTCACTCGGTGCTCCTCCTCTGATTCTTGCCACACCGTTAGATGTGGAAATGGGTGAAGATGGCGACATGATTGATAGCTGAGATTAACCACGTGGAGGGGATAAAAGGCCAAGAACACACCCACTGCAATTTGTTTGTTATGGTAATTATCAACACATTAGTCAGACATAAAAGCATTTAGTAAGATGATATTAAAAGCCCCCCTTCTTTGTGTGGTGTGGTCAAGGTGTGTTTACAGTATATCAGGCAAACTCTCAGGATCTTTTGTTGCAAAAAAATGTGTTTGTCATCCTATTGCTATGTCTGTCTACACACACACACACACACTCACTCACCCAGGAGTGTGTGTCTTCCCGTGCTTTTGCAGGGTGTGTTCCTGAGTTTGACGTTTCAGAGACAATGGCAGCTTATTGTTACAAGGCAGGGAGTTACTTCAACACTGAGCTTGCTTTGCACTTAACCGTGCAAGAAAACAATGCAAAATCCTCATAGAGGTTTTAAGTCCAAACCCAACAATTTAATTCTGTATATGGTTTGATATCTTAATATGTAGAGTATGTAGTCTTAATGGTTTGTTTCATTTTTTAATTATGAAAATATATCACAGTACAGAAAAACTGATGTTACAAATCACAGTTGACAAAACTGATTCATGCAGTTAGATTTGTTCAGGAGCTCTTATTTGAACAAATATACTATCACAGTTTGATTTGCCCAATGGAACTATGAAACATATTTGAAGAAGCCCTCATGCTGTTTAGTGGTCATAAAGAGCTCTCTTTTTCTCACAAACACCATCTCACCCATCACCTCGTTTCCTGTTTAAGCTCTTTGACCTTCAGCCTGCTTTAATTCTTTAAACCCAATATTCAAACGCCTCCTCGGCTTCCAGAACACCACAGCCTGATCTTTTTAACACTGTTTTCGGGATCCATTTCAGCCTCAGGTTTCCCCTCAGCCGGTCTCACAAGGAGACTTCTAGGCTGTAGACGAGCTTAGATAGATAGAGATAGATACGTAGATAGTACTTTATTAATCCCTTGGGGAGGGTTCCAGCAGCAGCCCAGCACCGACCATACATTAAAAACAGAAAGATCACACATCAATATAAAAAATATAAAATTTCAGGACTAAAAGAACAGTAATAAATATAAAATAAAATATATGAATCTTCCCCATCCCCTCTCCAACCACCACCCCTCCCCCTTCCCCCCAGTGCAGAGTTGTAGCACTTGATAGCTCTAGGGACAAAAGAATCTTTTTTGATATACGGCCTTATCCACGGACATCACACCGCTTGTTGTTGATATGCGGGATGTCGATTAAGCGCCCAACAGGTTAATTTACATAAGCTAACACAAGCCAAGGAGAGGAATGCTGTATTTGACATTCCTACAGCTGACACACGTACACAACTACACAGTTTCGGTCGTGTTCTGCCACTGAAAGATGAGATGCTGAAAACTGATAATTAAACAGTATTGTGTAAGAATAGAACAATGTCTTAGACAGATTCTGTGCTCAGTCCTACCCTGCAAAACTCTGTGTCTGTGTCCAACATGAGCTTTTGGCTTGGCACTATAAAAAGGCGGGCTGTTAAAAATGAAGTCATCATCTGAGATGATATTTGGCAAGTTATACAGAAACTCTGAAGCTTTTTATTTGAAACTTTCTCTGTTTTCTGTTTTTTTGTGACATCATAGTGTTTGATTTCCTGGTTTGTGATAAAGTTTGTATTGGCTCGTCTAACTTGAAACTAGTTTAACCAAACAATGCACTTGATTTTATTCCATGTTTGGTATTCAGCAGTAAAACAAGTGCCAACTTCTACTAATAATTTAGATTGTTTGGGTTCATCATGGTAAATTAACACTATCCCGAATGTGTGTGTGTGTGTGTGTGTGTGTGTGTGTGTGTGTGTGTGTGTGTGTGTCTGTGTGTATCACGTGTTTTTGAGTGGATGCAAAGTCCCTTTAAACTTGTCCCTTTCATAGAGATTTAATGGGGGGGGGGGACACGATATATTATACTCCAGCTTTATGAATAGGCCTGAGTTTTTTCTCACACTAAAAGATCGTGTCTCCTCTCAGAGTGGGGACAGTCTTTAACAATAGCTCATTGTACACACCAGCAGCTACTTTTTCAGTCACTGCTCTGGTCTAATCAGGTTGTGCACTCTTGAAAATCCCTCCTCACTCGCATTTACTTACTCTGGTTATATAAATATATAGCCTACTATCCACAAATGTTTCTCTTTCAATTGTTTTCTACTTCACACTTCTCTTTCAATTAGTTGTTACTTCAATAGAAGACTGCTACTCCCTAAAATGTAGGGCAAAGTCAAACTTTTAGACTGAGATCAGTTTCTCTCTAGTTTCAGTTTACCTGCCAACGCGGTGGCCTTTGGACCGGTGCTGAAACTTAGAATAGGAAAGTTGGAACAGGTTGTACACAGACAGGAATGAGGTTCATCACTGCTGTTGTGACTGCAGCCGGCATGAATCGTCTGGTGAACATAGCAGCGTCAGGAAGGAGCAAAAACAAAGCAAACAGGAAACATGGAAGGATGAGGGATTGTTCATGGGAGAGGAAAAAAAAAACATTTGGTGCCAAATTGAAGTGAAGTTATAGTCCCCACTCTCCATCAAAGACAATCTCCAGGCAGGCTGTTTTCCTGCAAACAGAGGTACTAGCCAATTGAAACCATGGGAGGAGCCACTGGGCTAATCCTCCACTCATGTGACTCCACTGAATCATTAACCCAAGGAGGCCCCACCTTCAATAACCCTACCCCCCCTCTCCTCCTACGATTGGCTGAGATGGCTGCAGGGAGGGTGTGATTCAGTTCCACTGAAGGCTGGGAGGTGCTGGGGCCGGGCAGTCCTGCTGAGGCAGTGGAGAGGAGACAGAGAAAACAAGTGGGAGAGTCACAGACAATATGCCTGACAGGTGGAGTCTCCCACCGCGCTTTGTTATGGAATGTAGGAGTTTGGAAAAAGAGATTAAGCCACGTTGAAGAAGTAAACTGTATCAGCACCGGGGAAGCTGATTTAACCAGCAAGAGCCATGCAGAGCCCGGTGGTTTATGGCAATCCAGTCATGTTTGGTGCTGTGGATTGGAACTATGCAGCTGGAGCCATGGTAAGGAGAGGGAAGAGCGTGGAGGAGCTGGGGGATGCCGGCTGGGCCCGGGAGAGGGAAAGGATGGCCCATTTGCAGCAGCTCCAACAGCTCCACCATCTGCAGCTCCAGCAGCAGCAACAGGTTGGATATCCTGGCTACGGAGCTCCGCCCGGCCACCCGCAGGGACCCGGCATGGTGGCAAGTCCTGGTCACCCAGTCCCAGCTCCAGGCTGCCCAGTGCCAGCACATGGTGGCATGATGGTACCTGCAGCTGGGCCAGTGCAACCTCCAGGGCATGTGCCAGCTCAGTGGCCGGTACAATGGGGGGATCAAGCCCAAATTAGACAGGGTAATGTTTGCCAACAACAACAACCCAACTGGGAGTACGATGAGCGGCACATGGCAGCTATTAAAGACCAGAGACCTCAAGGCCACGATGTTTACTACCACCCGGGCTCACAGGACGGTCACCTGCAGCTGAGGATATCTGAGTGGAAGGGTAAACACTGTTTCTACCAGGGCCCCGAGGAGCGGGACCACAACAGACTGCCAGAAGAAGAAGAACACGATAACTTCAGACTAGACGAGGACAGAAGAAGAGGGGACGACTGGGTAAGAGAAAACAACCACAGCTCTGATCGTTACGATCACAGGAGCCACAGAGACTTGGAGGAGTACGATCACAGGGACAAATACAAGTACAGGGATCACTATGACAGGAAATACAACGAGCGCTACGACGACAGAGAGCAGCAATATTACGAAAGCAGGAAACACCAGAAGCATGATCCCAGGGAACATGAAGGCTACAACAGTGAGTATGAGGACCACCATGATCGTAAAGACACTTATGCTCGCAGAGACAATTACAGGGACAGTGATCGCTACTATGACCGTGACAGGGATTACTATGACTCTAAAGACAGTCACCGCTCCACGGAAAAGGAGTACTACCAACGTAGAGACGATGACCGATGCGAAGAGCGAAAACGTAGGGACCATTACCACGACCGGCATGCAGAGGATCGGTATGACCGCAGAGAAGATAGCGGTAAATACAGGGACACCTTGAATCGAAGGGGTGAGGAGACACACTCCAGTAAAGGAAGAGGCCAGTATGACCGTGACCTCAATGAACATGGTGGTTATAAGGAGAGAGACCACTACAGGTACAGGGATACAGATGATGACAGGAGAGATGAGCGCTACGACCAGAGGAGGAGGGACCACTACAGAGCCAGGGAGCATTACGAGGACCAGTACGACCACCAGAACCAAGACGGCCACGAATCCAGAAGAGAAGAGGAACAGCCCAGACACAGATATCGCAATTTACGTTCTATATCGGCGGAGTCGCAATATGAGGATTACGCTGGAAAAGTTCATAAGAGCCACTGTGAGGAGTGGGTTGAGGAGCAGAACAAGAAGCTGGCACTCAGGGAGATGCACTCTTTTGAGGATCCCATTGTGTACCGGCACAGTGACGAGCAGGAAAAGGGATACGAGTCCAGCGCCGGGAGCGTGGGTTCAAAACGGGGTCGCAAGCCTGTTTACGTGGGCTCGCTAGATCGGAACAGCTTCTACAGGAAGACGGCTCCGAGCTCCATGCAAAAGTCCCAGTTCGCCACCGCCAGGAGACAGAAACAAGGTAAACACAAGGATGTTGTCACGTGAGGGAAGCTGCTCCACTTGCTGTATTTACACAGCATGAGGTGCTCGGAGTGTGTGTCTGTGTGATCATGTCTAGATCTAATAGAGGGAGGGGTTGATACCACCATGCATTTCATCAACAGTTAAGATGAAATGGTCAGGTCCAACTCAACCTCACTAAACACATCTTGAAAAACAAAAGCGGGGTTTGAAAGTGTCTCTGTCTGCCCCCGGCCTCTATTGATGAAACAGGGAGGAGAGGGCGACTGTCTTCTGTGTCTCATTTCATCACTCGTGACCTCTAGAGCTTCTCTTTAATCAATGGTGGTGGCTTCATAGTGCTGACTAGCCACAGTCACCTGCCTTGAAAGTGTGTGCATGTCATAGGAAAGTGTGCTGTCAGGTATTTGTGGGCAGAAGAACCTGCAGAACAAGTTTCGAATGTTCTTGGGTTTTTGTTTTCTCTGTCATTCCTCTGGTCTGTAGGGTTTCCTGTTTGCTGCCATGTGCTGCATCACTGATGCAATGTGCTCCCATAACCAGTCTGTTCACTTCTTGACTGAAAGGTCATCTTTTCCTGTCTTGGGATTTTGAAGACCTTTGTCAGACGAAAACAACCACTATAAACATCAGCAGAGTCTGAAGTAGCTCCGTTTTAATGTAACTTCAAGTAGATGCTGGAATTACAACTTTAGCTAAAACAGCTTTAAAACTGATAACAGGACTTTGTGATTGTGAGACTTAAAGTGTCTTAAAATAGACCGAGGGATAGGCACACTTTTATCATAACATACCATCAAGGGCAGGGTGTAATTTGAAAATGCTTGATCTTGGGGATGATATGATTTTTAGGGGAAGTTAAAGGGACATCAATGCATTTTAGCCACTTTTGAAAAAAAAAGTACGTATATAGTCTAAGGCTAGAAAAGGCTAGAAAACCTTACTGATAAAGTTGAGAAAATATCTAATCTAATATTGGTTAAATTGTCTCATTAGACACCTACTTCCAAATTGGTACATAGAAAATGTCAAGGTTAAACCCCCAGTCCTGTTTAATCCACCTGGTCAAAAAGCTGTTAGAGGGTCAGTTTTGACCATGGGGGTGTTGGCGAAGAGTCACTTGTGTTTACTGATAAACTGTCATAGTCTGTTAACACAAAAGGTAACTAATGTAACATCAGAGTTGGTGTGTTTGCTTGTGTGTGTGTGTGTGTGTGTGTCTGTGCACACAAGTGTGTTTCATGAGGACCTGAAGAAAGAGAAAGAACTCTTCTGGCTCACTTCATTGTGTCTGAGAAGAAGCAGGTGGTGGCCCACAGCCCCTCCCCCAGTCACCTAGAAACTAAAACACACACACACCCCACTCCCCATCCATTTGGGGAGTCCAGTATTAATCCCTAGCGTCAGCATGGTGAGTGGATGGGGGGGGGGTCTGTCTGGTGCCAGGCGCTGGCCAGCACTGGCCTGACTCCTTCACTGCACGACTAGACTGATACTCTGTGTGTGTGTGTGTGTGTGTGTGTGTTGCAAAAACCCTTGGAGGCTTATTGCAGAGATGACGCCATTTTTCAAAACACACACACACACACACTTATGCACGCTTGCAGCCGCAGTGTCTTGTCATCCGCTAATCTTGTTAAAGAGTTTCAGCCTGGTCAGGGGTTTGTCCTGAGCAGAGCATTTGATTGCAGGGCTAAAAACATTAGAGCATCTTGTTGCAGCGCTTATTGGGCTTACGCTGTGATTCAGTGACATTGAGGTGATGGCCGAGGCTCGGTGAGGTCGGCCACGAGCCACCAGCCATGTGCAAGGGCCCTTTGTTCTCCCTAATCATTAAACAGAAGCTAGTGATCAATATTTTAGAAGACATACGAGGAGCCTCGTGTCAAGATGTATTATTGTATTAATGTATTATTAACTTTATGTGTGTATTGTGTGTGTTTGTGATGATGGGAACTGAATGTGTGTTTTTTGGGGGCATTCTTGCCTTTCATTGATAGTTTAGTTGAGAGAGACGGAGAGAGGAGGAATGACATGCAGCAAAGGGCCGCCCGAGTCGGGATTCGATACGGGGCCGGCTGCAGTGAGGACTGGAGCCTCTGTATATGGGGCACCCTTCTCAACCAACGACGCCCCAGAATGTGTTTTTGAAGGAATTGATTGGCTCGATAGTTTATGTTGAACTTATTTAATATTTGAAACGAATGAAATTGTTGAATAATTCTAGACATAAGATTTGATTTCATGGTTTTGCTTTTGAACTCCTCTTCTGCTGTGTGTGCAGGGTGTTAGGGAGTGAAGTGTCGTCACCCAGCTATGATCATGCAGCGTATGCTCTGTTGTCCTGTGTAATCCTCCAGCAGTGGCTGCTATTGGTGGGCAGTGGGGGTGAGGGGGTGAGGGGGGGCTAGGAGTTAAGACTGGAAATCTTTGGGCAAGATTTAAAATCGGCTGACAACACTGTTGTCTAAAGGCGTCTTATCTCACTGCTGCCGAGGAGAGAAGTCAATTAGCAAAAAATGATTGAGCTCAACAGTTGGCATGAATCATACTGGCTTACTGGAAATGCCTTTTGTTTTTGTTCCTGACTGCTCCTTCTTTTGAGCGACAGTATGTGGTGATTGTGATTGTGTACAATATCTATTAGGTTAGAGGATATTACTGGTATCATCATGAGTAACAAGACTGATGTGGTATGGGGAAAGACCTTTGACCTTTCTGGGATGTCCCTGTCCTGTCAGGACCAGTGTACTCTTGATAAGGCCACGTTATTACAGCCAGTTTATGGGATTGTCACACCTCATGTGAGTGTGACACAGTCATGTTCAGGTTGCAGCTGGACTCTGAGTGAGACTGAAATCTAAATGCCACAACTGGATCTGTAAACATGAAATACTCCTCTACTCTTCAGTCAGCAAGTGTTTTCCCGTGTTGCTGTATCACGGTCCGATAAACAAACTCAAACAAATGAGCTAGTTTGAATGTCAATTTGTGGTAAAGCCTGGCTGACACACTTGTTAGATTTGGTGTATGTGTGTATGTGTGTGTGTGTATACAAGTTGACACAGTGGTTATAGATGTTGATCTAAGTTGTGGTGACATTAGCCCAGGGAACTAATGTATTTATATGTTCACACACAGAAACACAGAGTGATTAAAATGACTCTGGTTAGTAAATAAGAGCATCAGTGTCAAACAGTAGCAGCATGAACAGCAGTGTTCATGTTAGATTTACTTACTGTGTATCCAGTATTTGTCATTTGAGAGGGTGTTTACATTAAGATCTTCACCTCATTTACTGCAAATATATATTTAAATAATCATGACTGAGGAATATAAAGAAATTGCTTCTTTACTAAGACTTTCTCTTTACAGCGCTGTTGAAAGAATCTTAGAGCTGCAATCTCTTGTGTTGTGTCTTGTGTTGTGGGAAAACTCACAAGGCCCCGGGCAGATCTTTGTTTTAACTTGCCCTGCAATTAGCAACAGGTATAATCCTGAAAGTTCAGTCATTCAAATGTACTTGTCACACACGGGTTGTATAGCCCAAGAAACTTAAAACATTTAAAGTAGATAAAATTACCAAATGCCCTGACATGAGAAGTTGGACTCTTTTCCATGGTGTTTTGCACTGTGTGTCTTTGAGGCACCTGTGAGACTCTGTGCTTCTCTGCTCCATTAACTTGAAGACAGTAGAGCTTCTTTTTGGTTGAATAGACTCCTGAGTTGATAGTTTGGGTTCCTCCTAAACCTCTCCCCGCACATATGCAAAACGGACAGTCTCTTGAAGTAATTGGACATTGTTCGTTATAGAAATGAGACATAATGAGAAATTCCAAGGAGGCATGAGATCACAGCGTTCCTCCTTGTTTGCCATGAAGCACTGAAGCAACTTAGTTATTCACTGTATTAATTAGATCGTAGCCTCATCCACCTGGAAACAAGCAGAGCTGCGTGTCTTTGTGACCGACAGTGGACACACTAAACTGAGGCTGTAATTACCAGCAGTACACAACAATGGTCACAGAGGTTGCTGAGAGATTTTGCCAGTAACAGGAATGTGACCTTCTGACATTTGACCCCTAAAAGAGATAAACAGGAAGGTATGTCACTAAATAAACTCCCCGATGTCCATCCACCTAGCGATGCCTACGTGGTGGTGCCACAGGAGGAGGTGCAGATCTGAACAAAAGGACGGGGATGTAACGAAAAGGAAAGCTCCTGTGTGCAGATTTGTGTTTGTTTCAATATATTATCTACTGCAACGGTGCTAAAACACAAAGCCCATGTGCCAAAGCAATGGCCTTTAAGAGTCCTGTTGATATTTACACTGCAGCGTTGACATTGTTTTCTTGTGCCAGTTTCCAGCGTCATGGAAAAAATCCACTCCGTCTCTCCAGTGCATTCAGTATTAATTACAGGTCATGGCAGGTTTGGAAGTCTGCAACTCTGTAACACATACACACACATACATACACATTCCCATGCAGCGTTGTCCATGTGATCGCTTCAGTAAAGCCACTCCCTGCTTCCCTGCTCTCCTAAAAACTTGGCTTGATATGAGGAGGGCCCCCGCTATTCTTGTTGCCGTGGCGACTGTGCATTCTGCTGTGAACTTTGGAGCAGAAAGCACACAGCGCCGATTGTGTCTGACCTTACAGAGATTGGTGCAGGGTGAACTTTTTTTTTTTTTCGTGTGTGTGTGTGTGTGTGTGACTTTGCACGGCCATGAGCTGACTGTGAATCCAGGGATGTATTAGTTAAAAACTGGTTTTGCTGCAGTTGTGAAACAAGGAAACAGATCTTCAAGAGAGGGAAAGAAAATGTATTTTTCTAATGAGTTACTTAGTTTGCAGATTATATATAAATATGTTGTTGAAAATAACGTTGAACATCCTTCAGAAGCCTGAAGTTCACATGTTGAATCAAAGCATCATGATTTTAATAGATTTCAGCCTGTCAGAGGAGGAGTCTGGTCAAGTGTCAGCTGAATGGGAAACGTGAAACAGACCCATCACTGAACTGGATCCGACTGGACTGGATCTCTCTGGCCTGGCAGGACTTTTGGTTAATTTAAGTTTAAGTAGCCTAACTCAATGTGAGTTCATGTGCCATTAAAAGATTACATCCATCAGAAAAACAACAGTAGAAATGAAAGGAGGCGGAAAACAAGAGCAGCCATTCTTTGATTTTCCATGTTACGTACTTAAGATCTGATAAGATTGATAAGTCTTGATAGTTTAATCAGTATCGTAGGCATTACTGTAACATGATGGGCAGAGGTCAGCCACTGCATTCAGGATAGGTAACGTAACAGATAAGTGAAGCTCGAGGCTCACAACAGGTGAATGTTCACGTCAGAAAAGTGACAAAGTAAAGTCTTTCCCAGACAGCATGCAGATAAGTATGTTTGATTTTGGGGTGTGATGCTGTTGCACGATTCTCCCACAATGCAATGCACAAAGAAAAAAAAGAAGCTGCCCCCAGCTTTAAAAAAGTGTAACAGCTCCAAAAATTAAAGAGATAAAAACAACAACAAAAAAACTTCCTGTTGTCTCAATGTAAAGTTTAATTAGCTGTAACTTTTCCAAATCTGCAGTTTGACATTTAATATCATATAGTATTTAGGTGAAGGTTAGGATACAGTGTGGATTTGGGACACCTGAGAACAGAGTCCAGCTCCAGGTTTTAATGTCTGCCAGAGTGGTCGTCCTCCCTGGTGTGTGTGTGTGTCTCCGTGTGTGTGTGTGTGTGTGTGTGTGTGTCTCCGTGTGTGTGTGTGTGTGTGTGTGTGTGTGTGTGTGTGTGTGTGTGTGTGTGTGTGTGTGTGTGTGTGTGTGTGTGTGTGTGTGTGTGTGTGTGTGTGTGTGTGTGTGTGTGTGTGTGTAATCACAGTGGGTTCCCATCCATTCTCATGGTAATTGGAGCTGTGGAATGGGCTTTCTGCAGCCGGACGCTCGCTCCTCCACAGGGCTCAGGAGCTGGACTTCAGATTGACAATGGACTATCTTAGAATGGGTGGCGTTGTTTGAACCACCATGCGTGTGTGCACGGAGGGGAGGAGGGGGCGTGTTTGTTTTTGAAGTGGATTGAAGAAAGTTGCAAGCAGCAGGTGGGTGACGCCATCATCATCATCTTCTCCTTTCTCTCCCTCCGTCTGTGTGTAAGAGTGCGAGGCGGTGGAAACGAAGCGGCTTCGAGGGGAATGCATCAGTGAATCATGCTTCTCATAATGTTTGTTCTTAACAGCTTGGATTTGTAAAATTAAGTTTGCATTACTTTGATCTAATTTTTCACAAACTCTCAGTCACAGTCTCACTAAACATTTTAAACCCTGTTTTCTGACTTTACTTCCATTGTTTAGTCTTTGTTAAACCTTGGATGACCTGTGCTAATATAGTATCAGCTGTGACCGTGGCTGTAGTCATACTGGGTGTCTGAAGATAGAAGGCCAGGTGTTGTAAGAGATGATGATGTCTGGCTTACGTCATATTTTATTGCGATAAAATGCTGCACACTGCCTGCTGTGATGGACCCAGAGCTCAGTCAAGATTAGTGTGTTGAACATGATTCATAAAGATCCTGTTCCTGCTCCATGAGTCTGAACTGTTCAATGTTCCTGAATTCTCTGAATAACTTAAAATCCAAATCTTCCCATGATGAAGAACATGCACTGGTGTGTAAAAAAAAAAAACAGACTGCTGCTCTACTCTGCTGTATTGGTTCCACCTGTTGGAGCCTGTGATTTAGTTTGTTTTCAAGTGAGAAAAGAAAAGAAAATTTGTGTCTGAGTATCTTTTATCATTTTGCATTGAAAGGTTGCTTCACCGTTTGTTGACAATTCCTGCACAAAGAGGGAGAAAGGCTGTGTTTATGGTGGGTGTTCAGTGTTTTCTTAGGCTTGTGCAAGTACATTTAAAATCTGAGGCTTAACAAACTTGTATTTATTTTGGGGTTTTTGTTATTTGTGTTAAAGTCCAAACTTCACCAAGATTTGTCAGAAAAAGGTTAGATAACGATTGAGGTGGCTATCAGTTATCAGTGAAATCAGTATTTCTGTAAAAACAGTCTCACTCCCTGTCTGTAAAAACACAGGGAGTGAAGGGAGAGAATCAAAAGCAGCACAGTTCTCCTGCCTTCATTAACCCAATTAATCCATAACTCTGTATCTCAACAGTCCACACAGACAATCTCTTTGTTTTATTTCCCAAACTCTCAAATATGTGGAACCAGGTCAGCGTTTGAACGCTGCCAGATCTCAGACACCGTGGCCCCCCTGCAGAGTCACGGCCCCTGATCCCCCTCTCTGTGGAGGTTTTCTATCCACATTTTATCATAACACAGCTCTGAATATACTGTTAACACACTAGGCCTCCACACCACGTCCAACACTTTGTTTCTCTTCCTTCAAAAACCAGAGGATCTGATGTTTTTCTGCTGGGATGAGACAACAAGAACAGTGCTGTCATTGTTTGGTTGGTGATAGAGGCTCTTGTGTTGTTTTTATTATATAATCACATTGCACACTGGTTTTATTCCTCACAGTTTTGCTGATATAAAGTGCAATCAGCACAACAGGTGTTCAGAAGAGATTTTCAGTGCTTTTCTGACTTTAGAACTATTTCCAACAGCTGTGAATAATAATCAGAAAGTATTTTATTCTCCCTGGCGATGTAGAAAAATAATTTCAAAACCTAGTTTGACTCGTGCCATGTTGGTGTTTTCAACAGCAGGTTGTTGTTTGCACTGAGGGATTGCTGGTTTTCACTCACAGGTGTGTGTGATTCACTGATACCAAGCGTTTGTCATATGGGTGTTGGCTGAGTGACACCTGATCCTATTGGCTCCTGTGATTTAGTTTTATATACCGGACGGTATATCGGATTTCTTTCAAACTCAGGAGTCAGATGGAAAATATTTTGGATGGACTACAGTCTTGATCACTGATGTACAACAGCTTTGCTTTGCATTAGATTTTAGATAAGTGAAGTGAGTTCTACTTAAACTGTGTCAAGCCTCTTGTTGTGTGTTTGTGCAGTCATGTGAATGTGTGCGGTGCCTTTATTTCCTTTATGATACTTCACAGAACAAATAACAGTGGAATTTCACAGAAGTGGGTCAAAACATGGCAAAGCAGCTTCACATGTTGGTTATGATGGAAGTGGCTGCGTATTTAACCATGTGAAGTGGAGCATATGATGTTGTGGTCTGTGTGTGTGTGTGTGTGTGTGTGGAGGATCAAACGTGGGAATGAGCCGATTGATTCCAATTAAACCCTCAGTCCTTTGTTCTCTCTCTCTCTCTCTCTGGGTTGTGCTGCTGCTGTTCTGACTTTTCAGACCATCGGTGAACTACTTTACTACTTTCTCACCAGAGGGGGAAACGCTGGCGCTGGTCAGAGCAGCAGAGGCGACAGAGATGAGAAAAGCTCCTTTGACTTGAGCTTTAGCCAAATCACGTGAAGAGAGAGAGACAGAGACAGACAGAGGGAGAGGAGGAGGTCAGGGAGGGAGGGAGACGAGGAACACACACACACACATATTAGTTCATTAGATATCAGACATACATTTTGAACATTTTGTCTGAAAAGTTTTTTAGGTATTAATTTAACTCATACTTAAGATTCCCTTGAGAAATATTTTTAAAATAGTTTTTACATGGAGGTAACTAAACCCCATTTTGTGTAAATTAACAAAAACAACAATAAAATTTTGAGGTTTTTGCAAAGTGTGTGTGTTTGTGCGTGCGTGAGTGTACTGCATTCAAGTGCTTAGAAATTCCAGGAGGTAACAGGAGGGTAAGCAGAGTTAACTTGATGAGCCGCTGACAGCAGCTGTTCTGAAGATCTCTGTACTCAACTACACAACTTGTTACTGCAGCACTGCTTCACTGCAGGGTTTCCTCCTGCACAACAACATGTCAACATCACATACAACACAACACCCTGGTGTTTTTATTCAGCACTTATAGAGCAGTGGATTCTTTTTAATCCACTTTAAAAATCTGATGCATTTATAAATTATATTATAATATACGTATGAAATGATTCATTCTGCTTAGTGAGTGTTTTTAGTTTTCTAATAATTAGAACATTTAATCTAAATTATTAGATTTTTGTGGTGTTTCATTATCATGTTTTACTAAAGAGAAGGATTTTAACACTTCCACCACCGATGTTAAAAATATAAATACACACAGCAGATGCACAGTGTCCATGATGCACCACACACACACACACACACTGGTCTTGTCTCACAGTGCTGTTATCTCGCCGTCCCTCTCTAACTGCCTCTTCTTTAATGCCCCCCCCCCCCCTCACAGCCTGTGTGTCTGTAGTTGCTGTTACAGGCCATTGTGCTGCACATAAAGACCCTGAGTCTCACTCCAGTTTTGGATCCATTCATGAAAAGCAGCGATGCGTGAACCGGGCTCTCCCTCCAGTCCCAGGGACCAGTGATAGCAGAGACATTGATCAAAAGCCAGTCAGACAAGATGAAGAGTAGAGGGTGGACTGGGTGGGTGGGCATGAGCGTGTGTGTGTGTGTGTGTGCGTGTGTGGATACACTCAATGAGGACATGGGCTGGGAAAGGTTTCTCTGTAGCGTAGCGTAATCCCCCTTTTTGTTACAACAAGCTTTGTGTTAATGCCAATTTCATGGCAGTTAATGAGCAGAAATGAATACATTCATAAGAGGAATTTTAAATGGTGTTTTATAAAAAAGAATTGAATATCCAAGCTAAATGTGTCTTCTGCCCCGTCTTTCCAGAGATGACGCTGCTGTCGTCCCAACCCAAACCTCTGGACTCCTGTCCCGCCTCAGACTCGGCCCCCAGCGCCGGCCTGGGCACAGAGGACCCAGAGCAGAGGATGCTGGAGAAGAGGTCCAAGGTCATCGAGGAGCTCCTGCAGACGGAGAAGGACTACATCAAAGACCTGCAGATGTGTGTCAAGGAAATCATCGAGCCGCTGCAGATGAAGCAGGTAGAGACATGACTAGAAACGTTGGACCTAGATATTGTGATATTGTTAGAATTAGGTAGTATCCCTTTATTTATTTATGTATTTATTTATTTAAAGGTTTAAGGATCAGGGACATTGCACATTAATAAAAACATTTAAACAAATGTAAACATGCCAGAATTAGCCAAAAGGCTATTTTACATCTGTTGTCCCTGGACTGATGTTAAAAGTCACCCTAAAAGAAATAAAAACATTTTGATTATCAACATACAAATAAATACATTCAATGATTAAAAAGCTGAATAGTGGACAAAAGACAGAGAGCTCAGAGAAGGTTCATGCATACACACACAAACTAACATAAAACTCAACTCAAACAGCAGCTGCTACAGACAAAACAGAAGCAACATTAAGCAGCAACATCAAAAAAAAAAAAAAAAGTACACAAGACACAATAACATTACACACATTAAACCCATTAGAAGCCATGCACAAAAAGCAACAATACTAGACAATTAATACACTGACAGACAACATGACAGGAAATGTAATGTTCACAGCCTTGACCACTAATTAGCCACTTTTTAAAAAAGTGTTTCAAGGATAGAGGCATCATTTGAAATATTTCTGAGGACTGAGGAACTGAGGAAGTCATGTTGTGTTTACAGTCGGTGTTAGTTGCTGCTGCACCAGCTGAGTGATAATGCAAGAAGTTACCTGTGACGAGTTCACTGAGAGTTTATTAAAGCTTCAAGTCTAAACACATGAAACAGTGAGGACATTGAGTTTCTACAAATATCAGATCAAAATAATGTGGAGTAGACACACCAGATGTGTCAAATACAATATAATCCATAGAAAGTGTTTCACAACAGTGAACAGAAAGATTGAACAATGGAATAAAAAAAACAAACATGAATGCTAGGCTTGCCTGGTCTTGTCTGCTTTTTGTTTTGATCAAATTTAGCACTTTTACCTGGTTATTTTAAAAGCAGTTATTGTTCAGGTTTCAAAACAGTTCTGTGACCTTCTCCTCTATAACTCCCCGATCAAACCTTCGCTTTTAAGTCGTCACATCTGTTTCAGTGACTTTTATCTAAATGAGTTGAGGAGGCACCTGAGGACATGATGAGAGTCTGAGATAAGTTGTTTACACACCACAGTGCTGAGCTTTTTTATCTCGGTCCTCCAGCTGGTTATCACCGTGTTTCTCAGATGTGGAATAAGGGCTTTAGCACAAAAAGTGTTTACGTGCTCAGAACCTGAGCAGCAGGATACCAGGATGTGGAATCAGCTTCCAGCACATTGTTTTAACTCTTTCCGCCTTCGTCTCCTGCAGGTGAAGAACGTGGACTTCGACGGGCTGTTTGGCAACATCGGCTCCGTCATCGACCTGTCACAGCGGCTGCTCGACACGCTGCAGGAGACCGACTCTATTGGTGAGGAGAGGATTTTCAAAAGACGCACAAAGTGGCCTGAAGTTACTGTTTCACCAACAGTCCAATCAGACGGCTTCTCTCGGCTCACTGTGCTTGGATTTGATTGGTTTTAAACACACACAGTCACCTGATCACAGTTTATTGGCTAAGTAAGACTTTGAACCATTAGATGATGTGAAGTGAAGAATCATCATTATGTGCAGTAATGATTGATTACTTCAATTTATTGCGGAAATGATCGATAATCACAGATATATTGGAGATATGCACTTACATCAATTTCAGTTTTTATGTGATGATAAAAAAAAAAAAAAATTTTGTTATTTCATGATTGATTGAACATGTTATGTTTCTCCTCTCTGTCCAATCAGGAAAAGTGTTTGTAGACTACAAAGCTGAGCTGGAGGAGGTGTACAAGATCTACTGTCAGAACCACGACGATGCCATCTCTCTGCTGGAGAGCTACGAGAAAGACGAGAACATCCAGCGCCACGTGTTGGAGTGTCTGGACAGACTGAGGTCAGTCACTGAGAGGAGGAAGAGAAAAAAAGAAAACTGACAAGTTTCACTCTCAAGATTTGGCTCCAGATTTGAGCTCTGACCCGTGTGTTTGACTGTGAAAAAATCTCTTGCATGTGACTGAAGAAAAACATGCATGTTGGTATGTGTGTGTGTATGTGTGTGTGTGTGTATAAGCATGAAAACAAAGAGTGGCCACTAATCCAGAGTCAAACATTAACTGTTAAAGACTTGTGGTCATGGAGTGTTTGTAGCAAAGTGCGTCACATTTCAAAATAAAACTACGCTGTCGCTGGCACACTTTGGACTTTAGTTTAACTAAGTTTCACTTTGACAAAGTCACATTGTTACAGAGTTGAAGGCTACGTACGCTGTGTTAATTTATGACAGCTTTTCAAAGCAGACTTTGAGCTTCAATGTGTGGGCCGGTTATGGGAGGGAGGTACAGCAAATCTGGAAACAGAAGAAATACTTTCTTTTACTCTGAAACATATTTGTGCTCTAAATCTTTCTGGACAGATACTGGAGCTTTTCTCCTACTCTGTGAGCTCCATCTCCACAGTGTGTGATGTGGGCCAGTTGAAGAATGTGACCGGCCTGGTTTCACCTGCCAGGTTTCACCACCTGTGACTCAGACAGTGAGCGAAATATAGTCCAGCAATTCATGTTTGAAGATAAACCACGGTTTGTTAGACCGTAAGCTTTAGGGAAAGAAAGAAAAAAGGCGGTGATTCCAAGAACCAATCTGCATAAACAAAAGTAAAAGGAAACTGTAAGCATGGGCCTGCACCCTGAACGTCTCTTGTTGTTTTACCGTGAAGTCTTCAGCCTCATTATTTGGCTGTATGTGTGTTGCAGCCTATTCAGCTTTGGAAAGGTCATGTGTGCTTTACTGCTTCTCTGGGCGTCTGTCCAGGTTTAAAAGAAAATCCACACACAAAACCATAACAACCAGCAGTGAAGTTAATGTAAACGGGCCCAAGTTGTGAAATCCTATGGATCACAGAAACATGTCCTGTGGATGTTTTGCAGAATGTACGATTTCATGAAAGTTATCCTCAGGTCACCGGCTCATAAATGCTGTTTTCTGTTATCTTCCCATTCTGCCCCTCAACAGGGCCATGTACCGAGAGTGGTAAGTCTTGTCGTCATGATTTCCAGCATGAAAATCATCGTGACCGCATGCTTTTTGCTCACTAACCCTCCTGGGAATGACCCTTGTGTGTGTGTGTGTGCGTGCGTGCGTGCGTGCGTGCGTGCGTGTGTGTGTGTCTTTACCATGTATGATAGCTAAACATCAACGTGTGCTTTGTGCGACAGGCTCTAAAAGCATTTGCGCTGGGTTTTATCAGACCATTTCAGTTTCTTTCCTTAGACTGAGATGGACTCATAACCATATTCTACCATCTGTGTTTGCATGTGCATGTGTGTATGTGTGTGTGTGTTTTATTGTTGTGAAATGAAATTTTCAACTTGCCCATCTTGCTGTTTTTACACAACTCTTCCCTTCATTCAAAGTGATTGCTGTTTTCTGGGAAAACACATGTAATGCCATCTCCTGGACTAAAACAGCATCAGCAATTCACAGCTTCAATATAATAAAATAATATAATATAATATAATTCATGATAATAATATTTTTTCTAATTGTCCAAAGCTCTCTGACTAAGTGTGAAATGTGTAGTCACATGTTTTACTGTTCAGAAGCTTTACATCAAAGACAATTTTTAAAAATAAAATAAATAATGTTGTAATTATAACAGAGCATATTTATTTTTTCCATGCGTCAAATCAAATCACATTTGCCCCCAAATGACAAAATGAAGCTGTGTGAGCTGTTTGTCCTCTAGATTACATTATAACTAAGCAAATCAATTTTGTTTAACATATTGTGCCTTCCCTGTTCTTTCATGTCTCTCCCCAAAAACTGTATCTGTCATCATCAGAATATATTGATATGTGATGATGTTGGATCATTGGATCGTATGAATCCAAATGACATGAAGACGTTACATGAACATGGAAGGAAACATGAGGTGTAACTGTGGTGGTGTGAGTGTCTCATACGTCGCTTATTCTCATTTTTCCGACCTGTTCTTTTCCATATTCCAGGGGTAAAACAAATTACATCAACCTCGGCTCTTTCCTCATCAAGCCGGTGCAGCGGGTGATGCGTTACCCGCTGCTGCTCATGGAGCTGCTGGGGGCCACGCCGGACAGCCACCACGACCGGCCCCAGCTGACTCAGGCTCTGCAGGACGTCAAGGAGATCAACGTAAACATCAACGAATTCAAACGCAGGAAGGACCTCGGTAAAAAGAACAAAGAAAAAACTCACATCTCCTCTGCTCACTGAATTTGTTGCTGTTTACAAAACATGCGTGCGGAGGGCATGGCTCAGGTGTGTTTCCTGTCTCATGCTCTCCCTCTGCTGTCCACAGTGGTGAAGTACAGGAAAGGGGACGAGGACACGTTCATTGACAAGATCTCCAAGCTCAGCATGCACTCCATCATCAAGAAGTCCAACCGAGTCAGCAGCCACCTCAAGCACCTCACAGGGATCTCACCCCAGGTACGTCCACCCCGCTCCCAGCTGAAGTAAAGCTCCACATGACGGTTGAGTTACAAATGAAAACATGTCCACTCAAACCTCTGTCCTCTGTCCCCAGATTAAAGACGAAGCGTTCGATGAGGCTGAGAAGAGGTTCAGGCTGCAGGAGCGACTCATCAAGTCTTTCATCAGAGACATTTCCTTGTACCTGCAACACATCAGGGTACGAGACCATGAGCATGACCACGGAAATACACAGAAGAAATCCTAGAATTAACTACTGTGTTTGATTAACACAATTTTGTGAATGTGCATATTTATATTTACATTCTCAGTCTTGGGTTACCCTTAGCATAAAAATGAGTAAAGAATCTGTTGGGAACAATCAAGAAATTAAATATAGGCCTACTACTAATGCAATATTGAGCCACGACAATAGAAATATATAAAATGTTTAATGGTGCAAATACTACATCAACACTTGGGATCATTAAAGTAATAATGTAAAATAAAAATTAATGGATTTATTCAATATAAAAGATTAATTCACATTGATCAGCCACAAAATGTAAATATGTGACTGGTTTTATTGCTCTGAAGTAATTTGAAATTATTTTTCACAGATTCATGTAGAGAAGCGCCTGTTGAATGTTATTCCTGATTGTTGCATGCATTTCATTATTTTTTAATATTCCAGTAAATATTTTGCGATATGATACTTTTTGATTGTGACTGTGAAAAAATACATCTCCTCAGGAATCGGCCTCCGTGAAGGTGTTGGCCGCCATCAGTTTCAGTGACATCTACACGGATCGCAGCGTGCTGGACCCCGAGCGCTTCCAGAAAGCTCACCGCTGCATCAGTGACAAACAGTTCACACAGTTTGTAAGTCACCTGTCCCGCCTCATTTTCTGTCAAAGTGTGTTGGAAATAAATCACTGATCACATCCTAATCTCGTGTCCACCCTGAGCAGAAGGAGCGTACGGAGGCGCTGGTCATCAACCCGCTCACCCAGCTGCTGCTCATGTTCGCCGGGCCGCACAAACTCATCCAGAAGCGCTTCGACAAGCTGCTGGACTACGACAACTGCAAGGAGCGAGCCGACCGGCTGAAGGACCGGCGCGTCCAGGAGGAGCTGCAGGTCGCCCGCAACAACTACGAGGCGCTCAACGCACAGCTCCTGGACGAGCTGCCCAAGTTCCACTGCGCAGCCGAGGACCTGTTCACCGGCTGCGTGAGGGCCTTCGCTCAGGCTCAGAAGGACTTCATGAAGACGACGCTGGGAGAGCTGAAGCCCCTCCTCCAGGTTGTGAGTGTGTCTTCATCTGCACCGTAGACACTGTAGACATGGTAAATGAACCGGTATTCTCATATTAACATCCCTCTCTTTACCCCAATCTCCAGTTCTCCAACAAAGTCGGCATGGAGGGAAACCTGATCGCGCAGTTCCAAGAAGAGTACGGCCGCGTTCTCCAGCTGCTGCAGAGCTTCAGCTTCTGCCCCGAGAACCTGCCTCCAGCCGCCGCCGCCGCCAAGAAGCCCTTTGAGAAGAAGACCCTGGAGAAGCAGACCTCCAAGAAGCAGCTGCAGGGACCTGTGAGTTGAAGCTTTATCCCAGTTCTGTCATCAGGGTGACGAGTACAGTGGCCCCTAACTTAACATTTTAGAGCACAAGCAGAAAATGTAGGGGTGCAAATGAACTTGCTAAGGAAATATTCATTATTTCCTTTTCATTCATGATCCTCGCACATATTGGCCTCCCACCTATAATAACAGATACCAGATTCATTAAGTCGTCCCTTTCACATTTAACCAGTGGTAACAAAAAAATTGCAAATTTACTGGTTGCACATACTGTACCATACATACATAGTTAAAAAATTTAGGGGGCAAAATGCTCCCAATTAGGGGCTGTCTGGAGCCCTGTATGCTGTTTAATATAACCATGGTAACATGAATTAATAATATTTGAAGTATTTTTGTATTTTTGGATATAATGTACTTCCTATGTCACCACCTTTATGACTAGTTGAGGCACCTCGTTATGTAGATATTCATTCTTCTTGGTATTACATTGCATCATGACGGGTACACCTGATGTTTTCTGCTATGCAATACTCAAGTTGTTGTGATGTGACATGTGCTACATTTGATCTGATTGTGATAAGATAATATTGTGCAGGTTGATTGTTTTCTTTTTCCTGTACATCTTTGTATTTGACCCTTTTTTTCATATTCATCCAGTTTAATTATGTCACATGACTTTTAAGCAGGTGTGTCACCTAGGTTTTTTCATGTCTGATGAAGGGCAGACCCTAACCCGAAACGTTACATGTTGTGTGTGACTATTAAACTCAGTCGGGAGCTATAGTCCACTCCAGTGTGTGGACTCCTTTCTTTTCAACATGAATTAATCACGAATCTCCTCCTTGTCGCCCTCAGCCCAACTACATCATGCAGACGGAGGAGCACCGTGCAGGACTTCTGGTTCGCTACGGCCCTGAGAAGCTTTTCCAGGCTGAGAGGAACTTTAATGCTGCTCAGGACCTGGATGTGTCCATACTAGAGGGAGACCTGGTCGGTGTTATCAAGCAGCAGGACCCGATGGGAAGCCACAACCGCTGGTTAATTGATAACGGAGGTAAAGCCTTCAAGCTCTAAAACATGATATTAACCTGCCTGGTGGTGGGGAAAATGGTGCAGCAATAAAATCTCTGTCCTTCCTTCTTGTTCTGCAGTCACCAAGGGTTTTGTGTACAGCAGCTTCCTCAAACCTTACAACCCGCGCCGGAGCCAGTCGGACGTGTCCATCGAGAGCCAGTCTTCAAACGAGTCGGGCTACGGCGGCTCCTCGCCCGTCTTCTCCCGCCAGAACAGCAACAGCACTCTGACCTTCAACCAGGAAACGGCCACCGTCAGCTTCTCCACGTCATCGCAGCCTCACAGTCACTCGTCGCCCCACCCGTCTCTGGACTCGGCCTCGTCCCGCAGGAGTCACCACAGAGACGCCCCCAACCCCGACTCAGCCAGTCAGACCAACTCCATAAACTCCTCGCCGCGAAATATCTCAAACCGACGGGACTTTGTCGACCACGTGCACCGAAACTCGTCCAGTCACAGAGACGCGGAGCCTCTGTACCGACACTCGGCCAACCACAGAGACTCCTACGACACCAGCTACGCCAGCTCCAGCAGCCACAGGGAGACGTCGGACCTCTCGGAGACGGACTCGTCCTCCTCGCACAGAAACACTCACTCGCAGCGCTACGGACACACAGACAGATCCTACAGCTCACACCAGTGGAGAAACGGAGACAACGGAGGCCAGAAGAAGTCTGTTTACTCCAGAGACCAATACATCGAGCCTGAGCCGGAGCCTGAGCCGGAACCAGAACCAGAACCAGAACAGGAACCAGAACCAGAAGCAGAACCAGAACCAGAACCAGAACCAGAGGCAGATGAGAGCGAACTGGATGGTCACCAGGTGAGATTTTGTTTGATGAATAAGATGCATTGTGTGTTTGTTTATATAATAAAACTTTTACCAGACAAATTTAATAATGAAAAATTATGAAAAAGGTGAAGTCTTTGTAACTTCATTTAGCTCCTTGTTTGTTTTATTCATTAACTAATTCATTCATTCTTTCTTTTATTCATTCAAACATGATTACAGTTCATGGGGATACACTGAGGTAGAGACCTCTTATGCAAAATAGCTAAGCAAAAGATAAGCTATAAAACATTGAGAATATATATATTAAAGGGACAACGAGGAGTTTTGGAAAAGCGAAGTGTTTTCACACTACATTTATGAGCCTCCGCGCGCACCGTAAAATTCTTTTGACCGGCGCAAAACAGACTCATGTTTTCATTCATCAAGAATTAAAGTCAGAGGTTCAAAGAGGTTCACATACCGTCGTAGTTCCGACCATAAACGGCGATTCAGCTGTGTTATTCTCATGACTCGTTGCGAAACCGAAAGTAAAAAACGCTGGTCGGCTCGACCAGCATTTCCGCCACCACTAATAATAACAAAATAACGATAGAGACAGAACGATATATTTATCGAAAATGGGCCCATTATCAAGTGTGGGTAGCGGAGATTCATCCACATTAACGTGAGACTTTTTTATAACCGAATAGAAACTCCTCGTTGTCCCTTTAAAAAAAACGTACAACAATGATAAAGATATTAAGGGTGTATAGATAAGCTAAAACATAAAATGAAAATTAGATTAAGAGCCCACATTGACAGAAAGTAGTGAAGTCATGTACAGTAGAGGTAAAAAAAAAACGTAAACAAGAGTAAAACCCGCGGCCTCTCACACCTTCACCCAGTCTTGGCTACTGACAAACTAAAATGCTATAAGAAAAAATGCAATCATCAAACATTGACAGCTCATCTTAGCTGAAACTCTAATTAAGTTAGAGTATTAGAGTAAAGTAAGTGTTAATAAGTGGGACAGATCTGAATGAGATAGACAGGCCGCTCCAGAGTCTGGGGTCTAATATGGTCTGGGGGCCCATGTCACACAGTCTTAGAGCCCTTTGATAGGTCGCTGGTGTGGGGAGAGGCTTATCTCTTCAGGGCTTTAAACACAAACAGGAAGACCTTAAATCAATTTTAGAATGAAGTGGGGTCAGCGGAGTGGGGTCATGATAATGCGGTGGAGGGAGTTACTGAAGCCAAGCCAGGATAGTATTTGGAGAGAAGGTTTATTTTGGTGATGGTGCAACCAAAAGTCTGGCAGATGAGTCTGGCAGATGAGGTTGGCTTGGCAACTAGCGTGTGAACACAGTAGAGCACTTCACACTTAAAGAGAGACACACTGCCAACATGAGAATTAATGTTTAATTTGTTCAGTTGGAGTGAATGTATTGTTGCACTTCTTCTGGATCTTTCACACAGAGAGCCTTTTTAAGGTGATTATATGTCAGTTGTGTGTTTTCAGCTTGTTTAACATTGTTTCTTTTTTTCAGATTTACTACGCCCTCTACTCCTTCACCGCCCGCTGTCCCAATGAACTGAGCATTTCTGCAAATCAGAGGCTGCGGATCCTGGAGTTCCAGGACATGAATGGCAACAGTGAATGGTGGCTGGGGGAGGCGGGCGGCCGCCGCGGTTACGTGCCTTCCAACTACATTCGTAAATCCGAATACACATGAGGAGGTTTGATCAGGCGGACGACTCCTGAGACTGCACTTCCACCTCGCGAGCAGATGGATCAAATAAAACAAACAAGCATGTTTGTGTGGTGGCGCATTTTTCATATGTTGTCATGCAGTTTGATAGTGAGAAGAGCTGGACTTGTTGATGACTCTGCTCCAGAAAGTTCACATTATTATCGCCTGTATTTATAGACTTTTTAATTTTTTTTACCTCCTGGAAACTGCACCCTTTCTAGTGGAAATCCTGTGACTTGCACCAGACCTTTGCCATATTCTCTGGAGCTGAAGACAATAAATCGAATGTTTTAAGAGAGCGGCCTTCAAGGTTTGCACATTGGGAGATTGCGATGGAAATGTGAGGGGTTTTGAGTTCAGACTGCTTCTTATAAACAAACAAGTGATATGCACAGAGACTGACCTGAACACTGTGTTAGTAACTCTTTTCTTCATGTGGTTCATTACATCACTTGAATGACAGAGGAATATTAGTTGCATTTACTCCATATCATAGGCACTTAAGGTGATTATCCATTGGTTGCAAGTTTGAAGTGCCTGTGGAGCCACTGTATGAAATTTACATTGACTGTTTGAATTAAGACCAAGTACAAAGTTGAATGGCATATGTAATATGGTTTACAAATACGCCCCTTGAACTGTTTGAATACCTTTTTTTTTTTTTTTTTTACTGGGTTGACACTATGTAAACAGCTGATGACCCTTTTACCTGTGAGAAGAGGTTAACAGACAGGGAGAGAGACTGTGGTGTGATCTTAGCTAAGATTTCTCCATAAGCTCCCCATGTAAATTATATACAGTATAAATATATACATAGTGCTGTACAGTGAAAATATGCTATTGCACCCACTGTAAAGTGATCACTATTTGAATAAAAGACAGCTCAGCTGACAAATATTGATACGCTTGTTTTCCTCTGTGATGTGAAAGATGGATGTTGACACACTGTCATGGTGTCAGAGCGCTCTACACAGTTTTTATTCTTGACTGACACATAATAATAGTCTGCCATCAGGATATTCCTGAGCTTCCTTCCAGTACAGACTTATCTCATATCTTCCAAATGTTGCCTGTCAACAAAAATACAGATTTTACAAAAATAAACATGCATAACATTATATTATGAAACCTAGGCATATTTATAAGCAGTGTATGTTCAGTTATCAACTGTACATTATTGTTTTAAAATTAATACCGGTAAATATCTGACAGGAGGATGAGAAAATTTTCAATTTAAACACAGTATAATAAAATCTGTAATATTATGGACCTTTTTTGTTGCTTTTAGAAATATTTCAATGGTTTATTGAAGCCATGAAAAAGAAAATATTTGGTTACTATACATGCAAAACAATGATATTTTACATACTGCCATTGAAATCATAAAGTCTAAATCAGTTTTAGTAGCAGAATATGAACAGCTTGCTGAAGCAAAGCAACATTTCTCATGCTTGTTAAGAAACCTCAGGTCACTCAGTAAAACCTGATGACTACAAATTGATTTTAGAGATGTGAAGGAGAACTTTACACTTGTCAATAAAAACAAATGCACCAACTCTGACAACACTTTGGTCTAGCATCAGCATCTTTGCTTTTTTTATTTTCTTATTTTTTGTGGTGAACGCTACTGCTTTTGTTTCTGATGACCTCAACAGAAATAAAGGTCACAGGTGAGAACAAGACAAATTGACTGACATGTCAAATCTATGTCAACTCAATGCAGCATTGTAATGATTAACAGGTGGGTGGAGAGGGTCCTGAGGGGGATTATTAAGGACTGTCTGGGCAGAAAGCCCCCCATCGTCTTCCTCTGGCCTCATCATGGCCAGCAAGGTCTTCATCATAGCTTTACTCACACAACTGGGTGCACTCACTGCGTTTGGACAGGAATTCTTTGTAAGTACACACAATTTGTCTGAAATATAAAACCTGAGCATTTATTAACGTTATTGGTCAGATGTAGAACTGAGAGAATAAATAAGAGACATGTTTCGATTTTGTTACAGATAATCACTGAAGAAGACACTGGTGGTGAAGACAATTTCCACTTTACTCATCTTATAAAACACTAAAACCTGACTTGCTGAATGTCTTAATGTCTGTTTTACCTTTGCAGATTATGAATATTATGATTATGTGACCGAAATTCCTCCAGAAGAGGATGATCTAACTGCAGAGGACTGGTTGTATGATCTGGTGGATCTCACAAGTAAGCACGCAAATATGAACAATGAGGCTTTTGTTTTTTTGTATTTTTTTTGTACATATTTTTATGTGTATGAAGTTTAGGTAACACTTTACTTGAAGTATCGTCATAAGAGTGACATAACTCAGTCATGAACGTGTCATTAACGTTATGTCAATGTCATAAACGTTTATGACTGCTGTCATTAAGTGTCATTCGTTTTTGTAATGACAACTTGACAATAATCAAAGTGACATTACCAGAAAATGTCTTTGTCATGACAACTTGACATTAAATTTGTTTGGGATGTCTTTATTATGACAACTTGACATTGATAAAAGTGACATTACCAAAAAATGTCTTTGTCACGACAACCTGACATTAAAAAAATATGCACCCATTTTTGTGTTTATGGCAAGTTGATATAATGATTATTATAATTAGATGTGCAAGGTTACAGACCAGGGGCCGTATTCACAAAGCCTTTTATCTTACCGCTAGGAGTGCTCCTAACTCGCACTAAAAGTTTTTACGTAGGAGTTTTTTCTTAAAAGCTATTCACAAAGCCGCTGAGACCTACTCTTACTAAGGATAAATCACTAAGAGCAAACTAAGAGTGACGCCCCGTTGCTATGGATTACGTCAATTCTCGTGCACGAATTCGAGGCGCTCAACACGGTGATTGGTTGTTGAGTGCCGGCGGCGCCCCCCCTCCCCTCCCTCCCTCCCTCCTCCTTCTCCTCCTCCTCCTCCTCCTCCTCGCCGCCGCTCCGCTCCACTTTTTTTTTTTTTTTTTTTTTTTTTTTCCGTCAGGTCCGACGGGGCTTTTCAGATTGCTTCGAGTCCAAACCACTGTCTCTGCTGCCGAGTTGGGCTCTGAACTTTCTGTCTTTCTCTCTGCCATCTGCATCTTTCTGCTACAGTTTTTGTCGCGTCTCACTTTCTGCAGTGTGACGCTGTGCAAATGCAATGAGGGTCAGTGCGTCCACTTGCAAAGCAGCCGCTGGTTTTTTTTTCTTCCCACATTTTAATATTAATTTTCACATTCGTTGACAGCCCTATATGGTGATCATAATAATGATGAGAAAAGAAAATGCATTACCCACATTTGTGGCCTATAGCAGGATTTGAACCCAGACTAACAATAAGTTTAGTTGACTGGGGTAGCAGCCTTATCACATGAGCTATTACTACTAACAGATGTATGTGTCTAGCGCACCCACCAACTTTTTAAAAATAATATTGGTTCACATCAGCATGACTGCATCGCAGCAGTCGCAGTTATCGGTTCGACCGTTGTGACGCCTATATTGGACAGTTCGTCACCGTCACTACGCCCGTTTTATTATAGCGAAAATGTTGTAGATGCCCCCCCCCCCCAAAAAAAAAACAACAACAAAAAAACACACCGACAAAAAGGCACGTTGGGCATCAAAGGGCAAAGGGACAGGTGCTCCAGCACCCCCCTGCAGCAATTCGCAGTCCTCCATACATTTGCCTGGCTGCAGCCATTTGCGATTCTTTGTGAATAGGTCTTACTGAGTTAGGAGCCACTTTTAGGCATAAAATACTTTGTGAATTACTCTTATTTTAAAAAACTAGGAGTCCTAAATTTAAGACTGACACACCCACTTTTTTTAGGAGTTGCTCCTAAATTCGGCCCTTAGGAGCTACTTTTAACCTTAAAGCAGAAGTGAGTGATATATTTGTGTTAATATAAGTCTTAAATAGTTATATCTTCCGACAGCAATCACTTACATAGAGTGTTTGGACTGAAACACGGGTCTCTCAGTCCCTCTGCTCTGCTCTGAGCCGAAGAGAAAACATTTATCGTATCCTACAGTTTTTATCCAATGAGGAGAGAGAACGGCATGCAGGGCTGTGTGTGCAGCCAAGGAACGCCGTGAATGTGGTGACGTAGCGACGAGGACTGTTATGGTGCGTTCAAGGAAACTCGTATTTTTCCGACCGTGAAGTCGTACCAGTTCGATCTGGTACGAGTTCACCGGTCGGAAGTTACGAGTGGCCGTTATAGTGACTTTCACCGGTAAAACAGGTCGGAAAAACACGAGTGGGTTGCCTGGAACGCTACAAAGTTGTAAATTGTGACTTGAAGCTGTAATTTACGATTTCAAAAGCCTGCCTGGAACGCAGCATTAGCGAAAACGACCGGACCACTCACTTCTGCTTTAAGATTCTTTGTGAATACGGCCCCAGTTCTAGCACTTGGTCATTGATGTTTGACAGGATATGGACAGGATACCCAAAACTGACTGTCACAACAAAGACATTTTCAGGTAACGCCACTTTGATCAATGTCAAGTTGTCATAATCAAGACATCCCAAACAGTGTCAAGTTGTCATTACAAAAACCGAATGACACTTAATGACAGCAGTCATAAACGTTTATGACATTGACATAATGTTTATGACACTGTTATGACAGTGTCATGTCACTCTTATGACGATACTTCAAGTAAAGTGTTAGCGAAGTGTAACTGGGATACCTCCTCTGTCTTAAGACATATTGATCAAGACACCCCCTGATAATCCAGCTGTCATACTTTGCTCCCAACTGATTGACTGACTGACTTGAGTATGTGTGTGGACTGGTTAAACTGTGCATGTTGGTCACCATATTAACAAGCATTACACATGATTCTGTCTTCATTTAGATGAGTGTGATCCAAACCCGTGTTTGAATGGAGGGAGCTGTGACACGGCTACTTATGGGGGCTTTGTGTGTGTGTGTCCTGAGCCTTACACAGGGAAGAAGTGTCAGACAGGTAGGACTGTGTACCTGTTCTCAACCATGTGACTCTGGTTCAATATCTCAAATAAATACCTTTTGATAATTGTGTGTCAAAGCAGCAGAAAGATATTTACAACGGCACCATAACTGAGTTCAACTCTGAGGCACAAACAAAATTATGTTTTAATCACATATTTTTAGATGTCTACGAAACGCTAGCAGTTCCACAAACTTTTTTTTAGAAAGAAAAAAAACTTTTATAGAAATTAGCATTTTGTAACCTTTTCTGTGTCTGACTTATTAATAACTTCACAAGCACTCAGATTTATACTGTGAGCCATTACTTGGGCCCAACCACTGTACTGGGAATTGCAAGACAAAACTACAGATAAGGAACTTAAAACTACAGTGACCATCTTACATAGGCTACTTTTACTGAAGTACAGACGAATGACCTAAGTGGAGTATTTTTACATAATTTATATTCACATCAAGGTTTTGAGTGCAACAGATATTTGACATTTCTTAGTTTAAAGGTCACCAAACAAATTCTGACATATTGACATATATCTTAGGAAAATGATCAAATATGAGAATCATCAGTGTAGTTTTACCAGCTTTTACTATCAGGCTAAAACACACAGCTGCATAATTTTAAAATCCCAGTTTTGGTGACACCTAGTGGCGGTATCAAAATGACATTTTGTGAGAGGTTAAAATCCCACACACACACACCTTGAATAAACAGAGGTTTTAAATCCTTGCATTATTATTGACCCTGTGTGTTTATTCAGTGAAAGATGTTTGCAAGAATGCGAAATGCGGCCACGGAAGCTGCATTGTCAAATCTACTCCCCCGTTCTACGAGTGCAAGTGCAAACCTCCATACAAACCACCCAACTGCAAGAAAGGTCTGCTTTTGAAACTCATAATATTTTGTAGCAGTGAAATGCTTTGCCTTCAGGAGACTCTGATGTTGTTGCCTGTGTGCAGCCTCTCCCTGCCGGCCCAGTCCCTGCCAGAATGGAGGCTCCTGCCTGAAGGGCCCGAAGCGCTCCTCCTTCCAGTGCTCCTGTCCTGAGGGACACAGTGGGACATTCTGCGAAGTCGGTAAATATAACTCTCTCACTCACAACAAAATCACGTTTTAAGAGAAATCCGCCTAAGAATCCAGATATAACACAATAATGAATGCTCAGTGGCCTGTTGTGCTTCTAGGACCAAAGGACTGCTACCGGGGGGACGGAGAGTCGTACCGTGGTATGGTGAGTGTGACCCTTGAAGGGGAGGAGTGTCTGGACTGGAATTCTTATTTCATCCTGCAGAAAGGAGGAGATCCCTTCACAGACTATGCTGGATTTGATGGCATTGGACCCCACAATTACTGCAGGTGAAGTATTAATACTTCAGGTGCATCTCAATAAATTAGAATATCATGGAAAAGTAAATTCCAGTAGTTCAAGTCAAATAGCCCAAGTGCATATAGATGGACATATTCAGAAGGCCAAAAAAAAAAAAAAAAAACTGGTCTTTTGTAATATTCACATTTTTTGAGATACTGAATTTTAGGTCTTCATTAAATGTAAGCCATATTCATTATACAATTAAGACATTAAATGTTTAGTTCTGTGTGTAATGGATCTATAATGTAATTACTGACATAAATAAACTGTTCTATAATATTCTATTTTATTGAGATGCACCGTACAGTATGTGCCGTGAGGTATGTGCTTTGTGTTTGTGCTGATGCAATTATGTAAAAAAAAAAATGCAGCTTCATTAGATCTTTACAGAATAAGTAATGAGCTGTTCACATGCAACTTATTTGTGTTGATGTATCTTGTAACTATTTGTAAAAAAAAAAAAAAAAAAAAAAGGATTATTAGAGTTTTAAAGTCTCTCTGTATTGAAGGAACCCTGATGGCGATGATCAGCCCTGGTGCTTTATTAACAAAAATGGCCAATTGAAGTGGAACTATTGTAAAATCAGGAAATGCTCTACAGGTAAAACACACACACACACGCACACACACACACACACACACACACACACACACACACACACACACACACACACACACACACACACACACACACACACACACACACACACACACACACACACACACACACACACACACACACACACACACACAAAGAAGTAAACGCTCACTTTGTTTTTGTTTTGTTTTGTTAGGTTAAGCATATCGCTCACTTGTTTTTTGTTTTTAATTTTTATAATGTTTATGTTTTGTGTTTTCAACTGTATATTTGATACTGTTGGACCCAGGAAGAAGCTGTGACTTTGCTGCAGCGAATGGGGATCTTAATAATAAACAATAAACACACACACACACAGCTCCTTCCTTCCACCTCTCTTATTTGATATTTTCTCCAGCGACCTCACCAACCATCAGTGTAACAGCCCCCCCCCCAGTCAGGCCGGAGGTGACCCCCACCGCCCAGTTCTCTGAGTGTGGGCGGCCGCAGCCCGGCCGCTCAGCCAGGATCTTTGGAGGGAAGAAGTCTCTCCCTGGGTCTCACCCCTGGCAGGTGTCCCTGCAGACCAGACCTACAGGCTCCACCGGGTCCTTCAGCCACATCTGTGGAGGCATCCTCCTGGAGTCCTGCTGGGTTCTCACTGCTGCCCACTGCATGTAAACACACACAATACAATACCGTTTAGAGATTGTTTGATGTAGATTTGAAATGTGGACACACTCTTATCATAACTTTTGTGTGTTTGTCTAGTAAAAATGGGGTGGAAATGCAGGTGGTGCTGGGAGGAGTGGACATAGAGAAGCATGAAGAGTATGATCAGGTCATTGCCGTGGAGAAGGCTGTTGTGCATGAGGAGTACAGAGAGAGCCCCTTTGCCCTTCATAATGATATTGGTGAGGTTCTGTTCTGTGTAATTGATTATGAGCATCCACATAAAAAGTGTGGTAAAATTACAATAACAGAGACTTTTCCAGTGAACCACTCCTTGCTTTGCCTGCAGCCATGCTTCAGCTGAAATTCACAGACAAACCGTACTGTGCCAAAGAAACACGCTTTGTGAAGACGGCCTGTCTGCCCGGGCTGCCCTTCAGCAGCGGGACGGAGTGTGTGATCTCAGGATGGGGTGTGACTGAAACACGTAAGTCTGTGCTATCATCTATAGACTGCACATGATCAGTCTGAGCATCAGTCAGCATTTAGCCAAAAAGAACATAGCATAAAGATTAAACAAATAAAATGGACGATTTTTTTAACCCTGGCAGCTCATGGATATTCATCCACTTCACCTAGGCCTATATCACGCATTTACATCGGAAAACAGGGTAATGTAATGTTTACTTGATCATTTCAAAGTCTGTCATTTCAAAGACTGTGTTATATTGATTCATTAGCAGCTAACAGCCATGAGATTCAAACAAATGTAAAGAGAAACCTTTTACTTTGCGCTTTAAATATTGACATAACGTTGCATCAGAGTTTGTTCTGTGATTAAAAGTGGATAACATGATTGTATCTGATCTTCAAATTCAAAGTATTTACTATGCACACACACTCTGGAGTCTCAGACAACACTATTTACATGACAAAGGTAAGGTAAGTCTGCCTATCATGCCAGGATAATCACTATTTTTTATTAATGCTTCTTTTTATAAACATCTTTGAACTTTTTTTCCCCAGAGAAGTATGGCTCCAACCAGCTGCTGGATGCTCGAGTCCTCCTGATCTCCCAGGAGAAGTGTAAAGCCCCCCATGTGTACGGAGACTCTCTGGATGACAGCATGTTCTGTGCAGGCAACATGAGAGGAGGCGTGGACTCCTGCCAGGTCTGTGCATGTATGAAGTTGTGTTTGCTTCTTCTATGCAGTGACACTGTGACTATCGGTTGACCCTCCTGTGTGCCCCCCCCCCCCCCAGGGAGACTCTGGCGGCCCCCTGGTGTGTGAGCGTAACGGGACGCACCATGTTGTCGGTGTGGTGAGTTGGGGTGACGGCTGCGGGAAGAAGTACAAGCCTGGCGTCTACGTCAACGTCCGCAGATTTGATGACTGGATTGCCTATCATTTACTCACATCACTACGTACTTGAGGATCACAGACATGCTGCCAATGTCCTACTGTAAAAAATAAATAAATGAACAGAAAAAAAACCTCACTTCCAACTCTACACTATAGATATCAGTGTTCACTAAAGTAGTCACTTAATGAAATGAAATTAATGTAATAAAAAATGTTCTTCAGGACTTTCCAGAGATGTTCACAAGTCTTTTTTTGCAAGTCCAAGTCAAGTCTCAAGTCTTCGGTCACGAGTCCGAGTCAAGTCTCAAGTCTTTGAGGGGTGAGACTTCATCAAGTCTGAAGTCTTTGGTCACGAGTCCAAGTCAAGTCTCAAGTCTCTAAAAAATAAAAGTCTCCGGTCTCTTCTGGTTGTAATAACTCTTCTATCATCTGCTGCTACCCGGTCTACTAAAGATACTGCACAGCTATATCTAAGAGATTCAAAGCATTTACTGTAGGTTATTATCACTCCTTTATCTATACAGTATTGATTAGTTGTTTATTATATGATCACTTTAAACAGGATATTGCAATGCAATATGAAGAAAACACATAGCCTAAAGCTTTCCTTTAAAGGAAACTGTATTCTGAGTCAAGAAAGAATCAAGGCTGCTCTGCCCCTCTGCACTGGCCTTTTCTCTCTTTTTTTTGCTTTGTTGAATTCAGAAAACCCAGATGAACAACATGGAACATGATTTAGGCTGTTAATTATAGGTCATAAGATCTGGATGGTAGGCCTATAACTCACATCTTTATGTGCAGCAAAACCTTTCTGGAACCGCATGTTTCTGAGAGAACTGGTTGTTATTATTATTTTAATTAGCTCCGTCAACTCATGGGGGCGTGTCGACACATGCAGACTTCTATAGGTGCCTTCAGTCATATTTCGCAGCAAAAACATAAATAAACAGGAGAATTTAGCCTACAATAGCCTGATATGTGCCAGTTATACAGCAGCTAGTCCCCGTGAAGGAAGGTCTGACAACAAACGGGCGTTGTACCTCACATGTAGGCTACGGACGGTGCCGCTATTAAAAAAAAAAAAAAAAAAAAGCCGGTTCACAGTCGCCTGTCACTCACCCGCAGCAGCTGACTGCGCTGTCAGAGGAGCTCTGCTGCTCCTCTCTCTTTAGACACTGGTGTTTGGCTGCACTCTGTAGGAGTTCAATATGAAGATCTAACCTCCATCTGAATAACGTTACCGGCCATGTGGCGCTGCTCCGCTAGTGGTGTGTTAACGGCAAAAAAAAAACAAAAAAAAAAGATCGTCGGTCGTCCTGTCAGGAGGGAGGCACGAGCCAAAAAAAATAAAGATTGTTCACGAGTCTCAAAACACGAGTCCGAGTCGAGTCTGAAGTCTTTGGGGCACGAGTCCAAGTCAAGTCTGAAGTCTCTGTGGGTGCGACTTAAGTGCGACTCGAGTTCGAGTCGCAAACTCGAGTCCCCATCTCTGGGACTTTCTGAGTAAGTCACTGAATGGACTACTGCAATAAAACTTTCTTTCTTCTTTTTTTTTTACAGTGTCTCTTTGTCATTCATTTTAAAATGTTAACATTACACAACATTCACCACTGCAAACATAGGCCTACAGTATATGTTATTAGAAAAGACTAAATGCATGACAATAGCAGGAATAAGTCAGTCAACCTCAACAAAAAGAGGAGAGGGGTGGTGTTTAGCTCAGTTGGTAGAGCTCCCACCCCATGTGTGGAGGCTGTAGTCCTCGCTGCAGGCGGCCCCGGTTCAAGTCCCATGTCGGACGGTCCTGTCCTGCATGTCATTCCCCCCCTCTCTGCCTCCCATTTCCTGTTACACTCTGAACTGTCCTATCTAATAAAGGCATGAAAAGCCAAAAAATATAAAAAAAAAAAAAAAAAAAGAAAAAGAGGAGAGACTGATTTCAAAGGCTCTATCCATTGTTTCTGATTCTCTGCATCCTTTGCACACCGAGTTACATTTACGCCCTTCAGGCTGCAGGCTTCAAAATGAATGTCACACCAACAGGTACAGGCTGTCCTCTGTCCTGTCGGCCATACTGTAGTGGCTCTTAACCACTGACATCAGCTCATTGCATTGTCTTGCTTTGCTTTTACCTTGTATGTTGTACGATCTCTTGTGTCATGTCTTGTGCGTATGGTTGAATGATGTGTTCGATTTTGTGTATCTGGTTTAGGAGTATATTTACTTGACTTTGTTAGTGGTATTATTTGTTGTGTGAACTACTGGCTATAATCCAAATTCCCCCCCAGGGACATTAAAGTTTTACTTTTCCTTACCTTTCTGATTTCATATTCTATGAACTGATCTAATGTCCCAACCTCTCTCTAAGAAATGCCCACATTTGATGTTTTCTTTACTGCTCCTATTTTTCTATAAAGCAAAGTTTAATTCAGGTCAAGCAACTGGTGACATTAGTTTTTCTTCTTACATGTATCTTTTAGAAAAGGTGTGTTGTATTTGCAGTATGTTGCAATTTAGGATCACTGACATGATAGCCAAGTTGAATGAATGTTAGTCCAATAGTCCATGTTCCTTGGTTTGATATTTGAAAAAAGAAAGAATTTCAAAACAAAAGCAAACAATTCTGCAAAGAGAAATTTTGCGTATAGAGTTTAAAGTATAAAGCTAAATAGGACAACCTTTAGAAAAAATGAAGCAGGATTAGGAAGGGCAGGTTCTGGGTATTTAAGTCAAACACAGGATCTGCTATATGCATTGAGAGAGTGACATTCAGCAACATGTTGTCTGCAGGAGCTCTGCTCATAAGCCTGAGCATACTGACCATTCATGGTCAGGACCTGGTGTATCGCCCACGTAAGACTTCATCTATGCGGTGACACAATTTGGCAGCACTGATTTATCTTTCTTTGAAAAACCTTTGAAATTGTGTGAATTGAATTGTAGATTATTGTCATTGTTAATGTAAAATGTGTACTCTATTGTGTCAAGACTATCTCTCCTACTATATACTGTGTGCCTTATTGGGGACTGACCCCACTAAGTGTTGTGGATAAGAAAAAACAAAAATAGCAGCTGAAGAAGACCTGTGGTCGAAACGTGCGAAATAAAGATTCTTTTGAGGCAACTAGTGAGTTTGCAGGCAAACCCTTTTCTCTTTCTTCTCAATTACTCTTCGAGACACATCACCTGTCTCTGCACTCAGAGAACCTAGGTCACCAGTTGTTTTTCTATGTAACCTTCGTATCAACTCTCTTCTTGACAAATATAGCTCACAACAACGAGAGTGAACGCTTGGCTTTCATGGAGAGATACAGGCAAACCCAGGGTAAGTGGCCCTGGACGGCTTTGTGTAACTCTTTCCCATCAGATTGTTTGACACTTTCTCACCTTTTCCAGTTGCTTGCGCCTCAAACCCTTGTTTCAACGGTGGCGGATGCAGATCTCATCCCGTTACAGGAACCAGATGTACATGCTCCAAATATTTCACAGGCGACAGGTGTCAAACAGGTCAGAAGGAGGATCGATTATGTCACTTGCGGCAAAAATATTTATTTACAATGCTAATACATATGTTCATACCTGCTTGTAACTCATAACGTGGTTTGCTCCTCAGTCAAAAACATTTGCGAAAATGTCAGCTGTGGTAATGGTGACTGCCTCCTTTACCCCTGGATACCGCCATATTATGAGTGCAAGTGCATGTTTCCATTCAGAGGCGATGAATGTAAGACGTGTGAGTATGACAAAGATATCAAATATCATTTTTCTGGTGAGTCAGGGTGGGTGGTGTCCTATGAGAGCCCCAAATGTCCTTGTTACCCCCCTGCTGTTGAACCTACTGATTATGTGTTTGTCTTGTGCATCAGTGCCAATAACTCCCTGCCAACCCAATCGCTGCCAGAACGGAGGCTCTTGTGTTGGTATCCGCTGCCTTTGTCCTGACGGATATTCTGGGAGACTCTGTACAATTGGTAAAGGTTTTATAAAGGACACAGCCAACCATCAGTCCTACTAATATATATGTATAACCCCATTCACTAAGTCTTCTGTCTGTACTTATTCACCTTTCACATTTAAAATACTAACTCACATTTTTTACTGCAACATTTTTCTACAGCTGCCAGTGACTGTTATGAAGGGAATGGAGAGGAATACGGGGGTGAAGTCAGTATGACGGAACAAGGGGTGGAGTGTCTGGACTGGCACTCTAATTTCATCCTGTTAAACGCAGGGTATATTCCCCACATGTACCCATCCCTCAATGCAGTCTCATCTGTCAACTTTTGCAGGTATTTTACTTATTATCAACTTTTAACATCCATCTTCTAAATCTGGGAAAGTTGTCTCAGACTTTTGGACTATTGTGTATGGATATATACTGTTGCCCATAAAGTGTGAAAATGTGATTTATTCTTGATAGATAAAGTGTATGGCTTCAAAACTATTCCAACTTTATGGGCAACAGTGTACATGAACATACATATTTGTGTGGTTTAGACATGGCAATATATGGAGTTATTGCAATTTTCAATCCCTAAATTTGTATTTCAAATGTACATAAATGTTTTACGTAGAATATAGACAAATCTGTGCATTGGGAGAAACAATAATGCAGCTGTTTCATTGATTTCCTCACATCTTAGGAACCCAGATGGGGATGAAAAACCTTGGTGTTTTATTAAAAAGGAAAATAAACTAGACTGGGACTATTGCAACATCAAGTATTGCCCTGAAGGTGATCATGCTCTTGCACACAGTACACACACAGTTTACTCAACATGTATGCCAAAGCTAAACTTAACTCTTTTCTGATGTACCTCAACTGCAGCCAAGCCAGCCCTGCCTGTTAATCCAGAACCAGCCTCTTCCCCTTTCTCCGAGTGTGGAATAACTGACATTTCCCCGGCTGGCAGGTATTTTGGGCAGAGCAGGGCTTACGTCGCTGCTCACCCCTGGCAGGTGTCGGTGCAGGTGAGACCCAAAGACTCGTCGTCTGAGTTTCGCCACATATGCGGTGGAGCCCTCCTCTCATCCTGCTGGGTCCTCACTGCTGCCAACTGTCTGTAGGTTCTGTTTTTCTTGTACGCAATTTCAAGTTTGTTCAATTTTCTACCATAAACATTTCACATTTTATTTTTTTCCAGTCAAGCTACGCATGAATACCAAGTGGTTTTGGGAGGAGGGAACATAGACAAACAGGAGGAGAAGGACCAGACCATCCCAGTAATACAAACGATTGTTCATGAGAACTACACTTCGACGCAAACACCTTCCAATGACATTGGTTTGTCACATTTTATGAATATAGTGTCATATTTAACCTAGTGTTAAAGTAATATAGTACAGCAATACATTACAATGTACACAATAGTTGAACTTAGATTACTTCAATCAAAAAGTTTGAGTCATTGATTCATGAGCTTTTAACTCATGAATTCAAAACATATTTTGTTTTTGTTTATGGAAATGTAATTTGATGTACTTCATAGAATGATTCATATCTCTTACTGTTTGTGTCAACTCTCTGTGTAGCTCTGCTTCAACTCCAAGTGACAGACAGTCCTTACTGTGCAAAGGAAACTCGCTATGTGAAAACAGTGTGTCTACCAGACCAGAACTTCCCTGCTGGAAAGCAGTGTGGGATCGCTGGATGGTGGATTACTGAACCGGGTACCGGTAAAGAACTTTTCTATTCTCACTTACTATTATTAGCCTTTCCTAACTCTCACTCTAGAAGCAACTTCAAATAATTGCATATAACATTATAAATATATCATGAATATATAGTATGTAATATATATTTATATGATATATCCTATAATGTAATCTGTATTGTTTTGCTTTCACCTACTTTTCAGCACGGATAAGCAGCAAGATGTTGAATGCTAATATGATGCTGATATCTGAAGAGCAATGCAAAGCTCCTGAAGTCCATGGAGATCAACTGGACAAAAGCATGCTCTGTGCAGGCTATTTGGAAGGTGGCATTGACAGCTGTCAGGTGTGTATGTAATTGCATAATGTGCTGCATCATCTCAAAAAATCTATTCATATGCTGTCGTAGTATAGTTAACAATGCTATTTATGGTCCCATATTTTAGACCTTTTATATGTAGTTTTGATAAGAATGACAGAACATATTTGTGATGCCAAGAGCCAAAAATCAACTCTATATTGTTTTACATCTCTTCTGTAAGTAACAACAGTACAATCAGCCAATCAGAGGAGAGGATCTTAAGCTTTAGTTAAAATCAAGCAGACTTCAGGTAACAAAACCGAATCCTGCAAGACTGGATCAAGGTCCAGGGGGGCGGGGCTTAACCATGGCTGGTGGCAGGGACTGCTTTGTTGTGACATCACAAAGTTACAGTGGTACAGTTTCTGAATGCAGGCTGTGTGCATTTCTCTGTAGCTTGAGTGCCTTCATTTCTGAATATTGATATGGAACCTAAACCTGCTTTATAATTTAAAAATGTACTCATATGGGACCTTTAATATAATTTCTTGTATATTCTGTCACTGCTCACTACAGCACTGTATATTCTGTATATTCTATTATCTGTAAATTTTCTATTTATCCTTTTTTTTCACATTTGTATTGTGTTTATAATTTTGGTCTCTTTCCTTTTTGCTGCTACAACAATGTAAATTTCCCCAGTGTGGGACAAATGAAGGAATATCTTATCTCATCTCTTACCTTTTAAATTCAAACATGCACACATCAGGCCTGTGATGAAGTGTGCAAGATATATCGTTCCTCCCACAGCTCCCTTCTTTAGAGGAAATAGTCACCCCTTTACTCTCTATAATTCTGCAGGGAAATGCAGGTAACCCATTGGTGTGTGTCCAAAATGAGACCAACTACGTGGCTGGTGTGGAGAGCTGGGCTGACGCCTGCGGTAAGAACAAGCCTGCGGTCCACGCCAACGTCTACTCGTTCATTGATTGGATCAGGAGCAAGATCAACTGAACATCTGTTGACCGTATTATTTATCCTCTCTAAATTTTCAAATAAATAAAACAATTTCTGATTACTCATGGGAAAACTTTTTGCATGGCTGTAAGAAGGCTTTGTCTGTACCTGCATGTGTTCTTCTCTAAAGATTAAAATAAAAAATATGAAAATACAATGTACATACTGAAGTGTTATATATACAGTCAGTTTTAACATATTTGGACAAATGGATATTTAATATCAATTTTAACAATACTGGAAAAACATGAAGGCCAGACTGAAGTCTTCCAGAGGAAGCGGCCAGGACTTCTGGAATAATGTTCTTTGGACAGATGAGTCTAAAATTGAATTATTTGGGCACCAGAACAGAGGACATGCTTGGTGTAATCCAAATGGGGTGCCCTAATTTTTTGATGAATATATATACTGTATATAATATATAAAAGCAAAAGCAGACTTCACATCTTTATCACATCATTTTATAAGACATTCTGATGTTTTGCTGCTATGATGCTTGAATTGAATTGTTTCATGCCATGTAGTGTAGCTCAGCCTGAAGCTGTGATAAATCTGGCATAGTACGATCCCTCTCTAAGAAGTGCACACATTTGATGAGTTTTGCTTTGGACATTGTGGATCATATTTTTTTTAAAGTTTATTTGAGGCCCTGTGACAGCCATGCCTACAGTAAGCTTGTCTTCTTCTTCTTTGTCTTCATTTTTCTCTTTTAGAAAAGGTTTGGTTTATATAATGTTTACAGGTGTATTTGCAACTTAACATATTCGTAATAAGTGATGATGAAGCAATGATATTCCAATAGTTTGTGTTCTTGGTTTTGATATCATATAAAAACAAATTCTGCTGAGGTAAGGTTTGCTTATAGAGTTTAAAGTCTGCAGCAGTGCAGTGCAGTTTAAAGTCACTGTATAAAGGTAAATAAGACAAGACAAACACACAACCAATAGAATCAATGCATCTGGCTAAAGATTGACAAGGATGAGCAGGATACTGAGGGGGTTTGAGGTACTAAACACACACTACATCTGCAGCATTTTACATTGAGGGAGTTACACTCAGCACCATGTTGTCTGCAGGAGCTCTGCTCATAAGCCTGAGCATACTGACTGTTTGTGGCCACGACCTGAATGTAAGTTTCTGTCTTTATGAATAAGTCAGTCAGGGAGGATTTATTTTTGAATCATGCAGATAAGAGTTTCTCTTGTAACAAAAGCTTTCTGATCTGTTCTGTTTTGTCATTTAAGGTGGACTACTTGTGTAAGACTCTTTTCTACTCCTCATCAATGTGGTGACAGTTTATTTTCATATTTGCAGCACTGATTTATCTTTCTTTTGAAAGGAAGTTTCAATTGTTTCTAATCTTGTAACATTTTGCTCCTTTAAACATTATGTATTCAAAGGTGAAATTGAATAGCGTGTTATCATTATCATTATAGAAAAATGTGGTTCCAGTGCTTAGAAGTTGCATTGCTATGTTACCGTTGTCACCTTTGTCCCATACCTTATCATCTGTTCTTGACAAACATAGATTATGAAGATTACACAGATGCCCCGAGTATTACATTTGATTTCAACGACTGGTTGTTCGACCTCCTGGATGAGTCCAGTAAGTGGATCTGGAAGACTGTGTGTAATTGTTTGATTGTTTCCCATCTCACTGATTTAGATTCATCCACAGTGACATTTTCTCACCTCCTCCAGGTGTTTGTGAGCCAAACCCTTGCTTCAACGGTGCCTCATGCATAAGCAAATCCAATGCAGAATTCGAATGTGCATGTCCCAATCCTTACACAGGCAAAAGGTGTCAAAAAGGTCAGCAGGAAGATTATGTTATGTTATTGACCTATGTGCAATGCTAGTACACATACATACACAACTGCTAGTTCTGTGACTGATAACGTGTTTTGCTCTTCAGTCAGAAACCTTTGTGAAAATGTCAAATGTGGAAATGGTGACTGTGTCGTCAACCTCAGTAAACCTCCATATTACGAGTGCAAGTGCAATCCTCCATTCCAAGGCCCAGACTGTAAAACATGTGAGTATGAGAAAAATAACAAATATCATTAAAAAACAAATCAGATGCTATTACTTTAGTACAGGAACAGGAACCCTTGTGGAATGTAATGATGTGGTGAAATGAGACTGGTGAGAGAGCCCCAGATGTCCTTGTTTCACCTCTGCTGTTTGATATACTGATCATTTGTTTGTCTTGTCTGAATCAGTGCCAGCATCTCCCTGTCAGCCCAATCCGTGCCTGAACGGAGGCTCTTGCACAAAAGGGAACCGTCGTTTCCGCTGCCTTTGTCCTGATGGATATACTGGGAGATTCTGTGGAACTGGTAAAGATCTTATAAAGGACACAGCCAAAAATCACTCCCACTAACATAACCCCATTCATTTTGCTAAACACAAGATTTATTTTTACTGCACTATTTCTCTACAGCTCCCAGTGACTGTTATGAAGGGAATGGAGAGACATACAGAGGTGACGTGAGTACGACGGAGGAAGGGGTGGAGTGTCTGGACTGGCACTCCAACTTCATCCTGTTGAACGGGGAGGATCCGTTCAGCGTGTTCTCAGACTTCACTGGACTGGAACCTAACAACCATTGCAGGTATTTTACTGTTCACCAATTAGATTCTATTTTCTTTTATCTGTAATACCAGCAAAAACTTCCCTTTCAGAGTCTTGACGATACAAAATGATTTAAATCCCTACTTTTTTATTTTGCTATACAAGGTATATTCTTTGACTCATATGGAATAATGTTCCTATATAACAAGAGGGGTGTTATGTGATATATGTTACCCATAAGGGTTTTTTTTTTAATCACATGTGTTCATCCTCTGGATATACTGTATGTGTAAAAGTTACAATTTAATTGCATAAAGTAACCATAGTCAAATCTGTCCTTTATTATGATTGTTTATATATAGCTAGTATATTTTGTGACCATGATTACAACTTTATTAAATCATACTATCCAAATTCTATGTGTTTATACATCATTCATTTCTTATCAGTGTTACCTTGCATGGCGCAATCTAGAAAAGTTGTCCAAGACATTTGGACTGTACTGTATATAATATCAACATATATATTCATGGTACAAAACACACATATACCTACAAATACATACTTGTACGGACTTAGTAGTTCAAATTTCCAATCTTTGTTGTTGTGTGATTTCATCTTAAGTGTACATAAATGACATATATAGAATATATACATATTAAATTTCATGATGTAGCTGTTTCATTATTTTCTCTACATCCTAGGAACCCAGATGGAGACGACAAGCCATGGTGTTTTATTAAAAAGCAAAGCAAACTACAGTGGGACTATTGCAAAGTCAAGAAATGTTCTGGAGGTGATCCCACTCTGACACACACACACACACACACACACACGCACACACACACACACACACACACACACACACACACACACACACACACACACACACACACACACACACACACAGTAGAGATACGGTAAGCTACAGTACTCTGTACTCTCAGAGATGGACAGACCACGCGACCTCAGTACTTGAGTAAGAGTACAAATACTACTGGTCAAAATGTACTCCGTTACAAGTAAAAGTAGCTCAGTCCACATGTTACTTGAGTAAGAGCAAAAAAGTATTTGCTTTTAAAGGTACTTAAGTATCCAAAAGTACATGCTTTTACATTTACTTTAAAGGGACAATGAGGAGTTTCTATTTGGTTATAAAAAAGTCTCACGTTAATGTGGATGAATCTACGTTACCACGTGTTAATGGCTCCATTTTAGATAAATCTATGGTTTTGTCTCTATGGTTATTTTGTTATTATTAGTGGTGATGGAAATGCTGGTCGAGCCGACCAGCGTTTCTTTACTTTCGGTTTTGTGGTGAGTCATGAGAATAACGCCGCCGAATCACCGTTTATGGTGGGAACTACGACGGTATGTGATCGTCTTCCAACCTCTGACTTTAATTCTTGATGAATGAAAACATGAGTCTGTCTTGCGCCGGTCAAAGAATTTCACGGTGCGGAGGCTCATAAATGTAGTGTGAAAACCCTTACTCCTCGTTGTCCCTTTAAGTAAAAGTAAGAGTAAGAGTAAATTTCTTATTTTTCACATCAGTGAATTACTATATTTTTTTCTAAATGAATGTAAGGAGCTTTTAACTCTTGTTTGTGAGAATGAACTCTCTGAAACCAGCTGCACTGATGTGCTGCTTTTAGGGGTTAGGGTTTCCTTCTTTGACAAACACAGCTTGTGTCCAATAGGATTTTAGAAAAGAAAAAAGAAAAAAAAGAGCAGACCTGAAAGTAACGAGTACTTTTCAGCCTTCCTAGAAATTAACTCCAGTAAAAGTAAAAATATTTGTCTTGGAAATGTATTCAAGTAGAGTAATAAGTACCAAAGAAATCTAATACTCAAGTAAAGTACAAATCCTCTGGATATGTACTTAAGTACGGTACTCAAGTAAATGTACTCTGTTACTGTCCACCACTGTGTACTCTACATGTATGTTGAAGCTGAAGTGAACTCTTCTCTGCTGTGCCGTAGCTCCAGCTCCTCCACCTCCACCTGTCACTCCACAGACGGGCTCTTTGCCGTTCTCCCAGTGTGGAAAACCACAGCCTTCTCGCACCAGCAGGATTTTTGGGGGCAGCAAGGCTTTCCCAGGTGCCCACCCCTGGCAGGTGTCGGTCCAGAGCAAACCCAAAAGGTCCTCGTTGCAGTTTGGTCACATGTGTGGTGGGATCCTCCTCTCATCCTGCTGGGTCCTCACTGCTGCCCACTGCATGTAGGTTCTGGATTGTGTGTAAACCAGTGTGTGTGTGTGTGTGTACAGTAGGTCTGTTTTCTACCATAAACAATTTACATTTATTTATTTTTTCCAGTGAACCAGCAAATGAATACCAGGTGGTGTTGGGAGGAGTGAACATAGACAAACAGGAGGACATGGACCAGACCATCCCAGTAATACGAACAATTGTTCATGAGAACTACAGGTCGACTGGAGTACCATACAATGACATTGGTATGCTGCATTTATTGAATTAGAGTAATTTCTTTTATGGAAACGTGATGTACTTTGTTCATAAAATGATTCATATCTGTTACTGTTTGTGTCAACTCTCTGTGTAGCTCTGCTTCAACTCCAAGTGACAGACAGTCCTTACTGTGCAAAGGAAACTCGCTTTGTGAAAACAGTGTGTCTACCAGACCAGAACTTCCCTGCTGGAAAGCAGTGTGTCATCTCCGGATGGGGGGCCACTGAAACCAGTAATTAAGTTTTCTACTATTATTATCCTTTCCTAACGTAACCCTAGAAATAACTTATATTTTATATACTTATATAGTATATTATCAAATAAAAATGATATTTAATCTTCAGTGGAAAACTCAAATCGGTATTGATTTGCTTTCACCTCCACTTTACTTTTCAGATCGGTACAGCAGCCAGCTGTTGAATGCTAATGTTTTGCTGATATCTGAAGAGCGATGCAAAGCTCCCCATGTTTATGGAAATGTATTGGACAACAGCATGTTCTGTGCAGGGACTTTGCAGGGAGGAATTGACTCCTGTCAGGTGTGTATGAAATTATACAACATGCTGCATCATCTTGAAAATCTATTCATACACTTGCACGGCTTTTTAAAGGTCCCATGTTTTGTTCTTTTAAACTTCTTTTGTATGCAGTTTTGATATGCATAAGAAAATATGTCACCTCCTAATACACCAAATCCTGCAAGACCAGGAGGGCGGGGCTTAGGCATGGCTGACATCATAAAGTTACAAAAATCCCACTGGCTTGTTTTAAGGCACAATTTCTGAGTGCACACTGTGTGCATTTCTCTGTGGCTTGACTACTTTGATACTTTATAAATATTGATACAAACCTAGACCTACTTCCTGATTTAAAAAGACTCAGTATGTATATTATGGGACCTTTAAATTCAAATCCTTGTGCAAGATACCTGTATTACTCCTCTCACAGCTCTCTTCTTTAGAGGAAATATTAACCTCTTAACTCTATAATTCTGCAGGGAGATTCAGGTGGTCCATTGGTGTGTGAGCACAATGGTGTACACTACATCAGTGGTGTGGTGAGCTGGGGTGAGGGCTGCGGTATAAAGAACAAGCCTGGAGTCTACGCCAACGTCCACACATTCAACAACTGGATCAGGAGCAAGATGAATTGATCAGTCGACAGAACTGCATTACTGATACACTGCTCTGCTAAATGCTTCTTTAGAAAGTCAATGAAACGACTGCTAAGTTTGCCTTGAAAAAAGAAAAACTGTTTATTGTTTACCAGCGATAAAACCAAGCATTTACTCCGAGTCCAGCTTTGAGTTAAAAGAGGCACCGTTACAAACTCACAAAGCTGAACCTGCCAGACAAACTGTAGATCACCTATTATTTCAGTGGGTCTGTACTTCTCTGTCACTGAGCCTTGCTCAAAGTGATGATCAGACTTTTTGTAGGAAAAAGATTTTTGCATGTCTAAAGATTGTAAAAGAAAAAGATGAAAAAAATATTCTGAAGTGCTGGTCATATATATGCTTCCTATCTTCTGAACACACTCAATATACAAATGCATTGACAAACTTTCCATCCAGCTTTTCCCCCAGTATCACTTTTGATCTAAAACAATGTGAATTCAGTCTGTGGATGAGGTTTTCATATGAACTGTGATCTCATGGGCCACATAGCCTGGCCTGAAGCTGTGATAAATAGTAAAAAAAACACTTGCATTAAATCTGACAATACATTTCTTTTTCTGAATTCCCTTTTGTGCACCACGTACGACAATCTTTTCAACAAACATGACCAGCTCTTCAAGTCCAGCCCTGATTCAACCTGCTTAATCTCCTTCTTAATCATCTAAATCAGTCCATTCTTGCACTTACAGTTGCTCTGTTGGACACTGGTGTTGCATCTTGTGTAACTAGACTACAACATTTCATTCAAACAGATACCAAAAGCAGCACCTGGAAAGTTAACCTTTCAGTAAAAGTTCACCTCACCTTCTGGAAGTGGCAATCATTAACAATCTCTAAATGCTATCATCTATAAAAATCTCCTCTGATCTATGCGTCTTCTATCGCAGCAGCTTTACTAGACATAGATGTCCTGACTGTGTTCTGGAGGGCAGCCGACGAGGAAGATGAAGTGGTGCTGGACTTCTTCTCCATGGATCTGAATGAGGTTGTAGTGCTGCTGGACTTTTTCTGGACGGTCTGAATGGTTTTCTTCCTTTTGACATGAAGGACCTCCATGGCGTCCATGTTGACACCTTGTTGAATCTCCTCGCTGGTCTCCACCTGCTCTGACGTCTGTTGCTGCTGCTGCTCCTGCTGCTGCTGCTCCATCATCTGCTGCTGGTGATACATCTGAAACAAAGACCATCATTTAAAATGGATTTTTTTTATCCTTTACACGATAAATTACAATAATTCATACTACGTGTTTTCTCACCATCATCATGTGCTGGTACTTTGCAATAGCCTCGTCAGTACTAACTCCCTCAGCCAGTCCCAGCTCTGCAGCCCGGCGGGCAAGCTGGGCCTTGTGGGAGCCAGGAGGGGTCCAGCCCACTCCTTTGATCCAGTTCAGGTCTGATTTGTAGTTCACCTGCAACAAAATAGAGAAACAGTTAGGCCTTGTCCATACGAGCCCGGGTATTTTTGAAACCGGAGTTTTGCTTCGCGTCCACACCAGTGGTGTAATAAAAACACTCCGTACACACGCAACCGTGAAATCCGCTACCAAGTGACGCAATGCACGTGTGGAAGGCTGTTTTAACCAATCAAAATACAGTGGAAACCGCTTATGGATCAAAAGGCTTGGGGCGGAATCATTTCTATACAAATGCTGTTTAAATAATTCGTTATCAAGAAATCCGCTTAAAGTGTTCATTTTTGGTCATTTTATGGATGTAAACATGCGCAAAAACCATTTCAAAACTACGTGTTATTATAGCTTTATTTCACAGACTCCAAGTCCAACAATTAAATATTAATTAATTTAATAAAAATGTAGCCTATTTATTTTATTTTCGGCGGTGTCCCTTTGACGTGCACTGCTGCAGCAGCCTGCAGATGTTGCTGCGCTGTGTCTTGACTCTTGTGTTGTGTGTTGTTGTGTGCTGTGTGCATCACCTGGCTGCTGAGCCACATGACTGTCGGTGCAGCGCAACTCTTTATCACTGGCTGTTGTGTTGTCTGTCAAAACATGTATGAATGAAACATATCCACTTTATATCGACCGCGGACGTCACGAATACATTTTCGGCTTTTGGCTCGTTCCTCATCTCCGCATAGGCTCTTTATATCACTGCATGATGCGACCCCCCCCCCCCCCCCCCCCTCCCGTCGTACCCGGCCTGACAGTGACATAGGCTATTGCCTGTTCATTCATGAAAATCATCCCGAAAAACTCTCAATCAAACAATGTGCGGAACAAGAAACTGCGGCGCTACTATAGTAGTTCTGTCATTTTTAAAACAGCTGATCTGTAGCGTCACTTGTTACTGCAAATGATGCTGTGTGGAAAACCAGCTGTGGTCTGTGATTGAGGGTGATTTTGGAGCTGACAAGAGGATCGTCCTGACGACCGTTTCGTTATATTTTTCTCATCGAAAAACTATACAAATAGAATTTAGATGATGTAAAAAAATAAATAAAAAAAAGTGATAAAAATCCACTTTGTCACCTCCATTTTTGCGAGCTCACCTGCAAACCAACAACCTCTGCAGCTGGCAGTGTTTACATCAGCACGTGTGCAGCTATGACGTAAACGAGTAAAACAATCACGGTTGCAGTGTCCACACGCACCCGGTGAAACCAACCCCGGCCGAAAACCCCACCCTGGACTCCGGTTTCAAAAAACCACGGTTTCAGGGTTCCAAAAGCACGGTTGCATGTGGACAGGACATACAACCGGGAACATATGTTCACGGTTTCAAAAATACCCGGGCTCGTGTGGACTAGGCCTTAGAGAGGCACATTAGTTGAAGTAGGACTGAAGGACTAATTGTAAATGTTCACTCTCCCTTGAACTTATTGAACAATTATGAGTGAAATAATGATAATGCCTGTAAAAAAGACACTTTCACCAATATGCTCTACTTGCACCATGACGTACATCGCTCTGCAGCTTGTAGGCCTGCTTGGCGTGCTTGACGTTGAGCTGTTCGGGGTCGCATGTGTAGTCGTGGAGCTTGTGGCGGTAGGAGATGTCGCTGGCCTGCGCCTGGCTCTTCTTGGCCAACAGGAACTCCGGCTGGTCAGCGTGGATCTTGTATTGGCCGCGCTCCTCCTTGGACTGACGTTTATACTCCAGGTTGCTCTGAAGCTTGCTGGCTGCAAGAGAGTGCACCATCTTGGGGTCGTCCTCCACGCAGCGCAGCCCCACCTGCTGGCCTTTGTCTTTCAGATGAGACTCCTTGTAGCGGAACTGTTGGAGGGAGAAAGACAGTTATGTGTGTTATGTTAAACTTTCCACCCTCAGTAGTAAATATATTTAAATACCTAAAATATTTTAGTTGCAGTAAAAAAATCTAATCAAAATCAATAAATTAAACTTATGGCCAAGGTTGCTCAGGTGCTTTTAGTATATTAAGGAGACAATAAATTCAAATTTGTGTGTGTTAAAAAAATTAGTAAAGCGTGAACAGTAAAACATGAATCTTGTAACACACTCAACTCACATCACTGGCAATTTCTCTGGAGGCCTTGGCAGTTTGGAAAGGAATAGCGTCAAGCCTCAGGTCATAGCCCGACGTCTTCACCTGCTCCCCAGACGCCTTGTAAACTTTCTGCAAATTAAGAAAAAAAAAATGTCACCAAGAGATAACAACATCTTTTCCTGGTGTTTTTTTTTTTTTTTTTTTTTTTTTACATTGTTTGCTTGTGAGAAGAATCTGAGGAGGGGCTTACATCACTTATCTGCTGGGCGTTGATCTTGGCTCTAACAAAGTCTGGATCGTCTGAGTGTAAGGTGTACTTGTGCATGTCATCATTCTTTCCAGATTTGTACAACCTCTGCAGTGGACAAAAGACAAATATGTGATATTGAACAGGTCAGAACGTCAAAAGCACCTTAAAGTGGGATGAATGATTTCCTTTCTCTCACCCTACCTCACTGCACTGTTGATAGCTCATCTTGGCATGGACAATATCAGGAGAGTCAGCCACTGAGGTGAACTTCAGATGGCCAGGCAGCTGACGGTACTTCTTCTGCATGAAGGGACACAACAAAAACTTTAACAGCAGGAAATAAAAATGGCTGAAACTTGACGTACAATAAGACAATTTGAAAGTACTGAAACAAGTTGTACGCATGATTCATTAAATTTACAGTCAACTGTGAGTAAAACATTAGAAATAATAATTTAACAACCCTCCCAGCAAAAAGTATTGAAAGGGTTCAGCAATCCGACATATCTAATTCCTAGGGTGGAAGGCTTTGAAACAGCATTTAGACTTTTGTGTGAGGGGGTAAAATTTACAACAAGTAAAACTATATATATTTAGACACAATGAATTAGATTTAAAAACCTAGATGAGTACATTTTTAAAGATATTTTCACTTTTTGGTCCGATTATGAGAAATCTAAGATGTGATAATATACAAATACATTAAAGCAGAAGCAAGCGGAATGTTTGTGTTAATATAAGTCTTAAATAGTTGTATCTTCCGACAGCAATCACTTCTATAGAGTGTTTGGTCTGAAACACGGGTCTGTCAGTCACTCTGCTCTGCTGTAAGCCGAGGAGAAAACGTTCCTTGTATCCTACAACCTTTATCCAATGAGGAGAGAGAACGGCATAAAGGGGCGGTCCTCTCTGTGTGTGCAGCCAAGGGATGCGCGTGAATGTGGTGACGTAGGGACGAGGGCGGGGACTGCTAACTCCATCTGCTGACAGGAAGTTAGCCAAAACCACCGGATCGCTTACTTCTGCTTTAACTGATACCATTTTCTACATTATTGACCCATATACTCACATCACTTATCAGTTCTCCAGCCTTCTTGGCCGACTCCAGCTGAGGTGCACCCACCCCGTCCCAGGCCACTCCCTTCATGAAGCTGAGGTCTGACTTGTAGAGTTTCTAGAAAGAAGGCAATGGCATTTGTAAACAGAGCTCCCCTTGAAAAATATCTCTCATCTTCTCTCTGCATCTTGTCCTCTCACCTCACTCTGCAGGTCGTACGCCTTTTTGGCCCACTTGACCTTCATGTCATCAGGAAGCACCGTGTACTCGTGCAGCTTCTTCCTGTAGTCCTGTTCGCTGGCCAGGGCCTGGGCGTTCTTAGCCGTCACCAGATGAATCATGTCTGGGGTGAGGTGGTACTGACCGCTGGCTGTCAGCGCCTCCTTGCGGTACTCCTGGTCGCTGGCCAGCCGGCCCGCCTGGAGGCAGTGCAGGAGACGTGGGTCTTCCAAGACGCTTTTCACACCGATGTGTTTTCCCTTCTCCAGCAGGTGGTTGTGTTTGTACAGATACTGCAGAGAGACAGAAGTTACAGCTGGAATCCATACTAAACACTAGGGCTGGGACGATATGCTTTTCTCCCGATTCGATTCTTCTACGATTTTTTAGATGGCGATTCGTTTTAAATTGCGATTCTAGGGGCGGTGCGTGGCGCAGTGGTTAAGGCGGCCGCCCCATGTAGAGGCTACAGTCCTCAACGCAGGCGGTTCGAATCCCGCGTCGGGCAGACCTTTCCTGCATGTCATTCCCCCTCTCTCTGCCTCCCCCTTTCCTGTCTATCTCACTATGTACTATCAAATAAAGGCAAAAACGCCCCAAAAAAAATGTAAAAAAAATTGCGATTCTACGATATTGCCGATTCTCTCGATTTTTAGTCGCATTTTTAACATTTATCTGCACACAAATACTGTAGGAGCCTATACATTAACATACTCCATTATAAAGTGAACTTAAACCCTTTTCAAAACCTGTACTCTCTGTATGTAAAAAAGGCTAACAACAAATGCACATTACACAATATTTAAAAATAATTCCCGCCCCCCCCAAAAGAAATCGATTTTTGAAAAAAAAAAAGATTTAAAAATCGTCAAAAAAGATAACGCGATATTTATGTGAATCGATTTTTTCTCCCACCCCTACTAAACACCAACACACAACAAGCAATATCTACCATTTCTAAATCTTCTTATTCTTTTATATACGTTAATTGGTATTTACTATATGGTCTCTCAAGTGGATATTTTCAATCAATATTCATTCATATTTTCTTACATCACTGGCGATGCCTGTGGAGCTCTTTGCAGCCTGGAAGGGGATGTCCTGCATGGTGAGTTTGTAGCCCTGAGCCCTCAGGGTGTGCCAGGACTCTCTGTACTTGACCTACAGCAGAAATACAAAGAGTAAATGATGAAAAAGAAGTCAGAGATGTCTATACATACTGTATGGTGTTCAGGTCACTGATATTTGAGAGTACCTCACTAAAGTTGGCTGCATTGATCTTTGCTTGTGTAATCTCTGGTCTCTCGGTTGTTATTGTGTAGTTGTGTTGGTCATTCACCCCTTTCGCTTTGTACAAACGCTGGGAGAGACAGAGAGCATCATCATCATCGTCGTCATCAAATCAGAAAACAACAAAACAGGAAACTGGGAGGAAGCCTATGAGAACACAACTTAAAGAAATAAGATTAATGTCTCACTTCATTTGTGATCTGTGCACTGAGTTTGGCGTGGACGATATCTGGAGAGTCGGTGACGGAGGTGTGCTTGAAGTTGTACGGCTGCTGGCGGTACTTTTTCTGTTTAGGAAGAATCATTGGAAACATCATTAGTCCCTGTTATATTTACATAGATCAAAGAAATGCAGAAAAATTACAGTATTACTAAACAGACACTTGAAGATCTGACCGGCGTGTGGGCATGAGTAGTACCTACTGCTGCATTTGCACAAAAAATGATGATGAAACAAAAACAAACAAGACAAACAAGGAAGCTCACATCACTGATGAGGTCTGTGGCCCTCTTGGAGCCTTCAATCTGCAGAGCCCCGGTGGCGATCCAGGCTGCACCACGCAGGTAGTTCAGGTCAGACCGATACACGTTCTGTAACAAATAAAAAGGCAAGGCAAGGCAAGGCAATTTTATTTGTATAGCCTGTTTTTACCACCAGTTTGTCTCAAAGGGCTTTACATGGCATCACAACAACATCCTCTGCCCTTTGACCCTCACATCCACTGAGGAAAAACTCCATAGAAAACCCTTTTAACAGGGAAAAATCGGAAAAACATAAATCATTTTTGATGTATAAAACCAAGTGAGGTACTTGTAATGCTAAAGTACTGATTATGCAACACCTAATTGCTGTGACACACTTCAATTTCACCCTCTCACCTCGCTCTGCAGGGCGTACGCTCTCTTGGCTGCCTGCACCTTCATGTCATCAGGCAGTGAGGTGTACTGATGCAGTGTGAGCCTGTAGTCCTGATCACTGGCCAGTGACTGAGCCTTTTTAGCGTGGGCGACCTCCAGCATGTCCATGGACAGGTGGACCTTTGAGAGCTCTTTTGCTGAATCCTGCTTGTACTTAATCTGGAGAGAGAGACATACATTTTCTTTTTTTTAAGGTATTTGGGGGCATTTTTACCTTTATTTCCCCTCACATATAACTTTTCTAGTTGTTGGCTGAAAAAAAAAACACTCACGTCACTCTGTAGTTTGCTGGCATTGACTGAATGAGAGATGTTCAAATCATCATACAGTCCCTTCAGTCCGATCATCTTCCCTTTACTCCTCTCAAAGTCTCCTCTGTACCTTTGCTGCAATGACAAATCAGTGAAATAAGATGAATCAAGTAGGTTGTTTCAAATTTGTCTGCAACAACATCAAAGTAATCATCCACTGTTGCAGAAGCCATTGTGAAAATGCTCATTGACTGTAGCCTTACATCGCTGAGGATCTCTGCAGACGCTTTGGCGGACTGGAAAGGAATGGCATCAAGACGCAGCTTGTAACCGCCATCACGTAACTTAGTCCAGGATTCCTTGTAATGGCTCTGCAAATGCAACATAGCAGATGTAAAGACTCAGTTCCCTGTGGTTACGCCCCGCAGAGGCAGCTGATTGGGTGATTTTATTGTCTATTTATGTGTAAGTTCTTGAAAACATGTTGTTCGTGTTTCTTTTCTTTTCTTTTTTTTTTTTTTTACCTCACTGATGTTTTTAGCATTGAGCTTGGCCTGCACCATCTCTGGCAGCTCTCCAGTCAGTGTGTAGTTGTGCTTCTGGTTTTCACCCTTCTCCCTGTACAGTCTCTGTAGAGAGAACACAGCATCACTGATCATTCACTTCACCTCAGACACTGTTGCATAGGCGTCCTCTTCCTTTTTATTTACAGTATTTATAAAGGTCAGCTGCAGTTGCTCTAACTCTGCTAAAGAATATCACAGTACTTTGATGTGGAAACAAGTGTGCATCTGATTGCATTTAGTTATGAGCCTTCTACACTAAATTAACGAGTAAAGAACATAAATGTCCATTAAACTCACATCAACAGCGAGCTTGTTGCTGAGTTTGGCTTGCACCATCTCTGGGGTGTTTTCAACACTGGTAAACCTCAGAGCACTCACATCCTGACGGTACTTTTTCTACAGAGAGAGAAAAACACATAAAATAGAAGAGTGGTGAGCATCAGAAAGACAGGCATGAAACACCAGCTGCACATGCATTTGACGAGCACCAGAGGGCACTGCAACATGACAAATATTCCTGCATATTGTATGTGTCAAAATAAAACAACAATTGTTTTATATATATATATAGTGATAGATACATATATAGATGGAAAAATATGTAAAAACTCATTCAAGAGCAGCTCACAGCTCTAGTCTATTTGTGTTTAGTCACTCCGTGGTCTAATGTTGGTAACCATGACTGGAATGACCCTTAAAATAAGTGTCGACTTATATAGAGGTTATGAATAGAGTCTGGTGTTGCCAGTCTGTCACAGATATGTCACGGAAATGTCTTTGTATTATTCACACTGACATAAAATGTTTAGAAAAAGAGGCTATGCATACTGCATGCTATGCGGAGGATATTTCACCAATGAGACTAAATGAGTATAAGACACAACACGTATAAGAATCGTGGATCGTCAATGACAGGATATTTCAAACTGTTTCATTTCTTTTTTAGGTTGTTAAATATGAATCAAATTACTATCATTTATAATTAGATAGGATTTCAGAGGCAGCTCAGTGTGGACACTGTGAACTAACTGTGAACGAACCATCTGTGGACCAAAGAAGATTTGAGGAAACTGGACACTTGGTATTAATGGAGATGCCTAAAAGATTTTTTCCTTTGAAGGTCTGCACGGCACCAGTGACACACATTGATGCACCCTGTGTTTTATCATTTAATTACCTTTGCCTATTTTATATCAGTGCAACAAACATTATGGACCCATCAACAGAAGAGAAATAAACCAGGGAAAGGCGACAAACTATCAAGCATGAAACTGCATCCTGATGGTGAAGTGGAATCTTTGTATTCTGCAATAGCCTAGTAACTATAATCAGTCTGGCCTCTTGTTATAGCTGCAATGCACTCCATGTACTTAACCCAGTTGCAGGAGAGCAGGAATGATCCTGTGGCTGCAGCTCTTTAAATACATTCTGACCTCAGCCGTAAACCTAGATATGAACCTTCCAGTCATACGTTACACAATCATGATTATTATTTTCTCATGCTCTCCACACCAATTGACCTACTTAGTTCTCCTATTGATGAGGGAAGTGCTAACAAAGTTCAAGGACTGAAGCACATTTTTTTTCCTGTCTAATATAGAAATATAGAATTACATCCCATAGCTCTCAGCTTATTTCAGCAATGCATTCTGGGTCACAGGATCAGGAGTTACCTCACTGACAAGTTCCCCGGCTTTCTTTGCCTGCTGGACATCCAGGGATTTGGAGGCCTCCCAGCCAACGCCCTTCATCCAGTTCAGATCTGACCTGTACTGTTTCTGAACACACACATCCACACATCCACTTCACTTTCAATTCTTTAAACACCAAAACCAATTTGGTAGTTAACAAATCACTTGTTATTTGGATGTCAGAAGATGGGACTTACATCGCTCTGCAGTCCATAAGCCTTCTTAGCCCAAGCAACATTCATGTCAGTTGGCAGGGTGGTGTACTCGTGGAGGAAAGTCCTGTAATTGGTCTCAGTTGCCAGGTCCTGAGCCTTCTTGGCATGGCTGATGTTCATCATATCCAGAGAGACACTGGGGAGGAGATTTATTTCATCATGTAAATAGAGGAGATTTGTTTCGAAAAGAGACAAGATTTACTGTAAGGGAAGTTCTGCTGCTAATGAACTGAATCAAAGCAGGTTACAGGAGTAATTCCCTCTAACTATAACACTTCATCTTCATTTGGACTTGAACAGAATGATGACATGTGTGGTCTGAAACTTCGGCAAAGAACTGTGTTATTTGTAAAAACCAAAAAATGTTTTAATTTTAACCAGTGTTAATTCACACTTAACCCATAACTTACTACAGTAGGTGTGACTCTATCACTGACTAGAGCTGTCTCTAAGTCACCTGAATTTGGTCTTTGTGTCCTCATAGTGCTTCTTGTAGTGGCGGTCACTCTGTAGTTTGGTGGCCAGAGCAGAGTGGGCCATCTGGGAGTCGTCGCTCACTGACTTAATGCCAATCACCTTGCCTTTGTTTTTCTCATACTTCTCCTTGTATTTCACCTGTAAGCAGACATTATAGTTTTCCTCATTAGTTATGTCCGTAAAAGCCAATATTCAAGTTTGAAAGTGGCATTTAAAAGATAGTTTTTTTTCTCCTTAGGCAGATCTCAAAGATACAGAGTGTTTGTTAATGACTCACATCACTGGCCAGGTCCCTCTTAGCTCTAGCAGTGAGTATAGAGAGAGAGTCCAAGTGCAGCTCAAAGCCCTTCTCCCTCTGCTTCTCCCAGTTGCTCTTGTACACTTTCTAGAAAAACATTAACATCAAAATCACTTAATGTACAGTATACTGAAAGGTCTGAAAGAAGATGTTGGTATGTGTATACTTTTGGCTCCAAAAAACTGTGATGAAATATGCAAGATGCAACAATAACATAAAGAGAAATTATGCTGAAGACTTTTGAGTAATCAGAAAGCCAATGGCATCATTTGATGTACATTAGTAATTTGGTTTCTCTGAGAAAACTAACATGGATGTGTCTCCAATGTTTAGAGTAATAGATGCTCCAGGTGTTTTACCACCGACAAGTCGTCACCATGGCTTTTGTGTATATGGAAATAAACACATTGGTTTATTGTAATCAAAAATAAAAGAAAATGTTTCTCAAATTGCGTAGATGCACTACATGGTGATGCAAAATTCTTGTCTAAAAATAAACAGTGAACCTGAACAACAACTCTCTCTACTGTCCCTTTAAATGAACTGATTTTGGCCACATGCGCGGCAGATTGGCCATGAATGACCTTTCTGTGTCTGACACTGTGTGGACCTTAATGGCAGTTAAACCTCTAGATAGTGAAACAGCATTATGTCAGTCAGGATTTGGTTGATTTTCCGTACTAATCTAATTGTGCTAATTTCCAAATAGTGAGCTAAACACTTGGTTAATCAGCTTTATTCTGTGCCTCATGTGAACAGTATCGGAGAATCCTCAGTCTAAGATTTAAATTTGGTTTGAGGTGATTCATCGCTCTGAGTATAGCAGCCTGATGAACCGGTGGTCAGTCACAAAATCTAAAATGTATGATGCTCTACTGCAAAAGCACGTCACCACGGAAACCACCTCTTGCTCTGTATTGATTGTTGACCTTCTGCCTTAAAGTGAAGGGGCATGACTCCGAGAGACAAGGCTGCTACTGTACTATATAACCAATGTAGGCTGTAAATGAAAGGGAGCATTGCAGTAATTTAAGTGCAACTACAACAGTCTCCTAGTCCACAAATTCAACCTAGGTTTTACAACAGTAACTACATTTCTGAATAGCAACTAATACTGCATGTGAGGCAAAACATGGCTTTGATGTCCAGTAAATGCTTGTTTTTATTTTGTGTCCATGTCCGTTGTGTCCACATTGACATTCACTGAACTTACCGCACTGAGAAGGTCGGCATTAGCCTTTGCTTGTCTGAAGAGGGGCTCATCCTTTGTCATGGTGTACTGGTGTATGATCTGCTCTGTGTTTGCTTTGTACTGTAACTGAAAGTCAGAAGCAGACAGACATGTGCTGTCACAATGAGCCGTAAATAGTGCGTACACAGCGCCAGGTTGAAAGTGAAGCCCTTACGTCGCTCTGCAGCTCCTGGCTCTTCTTGGCATGTTTGATGGAGAGATCATCCGCCACCTGGGTGAACTTGATTTTATCTGCCTTCTGACGGTATTTGGTCTGAAAGAGGGAAAAAGACGGTATGGTAGATGAATGCATGTATGTGTAATGCAACTAGCCAAAATGTGCACACTAAAATAGTAACTGCACTGACATCACTGAGCAGCTCTCCTGCTTTCTTTGCTTGGGTTATGTTCATACATCCGTCGGCCTCCCAGCCCACTCCTTTCATCCAGTTCAGGTCTGACCGATAGCTGTTCTATGGAGCAAAAGGGCAAAAGCTTCATCATTAACCTGGTAAGATTCATATAAAAAAAAACAGATGGTGGTTCTTCTCTTTCTCCTCTCTTGTACCTCGCTTTGCAGAGAATAAGCCTTCTTGGCCTGCTGGATCTTGATGTCATCCGCCATCACCGTGTACTCGTGGAGCTTTGTGCGATATTCCAGGTCACTAGCGAGGGCTTGGGCCTTTTTGGCATGGCTCAGGTTGATCATGTCCATAGGAAGGGTGTAATGAGCCTGGCTCTCCTTGGAGCCCTTCTTGTACTCAATCTGAAGGGGGCAACACAATAATTATAAGTCCATGAAAAGTTGTATGAGAACATCTTGTGTCCCTGGTGTGCCCACAACGGCTGTTACAGTACATGAACACATGTATTTCAATGCCTGCAATCACTGATCAAAACAACTTACATCACTGTTCATCTTAGCCACTTGGAGTGAATGCAGAGTCTTGGAGTCGCTCATGTTGACCCCCACTGCCTTTTCCTTGTTCTTCATGTAGGTCTCTTTGTATTTAATCTGAAACACATGTCCATTTCACTTAATTTCATTTGGTAGCTATTATATGTAATTAAATGCACTTAGGTTTCTTGGTCATCCATTAGCTCTGCCCCTCCTGGAGAGTGTGTGTTTGCTTACATCACTGGCAAGGTCTCGGGAAGCTCTGGCTGCTTTGATACTCAGGTCGTCCATGCCAACGTCGCAGGCTTTGGACTTTGTCTTCTCCCACTCCTCTTTATATTTAATCTTTAATGATGAATACAGATGGTCAAATTGTTACTTGATGAATGAGAGCTTCCTGCGACATCAATTCAATTTCTTGTGACTACGTGAATTAGTTTTGGTTGTGCAAAAGTGTGAACACAGGCTCATACATGCATGCGTGAGGAAGTGTCTGCATGTTCACTTACATCACTGCACAAAGCAGCGTTGGCTTTGGCGTTTTTGATTTGGGGCAGATCCTGGGACAGTGTGTACTGGTGCTTCGTCTTTTCATAGCCTGCTTTGTAATTCAGCTGAAGGACACATTCACGTTAGAAATGAAAAATGTGGGTCAAGGCAGTGCTCATAAGTAGTGTGCAGGTGATAAAGTAGGTGTTTCTCAAAGTGCTCAGAATAAGTCATTGGTAGCTATGAGTCGTGGTGTTTACTTACATTGCTGACAAGCTGAGCGTTTTTCTTGGCGAGAATGATCTCAGGTGTGTCTGTCACTGGACTGTACTTGACCTGGTCAATATGTTGCCTGTAGTTCTTCTGCAGAAAGACAAGAAATGTTGTTAATAAACCAAAAATCTGTCACAAAAGACTGGCTGGATTAAATTTGAGCAAGCTCACGTCTTTGAGTGGGTCCAATTTTCTTTGGCTTTGGTAACCTGGTGTGAGGGTGGCGGGGTAGTTGTAGTCACCCTGCTCCTGTTCACAGCCTTGTTTATAAGAAATCTGAAATGCACCAGAGGATAATCTCAGCAAATTCAGGGGCACAGCAGTCTTACAACTCAGTATTTATCAATTGTGAGATATTTTAAAGTAAAAATGTATGTATATCATGACTGTAATATTTCTAATTAAAACAATTGTTTGCCATCAGGTGGAGAACAGCTTTTTAGAATCTGTGCATTCATTTAATATGAAACCATATTAAAGATATGGAGTTTACTTACATCACTCGCCAGTTTCCTGACTTTCATGGCATGCATAGTCTTCTTATCAATTCCTGAGTCTTCATAGTGGCCCTTCATGTTGCTAGTGTACTTCTGTTTGTACTTGTTCTTATGAAGATATAGAAAAATGGAAAACAAATGAGTATGCTGAACTCTTTGGTATAGGTTTTGCAAAAAAAAAAACATGGTATTTTCTGGTATTATGTAGTCAAAAAATCAAAAAAAAAAAAAAAAATACTTACATCACTGGTGAACTTGGCGACTTTGGCTGCATTTTGAAACTGTGGCGTCTCACAGAAGTTGATGCTGTGACCTTTAGTGTTCTCCAAGTCCTTCTTATACTCCACCTGTTGGAGAATAGGCCAAATTAAAGCAGTGGCTTTGTAATATTTTCACCGTCTTCTCTTGTTTTGTTGTTGAACAGTTAGAGTCCTGAGATGCCAGCCATTCCACTTCATGTTATGTGCTATATATACACAATAAAGTGCCTGCAACCAATCACTCAGCATCACTGACATGCTGTCATAACTCAAGAGTCATTGAGACAAACAAGAGTTTTGATTTTTCAATCACCACCCCAAAGAAATACCACACATGGAGAATTTCTATCACCAACAAATATATATATATATATATATATATATATATATATATATATATATATATATATATATATATATATATATATATATATATTTATATATATATATATATATATATATATATATATATATATATATATATATTTTTTTTTAAACTGTTCTTAAAAAAATCAAAAATAATTGTGGTTGAGTAATATTTTTTATGACATATTCCCAAGGCTTAAAATAGATGTGAGAAGAGTGAAGCACTGTGTTTATGTGTGAGGTAACATTTGTTTGACAGGACGTCCCGCAGCCTTGGAGGTAAGCTGTAACCCCATCGGACAGGCATTTCAGAGACGGCAAAAATGTAGGTTGAGTGGCTTCATGTCAGCTGGACACTGACACTGTATGCCCAGTATCTTCAGCTCTTCAACACACACACACACACACACACACACACACACACACACACACTGAGCAATAGGATTTGTATCTGGAAATGCTTTGTCCTCAACTTTAACATTGATTTAATGATGTTTCTTGGAGAAAAGGTAGGAATGAGACAAACAGCACACGTGATGAATGAAGATATGTCTTTTGCCTTGAGAGCCTGACAGCAGTGACTGACAAATTCACCTCACTGACAAGCTTGTTGATCTTCCGGGCGTTCTTCAGAGCCAGATTGTCCTCGGATGTCAGGCTGTGGAAGTGCGAGGTGCCCTTCATCTTGTTTAAGTCCTTTCTGTATTTTAGCTGCAGAGGGATGAAAGATGACTTAGAGCAAACCCAGCAGAAGGCCAACATGTTGTGTTACTGAAGGATCAGGAGATTAGCAGAACACACGCATAAACACACACAGAGTCTAATTCGGTCAAGGTGGAGGGTTTGAAGAATGACATCATGGCGAGGGCTTCTCATTGTAGTCCCCTCATCTATTCTGCCCAGTGATGACAAGGACGTTTGATGGATGAAGCTCTTACACTCTTGACTCTGTATTGTTTTCACAGCGTTTACAACAAATTCAAATGGTTGCACAACTGATCCAACCACTGAAATTCTGCATACTTAACTCAACAACTATAGTGACTTATTCTTATGGATCCAGTGTTATGTTTGCATGTCTGTTGAAAAGTAGATACTCACATTACTTGCATTTTCCTGGGCCTTCTTTGCCTGATAATAGCCAGGAGTGATCATTGCAGGGAAGCTTCCTTTGCCTCGTTGCTGCTCATACTCCTCAGTATATGCGATCTGCGAAGAGAGGACACAAGTAAATTGAAACCTTGCCATGCAATGCAGATGCAACATACTGGGGTCTGAATCCAACGAAATCTTGCATCCTCTCTACAGTATATTTTCGATAATTCACCCTCCACTTTTTAATTAAGGCAAACATTTCAAGAAAATTAAAACAACATTTCTTGGTATGAGTAACTCCTTACCTGGCTGAAGTTCTCTCCGTTTTCTTTGGCGTAAGCTGCCTCAGCTAGTGCAACCTCGGTGCTGGCTTTACCCTTCATCTCCTGTTCATACGTCTGACGATACTTGATCTGGTTGGACATGAAAACATTCTCCTCTGTCAACCAATGACAGTGTTTCAATACTTACAATATGCATTTTTATTTTACCACTTACATCACTGGCCATCTCGGTGGCCTTCTTTGACATCTTGTATCCCGGGGTAATATGTGCCGGGAAACTACCTTTTCCTCTCTGCTGCTCATACTCTTCTGTGTATGCATACTAGAAGAAGAAAACAATGATTCAGACATGTAATAATATCTGTACTTTAAGTTAGTTTTATCTTGCCTAAATAAATAAAGCTTACATCACTGACGATTTGTCCCTGTTTCTTGGCCAGAATCACCTCTGGGGGGTCAACAAACGTTGTGTACTTTGAAACTCTCTCCTCGTGTCCTTTTTTATATTCCAGCTGCAGAGAAAAGAAACAAATAACAGCCACTGATGTGGAAACATGTTCACTTAAAGCAATCTGCTAAAATGAATATTCATACAAAAAAAAAATCCACTTACATTACTGGCCAGGGTGTTGGCGTTCTTAGCAGCCTGGTAACCTGGTGTAATCATGGCAGGGAAGCTGCCTTTTCCTTTTGACTGCTCATACTCCTCTGTGTACTTCACCTGTCATGGAACAAAATCAAGTCAAGACATCTGAACAGTACTTAGAGTTTAAAGTTTTACCCACATAACTCTTTCACCACAAAAAAAAATCATTTTTATTGTATTTGCCGTGTTCTGTCAAGTTTAGACCATTAAATGTGAATCAAATGAAAACAAAATTGCTTATATAATCACCGAATAAAAGACAACAACCATGTATTATGAAGTTTATGCCCCCAAAAAACTGTTGAGGGGACAAAAAGTGTACTCACATCACTGACGGCCTTCTGTGCCTGAGACATTGTTACTATCTCCTGGCTGGTCACTGAGCCTGAGTACCATGTCTGCTGCTGGGAGAACTCAGATTGAGAATGGAAAGCCTGTTTGGACATCAAAAACAAAGCAAGTCATTTTCATACATTCACTCTACACTTTCATGCCTTGTTCCACCCAACCCTGTGCACTTCCTCTAAGGCCTCTGTTAGCATATGTTAACAACAGCAAATACACCTGTGTTTACTGCAGAGTTGTACAGGTGATGTTACACCAAGTAGAAAAGAGCTAAGATTAGGTTTAGTCTATTTATTTATTTGTTTAGTCATTCATTTAGTTATCTATTTATGATGAGTAAAATCACACTTTTCCAAATCAATAATACAGTATCATTGCACTCACTGATCTGTTAACATCGATGGACAAATTGTAAAGGAGTAGTGCTGTTTGCTTTCTACGCGATTGCCCATTGAGTTGGATTTTTTTTTTTTTTACGTCTTCTCATGTAATGATTCTGACAATGTGATTTATTCTTGATAGATATAGTGTATATCTTCTCAAAGCGTTATTGACCAATCTCTTTCAAACATATCACTGTTTAAAAAAAACAACCACAATTAACCTTAATAACAGGAATAAAAAGTAGAATGCCAACTTTATGGGCAATTGTGTATATTCAAGATATGTTAAACAAACAGATTTACTAATGTTTATTACTTAAGTAAAGATCAAGATTTTGGGCTGGGACTCCTTTGAGCTCGGGGTTAGGGCCAGTTGCTCTGCCGGGAGCTCACCTGGCTGGCCATCTGTTTGGCTAGGAGAGCCTTCTCCAGCTCCATGGACCTCATGTCATAGTGGAAGGTGGACATAAAGCGCTCGCCATCTTCGCGATACTTCAGCTACAAATGCACATAGACGATAAGCATTAAGCCAAGGCCAGCACACGTTTGCACATGCATGGACCATCCCTGTCTGCAGCATCTACTTTATCTACTTTTAATGCACAGACAATAAACAAATCCTCATAAAACCTGACAACCCTGACTGATATTATCTGGACTTCAGAGCCACAGCACCAAACATCACTTCATTCTCTTGTAGTCAGGTTGAACCCAGACAACCTGAAACTCCCATGTTATAAAGGTATAATATTAGCTTGCTGTTATTAATAACTTAGATGTTCCAGTCGGGATGAAGCTGGACCTTCCAGGAAGGATCCAAAATGGAGACTGAATGATGGATCTCTGAGCTGTTTCCTAATCATCCTTAAGCTGTTGAAGAGCTCGAGACTAATATTAGAATTGCAGGAGATGTGAGACAGCAGTGAGGCATCATTGGTGCTTACTGTACAATTAATACAATAAAATACAGAATATTGAAATTTATCAGCTGAGACAAAAACTTAAAACATAAAAACAAAAGCACTGCCTGTTAACCAGTGTGCTTTTTCATCAGTATGGTCTGAGGTCAGCCCTCAGATCAAATATCAACAAGTTAAGTCCTGTAATATGTCCAGTTGCATTCAGCAGTGTAGCCGAAGAGTTTGCTAGCCTACTGCTAATATAAGCATAAGAGCACTGCATGAACTCGTAGACGCAGACAGACTCAGACAGACAGGAGCAGGTGGCAGGGCAGACGAGAGGAAGGGATGTGAGGCTGTTTTTCCTGACCTATAATTTTAGCCCCCCGAGGCATAAAGTGGGCTCAGCAGAGGGGTTGTCTCGCCTCTGTCACAGTCACAGAAATAACCTGGGCCACACTCTCCATTCCACACGACTGCTGTCACCGTGCCCGTGGAGCAGCAGTGCACCTCTCTGGGGCCGTTTTGACGGGACAGAATAGGATACGTGTTCTTATAGCGTTCTGACTTTATGTATGTTTACAGGTCAATAGGGATGAGGCACCAAACCATAGGTGCCTCACCGCAGAACTGACCTGTTTTTATTCCCTTTTGGGATTTTAAAACAATACGCACATGCGCTTATTGATCTGAATGAGGCGTAGGTGTATCTAAATTCAGTTGTGATGCATGAATCAACCCCCTTTTTTATATATACAACACAATGACCACTGTGAATTGCAATCTCCGCAGCCAACCACAGGTGACTGATCATTCCTCTCACATACACAGTGACTTATGTCAGCCTGTCAGGAATACACCAGACCAAGGCCGAAATACTTCATCTCATATTGCCTCCGCTGTGTTTTTGCGTGTGACATCATCATACCTCACTGCTCGCTTTGGTTTGCTTCTTTGCATTGATGTTGACGGGGGTCTCGTAGACACTTGTGAATGTGTTGTTCCTTGGATTGTGTCTGGAGGTGGAGTAGAAATGGTTGTCATTTAATAGTGTATAAAAACAAAGGGGTAAGTGATGTGTATCATACCAAAATTGACAATGAGGACTGACATTTGATCAGTTTTAAAGGTAATGCTCATATAAAAAGTTATAGAATCATGAGTTACTGGTGTCTGGTACTTACACGGAGCAGTATGGTCTCTTTTTGTGGCTGACAAAGTTATTGGCAGTGAGAACCATCTTACAGACATCGCAGTGAAAGCACGCTTTGTGCCAGTTCTGACAGATGAAAAGACAAACCACGTTATTTTAACATCCAAGCTCAAACTTAGGAGACATGACTTCAATCTTGCTCATCACGCTGGGAACAGAAAATGTTTACAAATTTGCACAGATGACAGATAACATCAGATCAATGAGATAGCTCTGACTGAACATGACCCAAAAGAAGAACAGAAATCACTGTGTTCTTCCAACTGGAAATTCAAACTTGAAATTCAAGATGTACGACTTTATGTGACTGTTAAACTTTGTACTAGTCAGTTTAAAACAAAGACATCTCATCACAGAAACCAGTCAGTGCTATAATGCACTGCTGTTTTTAATGCTGCAGTACCAATATTAGTAGTTATAGTGTATTTTTTTGTGGAAATGAATTGCTTGCTATGCATTTTATATCAAGAATAATGGTCAGATCAACAGCATGTTAAAAGCTTTTCATTAAGTACGGTGTAATTTTTGTCTAAATACACTTTTTTGTGTTTTTAAAAATACATTTTATTGGCAGATGCTGTATTCTACCTACAGGGTTTGGGGGTTAGGGTCAAGGGACAGGGTAAAATATTGGCATATTTAAGTTGTTTGTGTTTTTCTGTGGTAAATAATTGATCTTGGATTATTATCATGATCCCTCCATCTCCCTAATTTTACCCACTGACAAATCTGTTTTTTAAAATTTGATTAGATACCGTATATGAAATGTTTCAATACTAAATAGTTAAATTAAAGACTTTTACTTTCAAGTTACTTTCACTTTTGACTGTAGTCAAAAGAGTATTTAGGAATAGATATTTCATACTAACTTGTCACTCTAGAAACTCGCAATTTTTAATCTTACCTGATCGATGCAGTTGATCTTTTCGGCTGGGTAGACCACAAACCCACACCTGGCACAGGACTGCATGGTGTCTGCTTGTCCTTTTCCCAAAAAACCTTTAAAAAAAATATATCAGAAGAAAAGAACTAGTGTGAAATATTGGCCAAAAGCAGGAGTCAGGTCAGGCAGGCAAACAGGAGTTCAGTGGAGCAACTGGTGGTGGTGGTGACTCCCAGACAGTGGCGTTAGTCCGTCTCTGATGGCGGTAAACTTAGCTCTGTGACTGTGAAAGTCTGAAACTGTCTCTTACTTGACACCATGTCCCATGATGGACCAGCCCTCTTCCAAGTCTCATGCTAGAGGACTGGTCAAGCTCAGCTGTCTGTCTGCAGGGGGAGAGAAGGAGGGAGAGGGGCAGAGAGTGACAAGAGAGTTCAGATGTCACTGCATATGAGTAATCATCCTGAGTTGGACAGCTAGTTCAACTTTGCCACAGCGCTTGGAAGTAAGAGTGTGTAATACATTGTAAAGTTGGAGGTATGGGCAAATAGTTAGTGTCATCTGAACATACAGGGTTGTTGTGTTGTACGGTGAATTAAATATAAATGGGGCATGGACAGATTATGGATACAGTCTCATGGTCACTGATATAATAAAAACAGAATAACTCAATGAAAGTGAGTTTCCTTACTCTTGTGATGACTTATAAAATCTCATTTCTATTCTGAAGGTTAATGGTGTTGTGTTGTGCTGTATAAAGTGCCCATTATATTTAGGTATAGTAGTGAAGTGTAGTTTTTTTCCCCAGAAAAATATTTGACTTACTGTTTTCTGTAACTGTTCCGTAACTTTCTTTGTTGCTAAGGTACCAAACCAGACAGACGTGGTTGATGACGCACCGCTATGACGTAATTACGCACCACGGGAGTTTGAGGCGAAGTGTCCGAAGTGTCAACTACTTTCGTTTTGCTGTAGAAAGTTTTCTGAGGAACAGAAAGTTGACGACAACTGTGGAGTAGAAGAAGCGACTCACCGCCAACCTTTACGCAATTATTATCATATAATAACAGTAACAGAGAGTAAGTTCATGCAGACACAGCTGCTGAAAGTGGGTTTGTTTTAGTTTAGCGAGACTTGGCACTGTTTTGTTTGTTTATGCTAATCGTCATGCCCAGTTCAGCTAGCAAGTGAAGTTTAACCCATGACGTATACGCTTTTTAATGAAACTAACGATGTAATATAGTGGTAATTTTGTTGTATAAAAGTTTATGATGTTTTGAAACAGTTTGAACAGTTTTTAAAAACAGTATTGGTGTCAGCAGCGATTGAGGAATAATGCAGAGAAGTTAGCATAATCATTGTTCTTAACACCATGGAAACCACTGCTGCTGAAACCACTGTAGGCTTAGATGTAACACGTATCATACCAACTGCAGATGGCTGGGGAACCTGAGAGAGCTGAACTTGCTGGTGGAGTTGAGGAAGGAGACCAAACGGATGCAAAGCCTGACCGCAGGGGGAGATTTCTGCTCTTCGGGAGGTAACTTGATTCTCCTACACCTGTAACGTTACTGCATCTGCTCAGGAAAATCTATACAACCATTTGGGATGTAAGGGTTTATAAATCTCATTTCGGATTAAATTCGCTCATACAGACCTTTGCATATTCATTTGTGTTTCACTTTCATTATTTTTCACCCCCTAGTTCGTGGGAAATCACTATTGCAACAGTATTGGACGAGGTTGCTACATACAACTATCTATTGTCTAATATATTGGGCAATAGATAGTTGTATGTAGCAACCTCCTGTGTGTATTTTAGTTTTTAGTGTTTTCTTCATGATTTCATCTGTTGTAATGCATAAGTAGAGATTTGAAGATGCATGATTTGCAGCCCTTCAACCTTTGACAGTTTTTTCACTGGCAATTTATGGTTTGTTATTTTATTCAGTGTTGTCCTCCAGAACAGATTTGCTTCTGTTTGATTCTGGCAAACTGTGGTTGTAAAAACACTGCGGTGGTTTATTATTTATTAGCTCAAGCAGTTACTACAAGAAGGCATCACAAACTTCATACGGCTTTGCCCTTTCAGCTCTGTACAGCTCTGTGGTTCTGGCCCCTCTTTGCCTTCACTAATCCAAACTTTAAAAGATATGAGATATATACCCTTGATTTGACACTGCAACCCAGTTTTGGATAGTCTAATTAGTATAATGGGGGAATGAATGTGAATACAATCTTAAACTCAATTTTGGGACTGGGGTCAGTCCTCAAGTGGCTGCTCAAAATTAGACTATACCACACTAGGATCCAAAAAAAAGATTATATTCCAGAGTGTGGGTCTTTTTACAGTGTCTTACATCTGACTTTTTGGTAGAGGTGTAAACGATGCATCATCAAGTGATTCCCCTTTTTGTGTTCCAGTTTCACTCACTAGGTGGCACTGTGAGTCTTTATTGTGAAGGAATATTAGTCATCCATAGTATTTCTTCCGACACTTATAATCAAACTCAAGTCTGTGCTTGGTATTTTGGTATTTAAAATTTTACCTCAAACTGTCACAAGAGTAAAAGATGATTCTTACTTTTGAAGAAAAAAAAACAATCAAAAAAAGCACATTAGATTTTAGATTTAAGATAATAAGAGTTATTGTTTAAATATAAAATATCTTATTGTACATTAGGACATAAAAAAAACTTTGTATTAAAAGGCAGTATTTATAATCTGCTGAGTGGTTTTGCTTAGCCACTTAGTCATGGCTTCTTTATAACAGACAGAGGTGCTATATTTACACGTATGACGTTAGACTAATGTCACCTTATCTACAGTACAAGGAAACAGTTCAACAGATCAACTCGTGGCACCTCGTTAGTCACGCCTGTGATGCCAAGTCATCTTTAAACTATAAAAGACTTCAAATAAATATTACATCATAAAGACTGAGGGTAATCATGTGTGTATACGTGTTGGATTGAAGACAAATCTTAGACAGACAGACCAAGACAGAAACTATCAATCAAAGACCCTTTGGTTACAGTAGTTGTAGTAATTTAAGTCGTTTAGTAAGGGTTCTCAGGAATTTATGGGTACTAGATATACTCCTTCTAGTGTAAAGGTAGAAGTAGTCAGTCACTCACAGTACGTATGTCAGTACAGGTGGATTCTGTGCCTGTCAGCACAGGAGCAACTTGTTGCCCTGTCTGACCTCAGCAGGCAGCGAGGTGCAGGGGCCATGTGTGAATAGGCCTTTAGAAAGCGCTGGTGTGGTGGCGAGGGTGCTGACTCAGGGGGCTCACAGTGCGCCGCCCCTGTTCTCAGCACCCGCTGGCCCAGTCAGGTCTCCATCCAGTACAGAGAGCATGTCAGTATCCTAGCACACAGCCAAAAATTAAGCTGCCAGGTCTGGAGAAACATACTCTTTTTGGGGAAAAAAAAAAGAAACGAGACAAAACCAACGCATTTCAGATGCAGAGTGGCGTAGCGCTTAATGACGAACCCAGGTAAGACCGACAGAACTGCCTCATATTCCTCTTCACCGTCCTCCTACCTGCTGCTCTTTCTGCCATGCCCAGCCCACAGCAAAACAGAGTTGCAGCTCTTTGCCCACCCTCACGCAATTGTTTGGTACAGTATGTTGGCACAATTTGGAGGTGGGAGGGGGGCTTCAAAAAGTTCTGGATCACATGTTTGTTAGAATATGGCTGTGCTGCCTGTGAGGGTCTGTGCATGAGACTGTTGGACTGCATTGCTGTGTATTGTTCCTGTGCTTGAGTAACCTGATGACTAGGCTCTTCTGGAACAAGCCTGGATTTTGTGAGCCCCCAGTGGGCCAGTGTTGGCTTAGCTATCTGGATGCATCGTTTAAAGAATGGAAATATGACAGGTGTGTGAGAATTGCCACTCGTTGAAGATTTCCTCTCGCTCAATCTACATTGATGTGGTTATAATTTTTAAAATCTGCTCCGAGCGAAAATGTTCTAGTTTCTTCTTTAACCAGACGGTGGATTACTGCGACCAAATTTGGCCGAGACATTAATGCCTTATTTGAAAATGTATGTACTCTTTGGTTTCTGAGTAAGTGGTTCCAGTGTTTTCAGTTTGATGTGAGTTCAGTTATGTTGGAGGGACATTTACCTTTGCTGAAGTAATTGCTGCTATTCTTTAAGAGTCAAGATATACTGCCATATACAGTGAATATTATAGTTTTATGTGAGATTATGGATTTGAAGATTAGCATTTCTTGCTAACTTGTAGCATCTAAGAACTTTGGCTTGGTTGTATCACAATACTGTTATTTAATTGAAAGGCCAGTGCATTTGTTATTCTCTTGAATGTTTTTTTTTCTAAATTCTATGTTTAGTCTTTGTGTGTCTATCAGGAAATTTCTCATGGATCTGATGTATTACTGTATATTGTGTACATTTACATTTTTGACATGTGTAGCTGGACTTAAAATGTATGTTACTACTCATAAGTAGATAATATTGTAGTTTAGTAATTTTTTATAATGATATTGTGGGAGTGTTACCCTAATATTTGTATCTTTCTGATTCCACCAGTAAGAAGAATAAGGATGGCCAGACGCGGGAGCAGGACTACTCTTCTGAAAGCCATTACAGAATTGTTTCACCAACATTCCAGTATAAGATGAGCCACCAGCGAGTGGGCAAGTGCATCATCATCAACAACAAAAACTTTGATGAAAAGACAGGTACGGCAAACAAGTTTCGAGGACGTTGCCTTTTTAATTCGACTAGAATATTTTTGGACAGACCTAAACAAATTGTTTCGACAGGGATGAATGTACGCAATGGCACGGACCGCGACGCAGGCGAGCTGTTCAAGTGCTTCAAGAGCCTGGGCTTCGATGTCTGCATCTACAATGATCAGACATGTGAGAAGATGGAACGTCTTCTCAGAGAAGGTGAGTAGGAAAATCCTCTGTTGTTCAGTGTTGGGATCTAAGCACCTTTTCCGGGCTCCACAGTCACAGAAGAGATAATTTGAACTTTGTCTAGATACAACTGCTTGGAGAAATGTTGTTCTGTGTAGTGTCAGTCTCATCGTAGATGCTGACAGATCTAGTAATCATTAAAGGTATGATGACCTACGATTAAAATGTCTTTATTAATGCTTAGAAACAAATGTTCTGAGCAGAGTTTTCTCTGTCTCAATATGGTCATGCATCTCACCTTAATTATGGAAGTCATTGATGATAATTTGAACTTTGCCCAAATTTCAGCTATATTCTCTGTAACTCTCACCAGCTGCTGGTCAGATCTCAATACATCAATTGAATCTTCATATAATGACCTTGTGACTGCAATACATGTGTAAACAGCAGCTTGGTTGTGTCATTTTCAATGGAAGGGTTAGTGTGAATATGAAAATATGATTTAAAGACCTGGTAGCAGAAAAATACATGATAGGTTGTATTAGACACCAAATCTAGTGTCAGTCCTTAGGTTTGATATACACACAGTCAGGTGCTTTGAAATATCTCCCTTATATGCATTTCTATCTGTACACACAAGTTGATATTTAAACCCCCGATATCTTTATGAATGTTGTATTTTGTTGTATTTTTCCCCCTAAAATCACCAGGTCAGACAGCAGGTGGTGCCATTGTAAAACTAACTGCATTATAACAAGTGACCAGCATGACTTTAGCCTTAGTGAAGACAGTTGAAAGGTCACTTCTAATGTCATATGGCTGGTGAACCTTTTGTTTGATATGATATGACGTGACATTTTAATGGCTGCTATTTTTAGAAGCTGCCAATCTGTCTTGTTGTCAGCCATGGCATTAAATTCAGTACCAATGATGCATTATTAATACAACAATAGGTTTCATCCTACAGGATGAGCCATGCATAATTTGGTCTTGCATTACAATCAGTTCAAAATGTTTACCTTTGTCAGCTGTTCGTTCTATGAGACAGTCTCTTATAAATGAATGGCTGGTCTCCCATGACATTATTGTATGTTCTCAATGGACAAATCCTAATAATTTTAGATACATGGAACCTTTGAGTCCCTCATAAGAAATGTCAACATCCAATAAAATGATTATAATTAACGTTCATCTGCACTTTCATGCTCCCCTGGGGACAAACATGTGACATTTTATACACTTTAATTAGCTTAAGTGCTGTTAAGATCTTTAACATTAGCATAGATGTAAAAGTCGTGTGGTTAAAAGAATCCATTAAATCACTGAGGTTGTGCTTTAATTTCGAGAAGTTTAACAAGGCCCGAGCCGAGCTAAGAGTTGAGTATTTGTTTGTGTGTGTATGGGTCAGCCTCGGAGGAAGACCATAGTGACAGCTCGTGTTTCGCCTGTATCCTGCTAAGCCACGGCGAAGAGGGCATGATCTACGGCACAGATGGAGCCATGCCCATCAAGACCATGACCTCGCTGTTCAGGGGCGACATGTGCAAAAGCTTAGTCGGAAAGCCAAAACTCTTCTTCATCCAGGTACGCAGCTCTTTCATTTGTAAATGATGATGTGATGTACAAAGTAGTGGTAGCAGTAGCGATAATCCAACATGAATGTTACAGTAGAAGTCAATAAAAACATTTGAATGACTCTCAGTAGTTCCCCATGGACAGATGATGGTTGCTGTGCAAAGAAAATGTGCCCATCCCAGCTTTTAAAAATAGTTAATGTTTTAATTGCTTCACCAGGTCATCGTTGAGAAAACTACTCAGGATCACAATGAAATGTCATTTCATTTACTTCACCAGGCTTGTCGGGGTTCCGAATTTGATGATGGTATACAGACAGATTCGGGTCCGCCAAACGACACCCTGGAGACAGATGCTAATCCAAGACATAAGATCCCTGTAGAGGCAGATTTCCTCTTTGCCTACTCCACTGTGCCAGGTACAAGACTGTTTTGAACCAAAGTCTCATTTTAAAGTAAAAGTTTTCTTGCCAAATTAATGAATGGTTAAAATGAAAGAATCCTGACTTGTGATTTCTTTTTTTTTCTCAGGGTATTACTCATGGAGGAACCCTGGACGCGGCTCCTGGTTTGTCCAGGCGCTCTGCAACGTCCTGAACGAGTTTGGCAAGCAGCTGGAGATAATGCAGATCCTGACACGGGTCAACTACATGGTGGCCACCAGCTTTGAGTCCTGGTCTGAAGACCCACGCTTCAGTGAGAAGAAGCAGATTCCCTGCGTGGTCTCTATGCTGACGAAAGAACTCTATTTCAACTGACCGCCAACCTGACCGACCGGACCGGATGATATCAAAGACTGACCGACTGACTGACGCACTTGACTGACTGTTTCAGGAACTGGCTAAGCGGTCAAAGCATTCAGGGATGATTCAGGCCCAGCAGGACACTGCACATTCGGAGCACATGAAAAAAGCATTTAGCATGTGTAGTTGGGCCTGAAAACCAGCACTCGTTAGAAAAAAAAAATACAGTGGCACTCCGCGTTCATGTGTTGATGGTGACATCTATTCCACTTCTTCAGGTTGTTCTTCAGAATAATGGCGTCACATTTGATCTGATCTTTGTCGACAGGCATTGTGAAATATCCATGTTATTCTACCGGCCCGGAAAATTTGCTGCCAGTTTTTGTGGGTCTGGGGAATCATATCTGAATATGTGTCTCTCCATTTTCCAGCTTGTAGTAGTAGCTACTGGACAAGGGTGAGCAAGGACAGGCAAAAGTTGGCACTAGCATTTAGTGCATGGAATCGGCTTCTGAATAACTGAAATAATTGGCTTTTGGTGTTGGAGAGTAGTCTCTCCAGAAACTGATCATAAACCTGTCTAAAGCAGTCCAGTGCATGTGTAGAGGACAATACTCGATCGCCATGTCACAGAAAAATAAATTTGGAACTGGGTCAGAGTTGAAAGCTTTTAAAGCATTAATTATTCAGGTATCATTTCATATTTATATTTATGTAATATGATTTTTAAAAAACACTCTTTTTGAGAAGCACTAAGTCTACGGAAATTTGCACTTTGAAACTGAATAGAGTGATTAATAAATTCAAATGGAAAAAATGATGGACCTGCTTTGATTATAAAATTGGTCTGCTGAATCCTTACAGTAGTATCATCTGGAAAATGAATTAGATCATTTTCAGTTATAAATGTTTTAATGTTATCAGCTGTCAGTCGTCCGAAAATAAGAGACAAATAAAAGGACAACACTCTGAGCAGAGACGTATCACGCTGCTCTGGCCAAAGGCTCAGTGTCTCAGCCTTCCTAGCAAGTTTAAGTTGGTAGCAGCATGCTGGCATCCTCAGGTTCTTTAATGTCCCATGAAGTGGGTAAATGTTCTGTTAAAGAATTTCATATATGTATGGCTAGGAAGGTGTGATCTTTTGCTGTGTAGTGATTAGTTCTATGAGATTTTGGGTCAAGTGCATAGTACATAGTCCACTCCCATGACGGCAATAATCATTTGCAATTTTGCGAGTTTTCACAGCGTGATGTTGAAGACTTCACTTGCCCGAGAAGGTGAAGTTTGCGTATTTGCATATGATCAAAACAATGCACTTGTTTTATTTATTAGTCACATCAGTTTTATGAATTTCCCTGCAATAGACATTTCTCTAAAATAGCTTCACTGAATGATAAGATTCACGCTGAGGCATTTGTACAACAGAGAGAATTTCAGAATGTCTGAATAGTGTCATAAATATGGGAAATATCATAGCGTAAAACTGGACTGGGGCCCAAAGCACAAATGCCACATCATTTCACTGTATATTTGTGTTGTACATTGTCATAATCTACACTGTAGTAACAGGTGCCAAGCAATGTCTTACTATATTAATTTTAAAAATTGAGCTTTGCTTTCGAGTGATTTTAAAACCCAAACTATAAATAATAATTAAAAAAAAGATGTTTATATATTATTCTTAAACCAAGTTTTTCCCCAAATAATATTGCATTAAAAAAAAAAAAGTGGCGTACTATAAAAATATGTGAAAATCTGAAAATATGCTGTTTCATATATAACAAGACATTTGCTGCTGGTCATTAGAAATTACAGAGTTTGTTTATGCAGATACACTCTTATTGTTCCAAAGTCTGTCATTCACAGAGGCAGCTATTACTGGTGGTGACAAGTCTGAACATACACAATCCACATGTCCACACACACACTGTTGCTACAATGTTTTATCACTATTCACATGATTGCATGTATCAGTAATGAAGGGGGGAAGTTCAGCTGTAGCTTTAATTTTCTTATTACCCTTTCTCCTTTTCTCGCTTTGTATTTTTTTATCAGTCATTTTTAATTATTTTAATCACACTTGCATTATATTTATAGGCGCCAGGAGTGTGATCAATACTGGCATTCCCCATTCTTTGTCCAATACAGCCACAACTCTCAAACCCTCTCAACACATGGATCTCTGATCAGTGACGTGGTGCCCAACCTGTGCTGAACGGAGTGTTTGCTCCACTTGTTTTGGAATGGAATTGAAGGAGGGAAAAATTGATTTTTATGGGTAAATTTTTAATGCTTTCCGGTGTTAAATGCTGTTGTCCTCAGGAATATATTTGAAAATATTTGGAAAAATGAATGAATGAATTACATAGAAATTATAATCTGGCCCAATATTTCTTTTTTCATTTTGGGGCAATACCTTGTTTAAATAACTTCAAAACAGAGGAATGCTTATGTAAAACATTTTATTGTATTAAACATAAAGAATTTATTGTGTAATAAGCTTGAGTGTCACTTTTTTCTTGTACATCTGTGAACACAGAACACAATGAAAGGGATACCTTTTCTGATGCTTCATACATGAATCATGAATACATTTAGTTTCAGTTACTTCACCAAATATTAAATATACTAGAAGGTTTTAAAGTAATCTTACTGTTCAGTTTAATTTTTAGCCATCCCTACTTTTAACAGTAGACTGTTTCTTTTTGTTTACACCTGAATGATAAAGCTGGAGATGTTTATATTTTTCTAATTGTGTACAAATCCCAGAATAAGATCAAAGCCAACCGTAAATTCATTTAAAATATTAATAAATCTATGCATATAAACCGAGATACAAGTCCCTTATGGGATGTGTTGATTACAGTGGTTCTCTAATGTTTTTGTTTCTGGGAACCCCTAGAAATCCTGACTATAAGAACCACAGATTTACAGTTTCCATCTGTTCCGACTCATTATCAAAAGACTGACGGGGTTTGGATCAAAATAATCTAGAATAACACCATCTTTACTCCTAAAATTAAAGTAATGATAGAAAAGTTCAAAACCTTGATCAAGTGGTAAAAGCAGATCTGTCTTTCCAAGTTAAGTGTAAATTACTATTTTTTTTCTTTCTTTACCAACTAATTCCTTGTTCCTCAATTTGTCATCTGAGACTTCTGATTCATCACAGCTTACTCTATAAACGTAATAGACATTTCCCACGAAGTGCAGGTGAGAGAGAGCTTTGGTATGTCCATGATAAACAAAGGCAGCAATAACTGGAAATGGATCACACCTGATTAAAAATCGAGATACACCTGAAAATTCCCCCTCACAGGTATTTTGACCAACCTGCCATGCACCACACATCTCCACAATCTGATCAAGCACCTCATGCGTAGGCTATGCCCAAGGGGGTGACACATTCTCAGCCACTTCTGGCCCCACCCTTCCCTTCCTGCCCCAAGCTCAGAGAACAGGAGGTGATCGGGAAGCATCGCAGATTTTAAGGGACTTCCAGTTTGTGCCCTCGTTGTCATGACCAGGACACATTGCTTGGAATAAGGTGTCAGTGAAGGTCCCGGCACAGAAGCAGTAGAGGGGGGTCATGGTGTCGGCTCCCAGGAAGCACACCAACCCCCCGGGGAAGCTGCAGAATACCCCAATGCGTGTGAACTGTCTCCCTGCCAGCAGAGGCAGCTCATATTGGACTCCATTGTGCCATGCGCTGTAGGCTCCATTATAGTATTCCACACACCAAGACTCTTTGCCCCGGCCCAGCCAGCATTCCTCCTCGCGGCCCTTGCGTGGGATGCTGGGGTAAGTGAGCCCCAGCTCCCAGTAGGTCTTCTCACTCACCTCCACCTCCCAGTACTGACGGCCCTCGCTGAAGCCCTGCTGGCTGACTACGTTCAGGGTGGTGTCAAAACGGTTGGGGGTTTCTGGGACTTCCTGCCAGGTGTCTATGTAGGAGGCCGAGTCGCCTTTGGGAGAGACGATCAGCTTGGGATGGGCGGTGTCAGCGTCAAGGACAACATCTGAAGCATCTGTGTGAGAGACAACAGAATAATTGATATAAGACGGAGGGAGGTGATAAGTCACGTCCTTCCCAACATGCAACAGTCATGACCTTTGACGCAGCTTTGAGCAAGAAGTCTCGGTTACACTTTACTTGAAGGTATCGTCATAAGAGTGACATGACACAGTCATGAACGTGTCATAAACATTATGTCAATGTCATAACGTTGTCATTAAGTGTCATTCGGTGTTTGTAGGGTTAGGGTTATGGTTAACCGAATGACACTTGACACGTTCATGATGGTGTCATATACTATGAAAGTTCATTATGTCCGTATGGAATAGATAAGATCATAACGCTGAAACCGTCAACAAGGTATGAAAAAAACGCTTTGTCCTGAAAAAGAAAAAGGCAACTTATGATGGTGTCATGTCACTCTTATGACGATACCTTCAAGTAAAGTGTTAGCGAAGTCTCATGTGTGTCTGTGTGAACTCACAGCTCTGAAACAGCTTCTTGGTGACAGGGACCTGGGATCTGATGAACAGCAGCAGGTTGATGGTTTGACTCAGCAGCTGTTCGCTCTTGAACTCGTCCATCTGAATCATGTCGGGGTCGGTCAACTTCAGAGTCGCGTGAATTCTAAACAAAAGAACAAACAAATCATTTTGCCTTTGATGGACAGGACAGTTGGAGAGTGACAGGAGAGGGGGGGCGGCATGCAGCAAAGGGCTGCCGGTCGGAATCGAACTGGGGCCGCTGCAGTGAGGACTTTAAGATTTATTTGTCATTGTGCATAAACAACAACATTTTCAGCCCCTGCAAATGGGCCGCCTGTTCAAACCACTGAGCTCTACAACGCCCCAATAAGTCCTAGCTTTTTGTCAGCTCAATTACATTTTTAATCCAGCAATAACCCATGTGACAAATTTCCCAATTACTGAACACAAATAAACATGTAGCTAATGCATTAGAGTGGACGCTGACAAATATATATCATCTTAATTTTATTGATGTTGATAATAATTCTTCTATTATGTAACAGTTCCAACCACAAACAATATATCTACATTGAACTTTACTAGAATTGAAATTTGTTATATGAGTGTGATCACATCTAACTAAAATAAACTGTTATGTATGAGAGGCCGTTTAGGAAATAATTCACATTTGCTCTCACATGTTGCATCATACTCTCTTACAAACACTAGTATAGTCACGCACACATACTATCATACTCTCTCACAAACACTACTAAAGTCACACACACTTACTATCATACTATATGACTATAGTAGTAAGTGTGTGTGACTATAGTAGTGCTTGTGAGAGAGTATGATAGTAAGTGTGTGTGACTATAGTAGTGTTTGTGAGAGAGTATGATAGTAAGTGTGTGTGTGTAACTATAGTAGTAAGTGTGTGTGACTATAGTAGTGTATGTGAGAGAGTATGATAGTATGTGTGCGTGACTATACTAGTGTTTGTAAGAGAGTATGATGCAACATGTGAGAGCAAATGTGAATTATTTCCTAAACGGCCTCTCATAGTTATGTCATTGAGTCCAAGGTAAATTTGTTTCAAACTGTGAGTAACTGCTCTAGATAAATTACGCAGATTGAATTTTGTGGAATTTTCCACTTCCTGTTTGTCAGAGGAAAGATGTTTGGTAGATACTAGCTACTACGCAGGCTGATCTATCAAAGCTCCCTGTTGTAGCTGCCTCATCAAGCAGGAGTCTACAATTTACCTCACACAGAGAAGCTTTTTTAACTTAGCATAAACATACCTTTTGTCTGTGTCAGTATTCTGTAGAAGATACAAGAAAAAACACATAATCACTGACATTTATTCCACTGAGAGCGCTTGAGTTGCATGAATTTGTGACTTGTAGTTTACCTGGATGTCAGTTTCTTGTGTGTCCTTTTTCACTTGTGCGCTAAGGTTGTCCAGCTCCCTGTTGAGCTGCTGGGTGAGGTGGTAGCAGTCCTCTATCCTCTCCTCCACTAACCTCTCTGTGGCCTCGTGCTCTGTGTCCAGCTGGGTCAGCGTGATGCGTAGATCCTCATCCAGAACCCGCTTCATGTCCTCGTACTTCTTCCGGATTTTCTCCTTCACTGCATTGGTCTTTTTCTACGGTACATTTGTAGTAGAGTAGTAATGCCTTTGTATAGGTACTTTAATACCACAATAATACAGGTAACATATGGCTAAATGTTATGGTGAAGTCATTTGTCAATTAGAACCACTGTGAGAGCCATGAATATAATCATCTCAAAACACAATAAAGCTACTTTCATTATAAGTTAAGCTGATAATAATTGTCAAAATTAATCCTCTAATTATTTTGCCTATCAAATGGCAATTTTTACAATCACATTACATCTAATGAAGAGAAACAGCTGATCATATCAGCTGAGATGCTGAAAGTATAAATGTTGGATGTGTTTACTTGAGCGGTGACTGAAATGATTGATGGTGATTAACAAAAATAGTTGCAGATACATTTTATGACAAAAGATTGATAAATTAATTGACTCTGAATAGACTTCAGACCCGTTCAGCTTCCAGAGCACAATATGTCAACTTGGTACGTGAGCAACAATGAGAGTTTCTATGAAATGAGCTTAAATGCAGCACAGAGTCTGCAGAGCTCCATCAACAAAATCAGGCCCACAGAGAACGACCACAATATGATATACACACACACACACACACACACACACACACACACACACACACACACACACACACACACACACACACACACACGCATACACAAAAACAAACTGGCAGGATCCATAACTCCACAATCCATAACTCATTTAACCTTGAGGTGAATGTGCTTCAGTAGCACAAGGACGTGCACTCTGCTGCTATCAGCTAAAAACAACAATAAGAGGCACTGAACAAACCAAATAAATGAGGTATTCAGGTTACACAGCACGTATCATGATTTTTGGAATATGAGAACGGGAATCTTTGGAACATAGCGTTCACAGAGGTTAATGCTGATGGGAAAAAATAGGCCTGGCTTCCTGTTGTTGTTGATCTCATAACCCAAAGAATTCATATCCTTCTCATCATTGTTTATTCAAATCTGAAGTCACTTTCCCCTGTGTGGGCTCAGATTTGCAGGTGTTTTGCTAATGTAAAAAGCAGCTAGAAATGACTGACTAATCTCATACGACAGCAAGTCAAACATACTTACAGTTATCTCCTCCTGCTTAGCCGCTAGCTTCTTCATCCTGTAGGCAATGACATCTCTTTGTCGCTGCAAGTGCTGCTGATGTTTCAGAAGGATTTCCTTTGAAAAACACACAGGCAACAAAATCAAAAGAAAGAGTTCACCAGCTGCAGGTGGAGGGAGGTGAAGACAAATGCTAAGAGTGGTGGGGTAGAGGAAGTGCTTACTTCATTTGTGACCTTCCCTCCTATCTTACCATTCATCTTCTGTAGAGCAGTGCAGATTCAACTCCACCAACCAGTGACAACACAGCCACTAGGGCTTTTATAGGCCTGCCATGGATGTGAAGGCTCTGTCACAGCAAGGGGGGTTGGGAGGCGGTGGGGGTGGATATCTGCCACCCACCAGCTCCACTGTGCTGGTGCACTGGCATGCATGTACATGGTTTTATTTAGGAGGTACCCATGAATCTAAACTGTGAGGACAAGAAGAAGAAACAAGACTGAAGGTGGAGAAGGGCTTTGGAGCAGGACACAAGCAACTGTCAGTCCTGAGTTATTTCATGTCCTACTGATCGAGATGCCCATGAGAGCTCTATATATACCAGCCTGACACTGACCTTGATGTATGTGTGTGTGTGTGTGAGTGTGTTTATGTGTTGACCCACTTATTTGAAGAAATTTGAAATGAGTGAGACACAGTTGGTGTTCATACACAGCCTTTTCACAAATACAAAAGTACAAATGGAGGTTTCTGCACAATAAAGTTAAATTTGTCTCAGCTGATGCCGGCGTGAATGACCCCCTGACCTTCTTTCATGCATAGCACAAATGCTCTGTGCATATGCACGTGTAGAGAGACGTCAAAAGCAACTAACGCAGCTGACTCCCGTCCGTCTAACGACCGACATGACTAACGTTGAAATGTAGTCACGCTACGCTAGCACGCTAGCACCCACAGAGTATCTCTTAAATCTGCTTCTTCAGACTGACCCCCTCCTGCCTCTTCACTGTGATCCTGACGTGTTTCTCATCAGAGGACACGGGCAAAGTGGCACAGCACGGCACGGCACGGCACGGCACGGCACAGCACAGCAGGGCCACATGGCTCCATGTGAGGAATGTCATCATTCAGACTGACACAAACATTTGAAAGATAATTTAGAGACAGATTAACTAATCACCTCATTATAGGGAACATATACAGTAACAGTGATTCTGCTAATAAATATTTGCATAGTAGCAGTTTCACCCCCCATTTGTGTTTATGAGATACCAACCAATCATATCTATACATAAACACTGAAAATCAGCATTGTCTGTGACACAAACTTTATTTTTTGTTGTCTAAGGGCTAAGTTTTATTTCATATCAAATCTATCAAGGATGAAACATGTATTTTGCTTCAGTGAGTGAATAGGTGTTTTGTTCTGAAGCCCACAAATAAACCTTTAAAAAAAAGAAAGAAAAAAAACCCGTTGAACCAGAAACTCCAGTTTTCTTAATGAATGCCTGAGTTTCCAAGCAGCCATCCAGCTTCCTGGTGCAGCTCTAAACCTTGGTTGACTTGGGTGAGGTGTGCAGAGCGGACAGGTGCTCCAGAGGTGAGGATGTTATGTTTACATTTTGTATCGCGTCAGAATCTTTTATCCTCAATATATTTTCTAATTTATTTTTTAACTTCTCTGTGATGCAACACATTATTTAATGTGCATCCTCTAAGACAACACATTATTTTAAGAGACTTAGACATGTGAGATATAAATTGTGTGAACTTAAATACATTTTTTGTATGAATTTTATGTTTGAAATACAATTTTCACATGGTTGAGATTCTGTTTGTATGTTGTATGTATGTTTATACTGTACGTATTTATACTTATATATTGACCCTCACAGTTGCCTGTCATTTGGTGTACATGTGAACTTTCTTCTTCGCCCACTCTGTTTACACAGAAGCATGAGAGTATTTTTAACCCCTACATTGTTTTCTTTAAAAGGTTAACTACCTCTGGATATTTCATGCACGTTTGAAGAGACAGAGGACTGGTTACAATGTATAAGCAGAAGAATGCAGGTAATGTATTAAATCTGGGAACTTGATTTACATTTACAGGTTGTTTTCTATTATTGTTGGGCTGTTGACATTGTATCAGGAAACTGGATGTGAAAATATTCATCTGATCTGAAAGAATGTGCCAAAGCAATACATATGATATGTTTAATTGCTTCCTTTTTGTGACATGTTTCTTTGAGTCATTACTTGTTCATTATTCTCAGTCTATGAATCCTTTTGGGCTTTTCCCACATGATAGTTACTGGAAAGTAAAGTCAGATTTCTGTAAACAAATATTTAAACAACTGATCACAGAATGAGGGATTTTCCTTCTGCCCTCAGGTGGAACTACACTTTTCTACAAACCAGCTGAGACCATAACGGAAATAAGATCTGGATATCTGCACAAATCTCCTCCGCCAAAACGATTGAAGGCAGAGGTGACAATGACCATGATAATTACACAAAAGATAATTAACAATCAGTTACATTTGTGTGGGTGTGTTTTATTTACTTTCATTGGGTTTGTCCTGCAGAGATCATGGAAGAGGAGATACTTCGTGCTGTTTAAAGTCAGTGATCAGGAGCATCATCTGAAGTACTTCAAGAGTGCAGAGGAGAGGGACAAGCCACTCGGAGGGATTAACTTGTCACAGTATGTCATCAAACTACTCATTTAATAAGAATATAAGGATGATGATCTTAATGTTGCTTCCATTTCACACCTCGATCTTTTGTGTCCTTGTTTTAGAATCTCACTGCTGTATGGGAGTCCTGAGCACCACCAGAGTTGGGAATGGATCCAACGGAGCTTCAAGTGCCCTCTGTCCTGTGTCCTGTTCATTAGGGCTGCAGAGCGGGAATACTTCTTTGTCGGGGAAAACAGGTCAGTCATCTGATTTTAAATGGTGATATAAAGCACAAAATGGTTTTTATTTATTTGACCAACTTCATTTAGTTTTATGACTCATTATGTCTAGATGGGCACCTTAACATGGACATCTTAATGAAAAAAGGGTTAATACTAATCCACACTTCTTCCACAAACTATATTCAGAAGGAAGCCGTTTTGGATTTCAGAACAAAGTCCAAAGTAAATGAACTGCATTGATTTGAAAGGCAGTGATAGTGTAGCCAGGTTTGAGGCCACAGCTGGTTGGCTGATCCTCCTCTCAAGGCCCCTAATGACACTTTCACAGTGCCTCATAAAACACTTCCCTGCCCTTTACACCATCTACTATTCTGGGAGGTCTAACAATCAGGATTAAATTATGATGTTGCCTGTGTGTTTAGTAACAGTCTACAGCTGATAATGGCTTTGCCTTCCACTTTGTCCACACTAAATTATCACTAAATGTCAGCATTACCACTCTATATTTGACTTTAGAATTGAATTTTAAATTGAATGTAACATCCATAATTTGTGGTGGGGTGGTGGGGGATTAAAAGGTTCATTCAGGTTCTTTTCTCCCTTTTTCTTGTAGTGATGAAGTGGATGGTTGGTTCACTGACCTGTTTGAGGCTTTGAAAAACCGGCCACATAAATGCACGAGTTCTAAGGTAGAGTTTTACTTGACTGCTTTACTTCTTTGTGTTTTGTTAATGTCTGCCTACATTTCTCTTGCATCATGCTTTTTTATATCACATATGCTTACCAGCTCCTGTTGCTGACTGTGTTGCTGACAACGACAATCATTTTTTGACATATTTTCTTATTCCTGAAGGAACTGTATAATCCGGAGCAAATAGCCGTGGTAAATATAAATAATTTATGTCACTAGTTAACCTTATTTCCAGCTGTCTCCCTCTGCCTTTGTTCACACAGCACTTGAATTCCCCCAACTACTTTTGACTTTTGAAATTAGACCTTCTTTTCCTTGTTTCATCAGGCTATTTCCAGACCCAAGAAGAATTCAGATACTGAGCTTGAAAAATTGGTTCACTGGAACGCTGCGTGAATTGCCTAATTCTGTCTGCATGCATCCTGTCAAACAAATACTAACTCATCATCCGTATAACTTAATCACAGTGTTTCTTTTATAATATTTATTCTATAGGAGGCAGATGAACTTCTAATTTCATCATTACACTGGCATGAATAGTTACAATGCATGGCACATATCTGCCACACCTTCGGTTTTGCGTGACAAGATCTTGCTGCGTGACAAAAATTCCCCTGTTACCAACATGAATTGAACTCTAACTACCTATTAATCCAAATAAATTTATAACAGCTTTTTAAAATCATTTTTTTCTGAAATTCTTTCACATGAAATACTGTTCTTCACTGTTTCATGACACTTATTTCTTATATACCCACATGTATACCAACTGTACGTCCAACCCTGGCAGACTGAGGCGAAGGCAGCACACAAAGTGCCTCTAGAATTATGTGGAACTTGCTGTAATCACACAAATATTGCTACACGTTAATGCTTTGAAAGGTGTTTTTCTTTTCTTTTACAGCAATCATTAAAAAACCGGCCCATGTCTTATCCGCTTCAAAATTCTCTGGATGTCACTGAAGAGGTGCAACATCTTAACATAACCATTTTTAATTAATATCTGGTAGGGCAATTGGAAGTTATTTTTCACTTTTGGTAACATGAGTATGGTGCTTTGCTCTCTGACAACAGGCTAAATATTTTTCCAGAAGACGTGCATCAGAGCCTGTGAATCCAGTCTACGACTACCCAAGAGCTTACCCGAATCAAGCACCAGTAGGATGCCATTTCTATTGCTTTTAATATCAATGAATCTGCCAGTTATTTTCTTGAATGATCCAGTAATTGTCTGTGATGTGTCAGAACACAGACAGTCAGAAAAAAACACATTCACCTTATTCAAGTCAAGTCAAGTCAAACTTTATTTATAAAGCACATTTAAAACAAAGTTTACACACATTTTACTGTCATTCAAAACAAAATAAATCATAAAATCCTGAAGAAGCTGGAGTCGGATACTTGACATTATCTATTCTACTCTTGGTACCAGAGGAAAACAGATTTTGTATTTGTTATTTCAACTTAGACATTCTTTTGATTGAGATGTTGTAGTGCTGTAGTGTATTGTCACTAATTTCTATTACCTCTCTCTCTGAACGAGTGTGTCAAAGGTTTTTTTTTCAGTCATTGTGAATTAAGTGTAGCACACACACACACACACACACACACACACACACACACACACACACACACACACACACACACACACACACACAGCTCCTTAATGTGAGTGTGTGAGTGTGAGATGTTGATCACGTGTCTGTCTGATTTGCCAGGTCTATGAAAACCTTTCATACAGCACAGATTACCAAAGCAAGGAGTCAGAGTAAGTGTTAAAATGTTTCCCAGATGTGTCACTTCTCTTCATGTGGATTTGCGCCAGTGTTGATCCTGTCTGTTGATCTGCAAACCTCTTTCTCTTGTAGATACGTATCAATGGACGAGCTCAGCCATGTAGCTCAGGCAGCGTAAGTTTGATCCACATCACTGAAGAAAAAGTTATGTTTTCTAATAATTGTAATATATACTGTATAGCCTATATAGAAAGAAGTTCATTGTGTCAAATGTCTCTAGAAGCCGTGAAGTTGAAGATGTTGCCAGTGACGGTCTGCTGCTGTCTGTGACTCAGGCCTTCAGCAGACTGAGGACCCGGAGCTCCCCACTGCCTCAGTTTGATGAGGAGACAGACTCTGAGGACAGGTAGACGTCTCAGACTAATGACAGTGTTTTTTTTCTTTTATTTTCTTTTCTGTTGGTCCTTGTGTGTATTCTTGACTTTTCACGTTTTCTCCGATGTCAGTGCCCTCTGCTCTTTGTGCAACATGTTTTCTCAGTGGCCCAGATACCAAAATAACTCACTCTTCAGAGGTAACCATGGCCTCATTGGCTGACACATCTTCACTGACAATAACAAGGGTGTTATTTTTATACCATGAAACTGTTGACACTCCAGGACCGGTCAGGAATCTGAGGGAGGCACCTGAGAGCCTGTTTGGTAACTCACGCACTTGGCCAGATAAAATACAGTCTTTTCATCTTGTTTATCTGATCAGCTTTACAGATTTTTACAAGAGCTGTTTTACTGCTGTTGGTTCAGACCGTCTGTAAACTGAACTTGGTCTTACAGCTCAGGACTGATTAACATCTCCCTGGACTCGGATGTTATTTCTTACTAATACAGTATATCCCACATAAACTAACTGCATTCACAATTGACTGCACTGCAATGGTGATATTCATCAAAGCCATAGCCCAGGTTTTGCACACTAGTCCAAGTAGTCAATTTCAGATTTTAGTCACTTTGCCAAAATAATTTGCAAAGGATTAGCCACCACACTACGAACCTGTGTGCAGTGAACTGAAGAAGCTTGTGTTATGTGCTTTTAATTTGTAAAAGGAACATTGTCTCTTGATCTAAATCTCTTTTTTTCCCCAAATAAATCTTTTGAAGTAGCAAGGCTGCTACAATGCTAACAATGGCTAACTAGCATGTGATGGCCGCTTTCAGCCAATCGCATTTGACCTTCCTGTTCCTCAGACATGTGTGTTAATCAATGACCAGTGCAACAGGTGTCTCACCCTCTTCATCCCAATCATCTCTACAGTAAACACACTCTCCTCTGTTGTTTGCTTTGTTACATTTTGCTGTAATATCAAACTCTGAGATAATTGCGCCTCACCCTGATGGCGGATTTCTTTCTAAGTAGCCGACCACTGTGCTGCCACACTTAAGACAGTCTTCACCACTACATTTGCCATATGGGTCAAAAGACTTGTTTTTTTTAAGTGCCTCTTAATTAGAATTCCTCTTGCGCCTCTGCAGTGATGGGGGAATTATTTGCTCCTTTCATGTTGCTATTATGTTCTACTTTTTAAAAAACCCCACGACATCTGCTCCGAATTTATGCAAGTGAGAGAAACCTATCCTGATGCTTTTTCACCATATTGACTCTTTCTTCCTTTTCTATTGTTGTTATTTTTCCGCCACAAAGACAAATGTGGATTTCTGTTCATCCAAAGCTTCTTATACACTGCCAGACTCTGTTGTTATGCTGTCTGCGTGTTAGTCACCCCCCATGTTAGTGCATACAGATTTAGATAGTTCTTCCTCTGTGTCACTCTTTAGCTGCAGTGGGTGTCGTCAGCATGAAGTATTGGCCTTGGCTCTCTCTCTTTGCTGTTTATTCCCACCGTCTCTCCAAGCTGTCTCATGGTCTTTTGTTAGATGCCAGCCAAGAATATATAAGTGGCTACCAGCTGAATGTAACCGAGACATGTTCCCGATAAGATCCCTCATGATGTCACTTGCTCTTACAGAGAAGAAACATCTCCTTCAGACTTCAGCAGCAGCCCCAGCAACTACAGCGCTGCCGCCATCCCTCCTGTGGAGATACTTGAGAGTACAAACATGCACACACAGGAAAATCAAAGCTCCACTGAAAGGTGAGATGGTGAAGCAACTGACCCTGAATCCAGAAAGTAGCTGCCAGTGGAAGGGACTGTTTGAATGATGGTAATGAGACAAACAAGGGGAAAAGCCACATTAATGTGGGATGTGATGATCAACTGAGTGAGGCTCGAATCCAAAAGTTGCTCTACTTGTAAATAGTACAAGGAGACATTTGAAACCCCCCCCTGTGCCAACAAATGTCAGAAACAGCTTTGTAATGGTTACACAGATCAAATTAAACCGATACGACCAGATTTATGGTGACTCAGCGCACTGAGACACGGCACATGTTGCAGAACTCGTTGGAGCAGTTTCCAGAGATTTTTTGCAAGGCAGACGGTGGCGTAATAATAGTTCAAGAAGAAGCCGACATTAAACATCAATAACTCTGCAAGTGACTCATTCAGAATTTGAATGAGTCGTTCAAATAAAATTAGAAGTGCTTATCTTTACAGACACTCACAATAATACAATGGACCACAAACGTCTGCTTTTATGAGATTGTTCACCACGTCCAAAACAGACTTTTATTGTTGGATAACATTTTGACCATTTTAGTTAAGGTGTTGGTTTTGTAATGTATGGCAATTAAGTTACTAATGATTTAATAGAAATGTAGCAAGATCTTTGGAAAATTGTCTTACTTAAAATTCTGAGGAGTACAATATTCCTATTGTATTGTACAATTAAATGTTTCTTTGTATCGTGTCTAAAATATATAGAGAACTGTTGAATACAGCTTCAGTTGTTTTTCCTTCTAGTCTTGACTTCATGGCCCCAGAGGAAAGAGATATCAAGGTCAAGCAGGCAGACTTGAAAAAACACCTGACTGTCACAGAAGTGGATGGAAAACCAAGGTAGGCTGTGAGGAAGAAGAATGACTTTCCTGTTGTAGAGATGTCTCACATATTAGACTTCTTCGACAAAAATATCTGGACAGGCTTCACCAATGTTACCTAAAGAAAAGAATATAAAACATAAGAACGTAAGAGCATAGGAACCAATGTTCCAGTCTGTTTTTATTTCCTTCACTGTGTCCATTATTATTAATGAAGACACTGAAGTCACAGATGTGTGTCATAGTCACTCCTGACTGTTCTGCTGCAGATTTGTCTTCATCCCATAAATTACAGCTTCCATTTGTTTGAAAGCACGGTTCAGATCAGGCCGTGCTGGCAGCGATGCTGCACGTCCTCATTTGCACTTTTTGCATTTGAGAAAAGTCTGACTTGAATGTGCACTGCAGGAGCCGTCTGCTCATTTATTTATTTGCATTCTGGTTCAGAGCTTTTATATGTGTTGTGTTAGACTTAGAGACTTAATGTAGATTTACACATTGATCTCAGCATTCATTCATTTATTTGCACAAAATACAAATATGATCATGGTTTAATTTCTTTTCTGTTTTACAAGGCAATTTGGCTTTTTACATGTATGTCTCACTTAGGTTGCTATTTACTCTAATTTATGATAATCCTGGTTGAGTTGTTATGTCAGGCCTGGCTCTTTGGGACTCTCAGCTTTGGTCTTGACTTCTGGAGATGTTATTAAAACAGCAGTAATTGTTAATGAAGGCAGTATGCTGGTGAAGCAGCAGTAGCAGCACATTCAGTCTTCTTCCAGTGTCTGTGGACAGGTTGTGTTCATGCAAGGCGTTCAGTGTAGATCACCTAAGATGGAAGATGTTGGCTTGATAAAATCAAAGCGTATCCACTGTCAGATGTGTGATTTAAAACAAACTTGCAGAAGAACAGACAATGATTTTGTCAAGGATATTAGTGACTTTATATTTTCAATTTACATTATGTAGCTAAAGCCATTAATTGACAATGGTGACGATTTTCAGAGTCAACAAACCTTTGTTAATACTAAAGGAAGTTGTTGTTTTTTTGTAATTATTGTGATCTCAACACTTTGCCTTATACTGTATATTCAAGTCAAAATCAACTTCACAGTGTGTCTGGATGGACGGGCCAGCCACAGACAGTGTGTCTGTTCCACAAAGGAGACCAGATTCTGGCCATCAATGACTTGCACGTCAGCAGCGTGGACGAGTTCAACATTTACCTCAGCAAGTCGCTGAAGAACGAGGTAAATTTACAAATCGCAAAAGAAGTCAACACACTGTGTGTGTTCATTGTGTTACTGTTTGTATGACATCCACATCCATGCGTGTCTGTGATCTGAGAGTCAGATGGTTTCTCTTTGAAGGTGAAGCTCACCATCCTGCGTCTCCCTGGATGTCTTCAACTGCATTTCTCCAACTCTCCCTGCACCGACTAGTCCACAGTTGACTGTTGAGGACAAAGCTGTTTCTCCTTCTTCTGTGTCTGGGTGTGTTTGGACTTCCTGCCTACAGCTGGTGAGTTTGCACCACTGTAAAGGGTCATTTCTACCAGCTGACCAGGTTTAAAGTGACGGTAAAGGTTACACCTGACAGATATAACCTACTTTACCAATCTCACTTGACATGACTCACAGTGTATGTAAACACATGCTCTGTGTTTTATGAGGTGTTCAATGATGACTGTGTTGTATTTGCAGTAGATGTTTATCCTGGGAGTGTCCTTTCATAAAAGTCTATTGACTTACAGAGGGACACAAAATGCTTTACATTACTTTTTTTTTTTTTATGTCATATCCCCAGAAAATAGCATGAACTGGAACAATCTGCTTTATACTCTTGTTTTCAAAAATAAGAAATAACATTGTAGAAAAAAATGTAACTTATACTTGTTGAGCATTTTCCCTTTTTTATGTTATGTGTACACCTTTTTAAAGTGGTTGGCTCTCAAAACTGTAATGTATGATACAAACACAGTGTCTGAAATATGTCTGTTTGATTCTCAGTGTTGATTAAAAAAATAGAAAGATAGGAACAGGATAGGCTTTTTCTGAAATGTTTCCTCATAGCACTCTTGTGTTGCCAGGAAAGGCAGACTGATAAACCAAGCCAAAGTGCGTGAGACAAACTCAGTCACAGTTTGCAGATGACTTGTAAACACCCAGACAGCAAAAGGTTTCTGTTGATTCTGACCAAGTGTTGCATCAAACCCTGACGTGTCCTCTAAAGGAAAGCTATTTTTAGTGACCAGCTTTAATTTGAGATGACAGGAAAGTACAAAACTGTGAATACAATGGTTCTAAAGAAATATTTAAATCCCACTATCTATTTCATATGTCAATTTATCTCACTGCTGTTGCTTGAGCTGCACCCAGAAATGTTTCCATTTACGTCAGCATGCTGCACATAATCACATGTCTTAGTAAGATAATTACAGCTTCTAATGGTACATATAGAGATTGGCAGCATTGCATGTTAAAATGTGACCAAAAAAAATACTTCCTGACAGTAATAAGATGATGAACATGAGATGTGGGAAGAGGCGGGTGTTTTGTGTCGACCACACCTCAGGGAGACTTTAGTGAATTCATATGCAGACAGCGTGGTGTTGCTCCTCAGGCTAAATTCCACCTGTTTCTCTCTGATTTGAAACAGAAATGTAATCTCAACATGACTGGGGAAGATGGGTTTATGTCTATTGGCTGATTCCTCTGCCCCCAACAAAAGCGGCATGGAGACGTCCAGTGACGTCTCTGAACTAATAATGTCATATAACATTATATAAATACTGATAATATTAAAAAGTCCTTTTCCCATGAGGTCATATTAATGTCTCATTTTCCACTATTCAATAGATAGGAGTTCTGACAAAGAAATTGCTCAACTTCACAGCTTCAACTGTGATATTCAAGGTGTCATTATAAATACATTCACCCATTGCAGGTCACATATGGAGAATATACCTGTTTTATACATGTTAATATTTTTTGTAAAAAACAAAATTATGAATAAAGTTGACCAGATTTTGAAAACACTGGCCTGGTTTTGTTTTTCTTCATCAAGTTTAACAGAAAACAATAACAGAAACAAAAAGTTGGAGAGTCAATGCAGCAAAATGACATAATAACTGTAAGGTTTATTCATTTGTAACGTTTTTTTTTCTTTTTCATTGTTGTTATTTAAAACATGTGATGACACTGACACTTTGTAAGCAACAGTGACGGACAGCTGCCATTTAAGCATAACAACTTGGCAGGGAATCAGTCTCACACTCAACTGGGCGAATGCATGCAGGTGCAAGAATCTAATCTGAGGAATTTATTCCTGATCTATTTTTGTTTGAATGTCCTCCCCCTGTAGGACAGCATGTACAGAGAGACCAATATCATCATCATCATCATCATCATCATCATTGCTTAAGAATACAGGATTACAACATTTCTGTTATTCACATGGCAGAGTCATTATTTGTAGATGCAATTCTTTTCTAAAATCAGATACCAATGCACGAGACGAGACATACAGTACGTACCGACTGAAATAGAAAGACACTTCAACAAGCGGCCCAGTCAATCCAATTTCAGTTTGGCAAGACTTCATAAATTTCATTCATGCCCAGGGGAAGAATAGCAAATGACATTATTATTAGACATGGCTTACTGAGAATCACTTGCTGAGAGCACAAAGTAATAGAGTGGTTATTATATCAGTCACCAAGTAAAGTGGGTGAGACACATTAAGTATCACATAAAACAGGCGAGGGAAGATGTTTAATGAAATGTCTAGAGAGACTGTTGTTTTTAAAAACAACAGACTTTGTGATATGATGTTCCTATTACACGTGATGGAAACTTACAGGAAACTTTGGTTGACAAAAATATGCCAGGCCTCTCTCAGAGCTCTGGGACTGTGTTAAATGTGAAAATAACATAGTTACATAGGTCAAAATATGTATATTATACATAATTTTGTATAGATATTTTATATTAAAGCAGATATCAGCTTCACGGCCGTTTCGGCTAATGCTGCGTTCAAGGCAGGCTTTTGAAACCGTAAGTTACAGCTTCAAGTCACAACTACGACTTGGTAGCGTTCCAGGTAACCCGTAGCTCGTGTTTTTACCATCCTGTTGTCTGTGAAAGTTCCCTATAACGGCCACTCGTAACTTCCGACCCGTGAACTCGTACCAGATCGAACTGGTATGACTTCACAGGAAGGAAAAACACAAAGTACGAGTTTCTTTGAACGCACCATGAGTTAGCAGCCCCCGCCCTTGTCAGGCATCAATTGGTCCTCGTGCTACGTCACCACATTCACGCGCATCCCTTGGCTGCACACACAGCCCTTCATGCCGTTCTCTCTCCTCATTGGATAACACTTGTATCCCAGAAGAAATGTTTTCTCCTCGGGTTACAGCAGAGCAGAGTGACGGAGAGACTCGTGTTCCGGTCGAAACACTCTATGTAAGTGATTGCTGACGGAAAATATGACTAATTAGGACTTATATTAACAAAAACATTTCACTGATATCTCCTTTAATTCTGTGACAAGGCTCATTTATGGGTGAAATTCAAAAAGCTATTTCTCTATGTAAAAGTCTCTGCTGTCTCTGGTCTGAAAGCACTTTTCTAAAAACCAGTTTTTCAAAAGCTATGATACAAGAATATGATATTTGCCAGAGGAAGGTGCTGCACGAATCCATCAGTATGCATGATTTGAATAGTAAAGATGTCAACGAAATGAAAAGTGAAAATCCAGATAATGTAAGCTTGAAATCCCTTTGTGCAAAGTTTGCTAATTCTCACCTTGAATCTCTTGTACCGTTTTTATTGTCTTCATGTGCACAAAAAAGGGGGGGGGCAAAAGTGTTGAAAGAATTTAAAAACATTTATTTTTCCAGCATAAAAATGTTGATTACATACAAAAAAATATATACACATTAGGAAACAGGAATTGCACAGTTTTAAAGCAGCACAGTGACAAACAGTTGTGAGTGGCGACAGCTAACAGCAGCCACACACAATCTATTCAGTTCCAATGTAAAATCCTTCTGGGTGACAGAGGTCCGACTGTGGGCCATGACCTCACATCATGTTGTCACTTTATTTAATAGAGTTGTGTGGATAAAAACAAAACCTTAATACTTTTTAATCAGTGTTGGTTTGTTATTGTTACTCAGCTGTCAGAGGCAAACAACTTAAGTGAAAAGAAAAAAAAATGCATGGTGTGTCAAGAGATGTTTGTTCCCCATGCTCATGCTGCGTTTCAAGTAATGAGAATTAGTTGGTCTGTTATTTTCATTGAGCAGCAGAGTGTAACTGTTTTTTCTGGTAAAGAAGCTACAGTTTAGATTTAGATTCCGTGAGCCACTCACTGAAACACTTCTCCATGGCCTTCCTGCTGGCCCAGCTGCCATTGTTGACTGTAGGAATGATCTTGAGAGGTTGGACCCACTGGACGAAACGCTTCAACTCCAGAAAGCTGCTGTGTTCGCTGTACGGGATTCCTGTTGAGGAAACAAGAGGAGTAAACATCTTGAACTTTTCCACTCAAAAAAGACGTATAGGCCTGAGGATGATGCACATTTTGTTTTGTTACTCACTAATTATCTCAATTCAAAAAAAGAGTTTGAACTGAACCAGAGGGATTTTTCAGACATGGTTTTCACTTGTGGCTCATCTGCTTGGATATTTATCCTCAAATTCTCCATTAAGAAAAATGTCAAGTTCGGTGAATCCAGAAGAGGTTTGGTTTGCGGTAAAACACTGTCACTGAGCCAGATGTCTTGAAGTATGAGGAAGCCAGTCAGATAAGGAACAGGGCAAAGTCTCAGGGTAGGGACCGGATGATCAACAGAGTGACCCACAGGCTCAGATCGTCTCCGAGGACAGATTTCAGATGTTGAAACATTAAGACCGGGACATGTCGTCATTTCTGTTCGGAGGTGATAATAAGAAAACAGCTTGAGTGCTGCAGAGCCGCCGCTTCTTGTTTGTCCTCCATCTCCTCCACAGGTTTTAATGTGCTCATCCACCGCTTTTAGCAGATATGGGCTGAAACTAAGCCCATTCAAGTATATTCAATCCTCCCACATGCAGAGAACAATATTAGAAGGAGTAGCAGCATATGGCTGCGAAGGGCAAGGAGGAGGAGATAAAACACAAGGCAGAGAGAGAGGGAGAAAGGGGGTGGGGGGGGGGAGAGCACACAAATTGGCTTCCGCCTGAATGACACACAAACTGCTGAGGAGGAAGAAATTATATGCGAGTGTGTGTCGCAAAAGCCTCTAGCTGGTGATTGTGGGTTACGGGCCAGATGGCTGGTGCTGTTGATGGATCTATTCAGAACGTGAAACAGCAGACAGGAAGGAAAACAAGCCAAATCTGCAGTGGCAAATCGAGTCATAACCCATTTCAGCGCCGGGGTTCAATGCTCGACTACTCTCCCGTGGCGCTGTCCATGACTCGGGGAGACAAGACCCAGCATCCGTCTTGCTTAATGTAGCATCTCGTTGGGTGAGCCTGAATCTGAGATATGAGCCGTTGTTTATCGTCATACTCCTGAGTCTACCTTGCCTCATCCCCACCTTGCCAAAAGAGGGAGCTGTAGGCTAAATACAGCAACATAGTGGGACCTGTTTTTGGCAGACGACACGCTGCTGTTAGGATTAACTTTCAGAAGGAAATACCTTCGGTCACTCCTCACATCAAGTCCACAATTATCTTTTATCCCTGTTGATGCCCTCATGTGAACAAACATCTATGTTTGTTATGTCCTTTGACAAATGACTGGATATAAGGATGTCAGTAGGAAAATCTATGCATACCATAAACAGAGACTTTGCCACTGATCTCGGGCTGAATGTCTCCCACCGATTCCACCTGCTGGCTGAAGGTCCAACCAGTGGGTTTAAAGGCCACCAGCTGATCATACTGTTTGGAAAACCGTGCCAGGTAATCCTGCAGTTTCTGGGGACAAAACAACAGTGACAAAAAAAATTAGAATATATATATATATATATATATTTAATCAGCTGCCAAATGTTGGGGGGGAAAATCAGACTGACATTCACCAATCAAAAAACAGACATGGAAATATATTTCAATGTAGTTATTTTTCGTAAAATAGAGATGTGTACACAGGTTGTGCAAAACTCTAGCATTAAATGTTTTCAATTTATTTTCATGTATTCCATCCAAGGTATTATTGCTCACTACTCAGAATGTCTTTGCGCCAATCTACCCTGCAACCATTACTCCCAGTCAGCCTTTCTGTACCTAGTGATGTGTGAATTATACCAAGCCTGGTGCTTATCTGTGCTTCTACAGATGGAAAATTTAAATGCTTTGAGGAGAGATGATGTGCTGGGGTCATCATAATTAGCATTTTCTAATTATTTTAACCCCTTTCCTTCATACTTGTAGATGAGTATGTTTGTTTATTAGTAAGGATTCCCATTTGCCGTGCCTCAAAAGGCGCCACTAGTCTTACTGGTAAACCATGAACCCAATAAAAGATGGTGTTTGCACATCAAAATAAATAAATACTCAGAAGCCGCAGCCCATGGTTAATCACAAGATCTTTCAGAAATGATTTATCACTACAATCACCGGCTCTAGCACCCTCATCTCTGTTAAGTAGTTTAATATCATAAAAGGAAATAGTTAATCCCATCTCTCAGTGTTTATCACCAGAGAACAAGGATCCAGATTACTGGATACAAGTCTGATATATTTGCTGGTTGTTTTACTCTCGTCGCTAGTGTACTTTGTTTCCCCAAGCATTCAGTGTACCCAGCATGACTGCCCTGTTCAGACTAGAAAAACCACACAGCTGCACTCACCTTGAAGGAGAGCTGCATCATGGGCAGCACGTGGACTCGGGCTGCCTTCCAGTCGGTGGTTATACGTTGTCGGACTTGCTCCGACTCCAGGCAGCACATGGTGTTGTATTTGTCCCTAGAGAGGCACACTTTAGACCCCAGGACCTCTGCCAGTGCTACCAATAAAACACAACAGGGTCAGTGAAAGAAGAAGAAGGATGTGGAAAATTTAGCTTGTGTTATTTTAAGACCCGGTGTGTATTTGCATCACTGCAACACATTGTGCAAACTCTACAGGCTACATACTGTATATTCATTAAATGGAATAGTTCCTGTATATGATGCATTGCATTTCCTGCCTTGTAAACTGTGGTGCTGTAAGTGCACAAATGCTGCTGTGCAATAATAAGTATGAAGTGGATGAGTACAGTCATACAGACAATTCAATTGGCTGTTGTTTTTTCCGTTCCAATGTCATGCAGAGCTTGTTGAAGTTAAGTTGATTACAGAATGAATGCACATCGGCCGCTCGCTTAGGAAAACACAAGTTTTTGAGCACTAAAGCACAATACTAAAGTGGAATAGACCATTATTCATTTGTGTCACCAGAGGACAGTTTGCCTCCCCATGAGGACAGAACATACTGAGAGGCTCTTTAAAAAAGAAAACAAAAAAAACAAAACACTCTAATCCAAGTTCTCCAAACTGCTCCCTTTTTAATGAAAGACGTATCTGCTGACCTTTCAGTGGGAGGCGAGGGGAGGTAGTGATGGAGACCACAGAATAAATGAAACATTTGGTCTTGGTTTCCATCAGTTTGTGGTGGTTGTAATGCCTTACTTTATAACTCAGTCATATCACCATTCCCAGACTTTAATGAATAAATTACCATGTCATTTTTCAGTAGCAGTAACAGCCATCAAAAATGTCACTTATCAATCTTTATAATTATCTGACTGATGTTCAATTATGTGTCGACATAGAAACTCCAATTCCCAACTGTTTAAAATATAATATTGGTTGAAGTGGGTGCTCAGGAATAGGCCCCATGATGACTTTGATTACTTCATTTGATTTTTAACCAGTTAAATGACCACAAGATCACTGTAATTACAGTATATGCCATCTGAGTATTCACATCAAACTCAAAGTAAGGTAAATTACTTTTCCCTGATTTTAAAGGAGGCTGGGGAAAAAAGTAGAACTGGGAAAATAGATAAAATAAATTTAAAACACTAAAAGAGCCTCAATTCTAAAAAAAAAAAAAAAAAAAGCACAAAGATTAGGGTTAAGCTTTATCAACAGGGACTTCAATTCCATGAGCACCATGTTTTAATATTACCTTGTGAACAAAATACCCATATTTGGTTGACAAAGCAGCCATTTAAACAAAAAAGCAAAAGCAAAAAAAAAAAAACTCAACTGAAATATAGTGGTCAAGCTAAGAAAATGTAATCTCTAAAATTCCTGATAATTATTACATTTTTAAGATGCAAGGATTTCCCCTCAAAGGAATTGCGTGCTTTTATTGTTCATTTAGTCCCAGTCAAAAGGGTTACTTTCTTTAAATGACCTTCAGTCTAGACAAAAACCCATTATTCTACACTAATAATCTGTATTTATAAATCATGCCAAGTCTGCATGTTTTGCCTTGAAAAGCCGATTTAAGACAAACACTCACCCAGAAAGACCTTCTCTTTCCCCACAGAGTAGGATCCGCAGACCACAAGTGTTCGCGGGTTGAGCGTCACCAGTTCAAAGGCTGTGCTTGCTGCGAAGTTGATGACCTCTTGCTGTCTGGGGAACGTGTACTCGGGGCTGCAGTAGCTTTAGGAATAAGAGAGTTCACACTGTAAACACATAACATCTGTGGAAGCTCAAGGCTCTTGTGTCACCTCTCCAATCCTGCTTTGGGCACATGTTTATGTGAGGTACTTACGTGGTGTCCAGGTAGAGCGTCTGCACCCTGCAGCTGAGCAGCTCAGGGTAGGTTTCCATCGAGGGATCGGCTCTGAAGTCTCCAGTGTGGAGGACTGTCTGTCCATCAGGCAGGAAGAACAGCAGCATGGCAGCTCCTGGACAGCTGAAAGAACAAACACAGATGGAGGTGAAGCTGCAGGACAGGGGCATCATCTTTACCAAGGAAAACATATAAGGACTGGCCATCAGAACTGTTGGTATAATTAGGCCTGAATTCAAAGGTAAAGGTACAAACTGAGTGGGAATTTCCAGACAGAGTTATTCTGGAAAACATCACATTCCTTAGTAATGATATAATCTAGGTCGTTAGCTTGGGGCTGTCTGGCTGTCTTTACACTACAAGGTTCAAGTGGCCCAATTCAGATTTTTTCCTCTCAAGTGGCTCAGATCAGATCTGTAACATGAATGTGTAAACGGGACAAATATGCATGGAATCGGATTCCGGCCCCCGTTATATGTGGAAATAAATCAGAGACAAACCGGATATCTACCAATGCGTCTGCAGTCTAAACACACAGATCGGACGTTTCCTAGCAATGCGTGTCATACGTCATCAATGATAATATTAATTCACGTGCTCACGCGTCTCGCTGAACCTCTGTAGCCTGTGATTGACACGTGGGGCTGACCGGGACTACCGTGGCCAGCTGTGGTCACTGTCACAGGAGTTACAGTGTTTCATTTTTGTGGTGTCTGCGTGTCTGCGTGTCTGTCCCCCCCCCCCCCCCCCCCCCCCACCCCCCCCCCCCACCCCCACTAGTTCTTGTTTTCATATAGGCCTACAGTAACATTCATTTCTATGCGGATCGATACGAGGCCAAGCGAGGGAGTGTGAAAAAAGAGAGTGCGCTAGATAAACACCAGATTTCACGTTTTCCCGTCCTCACTACGTGAGCGACGGAGGATCGAACAGTGGCACAACGTTACCGTTACTGTCAGCTGCTCATCTCACAGCAGCTCCGCTCCACGCAGCCACTTCACTATTACTAACGTTATTTTGTAAGGACAGACGTTCACATCGTAAGTGACGTGGTGGATATAAACTCTGAACACCAGACTCACAAATATTATGGAATCATAACATGACAATCTCCTGTATTAAAAAAAAAATCAATAGTTTATTTCCAGCGAGTTGTTTCATGCAAGCACAGCAGGTGTAAATGCAGATTATCAGATGTGGGTCACTTCTGTCAAAAAAAAATCAGATATAGGCAACAAATTGGAATTGGGCATTGAGGCCTGCAGTGTAAAGACAGCCTAAATGTCTGTAAATAAAAAATTCGCCACAAAATAATCCCTCCTGGCCACTCCTAAGTAGATGACCACTGCTCAGTGGCTGATGACGTCAAGCTGATGACTCACTGGTTGGCGTCCAGGAGGATGACCTTGACTCCCTCCACAGTGACCGGGGTGTTCATGGGGAGGATGTGGACGTACTGCTCTGCCACCTTCAGTTTGCTTTTCACCAGGTTTCCTGTAATCTGACCACAAGAGGCAGCAATTACATGAGCTCATGTCAGCGCCTCATGTCACGTCTAATAGGAAAACTTAAATTTAACCTTTCATCAATATATTTTATTCCCTATAGGAGGCTATGTTTTTAAATATCCTACTAACTTAGAGTTGTGCAATACGAAATGTGCGTAACTTAACATAAAAGAGGCAATAAGAAGTCTGAATATTATGTTTGTTTTGCTGAATACCTCAATTCATTCAGTTTATTGCTTCATTCACACCTTAATTGGTTGCAACATTTGCAGAGTGATAAGTGTGAAGACCAGCTGAAACTCAGACAAACTACATTTTCTGGATTTTAAGTGTTTTTTCCCCCTCACACAAATGACACAAAGGTCTTCAAATTTCAATCAACTCCAATATGGTTAGAGCCACTTGGCAAATTAGTATTCATAGCTGCCAACTGCAAATGAAATTTCAGTCCTCTGAGTCAATGCAAAGCAGTGAGATAACAAATGAATCAGGCATTTACTTCCATAGGAAAATAGAAGACAGGGAGCTTTTTAATGAGGTGCGAAAAAAGGGGGATGTATAGCTTCTTCTAAGTTGAGAATATCTTTTAATATTCAAGACCTAACAGGCCTTCGTGGGGAGACTGCTATTCATGTATGGTATAAAACTTAAACACCACCCATGACAGTTTCCTGCACAAAAAAGACAAGCAATTCATAAAACAGGTTATATAATAAGTACATTAACATGTGGCTATAGCATGCCAACCAGATTACCTATCAACTAATGCAATGAAAAAATATTAGAAGTCATTACTTTTTTTTTTTTTTACAGAAACCAAAACATGACTTACTCTGTTACAATAGATTGGAAGTGTGGCGTTCTTGGTCAGTCCTCCGTAGTGGTCCGAGTGGAAATGTGTCAGGAAGTAGGCAGTGATGCCCTCCATCTCCCCGTAGCTAAAGGCGTCTATGACAAACTTTGTACCTGAATAAGATTTTACAAAAAAATGATAATAAGCACAAAAACTGCATAACCTTCAGATTTATGTAGAAACATGACAGAAGAATGGTCCAGCACTGACCTGGAATCTTTTTGTAGAACGGACAACGTGGAAATTCTACTTCTCCATCAGCGTTCACTCTGTTTCTTCTTTGTCTCCATCCTCTGGTCCAGCCTCTCTTTCCTTCTCCCTGAGCGTTCACCACATCGCTGCTATTGACGGCCTCTGTCCCCTGTGAGGTGTCTGTGGTTGTGTCAGCCCTATTTCTCCTTGTCCTCTCTTTCCTCTGTCGTCTCTTTCCTGAGTTCTCGCCAAGTGTTGGAGCAGACACTTGGGCTGTTTCACTCTCAGCCTCTTTCTCCTTCTCCTTGAGGGGTCTGAGGCCAAAAAACACCCCGATGTCTGTCTGCTTCAGACCAGAGGCCTGAGCGGCCTTGCTCTGGCTCCTTTGTGGCGGCATGGTTTGAGATGAAGGCACCTGGTGAGAATTAGTGTGAGGCTGCTCTGACTGAACACTGTCTTTTACACTTTTCAAATGCTGGTTATCAGAGCTCAGAAGAGTTTCTCTCAGGCGCTCCAAAACAATACTTTGCTGGGATTGAGTAGAAGTCTTACATGGAGTGACAGTACTGATGTTAGATTTACCTGGAGCTCCTTTTTCCCCCGTGTTGTCAGCTCTGTTTTCACCCACTGCTGCAGCAGCCACATGATTAGTGGGTGCTAATGAGGCAACTGACTCCAGCTGGGTGTTTGAGGAAGACAGGTCCTTCAATGGCACATTACCTTGTTCCAAATTATCTATAAATTCAGTCAGGAGATCGTCTTCACTTGAGAAGTCATCATTGAAGAGTAACATTGAGTCCTCATCCTCATTTTCAAATGCATCACTCTTAAAAAGGGCTTTTCTACACTCATTATTATTGACTTCAGTCTCTGCAGGGAACTCAGACAGAGGGGAGAAAGATATAGCATCATCGATTTCAGGAGGAGGGTTACTTTTGGAGAAATCTTGACAAGCAGGTTCTCCTTTATCTTCTGTTACAGGAGTGGATGCGAGCTCCGTTTTACCCTCTTGGGAAGAACTGATAGCCTTGCTGCTTTTAGTAGAAGATGACCAGCCTTTCTTTTTCTTAAAATCCTCTGGGCCAGGCGAGCGCAGAAACAAAAGTCCATTTGTAGGTTTAGACGGAGGTGTCCCAGTGACGCTTTTGTTAGAAAGACTGGCAGCACTGTGCGGTGAGGTTTCTACAGCAGACCCATCCACCTCATTGTGTGTCAGTCCTCGGAGACGACTGGGGCTGGTCTCTGCTCTGGTTCCAGCCTGCTGGCACAGACTGAGGAGAGCCATGTCACCGTTGGCTCGACTGTGGGCCAGGAGTGAGTGGTTGAATTTCTTGTAATGGTTTGGGATGGTGGAGGAGCAATGTAGACCGTCTGGACACTCTGTACAAGCAGACAGAAGATTAGGTTAATCAGAGCAAAGTAAAACTGATAATCATTTAAAAGCACCAAAATTCAAAATTTGGCATTTGGCATTACATTTTGATCTATGCAATACTTAACAGAGGCTTTGACTTTGAGACTTTGCCATCTGCAGTTCCTAAAAAAACAACCTAGTAATGCAATTAATACAAGTTAAAGAATACTGGAATCAATCATGGTTCCCAACATGATTTTTTAATAAGGATTCCTGTAATCTCACACATACATTTACTTGCCAGCTGTCAAGAACTGTATTCTTGAGTAATATTTCTGGTACAAATGCTTCATTGCTTTTTTGTTTGTTTTTTTCTGTGTTTTCCCCTGCAGCTGAGCTCAAAACTTGAGCAAAAACCCTGTAGAAAACTGGAGGTGTGGACAAATAACCAAGTCCAGTTGCTTTTGACTTAAATCTCTTTGGGGATAACAATGACCTTGACAAATGAGAATATTCACAGACTTTGTTGGATGGATATAGTGTTATGTCAAAGTTAAATTATTTTATTTTTATTTTTGTTATTTTTTTAATATACAGTTGTCAGATGAAAACTCAACAAAGTTTGTGATAAGAATGTGAATTAATCCTATTTGGCATTAAGGCAGCATAATTAGGATTGTTTTTTCACTTTATTATGGCATTATGGAGGATGCTCCAATAACACATGTGATTTTAGAGCCTCTGGCAGTTGTAGGGTTTGTTATGTGAGTCCAGCTCAGCTCTGTTTCAGCTTAAATCAGGACAACACACATGTATCAACTATAAATACACACCTAGACAATTTGATGGAGGGGTGTTGATGTGTTATCATGTGTATTAAGTGTATCAATCAGCATTCAGAAGTAGTGTGTAGGTCTGTACCTTTACATTTGTCCCTGGGTGTGTCAAGACACTCGGCAACATGCCACCTTTGACTCTGCACCACCAAGATGGAAAAGGGCATCTGACACATGGGGCAGAAGTGTCCAGAGGATGGTCCATCTGCAGCACTGTCTCTTTGCTGTGTCTCATGAGTAAGAGATAACTGTGAGGGTAGAGTATCTCTCTGTGTCTCTGAGCTGCCATGTTCTCCAACATGAGCAGCAGTGCTGAGCTGTCCACTGTCTGATGTCTCGGTTGAGACAGTAGCAGAGTCTCTCTTGGAGGGTTTTCTTAAGGTACATCTTCTTTTAGTGACTTTTGTAACTGGAGTCGGTGATTTCTGTCTCTTCTTTCTCTTTTCCAGAGGTTTATATTCCCAGATGTCATTTTCAGAGTCGTCCTTTTGTGACATTTGGAGGACAGTATAAGTGTAATGTCCCTGTTGTTACCCAACGACCTCCTCAAAACCTCTTGTATTACACAAGAGTTGCTGTTCAATAACATCCCGCGGTTTGCCGACAATAATAAACGTTACGGTAGATTCCTTAACAACGTGAGGATAAATGCCAATCATTTATCCTCGTGCATGTCATAATTAATAATTACAGTATTTACCTACTTTGTCATTTTAAACATGATGTGTGCTGCGGTAACAACATGTTAGCACAGGTTTAGCAGCAGGAGCTCTTACCGCCAGACAGCTACAATGAACGGAGTAAAGACAACTACAGAAACACAGCAGCACTTTCCACAAATCTTGAAAGAATTATTTTCTACATAGCCCCTGAATAAATACAGAAACATTCATACGATAATTTATCCGTAATTTCCTTCATGAATATGTTTGAAGTTAAAGCAAAGAATTCGTGTTAAATTATATTAAGGATTATTTCTAGACGCATGAATCTACGTGGTGGATTTACTTAACGGGCTGGTTGTTGATAGAAACATGGCGTCCCGGTGCAGCCTCTCTACTTTATTTCCTATTCAAAGTCAGCTGGATATCGCCCTAGAAGAAGCTACGACGACCCAGGAGAAGGAAAATCTGGTGCTCCAGTATTTGAAAAAACTAGACGAGAAAGAAGACCTGAAGATACCGGATTTCCAGACGGGTTAGTCCATGTTTAGCCCTCTTCCTGTACACCAGCTGATCCAGCAGAGTTTGCTGTCATGGCATGTCATTACACGCCTCAGTGCAACGTTAGGTTTTCTAGTGTGCTGATGGGGGAAAACATGTCTTTTGTCATTTTTATACTTAAAAAACACGTTTTTTTCTTACTCCACTACATTTCATATGGAAATATTGTGCAGTTTACCTCTCCAGTTATCTCAGATTGTACATTAAAAACTCAAGATAAGCTAAAACAAAACAAAACAAAACAAAAAACAAGACAACACTCATCTCACACGGTTTCATTTCAGTGACAGTTATGATATTTAAAACAATGGACAGAAATGTCTTCTTTCCTCTCCCATTTTCACATATCCCTCAGACTTATTTGTGGACTCTACTGGGAGGGGTCAGAATGATCCCTGATTAGGAAGGGTTGAACCAGTTAAAACTAGCCTGATCTCACCCAGCAACAACTGTACAGCACTGATTTGTCAATAATAGCAGTCTTTAAAATAGCAGATCAGTGTACTTTACTTCACAAAGTGACTTCACTTGTAATAGTAGCCTAATCGTTGATGGAGTGGGTATTGCAACACAAAATCATCAATCAGTTGTAATCATTCATACACCAGTCTAAATAATCTAAATCTAAATCTAAATACTGCAAGATGACACAAAATAATGTGCTGTTTTCTTCATCTATGTGTGTTTTCTATTCATTTATCATTATAAGATATCAGACTTCATCAAAACTACTTAGTGTTTTTCCCATTTTTAAAACAATAGCATCAACAACATACTTATGACAGTTATATTATAGCTGCTAGCCTATATCTATCTATGATTGGCAAAATAGAGAATGATATAAAGTTATAGATTATGAATGTGAGGATACTGGCAGGCTGAATCCTCTTTTTGGGAATGACACATGTTGGCAGTATCCCGTAGCACCAGTAGATGGTGATCTACAGTTGTACGTCAACCAGCCTGTTAAACAGGGCTTTATGGGACAATAACTGGGTCCTCAACCTCTCAGGTGAAGATATCAAAAATGTATAACGAACGCTGATCTAAAATGTTGAATTTTGTAGTGTTACGGTTTTCCTTGACTCAAACTGAGGATACCCAACAGACAACAGGTCTGAATACACAATGTGTTGAATTTGTTTTTAAATTTCCAGAGCTGCGAAACAGTCAAAGGGTAATCATTGCTATTCATACAGTTTTATACCTTAAAATATAGTGTACAATATACAAGTTTTCCTCCATGCCTTAATCTCTTCTTCACATAGCCCAGTTTAAGTAGAATAAGAAAGGGATTGTGTGTAAAGCAAAGCACACAGTACAGTACATGCCCCATTTTGTGCACCATGTGCAAACACTCTCTTTAACAGATAACATCTTCAGACTTTGAAATCAGTGGAGCTATTTCTTCTTTCTCCTGTTTTTCTCCTGCTGTGCATACATCATTCTTGAAGATGGAAAAAAAAGGGACAACGCTGTAACTTTAACCTTGGGTTAACCAGGTCAAGTGCTGCTGAGATTAAGGATCATTTTTCAAAGTGGACATTTCAAAGCTAAGCAGCTGCACAAGTATCGCAAACAGGCAGTATAATATTCAAAGTGCATGTGAGGTAAGAGTGAAAAAACTTCATCAGACATGAGCTTTAATTTATTTCTGGTATTTGATAACTTCATAAGGCTTCTAAAGCTCTGAGTATTTCCAAGTGAATGCTTTGATCCATCACGTTGTCCAACTCTTTTCCCCCATGTGACATGATTGCTGTGTGAGGCCTGAGACAGATTTAACCCTTAGGTATATTGTGATGACTACCATTACCCTCCGAGGACTGTGATGGGCACCGTAAAGCGCTTGCCTACACTGTGACTAAACATAATTAATAAGATGACAGCGTCATTTATTTCCACTCTGTGATTCGCTCCAGGCTTGGAATGGCTGAACACGGAGGGGCCTCTGTCTCTGAACAAGGAGCTGGCTGGCAAAGTGGTGCTGCTGGACTTCTTCACTTACTGCTGCATCAACTGCATGCACATCCTGCCTGACCTGCACCAGCTGGAGGAGAAGCACTCTGTTAAAGGTACGGATCTCATCCCAGGGGGTTATGGTGATCCTGGGGGAGACTCCCTGGCTCTATATAGCTGGGTTAAAGGGATAGTTCAACATTTTGGCAAATTGGCCCATTGCCATAATCTCTATAGTCCTAGGTTTGTTACCTTTAATTGTCCGTGCATAATTTCTTGGTTGGTTTCCCTGGTCAAACTCATCAAATACACAATCCAACAACTCCAAAACGCTCTGATGGACAAGTTGTGACCTGCACATTCACCACGTTTTGAGATAATAACAGAACGTTACCAGACAGAGTTGTTTTCGAGGTAAATTCATGCTAAACCGCTGATGCGCATTGCTGTCGGGCGCAGTTTTTCGGCAAGCAGTCTCTGCATTTGCCTCGAAAACAACTCTGTCTGGTAACGTTCTGTTATTATCTCATAGTGTGGTGAATGTGCAGGTCACAACTTGTCCACCAGAGCGTTGTGGAGTTGTTGGATTGTGTATTTGATACACATTGATTTGAGTTTGATGAGGGAAACCAATAAATCCCATGAGCCTCCGTAGCGTAGCTCTGAGCAACTCGCTTCTAAAAATAGCTTGCACCTACAATTAAAGGTAACAAACCTACTGCTATGACTATAGGGATTATGGCAATGGGCCAATTTGCCAAAATGTTGAACTATCCCTTTAAGCTCAGGAATAAATAGATCTGTATGATTTAGAGAAATAGACCAATCCTAACTGTCCTCCACAAATGGATTACACATCACCACACAGTCAAAATTATGAGAAGCAATTCTCATCACGAATCATGAATGAATTATCACATGAAATGATCTGATGCTGTTACCAGTTGGAAAGCACGACTGGTCACGTTGGTCTACTCTAAGTCATTTGGCTGAAGAAAACTGTGGTACCTCATGTTATTGTAATTTCACCAAACTGGGTAAAATTAAATTGTCGTGTGTGAATGTTAAGCCTGTCCATTGTGAATTTCAATCACACACCCTCATGTCAGTGGATAGGCTTTGATCTCTGAAAGACTGCAGCAGATTGTAATGAAGTTACAACACAATCTGCGTCTCGTAGTGGAGCTCGCAGGCTTTGCTTAATTAGGAGAAACTGTTCCCAGTGTCTGCAAACAAAGAAATGACTGGTTGCTGTCCAGAGCTTGTTAACCATAGCTGTGGTTAAATGTGAGCTAATTAAGAAATGGTCTTCCTCCGGTGAGTTACCACTTCATTTCCCATCTTATTAAATGCATGGCTTATTATTTTTTTTAAGTTGGTAAAACTAAATAATGACTTGTATAAGTTTTGAATAAAGTGTTATTCCTGTACTGCAGAATTATTAAAGGGATAGTTCACCCAAAATTCAAATTTCACTCATTATCTACTTGCCCTCATGTCGACTAAGAGCTGTGAGAATTTTCAGAGTCCTCTGACATGAGAAATTGTTCCGAAAAAAAAAAAAAGTTTGTATTTTAAGGTTGTTTGTAGCGGAAGCTCCCAGTGTCTCGGTTCACTGCTCTTCCTGTGTCAGTGCAAATCTCGCGTGATTTGCACTGTCCGGCGGAACAATTTCTCATGTCGGGGCTTCAATACAAGAGGGACATTACAGACGAGCAGTATGGAGGTATTTGGATGTTTTTTGGTGTGTCTTTTTGGACGAAGAAAGTTGGTCTCCATTGACAACCATTATATGGACAAATACTGCTGCACGAACCCCTGTAACTCAGAGAAGGCATGGAGGACTCTGAAAATTCTCACAGCTCTTAGTCGACATGAGGGTGAGTAGATATTGAGTGAAATTTGAATCTTGGGTGAACTATCCCTTTAAATGTGCAGATGCATCTGCCAGACTGCATTTTTAAGATGTAGCCTAGTCATTAAGGCAGACTACAGGTAGAGTGGGCCCTGCAGGAGGGAGCAGCCTGGCAGGTCTTACTGAGGGAATACAGTCCACCAGTACCTTATTATGTGGTGCTGTGTCATGGGGACGTGTAGGTTCACCAGGGCAGGAAAAAGTGTAGTACATCAACTTGTCCTCCTCTGTTCTGTGAGTATGAAGGCTCTTATCTCAGCTGTGAAGAGACAGTGACTAAAAATATTTCCGAGCTGCAGTGTCAGTGAGGACGTTGGCCCATGACTGTACCCTGCTGCAGCTCACTGTACGCTCCATGTAAAGCAGAGTCACATCGGACCGGCTGCAGCTCGGCTCCCTCCCACTGCTTCAAGGGATCATCTGAGGAAGCTGTGCCGCTTGTAATACAGTCGTGAGCGATGCAGGACCCAGAACACACACACACACTGTAGTGCCACTGCACATTATCATACTTGCCTTATCTTTGGCACGGCTATGGGTACATTCTGTTTGCTGCTCTGGTCAGTGAGGTGTGGGAGCCACCCTGTCCAGTCACTCCCACAGTCCACCCCGCCACCCACCCATCGTCACTCCAATCTGTCCCAGTACTATAGCGCTTGGCAGAGACGGGGGATGACGACATGCACTGCAGGCCGCGCTGCCGCGCTGCCGGGTTTGAAGGTTTGGAGTTGTGTGCTTTTACTTCTGTTGAGGAAGTGTCCTGTGGGGTCCATTTATGGAGGACTGAGGGCTTTTGTTTGCTCTCCAAAATAGCATGCAATGTCATGAGCCAAAAATTATAAAATTGAAATGAAGATATAAGCTTTTTCCCCATATTCTGCAACAAAGTCAACTAAATTAGAGTGAATATATGCATTTTCTTGATGATAAAAAGAAACAGATTTTAAATTGTTTTTCAAAATTATGCATTTTGTTTTCTGAGTTTATCTCATTTGAAGGCCTCAGTAAATGGGAAACCAATTTTAGTCACTATTTTTAATGACTGCCCTCAATGTACTAAATTCTGTCTGTTCCTTAATTCCCTAGATTTGCATATTATTCTCTTTTTTTGAAGCTTTTATCACCTATTGTTCTGCCTGCCTGACGCTACCTTTATTTAGAGCTGGCCAAACTGCTCGCAATATGAAAAGCTGAAAATGGATATGAATATGAGAAATCACACACACATGAGTCTGGTCTTTTCTGCCTTTGTGGTCATTTTCAAAAACATCATAATGACACTCAAAGCAGTTGTATTGAATGTAAATGTTTATTGTCAGGGACTACCAATAGAAAAGTAGAATATTTGTTTTATTTAGGCAGGTGTGCAATTCTTTAAATTCTTTAATTTTGTTTGTATGTGTATTACATAACCTATATTTTCCAGAAGCTGTCAACCTCGGTTCAATGTGAGTAAAGCATTGTGTGTAGTTTTGACATTTCTGTCGTTCCAGTCCTACTTTTTTTGTAAACAGTATTGTCGGGTTTTGACGACGTGAGCATAAAAGTAACTGTTTCACAACAGAGCCTTGCACTGATAGGGAAACAGGAAGGAAACGTATTGAGACCGTGTGAGGCCACTTTTGTTAGTACCACAAATCGTGGGTTCAAAGAGGGGCATCAGAAACATGTATTTTCCACAGTTTTCGCCCATTCAGTTGCATAACACCGGTAAACCAGACAGTTTATAGTGTTAGTTGACTTTGAGGACTACTGAGAAATCACTAAGAAACTCATAAAAAGCTTTGAGGCAGTAAAAAAAATTCCAGGAACCTCACTGAGAGCTCAGTGATATGATTTTATATAATATTATATCTGAGAGAGATTTGTCTAAGATATTCAGCGGTTTTCAGTAGCGAATCACATGTTACCTCACTTCACACAAGCAGCCACTGCATCCATGTGTACGTGTGTGTGGTGCTTGTGTCTTGTGTTAACTTGTTATTGATCAGGCTTATGCAACTGGTTGACAACGTGATTTAGAGGGAAGATTTTACTGAGATATTTGTTATGTTCGGTTAATAGATGAACAGTTTCTTTGTGTTTCATTGCTGCCATTGGACTGTGGATGTTTTATATGAAGGAACAAAGCTGAAAAAGCTAAATCACGTGTTGGAAATCAAAAAATAATAATAATGTCAGGATTCACTCTGATAATTGTCTTAGTCAAATCACTTAGTGTTTTGTTATGTTTGTTTCTTTCTCTCTCTCAGATGGGCTGGTTGTGATTGGTGTGCACTCTGCCAAATTCCCCAATGAAAAGGTAAGTGGTTTTAATTGCACAGCATTATTTTGCCTTTGAGAAGGATTTATTTTCTTTATGCATTTTCATAACAACAAACTTCCAGTAAATGTGCCATTTTGGCAAAACTGTTAAATTTGGATATGATGCAAGACAATCTTTAGTCAACAAGAAGCAGTTTTTCTTCAAGCAAAATCCCTAAAGAGGGAAAGTATCTGTGATGTTACAACAGTGTACGAGCATAATCATCAGAATTATCATAGCAGTATTTTTCAATTTTCACTAAGACCAGAAAATATGTTTAGAGCATCTCCTGACCCTGACAGCCTGACCTTCATATGCCTCAGCACCGCTGACGTCCAGAGCCAGAGTCAAATTGTTTTCAGATTGTCTATACGTCCTTTTGTCGTGGACACAAGAGATCTCTAATTGCCTTGACTTGACTTTTTCATTTAGCAACATTCACTTGGACCCAGAGGTGAATGGATTAGTCTTGGGTGGTCAAAGATCAGTTCTTTTGGCCTTGTGAACATAATACCTCACAAAGTCCTCAGGGAAACCCCTTCAAGTTTTGCACAAATATCTGTTTGGACTTGAGCCCGTGAAGTCATGAAAAACATGCCTGACGCACATACTGCTTTTCATGCTTGTTAGTGAGAGAAGTGGAAGAAGATGGATAAAGATATTGGGGAGTGGGGGGCGGGGGGCGGGTATTAGAGGGGATGTGGGAACATTTCCATTCTACACATTTAAAATAAAGATTTGCATATTTTGTTTTTTGTTTGTTTTTTTGCTGCAAAATAACAAGAAGTTTCAATGTTGTTATGAAACAGCAGATTATTATCTTGGTTCTCAGTTTGAGTAACAGTTTTCATTACTATAAATGAGCTCAGTAGACAGAAGAACATTAATTCCTTAATTTAATGAAGAGATTTCCACATTCTCACAGAGAATATGAGTTTGTTAATTGGCTTCATTTTGAGGCTGAGGCGTCCAATGAAAATATGAGGATGTAGTCATTGAAAGGATTTGTTTAATATTTCATAATTAGAAAGAAAATCAATATCCCGCTAACATCTTTATTATTTAACCATTTATTACATTAAATAAACTGAATATTCGGGAACTCTTATTAATGTATTAATTGATTCATTAGTTATAAAAACATTTAATTGATGAGTAATCCATAGCTCCTGTGTGTTTTTCTGTTTCATATTTTTTATTAAAGGGATAGTTCACCCAAAATTCAAATTTCACTCATTATCTACTCACCCTCATGTCAACTAAGAGCTGTGAGAATTTTCAGAGTCCTCCGTTCCTTCTCTGAGTTACGGGGGGGTCCGCGCAGCAGTATTTGTCCATATAATGGTTGTGAATGGACACCACGTTTCTTCGTCCAAAAAGACACACCAAAAAACATCCAAATACCTCCATGCTGCTCATATGTAATGTCCCTCTTGTATTGAAGCCCCGACATGAGAAATTGTTCCGAAAAAAATTAAATAAGTCTATATTTTAAGCTTGTTTGTAGCGGAAGCTCCCAGTGTCTCAGTTCACTGCTCTTCCTGTGTCAGTGCAAATCTCACGTGATTTACATTGACCGGCGGAACAATTTCTCATGTCGGGGCTTCAATACAAGAGGGACATTACAGACGAGCAGTATGGAGGTATTTGGATGTTTTTTGGTGTGTCTTTTTGGACGAAGAAACGTGGTGTCCATTCACAACCATTATATGGACAAATACTGCTGCGCAGACCCCCCCGTAACTCAGAGAAGGAACGGAGGACTCTGAAAATTCTCACAGCTCTTAGTTGACATGAGGGTGAGTAGATAATGAGTGAAATTTGAATTTTGGGTGAACTATCCCTTTAATGTGTATACAAGAATAACAAAGGCACTTACATGGTACATTGGTGTCAGCATTAAACATGTTTGTATACACCCTTGGATTTAGAATTGTGTTTGTGTGTGTGTGTGTGTGTGTGTGTGTGTGTGTGTGTGTGTGTGGGGGGGGGGGGGGGGGGGTTACATCGTTGCAAAAAAGTCCATAAACGGTTGCCATTTATTGTAGAATTTGCTCAAGTTCCCCCTTGAATATCTAATTTTTTCAATTTTCAAAAAGTACATAACCTCTTTAATCCATTGTGTACTGGAGGGAGCAGTTGTGGATTTCCAATTCAGAAGGAGGTGGCGTTTAGCAGTTAGTGAGGTAAAAGCTATTACTTCCAATTCTTTAGTAGAATATAGGGTATAGTCATCCGGAAGACCAAAAATGCCAATGTGTGGTGAAATGTGAATAGTTATTGAAAATACCTTAGACATGGTGTTGAAGTAAATTTGCCAAAAGACAAAAAAAACATGCGAAACACACATGCGTAAGATTGCAGGATGTGCCTCCTCATCTGTCACAGACATCTACCATACTGTATCTGGGAAAATCTGTGCCAACTTAGTCTTCGAATAATGGCATCTAAATACAAGTTTAAACTGTATGAGGGTCAGGCGGGCACAAATAGAGGTTTTGTGAATGACCTTCAGTGCAGATTCCCACCAGTCTTCATCAAAGACCAACCCCAACTCACGCTCCCAAGTCTCCCTTGTTTTGATGGGTAAATGATCATCATATGATTGGATAGAACTGTAAACCTTTGAGATTAAAGACCTTTGTAAGGGATTCAATTCTAAGAGTTCCCTCTGTGTTTTTATACCAACCCTTCAAAGGTCCTGGCCAACGTCCGTAGCGCTGTCCTCCGCTATGACATCATCCACCCAGTGGTGAACGACGGCGAGGCGCGGCTCTGGCAGGACCTGGAGGTGTCCTGCTGGCCCACGTTGGTTCTGCTGGGGCCACGAGGCAACCTGCTCTTCTCCCTCGTGGGCGAAGGCCACCGTGACAGGATGATGCTTTTTACTGACGGCGCCCTGCACCACTACGGGCAGCAGGGCCTGCTGCAGCCTCACACAGTGGGCATCAGGCTGTACAGAGACTCCCTGCCTCCCACCATTCTGTCTTTTCCTGGGAAGGTGGCCATGGACGACAGCAAGAAGAGACTGGCCATAGCAGACACCGGGCATCACCGGGTTCTGGTGGTGTCCTCTACCGGTCAGCTGTTACATGTCATAGGAGGTAAGAAGCAGGATCCAGGACAGAGACACACAGATCCTCACACCTCCAGTCTGTGCTATTTTCAAATAAGGACATAAATCTTCGTTAAAATGTGTTCATTTAAAATTGAGATATTGTTTTAATCTTGTTATTTGCTGAGAGTAAGCTTGTGCACAAATTAAAACAACAAAAATCTAAGCAATATTAATATTTTTAGATAACTCACATGTCTCAACAACCCTCAGAGGAGCCACATGGTTGTCTGTGCTGTCCCCAGACCAGCAGAGAGGTTGGCAGCAGCAGGGACAAGTGCACTCTGGGAACTTGGCACTGACCTGAGTGTGGACAAAATGAGGGGAAAAAAACCAAACACAAGATTTGTTTTTATTTTTGTGGGTTGACCTCATCGTTATGCATAAAGAATATTTATATGGGCATAAAGATGAATTTCAAAGCAGGCGGAAGAGTAAAAGTTTATTATGTCACTGGTTGTTTTGTCTACATGAGCTGACTCTGAGCTTTGGTTCAGAGGGTCGTGACTTTATTTACAGTGTGAGCACTTTAGATCAAATAAACCAGTTATGAAGTAAATAATTGATCCACTTATGGAAATTAAAGACAACTGCTGCTCCAGTTGTAAATGCGCAAATATGTCAGTAAATATACTGTGAATGAGTAAAAAACCATTTATCAAATCTGTTTCTTTTCTCTACTAATCATCTAAGCAGTGAAAACAAACTTCAGCTCTCGAGTACGCTACATGAGGGAATGATTAAAATTGCTCAGTTCATTTGGTGGGTACCAGCCACAAAATAAATGTTAAATATCTGAACATGAGATGCAGAAATGTCCTGGGAGGACTCTCAGCAGAGAGGATGACAGAGAGGATCTATATGAAACATTAAAACTGTCAGTTTGTTGTCAGAGATGCAGAGGATGCACAGTGCATTATGTTCAGAATGAGCTCTGAGCCACTGGTTTAGTATTGGAAAAGTGGAGATTCTGTTAGGACGGAGGTGTAATCCATGTGACGTCTTCATAATGTTCATGGTATCATCACTTCTCTTTCAGGGCCTGACAGCGGGAGGCATGATGGCGACTTGTCTGAAGCTTCTTTCAGCTCCCCTCAGGGTGTGGCCTTTAAAAGAGACACCGTGTACGTGGCCGACACAGAAAACCACCTGATCCGGAAGGTAGCGCCCGCTATTGTCTCTTTAAAAAGCTGTGTTTATTCCTCAGTGACTCTCTTCACATTCATGGCTGTCTGTTTGTGTCCGTGTATCAGATCGACCTGTTAGAGGGAAGAGTCAGCACTCTGGCTGGTGTGGGCGTTCAAGGCACAGACAAAGAGGGCGGGGCCATGGGACCTCAGCAGCCAATCAGCTCCCCTTGGGATGTGACGCTCGGCACTGCAGGTGAGTTTCGAGGTGCAGAGCAGAACACAAGGGACGACATTTCTGACTATTATCATCTTTCCTCACTTTCACCTTCACCTGCTTCCTGAGGTAGCCGTCGGCCCCTCCCCTCAGACGGCTCGGCGCTGATGGGTCATTCTGAGTTCAGGCAGATGGAGGTGACAGGGAAGTAAACAGGAAGTGATTGCATCTCGCCCCCTTTGAAGAGATGTGGTGTGATCACACCTTCAGAGACACTGTTTCCACTTTGTACATTCAGTTAGTTATCAAGTCGTGCGGCTTCAAAGCCTGACATGATTCACCTTCCAAATGCTTCCTCTTCTTGAAGTGTCTATCCTGAGCTGCAAAAGAAAAGAGTTAGTTTGTTTTTTAAAGCAGCCCTTCATAAGCAATTTACTGGACAAATAGTCATTAACATCCAAGTCCTTAGTTTTTCAGACAGTGTTCCTGAAGCTGATTGAATAGAAAAGACATCAGGGCACAAGGGATCCACAGAGATAGATGTTCAAAGAACTGAAAGGGCTGATTATGTTACTGGAAGATACTTTTTTAATTTATCTAAGTCATGGGGGGATAATCAATAAGCCTCTTTTACAAATTCCTCTTCTACCTCTACTTTCTGATAAGGTTGTCCATATTCTCACAAAGTAATCTAAGGCCGCTGCTTCAGAATCAATCATCAGTCCCTCTTTATACCATGCTTTTATTATTTAGCCTTGGGCATTTGGAGTTCTTTTATTATTGATCTTTTTTGAATATTTGCCAGACTTTTTTTTTTCATCTTAAGTGGAAAGCTTTTTTTTCAAACTGTTATTTTTGTATCTTTTAGACCTTTTATGTCTGAATGTTACGTGTATATCTTGTGTTTCCATCAAGCCTTCTTATCCGAAAAAGTTCAGACTACAGATTTAAAATCAGTCAGCACAAGATGGTTTTCATACACAGCAGATCCTTCACACAGTTTGTATGTACACCCCCTCACTCAGGACTGTATTGTGTTCCTTTGTTTTGACAATAGTGCAAACAACTTCAGTTAAAAGGGGAAGTTTTCCTCGCTTTCCGCCACATGCAAATTTTCACATGTTTTCAAGCTTGCAAATCTCCACAGAAATCAGTTTTCCAGCAGAATATTCAATCAATTCATTATTTAAAATGCAAAATCACCATGGTACATGGTCTCGATACACTTTCCAATAAAAACAAGTACAGTAATAACAACAAATCATAAAAAAAAACATTAGAAAAAACACCAGAGGAAAAGGATAAAACAGTTAAAAGTTTGTTTACAATAGTAAAACACCAGAGGAAAATGCTAAAATTAGTTAGTTTAATCAAAGTATTGGGTAAAAAGGTATGTTTTAAGACGGGATTTAAAAAATTGCGGTGGATGTAGCGTCTCTGATATCTTGTGGGAGGCCGTTCCATAAAAAAGGAGCACGGTAAGAGAAGGCCCTACCACCAGCTGACTTTTTATTGATTGATGGAATGACCAGGAGGTTCGAACCAAGAGAAGGAAGAGGACGTGACAGAGTGTAGGGAGTGAGTAGTTGAGATAAATACAGAGGTGCAAGTCCGTTCAAAGCTTTATAGGTTAAAAGAAGAAGATCCGCTCGAGCCTGTTAATAATGATCTTTCCAAAAACAATAGGCTCCTTGCACCCATTGGCCCTCGTGTTGAATACATGGTTGTTGTTGTACTTGAACTGCCTTATATATGTTTCAAGTTGATAATTATCCTAAAATTTGTGTTAATTTATTAATATTATTCACCTTTAATATAAGCCATTGTAAGTGAGTTAATTGTAAGTGAGTTAATTGTAAGTGTGAGTAAGTGTTAATTGCCACAGAGTAGCTTCTTAGTTTCCATTTCAGAGCTACAGTATGTCACTTTACAGTGGTGAAGGATTTCAGAGGACATTTATTTTAGATTATTGTCTGTTGGTCTTACAGCTTCTTGCGTCAGGTGCCAGTGTTTACTTTCAGTCGCCTCTTCAAGCCTCAGATGTTGTGAAAAGCTTCGGCTGTGTTTGAAGTCAACTTGGAGCATGTGTTGTTCCGTCCTTGTGACACTGTGTAGGAACTGATAGCAAACACCAGCTGAAGGTCAGAGGGGGTTGTTTTTTTTGCCTGTACTCATCAACAGGTTGTGTTTACATTTTAGAGGTAGGGTAATTAAATGATTGATAAGTCATATAGTCATTTGTTTTTGCCATTAGCACCAATATGTAGTGTAACAGTTGCAGCAGGTCTGGGAGCAGGAGGTAATCCGTCTTAGTCACATTTCCTGCACAGGCTGATGGATGACACAACCTGCTGCTGTGGAACGTGGCCACATGGTCCGAGGATGTGGCATCAGACCTTTAACTCTGCTAACATGCTCCACATCCAAACACTCGTTGCATATTCATGATTTATTCACCGCGAGCATGAATAATTAAACTGACCGAACCAGGAGGACGCTACACCTTTTCAACTATACAGTGATAGAGTGATGGAGGCTGTCGTTGAGTCAGATGTCCAATGTTCCTGACAGTCCAGCAGATGTGATGGAGAACGGCTGAGCTCTGAGCTCTGAGCTCTGAGCTCTGCGCTGCATTCAAAATCCAACTGAGAAGCTGCATGCCTGTAAGGGTTGTGTAACCATTATCATGGCAGTGTTGTCTCTGCTGAGTGCGTCTGAGGTGGCAAATGGGTGTTGACAGACAGCGTGCTGTCATTTCAACCTGTGTCGCTGCATCTCTGAATTATGAATGAATTTATCTTTCAGGCACGTGAATTTTTTTTTTTTTTTTTTAACAAAAAGCTGAAAGAGATTTTCATGTGTTAAGCGAATATAAGTAACTTGTAGATTTTGCCTGATGTGTCAGGTAGACTACCAGAAGCTGTGACACAGGCTTCCTGATTCTAGTCTCTCTCTCTAATCAGTCTTAACCAGTGTTTTTGTGTGTTCACATATGTGTGTTTCATTTGCATGTGTAGGCGGTGTTGAAGATAACGTGCTGTGGATAGCCATGGCAGGGACCCACCAGATCTGGGCTTTGTTCCTAGAAGATGGGACTCTGCCCAAAGGAAGGTGAGAGACTGGTACAAGACCACCATGTCCACCTGGCAAGAAGAACGGTCAAAAGCCAAGGATGAAAAGAATTACGAGCAGATAAAGACATAGTATACCTGCCTCTGCCCATAAACTTGTTTTATCTATGTGTGGCTAGTCAATGAAATGATGTTATACAAATGTCCAGTGGAGCGGATGTCCACTTTGAGAAAAAAAAGTGTAGCATCATTAAAGAAGCCATGTCTATGTCTAGAACTAATTTAGCCATAATCTGGGCTCATTTGGTCTTTATCTTCTACTCTGCAACATAAACAGTGAGTCGAAGGCGGGGACGTGCGTGCGATGGGCAGGCAGCGGCAACGAGGAGAACCGAAACAACTCCTACCCCCACAAGGCCAGCTTCGCCCAGCCCTCAGGCCTGGCTCTGGCCCCAGAGGAGCCCTGGAGATGCCTGTTTGTGGCCGACAGTGAAAGCAGCACCGTCCGCACGCTAGCGCTCAAGGACGGAGGCGTCAAGCTGCTGGTGGGCGGAGAGAGAGATCCAATGGTGAGTACAGCAGCTGATGGACAGATGTCTAGATGATGCCTCATTTTGTTCTTCAAAGGGTGGATTTTTTTTATTAGATACCTTCTTCATTTATTTGTTTATAATTGGGATATAACGTGGTTTGTTACTATTATTATTATTATTATTATTATTATTATTATTATTATTATTATTATTATTATTATTATTATTATTATTATTATTATTATTATTATTATTAATACTAAAGACAATAACAACAAACAGCATCTCAAACATAATGACAGAGAAAATGAAAAGTTCATTCCCAGATCAGATTTGAAAATCCTCTCATGCACAGAAACACTGACACTATTCTGGACTCGTGGACACCACAGGCTTTCAGGGCCGTTTCTCTATAGATAGAAAATATCGATTTTGAAAAAAGCCATAAATAAACACAGTCTTTCTTGTTTGTTGTTGATCCAAAGGCCAAAAAAACAATTTTTGGTCGCACTTTCATGTCCTCACAGCCTCGCTGTTGCGGTTGTTTTATTCCTGTGTTCTTTGGTGTATTTTTGGAAAGTCCCAAGAGCTCTGCAGCTTGTGGTCACCCATGAGGATAGAGAGTAATTAACTGGAGAGTCATATACAGTTTATTCAACATGGCACCGAGCCAGCAAAATCCATTAATACACTGCACGCTCCGCTGCCTGTAGACATTTTAGCCATTTAACTGAGACAATGAAACATAAAACCTTAAACAGGATTAAAGCTTTTACAAGTAAATGTACATCTGATGTCTGCACTTTGAACGGCACTACATTTACATCAGCATGCATTGTATCTGGTCATTACTGGATCATTCCCATTCTCATTAAGCCACAGCCAGCAGTCAGTTATCTTAGCAGCAGCAGCAGCAGCAGCAGCAGCAGCAGCAGCAGCAGCAGCCTGCATGTGCCTGCCCCCTAACCCTAAAGCGAACCAATTCATACAAAAACAAAACTCCTAAGTATAAGAAGTTGAGCTTTCACAGGGGGATGTTGCTGGATTGTTTCTCAGTCGGTTGCGTGACCTTCAGCAGAGCATCTACATATTTTTTGTTTTTACACCTTTACAGGTGGTGGTAGGATGATGTCACCATCAGACAGAGCCAGGCTGGCTGTTTACCCCCTCTTTCCTTTCTTGAATAGTTAACTAGCTGCTGGCTATATGCTCAAATCCATCCAACAGCCATGAGAGGGATTTTGAACCCTTCATCTAACTTTTGCAAAAGAGGCTAATTCCTAATGTGGAGCTATTACTCTAAACCCTTTTTTATCATCTGCTTGTGTTTTTCCAAATGAAAACAACAGTAGACATGTTTATACAGACAGTGCACTGTTTCCCAACATCCACCGAATGCATTTCTGCTGTGTCACAGTCTGAAACAGAGGGCACGCTCCTGCAGTGAGGGTGAACACCTTGGCCTCGGTGTGTTGGTGCAGAAACTCTTTTCTTTTTTGAAGTTGCCATTGTAGTGAATGCTGCAGCTGTGCAGAGTCAGTGGAGCGCAGACAATCATGCGACTTTTATTTATCGATGTGATGCAGCATTAAAAGCTATTTATTTTAATTCATCCTTATTTCTCACCAACTAGTTATTGATTCGTGTTGGCCTGAAACAATCTGTCGCGCTAAAACTGTTTTCACTTCATTTTCTTATAATTTTCTGAAAATATCCCACAAATAATCAACTTTAAAAAACAATTTCTTCCACGTAATTAGAAAACGCTTCACTTTGTGATATCTTAATGGCATTTATCATCAATGTTATTGTACATCTCTCTAACTTCTCCAAAATGACTCATCCAACTATTTTTTTGCCACAGCAGCCATTGCAATTTAAAGATATTGTTATATTCCTGGTGGTTCATACAAATATGGCCTTATATTTCTTGTCTTACTGTTCCTGTATGAATTATTCAGAAACTCTCAAGATAATGAAGCCAATTTTTCTTTCATGTTTTCATTCCAAGTTATCATCTAATAGAAACTGATCATTTGTAGTCTATAGAAAAGGGTTCAGCTTGTATTTTTCAGATGAAAGTCTTTCTTCATGATGATTATGTTTTAAGTTTGGTTATAGGCGGTTCACAAATTTAGATTGGTTAGACTGTACTCTGACCCGGGCTGAGCTGAAACACAGGGGGTCACAAGTTGCAGTTTGGGCATTTGTACGTGTTTTTATCTTCATTCGATCTCCTCTGAACGTTTTTTTATCCTCTCTGAACCAGAACCTCTTTGCTTTCGGGGATTTAGACGGAAAAGGGGTGGACGCCAAGCTGCAGCATCCTCTCGGTGTTGCCTGGGCTCCCAAACAAAGCCTGCTCTATGTGGCCGACTCCTACAACCACAAGGTAACTGTTGCATGTCACAAGGCTTCAGTTCAAAGCTGCATTGTGCTCACATTTGAAGCTTCTGTCGTCATAAGGGCTTTCTTTACGTTGATGAGTGGATGTACAAAGCTGGTATCTCCTTTTGATCTTGCACCATACTGTGAACATACAGGGTTTGGCCTTTTTCCTTTAATTTAATAACCCTGTTATTTTATTTGATTGTGTCTATTTGCCTGTGTGATTCAGATCAAGGTGGTGGATCCAAAGACAAAGCAGTGTAGCACATTAGCAGGGACAGGGGAAGCCGGAGACACTACAGGCCCCGAGTTGATCAAATCCTGCTTTAACGAACCCGGAGGAATCTGTGTGGGCGACAACGGGAAGCTTCTCTACGTGGCTGATACCAACAACCACCAAATCAAAATGCTGGACCTCGACTCCAAGACTGTCTCACTGGTTAGATATGTGTGTGCGTGTGTGTGTTTGTGTAATTAATGTGCCCTGAAACGCTGACACTCCTCTTGTACTAGAAGAGTTTGGGTAAAAGATTACAAAGACAGGACAGATTAAGTCTCAACAGCTTTCTCCCTGCTCCTATCTAATCCAAACAGCCAAATTTCTCTCCTCTCTCCAGTTTCCTATTTCCATGGACTGCACAGACTCGGTACCCACCAAGCTCTCAGCTCCTGCCAAAGCCCCCACGCTTCCTAAATCAGCTGTCAGGAAAGCGTTGCCACCAGTAGCAGTGTCTCCGGGCCAGACTTTCATCCTGTCACTCACGCTGTCCCTTCCAGAAGGAACCAGGCTCACCGCAGAGGCCCCGAGCTCCTGGGCCCTGTCAGCCGACGGTGAGACACAGTTCAATCACAGTGACCAATGTCATGCTCCAAAATGTTTTATTCAGCCTCATCCCAGAAGGTATATCTGACTTCATACCTTCAAATGGCATCGTGTTAGGGTTGGCCAAGCCACTGTCATCATTTTCTATTCAGTAATACAGAAGTTAAATTAGTCATTTTTAGGGCTGGGCCGATATGCTTTTGTGCCGATTAGATTCTCTAACGATTTTTGGGTCCCGATTCGATTTAAATTGCAATTCTGATTAAACAAGTATTGCGATTCGATTTTACCAATTTTATATTTCAATTATTGTGATTTTCTTTCCTTAAACAAGAGCAGGTTGAACCAAAGACTTGATAATACATCATAAGTCATAATTACAAAAACAATACACACATCACATCAGTTTGTCTGTTGTGTTCGTTTGTTCACATAGATATCTGTGAACAAACGAACACAACAGGCCGGTTTGACTTTGTCGAGTGTAATGGCACAGAATACATGATCGTACAATAAAGATTGGTCGTCCTCCCCGTAAATTTAGAAAATAATTTTAAAAAATCGCAATTAATATAAAAATTGATTTTTTTTGGCCCAGCCCTAGTCATTTTTGAAATATTGTGTTCAATTCTGGCGACTCTAGCTAGTTTTACTGTCCCAGTGTTTGTATTGTAGCTCGCTAACCTAGCTATCTTAAAATCATTAGCTTATAGTAGGTTTTCCATTCTATGTTTTGGCTACATGTATTGTTAGCATGTATCATGCTAAAACACTAAGGCTATCCATGTTTGGTTTTTGTGTTTCAAAGCAAAGCTGACCGTATGACAACAATTTAGATGCTAGCATGCTAATTTTTCAGCTAATGTTAAAAGCAAACACCAATTTATGACATTTCTTACACTTTCAATCTTGTGTTTTTTGCACGGGTTCAGAACTCTTGCTACAGTCCCACGCTGCTTTAACATGTGCATAAACCCAAAGCTAGACAAGGCTGTTGTGCCTACTCAGGCGGCTGCTAGCCTAGCAGGCTCTGATTGGACAGTCACTGTTCAGGAGGAGGGCTTTGTTGATGGTCCATTCTGAAAAGACTCCAGTATTTGACAAAGACCTGACAAATACCTGCTGGAAAAGGTTTATTGGGGGGAAGTGCGGGGATTTAAGTAAGAGGACAGTTGAGGAAGTAACAGACAAATCCCATTTCCACACCTCAGAAATTGGCTGCTCTTTAGGAAATGCATTGGTGTCCTCAGTTGTCTAAACTCATGTTAACCAAGGCATGTTAAAATCTAAATCATGTTGCTGTTGTTTAATTTAGTTTCAATGGCCTGCTTTGTTAAAATGATTTCTAGCTGTGACCTATCTTGTTCTCTACATTTAATAATGACCTCATTCTGATTGAGCCTCTCAACCTCTCCCACTAAGCTTTATTTCAGTGAGTGATCCACGATTCTGTCAAACAAAAAAAATGCAAGTGAATGATGCTTAACCTTCATGTTGTTCTCATTGTACAACAAGTGGATCCACACTCATCCGGCCCACACATGAGATTTATAGTTTCCAGTTGAGGGATGGAAAAACAGATCAGTCTTTTTAAAGCAGCAACAAGCTTCTACATGGGTATGGATGATTTAATATACTGTATGATATTTACTGCCACAATCTATAGAAAGGCTTCGCCTGGTGCTCTCAGTTTGTAATCAACAGCAGACTGACCCTCGGATCAAGTGTGAAGTGATTAGAGATATCATGTTAGTGATGGTTGATGGTCTGTTCATTAGGTTTGGAACAAAAGTGTTTCCATCATTGTGAGTGATGCAGCATGCAGTCAGAGATATCAGCAGACTATTTTTAGAGCCTTTTGATAAGACGACATGCCTTGGTTCACATAATTAGCTACCAGGCTATGTTACGTGATCCTCTGCTGTCCGATTATACCCGGTCTAGACTTATGCCGATCAGATCACGGCAGAGGCAGGAATTTTAATGGATCAAGTTAGAAGTGCACGCCAGATCTAAATTGTTTTTTAGTGGCTTTTTAGAAATGGCTTCCCTGGGATTTCACGTTAGGCACCAGCTTCATTAATCACCGCTGGCATGGATTTGACGGTCTCCCTGGCATAATAATATTTTCTCACAGTTGAAGCTTGAGCCATTTCTTTTCGGCTGCCATTTATCTTTCACTGCTCCCGTCTCATGATGAGTATTTGTTTCTATAAATATCCCCCTTTTTGTTTCAGAAAAATTCACGTCCTCTCCCTCACTTCATCTGATTCAGTGGGGTTATGTGGTTTTGGGGGTAATACTGTATATTGGCCTACTCCATTTAGCAGTGCTTTAGTGCAATGCTCAGGCTGGAGACAGTCTAGCAGGCAGAATGCACATTGCTGCGCTCAACAATACATGTAGATGTCAGGCAGACATTTCCATATAAACTCATCTGCGCTTTTGGAAAATGAGCTGTGTGAATGATCTGGGTCTTGTTTTATGTGAATCACCTCATGAACGTTAGGGTCATTTAGCACAGTTAGGCAGTTGTTTATTTTTCAATTAGCCAGAGTAATTCAGACTATTGATTTTTTCCCCCTGTTTTTCACAGGTAATGAGTGGCTGTTAGACGGTGAGGTGGTTACTGGCGACATTCTGGATCTGTCGAAGCCCCTCTCCATCTCAACCAAACTTCCAGCTGTTCTAAAGGAAGCGAGCAGCACTCCGAGCCTCACTGTAGGGGTGTGGGTGTACTACTGCATGGAAGCAGGTAACGCCTGTATGATGAAAGCAGCGGCTTTCACTCAGCCTCTTCAAATAAGTCCCAATCAAGGAGAGAAAGAGGTCACCGTGGCAACAACTCATGCCTTTTAAGGCTTCATTTCTCGTCTCCACTTTTTGTGCCGTTGCAGCGCAATTTTGGTTCGGATCTCAGTTTAACTCCATCACATGTTTTGTCCGTTGTTCTGGAAGAGGTAGAAGAAAAAAGTACAGATTGTTTCTGACAGGGTCACTTCTCTTTTGACAAAAATGTATTTCACACAAACCTGATTTTCAGCAGAATTTCATTTCAAACTACTCAGAAAAAGCTTCTCCCCGAAATATAATGTATCAGTGCTGCAATGTCCTTGACTGTGCTGGACAGTTATTGATAGGAACGCAAACAGATGCATTCACATGCATCTTCTAAAAGGCAGTACAGCAAACACAACTGCAGCCTGAAGTATAGTATAGTAACTATATAATAATATATGCAGAGGACAGGTTGTCCTGCCGAGTGAAAGAAAACAGTCGCCATTATAAAAAAACTAAAAACACTGTCTTTTTCATCAGACTTTAAAATTTTAACACTAAAATGTTGTACATTTCTGTGGATTTAATGAATGACTAAGAAATAATGATGGTGCGGCTGGTGACAAACAGACTTTCTGTCTTTTAAAATTGTGGAGGATTTAAAATTCTCGCAGATATTAAAAATGATGTAAAAGCCAAAACCTCCAATTAGCCTCACATTTTCTCCTGAACCGGCAGATGGACGTGAATTTCCAAGATGCAAAAAAAAAAGAAATTATCGGAAGCCTTCTGTTTGCATTTGAAACCATTTCTCTTAAGAATTGTTCAAGAACTTTTTCCCAGTCCCTCGAGTAATTGAAGAGAAGGAATAAAAAATGAGACACTTCATTGGAGCTGATTTTGGATTCAGACCCAGAGAAAGATGTTTTATTCTAGCTTTGCTCGGCCAAGCGATGCTTTTGAATGCTAATGGTGAGTTACGGACAGCTTCTTAAGAATACGATATTGAAATCCCAAGAGGGAAACTTTTCTTTAATCTCAGTCCAGGGAAAAAAGTAGCGAGTGGAAAAGGACAGAAATGAATCTTTATGATAAATGATCTATGCAGACTCACATTCTTTAGTGTCTGTTATACTGTATATTTAAGATGTCCATTATGCTTTAAAAAAATAATATATCTCCATGTGTATACATATGTGTGTGGTTAGTCAAGTTTACAGCCGGTCTGACGGTGCCTTCAGGCGCTTCGATTAAGCTTTCATAAATATTGGTCTACATGTGACTGAGCATGAGTAGTGGTAGTTGTTTACAGAGTCATAAAGTTTGCAGCCATAGCTTAAAGCTTTCCTCAGTCTATGGACTGAATACACTTTACAATATGTTTATTTATGACACAAGGAGCCCTTTTAATTCAGATGGTGAAGTGTGGCTGTTGTGTAAGTCATGAATAAAGTGCCTGTTACTGATAAGGAGAAGTGACCTCTCTAACTGATAACGGCAAATGATCATTGTTTGGCTCTGTGCACTATGGGATGTTGTACTAAGAAAACAAAGTCTTATTAAACCCAGGCATTTATATTTATATACATCATTACTCCCCCACAAAGGGAACATAATATGAAAGAGATGATTTAACCATTTGATGAGACACTGTAAGAGGTGGGGGTTTTGTTGTGTAATGTTATATTATAATGTGGCAGTTGTTATTGTCAGTTTCCCTTATTGGTTTTCAAAGTTATGAGCTGTTGTCAGAAATGAGCCGTAGAGTGTTTTGATTGTCATCGCTGTCATCATGCCTTATAACGTAATTGTGTTTGTCGGACTGTTTTTTTATTTGGTTTGGATTGCTCGGCCCAAGTGCCTTGGAAAAGCGGCGTTACAGAATGAATGGTGGACCGATGACACTTTGACTGTATCAGAAGCAATAACAACATATTTGTGTTTTGTTCCCAGATTTTTTTTTCTTCAAATGAACTGCAAATGTTTTGCCAGTGTGTTTTCTCTTCTCTGTGCTCCCTCTGGCATTTTCTTAATGAACAGTGATGAGCTTGAGTGGCTACTGGTGGACATTAAGGTCCCGATTGTGTTTTCTAGATCTCACTTGTGTTTCCTCTTTGTACTGTACTTTCAGGCACATCTTGGCATGCTTTTGTCTTCAAGGGTTCCTTATTAATACATATACTTGTATTCTGCACTTTAAGATGCAGCACAGCAATAAGAAAAAACCTAATAAATCATTTTTAATATTCTGGTTTGTGTGTGTGCTTTGATAAGAAGGTGAGGTCTCATATGAAAAAGACATTCTTTAGTTTTATTCTCATATTCATCTTTGCATATTTCCTGCCTTTGTGATTCAGGTCACTCTGCAGAACCACAATTAATGCATTAATAAAGTGGAAGGCTGCAGCTCTGCTATGTGAGATATTATCAGAAGCTTCGCTAATGAGCTTGTTCGCTCATAAATCTGTCACAGAGCCAGGTTACATGTGAGCTGACCTCAGATGACAGACTCCCTGTTGACAACATGCAGTAAAAGCATCTCATTAGTCTCACTCTGAGCCCACAACACAGTGTAAATGTCTCTATTACACATATAGTTTACTGTCTGATCATTTAATCACTATCACAAAAACATACCAATAGTCACACACTAGGTGGTGGCATCGAGGATCAGTCAGCACACCTTTGATGATAGAGAACAATATACTGAAGATATAAAGCTGCTGCTGCCCTATATTTCTCTAAGTGTGTTACAATACTGTCTGACTTCACTACACTGTCTGTGACACTCAGGCCCAAGCCCATCCATTTCTACTGATGACATAAAACTTAAAAAAAAACAACAAAAAAAAACAGGTCACAAACCTACTTTCTTAAGTGGCTGGTTTCAGGCCGATGTTACTTAACCAGGTGTCAAACATATAGTAGTATTTGTTGAAGCCTATTTTTCAGCTGTGAAAATGGTGTGCTCATGGGTAATCACAGTAATAGGATAGTGTATTAATTGCTTGTCACCAAGTGCAAAGGTGTGACATATCTGGTCTGAGATCTATGGAAAATAAAAAATACATTTAATTTCCAGATCTTTTAAATGTTATCTGAATATGAGCTCTTTTTTTCCTTTTTAAGGTATTCATACTAGTAGGATATCAGAAAAGATGACAAAAACATTATTTATAGTGTCCATACACAACAATGAATATAAAGTATAATACATGTGGTTATGTAAATGCCATTAGACACAGCAGAATGACCTGGAAAAACATGAAAAGCCAAAGCGGTGTATATAACAGGATCAGCCAGTGACAATGAAGGAAGTTGCTAAGATGATTTACATTCCCTGTTGGTGCCAGCATGAATCGTAACACAAAATACAACTCATCATTAAGGTGCCAAGATAGTAATGTTGTAAAGTTAAGTCATCACGTGGAAACATTTATGAATCTGTTTTTAAACACAGAAATGTTTAATATGAGGTATGAGCAGATCAATGTGGCATTTATTAATAAATACATTTATAATTATCCTCCTCCTCCACCATCACCAACTCGCTGCCTGCTGTCTCCCCCCTCAGCCTCCTGCACCCACATCCTGACAGCATCATTAACCCCATGTGATTCTGGCTTCTGGGGGGCCAAGCACACACACACACACACACACACACATCAACACACACATCAACACAGTCTCAATAAACACAGGTGAAACATCACCAGGGAGTACACCAACCATAAAATACAGAAGGTTCCCACAAATACACGTCAGTGGTGTCTTCAGGAGCTGAGCCGTGGCACCACTACCTCTTTTCGAGCTATATGATATAACACATTGATCTAAATATTTCTTTAAAAGTAACCACATGCCTCAAGTAAGCCATGAGGATTTTTGAGTCTGAATGATTAGATAACAGTCCCCATGAACACACAGCTTCTTTCAGCAGCACAAAAAAAGGCTTTTAAAAGCTTTCTGCAGGGCTTGTAAACCCTGCGCCTCTTATGATGCTCATATGATGCATGAAGCTGACACTGGTTAATTGTTACTGACCTCTCTAAATTAATTGCTCACTCAACATGACTGGTTTAATTGTAAATAGTTATGAAATGATGTCGGCAGTGTTGTTAGGCTGAAAGTTTAAAAAATAAAAAACTATCAGAGGGTTTAGTGAAGGAGAAAATCACAGTTTTTGCTCGGTTTTAATTGTCTCGTCACTCTGAGTGGGCTCGATTTAGATCATATCGTTGAAAGAGATCAAATATTATTTCCAGTCAGTGTGACAGCACAAGCAGGAATGCTAACTCTGAAAGAGTTGTGTTTTATGGTGACTAGGGCTTGTTACCTGAACACATCATACCAGTTTGTCTCCCTTTTTGCTGCTCAACTTCATTTTCTTCTCTGCAGAGAAGCTCAAAGCTAAGAAACAGGAAGGTGAAGCTTCAGAATCAACTTTGACCTTTGACCCCATGTCATTGTCAACACTATGAGGTCAAGCTACTAAGTCAAGTTGAACCTGTTCTACTGCCCCTTTCTTCCAGTGTAGAAAACCTGCGTGGAGATACAGTATGTAGGAGGGAGCTGCTGCTACTGGTCAAGAGCACTACGCTGGGTTTATTCCTGCGTGAGAGCAGCGAGGGAGCTGAACGGTGAATTACAGCAAAGAGGTGTGAATGCTATAAATGTAGCCTCTAAGCAAAGGTCAAAAGCTTTTCCAAAGAGTTTGAGGGGATCATTTTCAGAGAGGAGAAAAAAAATTTAATTTGGATTTTGGTCATAAAGGCTTGATTCACCCAAATTATGCCTATTGTCACTTTGAGCAATCTTTCTCTGAGTTTCTGCAGCAGAGTGAAGGCAACAGAGATATCATTTGAGATGCTCACAGAGCTGTAGACACTTTAAATATTCAGTAGCAGCAACACATCTGTCCATGCTGTGATGGATGATTATTCCACACTGTCAGGTCTCCATGGGCTCATTGTCTACAGGTAGCACTAGTTAACAATGGCCTTAGTCAAGATTTTTTGAAACACTGAGATCATGAGTGCAAAAGCAGGAAAAGCTTTCTTAATTGATTTTCTGCACATTTACACCAAACGGGTTAAGTGAGAGTTTCCCTTTGCTTTTTGTAAAGGTTCACAGACAAACTCAGCATTGGATTATCTATTTTGTGTATTTCCTGGTGGTTAGGGGTTAGGGTTAGTGGGGTGACATTTTGATTTGCTGTTCCGGGTGCCACTGGTTGTTGACTAATTCATGTGTTTAACCACCACAGTGCTAAGAAAGGACTCAGTGAAGAAATGTTTTTTTTTGTTGTTGTTGTTGCACAAATCAGACTTCACACTCTGTCTTCAAAATACACCGAACTTGAGTCGGACTGTTAAATACTCACTGTCTTGGTTGAAAATAAAAAACAACAAACACCAACCTGCCTAAATGAAATGCAGATGTTGTCATCTGTGCGTGCGTGGTGGAGAAGAAGAAGGAAAATATGTATAGATTATTTGTTTTATGAAGTTGAACCAACTTAATACCACAGTCTATATGTGTTTATGAGCTGTAACTAATGGCTTTCTTAATGGTTAATAAATCAGCTGTTGATGTCTACAGACCAGTGGTATAAGAAATGCCATGTTATGAAAAATCCTTTTGCCTACATTATACTTAGAAAGCCTTTAAAAGGGAGCTTTGATAAAGTGGTACCCAACTGTTTAACACTGGGTGTTAAAGGGATAGTTCACCCAAAATTCAAATTTCACTCATTATCTACTCACCCTCATGTCGACTAAGAGCTGTGAGAATTTTCAGAGTCCTCCGTCCCTTCTCTGAGTTACGGGGGGGTCCACGCAGCAGTATTTGTCCATATAATGGTTGTCAATGGATACCAACTTTCTTCATTCAAAAAGACACACCAAAAAACATCCAAATACCTCCATACTGCATTTCTCATGTCGGGGCTTCAATACAAGAGGGACATTACAGACGAGCAGTATGGAGGTATTTGGATGTTTTTTGGTGTGTCTTTTTGGACGAAGAAAGTTGGTATCCATTGACAACCATTATATGGACAAATACTGCTGCACGTACCCCCCCGTAACTCAGAGAAGGCACGGAGGACTCTGAAAATTCTCACAGCTCCCATGAGGGTGAGTAGATAATGAGTGAAATTTGAATTTTGGGTGAACTATCCCTTTAACCTAAAGCATATTGAGTGGGGTTGTGTTTAAAGTCACGCATAGGTGGGAAAACTACAAGGTGTCACTAACCAGCGCTGAGCCAACCAGCAGCTGCTGTAGTGACGCAGGATGCAAGGAGCCGTTTAAACTCTATGAATGAGAAACCTGTTACTGAAACAGAGTTCATGCATTAACCTGACCTTCTGGACTCTGTTTGACCTACGTTTGTCAGACACCCCCTCATATCTCCTTCACTGAGACCCCTCTGCTCCTCCCCATGCAACTAGCTGGGAGTGCTCGAGGAGAAGACGTCCACACCCTCAGATGAGCCTCTGCTGCTCGGGGTCGGGCCGTGTCACAGCCTGTGGCGCTGGGTCGTCAGGTTCATGAGCAGGCATGCTGATGAGCACAGAAAAACAAGCAGCACGGCGGCGGCGGTGTCATCCGTCTCTGTGTGCAAGCCTGTGTGTCACGAGGGACGGTGCAAAATGCTTAACTGCTGGTGAAGATGCCTGTCATTGTCTTCATGTTTCAACGTCTCACAGTTGTAAAATTCAGAGGGGAATGTAGACAGGGTTATTTCTCCTCCTACTCTCAAGTATTAAGATGAATTAAATCAGATATGTTATCAACAGAATCTATTCTTTATCATTTTTATAATTATTATCGTATAAGACCTAGGCTATACAGTTTTTTGTCTCCACTGTTATTTGTTTGTCTTGTCCCTCTTCCTCTGTTATGTAACCATGTTTTTGTTTAAACTAGACCGTTTACAAGATCCGTCTGTCAGCCGGTCCACGCCTGACGTTCCTCAGCCTCTGTGTCTACTTCTCCTCATTTTGTTGACATCTTGATGTTGACCAGTTCAGAGCTAATCCTGCCTCATCCTGCAGACCACAAATCATCAAGGCTGGTGTTTTGCACGATGAGCTGACCTGCATGCTCTGTGTCTGTTCGGCTGTGAGTCAAAACATGTTTTACAGTTGTTTTAAGATAAGAAATGTCTGTGTAATGCATGCTGCTGCTGTGAGGCAGAGAGCAGATCTGTGGTTGGGCCTGACCCCTGTAGCTGTGGAATGTATTCTTAGTGATAAAAATATAAAATGGACAAGTGGAAAAACAAATATTGTTTGTGATGGCAAATGATGAAAAGAAGGAAATCCCTGTAGTTCATAATGTCTTGGTGAATTCTGGAGGTCCATATTTGGCTCCTCATGTTCCCAAAGACTGGCAGATTTGTCAGAGATCACAATCACACACAGTGTTGCATCAGTTCTGCAGCCAAACTTTCTAATCTCAGCCTCAGTCAAAGTGTTGTGTGTTCATTCATGCGCATTAGTTTATCAATCAGAAGAAACTGAGACTGTGTGTGTCTTCAGCTGTTGTTTATGTCCTCAACTTCACTCTGAGTATCTCAGTACAATTTCTCTGCTGAGCTGCCTGATTGGTCCCGGCGAGTAGTGATGTCACAGCCTCGTTTGACAACCCCGGCCGGTGCAGCAGCTCGCGCAGGCTGAGGGCGAGAGAGGAGCCCCAGATGGAGTTGGCGGGCGACCGGGGCAGAGCTGTGGGAGCTCGTGAGACCGCGACACACCTATAGGACAAGGCTGCCTCGCGCTGCGTGGATGAACCGGACCTGGTCCCGCACACAGCGCAGCAGCCCGTCATGGGGGACGGCGGCGCGTCTCCTCCGGTAAACTTCCAGAACGGCACGGGGCGCGAGGCGCCGCACGCGCCGGGGTCGGAGCAGTGGATGGCGGGGATGAGCCTGCTGATGGCCCTGATCGTCCTGTGCATCGTGTTCGGGAACATCCTGGTGATCGTGGCCATAGCCAGGACGCAGCGGCTGCAGACTCTCACCAACGTCTTCATCGTGTCTCTGGCCAGCGCGGACCTGATCATGGGTCTGCTGGTGGTGCCGTTTGGCGCCGCGCTCGAGGTGAGCGGCTCGTGGCTCTACGGCTCCTTCTTCTGCGAGTTCTGGATCTCCGTGGACGTCCTCTGCGTCACCGCCAGCATCGAGACCCTGTGCGTTATCGCCATAGACAGGTACGTGGCCATCACCTCGCCTTTCCGCTACCAGAGCCTGCTGACCAAAGCCCGGGCCAAGGCCGTGGTGTGCATAGTGTGGGCCATCTCCGCGCTGGTCTCCTTCCTGCCCATCCTCATGCACTGGTCCCGGGACAGCGTGGACACAGACTGCTACGACGACCCCGAGTGCTGCGACTTTGTCACCAACAGGGCTTATGCCATCTCCTCATCCGTCATTTCTTTTTACATTCCTCTACTGGTCATGATATTTGTTTACGCCCGTGTGTATAGAGAGGCGAAAAAACAGCTGAGGAAAATCGACAAGTGCGAGGGCAGGTTCCACAACACCTTGACCGGCCTCACCTCCAAGTGCAAGAAGAAGCCGTCTAAGATCCTGGCGCTCAGGGAGCAGAAGGCGCTCAAGACTCTGGGCATCATCATGGGGACGTTCACCCTGTGCTGGCTGCCCTTCTTCATAGTCAACGTGGTGCGGGTGTTCTGTGCCGAGGTGGTGGACAAGGACCTGTTCGTGTTCCTAAACTGGCTGGGCTACGTCAACTCCGCGTTTAACCCCATCATTTACTGCCGGAGCCCGGACTTCAGGAAGGCGTTCAAGAGGCTGCTGTGCTGCCCGCGGCAGGCCGACCGCAGGCTGCACATCAGCTCCTGCGACCTGACGCGCTGCTCCGGGGGCTTCGTGTCCTCTCTGGAGCCCGGCGCTCTGGGGATGTGGTCGGACTGCGCCGGCTTGGACAACAGTGACAGCAGCCTGGTGGGGACCGCAAAGCTGTCTCACTCAGAATCACAGCTATGAGGGAAACAAAACATTCAACTTTCACTGAGGTGGATTACAACAGCCCGGGGAGAGAGAGACGCACAGCGCGCAGCAGCAGCAGCAGCAGCGCGCGCTGACTCCTGTAGCTTGTGCGCCTTTTGGGCGCAGGAATGTGCGAGATCTGTTATTGTAGAGCGTAAGTGGGTCGATTTATTTTATCATCTAAGAAAAACAAACAACAAATCACTAGAATAGCATCTGAAAGCCATATTTATTTTTCAATAGGGTTAGGGTTAACCCTTCAGGACCAACGTTCCAAGATGCGCAAATTCCCCGAATCCGTTAGAGATGACCCAATTTGCTAGATAATAGCCACCTTAAAACAACACTTTGATGCATCTGATGAATCATAATGATTGTATGCACTTTGCCATAAAACAGGTGTCAAAGCACTGACACGTTTGCCAAAGAGCGCGCACACGCTCCTGTGGTTTATTCCTGATGTTTTGTTGGTTTATTTCTTTATTCCTTATTTTATTGGATCGTTTATAGCCTATTAAGGAGGATCATCTATTAATGGGAGGCGGGTATCCTATAGGTTAAGCCCAGGTTCAGTTTCTTCTTGAATTGACCGCTCAGGCGCAGTGTAATAATAGTAAAACATGATTGTAATTTAAAAGCATTGGACTGGAGCGAAGCATTTGTCGGAGTGACTGTACTGTAGTCATGTAGTGATCACAATGTGTTTTTTTTTTGTTTGTTTTTTTACCTCACAGCCATCGGCAAGTGCAATTTGTACGACAGGTATTTGTTTATATTAAACATTGGTGTAAAAGTATTTATTCTGCGCTGTCTTTTACAACTACGCAGAAAGCCGTGGGTCTGAATCCCACGGACCTTTGTACATATATTAGTCCTGTGGTGTTTAGTACTCAAGTGGGGAATTTGAGCCTCATCCTTTGTCTTTCTCATTTCTACATGCTGTAGTGAGGTGGCGTGTCGACTCGTGTGAAATAAAAGGAAGTGTCATTGTTACTTACTGTTTAAGCTTCATTTTCTTGTTTTATTCTTTTAATTATTTAAAGTTTACTGTAAGTTTCACTCTTCATCGAAAAATAAGGCATGAGGAGAAATCATTTCTTTCTTTCTTTTTCAAGTAATTGGTGAGACAGCAGGACATGCAGAAGTTAAACAGGTTGGACAGCATTTGTGCACACATGATGGGATGTAATTTTCTTCTGTGCTGGACTTGCAACTGGAATCTGATTGGCCTCTGGAGAGATGAGCCATGAAATGTGATTTTTCTTTTCTTCCTTTTTTTATTATTTTAATTAGAAAATTGATTTCTACACTTTCATACACAGTGGATTAATAAGGTTTTGCTTTAAGTGTTTACATGTTTGCCATGCATTCAAGGTAAACATCTGGGTTACTTTAAGCAATGTGCACATGCATTATAGAGCACACAATGAGAAACTGAACTACGTTGTGGTTGAGTTGATCCAATTTTCTTAAGAAAATAATATTTCTCTTAATTAAAATGTTAAAGCATTGTAAGTGCTTCTCATTCATATTAAATTGCACTACTGGATGAATGCATTTGTCTATGTCAGTATTTTAAAATGCATTTTGCCACAGATCAATGTGACTTTTCTTTCAAAGTTGTATTGCACAAAAAACAATACAAAGGTTTCATATCAGACAAGAGCCTGAAAAAATAGAAAATATCTTGACTTTTAGTCCTGGGTACAATAATGCAACTATGAAGCATCTTTCTTTGCCAGATGCTGGGATGTGGGTTTCAAACCCCATATGTCACATATAGGTTGTAACACACTAAATCTAAGATGAGGCAACCCGAGCAATGTCGAGGTTGACTTGATTTGAATTTGAGATTATTTCCGAAGCCTTTAAATATTTTTCCTAAAGTCATCATATTCAAACGAATGGTACGTGTCATCTTGTTTATGATTGGAAATATTTGTCTTTCCTTGGTCAGTCCTGTTAAGACACTCTGGAATCCAACTGATCCCTTTGTTTTTAAGATACATAGAAACCAGTGAGGACAGATACCATTCGCATTTGATCACTGCATTTTTCACAAGCTTTGAGATCCTGTATAAAATGTTGTAATAAACATAATGATGAAGTGGCTCTTACAAAAGAGATTTGCCGTCCTTTCTGGGGAATATTAATCAGCCCTTGAGCTGGGTGTCTTTAAAATGCATTAGCATGTGTCCTGCTAATGATGCTCTCCCAGAAGGGCCGAGTCGTACATTTCAATTAGACCAGAAAACTGAATGGAACTGAGCTCAGCTGTTTTGGCTAATGAACATTGTTTAGATCTGATTGGCTGAATTAATGTGCGTGAATGAGACCCAGCTTTTAGGGGGAAAAATAATAACAGGAATGAAGCCAGTATCACTGATGGCCTCCTGGCATAGTCCCACTTCATTATTAAGCATTGTTTGTTTGGCAGGAAGTTTGTGTTTGGGCAGATTAGCAGTGGGCTCACAGATGGAGAAGCTAATCAGCGGCTTTAAGAATAATTGTTTCAAATTGCTTGTGTATCAGTAGGCATTTTAACTGCTCCAAGTCAGAGTAGATAAATTGATATCAACATGACCTCTGCAGTAACAGAGGTTACTGTTGGTAAACAGAGGGAAATAGGGGCATGTCAATGGCTCTCTAGATTTAATTAAAAAAAAACGTCTTACTAAAGCTCTTTAAGCAACATTTTATGTTTCCCTTTTCAATGAGTAGCCTACAAAGTGTAAAGTGTAAAAACAAACAAGTTATGTTTTTGGGCGGTTATCGTATTTCTTGGCTAAGAGCATTTAAAGGAACTATTTGTTCATTTTAATTCTGGTCCATAGTTCGCATTAGTAGCTGTTTACTTAAAAGTTAAGAATAAACACTGAGATTTCATCAAACTTAATTCCTTTACTTACCGCATAGGAAGCTGTCTCTGAGGATAGAAAGCAATGCCACTGTTAAATCTAATCTGAGTCATGTCTTTTCTTCTATTGAAATTAGCCAGCTAGCCCCAGGCCATCTCCTTGCTGTCTATCCTATTTACCGTGAAGCATCAAGCTATGTGTTTTGGGAGGTTATACGTATCCAATTATTTATTAGCTATAGGAGCGGTAAAGGGAGCTATTTTTTTGTTTTGATATTGAGACATACACTAGTCCTTTCTTCTACTGAAATGAGCTAGCATGGGCCATTTAATTCCTTATTGACAGAAAACACACTGTAGCCACAAATCTGCCCTGAAGATAGCTGTTCTTGGAAGGCAAATTATACCTATTCCAACGATGGCCAAACCTCTTATCAAGCAACAATCACCACCACCTGCTCCTGGCAAGAAACTACATTCAGGGGCAGAAAAAACCTACAAACCTCTTCAAACCAAGCAGCAGAGACACTATGAGAAACTGTTCTCAGCAAAGAAATAGTAGGTGGTAGTTCTACCTACTGTAGATAAAGAAATGTAGCCAATAGATGTAGCCGTTATGTTTGGATATCAGGTCTAGCAGCCCTGCTAACCAGCTGCCAGTACAGGCAGCTACAGGTATGGGGTTGATAGCCTACCAATCCTGAAAGTGAAATAGAAAATGCCAAATTATGAACTGTATTCGACCCCCTGTTCAAACTTGCTCATAAGGAATATGGGGGCAATTGAAACAACTCAACCAACCATCCATAAAATATCAATATTCCCACATGCTCATGCACCTTTATACCTAATTCAAAAGTGGTTTCACAGCAGAATGAAATCATTTCCCATCATCTAGCCGACACTGCGTTCTCTCAGATCCACTCAGCAACAGGTGTGAGGTTTCATTCAGTTATTAAATGGACTGCGTCTCCTCTCGTCCAGATCATGAATACTGTATCTGCTGCCAACCACCTCCTCTTGCCATCTGCACATGATTAAAAACCAAGACAAACATCATCATCGTCATCAGAGAGGATTAAAAACATTTAAAAAGATGGGATGTCTCACTTGATAATCTCCATAATCTACTCTTTCCCCCCAAAATGTTACTGTGCTACATAACATGTTTTTTCATTGCAGAAGCCACTGAACAACAAGACGTCCAAATGCTGATTCAAAAGCAGAGAAAACAACACACAAATCAAAGTTAACTGAAGGAAGGTAGATAACTCATGATGACACTTACCAAACTGCTTCAGTGGATGGGGGCAAAACAATAGTATTTTGTAAACAGAGGTGCAGAGAGCCAAGAGAAACATGTTTATCAAACACTATACTAGTGTAAAATACTATGCAAATACTGTCATTTTCCTCAGGAGGCAGTTGGAGGGGAGGCTTTATCTCTGAGGAAGAAAAACAAAACATTTCGGAAGGTAAGAAATGTCAGCACCTGGTGGTAATTATTGCTGATTGCTAATGATTACAACCTTATCAGACCCCAGCGGATGTGCCAAATTTATGCTGGGAGAGCAGTGTGTACATTTTGCAACCCGTAGCCATTTTTATGTTGTGTAAAATCTATGATTTGGCCACATTAAATCTAATGAAAGTGTATCATTACATGAAAAAGGCCCATATATTCAAAGGTGATCCAATTGATGGATTCAGTGGACATCTGGAGAGCAAGGAAATCAAACTGTAAACTGGCAAACAGTAAGAGTTGAATTCCAGCTCACTGTCTCACTGTATCTGTCTCATTGATAAAACTCAACCTCCAGTGTCTAATAAATGCCATATAAGATATAAATCCTGCTGTGATCCCCCCCCCCCCTCTCTAAATCACACTGTGACTGTTGAGGTGTGGTGCCAGAAAGCAGGTGCTTCACCTCGTGTGTCCATCTGTTTGGATTCCCACGTGAACTTGGCGCAGAGTCCATCTGCTGTGCCTGGGCTAGCTTTGCTTTACATGAAGACGATGTGAATGTGGTCATTCACACTCAGTGTTTGTGTTCACCTCAATAATGTAAGATGATGTTGTACTGTTGTAAGAAAAATGAGCATAGGACATACATAAATTTAGAATCACTGGCACTAGTCAGAGAAAACATGACTAAGGTAGGCCTACATTTTCTGTCAGTGTCAAATCCAGTAAACACTTCAACCCAGATTTCCAGATTATGATAACCAAATGATAAAAGAGGCTGGTCACAGATGAAGAAAAAACATTACTTTTTAGATTAGACCTTGGCATAAATGAAGTTGGGACGGTAACAAACTCCAATCAGCCCTAGAGTGCTGTAATTTTACACATGATGGCACAAGGTGCTTATAGATGAACCACTTTGGCAAGAGGTGTCGATCAGAACCTCGATAAAACTGCAGAACTGAGGATGAACAAACTGGTTTCTCTTTCCAAATGAGAACATTTTGGCACAAGCTAGACATTGATGCACAATGGCTGCAAAAGCCAAGCTGTAACTTTCTCTCCAAGGAGGTGCTAACCTTCTGAATCTTAACCTTTCACAAGCTCCTAAACTTGAATCCCAATAAGCTGATGATTCAGTGTCTGATGGTCCCAAGGGGAACTTTTTTAAGCTTTGAGATTTAGTGTTACAAGAACTCTGTGTGCCAGCAGAGATTGTATTGTTCATCTTGTTTATTTTTCTTGTCTAAAGTTAGATCAGTTCACTCCCATGCCTGTCCAATGAAAAAATGAAGGTACAGCCTTGAGATGGTTGATACCTTAGTTTAGCATAAACACATGAAACAAACAGAAACAACTAGCCTGACTAGCCTCTGTTTTCAGTTGTTATGCTAAGCTAAGATAAACTATAACATAAGATAAACTAAGCAAAGGTGGCTGATAGCTAAAGCCTTACATTTAACTGATATGCCAGTGATTCTAGGACCCCCTGGAAGACGAGATGATGCATCTCAAGGGGTTATCCCTTAATAAATTTGAAATTTGATACCAATCTTCTTATGAAATTCTCAGCATGTAAACAATGTCAAACTTTCCCTTTAAGTCACCAATATCTGTAGCAGATTATCAGAAGATTGGAAGTGACTGCACGGGGTCCACTGGGTCGGCCAGCACGGACCCATACCGTGCCCAGCTTTCAGTTTTTGATCAAGAGTTCCAGGTCGTGGAGATCTGATCACTATCAACACACATGCAAGTGTTTTCAGATACAGATGTGCTTTTGCAGCCGCCTGCTTTCCTCAGCAACCTCTGTGTTGTTGTGGATTGCTCTCCTCTTCGTCTGGACCGTGATGCTGAACAGACTGGAAGCCTTATTGAGGAACTTTCCTTGCAAAGCCTCTGCATCCCACTGTACCTCCAGAGGCAAGCACCTTGTCTGATGCAGTCGCCGACCAGACCCCTCATTCTCTCTTCCACTCAGAAGCCTGGTCCACACGGCCCTCCCTTAGCTCGGCCAGCTCCAGCATAACAATGTCCTTATTTGTTTCTGATACGAGAACAATATCAGGCCTGAGGTTTGGGTGGGAGCCAGGTCCGCTGTCAGTTGCCAGTCCTGAATTGGGAAGCCCTCGTGTTGCCTTTGATACTGCTCTTGGTTTCTCTCCAGCTCTGATGAAGATGACAGTCTGCTTTTCTCTGGTTTTAACCGCTGGCAGCTGGTGATGGCATTGAAACTGGCCTTGAGCACTGGCCATGCCACTTGCAAGACTGACCTCCTGTCGGAGCTTTTAGACAACAATCCAAAAATATGTTTTAGGACTCCTTTCTTCTTCTAAGGGGGGTTGTTGGTGTTTCTACCAAGCCCCAGGTCCCCTAATCCTATGTGCATCTTTTAAACACTTCTGGCCGGATGAACAGTTTTTCGCAATAACACTGCAGCTCTAGAGGTGGACTTTCATATCCATGGTAAGTGGCTTCACAGACAGTTCAAAGCTGTCTGAGAGACCATTCTGAGTCACAGAAAGTGCCCCTTTGCTGACTTCCAACTGACTTGAGGGTTTTTAGCCCTCACAGTAAAGGGCCACTGTGTCACAGCAGTAAAACATCGCAGTGGTGCATCAGATTCCTGAGGCCTCCTCAGATGTTTTTCTGGACTTCTGCTGAGCACCTCAGTTTCCTGCTGCTCTAGACCGGCTTAACAAGAAGAAAAGGTGAAACTGGTGAGAAACATCCTTAACTGGAGAAGGGTATACATGCCAATACAATACTGAAAATATGGTATTAGTGAAAGCCCAAGCATAACCAGAATCTATTTCTGTGTATAATGTTTAATAGTTTAGTCCAGTGATTCCCGAACAAGGAACAACTACCACTGTGCAAAGGAAACTAGGTGGTTTTGTTTCTTAGTGAAATACTGGATGATTTCTATCTGAAATGTTAAGAAACAAAAATGTGACATGGAATGGAAATGAAAACGCAGTGCACTCTCTACACTAACTGGTGAACTATGAAAAGCCCTCATCGCACCCATGGCCATCACTACATCTACCTTTCTTTTTGCATTTAATAAGAACTTAGGCTCAAGGCTTCTTCCTCTTCTCTTGACTTGTCTACCTCCAGTGTAAGAAGACAAGACAATCTCCAGACACGAGGTTGTGAGTATGAATGTAAGTCAAGGGAGTTCTGGTTCAAACATGAACCGAAATCCTTTTCATTCACAAAATGTTCTCAGCTGACACTTGCTGCGCTGTACTTTGGGTTTTATGAATCCCAAAATATGAATGAACATGACGAATGTACTGCAGCACTACAGGGGAGAATGATCCCTCTCATTTTCCAGCTCTGAGCATCTGAGGGAAGGAGCCGGAGACCGTCACACGATAAAAGCATTACCAAGTGACTCCACTTGATCTGATGGGATGGACCAGATGGAAACATGAATATTCCCAATTAAAAAGTCTATTTTTGTACACAGATTTGCATAATTCTGACTCTGAAAGACAGTAAGTGGAATGTAATTACACTCATGATAGAGACCAATTGATATTCAGACTGTTTTATCCTGATGTTGCTGCTGTAGTTGGGTAGCAGGAAACAAAGTAAACAAAAAAACAGACCAATACGGACAGGACAGGCTTGTTATCATACCTTGGGAGCTACTGTCACGCCTGCTGCCGCGTCTAAAGGACACAGTCAATGCTTTATGAATTCAAGGGTGGTCATCTAAGCTGATAGCAGAATCTGTTATCAGAGGGCTAAAAATAGCCTGCTGGTAACCGTTGGCCTGAATTGGATATTTGAACCTGCTGCAGTTGCCTGTAGAGAAGATGGGAAATTTCAGCCATTCGTGACAAGAATGCTCAAGTGAGGGAACGTGTTATTGTCATGCCACATGATGTATTATTTTGATGACAGGTGCTCTCAGTCTCAGTTGGTCTGGAGGCGTTTTTCCAATGTTTGCACATGTGCATGTGTGTGGGCCAGAGTACCAGGGAAAAGCTCATGCATGTGTGCAGATTGACAGGGTGACTAAGGGTCTTGTTCAACTACACTGCTTTTATTCAGCTCATTCTGATCCCAAACAAAGGATGTAGTACCTACACAAAATACCCAGAGGGAACAGGAGCAGAAACAATCATTTTATTAACTGAAGGTACTTAAAGGAGCATTATCGCAAATACAGCAGTAATAGCATAAAACAAACTGAAATATGCAAAAGATGGGTCAGGGGGAGCCATAACTAAATTTACAAAAAAAATCGCCAACAGTATAGTGTCCGTGGGGCAAATGCAGCATTTGTCTTTGTTATGATCCAAGCCGGCCCGGCGCTTGCTGCGTTCAATTGCACTCGGAACTCGCAAATCCGACCTTCGAACCGGAAAAATGCAACAGTAAATTGTAATGTAGCAGTGTTAGGCTGCTTACAGTCACTGAATCGTCCCACTGCGGTCTGCACGTCACACCAACGATCATACATTTGTAGGAGGAAGTTGCTGTTGTTGCCGTTGTTGTGGTTGTGCGCGAGTAGAGCTGCCGCTTCCACTAGCGAGTTTTCTTTTTCCTTTCCCGCGATTGCACGTTCATTCAGCCTGGTGAGGGAGGAGGAGGGAGGAAGGGGGGGGGGGGGGGGACTAAACGAGGCTGCTCTCTCTCTCTGACAGCTGCCCGCTTGTTTATATCTGATATGCTCCGCCTGGCTCCATCTAGTGGCCGAATTAAGAATTTGGATTTGCGATAATGCTCCTTTAAATAATTGATTTATGGATTTATGAATTCAGTCTTAAAGGGACAACGAGGAATTTTGGAAAAGCGAAGTGTTTTCACACTACATTTATGAGCCTCCGCGCACACCGTACATTTCTTTGACCGGTGCAAGACCTATGTGCAAGACAGACTCATGTTTTCATTCATCAAGAATTAAAGTCAGATGTTCGAAGACGATCAGATACCGTCGTAGTTCCGACCATAAACAGCGATTCGGCGGCGTTATTATCATGACTCGCCACGAAACTGAAAGTAAAGAAACGTTGGTCGGCTCGACCAGCATTTCCGCCAACACTAATAATAACAAAATAACGATAGAGACAAAACGATATATTTATCGAAAATGGGCCCATTAACAAGTGTGGGTAACGTAGATTCATCCACATTAACATGAGACTTTTTTATAACCAAATAGAAACTCCTCGTTGTCCCTTTAAGAAAAAATAAACATACCCAGTTGCAGCTGCTCACTTAGGAGCATTTATTGTTTTTCTTTGTCGTATGTGATATTAAACAATTTCAAGACCTTGCCTTTGCCACAGATATACAGTATATGATGGGCAGTTTTGCCATTTTCTAACATATTATAAACCAAACAACTAGTAGGTATCTAATTAATCGACAGTGATATAAAGGTTAGTGCCAGCCCAATCTGAAACCTTCACTTTATACAGTATCTGTGACCCCAGTGCCCTTAACGAACTCAGTGACATACAAGAACGATGCCGTCCGTCATGTTAAAATGATAGGTTGTGGAGGAAAGTTCACCTTTGACTTGTTTTCCTCTGGATTTTGGGAGTATTCCCCTCACGTCTGGCTCCTAAATCATCACAATGGCCAGCTGCTTTGAGTGACAGTGGTGCAGTGATGTCCACGACCTCAAGCAATGCTGACCTGGCTGCTTTTTAAGTGGGACCTAAAGCTGCATCTGACAAGAGTCAGTGTGCGAGAGGTCATCTCTGTGCACCACTGTCCTGTTTCCTGAATTATCATTCCAGTGTAGGTGAAAAACAGAAACAACCAGATGTTAGTGTCAACAAAAAAATAAATAAAAAATACAGACGAGAAGGCTGTGGAACGTTCAAGAGAAAGTTAAGACTAATCTCCTTTTATTCCCTGGGATCACCATATATATACAAACATAACCCAGAATCAGTGTTTTTAAAAACATCTCATCATAATTTTACAGAATGACATATCTACAAATGTATATTATAATCACAGTTTGAATATTCCACAAAACAGAGCGAGGGGAGGATTCATTGCACAGCAAGAAGGAAACAGAAAAATTACAAATTTCTCACTTCATGTCACTTTTCAAACACACACATACACACTGAACACCATTTCTTCATATCCATATAGTGAAACACGAGGTTCTGTTCGTTCATCCACGTGAGGCTGCAGCATGGCTTCGTTTCAAGGCTGCGGAAATGTATCACATCTCGGATCAACGCGATTGTTACAGGTGACCAAATCAGATGAGGCGTATTAGCGTGCCTCAGAGAATTAGGAGGCATTCATTAGGGAAATCCCATGCGACTATTTTGCATAGGTTGTTATTTTACTTCTGCACCAGAAAACAGACTGTGCAAAAAGAAACAAATAAACAAAAAAATGCTACGATTTCAACCTTCTCAGCAGCTCACAGTCACATTAGTTAAGATGCACATAACGATGACTTGATAGGCAAAGAAACATAAATGCAATGCAACCTTATTGAGCCAGTGTTGGATTAAGAGTTTAAAAAAGTGACTACATTTCAACATTAAGGAGAATCAAGCCATTATCTCAGGGTTTGTCTGAGATAACAGCCTAACATTGAGACATCAGCTTGGCTTCAATAAGACTACATCAATCAGCGAGCAGCTACTGCAGCAGCAGGGAGGCTTTAAGGACTCTGTGACCTCCATCCTGGAAACTTACATCTCTACATAGTGGGGCCAGTCCAGCGAAGCCTCAGGCTGTACTAGGAGGAGTTTAGCCTATAAACATCCATGGCACAAAAAAACCTGTTTTCTGGTTGGCTGTGAGAAAAAAAATGAAGGTGTCAGCCTCTGCCATAAGATCAAATGAGGACGAAAGAAACTTTAGCATTGTTGGATGGAGCTTGCCTGGTATATGCCCTTCAACCTGTGTGTGTTTGTATATAGACTAAACAGCTGTGAATGAGTGACAGAAGCATTATTATGTGTAGCTGCGGTACTAAGCTGCAGGAGCGTGTTGGTGTGGCTGATAGACACCAGCTCGAAATGCAAATGGTGCTTTATCCTTCTGCAAGAAACAAACTTCATGGACAATCTGGTAAAAGCCTATAAGCCCCGATAGCTAAAGTATGTACACAAGGTGTAAACACAAAAGCTTGAGAGGTTTAAGGCACACACACACATACATGCATGCACACACACTCACACAATTTGGACACTTAAATATTCATGTTACACATACACAACCATAAAAATACACAAACAGTAAACTGGCACGCAACACATTCAGAACAGCACACAGGCGCACACAAAAAAAATCATAGAAAGGAACAGCATTGCACTTTGTCCCTGGTTAGAATTCTGCAGGTTCCATAATCTTTCCTGAGCTACAGCTACAGATCTCCTGCGCTCCCTCTGATTCCTTAGATTTCCTTCGACAAACTCAGCGACACTACAAAGAAAAATAAAGAGGAGTACCTTCACATTTTAGTCCCCCCCCCCCTCACCAGATCATATCATGCACATGTTGCACAGGAAAGTTTCTACCAGTCGCACGTCTGTGGCTGCTGTTTGAGATCAGGAATGCTAATGATGCTAACTAACCACATGAGAGGCTGAAACAAAAACATCTTAAGATGCTTGTGTCTGATAAAGAGCAGTTGTTGCCAGTTGGTACTAATGACGCCTGCAACAGGAACATTCAGATTACAGTGAGAGAGGGGGGCAAAAGAAATGTTCAAGGTGTCCATTTTTTTAAATTAAGAGCAAAGACGGAAAAGTCTAAAATAAAGCTATCTAAGGTTATAATAAAAAATAAAAAACTAAATCAGACATATGGAAATAAAAATACAAATTCAAATTTAAGCCAGCAAAAATGAGAATAAATTAAAATAAACCAACAAAAATCACATTCAAAAAAGTTCTACATTTAAACCTTTAAAGGTGATAGTATATTTGTCATAGATTTTTCTTCAAATTTTTACGCAGCTCAAGAAACAGAGTCTTCCACACGGATGGCATAGTGCTTTTGGCGGCATGAAACACTGCAGGGAGACAGTCTGCGTTAAGTCTAGCACCGGTGTCGCACACATGAGTGGGTCTGCTGACATGAGGCACCCAGCCTCACCAACCTGGTCGGAAGTGCTGCGCGGAGCAGAAAACAATGAAAAATGGTGGCACACAAGGTCCCCGCAATCCTGGACTGATCCTTTTTCTTCACATACGGAGTGCTTTGCTGGACAGCTGAAGAAGCAGCCTCTCAGAAATACATTCGGCTTATTGGCAGACGGACATCAGGAGACAAGTAAAGAGCGCATGCTTGGGCGATGATCATCTGATCTCAGTTTACTTACTGTCAGCAGAGCTGTATGATAGGGACAAATTCACCAGAAGACTTGGTTCTTTTAATCTGTGTGTGTTTTGCCATCATTTCCTAGCTAGATTTTTGCTATACATTCATAATTATGGCATCTTCAGTAAATTTTGTTTACAAGGCAGTCAATAGGCGTCAAGCCTGAAGAAACTGGCCTGACGAATTTATATGTTGGCAAAGGCTCCAGGGGACACGGACAATGACCCAAGGAAGATTTGTTGAGTTGAAGGAGCCGATGGAGGTGGAACAACGCAGATGGACTAGTGACAAGTTCAAGTAAGTTCAGACATGTTCCACAACATGGACAGAAACCAAGGTCCTCACATCCTGAGGTGCTACTGGCACTTACAACATTCAATATGCTCCTTCATACGTTGGGAGAATGGGGGGGGGGGGGGGGGGGGGGGGGTGTCTCAGATTTCATGATGTGGCCATGTCACTTCCTCCTCACTCCATCCTCAGGATCTCTCTGCTGCTTTATGAGCCTCTCGATCTCGGCCCCAAGTGTCTGGAGATTCTCCTGTTGAAGAGAGTAAAATCTTTTAGACTGCTTTTTTTAAATATATTTCTACAAAGAAATAATCTAGAAAGAGCTCTGCATTGTCTTTCTTTTGTGTTTACCCTGCTATATTTTGATATTAATGAAGGTTGAGGTTGTGTTTATTTATTTATTCGTTTATTAAAACAGGACAGTGCATATTGATGAATACTGAGTACATGAGTACTCAGTGTACTGCTGCTAAATTTTATCCGTAGTCCCCAAACAATAAAACATCTGACATAGAAAGTCCATAAAAACAGAGGACCGATAGATAACAAAATAAGTAGATGTACATGATTGCAGGAGGATTGGACATGATTGGTTGAGTTATAAAACATGTACACACGCTCAGACTAGATGATTACTTTACCCAGACTGAGCATGGTTACATGATTGCACACTGACTACATTATTCCACACGTACCGGCCATAGACATTCACACACGTTTGACAATTTCAGCATGCAGCCATCGTGACATGAGACATGTTTTGGACAGAAATAATTGGGGAAGATAGGTTAAGCCTTTGGTATAATTAGTTTTTCACTACGTAATCAAACCAAAGGAGGAAATTAGACTAATCTATATAAAATCAAATGGACCAGCAAGAAATCAATAAGCTATATACACAACACAACTTGATATTCCCTTCATCAATTGCTGTGCAAATCAATACATTTTAAATCAACAACAAATCCAACCACTGTAATAAGAGAGAGATTCTTGTAGTGACAAATCAACATAGTGTTACTCAGCTCATTATTATATTATGGTCACTCTCACTCAGAATTCACTTTTTCCATTGACAACACTCTGATGAATCTGCTGCATCCAGCACAAACTGGCAGAAAGACAAAATTAGCATCTTGACAGTGGTCATGGTGGAGAGTTTAGCAGATGAGGCAGATATTTCCCACAGGAGGCAAGGAAAACTTTGCTCTGTGCTGATTCTCTTCTACTACAACTGGTTACATCCATCAAAGTCAAACTGAGACAACAGCTTCCCATGCAGCAATAAAATATATGTAAATATAAGTAAATCAAAGGCAAACGTACCAATATAAATACAAAGGGCAAAGTGGGACGAATGAAACATAGGAGTAAATGTTTACAAGATAAATGTGGGAAATGTACATGAGTGGAAATTAATTGTGCTTCACTTTCTTACGTTACAGCGAACCACTAGGAGAAATCACCTCAAGACGTGCTGCTGCTGTAAACTGAGAGCTGAGAGGTGGAACACATTCATTCCTTTAATACCAACACATCAGAAAAATGTAATTTAATTAAATCACCTAACAGGCCCTAAGGTAGAGAAGCTGGGCAAAGCTTACAGTACCCAAACACACGGGAGGAGTGTGGATACACACTGTGAACACAGGCTTATACTCACTATCCAGATTATGGACTAGTAAGGAAGAAAAACACACAACTCCATTACAGCGGGGTCACCGTTTCCTTACTTAGCAGCAGCATCAATAATTCAGGTTCTGAATTAGACCACAAATTCCAAACATGTCATCTCTGTCAAAACGGAGATGGTTGACAGACAACCTGACGTGCACACTGTCCTGACAGGACTGTCAGTCTGTCAGATGAAACTAAAGGTTACATTACGTGGGTGACTTTAAAGATTTGAGAGATACAACCCAAATGTCAGACGAAGCTCAGTCAGCAAAAGGTAGAGTATGGTCTGACATCTCCTGCGTCCTGATTTCACTCTTTTATCCACACCTACAACGTCACATTGCTTGCGCACGGTTGTCGTTCATGTAAAACTGTTCAAGTGACAATATTACTCTCACTTTCTGCTGTCAAATCTCTGGGTAAGATCAGGTGAAAGTCGAATAGTGGATACCCCCAGCAGCATGAAGTATAAAGTATAGCTTTCTAGTATAAATGACTTTGAAGGGAAGATTAACAGCTGCTTCTGCAGGAAGGAGTACGCTGGTCTTTGATACCTGAGCATCATTACCATGAAGGACGTAAGAACTGAAAGAGGTTCTTCATCAGTATTCTGCACGAATAGTTTGCAGTCTGTGTGAAAGTGCTACAGTGGAGGCACCCGGGGATGCTGCGCTCTCCTGGGCCGCTGCAGGTGTGAGGACTTAAAAGGAAATGAGCATAAAGTTCGCAGAATAGAAAAAAATACCTAATTGCTAGGTGTCCTTGGCTAATGTATGCAGAGGGACACTAACATGTCATTAAATACAATATTACACAACATTTTAGATGCATGTACAAAAAGCTAGATGGAAGTTCTTGAACAAAACACGTGAAGGTAGAACATATGTAAACCCACACTCACACACTATGCAATGAGAGCAAAGAAAGTGTTGTACTGACAGCAGGCATAAATTATAAGTACTGCTGTGCATTGCACTTCTAATTTACGTGTGCAATATCATATCAGGCTGTGACCTCAGAACAACACACACCAGCAGATTTGACTGAAAGTGTTTTTTTGTTTTTTTCCCTTATGGTGATGTCAGTGTCCGGACACTTTGATAGTCGAGCTGCATCAGGCTGTGTAGCCCAAAGGTGGAGCACAGCACAGTCACCACCAATTAATTATCCACTCAGGTCATCAAAGCTTAAACAATTATGCACCCGCTGCAAATTACAGTGTTTTGCAGGGAACTGCACACATCATCAGTATCATCAGTGCGTGAGGGACAGTTTTCCTGCAGGGGGAGGCTTACCTTCAGAGTAATGTTCTTCAGCAGTGTGTCCTCCAACACAGCCTGCAGCTTCCTGTTGATCTCCAGCGACAGATCCAGGGTCAGCCCGCTGTCCGCTGGGTGGGAGGTGTAAAGCGAGGCCATAATGCCCCCCCGCCGGCTCAGGTGGGCCTTGTTAATGTCGGACGCCTCCGATGAGAGGGCCCCTGTCTCCTCTCTTAGCACATAGCTCTGGATAATTCTGTGGGGAGGAAAAGGAAGAGATGATTAAAAACTGTGTTCTCCAAAATAAAAAAGGAGGGGACGCGGAGTGAACGCGTAGTATCGGCTGGAGACTGTTGAGCAAAGAAAATTGAGAAAGAGGGATTTACAGGTGGGAGCATGAAGAGCTCCTACAGAGCAATAAAACTGTTCCCAGCAGCAACAGCAAAGGACGGTACCAGAATAGTAATTCCAGTGGGATGCCTTATTGAACTCATGGGCACAGGGTATATCCAGTCATAGCTAGAGAGATTATTACTGTGTTACCAGTCAAAGAAGGAAATGAAAACAGTGGTATTAGAATGGGCAGCCAGGATTCAGTTGGGTCATTTCATGCCAACCACCCCAGTTCATGCCATGGATTTTCTTGGGTAAAAAGAATCCATTTAAATTTCTATTAAATTCATGGAACCTTGCAAAATGCATTTTTTGTTATGAATTTTTGAAAGTTTGTCCATGCATCTCGAAGATATTTGGTCCTGCATAGACAGCAGAGTGCCACAGAGGTTGCTAATTATAGCTTTGAATCTTTGTCTACAGTGAATATAAGTCTCCCATAAAAAAAAGATTCAAGGAAATAAAAATAATCCCTGGGAAAATATATCAAATAACTTCCAGATGTGATAGGACTGTACTGTAATACTACACTGGTTGCAAGAAAGTGAAAAGACGTTCATTTTTGAAATGAGTCTGATTAATCCATATTTTTATGGGTAAAAAATATTTATATTTATCAGTTTGAGCAGAAAATTAAAAAAAAAAACAATTGGTGAGGTTTGGAATAGACATACAAGGTATCACAAAAACAGTAAAATTTAGGTCGGGGGGCAAAATCCAATAACTCAGATATAGGAGTAAATCAATAAGATTATGCAACATCCCATGAATTTAATAGAAGTTTGTTTTTTAAGGAAATTCATGTCATGACATTAAGTGGGAACTCCAAGGTGAATGACGCAATTAATGAGTGTGTGAAAGGGACATAAATCTTCATGGTCATTATTCTCATTTCAAAAACAGTAAGGTGTCCAGGTTAAACTACATTTGCGTCAAAGAGCTGGAGAGAAGATTATTCATAAGTTCAGCATTTCCTGTCGTCCAATTTTCCCAGCGCAGCTTAGAAAACACTGACTAGGGTAAAACAGAGAGCTGTCATTGTGATTCAAATCCATTACTGCCTCCCACGTCACTATCTGTCTCTTAATATGCAAGAGAAGGAGAAAACAATACAACGCACTATTACATGCAAAAGGAGATGGTTAAGGTTATTAAGTGTTTGAAACTCATTCATAAACATTTCTTCTCCACATTCTCTACTGCATGGACTAAAGATAAATGAGACATGAAGAGGGTCGAAACTAGAAAGGCTTTGCAAATGCATCTGTATTCTTAATCTTCTCTTAAGATATGGAGTGTGTGTATGTGTGTAGGTGAAGAGCATTGTGGAGCGACCTACAGAGAAGGTCAACAACCTCTTAAGATGGGCGACTAATCAATACTAACCCTGCTCTCTACCCAGCAGCCATATACCTGAAGCACTATTATGAAACGCAGACAACATTCAGGTCCATACGGTTCACTGTTCAGTCCAGATTCAATGTGTGTCTGAGGGTTTTTTGAAGCAGGATGAGCTCTGTGCAAAGGGACGTTCCTGACCATTCAGTGAGACTCTGCAGAAATATTTTCTCACAATAAAAATGAGTTTATTTAAACAGAGTCAGAATCCCTAGAAGGTTCTCTGGAGGCGAACATCTAATTCTGAAAATTCTACCACAAAAACATAAACTACTACTGCTACTACTGTGCATCATGATCTAGTTATCAATCATGGAAAAAAGATACTTAAAACCAGACCAGGAATAAATACCATAAATACCACAAATGAAAATAAATGGATAAACAATTAGCGTGCTACATCCTTTCTGTGCTGCACTCTGGTCATGAATCTTTATGTGCAAAAAACAGAGCTCCACTGTGCAACTTTGTGAGACAAAGAATCAATAACTTTAAGGGTCCAATCTAGACAATTACACTGACTTTCAGGCGGTCTCTTAAAATATTAAGTACAAAGATTTTATATGGGACAGTCTTTTACTGGGGACAAAGTGACGATAAAGGAGACTGCTGTTCAAATATTCCTGTTAATTCAAATGAGCATGTTGTGACAGAAATCTTTGAGAGGTTAAAAACATGCCAGTGACTTCTGTTTAAGACATTTCATCTTGTACCATACATGAAGTGGTCAATGCCAAGATAAATAGATAAAGTTGTTGTTGTGGTGAGGTTGGGACACCTGGGTCTCAAATCACCTTAAAATGCAGAGCGATTATCATCATTTTACTTTCAATGAGGAATTAGATGACCTCTTTGATGATGACTTAATCAGAAATCATTTTGTGTTTTTTAGAGAAGTTCTTCTCGTACTCAGTATTGGTTCTCATTTGCAGTCTGTTCTGTCTTTCACAGAAGTCAACACAATATCTATGCACTACATGAATCTAAAACTGCACAGTGCAATGCACGTATTCCAAAACTAACAAAGCAAATAAGCCTATGGTGCAAAAAAACTGAAGCTATGTCAGCACTACAAAGAAGCAGTCATCATAAATCATTCCCATCCCCACACATACACACACATTAACACCTGGGCTCACACAGACATAAAATGAGACTTACCTCTGACTAGACTTGCAAGGGTCCATATTTGGACCCCACTTCCATCACGACAGTGTTTAGTAAAAACAAAAAAGTGACAGAAATTAAAGATGTGGCCACAATGTGTGCTGAATGGCATGCACGGGTCGGCGGAGAGGGCAGGGAAGTAAGCAAGACAACGACTTTTGCTCTTGGATTTGGGAGTGAACGTGTCCTTACTTTCCAGCTGACCGAGAGTGAGCAATGAGGGCTGCAAGTCAAGCATGCATGAAGTGAGGGTGGCAATTCTGGCTGCAGCACAGCTCTCAATACAAAGACTGGCTCTCAAACCTTGAGCCCAAAAAGTTGCAAGACAGGGAGAGAGGATGCAGAGATAAAGATGTAGTGTGAAAGCCAGGTTTTATCTGTACCACACAGGCTAAAGTCACCAGGCCATTGCTTAAATAAGACATTTGTCTTAGCAATTTTTTTGCCTGGTTAAATAAAGGTTGATGATGATAAATTTAAAGACAACTAATGGAGATTTTTTGGTCACAACATGTACAAATGCACATGCTTGATGAATGTAGATACTCATATTCAGATCTACGTGAATCTGAACAAATCTTCTGCACTGTTCACAAAACATCACAGGCACTGGCTTACCGACCAACTAAAAATAAAGCAAAAAATGAACAGGCATGAGAGGTAGGGGGGCAAAAAGTCCACATGACCTAAAAAAGGATCCATTATAATATATCTTAACACATTCAGCAGGTGTGGATCCTCGGCCGCCTGCAACAGATTTTACATCGCTTTGATTTGCAGTTTGTATTGATCACACCCTTAACGGAGTGAAAAGGATGCTCTCCAGATAAACGGCCTCCTACACCTCCTACACAGGAGCACACGCCTCCTGCTTTGTTCTTTGTTCTCATCTGCTTTTCCATCATCATTTTAATTCAAGTCACATGAATGGACCATTTAGACTTAATAGTCATAATAACCAGGTGTGGGGGCTGAAGGACAGACATCATTGCCCTTGAAGGATGATGCTGCAATTCAGCAGTTTTTTTTTTTTAGCTCATTTCCTTCAAATCACATACACTGTTTGAACACTGCAGCCAATGACCCATGTTTGACTTCGCAGCAGCACTCTGGGAACATAATATATGAAATACAAACAAAAAAGAGGTGATGATGTTCACTGTGATGATTAACTGATGAAGTGTAGTGAATGGGAATGAATTGTTGCACGACAGGTGAGGGGAAAATAAATAAATAAAACTAATTATGTAGCAATAACATTGTGAACTGGGAGGAGCTGCTGACTCTGGAAATATATTTCCCCATTGCAAATATGCATTAAAATGCCTTTTTAAATCCTAAATGCCACACGACGCAGACTCTCCTGAGTAATGTTACAACCCTGCAGGTTTATAATGTGGCTGGAAGCTGTGCCATTTCCATTAGTTTGGAATAGCCCAGTGCTAAACTAAATCCTGCAACACCCTTAATTGTCCGCTGATGTTGCAAAAGAGAACAGGCTGGTCAGAGTTGTGAATGGATGAGAGCTGCAGCAAGTTCTTGAACTGCAGATTGTGTCAGTTTGCTAAACAGCATATTCTGTAGGTTAACATCTTGGTTAGCGCTGCATTGACGGTTAGCTTAACCCTTTTAAGCTTTCAAATGGGATGTTTAGTCCAATTCCTCATCCTATGCTTTTATGTACACAAGCTTTAACCTCACTGATATAATTAGATTTTTCCAGTGCAATTGCTCAATGATGATTCAAGCTGTAGAGGTGATCCAACTGTCTGGGACTTTTGCTTCCAGGACCAGCAGTACCCATAAACGCTCCTCCCAATTTTCAACTCCATATACTTATACTACACAATATATTAAAGTACTAAAGTATTAGAGTATTAAATCTATGCGATCGTTATAAGTCCATGAGCTAAAAATTCAAAACACTGCCGTCGTATAAGAGAGGGGTGTGAATGTGCTAACGGTAATCAAAACTTAGCCTACTGAATTTCCCCCATTAACTGTCCTTTGTCAGAGACCCACTAAGCTTCTGCTTCTATATCTCCGTCTCTTTATTCATCACCTGCTTCAGGCTCACAGTATCTCGCCAGTGTTCACCAGGCTGTCCTGGAGGGATAGGGACAGAAAGGCAAAAAGGACAAATTCACATCTCACATCGACATCCTGGGTAGCGTAACACCCCCCGCTTAGCTGAGATTTTACAGAGCTAAATTTAGACTGGCAACCGTGGGATTCGTCCTCAATTTTAACTCTTGAATTTAGGTTGAGGCTAATGGATTCAATCCAAGTGTACAGCTGGGAAACAAATGAGAAGAAGAAAAAAAGAGACGATCCAAGTAGAATCAACTCAGATGGCTCGATGTCTCTGAGCACTGTTCATAACCACTGGCAAACGGTATGAGAGCCGGTGTGGTGCAAAAACTTTAATGAACTGAATGGAGTGATCTTTACTGATCAATGAACAAGATTTCATTCATTTTATTCATGTGAGATTATATAATGTAAAAAAATTCATATTCACACCCTGTTTTATCTTGGCATTGGTCCGCGATCCACTTCAAGGCCTAAACTATACATGAAGTGGTGTTGTGATTAAGATAGCACAAAACGTCCTTCACACTGTCTCTTTAGTTTAGGTGATACCCATGAATATGGATGGATTATCATTAAGGATCCATACGGAGGCGTTGCCCCCCCCATCCCATTGACTCGACTATAAATAGCTCCACATGAAGTTTGTCACGAATCAGAAGTGCAACGCTTGCATGAGTTGGAATCTAAAGATGAGACAGAGAAGGAGGTAGGGAGCCATAAACTCTGTGCTTAAGCGTATACTGCCTGTCAAGGTCAGCGGGTGTCCCATATACAACCAGGACTGAGGTATAGTGTCCTTCAATATGTGCTGAAATATAAAGAAAATGTTCCACTTTATCCGCGACACAGTTCTTGCCAGTGCCAAGAGCTGTTTAACACATGCAGCTAAGAAAATATACACTTTGCATCAAGTAATTGTTGTTGTTACATTTTTTTCCCTTCCACACCTTCACACAGCTGCAGGAAATTGCTCGCACTCCTATTCTACACTGGAGTGACTCCTGATGACACATGAGAGCCCACAGGATGTTTAAAGGTACCTGGATATGAAGCACTTACTGTAGTTAGTACTTGACCTGTGTAAGAGTACTGGAGTAGTAGTGGAGCATCCCGAGTGTGCCCCAGAGGATTTTCTCATTAGTTCATTCTTAGTGGCTGCTGGTTGTGGCTTGTTCTTGTGAATGTGCTACACAAGTACTGAGATTCTTACTGATCTACTGTTGCATTAAAACTGCTGGAGGTTTAAGATGGGGAAACACTGTAGCAGACGTTTCAGGTTTGTGAGGTTTTCTAGTATTTGCATTGGAAGTGCTGTCGTGTTGCTTGAGTACATCCCACCACCCACTGCACCACAAAATCCAAACACTTTGTGCTCTATGGTTAAACTACCGTAAAAAAGAAAAAAGAAAAAAGAAAAAAAAAAAACAGGTTCCCACCACCTCTCTTTCCCTGCTCTCTGTGCTTTGGCCCGTGCCACTCACTTGGTCTTTTTTCGGATCTCTTCCACCAGTTGCTTGATGTGATCTTCCATGAACTCAATTTTTTCCTGCTTGCGAGCCAGGGCCTTTTGCAGACGGACAATGCGCTCCACGAGCACAGCCTTGTCCACCTCTGGGAAGCTGTCCACGACCACGACTGAAGGACCTGACATGCTTTCCGGCGACCGCTCTTCAACGCCACTGCTCCCACCGTGACGTGCGTTCAAGGAGCCTGGGAAATGAAGGCGGATAGAGACAGAGATTAATAACAGAGAAAACTGCTTATTTTAGGTCTTGTCACAACTAACTGTGGCCTTTATGTGAAATTTCCACAAGATATAATTTGTATTCTTTTACCCTCTCCCATTATGTTGAATTAAGTAAATGAACACTACCTTCTTTCTAGATTTAGATTCATCCCACCAACCAATACACCAACCACACCCTTTTTAATGACATTACTACAGTATGTGTCAAATACTAACCAAATCCTGGAGTAGTACCTGAGGAGCTAGAGCGACTGCCCATACTGCTGGCATCCCGGTCACAGCCTCCATTCTCAACCTGCTCCAGCCTCTTACGGGCTGCAGAAGAAGAACAAATAAAGATCTATCAACTGGCAAAAGAACACACTGATACCAAAAAATCTGTGTGACGTAGAAATTTGAATCACTTATATCATTAGCTGAATTCGGCAAATTCAAATTAAAAAAAAAAAAAATCCTTTTCTTTAGTACAATAAGCTGTAAAAGACTGAAATGAGGAAATGTCTTCAATTGTTAAACAGACTTATTATTGAAATGTCAGAGGACTCAATTTATATTGTATCTCTTACTCATTTATCATAAACTCATATCAAAACAAGCCTTGATTGAGCAAAAAGCAAAACAGAGATTCTGACTTTGAAAATTTCATGCACAGTTAATTTTTGCTTCACTATAGAAGTTTTTCAAACAAGGCAGAAGCCCTCAAGAAGACACAGTGAAAGTCAAAGCCAAGCATCACTGCTCAACTGAAGTCTGTGAGTTTCCCTCTGTGAAGGTGTCTACCTGAATAAATGTGGTGTTGCTTTTGAAGAAGACTGATTGCTCAGCAAACCTTGCAACCGTGCATAAACAAAAGGCCTGAAAATGACTTCAATGTAGTCATAAAGTTTAAGTACAAAACTGATGAATGATCACAGGCGGTCTTCTGCATACATGATGATAGCACTGAACTTCATGCTTTCCAGAGGTGTGTCCACAGAACAAAGCAGGGGAGTGTGGCTCACTATACATGGTATAATCCAAGCTCAGCATGAAAGAAACACTGGCGCCTATCTGAACACACCCATCTTTCTTGTTTCTTATCACCTGAACATTCCCCTCTCAAGCTGCTCGTGTAGTCTGACGTTTCATCCTGAGTGTACTTATGACATATTATGTCTTTATGTCTTACCTCGAACCTCACAGCTGAAATAAAATACTTTTTATAGTAATCCTGTCATAATATTTTTTACAAATCAGCTGCTTTCCTAAAAAAACACGCCGAATGATAAATCTAGACCAATACCAATATGTTCACTTACTATAAGGTACAGGTAGCATCACTTTCATAATGTGCTGACCCTGGATAAAGGCTTTGATGTCTCTTAATAGCACGCACTTTCACTTTGTATTTGTTTGTAAAAATTACTTCTCCTTGGATGTATCAAACACACCATTGTACTGTATATACTCTCTTCAATTTACAATGGATTTCTACCTGTACTGTACAGACGTATTATAGAAATCAATAACCCATGTTTATTGATAGATATCTTCCATAAAGGCTAAAGATTTTGCTACCTCCTCCCTTGTCTACATGGTTCTGGACCATAATGGAGCAGCATGAATATCTGATGGTTTCCGGACCTTGTGTTAGTTGTTTTGTCAGGTCCTTGATGTTGGCAGCTTGTTTCCTTTTTTGTGTCACCAGCTCGTCTCTTAGCTCTTCAACTCTGGTTTTCAGTTGTGCCACCTCTGCCTGCAGTGCTGTACGCGCCTCCTGCAAGCCCTGCACCTCCTGCTGCCTCAGCACCTCTTCCTGCTTCAGCTGCCGTGACTGCACGATTAGTGGAGAGAAATGAGAAAGAAATGAGATCAATAATGCATCAACAGCACTGACAGAGCGCTAAGATGTTGTGACAATGGCTGCTTGTACAAAAAAACAAAATCCAAACACGGTCATTCCCCAACCTTGTCATCCAGGAGCCTGCTGGTCTCTTCCTGCTTTGCTTGGAGCTCGGTGAAGCTGCTGGTGAGCTGATCCAGCTGAGACTGTAGTGCGTTGCTCTCTGACTGGAGCTGGGCGTTCTTGCTGCTCAACTTCTCGGTGAAGCCCAGTAACTCAGCTTCACGCTCCCTGCTGCCTTGTACATCACGCTGGAGGTCGGCCATCTGGTTGGTCTGGCCGTCCACTTCCTCCCGAAGAGACGTGATCTCCTGTGCGTCACTGTGTGGAGAAAAAGAAATTTGACATGTTAATAAAGACAAGACAGCAGCTCATGTTAATTAGACATTCACTTAAGAACTTCCCTGTGTGCGAAATTCATACTATTAAGGATATATTAATATTATATAAATATATCATTTGTAAACACATCATTGACACAAACAATACAACAATAAGTTACAAACAGCTGATTTTAAGACAGGAATGCTTGAAACACAAGTACATATTAAATTGAACCCAGATGTTGCATGTAATCAGTGACAAATTCAATAAGCTTGTTGTTATCTACATTCATAAGGACTACTTGCAATGAATGGCACAGTCTTCACTGACAGTGATGTTGTTTATGGACTAAAGAAGTGATGGCACAAACTTATTTTGCTCTTGCCAATAACTAAAAACGTTGGTGCTTGTGGAGGATAAAAAAAAAAAAACTTTTTGCAGCTAAAAATGAAAGCCAGGACAAAAAAGAAAAAAGAAAAAAAAAATTGAGAAGCTTTTGCATAAATCAATTTGGGTCGGCGCCACCTACTTATGGCACTCTGGCAGACGCAGAAAGCAGCATTTCAAAAAGTGGAGAAGTTTCTCTGTCAAGTCATCTGCACATGGCCAGCAGAGCCACAAACCCACAGAGGGACCTGAGTCCCTTTCTGCCCCGTGTGCTATATCCATCCCTGGCCTATCTTTAAACGCTCTGTTAAGATACTTTGGAGAAAAAAAACTAATAAAAAAAGGGGACAAGAACTACATCATAACCTGCACAGTTGTATTAAACCCACTTCTGTCTGAATGGTGATAAAAGAAGCATTGAAACCACCACCACACCATCCTCAAATGTCAGGAAGAATATCTTTAAAACACACAATGTATATTTTAGCTGATCTGAGTAACTCACTGACATTTGAAAATAAGTGCTTCCACGTCATATTGTCTTTTCCCAAAATGCAGTGGGGCTACTGAGTCCTCTGTTATCAACACACCAACAAGCAACAACAATGATTAAGTGTTATCAAGTGTTGCTGTGGTTGTAATCGAGCTTGTTAGCTGGACTGGTTTGCCTGCCATATTTCTGTGCTGGCAGTCTTTAGATTCAGTCCTGGAGCCTACAATGTTTCTGGACTAGGATTTTCTAGGAACAGTGGAAAACTCAAGACACTGAAATTTATGGCTAGAGCATGATCAAATTCAGTAACACTACAGTGACAGATTTTTATTTGTAAATGCTTACATTTACAGCAAATTGAAGCTGTACTCAGCAGCACTTTTCTTTTTAGGAAATTACAAGTGTTACTTATTGCAGCAGAAAAACAACCCAGCACCACTAAATGAGAAAACTAAGATGTGACGGGGCAACACTTAAAAATGACTGTGCAAATGAATGATCCCATAGTCATTTCCTTCTGCTTTTGGACATGCAGTACTGTCCTATGGTGTGTACTATTGATTTTACTCTTCAGTTAGCTTTTACTGTAAGCACTGTTCCTACATGATTAGTGTGTGCGCGTGTGCGTGTGTACCGTTCATGCTGCTCCTGGAGCGCCGTGATCTCGTCCAGCTTTTCTCTCTGCCGGCCGATCTCAGCTTTCTGCCTGTTGATGATCTCCCTGTACTTGTTCAGCTCGTCCTCCCAGCGTGGACGCTCGTCCTCCAAACACTTTAACTACACAACAACAACAACCACTTATTGAGCTGAAGGCCTGCTGATATCATTCACACACGGATGGTGAAGCACTTATCTGTATAACAAACCTTGGTGCGTAGTGTATCCAGCTCATCCATGCCTTCTTTGTAAGTCCTCTTCAGGTCGTCCAGCTCTTTGGCCTTCACTCTGTGTACCTGCCAAATGCATTGAGGTCTACATTAGATATTTACCCATTATTATGCATTTTCCTTTGAGCCCACTATAAGCTGTTTCTGTCTCTAATCTCTAAATCGTGATTATAGAAGCAGCAGACCTAAAACTAAAAAAGGTTTTCCGTCTGCCAGTTCAAATTATGATTAAAAAAACAATTAATATCCATTGCCAGTTCAACTCAGTGGTTTTACACATCAACTTAAACCTCAGTCACACTTAATGGAACACATTTCTTCTTAATGAAAAATCTTACAGTAGCATCATTTCACTGTAGATGCATTTCCTGGAAATCTGAGTGTTGCATTCATTAAAGTTATTTTGCTCATGCACTCATTAAGCGTGTGAAAGCAAAGCTTAATAATGTTTCGTCTCATGTTTTTAAACAAAACCATTAATGGCACTAGAGCTCGTCAACTTTTCCGAGAAGCTATTAGCAGCCCATGGTATCCAGGACAACAAGTCAGTAAAGGAGATGCCTGCGAAATTCACCATCCATTTCCTAAATTCATCCCTTCAGCGTCGTGATGTAAACTCAGTTGGTTGATCTGTGATGTTTATGACCGAGCTGCATCTTTACTCGAGCAAAACACACACACTAAAGTAAACAAAGGCATGGACTAATCAGCTCATCAGCAGGGTTTACATGTGCCAAAAGTGATGTTCTGGCACAATAGTATGAGTGTATATATTTGCAACAAAATGTATGTCACGATATTGAAATCTCAGTTAGAGAAATTTGTCAAAATTCAGATGTAAATTCAGCATCTTACATCTTAAAAAATTTCATTACAATATTATAACATTTTATGGCTTATAAACACCTTGGAGAGATAAACCAAACTGTGGAATGATGGCAGGAAATGGGTGATGTCTTCTGGGTTGTTGTTAATATGCACAGCATCATATTGATTATTTCTAGGTCACTTATTTTTAAAGCGAGGTTCCCCTCAGAATGGGTCAGAGAGAAAAACAGGCCATTGTGTTTGGAGTGAGTCCATGTCTGTGCCTGTGTGCATGCGTGTCTTTCTGCAGAGTCCATGTGCCAATTCGTTACTCATCCCTAGTTAAGACAATTACACCTCTCAAACTAATGACCACAGCTGAAAATAAACATTTTTACTAGAAAGGCTGGCATTAATGCCATCAATAAAAGGCTGAATAATGGCCTGGCAGAGCAGAATGTATATGTAATTCAGAATTGAGAACAAACGTGTATTACAGTTTAGTGGGTATTTCTGGTGGACTGTCACATACAGTAGATAAAAATAAATAGAAAACAATAAGCATATAAACTACTCATGTTATGGTATTGTTGCTTTGCTTCATATTGTGGAAATTAGACATGTTTGTATGTTTGCACAGTGGTCGTCACCTCTAGTTGGTCGGTCTGCTCCTGTCTGTGTTTCTCCAGCTCTCCTTTGGTCTCTCTCAGTTTAGCATCCAGCTCGTTGGACTTGAGCTCCTCTGATTCCTGGAAGACGTGGGGGTTATAAGATTGTTAAAAAAAAAAGATAAGGTAAAGTACGTATAGCTGGGTGATGGGGAGAGTTCAATGGCTGAGAGAACAGCAGAGTTATATGGAGAAGACTAGTTTGATAATAACAATGAGGCACCAACTCACGATCAGAATAAAGATCTCAGGTGTTAATTTTTATTTTCTCTCTCTTTAATGTGTATATTACAGGATAATTTCCTTTTTTAATATGGATAAAAATACATATTGCTAAGATTTGATATATGCCTTTGTTTTGGGGGGAATTTAATGGAATGAGTTGTTTTTATCTGGATGTCTTGTGTGACTATACGCTGCCAACGAATCACACTGCCAGCGTTGTTTATATATTCTGTGACACACTAGCAATGAAACAGCGGAAGCTGAAACTACACTCGAACCACACAGAGAGAAAACATAGGCAGCTCTTTACTACCATCATAAGGTACAAATGAAAACTGCCATTCTCCTGCAGCAGATCATCATCAATCGTGTTTATGTAAATTTAAATTTGCACACTAAACCGTATCTTCACATTTAATTTTTGATCATCTATGACCAGTTGGTTGAGAGTTAACCAATTGATTGCAGCCAATAATAAAAATACTGATTAGCACACAAATTAATCCATATCCTTACTCAGTCAAAAACCCCACACCCAGACAGATATTCTCTCTTTGCTTAACATCCTTGGTCATGAACAAACTGATACTCCTACGTCACAACTATCACAGACCTGGTATGTTCGGATCATGTCCTGGCAGTTCTTGCGGATCTGTTCGGTCTCCTCTTTGGCCTGGGCCAGCTTAGATGTGGTCTCTCTCAGTTTGTCTTTAGTTTCCTGCACACACAGAAACATAAGCATGGCTTTGTAAGTGTAAATCTAAAAGACAGGGCATTTCTCTTCCAACCAAAGCCTCCACTGTCTTCTTTTACAAGCAAATACACATGTGCAGACAGAGTGATTTATACAGACATCAACCACACAAACAGCCACAGAGACAAAGTCAGCTGCAGTGGCCTTGAGCGACTACGGGCGTTTTGCTTTCTTTCTATCTGTTTATAGTTGTGCATTTGCTCGGAGGCGCTTGAAAATAAAACCCATTATTTTGTAATAGAAATTTTCAAAAATAGCTAAAGTGCTAATGATGATTTCCTTGCAGGATCATTACTGTACCATTTTCACCTCTTTTCATTTCACCCCCCTCAATCAAGAGGCCCATCTAATCATGTTTTTTTCATGGGGTGGCTGCAGATGAAATGACTGAAGGGAATGTTGTTTGTGTCCTGGAAATATAAAACAGGCGCACATGTTTGATAAACAACAGGGGTGGTGAATGAAGGAAATCTACATTAACCTGTACAGTAACAAGTATGTTGTTACAAATTCATTTGTTATACACTGTAAACTGGAGCTGCAACAACTTCACATATTCAGCATACAGTATTTGCCATGTAAATGTTAAGCTGTTTGCATTTAGCATATCATTTGATTAAAATTTGAATACCCCATGTTCAGGTGTTTTTTCTGATATGTTAAATAAAATAATATTTCCTATTCTAATGCCAAGGCTGGAGAGATAATTACCACAGTTGCATTACCTTGTGTGAGTCCGCCTCACTCTTCAGTTTGTTCTGGGCCCATTTGACCTTGATAAGATGCGAGTTGATCTCCTCCTTCAACTTTTCCCCCTCTCGGGTCAACCTGCCAACCTCACCATCCTGTGGGGAGAGGGGGTTAAGTGAAGCAGGAATAATACAGGACTGAGTTACTTGTATAACGTGACTAAACGTTTTCCCCTTGCTTGTGTCTGAATATTTATACAGTGCAGAGAGGACATATTTCAAGTAGGACGTCCATTTAATGTAACAAAACTAACCAGCATGATTAAGACTACAAGCAAGCCTGAACATGATAAACAAAGCACAAAATAATGAGTGGAACAGCTTTATAATGTTTATACTATTTCTAAATTGATGAATGCATTAAGCTCAAGCAGATACATCAAAACTTGTTTTACCTTAGCATCATACAGCTGCTGTAGTCGGCCTTTGTCCTGAGCCAGCTGGTTTCCTCTGAGCGCCTGGCGGTCCACTTCCTTGGTGGCTTCCCTCAGCTTTTTCTCCAAACCCTCTTTGTCCCGTCTGAGGTCGAGGGCCTCTTTTTCTCCTCGCACATACTTCATCACCATGGCCTCCTTCTCCTGACGTGCCTCCTCGCACTTCTTGTTTGCCTGTGGTAGTTGTTGATATGATAAGACAGGTTTAGAGCATTTCCCACACTTCAGCCACTCAGCTGTTTATACTGTCAGGCTGAAAACAAGACCAGAGGAGAGTGACAGTTCCCTGGGAGTCCTTAAAAGGAAACTGCTGAGGAAAAGATGCATAGTTTACTCTGGCAAGTCTGCTGACAACTTCAACCTGGAGTGGCACGAGTGATGAAACATGAGCAGCTGGATGAAAAGTTAGAACTGCTGACATACTGTATTGTCAGTCCATCCATCTTTACAAACAGCGCTGACATGGTTTCTCTTGGCAGTGATAGCACAAATCCAACTGCCACATTTCACTGTCAGTGCAATAATAAAGTCTGTTATTCTAAGATGCACCTATATTAAAATGTCAATACTTACTACTGTGGCAACAATTATTATTATTCTCATTTATTAATTTGTAGACTATTTTCAATTGACTGTTTTTTTTAATAAAAAAAGTCAGAAAAGTATGAAAAATCTCAAGTACACCTGGGACACAGACTGTTCACTCTGAATTTGATTCTTTCATTGCTTTTCCCACAAGTCTCACACCTGAGTGTTCATTCCTCATTCCAACGAGAGGCTCATGTGCCATTTCTCAGTTGGTCAGTTTAATGTTCCTGAGTTCAATCTGCCCAGGAATAACTTTACAAACCGTTTCACAGATGCTGCGTCGGCTTTTGTGCAGCAGATATCACAGCGTCTACTTTAAATATAAATGAATACTTTTGATGAAAATAAAGCAAAAAAATAAGATGAAAGAAAGCCTCAGGTGGCATAGAGATGCTACAGTATTAAACAACATGAGAAAATGTTTCAAACCCCTGGGGCAAAAGCTGATTAGGACTAGGTCACCATCTTAACGCAGGGGAGGACTGATACATGTGACAGTGTAGAAATGGATGACCGAGTTCAAGATCTACCTCACGCAGTTCACTGAACAGTGAAATTAAAAATTGTGAGGTGTGACAAAACTGTCAAGAGGAAAGTACTCGACCGGGTGTCTAACTAAACTATTGGATGAAAAATGTGCTTTCCTGCACTATTCGCTTATCAAGTAATTCAATCTGCAGTAACACAAGTTTGGTGTGCCAGGACTTTGACTGTTCAGCTGCTAACTTTATATGCAAACCTCTTCAAAGATGTTGAGTACCCCAAAAAATATTTTGGGCTGTTGTGAGCAACCATTGTTTAAGCTATTGCAACTTCAGCAACTTTGTTTATCTTAAGATAAACAGAACATCTTTATCTCTGGTGGTGGCACAATGATGCATAGGTATTTAATCAATTTATGGACAAGATCCTAAAAAACAGACAGCCAGCCACAAGTTTGGCAGATATTAATGCAGCCAAAAGTGCCAATTAATGATAACATTTATCACAACACAAAGATGACGTATTGAGAATCTACTTCCTCCAGTATGCAGAGTATATACTGTATGCATTTATTGTAGGGCTGTAATCAACCAAAGAAATTGTTGGTCGACTGAAATCCTGAAATTATGACAAAAAATCGACCAATCGGGGGTCAAAAAACTAGTCCAAAAAAAAAAAAAAAAAAACTGGTGGGGGGTGAAGACTGACGGGAGTGAATCTGGCCTCATCCTCTGCTAGAGGGGACAGCTGCAGGTCTCTGCTCCGTGTCCGGATCCCGGTCGGGACGGGAGATGGACTGCAGCACATGCTGTGAATATGCTTGACTTGAATGGGAGTGACGTGCTACAGCGCAACACGGCCTGGACGCACTGCCCGCGGAACCGAAGCGCAGCGCCCTGGAGCGGAGGCAGTTTATGATCAGCGCCCATGTTAACCTCTCTGACCGGACGCACATCTCGGGTTGTGGGGCGGCCGCTGCAGCGCTTCAGTTCAGTGTCTGTTCTATTTTTCACGCGAGCCGTGAGCGCCGTTGTCAAGCTCAGACAGGAAGTTGGGCACAGAAAAGGCGAGAGAATCCGGTCAATTTCAAAATAAAAATAATTAAATGCTGATTAATTAAGTTGTTGCTGCCCGTCTATAAATAGCCTATTTGTCAGTTGCGTCTGCACACGAGACACACACACACATCCATACACAGAGCTAGAGACAGAGCTGTGTGTGTGGAGTCGTATTTGACTGGCGCACAGAGAGCAGGAGAAGCAGCTCCCTGTGCGTCCAGCCAAGCACCTGACCTGTAAGGACGCGCGCTGCACTCCTGCGGGCAGTGCGTCAGGGCTGACCCAGGTCCGACAACCCAGCAAGGAGAACAACACGTGAGGAAGATGAAGATGAGCTACTGAACAATGAGGAGGGATTTAGAAATAAAAGTCCCCCTCAGATAAAAGCCTGCCCCAATAAAGGCCGGGTCTCCACGGCAATTTTGTAAATAAAGGCCCCGGTCCTCCTGATGAAATTAACACGCCAAATAATCGACCAATCAGAATTTTGGTCGAGCCAGAACGTATCGACCAATAAATCGACCAGTCGACTAGGAGTTTACAGCCCTAATTTATTGACATTATGTGTGTTGGGGATGATTAAGCTATATTGCGGTTTGAAATGTCTTCATTAACTGTCTGGTGTTTGCTGCTGTTCATTCATCTCTGCCAAGCTGTTGGCTCAGTGGGATATCTCTGACCACAGAAGCTGCAGCCTGAGCTCATGACTGCATTAATAAATTACTAAGGACAGGGTGATACAAGAGTAAGACTGCTAAAATTTCAATTTATTGAATCAGATGCCTGTAAAGTAATCTATAAAACTGGAAAAAGGGCTGTGTTGATTGTTTTGTAAGTAATAACACTGTGGGTTAGTGTGACAAATGTCATCCTTGGCCTTAGTTAAGCAAAAAAAAAAAACATTGTTACAACTTAAAATGGACAAGACCAGACATGTAAAAAGGGTCAAACCGCTGTGTGTATGTATGTTGTGTGACCAGCTTATCAAGACGTCTCAGAGTATTTAGGTCCCTGTTATACCTGTTCTAGCCGGTAAGCCATCTCCTTCTGCATCTGCTGGAGGGCAGCCTTAGCTGCCTGGTCCTGGTGAATTAGCTTATCCCTCGACTCCCTCAGTTCTTTCAGTAATTCATCCAACCTGCCCTCCAACTGCAGGAACAGGGAAAATACAGGGTTAACAACTTGCAGGGCAGCACCCAACCTTGGACCACACCCAGGTAAACCTGCTACACAGTATGACATCTGAAAAGAAAATGCTGTAGGCAAAAATCAATTTAGACAGCACAGGAAGGAGAAGGAAGTTTGTTCTACAGCTCAAAATCAAACACTTATCATAAAAGAAGAAATGTGTCTATTGAAATAGGCCTAAATAATCCCTAAGGACAGAAAAGACCTTTTATCTAACAGTTAGGTTTAAACTGTTTATTTTAAAAGAATCAGTAGTAATAGAGATTTAATATATCAAGTCTAAATCTAAGATGGGGGAAATAAATACAGTAGAGCTATGCATACAATTAACGTAGATAATAGAAATCCCTCCTACACCCTTTGGCTCGCACAATGCTCAAACAAATGCTGTCTCGAAGACAGCATGAATGAATTATTGTTCCTTCTGTGGCAACAGCGTTGCTGGATCACTTGTGTTTTGGAGAGCCTGGTATATGATATGCTTTTTAAAATCAAAGTGCAGGAGACAAACGTACACAAAAACACACAATGCACTGGAAAACGAACGATTCACACAAATGGATACAGCCTTTGATGCACATGTGGTCTGTTGAATAAGGACTCTGTGGCCTTTTCCTCTCCCCACCAGGTTGCTTTGTTTGACTTCCTTAATTGCCAGCTATACAGGGCTAGACCCCAGATTTAATTGAATTGGAGTGTCAGTGCGACTGGTGCTGCCACACATCATTTATCCTCTGGTTTATCCTCTGACTGTTCAACACTCAGCATTGGCGTATCTCCAGTCTCTTTAAAATGTAAATATTTTAAATTCATTATCCAAAATGAATAATTCAACCATTAAACATATGTAACTAACTCATTAAAACCAATGTTACACAAGCAGTTTCTGTATCTTAGATGAGGAAATATTTTAATAACACATATTTTTTAAATGGTGCTGAACTGAGAATCTAATAAGCAAATCAGTCCTCTTATCAGACGGCTGTGGTAACGAGCACTACCACTACACTGTACACTAACAATTAAGTAATTCAAAATGGCAGGTACAATTATGAGCAGAGGTCAATGTCCAGCTCAGACAGGAAGTCAGACAAAACATTGCAGTGGAGCACGTCCTTGTTTGCTTCCATTGTTTTCAAAAATCTGTTAATAGCTTGAACAGACATGTGCCTGCAATGATGAACGTAGTCCATTATTTTAGAATATGCTTGTTTGGACTAAGTGACAGATACAGATCACATTATTTGTGCACAGTCACTACCATATGACCGTATTTAACATAAATAGACAACAGAGAATGGCACTAACCTTTTTAATGGTGGCCATGTGCTGCTTTTCAGTCTCTGTCCTCTTTTTCAGCTCCTCCCTCATGTTGTCCTTCTCTGAGCAGATACCCAGGATCAGCTCCTGGTGTCTCTTGTTCTCCTCAAGCAACCTATATACACAAAAGGTAGCACACACACATGCAGGCACTCAATACCAATCCAGGTCAAGTTCACACAGAGCACTGAAGAATTTAGACTGATGTTATTGGTGCAAGAGCAAGGACATGTATGAGGGATTCTGGGTCATTTAAAATGCCACTTTCATTACTGAAGAAATGCAGACTGCCAAGGCTTTAAATTACAATCATTCTTGTGTGTCAAATCTAAAGTAAGGGGAATGAAAAAGAAAAATAGCAATTAGCAAGTAGGTTAATCTCTTGTTAAACCGCCCCCTTTCAAAAGAAGATAAGCATTTTACCAATGGCACTATAAACCAAAGCTGAAAGCAGACTGCATCACTTTAAACTTACAAAATAGCACTTTACCTCTGAATAGCTTTCTCCTGTTGTGCATACTTGTACTGCACACACTTCTCAAAGACCACCATGCAGTCCTGCTGGTCTGTTGGGAGTCCATTAACTGGTGGGCTCCCTTTTCTCTCACTTTCACCGTTTCCCTCGGGCAGCTGACAACCCAAAAGCTCTGACTCCAGCTCATCCAGCAGTGACTCCTGCGACAGCGAGCGTTGGATCTGGGAGATGAGCTTGCGGCTGCAGTCGGTGTCGAACGGGCTCGACGAGGGATTTGAGGGGGCTGAGATGTTGGCACTGGTTTGAGGACTAGAAGCAAGAGAGGAGCTGACAGTGTCAGAGCCAGGGGTCGAGGGGCCATTAGAGATCCCAGAGGTGCTCGTGGACTCGGTAGGGGAGTTTTTGGAAGTGCTATGGACGGAAGCGGATGATGGACTCTCAGCTGAACCATTATCATCCGCAAGTGATGGTTCTGTAGAACAATTTGTAACCAAGACCGATGGCTGCTCACTGTGGTTTGGAGTTGTGGCATGAGGATCTTCATCAATAGTCAATGAGGTTTCGATTGGGCCTTCAAGAACAGAAGGAGAGCTTTCAACCACATCATCTAAAGAGGAGCCGGGGGCTACCACACCTCCACCAGCCTCATTTGAAAATGAAGGAATCCCGCCTTCCACGGAAAGTGTACTGTCATTACAGCTGGTGTCAGCATCCATCTCACTCCCAAACACCTGCTCCTGGCTGCATGTTTGAGCTTCTGGCTCTGTTTTTGTGTCTGTCTCAACATCTGTTGTAGTCTCGATTAATTCACTTTCAAAGAGTGCTTCATCATTTGCCTCATCTGCCCCCTTGTGAGATATCTGCTCCTCATTTTCAACGTTGTCTGTGTTGTTATGAAGCTGATCCTCAAGGGGAAAGCCCTCATATGCAGATTTCACCTCTGATCCCTCCATTGTGTGTGTGTCTGAAGCAGGACCAGGCTGTTCCATGGTCCTCCCTTAGTTAAATCTGTCAGAAAGAAACAAAGAAGGGGACAGAGAGGGGGGAAATGGAAAATGAGGGGAAGAAAAGACTGATAAACTGCTTGGGTTTTAAAACATTACAATCATGACAGTCCTGGATGCCACTAATACAGCAGCACTGTGCTATGTATATATATCACACATTATTGGGCAGAATTTCAACCTTGTTTTGAGCCAGGAAAAGTCTTGACGGTGAACTTCGTATTTCCTCATGTCATGCCTGTGGTAATTTACAAATGTATCTGTGACTAAAAGTAAGAGGTAGCTCAAAGGCATGCCAAACAGACACACATGTTTGCTTTGTCACAAACTGGGAGGTGTGGTTCTGTCAACACCTGTGACGTAGTGCAGGACGTCACACAACTACCTACAAGATAGGTATTTGAGATAATGACACTTCTGCTTTTGCTGTCTTCAAAATGTGTTATTCACTCAGGCTTGGTTTATCAAACATTCAAATGTTATACTGTACATAATTTCTCTGGCTTTGTCAGCCTTTACAGTGATATTACTGTAATTACAAAGATGTCTAAGAATAACTGGAGGCAATGTAATCTTTGATACAGAGTTATTGTCCTTACAGACAATATCTAGCAGCTGAGACTCCTTCTTCTGTTACACTATGCTTCCTGATCAAAAATCCCCCCAGCCCCATTTGTACCTTTCTCCTCCAATACCATCTTCTACATAGCCACTACAGCAATAACCCTCCAGCAATAACCCTCCCCACAGATAGGGATCTATTGTTATTTTCAGGTCTTACACGAACACCATGCAGCCTTGTGGTTGGTATCACCCTATTATAATACAGGGAAGTTCTGTGGCTACATCCAGCAACATAATCCAGCTTTTCCTGTTCAGCAATTATAGCATATGAGCAACAGTAATGATGCTCTTGTGACAGGTGTTTTACAATTTAACACTACTAGAAGGAATTAACGCAGCAACAATGGCCAGCCTCAACAAAAACAGTCTCAAGGAGTCCAGGCAAACCAATTACTGACTGTGTCATTTGTATTTAATGCTGTTTTAAGGATATTTCGGTTCATTTAAGCCCCAATGCTAACGCTAGCTGTTTGGTTAGCCACGCCAAAGCACCAGAAACACGCATCTTTGAGGCTAAAACACAGCACCTTAAGGCTAAAGCACAGCATAACATCTAAATAAAGGGTGATAAAATAGTAAAATAGTAAAATAGGAAGCCGCTGCTTTTACTTTGGCAAGCTAGGCTAACGTTGATAAGAGAGGCGCTAACGCTTCAGCTAGCGATGCTAACGCTAGCGTCTAAGATACACGACAAACAAAGCTAAATGAAAAATGATGTCTGTGTTTGTTTTACCCACCATATGCGAAACCTCCATGGTGTGGTTCACCGCAGAGACAACCAAACTTCTGTCTTGCAGTGTATCCAGCTGATAGCCCCCAACAAGTCACTTTGATATGACACATCAACAAATATGGCCACTGCAGGGGGAAACGATGAGGCGATATAAGCCAATAAGAGGCCAGCGAGAAATTACGTCAGTGTGACGACACCGAGTAGGCCCCGCCCCCACCTAATCTTTTACAGAAAATTAAAAAGTATACATACAAATAAACACAGAAATACACACAATAACACACTCCCTGGCCTCCACACGTATACATTTGAATCAACCCAGTTTTTGAAGGTTGAACATGTTGTATTAGACTGCATTAGCTTTATGTAGGTGTACCTAATACAGGACAGGACAGCTGAGTTTTTTTTTGCATCTCATACCACTGATGTGGCAAATTCAAATGACATGCATAAATGGTGAGCTGGTATGTCTCTAATGTTTTAACACCCATACGTTTACTCAAAAAACTATTTTACTCAGTTGTTTCTTTTGTGTCTTTGTAAGCGTCTTTGGGTTATTGAAAAGCGCTATATAAATTAAATGAATTATTATTATTATTATTATAAAGCCTTTGTGAAGGCTTTGGTGTTCAATTTTTGCTTCAAAACAGACGGTTTGAGTGTTTGGGGATTTAACGACACAATCAAAAATAAATATATATCAAGTGAGTCAATGTCAGTGACTAAATGTGGAGTCCCAGCTTTTAGAGCATGACATTTTTCATGGTGCTGCTCAGTGCTATGGTTTGTATACTCAAGCTGACTTGATAGAGAGATGATACAGAGCCATTTTTGGTGTTTCTAATTGAACTAATATTGTGAATATCATATAATAAGGCTGGCATATGATCCTATAAGAAAATAGGCATGAAACTGATTGTAACAAACTGAGACTGAGAGATATGAGTCACAACAAAAGGAAGAGGCTGAAACATGGGCAAAGATGGTAGATGCCTCAAGCAGGCTTGTGCCATATGTCTGCACTGCAGATTGTTAAAATGCTCAGCCATCCTAGGAGACCTCTGTGTAAAAATAATTCAGTTAACATTTTTTATATTTGGGCTCTGTCACACCACAAAACTTTCTTTCCTGCATCTAAAGAGATTCTGAATTTAAGATAAAAGGTGTTATGGTTGGAAAACATCTACATCATTTCAAGGCAAGCGAATATTAAAATCTTGAATTTAGTTTAATCAATTTTTATTGTACTGTCTGCCATAATTATGATAAAACATCATCACCAGACAGAAGTTCCCCACAACTGTTAATGATAAATGTGCCTTTATTTCCCTAAAAAACAGTCATTTTCTTACCGATTGAAAATAATTACCAGTAGAGTCAGATAAACCTGAACTGCCTTACCTCTCCTCTCCAGACAGTGGCGCTTTCCTCCTGACCTTTTGACCTGTCTGCAGCCGAGGCTAGTCAGTGCGCATGCCCAACACCTGCAGTCGCTCGACGGACACGTGCTTCGAGAGGTAAAATCCAGACTACGCAACACAAAAATGTACCAAATGTATTGAATTTGCTTGGGTTTAAAAATATATAGTTATATTTCGCGCCCATGTATTAGACCAGTGTCTGTGTTTTTTGTTGTTGTAAGCTCAATTATCGTCAATTACCGTCGCTTTTAACTAGTTTGTCGAGAGTAGAAAGCGTGTCAGTCGCTTCGACGCCACGTTCGCTAACGTTAGCTAGTTTGACTTTGGGCATTTTAGTACATTCTCATGCTAAAATAATGTTAATAAACTGTACGATATAGCCGCCTTTTTTAATATATATATTTTCGACAGCTGTCACCATGAACCGCCCATTCGCGCCACACCTGGTTCGACCTAACCTGCCTTTGAGGAAACCATCCTCGAGCCCTGTGGCCGTCGCCACCGCATCAACTCCCCCGAGACACTTCATCAGGCCCGGTGGGACATCCCTGAGCCCTTTGCCTCCATCTCTAAGCTCTTTGCCTCCATCCCTGGGCCCTTTGCCTTCATCCCTGAGCCCTTTGCCTCCATCTCTAAGCTCTTTGCCTCCATCCCTGGGCCCTTTGCCTCCATCCCCGAGCCTTTTGCCTCCATCCCCGAGCCCTTTGCCTTCATCCCCGAGCCTTTTGCCTTCATCCCTGAGCCCTTTGCCTACATGTGTTGGAGAAGGTAAGTCAATGGCACCCTACTAAACCCCCACCAATCCATGTACACACAACATGACTTGTTGTGGTTGATATTGCTTTTACTGTATGTTATGTAGTTCATGTCTTCATATGTTGCTATTTAATTATTTATTGACTCCTTGGTGTACTTTATGTACTCCCTTTTTAAAAAACAAAAAACGTTTTGCTGCTACAGGAGAGAGATTGCTGAACAAATTTTCGTTGTATGACATGGACAATATAATTTCTTGTTAATTTTCTGTCTTTATTTTACGATTTTATTCTGATTTTTTCCCCCTGTAGGTTCCATCCATCCACTTGTCGTCAGGGATAAATCAGCAGTACGTGTCAAAGTTGCAGTTCTTCATCATGAATTAATGTGATTTGTTAAAACCACATGTGATTTATCCATGCCATTTATTTCCTCTCTGCTTTCACAGGTGTTGGGATCAATGCCACAAGCACCGATTGTTTATCCCTGCAACTTCTGTGGGCAGCAAGGTAATATTGCAATTTATCGGAGTTTGAAAATGTCTCCCAGTTGTGTACCATGGAGTGCCAATAATATAAGTTTGCATTTCCAGTCAAAAGGTTTTCACAAAGTCTCGCGTGATTTGCACTGACCAGTCTTTTTGGTGTGTCTTTTTGAACGAAGAAAGTTGGTATCCATTCACAACCATTATATGGACAAATACTGCTGCGCGTGAAGAACACAATAACCTGCGACTAATGTGTATGATGGATGTTGAAGTAAAAAAAAAAAAAATCCTTGGTCCTGTGTTCTCTCAGTATGGCCTGGATGTTTTCTCATGCGTGGGTGTGTATTAATGGAAATGATGATACAGAAGTTGGTCGGAAGTTTACCTATCATTGAGGCAGATTGATTACAATTTATATCACACTTGTGCAATATTTCCAATGTACAGGTTTTTATTTTAACTTTCCAGATAGAATTAAAAAACTGTGGTTCAAAATTGTAGATGCATGGTATAATACATATTTCATCAGTGTTGTTTTTATGTCGTCATGTTAATGAAGTTTACTATACTACTCTCCACCAATAGGGCAACTTCGGTGCTCATGCTGCAAGAAGACGACCTACTGCTCTTCGGCGTGCCAGACAAAAGACTGGTTGGCACACAGACATGTGTGCAAGGCCACTGATCCAGAACCTGCGAAGTAAGCTGTTTGAACTCTAGGGGTCCTTAAGTGCCAACTGTCATCAGTTTATTTTTCAATACTAACAACAACCGATCAGTTTGTACTTATCTAGCTGAGTTCAATTGCTAAATGATGTAAAGCAGTCATCTGTTTCTCTTAATTTAAAGAGAGAAACCAAAGGAAACAACAGTTTCACCAGGGGCGGGAGACAGAGCTGGCCAATTGGAGATAAAGGTAATGGCACTGCTTTGATGGTCTTGCCGTGCAAGTAACCATTCAAGCACCACAGTTGCAGTTACATGATTTAAAATAATCAAAATTCAATCTTTGTTTTACCTGTGTTTATTGAAGCAGGCAGCTGACACATCCAGCCTCCAGAGGGTCTATTTGAAAGACTTGAATATGACTAAAATCAATCTGGGAGCAGACATCCAGGTATAACATACCCAGTTTGTCTAAAAAAAAACCAACAAAAAAAACAGAGCTATTTTATGTTGTTATACCAAATTGCAATATTTGTTTCTTGTGATTGGATGTTTTAGGCCTCTGTTGTAGAGATCCACAGCCCTGGCAGGTTTTTCCTCCTTGCCCAAACCCCAGGGATGCTGGAAGCTTTGCGGGGCATCAGCACGGAGCTTCAGAAAACGTACAGCTGCCCCACAGCAACAACATATGTACCCTGTGTTGGGGAGGTTTGTGGAGTACAGTTCTCCTCTGATCTGGTGAGCAGGCATCATCTCTTAACAATTTAACAAGTGTCACAAGATTTAGCACGCACATTAGCTGACTCCTTGGCTGTGTTTACCTGTTTTTCTTTGCAGAACTGGTACAGAGGCCTGGTCCAGACTTTGGCTGCTGACCAGAAAACTGCTAATGTCCTTTATATTGACTTTGGCAATGAAGAGCATGTCCCTGTGGAGAGGATCAGACCCCTGGCTGCTAATATCCAGCGATCATGTCCATGCGTATGTGCTTTTTTTTGCACCACTCAAAGTAGTTGTATTTACTAAGTACCTCATCTGGTTATGTGGGATGTTCACAGTGTTGCTTACATCTATTATACTCAGGCATTGGAGTGTCGTGTTGCTGGCGTGGTACCACTGGATGGCAGCTGGACAGACGAATGCTGTATTGCGGTTAAGCAGCTATTGGCTGGTCAGACGGTAACTGTTAGGCCAATAGAAACACTGGAGAATAGCCACATCCATGTTGTGGATATCCAGCTTCCCACAGGTAGGTTTTATGACATGATTTGTGTTTGGAAAATAGATTAGGGATATACTTTTCAAGAATTTGTCTAAATTCTAAGTCAACTCCCCTGTTTCTTTTAGGGAAACAATTGAGCTCATTCCTCCTTGAGCATGGTTATGCCACCAAAGAACCAGCTGTAGCACCACCGACTCAACAAGAAATAAGTTTGTATTTCATTCACTTGCCCAACCCATCTCAAATCAGTCTCATTAAGGCTTTATAAAAGAGAATCAGAATCCTAATTCTCACTATCAATTTGGTTTCTTCAGGTGCTATGATGACTGCATCGTTGGAAAATTTCAAGCGTCACTCCAGTGGGAAGGATGACAACAGCTGGGCTCAACCTCCCGAGCCTCTGACACAGGCAGTGGGCGACACTTTCACTGTCGTGGTCACTCACTTCCAGTCGCCCACTGATATGATTGTACAGAAGGTGGAAAATGCAGGCAAGTAGCTTTGTTTTCCCGGTGTGCTCAGCTTGAACCTATCCACCTCTGCACGAGTTGTTTTCTTAAGAGCTGCTGTTTTATAGGAGTGATTCAAGAGTTGCAGGTGAAACTGAGGGAACACTGCTGTCATGTCCCAGCCCCGCCGAACTTCAGACCAGCACCTAGCACTGTTTGCTGTGCTGAGTTCTCAGGTACAACACACATTATATTGAGAATAAATCAAATACAGAGTTGGTGTAGTAAGAATCTAAATTGGATCAATCCAAAGAAGCTCCGTAATATTATTGTAGTTAAAGGGACAACGAGGAGTTTCTATTTGGTTATAAAAAAGTCTCACGTTAATGTGGATGAATCCGGGGAGGTGCGTGGTGCAGTGGTTAAGGCGGCCGCCCCATGTAGAGGCTACAGTCCTCAACGCAGGCGTCCCCGGTTCGAATCCCGCGTCGGGCAGACCTTTCCTGCATGTCATTCCCCCTCTCTCTGCCTCCCCCTTTCCTGTCTATCTCACTATGTGCTGTCTAATAAAGGCAAAAACGGCAAAAAAATATACTTAAAAAAAAAAAAGTGGATGAATCTATACCCACACTTGTTAATGGGCCCATTTTCGATAAATATATAGTTTTGTCTCTATCGTTATTTTGTTATTATTAGTGGTGGCGGAGATGCTGGGCGAGCCGACCAGCGTTTCTTTACTTTTGGTTTCGTGGCGAGTCATGAGAATAACGCCGCCGAATCACCGTTTATGGTGGGAACTACGACGTTATCTGATCGTCTTCGAACCTCTGACTTTAGTTCTTGATGAATGAAAACATGAGTCTGTCTTGCGCCGGTCAAAGAATTTCATGGTGCGCGCGGAGGCTCATAAATGTAGGGTGAAAACACTTCGCTTTTCCAAACTCCTCGTTGTCCCTTTAAATACAAAATCAAACTGGCATTTCAACCAATTCGGGTGAATAAAGATATGTCTGTTCTAATTGATGAATTTCTGTAGAAATTGTAATCATTGTAACATCTTATCGCACAGGATTATATCAAAATTGACCTTTGTGTGTTTCAGAGGACAAGCAGTGGTACAGGGCCAAAGTTCTGGCGTATCCATCAGGGGAGCGTGTCTGTGTTGGCTACATTGATTTTGGGAACTCTGAGGAAGTGGATCTAGGTCACCTGCGACCTATCACCACTTCTTTACTGGCCTTGCCAATGCAGGCTATGCCTTGTGGTCTAGCAGGTAGTGTCTTTAAATGTGCAGAATGTATTAAGTGGTTGGAAAACCTCAAATGTGTGTAACCATGTGTTTGATGGGTCTGTTAGCTGCATGCAGAGTGTTATCTGTCGCCTGTGTTTGGGTGCTTCCCAGGTGTGCAGCCAGTTGGGGAGAGCTGGTCAGAGGACTGTCTGATGGCCCTGCAGCGAAGGGTATCAAACAGAATCCTGCGCGTTGAGATCCGGGGAGCCCATGAGGGCAAGGTCTTGGTGACCATGACGGATGAGGCCAGTGACCCTCAGGCCAACATCGCTGAGCTTCTGATTTCTGCCAATTACGCTGCACCCACTCCTCTCCCTACTGTTGGTGAGCAGCAGGTTGACCAGACGGCAGTTCCTGCTGCTGAACCACAAGGTGAGGAGTGGCAGAATCACACATTTTTCACCAAGAATTTTATACTTTTGGTATAGTATATTAAACATTTTCTGTCAGTAGTCAGGCTTATATATGAAGCATTATCTGTGTGCTTTAAGTCTCCGCAGTGCCTTCCCCAGTGCCTACCCCAGCCACTGAGCCTATGGTCTGGTCTTTTGCTGAGATTCCCTCCGATGGCCAGACAGTGGCACTGCTAGCCAGCGTTGTGGAGAACCCAGGAGAGTTTTACTGCCGCCTTGACAATCCAACAAGTACATAATTATCACAGTTTTGGTGTTTCTTTTCTTTCTCTCTTTCTTTCTTTTTTTTTTTTTTTTTTTTTACATTTAATCATTACATTTTAAAGGATGTCAATCTGAATTTTAGTATGTGTCTATAAGATATGACAAAAGACAAGGTAATAAGTTATGTTGAATGAACTGAGGAGGGTTATCATAGAGTTTATGCTGTACATAAGACGTTGTGATTGTATTTAATTAGATTTTTCTTGTAACTTTAACCTACTTTAAACTTTGACCTGTTCTTGTGCATTTTGAACAGTTAATATAATGTACTTGACTGTGTGTTTGTCAGACCATCAGCGAGTGATCCAGCTTGGGGCTGACCTGAAGCAGCATTGTGAGGCAAATAACTTGCCTCTTGAGCCCAAAGTGGGAGAGCCCTGTTGTGTTATGTCTTCTGGTGAGAACATCGATTCTGCTACTAGTATTTCATGTGATACTTTTATTGAGTTCTGTTCTTACTGACATGTTGAAATTGTTTGCTTGGACCATATTATGTTTAGAATGACTGCTTTCTCTTCTGTGTTTTTTTTTTTTTTTTGAGGGTTGAAATGTAAAATGTGCTTTTTTGGTCCTCAGGTGATGGAGTGTGGTATCGGGCTTTGGTTAAGGAGCTGTGTGAGAACCTGGTGTTGGTAAACATTGCCGACTATGGGTTCACCATGCAAGTTGAAAAAAAACAGCTGAGATCCATTACACCCCAACTCCTGACTCTACCATTTCAGTCAGTTTGCTGCTGGCTCTCAGGTAGAGTGTGAATGTGTGTGTGTGTGTGAGTTAGAGAGACAGACAGACAATGAAAGCAGAGTAAGATAAATATGAAATTGTGATAAAGTAATGTATTTTTTTAAAAGACTGTTTTACAGGTTTGTTCGTGGATTAATTTTACTGTTAGTTAATTTAAGCTAGGTTTAATTTTAACAGAAGCTGTTTTTGGGGTATATTCAGGTGATTTTTATGCCTCTGAGATGATTTGTTATTTGTATTCAGGTGTGGAGCCCCTGGGTTCAGAGTGGTGCAGTGAAGCCCTGCTGTGGTTCCAGACTCTGGTGGATGGCGAGCAGCTCTCTGCCCGTGTCCTCTCTGTCACTGAACAGGGCTATGGTTTGGAGCTGGAGAGCAGAGGGTGCAATGTGGCGGCTGCCCTGATTTCCGAGCAACTAGCCAAAGCTCCTGGACAGATTATTAAAGAGACGCCTGCAACCGCAAACCCCAGAGCTGCACCCCAAGAGAGCACAAAAGAAAATGAGCAAAACCAAATACACGCACAGGACTCAAAAGCCAGTGCCAAAATGCCACCAAGTGATGGCCAGACTACAGCGCCATCAGAAGGTCAGCTAGAGTCAATATTCTCAAGATAAAATACAGTGGGATTTTTTTTTTTGGTGCCTGGTTAAAATGATGTCATCTTTTTTTCAGTGCCATCCTTCCCAGTGGACTGGAAGACAGTGGAGCTGCCCCTCGGCGAGACGTTTAAGCCGCTCGTTGTAGCCCTCACCAGTCCTTCTCTCTTCTACGTGCTCGGCTCCAGTCAGGGTCAGAACAGACTCTCATGTTCCTATTTGTCACAAGCACATGTTCAAATGGTGAAAAAGTGATGTTCGTCTTGTCTTCTAACTGCTGTGTGTTGATGTGCAGTCGAGCAGCAGAAAGTCCAGGAGTTGATGATGGAGGTGGCTGCCTACTGCAGCAACAACCAGGCCTGTTCGTCCTCCACTGTCCTGAGCAGACCAGCTCCAGGGGCCGCCTGCTGTGCCCAGTTCTCAGGTGAGCGCGCCGTATTAAGTTTCGCTTGCACCACGCGCTGCTGTTATGCATGCGCGCTTCACTGTGGTGTGTATGTGTGTGAGAGGATGCGTCGGCAAAGAATATCGCTACATTTTTATTTTTTTAAGACGTTAGTTTAGGCGGCCGCCTTAACAGGAAAGCGCTGCGGGAAACCCTGCCCCTACAGTAGCGCAGAGCGTCTCCCAGACCATCATGTAGCCCACTGTCTGGAGATGCCGGTTGCACTACGTCGGGTCTGTCTCCAGGTTTGAGCAAATAAAAGTCTCAATTACAGTAGAAGCCTGGTCTGTTTTCTACAAGTTCTTGTGAATGAACAAAACTCTCAAAGTGCTTCATTCCTGCTACAGTTCTCAAAGACCCGACCCGGTCCGATCCGCTAATGCGGCCAGACTCGCGTGCATTAATTCTCGTCCAGACAGCGGGCAAAAAAAAGAGAAAGAAAAGACCCGACCCGAGTTAAATGTTTTCTGGACCGAGTTGTTCGGCCTGTCGAGAATTATATTATGATTATATTATTTCCCATCTTGAGCTGATTTGTTCGAAAATTAAATAAAAGCCTGTCCCATATAGACGCCTGTCTATTAACTAGGGGTGTAACGGTATATGTATTCGTCCCGTGCCGTCACGGTACGGGGGTCACGGTTCGGTGCACACAGTCACACGACGAATACGTCTGAATGAATATTAAAAAAAAAAAAAAGTCGAGTCCTCACTCGAATCCAGGTGGCGGTAATGAGCCTCGAAGCTGCCTGCAGCCGTCATAGCAGACGAAGAAGAGAAGTGATGAGAGAGTGAAGTTAGAGGAGAGCTGTCTGCTTCATTCATGTCACTGTGGCTTCTCAATGAAACAAACGGCGGCGGCGGCGGCGGCTCGCGACCATAATACATCCATGCTCGCGACTGGTCCACCGGACAAAGTCCGTCGGCGATGTTTCACGGATGCGCGGTGCGTCGCTAGAAACGCATGAAACACGTAGCGCATGTTCAACCCGGTATGTCAATCACTGGTGCAAGTAAAAAGACTAGTTGTGTGCAACAACTTATCCCGCAGCTTTTAAGCCTCTTGACATGAACACAGACAGGTGAGGAGAAAAGGAGACCGCACACTATATAATCAGACACATTTTGTCTGATGAAGGGCTGACGCCCGAAACGTGTGAGTGACATTAAACTGTCACGGGAGCTTTTAACTAGTGTGCGGTCTCCTTTTTTCCTTACCTGTGTCTTTCTTGGTGGTCCAGCACCTAGTCTTCAGTTTTTTGGGGGATGTGCGTGTAGCTGCCTAATGTGTTTTATGAACACAGGCAGGACCAGAAACATCACCAAAGTAACTGCTAGTCTAATTTAACTGTGTAAACCGACATTGATGTCAGTTTATTGTTTTGTTTTTTTAATAATATTTTTTTAATAATAATAATTTAATAATTCGAATAATAGTTGCCAGTTGTCAAGTGCATGTTTTTCCTCTAGAATTAATGAATGGCATTATAACACTCCTAATGCACTTGTTTTATTTTGTATTCTTTTTTCTTTTAACTTTTATAACACAAGACAGATTTTAGTTTTACATTCAATTAGTGTCTGTTGTACCGAAACCGTACCGAACCGTGACCCCTGAACCGAGGTACGTACCGAACCGTGACTTTTGTGTACCGTTACACCCCTACTATTAACATATCGTGAGTTGATGTAGATGTGACTGTATTGGCTATGTCCACCCCACAAATCATTGCCATGACTCCTTAATGCCACAAGAGGTCAGACTGGTAAATTAAAAATGAATGATTGTGAACAAGTTTCATCCTTACATGATCATATTATATATATTCGCTCTGGGGTGTGCAGCAGAGCAGCCACACCGTGACCGCAGTCCATTTATTGTGTGTACGCGGCCAGGCTTCAATCCGCTCCAACTGCCTGGTGTCAGAGTTTCGTCAATTGGATCATGTAAACATGACGTACCATGCATCTTTTCAGGGGCAGTCGTACGAGTTCCCCTTCACATTTTCTTTGGAGGCAACACTCATTCTTTCTTTCTTTTCTTTTCTTTTTTACCGGCGGTGTCCCTCTGCTGATGTGCATGGCTGCAGAAGCCCAAACATTAGCACATGTTGTGTCTTCTTGTGCTGTGTGCATCAACCTAACCTGGCGTGGCTCTATTCCAGCCACATTATTGGTTTGGCGCGGCACAACTATTATCATCATTGGCTGTTTGCATCGACTTTCTATCGACCACGTGTCATATTTCAATCTAGGAAAAGTTATTTTGCTATATATATTGTTATGATTTTATCACCCAGCCCTATTTCAACATCACTCTGAGATGTCACCAACTTCAAGGTGGATTAGTTCTCACACCACATGGTGGTTTATAAGGAAATTGCATCCAGAATTTAATAATTACTGTCAGCAGGGGAAAACCCCAACACCTTGGCAGGATCATCCCCACAGATGAAGAGACCCCATGATGACAGACCACCTGATCCATTATTGAGCTGTTTCCTCTCAGAGGTGCTCAACAAGCAATCAGTTTTAATCAGTTCTCATCTCCTGTTCTCCCATCTACTTTTAATGTCTTTTATGTTTAGCTCTCTGACTATTCTTGAGAGCCCACCTGCAGTTGTTACCCCTGCAGACCTAAACTGGTAATTTGGTGTCTGCTAGTAGATATAATTACACAGCGTGTGTTCAGTGGAGCACAGCAGCAGCTCTTCTTTAAACACAGTATACAAGTAAGAGACTATACCTCTACATACATTCCGCAGCTCAGCTAACAACAGGGTTCGATTTAATGGACTTTTCAGTGCTCTTCTGCAGATTCTTAGCTGCTAAGAGCTCAGCAGGTTTTAAGGGCAGCTGTGTGGGCTGAATCATCTGTCGGTCGTCATCATTGGTCTATCATGGTGATCTCTAAATACAGTTTTTGTGTTCTTTAATACTGTTAAGTCTCTTTTGTTATAAGAAGTATCATTAACATATTACAGTGAACAGGCACCCACCTTACATTTCACCACTTTAAACTGTTTGTGTTCAAAAACCACCAAACTATTATGTTTTATTATGACGTTCTTCTTCAGCTGACAGTAACTGGTACCGAGCCGTGGTCCTGGAAGTCGGAGACAATGACATGAGTGTAGTCTATGCAGATTACTGCAACACTGAACAGGTGCCCTTCTCCCGAATCTTGCCCATCCCTAAGCACCTGCTGCAGCTCCCCTTTCAGATCAGTCGCTGCACCCTCACCGGTAAGGCCACAGTGATTATTTCTTCTTTCTGAAATGAATGTCAACTTTTTACTCCCTGATACATACACCTTGCTTCTTCTCTATTCCTAGGTAAGGAGCACTTTCCCACTGAATGGCCAGAGGAAGTGCAGCAGATGTTTCAAGCCATGCTGTTGGGTGGCGTCCTGGCCACCGTCCAGTCCTTCAATGGCTCTGCTAACGTGCTCTCGCTCGCTCTGCCCACTGAGAGTGGAGGGGGAGACCTCACAGCCATGTTAGTGGACGCACTGCAGGTCCAGGCCAAGACTACGTCCTGCTCAGCCACCGTACAGAGGGCTGACCAAACTGACAGCAGCATACCTACTGCCAGCACGACAGCTGCACCCGACACCCCACAGCCCCAGCCCACACCTGACAGCCAGAAGGGGCTGGAACCAGCAGCAGCACCTGCCAGCCAGACCATAACTCCAGAGCCCAAATCCTGGACTCCGCAGCAGAGCAAAAACAAATCTGCTGAGTCTGTCATTGGTTAGTGAAGCCACAATTTCATGAGTGATGATATTTTGGTTAATTTTTACAATTTCCTTTTGCTTTTGCTTAAAAACTTAAAATAATTTTACATCACTGTTTTCATCAGTTAAACAAAGAAGGAAAAGGAAACACATCCATGATGGTTTATTATAATGTACAAAGTGCTGATGTTAAGTAGTAGTTATGTTTTGTTTTTCAGGTGATCCTGTGCAGAAGATAGTTGCACAAATGGAACCACCATGCACAGTCAAAGCAGAAACTAAAGGTATGCAATCTGTAAAACATGGACATGTTTTGTGACTGCACATCTCAAAATATATTTACATTTCTGGTTTTGTTGTTCTACAGTAGTCTGTGACTGTGAGCATTTACTTAGCTTTCTGTTTGAACCCCAGATCCTCAGACCTCCGGCTGCTGCTGTCTGAGCCTGAAGACTAAGGTCAGAGCTAGTTTCACAGTTTTTGAAAAGCCTCTTTCAACTTGTGTTGTCTTATTTTGAAAGGACATAGTTATCCATATTGACATCTATTACGTGAAAGAGGAAATGAAGTAATGCAAATGGACAGCATCTATAACTGTGTTCTCCTGTTGCCTTTCACAGATTGATCAACTGGAAAAACTGATGCAGCATCAGCTTTCTCTCATCGAGCTGTTAGTTGGACAGACAAGATAAAGATGAACCACATGCGTAACTTTACATGTTCAACTTGTTAAAATCAAGGTTGCCTTTTTGTTTGAAGTTATTGCGAAAATCATCCTCTGGTTTTTATTTAAATTTTATATCATTGATACCATGCATCCTTTCTGTTTTTAACCTGCTGCTACATTCCAGTTGCTTTATTTAGGTCTTAATATTTTTGGGATTTTGGTTTTCTGACACCTCGTGCATGGAAGTTGACAGAAATAGAAATATCAGCACATTCATGTTCAACCACAGAAGTGTGTGTTTGCTCCCTGTAAGTGTGCTGCAGTGCAGCTCTGCTGTGTCTGTTGTGTTCTGTTGTTTAGTCCTAATCACCTGCTCAGGTGGGATGTTCAGCCTGATTGATTTATGTTTGACATGTTTCAGTCTTCATATAAAAGTCCTGTGATGAAAACAACAAATGAGTGGAGTTGATTTCATGTGGCACCCAATAAGCACTACAGTTAGTTAATGGTTTTTTTGTCCTCCATGGAGAAGAGCAACAGCTCGTGTGGATACAAAGGTAAGGAGAGACATTTATACTGTAGTGCGTCTCAGCCCCGCCCTGTCTCCGTGTTTCCTCTACGCTGGATAATGAGACGAGGACAAATGAGACGCTCCCGGTGCAGGAGCAGCAGAGGTGGGCATGGCGAGGAGGTGGGGTCGGTGTCTCCTGTCCGGAGCTGACAGCCGCTAGTAGATCAGAGCGGTGGAGAAGCTGGAGGACTGGAGGACTGCTCAGTGACAGAGGCTCAGCAGATTGAAGGACGATAAACGGCGCGTGGTCAGAGTAAGACGTATCATTTTTGTCTGTGTCCGTTATCACGGAGGTGTTTTTTGTTGTTGTTGCTCGTCTTTCTGGTGGTCGGTGTTTTAGTTTTCACTGTGAACTCATTCGGGTGAAACTACAAGAGTTTGGGGGAATTTAGCGACCCACACATAATACCTCACCTGTATTGGAATAAAAGTTACAAAAACGCCAGATGTCTTAAGATAGGCTACCATTGAACCATGAATTCAACATGAGTAAAATTATCTATGTATGTGATGTAAATTCATTTGAAAACCACAAGTAGCAACAACAACTGCAGTGGACTTGAAAGTAATTAAATGCATTTCTTGAATTCCATCTACCCTCTCAGTACTTAAGTAGAGTGACTCCATCAATTTGTTTGGCTTGTTGAGTAAACCCTGGCTAAACCCTGGCTCCTGTTTCATGTCAGGGTCATCACCCCTGACCCCATCTGAGTCCTTCCTTGACCCTTGACACATTGAAGAGTGGCCAGATGTTAACTAGAAGTTAAGCTGTGAAGAGAATTAAAATAAGATAGATCGTTTCTGACAATTTCATCATGGAAGATTTATAAGGGATTATTGATGAGTTGAGGATGAGCCTCCACTTGAGGTTATGGTGAGGTCAGATTTGGTTTTTAATGAATCTTCCCTATGGTCTGTGATGTGTAATAATCCACTGGAGAGCAGGGCTTTACATCCTCTAGGGTTCCCACACTGAAGTGCATACCATTGCATTGTGAATTATACTTAGTTGTGGCTTTTCATCAGACACTTGTCTCCTTGTGGAGGAAAGAAGTTTCCACATTTGTTCTTCTGTTGTTTTTTAAAAGTGGCCATTTGAGGTGAGTCATTGTGAAATAATTTCAATTGTTAGGCTGTTTCCTCAAAGTCGCACACCTCAAGTACAGGTTAGGTTGGAGATCTTTGGGGTTTTGTATGAAGTTGGTCCAAAAGCTAGCACTCTTTTCTAATTACAGACTGCAGGATGAAGACACTTTCCAACCAGCCAACCAATTCAGAACAGACAGCACATGCACTGGTTGATGCTTTCTTGACTTTAAGTGTCCAAACCAGACTTATGTATGGTTCAGTTTGGCTTAAAGTCAGAATTAATATTACCAAAATAAATAAAACACCACTACTTTATCACTCAATATAATCATTTATAATATGATTTTCACAGACGTGTTTTGGGTCCAGACAAGAACATGAAGTCCTTTATTGTAAACACCATGTACAGATTGTTTGTCTGTAGTGGTCTTTCAGCATAGCTACATTGAAACTCTTAAGTACAGACAGAGACGAGAGTTGTTCACTGACAGCAGGAAAGTCCAGAAGAATGCCTGTGAAGAGGCAGCCAACTTTGAGACAGGTGTGTGTGTGTATATATATATATTTATATATGTGCATGCATGACTGCCTTCTCCTCCAAGCATGCATGTGTGTGAGTGTGCAGTGCTCACTTTCAAAGCTTTGCCCCCCCGCACCCCGCTCCACCTTGGCAGTAATGAAATCTCTTGTCCTCGAGGCGTACCAGCGAGTGTGCAAACAGAGCATCAATGGCCCCCGGTGATGAGTATCGGCCCCGGAGCCTTTTCAGACAGTCGCTGCATGTCAGCTCTGCAGATCTGTATCACAGACACACAGACTCCTCTTAAAGCTGCACACAATTCTATCTCTGTCTCCCAAATACACACAGCCTTACCTATAGGGAGGGTTTCTTTGGCACATCCGTCCTTTTTGCCCACCCCAGTGCACACACACACACACACACACACACACACACACACACACACACACACACACACACACACACACACACACACACACACACACACACTTTTCAGACAGAGGCAGGATATTATAGCCAAGCTTATCAGCAGCCAGAGTTAATCAAACCTTATCTACAGCCCCTCAACCTCTTATGTGCACCCAACAATGAACATACCAAATAAAGCAGGTGCGATTCTTGATCGTTGATTTAAAGGCATTGCATGAAATTATAGTACACAACAGTTTATTAGGTAAACCTGTATAATCAAATGTGATAAAATCTCTCAGCCAAGTCAGTAAAGAACAACACCTCTGAGTTTAACAACATGGTCAAGAAACACCTTAAAAACGGGTTCTGTCTTACGGGTGGCATCTTCATAATTCAGCCACATACCTTTGCAACACTAAGCCTCAACCTGGCAACCCACCCCCCAGCTCAACACGCCAATGATTACACAGATCTCCCGCATATTTGTGTGGTTTTGAGAAATCCAGTTAGAGCTCATTGTAAACCTGCAGACTGGTCCACAAGCTGGTGTCAAGTCAGCAAAGTGTCGTGCACCTCTTGTCTAGTGGGATGTGTTCAAGTACACGCCAAACTCCCAGAGGCTGTCGGCTGCACTCAGCGTAGAGAACATGCAGGGTCGACAGGTTAGGATGCTGCTCCTTGACTTACCTGGTGGCTACAGTCTGTCTGCTGGTAAGGCAGCACTAAATACACTTCTGGACAGCCACCCTTGGAATTGTGTCTTACTGAACAAATAAACCAGCGGTTCATAAGAAAAGAAAAAAAAAAGTTTATATATTCAGATTTAAATAAAGAAAAGATGTACATATACAACTTCACTTTAAAAACTGTACACACTTCTATCTCACTTTTCCCCCCATAACACTTAAATCTCCTACAATCTCTCCTCTGCTGGTTGTTGTGCTTTGTTCTGTATTCTATCTAAGCTTGTTCCTTTGTTTATTATTGCAGGTGTCCCAACATGCACCCTGATATCCATCTCTCCCTCCTCTTACCACTGCTGCTGCTTCAAGGTCAGTTGATTGAGTTTATTACTGTCTTTTTGCATTCAGTTTCAGTGGGGCAGTGTCTTCTGTGCTTTTCTGGTATTTGGAGCCTTTTAGATTAAGGACACTTTCAAGTACTGTTTTGGAATGGGCTGTTTACTGATTTCTAATGTTTGGCGGTTTTGAATCATAAAGAAAGTGCAGCAAATTACAAAAAAAGTAACTGCACACAACCAGTTTTATCCCTGTTCATGTAGTTAAACATTTTGTCCATCTGCATTTGAACATATTATTAAAAAGATTCCCATTCAGTTTTTTAAGAGTTTGTAGTTTGCAGCCAGTTATCTTATCTAAACTGCTAGCCTGGCTGTGTCATGTCCAGGTTAGGGTGATGAAGCACAGAACTTCACCTTGCCCCTGGATGGTGATTTGACCAGCACAACATCAGTTGTGTACCCCAGCTTCATTAGGTGTTTTGGCCTTTTATCCAATTCACCCTTAGCCATGGCTGAACCATCATAGACGTCATGTGTTGTAAATAGAAGACAGAACAGAAGACCAAAGTGCTGTGTAGGCCTGATCAGATGAAGCGATTAAAACAGAATAAAAACAATTCACACATACACAAATACACATTCATAAACATTAATATTAGGTTTTATAGTGATAGGTAGCAGGGAAATAATGAATTCACTGTCATAAAAAATCACCTCTACAGTCAGTTTGTGCACTGCATGGTGGGAAATATTAGATACTTGACTGCAGCTCAGCCTGAGATTCTTTACAAGATATTTTATGACTCAGACCCGTCAAGTCGACAGCGCTGGAGAATTCCCATTATCTTCTCTTCAAAGTGATTTCCTGCCTCCTGTGCTCAAAATGCTGTTCGTTTCCAGGCAAGTCAAATTTTGCATCACTTTTATAGTGCATCGTCAGTTGTTCTCCCCCGGACCCCAGCGCCAACGGTATTTGCCTGAGGGTAGAGGCGGTAGTCGTGGGGCAATATAATCTCCGAGTTGTTTTCAAAAATGACAGCTTTAGCACCATCTGAAGTATTTATTACTGGCCATTTTAAGACTTTGAACTTGAGCAAACCAGACTGTTTCACCGTGTCAAGACGCCCCCACCTTTTTCCTCCTGTGCTGACAACACAGATAACATGTTGCAGTGCTGCAACAGTTAGATATCCATGTAATCCAGCCTGTCAAATTCAATTTCACAGATAGGCAGAAGCTGGTCCAAGAGGATTTTATGTATATCTCCCAGACTGTGGTGGGATTAATGTCAATTAGACATCAACTCCTCAGCCTGAGGATTCCTGCTCATTATCTTGCTCCTGCTACGTTTTCATTCAGAGACGTTAAAGCTATACAGTCATTTTAGCTGGAGGCACTTGGCTGAACAGACAGACTTTTTGTTCGGTGCCATGGGGCCCCAGCCCCACTGACCATGAGACAGCAGCTTGCCAAGGCCCTAAACTTTCACTGTCAGGACGGCAGTGGGCTGCAGATGAAAGGGTCAGACCGTGAAGGGGTCGGAGCGTATCGGCCACCGAGCTGCAGGTGGTGCTTTCCCTTTGACGATTATTATTCTGTTGGTTTTTTACACTTTTATGATACCCTCCTTTCTTTCTATGAACTGATAATGGAAGACTTTCTGTAAAGAGAAAGAAGTCATGGACATTTTAACAGGGATGTGAAGTTGGAAACACTGATATTACCACCAGTAATTATCAGTAAACTCCACATGTGCAGCTCTTCCAAGGGGCTTTTTGAGCTCTGTCTCTGTCTGGTGTGTGTACCTGTGATTTATGGGCTGGCAAGTTTGTGTGTCTTCAAAAATGACACAAGCAGGATGAATTTAAATGAGTATTTCCTGCACAAAAGCATTCAAGCAGTAAAAACACAAGAGCTGGTGGGTTGTGGTGTTTTTGGGAGCTGCATCATGAAAGGGAACGGTTATATACAGTACCTTACTGTTTATCTACATAGACATATACATACCCTTATACTGTATATATTACACTCAAATGAGTGGGTAAATTCAGAGCATCATGGAAGGTGGAGGTATGAACAGATCAGTGCTGAAAAGATTAATTGATTAATCTATTGGTTGACCAATTGATCACTTCAATCACTAATTTGCCACTTATACACATTTTCACACATTTCTTTTTTGCAGATGAAAAATGTTACAACACTCTTTCAGGTGTTATTTTTCACCATGTGTGATTGAAGCCAATGTATAACATAATATTTATAATAGAAAATCCTCATGACAGGTTCTCCACTGTCCTCTAGTTATACATGTAAATATCACCCCACCCCCCAGTTTCTTTTTAAAATCATGACACAAACTCCATTCAAAGCAGTATCTCTCTTAAGCTGCAGTTGTTTCTCATAATAACGTAATATCTATGTGACATATTTTCTAAGTTTCCTCTCTGATACAGACGTGCTCCTCCTGCTGTTGAACTTCTGTGCATGTTACCTGTCTTTGATGTCTCTGTCCATCTTTGTTGTTTTGCTCTTTTAACAGTAAACACGGGTTCTAATTCCTCTATTTCAGCTAATTAGCAGGTTTTAAATCAACACGAGGCGGACAGCCTGAAGCCTTTCAGCAAAGCTTGACGGGAGCGTACTGTACCTACAAATTTTCTCTCCAGTCTCGGGACCAAAGTGAAGGACTGTGCCACTCAAAGAGTTCAGAGTCTGTTAGATGCATGTTCGTTAAATCACTCTCAAGTGTGGCCGGACAAATACCTCTGTGACCCATTGGGGTTACCAGGGACAACGAGGCATGTTCACATGCTGAACAGGAAATCACATGTCCCCTCCCGCTCCTCTCTGGGCCGTACGTACGTGTGCCTGAATAGAGCAACGTGCTTTCAGTGAACAGAGCCAAAGAATGGTTTTCTTCACTTGTCCATTCACATTAGCTTTAAATACTCAATTATCCATCATAGAAGGGGTCAAGAGGGAGTCAGTGAACTGCACTGGCTTGAGGGACAACATCCCACTTATTGTTTTATATTTGTATTATATTTTCTGAAGCCTCTAATGATGGTTTTTGAATGGCACTGAGTGGATACAGTTGATGGTCTTGTGTATGCATGAGCGTGGAAGTGTTTAGGTCCACAGATCAGAGTGTGATGGACGTGTGACTAAATGGATCTTAATTATATTTTACTTTCTATCTTTAGCCAACTGTAGATGTATACAGTAGATACTGTGAGATACCGAAGATACAAGTGGTTTGTGTTTGACCCCTCACCACTGCATGCATAAGTTTAACATGTTAACAGATTTTTCTGTAATTTGTCTTTTTTCAAGAAACTATAGGAAAAAAATCAAACATGAGAGAAAAATCTGAAAAATTAGGATTTTGTTTAGCAAAAATTTGAAAAAAGAAAATTCAATTTGCATGCTAATTATCTTTTTATAATGAAGTTTATTGATGGGAAAAGTTGGCACAAATTCTATGAATCTAAATGTGTGTGTGGACGTGCTGTTGTTTGTCCTTTCCAGTCCAGCTTGGCGCAGCAGTGCAGGAGATCCACACCAGCCATGAGAACATTATGAAAATCAACTCAGCAGGAGAAAGTGAGTATCTGACCAAACCAGATCTTTTCTTAATAAACACACACTTGGATTACTATCAGTGAAATCCAAAACACAGAAAAGCTCCACAGAAGTGATAAGAAGGAGAAGTGTCAGGTTACTGACGGTGTTGTAACCATGTGTATAAAGGCTTGAAGGCAACAATATAATACAACACAGTTATGGTAGATGGATAAATGACTCCATTGAGGGTGTGAATGATCTTATTAGTCTGATGTTCCTGCATGGTGGTGACTTACAAACAGAGCTGCTGACTGACTGACTGACAGACAGACGACACACTCTCTCCGTCTCTAATGGCCCTTCTTCATGATCAGCTGCACATTCTAACATGACAGCAACACCACACATTATTTACGCCGGCAGCAAGTACAAACACGCTGAGCAGAGGGAGGAAGAGGTTTTTTTTGCATGTTAATGGTTTTGTGAGTGAGCTCCTGGGTAAAGAAAATTGAGCTCTGGCATGCTAAGCTGTTTTCCTCCTATTATGGCAAGGTATTATTTTCATCTGCAGCAGCCAGGTTGATACCAAACCAGGGTAATCCCATAATGCCCATTTACATTGATAGAATAGGAGCTCTGTGGCAGGAATGCACTGGTTTAGACACTGAATGAGTTTGGGCCTGCTTCTCTATCCAGACGTCCAGTGGCTTTAACTTTGTGTTGGTCTGTTTCCGTGGGAAGTGATGCAGTGCTCGGCACCGATGGACATCCTCTTCCTCCTGGACGGCTCCTACAGCGTGGGGAAGGGCAGCTTCGAGAGGTCCAAACACTACGCAATCAAACTCTGTCAAGCACTAGACATCGGACCAGACAAGGTTTGTTCTCTCTTTGTTTTATCTGTTTCTGTCTCTTTCTCTTAAGTCGATCGATACCGGTGTAATCTCTCCTTTGTCCAGGTGCGTGTCGGTTTGATCCAGTTCGGCTCAACTCCTCGGCTGGAGATTTCCCTCAACTCATACACCACCAAGCAAGAGCTGAAGAAGCACATGAAGAAGATCTCTTACAGGTTTGTCTCTCTTCTCTTCTCTTCTCACCTGCAGTGACATCATGTTTTGGGATGTTACTTACAGTCTGATTTTCTGTTGAATTTGTGTTGTTTTTGCCTCTGACCACACACACACACACGCGCGCACACACGTCCAGAGGTTAAGAAACACCAACTGCTCCCTGGAAAGAAAAACAAATTAAATTCAGATTAAAGGCATGCCACAGGTGGTCACTGGATACTGGGGGAAGGTTGTGTGTGTGTGTGTGTGTGTGTGTGTGTGTGTGTGTGTGTGTGTGTGTGTGTGTGTGTGTGTGTGTGTGTGTGTGTGTGTGTGTGTGTGTGTGTGTGTGTGTGTGTGTGTGTGTGTGTGTGTGTGTGTGTGTGTGTGTGTGTGTACCTGTCTATGTGTTAGGTGTTGACAGTTTAGAAGTGTCACTGTGATTTGCCCTCTGGTTCAAATTGTTTCCTGTCACATTTCCTCAAATCAAGACTGGTCCCCAGGGATTTTGAAAAAAAATTCAGCAATATTTATTCATGATAATGCTCAGTTTGTAAGATGTTGTAATACATATTCCTAATACATGGTCCAAATATGAATAAAAATACAGAAAATATAAGTTGAAGTAATACATCCAGTGTACGTAACAGCAGTAAAGAAGACATCTCTTACACTGTGACATAAAAACAGCAGGTTGGTGACTAAATCCACTCTGCTGAAACAGATCGGGGTTTTTCATGGATTTAGGTTTTTAATAGAAAAATGCAAGATGCACAAACTCACTGTTGTTTGAGCAAGTCTGAAATTGGATAAAAAACTGTAAATAACAGCTGTAAAAGCTCAAATAATAATTTATGTCAATTAATCCAAGACTTTATCCAACACTGTTGTTCAAGTTTGCTTATTGAGCAAAAAATGAGATGTGTGCTCATTGTGGGTTACTGTATGTAAAATGTATTGTGTGTACAAAAGAGCTGAGATTATTAAAGCAAGCCTGGAAGCCTTTCTAGTTTTTGCTCTGATGTCTTGTATCTTCAGTCTCTGACAGACAAAGATGTTTTAGACTGGTTCTGTAGTGTCGCTCCAGTCTTCATTTATTTTGAAAAAAGTTATTTAACCCAGAATTCATTGTACCACAGTCTGGTCTAAGACAGTTACGGACTAAACTGGATGAGTTTAGATTTAGACCTGGAGTCTGACTGACTTTTATAGCTACAAGACATTGTCAAAGTCTATGGTGCTGTTTCCATGGCTACAAGATACAAAAAAAGAAATATAATAAGATGGCACTGGGACTCATCACTATCTGCACATTGCAGTTCATTCTTGTGTTGATGTGAAGGGTCTGAATGGGTTTCTCACCGTCTAGCAGGAAGACTGAAAGAGGCTCCAGCTCTGAATGACACTTTATGTGTTTTTGAAAAAGCTGTAATAGGTTTAAAACTGGTTTCTTGAGCCCTGAGGTGATGAAACTTCACCAACACTCACACGATCTGCTCATACATTCTCAGTCTAAGAGCTAAAGGAGGAATCCAAATAAAACAGATCTGCGGTTTATTTTGGCAGTAGATTCTTGACTGGGTCTGGCTTCCGTAGTATAGTGCATATTCTCTGTCAGTATTGTTTTAACAATAACATGACAAAAAGAACTCTCTGCCAAACTGTGGATCCCCAGGGGCGGCAGCACCCAGACGGGCCTGGCTCTCAAGTACATCCTGAGGAAGGGTTTCCCAGGCGGACGCAACTCCTCGGCCGTGGCCCGGATCGCCGTCCTCCTATCAGACGGGAGGTCACAGGGCAACGCGGTGCAGGCGGCTGCACAGCTCAAACAGGCCGGCGTGGTGCTGTTCGCTGTTGGCCTGCGCTATCCCAGGTACTGTATGTCCCATGGCCCGGATTTAATCATCATTTCCAAGGATAATACTATTACAGTTTTTCTCGATTGCTAAGACACATTTCTCGAAAGCTGCTCTCCTTTTCTCTAAACTGAGCACAACCCCCAATTTTCAAGCTACATTCACAAAACCTCAGACTCTTCATGCTGTAGGGGTTATCCCAACTATAAGAAAATGTATTTAAGATTTATTATGATGCCTCACAAAGGGGGGCACCATTTATGTTGGGGTTATACCAACTATAAGTAAAGTTATTATTAAGAGGGTTATTGGCTATCAAATTAGTAAAATATCAATACGAAAATATTAATAATTACTATAAAAATTATTAATGGGATTTAATTTCATTAAATCCACCTCGGGGCACCAGACAGCCAATGTACCAAAGTCAGTCTCATAAGGGTGTGCTAACTATTAATATAGAACCTTGTTTAATGATTAAGTTAATAATTATAAACAATATAACATTATTAATAGCTGCAAAGTTGAAGGATTTAGAAGTTCTACTGCGTAGAGGTTGGCATACCCACTATTGTACAACATTAACAGACAAGTAAAGTTTCAAGGAAGTTTATTGGACACATCTAGAAAATGGAATAACAAAACATGAAACTAAGACAAGCTACATACACTGTGTACACGTGTGTGTGTGTGTGTGTGTGTGTGTGTGTGTGTGTGTGTGTGTGTGTGTGTGTGTGTGTGTGTGTGTGTGTGTGTGTGTGTGTGTGTGTGTGTGTGTGTGTGTGTGTGTGTGTGTGTGTGTGTGTGTGTGTGTGTGTGTGTGTGTGTGTGTGTTGGTGAGAGTGTATGGCTATGTGTCGGTGACCATGTGTCTGTGAGGTGTGAAGTGTGACCTCAGACAATGGAAAAGATGGAGGGTGGCCTTTGTCCTGAGACTTCTAAGGCCAACCGCATGTGATGTGGGGGAGGTGAACAAAGGTGTGTCCTTTGTTCAACGCTCAAGCTGCATGTTAAACATAGGTTAACTAAATATGAGACTATAGCTGACAACAACAAATAACAACAACAAAGCTCAAGTATTTTAACTGATTTCAATCAATACATACATTGGCATGGTTGAAGTACTCTATGCTTAGTCAAGGTGCAAGGTAAGCTAACTAGGCCCAGTTACGTTACCAAGTCACGTGAAGGTGAGAAGTCCCGGTGCTGGCGGGGATTCCTGCGGTTGCAGGTTTTGCTGGTCCTGTTGTGGAAGTTAAGTCCAGTGATTGTGTCTTTGTCCAGTGAACTACAGCCGTCCTGGCTGTGTAGTTTGAGTTCCGTTGAGGAGAGTCCTTCTTCTTGCAGAGTTGGTTGGTTGTTCTGCTTGGCGTTGTGGCTCCGTTCCTTGTTGACTCAACTAGCAGACCATGTGTGTGCTAGTTGGTTCTGTTCTTTAATCCGTTGGTAGGCACTCGCGTCGCTGCCACGGACAGAGGAGCGGCAGCTCCTTCTGAGAACCACTGAGGAGAGCGAAGAGGGCGAGAGGAGAAGGGAACTTCTCCTTTTATATGGCCTGTGACCTCACAGGTCCTGGGGCCATACCTGACCAATGGTGGGTCAGTAGTGGAGGTTTCACACCTAGGTGTGAAGAGGTGAAGGACGCTGGGAGGCTGAGTTCAGAGGGTTTCCTTTGTTTGGGAGACAAAGGAGCCATGCAGTCTTAGGCTCCATTTTGACTGGGCTGAGTCCCTACAATGCAAAACCAAACTTTCACCTCAAAACAGTTTAATCTGTTCTCAAAACTGAACTATGTTGTCAAATCGTGCCCCGAGTCAATCAAAATTAAAAACACTACTGAGCAGTCACTAAACACTACATAGAAAATAGAAAACACAATGCTCAGCACATGAAGCTGTAGAAATAAATGTTTATTGTTCACTGTAGCTAAATGCATGTTGCAAAACAAAAAACCTGTGCATTTACTGTAGCACTTCTCTCCTTCCCTTTCTTTCACCCTCCTCCCTCCCTCCCCACATCCATTTCATCCCCTTTTTCTTCCTTCTTCTTTTTTCTTCCCAGTTCATCCCTCCCTCCCTCATCCTCTCTTCCTTCACCCTGTCGTCTCTCATCTTCTCCTCTTCCTCTCCTCCTCTCCCTCCATAAATGCGTGTTGCAAAACAAAAAACTGTGCATTTAGCACTTGTACATAGTACTACTGTAAAAAAAAAAAAAAGTACAAAAAACAGAAATCCTGTGCATTTTACACGTTGCACTTGTACAGTACAAAAACAAACAGAAATCTTGTGCATTTAGCACTTCTATGCAGTAAGCCAAGGAAAAACTAGAAAAAGCATTTCCAAGAATGGAAATGGTGTGACTGCTGATAGCAACTGAACGCTGTTGCAGAATTAGCAAATAGTGCAAGCAGTGATCACCATACAAATGTTTGACCAAGGTCGGAATCGAACCCACAACCTCATGGTCATTAGACTTTCACTCTGCCTCTAGGCCACAGTGCACACACAGTTGCAGAGACTGTTGTCTGTTAATGATCTGCACACTGTCAACATCAAGAAAGCTTGAGAGTCAAGCTTGAATGACTTAGAATGAAAATTTCTGTGAATTTCAGGCTGAGAGCAGCAGTTTCAACATGAAGCAAGTTATCAGAAGTCAACAGAGGACAACTGGGAAAATAATTCACTATAATTGTTGTTGAGGCAAGATTTGAACCAGCAACCTTCAGGTCTCCAGACCAGCAAGTTAACCACTAGGCTACAGACAGAGACAGTATTTAAGGGGTAAAGAAAACCTTTGATACAATGAGCTTTATACTATGAGGAATCAAAGACTGTCCAATGACAGCTGAATAATTGGAATCAAAAGTCAAGCAATGATGTGAAATGACTAAGGCAGGAATCGAACCCATGACCATATGATCACTAAATCTTTACTCTGCCACTCGGCTACAGAGAGCACACTGCTTTCAAGACTGTTGTCATTCATTGTAATGTGATGATGTGCTGCAAACTGGTATGAGTAATCAAGGAGATAACAAACACCTGTAACCAATTGAAGGCGGGGGAGGAGAGCAGAATTCAACATAACATAACAAGAGTTCTTCTCTTGGATTCGAACCAGTGATCTTAGGGTTGGCAAGCAGCCACCCTAACCCCTACACTACAGTGGAGTTGTGAAGAAATGTTGTCTGTTAATGATCTGCACACTGTCAACATCTAAAAAGTTAAATATTTGAAAAAGTATAAATAGTATAAAAGAGAAAAATAATAGCAATATTGTCCTGAAAAAGCTGCACGTTTTGATATATGAATTGTTGAAATAGCACAAAGTATGAAGGACTAGAAGAAGACCGTAAAAAGGCGGAAGAAAATGGCCAAACAGAAGAACAATAGTGTGACTGCTTCAGCAGTCACACTAATAAAGTACAAAAATATAGAAACTAGAAAAAGCATTTCCAAGAATGGAAATGGTGTGACTGCTGTTGCAGAATTAGCAAATAGTGCAAGCAGTGATCACCATACAAATGTTTGACCAAGGTCAGAATTGAACCCACAACCCCATGGTCAATAGACTTCCACTCTTCCTCTAGGCCACAGTGCACACACAGTTGCAGAGACTGTTGTCTGTTGATGAGCTGCACTCAACACCAAGAAAGCTTGAGAGTCAAGCTTGAATGACTTAGAATGAAAATGTCTGTGAATTTCAGGCTGAGAGCAGCAGTTTCAACATGAAGCAAGTTATGCTTAAAAAAAAAAGTAAGGAAAGTGCAGAAATTAACCACAACAAGTAAGTAGAGGACACTTTTGTGAAAATAGTGCAAGCAGTGATGACCATACAAATGGTTGACCAAGGTAGGAATCAATCCCACAACCTCATGGTCGTTAGACTTCCACTCTGCCTCTAGGCCACGGTGCACACACAGTTAACACCAAGAAAGCTTGAGAGTCAAGCTTGAATGACTTAGAATGAAAATGTCTGTGAATTTCAGGCTGAGAGCAGCAGTTTCAACATGAAGCAAGTTATCAGAAGTCAACAGAGGACAACTGGGAAAATAATTCACTATAATTGTTGTTGAGGCAAGATTTGAACCAGCAACCTTCAGGTCTCCAGACCAGCGAGCTAACCACTAGGCTACAGACAGAGACAGTATGTGAGGGGTAAAGAAAACCTTTGATAAGAGGATCACTGGCTTCTGCTTAAAAACAAAGTAAGGAATCGTGGCAGAAAAAGTTAAATAGTTTAAAAAGTATAAATAGTTAAAAAGAGAAAAATAATGCCGATAAAGTTTTTAAAAAAAGCTGCACGTTTTGATATATGAATTGTTGAAATAGCACAACACCTAACACACTAACCATATGGCCACAGAGAACCTGAGTTACAATGAGCTTTATACTATGAGGAATCAAAGACTGTCCAATGACAGCTGAGTAATTGGAATCAAAAGTCAAGCAATGATGTGAAATGTCTGAGGCAGGAATCGAACCCATGACCATATGATCACTAAACCTTTACTCTGCCACTCGGCTACAGAAAGCACACTGCTTTCAAGACTGTTGTCATTCATTGTAATGTGATGATGTGCTGCAAACTGGTATGAGTAATCAAGGAGATAACAAACACCTGTAACCAATTGAAGGCGGTGGAGGAGAGCAGAATTCAACATAACATAACAAGAGTTCTTCCCTTGGATTCGAACCAGTGACCTTGGGGTTGGGAAGCAGCCACCCTACCCCCTACACTACAGTGAAGTTGAGGTGAAGAGAGGTTGAGACTTTCATGAATGTGAGATTTTTCAATGATTCTTAAAATAAAGAGAAATTAGTATAAATTAGCCACACCAAGCAAGAAGAGGACTTTTTTGTGACCTGTGACTATTTTTTGGTGAATTAAAATGAATTAAAAAGCACTTAACAGCAAGTTACAAAGTTGAGCTCCTTCTCCTGCTGATGTGAAAAAAATACATTGAGCTGAATGAGAGCAGAGAGCTCCCTGGCTGCATTTAAAAAATATTTAAAATTATTATCTAAGTCTCTTTGCATTTTTGACCAGAATTTTAGCCAGAAGACAAGTGTGGCTACAAAACTGGAGAAAATAATTTGTCTAGAGTTTAATTTGTGGCCGTGCTGACAGTTTAGCCAGAAAAACTCTAGAATGTTTTTTTGCCTCTATCCACTCTGACACCACTCTGGCTCTGCTCGTTAGACGCAATACACACCCATTATAAAGCTGAAAAAAATCAGAAAAAGTTAAATATTTTAAAAAGTATAAAGAGTTAAAAAGAGAAAAGTAATGCCAATAAAGTCCAGAAAAAGCTGCACGTTTTGATACATGAATTGTTGAAATAGCACAAAGTATGAAGGACTAGAAGAAGACCGTAAAAAGGCGGAAGAAAATGGCCAAACAGAAGAACAATAGTGTGACTGCTCAGCAGTCACACTAATGAGAAGTGCGTCACTCAGCCACAGCATCATTTACTGTATCTGTACTGGCTCAGGCCACAGGACTTCATCCTGAACTAGCTTACAGTATATGTGTTCCACATCATTAGACACAAGTGTGATCAATTTTGAGTTGTTGTGTTCAACCAATGAAACTTGTGCTTTACTTGTGTTTGACTTTTGCCACCTGTGCTCAGCATTATGCAACACAGGTGCATCACAATGAAAATGTGTTGGTAAGTTGTGTCTAAACAGGTGAAAAGTGCTGATGGTTTTGCCAAAAGAGACTGATTCAATCAGTGGGTTCAGGCAACTGAGAATTTGGTTCAGACAACAGGGTTTAGTGTTTTAGCAATTGAGAAAAACTGATTACATTCTTCTAATACAATTTAAAAGGAAAGGGAACTGATGTGATGCAGATAGGGAGAAGAAACTACAATAAATCTTGAGTCTAAACCTTCAGTTTCCGTGTTTTACAGGTGGGAGGAGCTACACGCTCTGGCCAGTGAGCCAATGGAGAGCCACGTCTTCTTTGCAGAGCATTTCTACGATGCTGTCAACGGCCTCTACACAACGCTGGCCACTTTCGCCGTCTGCAACTCTACACCAGCAGGTAGGGGCAACACTTTTTAAGACTTCAAGTCCAGCTCTTCTCCACTTCAGTCGCTCCACTCTCTAACACCAACACCTCCTGTCCTCTTGTGCAGGATGTCAGGTGGAGTCGTTCCCCTGTGAGAGGAAGACACTGGAGACAGTGAAGGAGCTGCAGGGGAACTTCATGTGCTGGAAGGGCTCCAAGGGTTATTCTCCATACACCTCCCTCTGTCCATACTACAGGCAAGTGTCCACTTTGGAGCAGTTAATGTAGATAAAAGAAAATCCATTACCCAGTTCACTGAACCCAGAGACACATCTCATCAGAATCAAAATTACAGACAGTTTCTATATAATTGTACAAGACAGTTGGTTTGCTTTAAGCCCTATTGTGCAATAATAGAGCTGGAAAGACAGGAACAGGATTCTGATAAAGAAGAGAAAACAATGTCAATGTGAGAGGTCTGACCCCCCCCACACCTCCGTGGCAAATCAAAATGGCCTTTGACAGAATTAATTTCACACAACGTTAGGGCTTGGTCGGGTTGAAATGGCCCGAGGCAGCCGGAGCTCAGTGTTGAGAGAACCAGAGCAACTTTTCATTTGATCTTCCAAATGTCCCCTGTTTCTCATGAATACACTCACAAGAGGAAGATGACGGGAAGATGAATCATTTTCAGGCACCGCTGCTCTTGTATAATATTCATTTGAATAATGATTTACAGAAACGGCAGATAACTACATGTAGTTACAGTCAAAGTGGGATACTTCTTGTTGTCTAAGTTGATAAAACCGAAGACATCTGATGAAACAGAACCATTTTGGAAACAGAAATTCAATTTATTCAAGAGAAAAACAATAAAAACAAAGAAAATACTTCCTTTCAAACTGACAAAACATTGTGAATGTGTGTGTTGCAGGTACAGCAAAGCTTACAAGAGACACCAGACAGTCTGCCATCGGACCATCTGTCCAGGTCACAACTCCCCCTTTGATTCTCTCTTTTGGAGATGGTGTGATTGTTTTGTTGTATCTGTGCAGCTCACTTCCTGTCTCTCTGTGTGTAGAACCCTGTGACTCTCAGCCGTGTCTGAACGGTGGAACCTGTGTATCAGAAGGTCCAGACGGCTACCGCTGTGTGTGTCCACCTGGTTATGGAGGAGACCCACACTGTGGTGAGTCACTCTTCTGTTTTCTCACTCAGATTTTCAGGATTTCTGACTAATTCCACCCGGCTCCCTCCTCAGCTCCGGCACTATCTCTGGACTGCTCTGTGGACCTGCTCTTCCTGCTGGAGGGCTCTGCCACGCTCACCCTGGAGGGATTCCTCCGCCTCAAGTCCTTCTTAAAGCGCTTCCTGCAGACCGTGATCGGGTCCGACAGCCCCAGTAAAGTGGGCCTGGCCGTGTTCGGCGGCGAGGCTCGGGTGGAGGCCCAGGTGGGGAAGTTCAAAGGAGACCTGAAGGGTCTGCTCAGGGCGGTGGACGCTCTTCAACCAATAGGTGGAGAGACCAAGACAGGCCAGGCGCTGCGTTACGTCACGCGCCACGGCTTCGTCAGCGCGCCGGTCTTCGCCGACGTCCCGGACGACCTCCCCCGCGTGGTGGTGCTGATCACCGCCACGGCCTCCGTGGACGACGTGGTGGAACCTTCAAGATACGCACGGGACAGAGAGATCTTCCTCGTAGGAGTGGGACCAGATTATTTGAAGGAACAGCTGAATAATATCACAGGAAATCCTCAGAGGACTCTCACCTACACATCACCTGACAGGTTCCCCGCCAAGATCCCTGAGCTCAAGGCCAAGATCTGCAGCGTGGACACACAAGGTACCTGATCAACAACAGACAACACAACTCCACGCCTTGCTTATATAGAAGGTGGAATAATATTGGAATATGTGGTGTCAGTTAAAGGGATAGTTCACCCAAAATTGAAATTTCACTCATTATCTACTCCCCCTCATATGGACTAAGCGCTGGGAGAAGTTTCAGAGTCCTCCGTGGCTTCTCTGAGTTACAGGGGGTCTCGGCGTAGCAGTGCATGTCCATATAACGGTTGCAAATGGATACCAACTGTCTTCGTAACAAGAAGACACACCAAAAAACATCCAAATACCTCCATGCTGCTCGTATGTAATGTCCGTCTTGTATTGAAGCCCCGAAATGCAAAATTGTCCAGAAAAAAATTATAAATAAGTCTATATTTTGCGAGATTTGGACGGACCAGGAAGAGGAGCTTCGAGAAGCTTCCACTACAAACAAGCTTGAAATATAGACTTATTTAATTTTTTTCGGAACAATTTTGCATTTCGGGGCTTCAATACAAGACGGACATTACATACGAGCAGCATGGAGGTATTTGGATGTTTTTTGGTGTGTCTTTTTGTTACGAAGACAGTTGGTATCCATTTGCAACCGTTATATGGACATGCACTGCTACGCCGAGACCCCCTGTAACTCAGAGAAGCCACGGAGGACTCTGAAACTTCTCCCAGCCCTTAGTCCACATGAGGGGGAGGAGATAATGAGTGAAATTTCAATTTTGGGTGAACTATCCCTTCAATCCTTACTGTATAGCCTACTAAATATCTAAAATATCCAAATTGCAGCCAAGATTCATATCCAAGAAATGCACAAAATATACTTATTTAAAAAGAATCTGCCCTTGAGGTAAAAGACAAATTTTAATCTATAAAAAAATCTATGTGTATATGTGTCAGTTTCTACTAATAAAAACTATTTTTTTTTTTTACTTTTTGTTTCCCAGGTTGTCTGGGTCAAGCGGTGGACCTGGTGTTTGCCCTGGACGCCTCCGGTGGCGTCGGTCGTGATAACTTCTCCACCCTGCGTAGCTTCGTGCGCAGCGTCACCGTCCAGTTCGACGTCAATCGCGACGTGGCCCAAATGGCCCTGGTTATGTTCGGACGGAGACCCACCACTGTCTTCAGCCTGGACACCCACGAGACGGGCTCGGCCATCCTCAAGGCCGTGGGCGACGCCGACTACATCGGCGGAGTGGCTTCGACCGGCGCGGCTTTACTCCACATCCACTCCAACGTCCTGACCGTGGCCAAAGGCGCTCGGCCCGGAGTCAACAAGGCCGTGGTGGTGGTGACGGACGGCTCGGGGGGGGACGACGCTGCGGTGCCGGCACAAAAGATCAGAGACAACGGAGTCTCGGTGTTTGTGATCGGTATCGGAGACGTGCTGAGACAGAGGCTGCTGCAGATCGCCGGCTCAGAGGAGCGAATGATCGCTGTGCCGTCTTATGACGATCTCAAGTACTTTGAGGACGTCCTGGTGCAGATGCTGTGTGCAGGTGAGGCACCAAACCGTTCAGGCAGATTCAAAGGGTCTGTTGAGAAGAAATTTGTGTAGTTGATTTAAAGCGGACATATTATGGAAATATCACTTTATGAAGGCTCTCTGGGTGTTGTCTTGTCTTCTGGCGCCCAAAATGTGAGAAAAAATCTGTTATTTGCAGGATCTCTAGGTTGAAATCCATGTGGTTTTACAAGCTGTTCCCTCAGTTGACATACAATGATGTCATTAGTTTTCAAATTTGCATAATACCAGCCCTACCTGTGAGCACCAGTACTGGTAGAGGAGGCAGGGCAGGGTGAGCAGTGGCTCATTTGCATTTAAAAGGACAGACACCTGAACAGGGCTGTTTTGAGAGGATGAAAAGATCCGTGATGTTTGATCCTTGGAGGATTTTGACCGAAGTATGTCTTAAAGACATCTGCGAACCATTTTAATTTGTGGAAAAAAGGGGCATTATATGTCTCCTTTAATAGTAACAAACTGTTTTGTGATTGTTTTCTTTCGATCAGAGGTAAAGAAGCCAGTGAACCTGTGCAGCCCAAACCCCTGTATGAACGATGGAGTCTGCATCCTGGCCGGAGGGAGCTTCCGCTGCCAGTGCCAAGGCTACGAAGGACCACACTGTGAAACAAGTCAGTGGCACTAACCAGAAGTCTACCGTTTGAATTGGTCAAGAAAATGTTAGGTATTGTAGCGCTTGCATGACGTGTGTGTGTGTGTGTGTGTTGTGTTGACAGGAAGCAGCAGGGTTTCATCCAGAGGAGACCTCCCGAGGCCGGCTGCTCTCAAGAAGAAGAGAAGGCAGAAGAAGAGCCACCAGGAGCTGCTGCATCACTACAAACTACACCGCCGGAGACACACAGCCTGATACACACACACACACACACACTCCACACAGACACAATTCACCTACGGACTCTCAAGGATGTTTGCAAGTACACACTGGAGTAAAGGGAAAACTAATGTTACTGTTAACCTTGTACTGTAACTGTTTCAATATTTAAACTTGCACTCGAACTTCACCAAGTGCCTTCAACACTGTATGTATCTCCGCTGTTGTGTCCATCACTTTGTTTTTGTTGTATTTTGTGCTCAATTGGTTATCTTGCCTTTTATTTTCAAAGATGTAAACGTTTATATAATATTGTATATCTGTGTTAAGATTTCATTGTTACCTTCGATATTTAATCACCACAACCAATTTTATTTCTTCCTTCCAACTGAAACACATCACATTTGTGCCAAAAATGCTACATTTTCATGTCTCAATATATTGTTTTTTACTTTACTTTACCGTCTGAAGTTTTTTGTTGTGTAAAATGATTGTTAATTCTCTCAAATGAACTATTTGTATATCAGTTACATTAGTATTTTATTTAAGACTGTCGACGCCCTGGTTAATACTCCCCCTCCCTCTGTCCCTATTGAATCAGATGCCGACTGTAATCTGTTTTTATCCTATTTTAACAATAAGGTGGAGTCTATCAGAGCCTCGATTACACCCAGTGCCTCTTTTAGCGATGCTTTTAGCGATGCCTTTTATTCTCAAAAGGACATTTTAAACCAGTTTTATCCATTAACCTTACCTGAACTTCTAGATGTGGTTTCACACACTAGAATGTCCATCTGCCCCTTCGATGTGATTCCATCTAGATTTTTAAGCCAAGTAATGGATTCTGTTGGACCCTGCCTGCTTTCTATTATCAACAGCTCGCTTACTACTGGTTGCGTCCCGGACTATTTTAAAACGGCATGCGTAACCCCTCTCCTGAAAAAACATAACCTAGACCCATCCCTACATCATAACTACAGACCAGTCTCCAAACTGCCTTTTATCTCAAAAATTTTAGAAAAAATTGTTTCTTCACAGCTTTTAGCAGCCTTAGAGGAAAATTTTATCTTCGACAAATTTCAGTCAGGATTTCGAAAGTACCACAGCACAGAAACGGCTCTGCTTAAAGTGACCAATGACCTTTTAATGGCATCTGACAGTGGGCTGTGCCCAGTCTTGGTACTTCTAGATCTCAGTGCGGCGTTTGACACAATCGACCACGGGATCCTTTTAAATCGTCTGAGGCACTGGGTAGGAGTTTCAGGTACAGCTTTGAAATGGTTTTATTCATACTTTTCAGATCGTAAGTTCTGTGTCGCAGCAAACAATTACACATCCTCCCTCACCCCACTAAAGTACGGCGTGCCCCAGGGGTCTGTCCTAGGACCAATTCTATTCTCATTATACATGCTCCCCCTGGGGCACATAATACAAAAATATGACGTGTCTTTCCATTTTTATGCTGACGACACTCAGCTGTACCTGCCCGTAAACGCCACTGACCCTGGGAAGTTGAGTGCTTTACTAGATTGTATCACCGCTGTCAAAAACTGGATGTCGCAAAATTTTCTTCAGCTGAACGACAACAAAACCGAGGTTCTCGTTTTTGGCCCCCAGCAGATAACCAAGCAAATAATGCCATCTGCTGGGCCGCTAGCGGACGCCATCAAACCCTCTGCTAGAAACCTTGGGGTTTGGTTTGATGGCAATCTAAGCTTTGAACAACATACGACTAAACTTGTACAGTCTTGTTTTTATCATCTCAGAAATATTTCAAAGATTAGATCGTTTTTATCTTTTAAAGACACAGAAATGATTTTACATGCTTTTATTTCATCACGTCTGGATTACTGCAATAGCCTTTTTACCTGTCTTAACCAAAAATCCCTGGACAGGCTTCAGTCAGTGCAGAATTCTGCAGCCAGGCTTTTAACTAGAACCAGGAAACGCGAGCATATCACGCCTGTTTTAGCCTCCCTGCACTGGCTTCCAGTACGTTTTAGAATTGATTTTAAAATTTTATTGATTACTTTTAAAGCACTCAACGGTTTTAGTCCTGCATACATTGCTGACCTTTTATCTCTGCACATTTCTGCCCGCCCTCTGCGATCCTCAAATAAAGGTTTTTTAGCTGTCCCTGGGGCCCGACTGATGACAAAAGGGGAAAAATCATTCTCAGTCCGGGCCCCAAGACTTTGGAATGATCTGCCAGAGGACATCAGGTCAGCTTCATCAGTAGCTTGTTTTAAATCCTTACTCAAAACCCATTTCTATCGAAAAGCCTTCCCTGATTTTATTTGATGTCACTTAATTTGTCTTTGTTGTCATTTTAATTGTTTTTACTGGAAAGCACTTTGTAACATTTGTTTTGAAAAGTGCTATATAAATAAAGTTTATTATTATTATTATTATTAGTAAAGGGGAAGCTTTGTTTTCCCTTTACTAATATAACTCTTGGGGAAAAAGGAAAAAAAAAAACAGGGAAAAAGTCCATAATAGACTTAGTGCTTTAGTGTCTGCATTTAAATGGTAGGATTATTCTACTTGTGCAGCAGCGATCAAGCTCTAAAATGACCAGTCATTTAAATTAATGAGCAGAAGGGGATGTAAACTGGTTTCAACTGGGCCCCACTCATAAATATTTTAAGTTCATTAGTGTGAATTGGTGTATTTACTCTAATTATCCTTTAAATGTTTGGTGCTGCAGCTTTCCTGTAAATGTGACCTTGGCTGGATGAGCTGAACACTGATGTAGGGTTACAGGCAAAAGGAGACATTTTGTTGTCAGTACATTTTTATTTGATAAAAAGTGCATTTCTAGCTAGCAATACAAGCCAACAGGCTGAATAATGGTGTAAATATATTTACATCTTGGCTACCAGCATATATGAACCAAGCTACAAAAAGTGTACAAAGTGGCCAAATTTAGTAGAGGGCGTCTTTCTGTCTCAGACTTCAGTGGTTTCAAATATTTGGCTGTTTGCAGCGTTGGAGAAAATCCCATTTGATGTCGATTATCAAGAACAATTGTTAGACTGGCCAAAATGCTACTATGTGGAATTTGTCCTTCTGGGAAATAAGAGAAACAAACAACTTGAAAAGTCATTAAAAACCAAGATTATCCAGTGGTATTTGAGAAGACAGCTGGTGCCTCCCTCTGATTGGCTCTTTATAGTCTTGGCAAGAAGGTGACGAAGATGAGGGCTCCAGAAAAGGGAGGATGTGGATTTAACCGTCTGGTCTGTTTTCTTGGCCTTGGTGGGACAAGCTGAGGACGGTCGTCCAGACGCAGTGAAACTTGATCAGGTCAGAGGAGGTCAAAGGTCATTCTGATCTCCTCCTAGGTGGTGGATTTCTTCTCCCACTCCTGAAAATAAAAGAGAAACAACAAACTGTCATCCATTCTATGTGTTTTAATCATGTCTTCAGATGTAATCCATCCCTTGAGCCGAGCGTGCTCTCACCTTTGCTTTCTGCAGGACTTTTCCTTTTGTGGCCATGATGGAGACGGGTCTGTTCTTTAGTGCAGAGGCAGAGTTGACTGGAGAGGCTGCGTCTGCACTGACGGTGCCGTTCACAGGCTGGGAGGACGTGGTTGATGATGATGACGATGATGATGATGTCTGGGGAGCAGGCAGGCTTACTGTCTTAGGCTGTGTGTAAAATGACAGGGATGGTTCAGGCCCTTTTTTATAGTGTTTAAAGAGATAGTTCACCCAAAATTCTAATTTCACTCATTACCTACTCACCCTCATGTCAACTAAGAGCTGTAAGAATTTTCAGAGTCCTCCGTGCCTTCTCTGAGTTACGGGGGGGTCCACGCAGCAGTATATGTCCATATAATGGTTGTGAATGGATACCACTTTTCTTCGTCCAAAAAGACACACCAAAAAACATCCAAATACCTCCATGCTGCTCGTCTGTAATGTCCCTCTTGTATTGAAGCCCCGACATGAGAAATTGTTCCGCCAGTCAGTGCAAATCACGCGAGATTTGCATTGACACAGGAAGAGCAGTGAACCGAGACACTGGGAGCTTCCACTTTTCGTAACAATTTCTCATGTCGGGGCTTCAGTACAAGAGGGACATTACAGACGAGCAGTATGGAGGTATTTGGATGTTTTTTGGTGTGTCTTTTTGGACGAAGAAAGTTGGTATCCATTGACAACCATTATATGGACAAATACTGCTGCACGGACCCCCCCGTAACTCAGAGAAGGAACAGAGGACTCTGAAACTTCTCCCAGCCCTTAGTCCACATGAGGGTGAGTAGATAATGAGTGAAATTTCAATTTTGGGTGAACTATCCCTTTAAAGCATCTGACATTGTCTGTTTACAGCAACAGAGCGGTGGACTGACCGTGGGGGTTTCCTGGAGGCTGCTGTCCAGTGTGGTTCCCAGTGTGAACGGCCCTGACTCCACCTTCTTCAGACTCTCCTTCACTTCCATCAAGTGAAGCTCCACCTCCACCCTGCGCTGCTCCGCTTCCCGACACGCTTCCTCTTTCTGCTTCAGACGAGCTTCTAGCGAGCCCTGCTGCTTGGGATCTGAATACAACACCCAGCCGTCAGTCAGTCACACAGACCAACACAACTTTGTTATCTCAGGCATTACAGGTAGTGTGTGTTCACCTTGGCAGGCGGTGAGCTCCTCCTTGGTCTCCCTTCTCTCCTTCTTCAGGTTTGACAGACTGCACCTCACCTCCTCCCTCTCTTTCTCCAGCCGGTCACGTTCATCAGTGTAGCGCCTCATATCTGCCTCCGTGCGGTTTTTGCCCAGTTTCCCTTCAACCGCACCAGGACACCCTGGAAATTAAATGCTGAATTAATTTGTAATCCTTGCACAGACAAATTGCAATTCGAGTCAATGCAATTACTATGAAAAAAGTATAAAAATATCCTCTTAAAGGGAAAATGAGGAGTTTTGGAAAAGCGAAGCGTTTTCACACTACATTTATGAGCCTCCGCGCACCGTGAAATTCTTTGACAAAACCATATATTTATCGAAAATATAGCCATTAACAAGTGTAGTTAACGTAGATTCATCCTCATTAACATGAGACTTTTTTATAACCAAATAGAAACTCCTTGTTGTCCCTTTAAAGTACATTGTACTATGAGCCTGCAGAGGATGCAGCCTTGCACTAGAGGGCGCCATGGTGATTTAGGATGACAGAGAAAGGGGAGCAGCCAGCTACTCTGACTTCATGCAGAGGGAAAAAGCAGCAGCACCATTTTCTGTCTCATGTTGAGAGGATTTTCACACCATAGGTATACAATAGCTTTGAGTTGCTTCTTCTCTGTTTGAACCACTGTTCCTGTGTATCACACTCACCTATGGTGTGTGCCTTGGGCCGCAGGGGTTGAGGACTGTTGGGGAACCCAGCACCAGTGTGCACCAGCGGGCCTTTATGGGCCTGTCCCCCAGAGACGTTGAAGGCCTGTGGGATCCCAAGACTCGTCCTCTTGGGCGTCTCCTGGCTTTGGGACGTGGTTTTGAGTGGTTGGGTCTGCGACTGCTGCGGCTGTGGCGAGGGATTGGGGGGACACGGTGGTTCTGGTTTGCTGGTAGCAGAAGTCTGACTTGTTCCATTTAACACAGGTGTTGGTTCAGGCTCAGGAGAGGTAGTGGGACTGACCTGAAACCAGTAGACAATGCATGAAGGCTTACCCAAATGCAACAATGGTTCACCTGCTGAGTCGCCTGTTTCCTAAAATTAAAAATGACAAGACAGGAGATGGTTCTGTCCCTATTACGTACCTCTTTAGCTTGACATGACGAGTCCCTCTGGTCCTCCATTGGGACTGGAGAATGTCTAGAAGTCTCTTTTGTGGGCGGTGTTTTAGTTCCACAGGATGTATGGAGGAAGGAGCGCACAGGGACGAGGTCCAGGTAGACCCGGCTTTCAGAGTCCTGCTCGGTTCCTGCCGGGTCCTTGGCATCCTGTGTGGACGGTTCATTTTGTTCTTGGAGGTTGTTGTCCTCGCTGTCAGGCAGGCCGCTCTCTTCAGCATCCTGTATGAAAAGGCAGCAGGAAATTAAGAGATGGCCAGAAGCCAGAAAATGAAAGTGAAAGTGTTGTGAAAAAACACAATAGGTGATTTCAGTGTGCGCTTTGTCTGATCAAAGTTTATGGTAATCTACGACTGAAAACCTGAAAAAGGTCAAATGTAGTCTTAACGGAAATTACACATCCTGCTTTTTCACATGAATGTACCATACATAAATAACTCATTATATTGATTAACAGGAAATTAATTTGTAACTATTTTTATAATCTAATATAATCATCTATTACTAAAGCAACCCTTTTGAACATGTCATTAAACTCTGCCAATTAGAATATTAAGGCCGATGTTTCTTAGTCTGATTCATGAGATTTTCCTAAATTAACCATATGCAGAGAAACACTGTCTATTGATATTGGAAGGAACACAAGACTTGGATGTTGTTTGAAGCCTGAACGCACCTCTGGATCAGCTATGGACGCCACATCATCGTACAGTTCATCAGAGTTGTGAGAGATGGAGGGTGGGGTGTCGATGTAGGTGTTTGGCTCTGAATACCTCCTCTGCATCAAGCTGCACACACACATAGACATAGTTTCCTTTGAATATCACTCCAACATACACATCTAGAGCAATTTCCTTTTTGAGTGGACTGAAGGGAAAAACGTTACTATAAGGAAGTCTTGGCAGCATTGACGATGCTGGAGATCCTCTCTGAGTTGACGTAGTCGTATGTCAGCTCCTCGGGGTCGGTCTTGGTTCCCATCTGTGACAGCAAGAGGCCCAGCCAGTGGCCCATGTCTGCTGATGTCTTAGCCTGGGAGGGATGGGAGAAGAGAAGGAGAGCGTATGAGATGCACTTTCAACATCATGGATTTTACACCCACATGGCTTATGTTGGACGCCATCTCTCACTGAGTTTGTATAAAATGATTGCTGCTGTATAATTCACCATGTTTTATGGCTGGGAAGCATTTGAGGGATTTGCTGTTTTGACAATTAAGAATGTGTTTTGTCAGTTGTGTGTCGGCGTCTTTCTACAACTCAGCAAAAAACAGACTTTTGTGCGGCTGTTAATCAGCAATGTTACACAATGAAGTGTTAAGACTGAGAACAATTACACGCATGAGGAGACAGTTTCATTTGAGAAGCTAACAGCCTATTATTACTTTGGGAGATTCAAACAGCTTATGTTACTAACACATATTGTAAAAACATAAGCTGATAGCTATTGTTGTTGTGTTTGTCATAAACAGTGAACCAGGGTAGTTTGAATTTATCAAATGAAATAAAACAAAACATAAATGTGTCAGAAACAGCCTCGAGACTAAACATCAAATTCCTTTGCCTATGACCAAATATGTGCTGCAGCAGGGTGGTACTGGAAACCTAATGAAACAGGGTGGAGCTCTAGTCCCCAAAAGCCCACAGTACACCCCCACCCTACACACACACACACACACACACACACACACACACACACATGCACACATGCACACAAAAACACATACCACACTTGTGTGCACGCATACTGTGAATTACGTAGGTTAAGTTTAAGTCAGCAGAAAGTGGTTTGTGAGTGAGGAGAATGTATCAGAGCGGAGGCTTCCTGTAAGTCGCTGCACAGAAAAACCACGTGAGGTTGAAGTTAACGCACGTCTGAACCAAATATAAACTCAGGACACGAAGCGAACTGTATGTACGCCTGGTATATTAGTCTATTTTTTAATCATCTTGGTTAGTCGGCCTATGTAGCTTGTAACCCACCAACATTTACACGCTTACTGTTTTAGGTACAGGGTTAGCCTCACCGCTCACTTCAGCAAAGCAGTACGCAAAACAGAGAAGAGCGAATAAAAATGTTCTCATCATCCTAACATTAACACAAGACACTGGTCACTAACCTCTAGAGTTGCCAGCTGTGTGCCATCCATCTCTATCCTAAAGGAGTAGAGGTGCTCGGGGGAGGGGTCCGGCGCCACGCTGCAGCCCCCCAGGGTGACGGCCGGCTGGCTCACTTTGTTCTTGCCCTTGTCCTGGTAAAACCACAGCTGACCGTTCTTGATGAGACACCAGCAGGTCCGCCACTGGCTGTTGACCAGGACGTTGAGGTAGCCTGAAGGAGGAGGAGGAAGGTGACTTCATGATGAGCTAACTGTTGTGCTTCCATAATAACTAATACCGGACCATGCCAGCAGCTCAGATGCAGTTTTTATGTCACCCAAACCCAACTTTAATTGGCCTGTAGACTTGTCCAGTAGTCAACTATGTTTCCTCAAAGCTACATATCTATGGATTGTTATTGGTGATTGCATAGATCTGTGTTAAAGGGATAGTTCAACCTTTTGGTAAATTGACCCATTGCCATAATCCCTATAGTTTTAGGAATAAGTTTGTTACCATTAATTGTTGCTGCAAGCTATTTTTAGAACGGCGGAGCAGAGCCGCAAGATGCTCAGAGCTACACTACAGAGGCTCATGGGATTTCTTGGTTTCCCTCATCAAACTCATCAAATACACAATCTAACAACTCCATAATGCTCTGGTGGACAAGTTGTGACCTGCACTCTAGCTCTGAGCAGCTCACAGCTCTGCTCCGCCGTTCTAAAAATAGCTTTCACCGACAATTAAAGGTAAAGAACCTACTCCTAAAACTATAGGGATTATGGCAATGGGCCAATTTGCCAAAATGTTGAACTATCTCTTCAACATGTTGTTGTGGTGCTAACTACACAGCACTGAGGATACTAGTGTCTTACCAACACTAACTACTACTATGTGCAGAGCACAAAGAAGACTGTGTTACAGGGCAGCACCTGCACCTGGCTGACCTTCAGCACATACATGACGCAACAACACAACCTGACATCATACATGACGTAACAACACAACCTGACATCATACATGACAGTGGTAGAGGCCCACCTGAGGTGTTAACACTTTTCTCTGGGCTCTCAAATGTGGAGGGTTTCTTCTTGCCAATGTTCATGAGGTTGCTGAACTTCAAACCAGCCCCGTATTTTTTCTTCACTGTGGAGAAGAGAGGAATTAGATCAGTGCTTGACATGATTATTTACAATATTTATATGTTGGAATATCAGGACCATGTCCTTAAAACCAGTCTGAAAAACTCACCATCTTTGATTTCAGGGGTTTCAGCATGACTGTCAGTGCTGCTGCCGCTCTCTGAAGCCACTGAGTGTCTCTCACTCAGCTCTCCCTGTGTGTTCACATGTACATTTTAGTCATTTAGAAAGCACGCTCTTAAGAAATACAAGATTCTGGACAGGCAATCCAAAGCTAAAAAGCTTGGATTAAGAATACCTTAGTACAGATGAGCCTCGGGGAGTCAGACACAGAGTGCTGAGAGTCACAGGTTTCAGCTGGCCTGGGACTGATCTCCTGAATCACCTAATGACCAAGAGGAGATCAGTGTTGAATGTTGACATGTTCAGATTTCAGTTAGGTAACTATGCAGCTCCAGGTAAGTTTTTAAGTAAAAAACAAGGTGTTTTTTTTTACCTTCAGCCACTGCTCAGTCTGCTCCTTGCTCTGTAGGCCCAGTACAATGGCCTCCCCTCCCACAGGAGTGATCTTCAGCTTGTGCTCTTTTCTCTTCATCTGCTTCTCTTTGTAGATGACACTGCAGCCCAACAGGCTGACGTCCAGCAGTGGCATCTGCTCCTTGGAGCTCTTGTAACACTGAAGGGAGCAAAGATAATGTCCAGTAAGGAGGCAACAGCACACTTGTTGTACTGTACAACTCTTAAGAATAGCTCATTGTCATTTAACAGATACCAGCATAGCAATATCCACACTCCCTGACATAACATGAGTCAGTGTAAACAGTGTATCATCATCTACTAAGAGGCTTCCTATGCCAAGCCCAGTCAAATAGAATTAGCTTTAAAATAGTCATCGTTTTCCTAATTTGATGTGACATCAAATCCAACATAATCCTTTATTGTGACATCTGACACGCCAAGAGCAAGAAAACCACACAGGCAAGAAAATTTAAGGAGTAGTTCTCTCCTTTGGTAAACATGTTTGTGTGCTTTGTATTAGGGTGATCAAGTTAACTTCATTGTTTGTATACAGATAAGTAAAAGGGAAATACAAGGGTTCTAGTTTTGTACTTGGTCATATAATGACTGACTTGCTCACACATCCAGCAGAGCTCTGTTTTGGTCTCCAAAAGCATCTGGCTCTTTAGCTGCTAACCAGCTGCTAACCATCCCGTTCTAGCCAGTTGCTAATCCAGCCTTCCAGCCTGGTGTTTGTTCGGTATATTTGCTTACTGTACTTAAACATTACATTTAGATGCTGTTATAAAAAACTTTCACTCTACTTCTGATTCCCTCCCCGTGGTTTACCCACCAGCAGGCGGTGGTCTTTGATGACACACAGCTGTTTGGCCCACTGTCCCAGCCACTTCTTCCTCCACAGGAAGGCACAGATGCGGGCGTCCTTCATCAGCTCGATGGACGCCTCTGCTGACGGCCACTGGTGCTGCGCCGACGGAGACTTCCCTCTGGTCACCTCCTCCTCGTCGTAGGACTCGTACGAACTGCTGACTACCTCCCCATCATCTAAAAACAAAAAGCAACAATGCTATGACTGAAGAAGTGAAAACAAAAGGCAAGAGGAGGGGGGCCGGGGGTTATGAGGGGGAGAAAGATGATAATACAACAGAAGCAAACATTCAGGATAATGGATGGTTGGGTTCAGGGTGAGTTTGATTGAGCAAATGAGGTTAACGTCTGATATCTTGACCTCCATGACCGACTCCTCAGTGGAAGAGGATTTCCTCACAGCGCTCAATCAAATAAGCAAAATAAAATGTTTAAAGGGATAGTTCTGTTCTGTTGCTGTAAACACACAACGTCAGATGCTTTAAAGGGATAGTTCACCCAAAATTCAAATTTCACTCATTATCTACTCACCCTCATGTCAACTAAGAGCTGTGAGAATTACGAATTAGAATCTCTGAGTTACGGGGGGGTCCGCGCAGCAGTATTTGTCCATATAATGGTTGTGAATGGATACCAACTTTCTTCGTCCAAAAAGACAAACCAAAAAACATCCAAATACCTCCATACTGCTCGTCTGTAATGTCCCTCTTGTATTGAAGCCCCGACATGAGAAATTGTTCCGAAAAAAATTAAATAAGTCTATGTTTTAAGCTTGTTTGTAGCGGAAGCTCCCAGTGTCTTGGTTCACTGCTCTTCCTGTGTCAGACCGGCGGAACAGTTTCTCATGTCGGGGCTTCAATACAAGAGGGACATTACAGACGAGCAGTATGGAGGTATTTGGATGTTTTTTGGTGTGTCTTTTTGGACGAAGAAAGTTGGTATCCATTGACAACCATTATATGGACAAATACTGCTCCACCCCGTAACTCAGAGAAGGCACGGAGGACTCTGAGAATTCTCACAGCTCTTAGTCGACATGAGGGTGAGTAGATAATGAGTGAAATTTGAATTTTGGGTGAACTATCCCTTTTATATTGAGAGGTAGTGGCGGGATAAATATGCCAAGTTATGATGAAAGGAAAAAAAAAACATAAATTAAGGACACTGAGGTTAAGATGGAGGTGATTAATGATGCCTGTCACATGTCTTGACTGCAAATTATTTTTCCGCACATGCAGGACCCCCGTTCAAGCTGGAGAGGGAGGGCCACAGGACATGCTGACTCGCCCGTGCATGATACGCCTCAAACAACTTCCAAGACGAGGCACAAACACACAAGTCTCATGATGGAGAGCTAGCTACCCCTGGTGATAACGGCATACACCACACTGTCAGAGCTCTGCACTCGCATCCAGGGCCTTGAGAGGAGGCCAAAACAGTCCCGATCTATACGTCAGGAGGAAGAAGAGGAGGAGGAGGAGGAAGAGGAAGAGGAGGAAGAAAAGTGTGAGGGGAGATTGATTTTTAAAAAATATTTAGAGGAAAGAAAGTTTCAAAATCTAATTGGAAATATTTTTGTTTACCATTTCAGCCTCAGTCCATTCAAGTGGACAGTACGCCTGGTTAACCTCACTGACCTTTATGTCCACATCATTAAATATCACAACTTACCATTTTCCTTATGTCACAGCCAGAGATGTTCAGATGAGGTTGTGTTGTGTGATTAATTAATTAAAGCAGAAGTAAGCGATCCGGTGGTTTTGGCTAACTTCCTGTCAGCCGATGGAGTTAGCAGTCCCCGCCCTCGTCCCTACGTCACCACATTCACGCGCATCCCTTGGCTGCACACACAGAGAGGACCGCCCCTTTATGCCGTTCTCTCTCCTCATTGGATAAAGGTTGTAGGATACAAGGAAAGTTTTCTCCTCGGCTTACAGCAGAGCAGAGTGACTGACAGACCCGTGTTTCAGACCAAACACTCTATAGAAGTGATTGCTGTCGGAAGATAGAACTATTTAAGACTTATATTAACACAAACATTCCGCTTACTTCTGCTTTGATTAATGTACAGTGATTCATTTAGTAAAACTAGGAAAGTAGGATGTGGCAAACAGTCTTTCACAGCCACATAAGGAACCTTGTCCTCTTATTGAATCCAACAGTCCTTCAGCTGTGACCCTGTGAATCAGGTAGGAGGAAGAAAAGACATGATAATGAGTCAGAGGTCTTACCATTGACAGTTTCCTCGTAGGGCTGCGCCTCCTCATAATAACTCTCTGAGACGTCTATACAGGCCGGAGCTGGAACTGCAGGTAGAGGGAACGGCTCCCGGCCCACCACGCCCTGACGAGATGAGACACAGATGGCAAAAGGAGAAATCCACAATCCGTTATTTACACTTCCATACATACAAATACATTCTTTTAAGAGAAGCATGTCCAAATCAACATCAACACGCACTCACAAATACACATACACAATATTAACATGTGTTTTTCCCCCGGGCTGCACATGTGGCCGATCCAGCCGTCACTTCAGGAGTAAGTAGGGAATTCCTCATGTAACCAATCCTCGTCTGACCCGGTGCACTCACAGACTTACATGTTCGCCCTCAGGGATGAGTGTGTGTGTGTGTATGTGTGGGTCTGGGTGTGTGGGCCCAGTGGCTTTTCCTGAAATCAATCAGCAGTCTGGCTTCACTTCTGTCTGTCTTCTCGTCTCCTGTGTGGTAAAGACGTTCTGTCTGTCCTCTCCCATACTACTGGAAACCACCAGGCTCTCCGCTGCCTGCCAGTGTTAACGAGTGTCAGTTCATTTAGAAACTCTTTATTACTTCTCCATCCAACTCAAGTCAGTAAATCAGAAAAGCAAAAATAATTCAAAGTACATTCTGGCGACCTCTGCCATCGCTGCAGTTCATTAGAGTGACAATTTGTATTTCTCAGTCATGGTTGGTTGTAAATCTTTCTCTGAACTTCTCCAAGTGGTTTATCTATTTTTAACATCTGTCTTTTATATTTAAATGTGAAGCATGTAAGAATTTAAATTACTCTCATAAGAAATTAACATATATGGATATGTGCCCTGGACAAAAATATAGATGTTTGAAGAGATACAGTGAGCTCAGAATAATATTAGTAGCTTCTCTAGGTAGCAAGCATCAGGCCCCAAATCATTTACCCATGAGAACTAAAGAGAAAGAAAAGGTAAATAAATAAATAATCAAATAAATAAACATGTATGTAGAAAGACACCAACTGGCCACGCCTCAACAAACAGGGCAGGTGGGATCCAAATATGAAAAGAAATGAGAATAAATACAAATGATCACCATAGGATGACATTCTCATCAGACTACATCTGTGTGGTTGTGTGCTTTTCTACATGATGGCCCTGATCTTCTTCTCCACCCTTCTGTTTACTACTTCTCTTCTCTTCCTCTGAAATCACATCAGTTTTGGAACTGGACCATTTTACAACTGGGACTCATCTACTAAATTCTAGTGAAAATGGGGGCAGGTGCTCATAGTCACTTGATAGTGAAAGGCTGGTCTTTTTCTTTGGAACTGTGAAATCATGCACAATTGCTATTCTGTGATTACAAAATGATGCATATCTGTTATTTAAACTCACCTTCACCCCCCTCTCTTTGTGAGGCAGCTTGTAAACTTACTCATATCCCTGATTTGTGGTTTATTTACATGTTACACTGAGGTTACATCATCAGGCATTGAAAGCTCACTTTCTGACTCAAACAACTGTGGCTCAAACAAAAAGCTACTGAATTTCTTCACTGGAAGAAACTCTTTATCTCCTCGGCCTGTGGCCACAAGTCTCCAGCTATCACACATCTGTAGCGGCGAGCCGAGGATGGGAGATATGCAAGTTTTGTCTTGCTGGAAATAAGATGACATACAGAGTCAAAATATTCAGGAGCTACTAGTGGAGATAAAATCTATGTATTGTTTTCAGAATAAAGAATGAAGCACAGAGATGGATGATGGAGGCAGACTTCCACAGAAGGTGAAAGTAAGAGAAATCCACACATAAACAGAAGATAAATTAAAAAGAATCAAACATTCTGTTAATGGCACACAGCGAGATATAAATCTCATGTACTAAATTATAAAATTATAAAAAAAAACACAAAGTCACACTGTTAAAGCAGAAGTAAGCGATCCGGTGGTTTTGGCTAACTTCCTGTCAGCAGATGGAGTTAGCAGTCCCCGCCCTCGTCCCTACGTCACCACATTCACGTGCATCCCTTGGCTGCACACACAGAGAGGACCGCCCCTTTATGCCGTTCTCTCTCATCATTGGATAAAGGTTGTAGGATACAAGGAAAGTTTTCTCCTGGGCTTACAGCAGAGCAGAGTGACTGACAGACCCGTGTTTCAGACCAAACACTCTATGTAAGTGATTGCTGTCGGAAGATAGAACTATTTAAGACTTATATTAACACAAACATTCTGCTTACTTCTGCTTTAAAAAACTAGAATGAACCCAGTTAAAGGTTCCATAAGGTTTATGTATGCTGCATAAGTCTGATACTGTTGGCTGTATTTTAAAAAAGTTGTTCTCCAGCGAATTCTCTGAAACCCTGTGAGTTGAATGGTAAAAAGCGATTTGTTAACTATGTCTAATGTTTCCTCCCACCACTGATCTGAAGACGCCGTCTGTGCTGCTTAACTTCTACTTCATTCCCCCCCAAGGCTCTGTCACTTTCTCAGCGAGATCACAGAAATATGAAATATAAGCCTTTAGTGGAGGAGCTTCATGTATCATGCAGACCGTGCCTGAGGGAGGCTGGCTCTACGGGGGAAAGTATACGAGCTTTCAAAAAGTTGGACATCTTTAAGTGTCTCTTAGGATCATGATTTGTTAGATTGAGACTGGAGATCAGTTGGTCAAAACGGATTAGTTTCTCTTCAGTGTAGCAATGTTTGATACAGCAAGTGCTTATTCCCTTCATGCATTTTAACTGTGCAGTCAACTTTGGGAGTTTGGGAATTTTTTGGTCTAAAAAATCACAAAATCATGCTTTGTGACGTGGGCTCCCATTGAACGGGGAATCCCCTGCTTGTAAGCCCCCCCCCCCCATATCACATCAGCGAATCAGCACATTTCCAGTAATACATAGCAGATGCAGTAAGCTGTCATAATCTAAGAGGCGTCGTGTTGTGGCCCGCATACTGCCATAGTGACGAACACTTGTTTGTGTGATTAGACCGCGTGCCAGGAAGTAGAGGAAAGGATCCATGGAGACATGTGTGGCACAGAGATTTTATCCACTTTTAGGAGGATAACATCAGTTATACATTACGGAGCATGTTGAGGATTCTTCGTGATGCAAGTATCAGCAAACAGATACCTCTTCAACATGAAGCAACCCTGGGAAACTGTAGAAAGACTGAAAGTGTGTCAGTGATAATATCCTTGTGTTGTGCATATTGGCTGGCTGCTATGACAGCAGTTCAGTGGAACAGAGACACTGTTGCAGCTGTGTCACATCTGTGCTCCTCTTGTCTTCCATTAGACAGATCTGCACTTTCACCATCAGACTGTGTTTTGTTTCTATGTATTAATATAAATGAATCCATCTTTTCAGCACCACAACAAGAAGAACAATGAACACCGTTGTGTTCCGTAAATAACAACTCATCGTCTCTGTGTTCTAAATGATTTCCTTCTAAGTAGTCCATTGGTGTGTCCACTGCCTGATGACTGTAGAGTTCATGTTTGGATATTTAATACGGAGATGACTGTGTGAGCAGGCGGTTTGGGACTTGGTTCTGGGTTAAGCTCTGATACAGAACAAGATGGAGGACGCCATAAATCACAAGAACAGAATGGAATTAGGTCAGTCTCACAATGATGGATGTAAACAAGTGTTTGGATCTGGGGCTTTTGGCAGAATTGTGTTGCTGACTTGTTGCTATACTACCATATTCCAATATTTTTTGGTTTTGTTTTAAGTGACAACAATCTGGACTCAATCCATTTGACATCCCAGTCGTGATTAAATAGATCATACTAGAGATGATGTGACCCCAGAAGAGGAGAGACAGCCACAGCTAGGAAAGATCAAGACTTGACAGGGTCTTTAGAAGAGAGAGTGATTCTTCGGAGAACTCTGCCCTGAGCGCACACACACACACGACAGTACTAACAGTATAAACTGCTCCTCGGTGAAAAAACACAGCAGTCAAGGCATCTGTTATTAATTAAAACAAAGAGCCAGGCATTCCAGAGCAGCAGCAGCAGCAGCCCCCCCACACCGCCCACCCACCCTTATCTCTGTCTTCTTTCTTTTTCTCTCTCCATTTCACTCATCTTCCCAAAAAACAACTAAAGCGGCCTGTTGTCTGGGCCAAGGCTAAAGAGAAGCCGTTCCACACACACACACACACACAGCGGCTGGACTGATATGAAAAAGACTAGCCAAAGGGAACTGCCAGGTGTGTGTCTGTAAGTGTATGCATGTGTGTGTGTGTGTGTTTTAAATCTCCCAGAAGACTTTGCAATGGCTCCAGCTCTGTAACAGTTACTGTAGCCCTCTACACACACACACACACACACACACACACACCCTCACCACAGAAACATGGGGTAGAAGGAATGGATCGAGGAGTCAGAGCATAAATAACAAAGCAAGAAGAAGCAAGGGGGGGGGGGGGGAAAGAGTGGGAAAAAGAGCCCAAAAAACGAACAGTCAGAGGAACATGGAAAATCCCTGGTTCCCATGCCAAGAATCCGGCACAGCAAAAACATACACACATACGCACACAGACACACAGACACACACACAGTGTATGTGAAAGCCTGCTGGGAGCTGAGAGGAGAAGGGGAGAAGGTAGTGATAAAAATAATCAGTGCAGCTCTGCTTCAGAGGGCCAGGTTCAGGAGACTGTTCATATCTCTGCACTGGTTGTGACATAGTAACTGGGAAGTGGTTGGAATATTGAAAAGTGAAAGTGGAGGTAAAGATGGAGGTAAAAAAAAAAAAGGGGCAGTAAATGTCAGCTGCATGGTGGGAGGCAGAAAAACAGAAATCCAAAAATTCACATGACACAGATATTGCACATACTGGATTTGTTTTTCCCTCCTTGGAAACATTTTGACCTTTAAAACTGTCATATTAGTTTTCCTCCTCCATTTGTGTTTACAACTAACCAACTTAAAATGTTAGCTATAAATATCATAGGCCTACATGTACACTAAAACTAAAACACAACACTAAAATAGTCATGTAAAAACTAAACTTTTAGGGTAAGGGTAACGCTTGGGGGTGACGTAATCATGAATAATTCAGCAAAAGCTTTGGCCAGCCAATCGTATTGCGGTTATGATAATCACCAGTTGCCGGGAGCCACACTACCGCTTACTGTGCATGTCAACAGTTTTCCTTTCCCTGCCTGACGCTTGCAAGTGGCACAGCTGCTATCTATAGTCCGGCTCTATTTTCAGACCATGCAGACAGGACGCAGTGGAACTCACACAAATCTTTATTTACCGTCCAGTCCTGGAGGAAAAACATGGCCGAACTGCATCCGAGTCACACGCTGATTTGTCATTTAAGAGCCTGTTTTATGAGGATTAGAGACCCCGGTTTGAGAGATCATGGAAGTGCCTGAAGGCCTGGGAGATATCCATGCAGAGAATGTGAGCCCTGATCTGCAGGACGCGGAGCAGCGTGAGCGCCGGGTGAGAGTGAGGGTGGAGGAGAGCTGGTTCACGGTGGAGCGGGCCTTGCTGGTGAAGCACAGCGACTACTTCTCTGCTCTTTTCCAGTCTGGAATGACAGAAAGTGAGCAGGACGAGCTGCACCTGAGGGGGGGAGTGCATGCGAGGGGTTTCCTCATCGCCCTCTCCGTCTGCAGGGGAGAGGTTCCCGTCATCAGCGACCCGGATGAGCTCACAGAAGTGGTGGAGTGCGCTGCTTTCCTGCAGGTTGCATGTTTGGTGCAGCACCTTTGTGACATTATTGATTCGGACAACTGCCTCTTGCTTTACTATGCAGCCTCCATCTTTGGTGTGCACAAACTGTTTCACAGTGCAGCTCTTTTCCTTTGCGATGCTTTTGAAGATTTGCAGGAAGCAGCAGAAAGTACACTTCCTGAAGACCTTCTTCAGTATTCTCAGTCCTTGTCTCCTACTTCGTACATCGCTCTGGGCACCCACTCTCCCTCCATGGAGATGCTACACGACTCCTTCAGGATTGTTTGCTACCTTGATGAAAAGGAGGCTGAGTGGAAGCATTTAACAAACCTCCCAACTCTCTGCAGCACCTCCATGGCCGGTGTGGCAGTGCTCGACAATCGATTGTACATCGTAGGGGGAGTTTATGGTTACGGTAAGGACACCGTGGACAGCAGCTTTTGCTACGACCCGGACTCAGGGGTCTGGACTGCTCTACCTGGACCCCAGCAACCCAGGTATGACTTCACCCTGCTAGGCCATGAGGGCCGACTCTACGCCATTGGCGGCGAGGTCCAGAAACGGATCATCTCCACAGCAGAGTGCTTTGACACTGAGAAGGGAGAGTGGACGTTTATCCAACATGCACCCAGACCGGTAGCATCCGCAGCTTGCGCCGTTTGCAGGAGAAGGATGTTTATTTGCTTCTGGAAACCGCCAGACACCACAGATATCTATGAATACGTGCCCTACCTGAATGAATGGAAACTTGCAACCACACTGATCAGACCTCAAAGCTATGGTCACTGTATGGTAGCCCACAGGGACAATTTGTATGTGATGCGCAACGGGCCTTGTGACGACTTCTTGCGCTGCGTAATGGACAGCTACAACATCACGACAGGCCAGTGGACAGCCATGGCCGGACACTACATAAACAGCAAGGGGGCACTGTTCACTGCAATGATAAGGGGGGACTCTGTGTTCACAGTCAAACACATGCTAACTCTTGAATACACCATCGCAGGAGATGGATGGAAGCCCCGCAGGCAGATGAAGGGATTTCCAAAGAGCGGTTCACTGTGGACGTGTTTACTCAGGCTTCCCAAGACGGGACCAGTTATACCACAGCTGGACTCAGAAGGGAAGGAAGACGAAATGTCTTTGCCAGACACATCTGAGGGATTTGTGGAAGCTGTGCCACAACTGTGAAATTACAGCACAACTGGAAAACAATGTGATGTTTCAGTGTTTCTAAACTCCAAGTACAAGAATAAAAGAAAACCCCTGATTCTAAACGTTTCTGGAGTCTCCATGGTGACACAAATGTTCTTGATTTGAATGCATTCACTTTCACATGCCCTCACTCACACACACACACACACACACACACATGCACACATGCTGACACTAAACATTTGTTCTGATTAGCAACAGCTGCTACTGTAGTTTATATTAGAGGAGGCCACAGTGCATGAGTGTGTGTGTGAGTGTGTGTGTGAGAGTCTATGTGTGTGTGTGTGTGTGTGTGTGTGTGTGTGTGTGTGTGTGTGTGTGTGTGTGTGTGTGTGTGTGTGTGTGTGTGTGTGTACAAAGTTCAAAGGCACTGACGGGATGTCCTAAACCTCCCATTCTCCACGTTTTTTCTGAAGTCACACTGGGCCAATTCAGGAGCCACCGGCCTCCCAGTCAACATAAAACACGGCTCTCTAACACATTCTTGAACGCTGCCTTGCTCAGGTCTTTCGGCCCCATGAGTGATTAAATACCTGTTTCTGTGGGAGAATAGATTTCACATGGCCTCAGGCTTGTAACTCTGAGGGATGTGGGAAATGTTTTTAGTACATTAAAAACCAGTTGAATTCACCGGTATCATGTGATATCAATCCATGGGCCTTTATTTTGAATACTTAAGGTGCTTAGTGATGATAATGTTCTTACTGTAACGAAAGACAGATATGTTGTCAATTACATTTAAAGCTGCAATTTGTCTTCGGGGCCCTTTTACTGTTGAATATGGTGATTTCCACTGAACTTTCTCATGTACTTTGTTGAGTTCATCAGTCCTACTGGTGTTTATTATACCATCACAAGCCCCACCACAGTGGCAGAGACTATGTGTGTACGTTAAAGCCAAATCATTTCACATGTTAATCCACTCTGGTGATCACTTACTGTTCTGGGCGGCGGAAGGTCGGGCAGGCTCTTCTGTGGGACGGGGGAACATTTTGCTGCTTTTCCATTCAGCAGGGCATCTGATCTGTCATCTAGGTCACAAAAAGCATAGTCAGAGGATTAGAAATCTTGCATTATATTGGCTTCACATCAAGATAAACGAAAGAAATGGGTCATAATGTGAATGTGATGTCCAGATGTCTCCTACACATGTCACTGCCCCTTAGCATCCCTAACACTCACTGTGAACACAAGAGCCCTCATTGTTGAATTACAGTGACCACATAACCCAAATCAAGGGGGAAGCCTTTAGCAACAACACTATTATACAAAACACACACCACATTACAGGGGAAAAAACACATCAAGAAAATTAAAGATGGCTTTGGATAGAGACTGAAATAATGATGGTTTTCAGTAGATTTATCCTCCACAATTTATAAACTTCTCAGGCTCTGACAATGTCCAATGAGTAGCCTCAGTGGTTGCTAACGCTTTAAGCGTATGACTCTCGGAAGAAGGTTGTTTGATACTTTGGTAATTTCATACTTTGATGAAACAAATTGTCTTCCTTTCATGATACCACTCAGGTATCTGTGACAGCTAGGAGACAGCCATCTTAGCTTACTGTAGCATAAAGAATGGACAGGGAGAAATAACTAACTCATGTTAATCATTGAACTTGAGCAGTACATGAAAGCAGAATACATTGGACATAGTCAAACTATTGTTATCCATTGATTGAAGGTTTTCTCCCAGGCTAAGCTAATGGTCTTCATAGTGTGTAGCTATTAGACTGGTACCTTGAAAGAAAGCCCACAGGTGGAATTACCTAACACTTGGCAAAATGTATCTGTAAAACATGAGAAAAAAAGAAAAACACTTTTGTGTGTAAACTGATTTTTACCCTTTATGTTGTTGAAGTATATCTCTACAAATGTTAATGTCTTCCATTGTGTTGTACTTCCACTATTCTCCAACCTTTCACTTTGTTTCTACTTGAATACTGATGTGTGGATTAACATGGAGAGACCAGGGCAGAGTCAGTCACTTTAAACTTCTTTTCTTTGAAAACAAACAGACAGGGCTTGGCCCATTGGAGCTTGTGACTATGCGTTAAAGAAGACAGGAGAAAAAAGTCCAAGTTATGCAACATCACTGAGGGTCAAATTCTTGTTGTGTCATCATGAGGATGGAAAACAAGATAAGGGGAATTACTGCAAACTGTGACAGTATTCCCACAGATTGTAGGCCTATGTGTAACATCACTGATATCACAGTAACTAAAATACCTGTTGTGTCTTGTTATCAGTGTTTTGTTGCAGCCTTTCCCTTGCAACAGGTTTAACATGTAGCTAATTAGCAAACCTCAAGATCTGTCACAGCTGAGCCTCCGCTTTCCGTCGGCCTACGTGAAACAAAAGCTGTGGTTTTCCTAGCGTCGCTGCTGAAAATATGTGTTAAGTCTAGAGCTCATTCAAACCACATTCTTCATCACTGTCCAAACAAAACAGGTCAGTCAGATGGTGCAGAGCTATGAAGAAACAAGACAGGAAATGGTGGCTGAAAGGAGGGGAGCTGAGGGGGCCACACTTCTCGTTGCAGCTTATTCTCATCTCATACTCAACTCAACCATGTAGTAGCTACAACCTGCAATAACTTAACAAAGTGGTTCCCAACCTTTTTTGACTCGTGACCCCATTTTGACATCACAAATTTTTGGCGACCCCACGATCATGTGCATGTGCCAGTTCAGATATTTTTATACGCTGCATTTTATTTGAACTCGATTTATATTCAAGAAAGTGAAAGTATAGAATACAGTTGTTTAAGATTGTGTATGGTGTTTTTAATCATAACTTTAAAAATAATAATAATTAGTTAAAAAATATTTTTATGAGTATTTTTTTTTATCAATTAGCACTAGACATTTCGGGCGACCCCATTTGAATTTCAGGCGACCCCACGTGGGGTCCCGACCCCAAGGTTGAAAAACACTGACTTAACAAGTATGCCCTGGTGTTTGACAACATTGTGCAAAGTCACACACGCTGGTCATTCCACAACAAACATCCTTGATCCTAATGCGCACCAAAGAAAACAGGTGATAACATGTAGGTAAGACATTAAAGCAGAAGTAAGTGATATATTTGTGTTAATATAAGTCTTAAATAGTTATATCTTCCGACAGCAATCACTTACAGTGTGTGGTCTGAAACACGGGTCTGTCAGTCACTCTGCTCTGCTCTGAGCCGAGGAGAAAACTTTATCAAAAATTTTTATTAAATTTTAAAATTTATCGTATCCTACAGTTTTTATCCAATGAGGAGAGAGAACGGCATGCAGGGCTGTGTGTGCAGCCAGGGGACGCCGTGAATGTGGCGACGTAGGGACGAGGACTGTTATGGTGCGTTCAAGGAAACTCGTGTTTTTCGGACCTGTGAAGTCGTACCAGTTTGATCTGGTACGAGTTCACCGGTCGGAAGTTACGAGTGGCCGTTATAGTGACTTTCACCGGTAAAACAGGTCGGAAAAACACGAGTGGGTTGCCTGGAACGCTACAAAGTCGTAAGTTGTGACTTGAAGCTGTAATTTACGATTTCAAAAGCCTGCCTGGAACGCAGCATTAGCGAAAACGACCGGACCACTTACTTCTGCTTTAACTGATTCATGTTGTATGAAATGAAAACATACTTGATGACTGATAAAGAAAGATGCAACTTAAAATTATTTTCATGAAAATAGGTTGGCTTATTTTATGGCATAGTAACTTCAAATACAAGCTGACAGCCATGCAAGCAGCTGCAGCTACTTTTTGGTACAGGGGTGTCTTGAGCTAAATGCTAACAATATTGGGATGCCAAGATCCTCTCAATGACGATGTCAGTGTGCTACTGTTTAGCAGGTAAGCTGAGCTAGTTTAGTGGGTTAGCATTCTCCAGAGGAACTCAACAGGCATAGATGAGGCTATAAGAAGACTGTTAGTTTTGTAGGAATATGGTCATAAACAATGGACATAAAAAATGTATGTGTTGGATGGAATAGGATGAAGTTCCCAAAAAAAAATCAAGTGGGAAAAGTCGCCAAAGTCGTTCCTCTGAAGAACATCACTCTCTCACTTTGAGTCTGTTTCAGAAGCTACTGAGATATTTGGGTGTATCAAAGTGGAACACCAAGTTCACCAACCATCTGGCTTTGCAAAACCAGTGGTGAGCCAAGAGTAAAATCTTTTCCATTTCATAATTTCAACTAAAATTTAAAAGAAAAAGTCACACTCATAGAGATACCAGTGGAAACTCATACCTTTGTCGTCTTTGTTCTTCCCTGGAACAACTTTGTTCATGTAGATGTACTCCTCATCAGCACCTGCAAAGAGGTAGAAAGAGATAGTGAGATGTGGTTAGTTCAGATCAGTGCAAGCGGGCACAGAACGCTGTGGTGTTTATCACACCTGTCTGCTAAACTAAGGTGAGAAACCCACCAGTCAAAACAACAGATATGTTCCATGAACTGAACTATAACAGGAAGACAGTGATGGAGTAAATCAATGGAGCTGTCTGAAGTTTTAAAACTATAGCATTTAACCTATGCAATAAAAGCTTATTTAAAGACATTCTACTGAATTGAATCTCCTAATGTAACTGAAGAAAGCTGAAACAACTTGACCCTTGGCTCGACTTTCTAAAAGTTGTGTTGCACTATGGTGAAAAGCTCTGATATACAAAGTAACAACTACAGTCCCAAAAATAGCATGCATATTTTGCTTCAGAAGGAATTTACTTGTTGCATTAATGGAAAAATCTGACTCCAGCTTATGGTGCCAAACAAACTTTCATCATGTTTGTCAAAAGATCGGGATTAAAGGAGAATTTCACCCAAACAAGTGGTCCATTGTGCAGACAGATGGGCCCATTATTGACACCCACTCTTACCGTGGAGGGCATTCATCAGACATTAGTCAGAAGCCTCCTTGCCTGCACAGATAGAGCACTGTATAATGTCTATCTTTGAAGTTTTTCGAAAATCATACTATACAATTCAACTCCAAAACTTGATCCATTGGCTGAGAGCAGTCTAGACCTCCAGAGAGTTTACATTTCATCCACTCAATGTGAATGGAATTTATAGTATATTCATAAACAAGAACTGGGACTGGTCCAAAAGCAACAGCTTCTTTTTATCCAATGAGCTCTTTGTTTTATAGCAATACAACGTGAGAGGGTCACAATTTAATTAAAATGAGAATAAGAAAATACTATAATTATAGAGTGATGGTTTCCTGGGAAATTAAACGTTTTACATAGCACAAGGAGCTGGACGTCCATTATAGACTGAACTTGACTTCTTTTTGCACTCAAACATAAATATTTACAGGCCAGTGTGAACAATCGTATCATTTAGGAAATAAGCTGAGCTGATAAAACCTCATGTCACGCACTAACGCTGAAGTCAGCTCAGTGAGAAATGGACCATGTTTGGTTTAATACCGGTCTTAACGCGTCAGGGTAATTACAAGCTGGCAAAGACATTTCCATAACATTGCCACATAAACAGTTTGCATGAATTTCTTTTCTCAAACAATAAACCCTGTGGTTTTGCCATCAGATTCCAGTTCGTTACTGTAACCTGTTATGGGAATTTGTTCCGGAGCTGCGGTACACTTTTGAGGAAGGTCGTTTGATTGATTTCAATATTTTAGCTGACTAACCCTTTATATCCTGAGAGGAAATCAAACAAAACTCTAACCTTGAGTGATACTCTGTGGAGAAGGCTTCTCCTTTGAAATAGATACCGTGAGGTGAAATCAAACAGCAGCAGAATGAAACGATGTTTTGCCTGTACAGTGAAACCAGATTTTAGGGGAACAGAGTTGAAATGCTATTTATAAACTGCTTCTCAAAGGAAGTGAGCATCCCCAGAGGATAAATGCAGCTTCGGAAAAATGATACAGCTTGGAGCCAGGAGAGGAAGTACGGAGAGACGGGTCCAGGACCTGAACATGGAAAATCATGACTGCTTGTGTGTGTTGGTGACTGTATGTGTGAGAGAGAGACAGCGAAAGACAGAGAAGGACCAGCAAAACTGTTTTTTGGGTCACTTGTACACAAATGTACTGTTATAGAGTCATCACAAAGGAAGAATCTTGACATCTGGAGACCTTTTATACGTTTTTTAAGACATGATGTTAATGTTGGTAATTTGCTTCAGCAGGAGGAGGCTCTGAGGGAGTAGAATGTGTGATTTAATGTCCTGAGAAACACCCTTGAAATTCATCATGTAACTGTTATCAGTATTTGTCTACTTTTATTTATTATTATTATTATTATTATTATTATTATTATTATTATTATTATTATTATTATTATTATTATTATTCCATCCTTTTTGCTTTATTTCCATCTCATTTTTATAGTTTTAATGGTTTACTTATTTAGAGAGGGGAAGAGGGGGAGGGAGGGGGTATAGGGAGAAAAAGTTTGCTCTGTTCCTTGCCTGTAAGAATGTCTTGTTTGATTTGGTGTAAATTGCAAACAAAACTAATAAAAACATACTTGAAAAAAACAAAAAACAAAGGAAGAATATTGCATCAATGTGAACTGTATGCAACTTTTCTCTACCATTACAGTTACAGTTTGTGAAGGATCAGCCTCGTCATTCATTATTACCAGTTCCTCACACACCCAGGGGCAGAGGCTTGGCTGAAGCTCAGTGTCAGACTGGTTCACATTGTAACTAACTGACTCCCAAGCTCCATAAATCACATCAGCCCACCAGCAGTTTCACCATTTTCATGTTTCGTGTCAGAGCCAGTGAGTTAGAAAAATAAACATGTCATTAACTGTTTGACAGAATATTTTAACAGGCCATGCATCACTTTATGATGAAGCAAGAGGTACTTTCTTTGATTTTATCTCCCCTGTAAGCGTAAACTAATAACCACAATCATTCAAAGAATAGAATATCAATCTGATAATCTTGCAGGGGGAGGTAAAAATGCAGGCAAGAATATTTGATTCAGCGACCGCAAAGTGGTATTAAGCAACCAGAATGGGATAAAAGACCCCAAATGTATTTGTTAATAGAAGCCTGCAAGAGTATAATTATTACATGGTGGTTTACTGAGAGTTTAAAATAGCAAAGTAATACCAGAGTGGGTCGCTTAATAGATTCTCTTGGAACCAAAGTGCCGAAAACGTAAACTTATTGAATTGTGGGAAACGAAAGGCAGGACCGCATGTTACATAAGGTGCTTTGCATAAAGACAGACAAACTGCCAGCCAGTCTATAAAGCCTTTGCAGTTAAACATTTGTGGTTAAACCTCAACCAGTGTAACTGTCATGTAATTACAAATACTGCACCAATAGGAAATACAAGAAAGGAAGAGTTATAGTGAGGAAAAGCCTTATTCTTAAAACCTCTCATCATATGTACTCACATGTTATATAGCTCAGTCTCCATAAAAACACTTAAATGCCTTCATAGGACATGAGTGCTAACTTGTATTAGAGCAGGAAAGATTTTGACACTAAGAAATGACAGATCTCAGAGTGAAAATCTAGTGTTGTTACTGGTAGATGGAAAAGGCAGACCAGGCAGTACAGTGACCCACATTTTGACCATTTACAATAAAACATGCAATCACAGCCTTTATTCAGTTTATTTATATTTTTTAATTTCTGACTATTTTCAATATAATTTCATGGCTTAAAATGTCACTAAAATGCTAAAATTCAAAAGTGTTTGTCTTTGGTTGACCCGAATGTTATTTTTGTTCCTGTCAAACTTTTTCTTCTTTATTTTCCTAATTATATGTTGTAATTGTGCTATAACAACTGAAAACTTTTCCCAACCTTTCACTGCACCCGGAGTTTGGTATTGTCACATGTGTCAAAAAAATATGCAAAATCTCCCTCAAAATATCTACTAAGTTGAGTTCCTGAACAACACTGAGGTAAGGACTTTAGACCTGTATTTCCTTTTATTACGACACTGCCAAGTTTTAATAATTGTTATTGAAGTTAAGGTAAGTTCATGGTGCTTTAAAGGCAGTGAGTCATGTCAAGTACACCCCATAGTTTAATGACTTCTCTGGAACGTATCAGTGGAGCTCAATGATACAGTGGAAGTTTTCCAGACTGTACTTCACCTTCAGGAAACTCAACTGGCGTGTTTACTCTAATCCACTTTCTCATATGTTGCAGTCATCTGATGAAGCCTATAAATACGTCAGTACATGTCTAATCTGGACTGATTCTTCTCATACCATTGGAGGCTCTGTAGGACTGGAGGAGGTCGGCCAACAAGCCCTTCTGGATGGTGGCATTCCCGCTCAGCGTCTCCTTGTCCAGGATGAGCAGGAAGCGGTGGAGCTCCATCAGGAGCTGGTCCAGCACTGGAAGCACAGACATACAAGAGAGTCTCAGAGGTATATCAACATAAAAATTCCTTTATGTCAAATGCCTTTGTTGGTGTGGAAATATTTATTAGTATCAAAATAATGGCTTCAGACAAGCACTTCCCATAAGAAAGAAAAAGAAGAACCACGAGCAATATAAAACCTCTGAAGTTTCCACGTAAAAATATTGAGAGTATTTTACTTTAATTTATGGCTGAGAACAGGGAGTTCAAGTCAAGGACATGTCTTTTACTATTGATTTCAGCTGCAAGTTTGTTAGCTGTTTCATTCTCATTGTTTGGCTTTTGTGCTTTAAGCCCCACGCTGCCAATATTTTACATGGGAGAAACGGTTCAGAGGTTTTTAGCTGGCAACAGTCAATAACAAACCAGACTTTATGTCATTGACTTATTTCTCTCATGTATTTGCTACTGACAGTTGCAAGTCTTTTTGAGGTTGTTTCGGGAGTTGTATGAGTTTAGTGAAAGGTCACGTTCAGAGGAAGGAGGAGCTTGAGCTTGAGTCGGCGGGGCCGTTGTGTCTGCGTGCATCCCACACACACACATCCTTCAAGGGTCAGAGCTGCGCTCACAGCCCTCTCTGCAGAGCTCTTTGTATTTCCCTTCACTCTCTCTTTAGGCCTCATGAATAGGCCCCTTGCTACAGTGGGCCTCAGTGTGTGAGCACTTCACCAGAAGATGAGACAGAAGGGGAATAAAGAAGAAAGACGTTATTAAAGGAAAAAGGTGGGGCAAACATCAGTGGTGGTTTGTAAAGTCTCCTCTGAATGTATGCCATCACTTTTCTCATGTGCCTGTATTGTAATCACCTACAACCATTTGACTTGTGTTAAAAAATAGACACAAAATTCAACACCAGAAGACAGTCATTAGTACACACAAGGTAAAATGTAATTTTCTTTAATCAACTGTGAAACAGCAACAGAAGGTCAAGAGTCATCTCACTATTTGGATTAAGATGTCTAGTTCAGGCTACATTTCAACAAGGTTATTAGAGTTAACTTAAAAGCAACATAATAAAGCATCTTACGTGATACTCACTTGTTGTAGGTCTACTGAATAGCCTATTAAACTCTAGACAGAAGCTAACATCTTAGCTTATTGAAAAAGCAGTTAGCCTGACTCTGTCCAATGATAAGATATTTTCCCAGGAGTGACTCTTAAACTCACAAACTGTCTTAGTCATTTCATCCGTACAATAGCCAAAGCAAAGCCTAATGACAATTTGTCATGTGCAAGACTTATAATTAGCTAAGCTTGGTTGGTTATGGTAGGATAATATTCACAGCACTGATAAGGGTGAATCACATTATACAACATGTTACTAGCGTTAGCTGTATTTGGCTTTGAATGTTTAATCCTAACCCAGGCTAACCAGTTGTCTCCATTAACTCAGTTTTTTCCCAAGCTAATGCATTTTAGCCATAGCCCAGTAGGCCTACTTACAAACACAAAAGGTCACAATATATTACTATTAGTTGGAAACTGGGAAACGAAACTGCACCAAAAACCTGCCAGTGCAGCTCTCAAAATAACACATCAAGAATAGTACACACAAGGTAGCATTTTCTGACACAACAATAAAACCAAAACAGTTATATATTAATCACATTCACATGGTTGAAATCAGGACTCATTCACAAAATATTCTCATCCTTGATCAACAAACTCCTGTGACTAAAAGTGATATTAAGTGTAAAGTGCTAAAAGAGAAACAAAAACTGCCATTTCAAATGTGAAAGTCATCTGCCTCTGCTCAAGACTTGAACTTTACTCCACATAAAATAACAAATTGTAAAACTATTACAAGGATAATAAATAGCTCTTCTTCTTTTGAACTCTATTAAAAACTGTCAGCTCGTCTCCTTTACTGGCTCCTTCCGGCTCAAAGTGATCACTAACCAGGACTTGTGGGGGGAATATGTTCATGCCCCCTCCTTACACTCCCACACATCAAAAGACCTCAGCAAGGCAGGAAATTTCTGCAGCATAAGGCGTCAGGCCATGGTAAGCTTTGCCTCTCGGAGATGACGAGAGGCTTTCCCAAAGCTAAAGCAAACTGGCTTCTTTTTAATGACTCCTACTCAAGCTGAGTCAACTTCTGCTGAGAGGCCCCATGTGAGGACCTGTGTGGTGGAAAACATCACTGAACTGAACCAATATAGACACACACATACACTCACACATACTGTAAAGTAATTAAAACCAGCTTAAACAATGATAAAGGCTCTCAAGAACATTTGCGGACTCCTCTTTGTGTTGAAATGTTACTGTAATGATTAAAACCACGCACATTTACTTTAATTACATTTACAATAGTTGTTTAATTGCTGATGTTTGGCTGCTCTGTATGAATCTAAACATTTTTCCAGCTTCTCCTCCTTGTGTGTTTGCAGAGATTGACTCAGATGGCCTTTTGGATTGGGGGACCCTGGGAACCGGAGTCAGCTGACAGGACAGGGAGGTCTGTAGCAGGCCGTCTCTGTGGGCTCTGGCTTGGCCAGACGCCCACGGCACATCCAGTGAGTGACCGCAGCCTCCGCAGCATAAACAATTCACTTCTGTAGAATGGCCAAAAGGAATCTGAGAGACCGGCCAGCCAGAGTACTACAGTGTTTTCTAACTAACTCCTGCAATTTAAACACAGTAACAGGGCCAGGTAAGAATAAAATAAGGAGTCTTGTTTGAATAATCAGCTTTCATATGCCTATATTATGCACAAGGGAGTAACTCTTCCTCATGCCTGAGGTTGTACTTCCTGGTTTGCTCTATTTACCAAGAAAAACAATCACCTTTTTGTTCTGAGATATCTACGACTATTCTGTTTAATTTGGAAGTTGGCAGATAAGCAGGATCTGTTTCCAATGGCTGATTAGGTTCAGACTGAGGAATGAAATAAAAAAGGTAGACCTTTTAACTGCAGTCTGATGTAACATGTGACACAGTGTTTTTTAGATTTTAGTTAGTGGAAAAGATCAGAGCACAGATTATGCATAACAAATGTTTCCTGCAGTGTCAGTTGTAACTAACACACTGAAGTTCTTTTATCTCCATCTGTTTACCTTGTCTGACCCTGGTTGTGCTTACTGCGGAAAGGCTTCTTCTTTGAATGTGACTGACATTGTTTTTATTAGCTCTCCCAAAATAACCAGAAAAAATCCATGAGCGTTTCTGCATGTCTATCTCCACATCCATCTGTGCATCTGGACTACAAATGTTAGCTACAATTGGTTAGCTAAGGAATGAAAGAGACAAAAATAGGACTACATTCAATATGTCCACGTCGACTTCATTTGTGAATGACAGAGCTTCAGAGAGGAGAAGGGGACTTGAGTCTGTCTCACTATTCTCCTAGTTAGATTTGAACAAATCTGCTGAACAAGGGGGTCTTGTCAGGATCCTGGCAGCATTTCCTGTTCTGAAAGGCCTTGAGTTTCTGCATCAAGACTGACAGGCTGCATCTCAGCAGAGACGAGCGCAAGCATTTCATCTCATGAAATTAACGAGGCAGACATGGCCTCTCATTTCAATCACACTGCTTCCAGGTTAAATGCGGTGGCTGGTTCGCTTGGTGGGCTCAGCCTCCAAACTATGTTGGGCGAATATCATCTGACATGAAGCTAATTAGCTTTCCCTCCAAGTATACTGTCTGCCACAACTGCTGGGAAATATATAAAAGCTGTTCTACTCTTCAGCCCCCAAAAAGAGAAAAAGAAGACAAATAAAAGAAAAAAATATTTAAAATATATTGGCCATTGGTATAACACCAGCCATCATAGCAGCTTCAGTATGACTTGTGAGAAACTTTGTAACCCTTTGGTCGCACTGGACGCGGAACCGAAGCGGAGGCAGTTTCAGATAGGCGCACATGTTAACCGGTCTGCCTGGTCGCACATCTCGCGCTGTGGAGCGCAGTGCGCGCGCCTGCAGCGCTTCAGATCGGTTCATTTCTATTTTTCACGCGAGCCGCGCGCGCCGAGGGCGCCGTCTGTCAAGCCGGATAGACCAGATCGTACCAGACAGGAAGTCGGGCACAGAAAAGGCGAGAGAATCCGGTCAATTTTCAAAATAAAATAAATAAAATGATGATTAATTAAGTTGTTGCTTGTTCGTCTATACATATTTGTCAGTTGCGTCTGCACACGGGACACACACACACACATGTTTAAAATGACGTGTGTGTGGAAAACCGAGTGAATACGAGTATGAACGACTGCAGTCGATGTCTGACGGGCGCGGAGAGAGAAGAAGTACGCTCCTAGTGCGACCACCCAAGCGCCCGAGAAGCCGCGCGCAGTGCGCGCGCTCAACTTCCGCGTGCAGTGCGACCAAGGGGTAAGACGGACATGACAACTTTCCTTCTTTTGGTATTTGACACTTGACGGCTGAAATACACTGGGAACGGCCGCGACACAAAACGTATGTCGCGCGACAGCCGCAGCAGCTCGCGCCCATTCAGTCAATGGAAGCTCCTCCACTGGCCATGTGAGCGACGCGCACTGCAGCGGCCGTCGCGTGGCGTTTCTCTTCTTTTTCGCGCCGAGTCTATTTTATTTCCTCGTCGCGTACTACGCGGCCCTCCAACAGGTAGAAAACTACAGAGAACTGTGTATAAAATGAATATATCACGTTTATCAGTGATTAAAATAAATGTCTCATGTACCAGAGGCAAAGCCAGTAGCAGTGCAACATTATGGTGTTTGTTTTTTTTACATTGTGGATAGTCAGCAAATTACCTGTGAAAAAGGTACTGTCAATCCATTTTAACAGGAGGGATGTAAAAATGTGTTGAGATGCATAAAGTGCACTCATTTACTGCAGGCTTGACAAGGTGAAGCTGACAGCTGCAACAACAAACAGTGAAGCCGTGTCGCGTCGCGTCCGTGTCTGGTGTAGCAGTTAAAAAACTCCGCTCCGCCCCGTTTACGTATCGCGTCCATCGCGTCGCGGCCGTTCCCAGTTTAACGTCAGTCTCTATATTACTAAATATGAATTATTATTAGGGCTGGGACGATATGCTTTTCTCCTGATTCGATTCTTCTACGATTTTTTGGATGGCGATCCGATTTAAATTGCGATTCTACGATAGCCTATTGCTGATTCTCTCGATTTTTAGTTTTTAACATTTATCTGCACACAAATACTGTAGGTGCCTATAAATTAACATACTCCATTATAAAGTGAACTTAAACCCTTTTCAAAACTGTACTCTCTCTATGTAAAAAGGCTAACAAATGCATATTGCACAATATTTAAAAAAATTCAAAAAAAAAAAAAAATTGGAAAAAAAAAATAGATTTAAATATTGTCAAAAAAAGATATCGCGATATTTATGTTAATCGATTTTTTCTCCCACCCCTGATTATTATTTTATTCTTATTTTACCTGTGACTGTGTACTTCAACCTCTCTTTTTGTAATAACTGAGTTTAACTTACTACGTTTCCTCTCGTCTATATACATCGTTATCCTCCTTGTTTGTCCTACTTTGAAAACAGCTCCTCAAATCTCAGCATATCAATTCATGCTCCAGGAAATGGCCATTTTTTTCACTGATGCAATATTTGTGCTTCTTTCAAGCCTTTTTAAAACTTTGATCCAAGCTGAGGGAAATGAAAAGTCATATGGGTGTTGGGAAGTTAAGGAAAACAAAAACAAGAATAAATGTGGAATTATAATATTGCTTCAATCTAATGATGCAATAAGGGCTGCTGAAATGCAAGCTGGCCTTCTTGCTTGTTCAGCTTGGAGCTGCTGGTTGAGGTCTGTTTGGGACACTTCCTTTACTCTCTGAATCACAGTCATATTTTGGGATGTGGTGCAGATGTTGAAAATAGCTGCAGATGTGCTCACGAGGTTTTCTTCACCTCCAGTAAAAAGTGAATGCTACACTTACTGAGCTTTTATAGAACTGGTTCTGTCTGTCTCCCTGCTTGTCTGCCCATATTTGCTTTTCAGCAGTGCACCTGAGCCCCCACCTACAGAACATCCATCCATCACTGACCCAATGAAACTTGTCTATCTAGCACATTTGTTCTCCAGACACTGATCACAGTGGACTACAGCAGGGAAAGAGGGTGTTTCTCTTGACTAAGTCTGTGACTCAGAGTCACTCCCAGCTGTCTACCAATGACATGTCCAGCAGCACAGCACACTGCACTAACACACTAACAACAGGTCATTCCTACCCAGCTCGATTCTCAATTACATTTATAGATTTTAGAAAGGTATTCGCAAGATTACGAGTCACCTAATCAATTACATCACAACAGTAAGTAAAAAAGGTTAGTTATTAGTTAACACAGTGCAAATTGAAAGGTCAAAAACAAAGATTTTTTGCATTGGAAACCAACAAATCCCCAAACTGTTTACTTGCTTTACGTGATTAAGTAATGACGGGACATTAAATCAGCCTTAACTGGTTTGGCTTAATGAAAAACCATCTCTTCTCAGGGTTGCAGCAAGCTTTTGGTAAACTCATAAAACTTGTTTACAACACAGCTATCACCATTATTCAGGAGGGACATTAATTGGCACTTTATTTGAATGGTATTCCAGCTCTTTGTCTTCTTAACTACACAGCTGTCTCAGTTTCCCCTATAGAGGAGACAGCACTTTCAGGCCTCTTTGAACGTTATGTTTGCAACAAAACAGAATAAGCAAAGGTAAAGACATGTAAACAAACAAAAAAAATTGTAATGAATAAGAAATGAAACTCACATATATCCATTTTTAAAGAAACTGAAGCGTATATGTAACAAGCGAATCATTCAAAGCACGAGCCTCCTTTTCCGTTATCATCCTGTGAATGTGACAATGACAGAACAAGAACTACACCTAAAGGGAAGTGGTGTCAAATAAGAGGAGGCGAGAATAAGAACCAGAGACCTAACATGACAGCACAGTGTTTGGACCAGAGTGGTTTTTAAACCATTACAACTTCAGTATTCAGGCTTCTGCTTCAGAGCAAATCATTTGACTTTTACACAGTGAATTTCCAGGGGCAGGGGCAAGGTCTGAATAGAGGCTCAAGCATCAGTCTGATTGGTGTTTGAGCACTATTGGCAGCCACTGCTCTGTCTCCCTGCAGCATGCATGGGTTCAGCTGTGGGGCAGGGGCTGCGTGGACATGGCTGGATTAATCCAAGCTGTGTTTTGGTGTTATTGCCATAGTAACCTGGACGAGAAAAAAAAAAGCCAGCGTCAACTTGATGACTTCAGAAAGGGGGTCCGCCTGTGTCTGATAGCAACACTGAAGGAACTTTGGAAAGAAGAGAACCAAGTGACAAAAGTGTGAAGGGAAAAGTAAAAGAATAAATTGAGGTTAGAAGCAAGATGAGAATTTAAACATTCAAGGAAAATGCACATAGTTGACTTGGATGTAATTGAGTCCTGGCTGCAGGTCTGACATAACTTAAACTCTTATTTATCATCGGCACAGTCTGAGTCTCAGTTCCTACTGGGCTTTTAGGTGGATTTCTAAGTCTTAATCAGCTGAGCTGTCCTGACCCTATCAGGCATGGTTTCATTTCCCTAAAATACAGGATTGTGCTTTCCTAATTGTAATGGACACCATCTATCTTTATCACACTGATCTGTTTCTGTCCTGAGGTGCATAGAAATCAGTCTTTAAGAGTTTACATTATAGTGTGATGGTGTGAACACCTCTGTTTTGTTTTGTTTTATAGTGGTTTGTCACACTTGTTGCATGCAACGGAAGTGGCTGAACAGATTCTTTGGAATAAACAACCTTTAACTTATTGATGGACAGACTGTTGCTCAGACCAGAAACTAGCTGGCGCCTGGCAGGGTTTGAAACCTGTGGTACCCGTTCATCCAAAGACAATATAGAAGCAAACCAAAGTCAGACTGCAGAATAAATAATGGCCTAGGCCCTAGGCTATTTTACTGTATTACACTAATGATGGAGATAAACTTTGGCACAGTTAAGTAGGTAGGTTGGTTCTAAATAAATCTCAAAAGGAGGTTGTGGCTGAGGAGCCTATGCACATTAGTGATTAGTGAGATAGTGAAAGTGTTTTTTTCACACTGTGGGAAAGTTTCGATCTATAGGACGAGCTTGTCCAGGCTAGTCGCAATTTAACTTAAAGTATAGAGTATATAAACTGTCTTATTTCTTTGATGGCTAATGTCAGTAGAATCAATGTCATGTAAGGGAAAGATAAAAGAAAATGTCAAATGCAACGGCTTAAGACGCTGCAGAGCGTCAGAGAGTCTGTGGTCAGAGTGTCTGTGGACAGCATTGCCACAGGGCTTACTGGAGTCATTCACCCTAAGATGCTAAGCCACAGACTGAGGTGTTAACTTTTGCAGAGGTGCAAATACTAAAGAAACTGGAGAGAAGGAGTTAGTGATAAAACAGCAGTTCCACTCCACTGATTTTTAAGTTTCTCCTTTCATCATCTCTCTGGCAAGACAATTGAATCTTGCCTTTATTCATCTCACGCTTTATCTTTCCCAACACTTTTTTTCTTTTCCCCCAGTCTTTCTTTAGATCTGTGCTCTCTCGGTTATATTGAGTCTTACAGCTTGGCCCTTGGAGAAATCAGTCAGTTTTTATAGCTGAAACATGCTAATGGGCTCCAAAATCCAAGTAAGTGCAACTTTGTCTTGATTAGGATGCGATGCATGTTACTGTACTCCCTGCAGGAAAAAAGGGCTAAAGCTGAAGGTTGAACACTGGCTTAGAGGCATGATGACATGCAGTTGCAGCAAAGTCAGAGATGAGGGAAGTGAGAAAAGTGCAAAATGAAAATGAAGTTTGGAGGGTAATGCAGGAATGTTTGTCGATTCAGGTCAGTATGACCAAGGTCAAAGCTCAACGTCTAAATGTGGTGATATTTTCAACTTAAGCATGTCAGATGGAACTGTGATGAGAATAACATTAGACAAGACAAAAAGCAGCTGTGGGACAAAAGTCAACAATTTGCCTTCAATAATGTAAAATGGTGACACAAAGTGAAAGTGAAAATATTACCTCTTTAAACCATTTTTTTTCACAGTAGGGCCTATAATAAACAAACAAGACTGTCACTAGTGATGAACCCATGCCAAACTAAATTTCCTGCAACTCTATGTAGGGTAAAGGCTAATTATTGTTTTAGTTTTACTGCCGTACTGCAAGGGATGTTTTGATTGCAGTTTTCAATGGCAGGCAGTTGATAAGTGCAAAGAAGCTCCAACAACCCTGCTGCACCTGCTCATCACCACGGACAGATGGAGATTGCTATAGCTAACATCCAGAGTTGTGTGGAAACCAAATCACAGCAAAATGGAGAGTGAATATTGGAATAATTTCTGCAGGAGGGCAGAAACTAACCCTCCAAATGGATGCTAATGTTGATAATAAGCACAACATTGCTAACATATATCAACTTAATTCACAGAATGCTGTGTCAGCATTTCGTTCACCGCTTTCTGTGCTGCCTCAGTGGGCAATAAACTGAAAAATATGTTATGAAGTCAATATCCACGCAGTACTACATGCAGAAAAAAAAGTTTTCTACCAATTACGCCAGCTTTTCTGCTTTGCCAGGCAGTGCTAGTAACATTACTCCAAAACACACAACTCTATAACTGAGTTTTAACTTTATAAGACTGAGATTAAAATTCTGCCAGCCTCAGGCCATGAGGCAGAGGAAGCTTTGTGTGATTCCACCTCCTCGTCTTAATGTAGCACCCTACTTTCATCTCTCCTTCAACCGTCCTCTCCTTACTTCCCCTAAGGCATTTCCCCACACCACAGGACCCCACCCAATAGCCAAAGGCATCATCTTCTAAATATTCTAGGGTGTGTGAGGTGTATATCACTCTGTATGTACATACACTATCATTCTGTGTATGTATTAAACAACCATAATTTTCCAATAAACATACAGTATAATACACTGTGGGGATGAGCAGATTTGTGGCTAGGTAAAAGTGAAGCTTTACAAGGCTCCATGGTGTTGGCTTGATGAGAAAGAAAGCGACAGACTCGGAGCAGCTGCTGATAAATGAAAACTAACTAGCAGTGCCGCCTGAGTCACACACATAAAAGCTGCTCTGCTTAGTTATTATCCCACAGATAAGTGGCTGCAGGGAGAGTAGGCTGAGAACTACAGTGTGCATATGTGTGCGATTACAAGTAGCCACCTATGCCCTATAAGAGTACCTGATGGGGAGAGAAAACACAATACAGGTCTGATCCAGAGCTTCTGTATCCAATAAACAAAGCAACGTTTGATGTGTTGAAAATGAACAAGCGCAAGACCCAGAGGGCAAAAAGGGCCAAACACACACTGAGCACCCCACTGCCACAGAGCAGGAAGACCGTCTTTCTTTTCATCATTTTTATAGCCCAGTCCAGCTTCCTGAATTACCCACGCTGCACTCGCTACCTCTTGGCAAGTACAGCCCATGACACACATACGAGTGAACCGGTAGACCCCATGCCAGCCCTGATGGCCTACATCTAAGCCTGCTGGGCTTAAGGGTGGTAAAAACCCACTGACTCTGTCACATTGTCGTGCTGCAATGAAACATGCTTTTGAAAGGCATTTTCAGCTGGTTCTGGGATACAAAGGGGAAAAACAGACAATATCTGCTCAATATCTATTGTACTGTAGCTGTTTGCCTGTCATCGGAATAATCCACTGGTTCAAAAATGTCTATCAGTGCGCCTGTCAGTCTGCCTCCATTAGTCTCACGCTCTACTTTGGCAGCGATCGCAGAATCAGATCACTGTTGGAGAAGACGGCTCACACTGGAGGCAAGACAAGGAGCCATCATCATAGATCTTGTTGCTTGAAACACAGCTGCAGAGAGCGAAAAGCCAGCACAGTGAATTCAACATGGACAGTGTTGCTGAGAAACTGGGGGTGGGGGTTGGGGGGGTCCATAATGACATGGAAAGCAAAACATGCAAAGCCATGTGAGAGGCCCTGACTGATGAGGAATAGATACTACAAAAAATAAACATATATCCTTCTTTTCCCATTATGGGAATGCAATAGTGTATAATATACAATACTAAGTAATGTTTCTTTTATAGGCTATTATTCTGTCAAGAATGTCAAGATATAGTGATAACATGTAAAGAAAGCTGGATGAGAAACATTAATATTCTTGACCACATGATTATTTAACATTTAGTAAGTGGGAACATTAGCATTCGGACTGTGATTGGATGCTGGACAAAGTGACCAATGGGTCAGTAACAGTGTTGGGAGTAACGCGTTACAAAAGTAACAAAAATTACACTAATGTATTACTATTTGCTAAATTTGGTAATATTTTACGCGTTACAATCTAAGTAACGCACGTTACAACGCAAAAAAAATGTGTGATAACGTATGAGTCACGGGGACTGTGACTGCATCTGAATTTAATAGTTTAAAAAGGAGGTGATAATCAGCGCAGCATTACAGGCAGTACATGATAAAACGTTTCTCACGTTTACAAAAAGAACACATAAAACGAAAGGAAAACATAATTCATATCTGACAGGTCGATTTGGAGCCACTACTCACACAAATGTACGGTGGCCGTGAGGGGCCAGGACGCTGCAAACTCCACAACACAACACTTTAAAGGGACTACGAGGAGTTTTGGAAAGCGTAGCGTAGCAAAGTGTCTCATACTACATTTCCCATGAGCCTCCGCACGCACAGTGAAATTCTTGGACCAGTGCAAGACCGACGTCTTGCCAAGAATGTTTTCATTCATCAAGAATGATAGTCAGAGGTTCGAAGACGATCAGATACCGTCGTAGTTCCGACCATAAACAGCAATTCGGCGGCGTTATTCTCATGCCGCCGGGCAACGTCCGCGAAACCAAAAGTAAGGAAACACTTTTTGTTCTGCCGACGGAGAAACTCCTCGTTGTCCCTTTAAGAAAAACGCGCTGCAAATGTCACAACACAACGGAAGTGTTTCCAAGGGACACTTGAAAGTGATGCACAGCCACTGTGGTATCAAACAAAAGTCTGTTAAAAGAACACTTACCTCTTTCAAAGATATTCAATATACGGTTTATAAACCATCTTTGCCTCTTTGAAAAAAACTGGTCTTCTATGGTCCTAATACAGATTGGTTTGAACATTCATTGATTCAGACCGGCAACAGGATGTGGGTCCGTCTCTGATTATGGTCCTCATATTATATTATAATAATCTGCGGCTATTTTGGCGGAAGTAACTCAAAAGTAATGCAAAAGTAGTGTAACGCATTACAATTGTAAGACAGTAATATTGTAATGTAACTAATTACTTTCAAATGACAGTAACTAATAATAGCCTATGTAATGTATTATATTTTGGATGTAACTGGCCCAACACTGGTCAGTAATTGCATCAAATGTGCTCCAATCATCACTTGGCAGCAGCAATGATTCTCAAACATGTCCCATCACGGCCAGAAGGTCTTTCAGAGTCAACTCAGCTCCAGGTGCTTTCACTAATTTGATCCTGGTTCTTTGGCACAAGGTGTGAGAATCAGTGACATGAGAGCCTGGAGTGCTTCTCTGGAATGAAACCTGCATGAGTCAGGTTTGAAAAACACAGAGCATATCCAGAATACTAAACAATGCCTTTCCTTGTTATTGGCCTCCCTGACTTTTTCCCAGGTTTCCCTTTACTGTACCCCCTCCTCTGACTGCCTGTGGCTGTTAGGATCTAATTCAGTGTCCTGGTGCTGCTGCATACAGATGCCAAAGGAGTACACAGAGTACACTCTGCTACTGACAGATGCAGGTTTCATGCCCTGCATCTGACTATCTGCCCCCAGCTCTCCCCTGCTCTCAACACATCCTCATCTCCCCCCCGATCTGCACTGACAGTGTTTTACACGTGGACTCTTCCCTTTGATGTCAAAGCCTGATTATTTGTAGGACCCAAATTTATCCTTCATTACTCACTTTTGCAAAATCAGCTTAGGTCTCTAAAGTCCCGCCCCCTCAGTTTCAGCCATGCCACTCAGAGGGCTTTGAGACACATGGGATAATCAGCTGAACAGTCTAGCTCCCCTGGTTGACAATCAATGTCATCTCATAAATGTTTCAACACAAGTAAGATCAGGGCGTTGACCGATAATTATTTTCATAACCGATTAAACTGCATCACAAGATGGTGTAAATTCCCACCACCTGTTTTTGTCCAACCAGCAAAATGCAAACATATTACAATCAACTGAGGAAAGCTTGATATTTGTGCTCCAAACTTGACTCAGTTTACTAATGAATTATTAAAATGTTTGTCCCTTCAATGTATCTCTGCATTGGACTGTTTACTCCGACAGTGTGGCAGTAAACAGACTGGGCTGTCTCGTCAGCTGGAGAACAGGAATGCTGCAGCAAGATTGCAGTCTTTTCAAATTGTGTTGATTCCAGTGTTGTTTGACTGTCACCATTGTTTTCGGCTCAGGAAGCTGCTTCGACCCCCCCTGCTGCTTCACCTACTGTAGACACAGTGAAGTGAAGAGCGTCCTCTGGTCCACAGGCATGTCCAAAGATAACTAACCTCAATCAGGCAGCAGAGGTGAGGTGTAACTCATGTCGTGACCATCAATCAGTCGGCTGGTTAACTCCGACATTTGGGCTCAAACTCGTTGTTTATGCCAATCAGGAAGTATTCAATGTCCTTGCTCATCCCTCATGGACAAATAACCACAGGAATTTGAGGAATGCTCTGGGAAAACTGTTGCTGCTATTGGAAATCATCAGTGTAAACTACTTTTATAGAGGAGGAGCAGTTAGGTGGTGAGAGTCTCACTGGTGCATTCATCTCTCTCAAGTCATTTCACTGTGATCAGTGTGACAAGACTTATTCTTTTTGGAAAGCTATAACCCAACCCCAGAGGTATTTTAATAATGATTATTAGGGGCAGGTGACCAGAATCTGAGCCTATTTGTGAAACAATGTGTCCTCACATCAGTACATGAAGCTGCCTTTTATTACTGTGGTGGGAAACATTCCCAAAACATCACATTTTGGTTCAGATAAAAAAAAAGAAGAAAATGTAGCTTTCTATTGAGAAGAGGTGGTATCTTTACAGCGATGCATCATCAGCGGTTCCAATGGGACAGCTCAGCAGACTTGTCTGTCTCTCATGTTATTGACACAAAGTTTAAAAAATCCTCTTCTTACCTTTGTGCTTCTCCATTCCCTCGCTCGGACACTCGCTCGTTTCACCTTCTTGTCCTCCGCTCCTCTCCGTTCATAAAATCAAACTGTCCCTAACCACCCCAAAAGAAAAAAAGTTTGTTGACAAGTTTTCTAAGTGATGGGGCAGCAACTTCTCCGGAATGCAGCCCCGTTCCCGTTCAGCAACAACACACTGAGTGAGTGAATGAGTGACTGGGGCCAGACAGCCCACACTTTTTGACGGAACAACAGCGCTCTCCTCTTCTTCCTCATCTGCTCTTGCCGCACCTCCTCCTCCCTGGTATGCAGCATCACACTGCAGATCGGTTTGCTCTTTTCCCGAAGCGGAGCGCGGACCTCGAGCTCCAGGTTTTTTTTTTTAATTATTATTATTATTCAGGAAAGAGTAAAATAAAAAAATAAAAAATAAAAAACAGTGGAAGAGTACGGAGTTCGGACTCCCCACTTTCTCAAGAAGAAGTTGCCAGACTTAGGGGGTAATCCGCATTGTGGGCTTCTTTAGTTTTTGATCCATCCAGTGAAGAAGAGGCAGACAGAGACATAACATTGAGTCTGAGGCTCATAATTCATTAATAAATGCACGTGTTCTCTGTGGGATAAGACTGCAGAGTTTAGAGGGGGAGAGGATGATGAAGGTCTATTTAGCCTATGTTATCATTTTTATATGTAAAAGGTGGTTGTTGTGTGTGCGCTGCACTTCTTTACACTCACTGCTTTCCCTCTGGCAACAGAAAAGTGAAGTTCCCTGGCCAAACACCCCCGTGGGAGAACCGTGACCGGGTGGAGGTATGAGAGGAATGTCAAACTAAGTAAGCACAACACACTCCAGAATATGATTAAGATACATTAAAGTGGTTTTGTATTCACTCTGGTCACCACTCAGCTGACGTGGTTTTATCTTGTTATCATCTCAACAGCCATAATGCTGCAGCTCAGGCAGTTAGAAAGAGTCTTGTGGTTTAGTGGACGAAGTGGGGAAAGTGTAAGACTACCACTACCACAGTTCTACCCAGTCACACCCAAAGATAAACAGCACAGTGAGGTCATGTGGCAGGTGGAGGTCCTGTGATGTCAACAGAGGCTGGATGGGGTCACACTGAGGTGGACACAAGCATGATGGGATGTTCTCTCTGGAGCTGGGTTGTTTTGATGAGACACACAGCTGAAGGATATGACAGGATGTTAAGGATAATGCCCATTCTAACATTTGTATATGTAAATATAGTGATTTTTTTGTATGATATAAGATGATTTTTTTTTTTTTGCAAGTTAGTTAAAACAGTTGTAAAATGTATATACACGTATGTATGATTTTCTGGTTCATTTTGATTAAATGTCTATCTTCACATTGTGGGGAAGATATGTAATATTATACAGGTTTTTAGGAAGATACTGTACAGTATATTCATGTGACATATGTCTACTCTACAATATTGGCATACATGCACTACTAGACATTTATGTCAATTAATGGTCAAATCATTTTTACATGTTTTATACAGTATATGTCAGCCCGGTAAAATTCAGTATTCATTTAATACATGTGTGTGTGTGGGTTCCACTGACATCCATACTACATGACACAGTCTTCTTGAACTTTGTTTTACGTGTGACATTTTGACAAATGAGTTGGAGCAAAGATCACACCCATTCCACTCACAGGTGGAAGCACCTGTCAGCTGCACTGTACACTTCTCAAGCCTCTATATGATTCTTTGTGAATGCATTTGATTGATTACAGTGTCTCTCTGTGTCAGTGATTGTTACAGTACAGAAAAGGTTTCCAGTTGTGAAAAATGATCATAGAGGGCACAGTCCTTCACCTGAGCCTTTGATGTATTCATGCATGCACGTTTATTATAGACACAGTCAGAGCTCAATCATCACAAGACACCAGAAGATGGGCAGGTACAGTCACAGAGCAGGTATGTGGTATGTGTGTGACTCTGGGAGGGAGAGAAGAGCAGGTAGGTTCTCCTCCACAGTCAAGCCATGCCATTTTTTTTCAACACCCATACAGGTGTCTTCAGGCCAGGACTCTATCAGACATACCTGTATAAAGTTCCAATGCCCGTATCAGTTACGGTGTTAAGAAGTGTGTACAAATCTCTCTTGGTTTCCCTGCAATGAGAAACGCTGCAGAAATCCAGTTTTCCAGCAGAATAATAATAGTCCTTCCAAAAACAATGGATTTCTTGCACCTTTGATGCCAGGCTGGCAGGGACTGTTTGGCCCTCATGTCCTTATACTAACACAAATCTTTTCAAACGAAAGAAAGACCGACAAAGTCAGTTACCTTAAAGCAGCAATGACAAGACAAAAGACACAGTGTGCACAAAAGAAAAACCCCAGCAAGACTGTTGAATATTTTCATTCGGGGAAAGAAAAAGAGACGATGTTGGTACACCAAGGTGGAGCTTTGAGATGCTTCTAACAAGAATCAGCCGAGTTTACACATCTCTCTTTCTCTCTCTATTTCAAATCCTGGGAGCACCCACAGCAAACCCTAGCGCTATCCTTACTTTATAAATGTTGAGAACCTTAATCTGAAGTCTGAATGCAGCCCGGTGGCTTTACGGGGCTCAACACTTCACCAATATTCAAGGGAGATGACCAAAAGCACCAGCAGGCTTCCTAAGATCCATTTGGGATTTTAATTTTTCACCAGTGAAGCCAATAATGTGAGTTTGCTTCGGCTTCTTTCTAAGATGTCTCAAAGGTGCATTTTGAATCACCCATAAAGTCCTTGGAGCTGCATTTGTGATTTGCTCCACTGATGTACCATGGAGTTTCAGCTTACAGAATCTAAATCAATGCACTTGTCAGTTAGGATTAATTTACAGTCAAAATACTGCAGGATAAGCTGGTAAGAGCAACAATAGAGCACCAATCAGTGGGGACTCTGTTGAATGTACTCATGGTTTCCAAGTATGCGTGTTTGTGAGAGGAATGGTAATTTAGTGCTTAAACTGTGAGGGATTTTGTGTGAGGTGAGTTGGCAAAATAAAAATGGTTGCAGGCCAATCCAACAAGAGTGGACAACAGGCTATAGGATTTCTCACAAAGATTGTGTATTGTTTTATAAAAAGTCATATTTTTGCAAAACAATTAAATAGGTGACCTGCAAAAAGGATTTCAAAGACAAGACAAGGCATATGTGTGTATTTCTAAAACAGGTTGTGTTTTGAGGTTGATCATCTGCTCGGGTTTTCATATTGCAGACAGTTCAGGCATTTTAAACAATACTGCTGCTGATATACGTCGCCAGCTGCATGTCTGCCCTGTATATTTAGGAAAGAAACAATAATTGCAGAGAAAGTCAATGGAAATGGGTTGTGTTTTATTTTTTTTTATAATGAAAATCACTTAACTTAAATTTTGTTTCTCATGCCACCTTCATTGGTGGATGGACTTGTCCTCAAATGACCCTTACTGTTCTGGAGAAAAGGCAAGTAAGTGAAGCTTGAATCGAGTTTTTCCAAGGCCAAGGCTGCACTTCCTCTCCCAATATTTTTATCAGCGTTGTTACGCATGAATCAAAAAGAAAATTAGCACTTGAGTGAATCCTTTCAGCACATTTAAGAGCAACTTCAATATACTCTGCTTATTCAGCTCTTGGCCTTGAGCATGTGTGTATTTGTCTGAATCTTTGCACAGACTTGGCCTCACCTCAAACAGGTCAGTTGAAAGTCAACAGATGATGTCTTTTTTTTTCTTTCTCTCCACTCATCATCATATAACCTTGAGTGAATGGAGAAAGTGTGAATGTGAGTCAGGCATGATGGCTCAGCATGAATTGAAAACAAGGGTGGTCTCGCCTCCAGTCTGTCCACGGCGAAAAAAAGGGAACTGTCTTGTTAATCCAGCAGGGGAATTCCTATTGTGCAGCATACCTTTTGGAAGTGCCATGCAGTACGGGAGGTTTCAGGTCTTGCAATTTCAGATTTGGATAATTTAGGTTCATCATGCTTGTCCATGTGTGTGAGGAATTTGTATGTAGGTGTGGAACAAAGGTACTGAAACTTTCCAATGGGGTCAGGCAGACACTTGAACTTGAATAGACTGGATTTTTCAGTCAAAAGTAAGTAGAATGTAGACCAGGCTTCTCTCCTCTTTCCTGCTGCTGATTGGAGCATAAAGACCATTCCTCAGCTGTGACTCAGAGGACAAAGGTCACTGACTCAACTCCAAATTAGCACTGGACCCTCTTTGATTCAGGGGCCTCTCCCATGTTTGCAAACGTACATACACAAGCACATAATGCAGTCCAAACCAGTCCCTTCCCCCTGAAAAGAGACCCCCCATTTATTTAGGTATTTCCATCTAATCTAGTCTAAACCATGTGCACCCTCTTACTGTTGCGTCTGGGAATTACCAAAGAAAGTTGAATCCTCTGACTCTGCTGTACCTCCCTGTTGTTTTAAGAACATTTAGAACCAAGAATGCAGAGGGCACTGGCTTAAGACACACTACACCTAGTAAAGATGGTGTCTATTTCCCCCGCACCACCGAGGTGAGTGCACCTGACTAAACGCCAACAGGCTCTCCCGTGGCTCGAGTAGAGGAGTGTTGTTAAGTCATAGCTGAATAATATTGTTTTTAGTTTGTGTGTGATCAGGTTCAAGGTAACCTCTGTGGAAAATAAACAGCAGTTCTTCAGATTTCAAAATGTGTGCAGATGACTCATGTGAAAACAGAGAAAATGTTGAGGTGATACTTTTTTTCTTTTCTTTTTTGCAACAGCTTAAATCTTGCCTGCCAGGTAGGTTTTGTTTAGGGAACCCTGAGAAAGATTTTTTTTAGCAGTCAAACCTCCTCACAGTTAAGACCCAGCAGACAGCAGGCATTTTAATGAGCCACATAATGTATTATATTGTTGTTGTATGATTTTATAAGTGGGTACTAAACAAAAAATAAACACCAATCAGAACACACAAAAAACTCTTACCTGCCATCAAAGATTAGAGAAAGATTCTCCAGATGAAACTTTTTGAAGCTGACATGAATAAATAACAATAAAATAAATCTGACTTCCATTTAGCTACTTAGAACAGAAAGAACAGAGTCATTGTTGGTGTTATAAGTAACACATGTCCTGTAAAAAAAAAAAAAAAAAAAAGGCAGCTGTGGTTGTATGTGATGTGAAAATTGTTATCATTTCATAATCTGTTACAAAAATCAGCGATGGCCTCTCTGAGCTCATGGTTTCATATTAATATTGAGTGTGAAACCTTGAAAGTCAGAGCAGAAACTTCAGGTTAATTAGTCCTGCTCATCACTTCCCTCTGTGTCCCATTGTCTTCTGTTGGTGCACCCATGTCTTAACGTTGCTGTGCAACATTGCCACCTACAGGTGTAGATGTAAAAGTGTGGACAGTTTGAGATGAATGAATCATAAGGCATAAACCAACAATTATTCATGTTATGATAAATAAAAACACAATCTAAAAAAGATCACAAATTAAAATACAGTGGGAAAACAAAGGCCAACACTGTGATTTTCTAAACACTGTCCTCCTGAGCTCCAGTACAATATAAAAGAGACTGCTAAAATGTAGATTATTACTGTGCTTGCCATCTCAGTTTGGCATCATGCACATTGCTGTTGCTCTTTGAAGGTGATTTCAGCAACATGCTTTACACAATGAGCAGGGAATTGTTTCAGATCCTCAGAACACAGCAGCCGAGCGGAGGATGCTGCGCTCCATCTGCCACTGAATCCCTTTATCTCGCGTTCAATGGCAGACACATCATCACCATCTGTATGATAGACACAAACAGAAACACGGCTCAGATTTCTCTTAGCCCTGCTTTATCATCCAGCTGCAAGCTTCACCAAAGCCCCGATCGATTCTCAAACAAAGGTTAGTGCTCTCTCAGAGAGATGTGCTGCATCTGATGTTAGAGCACAATTGAGCCTCCTCAAAAACATGAGAGATGAGAGACTTTATTAAAAAGGCGCCTGTAACCTCTCGGCCTTGACGCTGATGTTTTTCTCTCAACAATTAGTATCAGTTATTCAAATTTCCTGACATGTTGCAGAGCCTCAAGTACAATGAGGACATGCTTGACCCAGAAGCATACGCACTTCAAATGCAGATGCAAAAGTTCAGCCTCTCTGCATTGGTTTAGTTCAGCAGGCTGCGCTGAATGAAGCATCATTGACTGTTTTGTGACAGTGTTGTTGACAGCTTTTCACCACCCTCACTGTCTTAGAAGTGTTCAATTATGTGCCATCAAGGGTAAAAGTACAAAATGTATGAATAGATCATAAATGTAAATTTTCAATTCAGTTGACCCATTACTTCACTGGATAAAACAGTTGAGGGGGAACTGAACTGATATGATGCTTGTTGTTGAGCCCTGACTTCACACAGAGACTCAGAGCTCAGTGTTTGAAACTGCAGAGTCCACGTTTAACAGAAATACTGCAGAACTGTAGTTTAGGGAGAGCTAATATTTATTTACAAGTATGAATGCTGCAAGGAGGCAAAAATATTGGCTGTATTGATTACCTCAGAGTGCAATACCCAAATCTCTGGAGCTGCAGTTGCAGCTGAGGTAGGCTACTGAAGAACCATATTCTGTGTTATGTACAGATCTGAGCAAATATATCATTATCAGCATTTGAAATCATCATTTCCAGTGAAAATGACATTTTTAATGTGATGTTTTTTGTTTGTTTGTTTTTAATAATCCCATGAGCGAAATAAGCAGTGCCTGAGTGTTTCCACCTTGGCAGGGTTCCATTCATCATATACCTACAGAGCCAATCCTGTTTTCCTGTGGGGATGGGGGTGGGAAAAATAAACCTGCATGTTTGCGTTGCATGCAATGTTTCCTCTAGCTAATGGTGTTGATAATCTCACTGTGTTTCACCTGTCAACAGCATAGAGCAAGCAGCTGGGGTGGACAGGGCATAAAGCCTGATCCAGATTTTTAAATGAGAAGGCAAGAGTGATGTGTTTACACCCCCTATTTTTTTTCTCTCATAAATATACGGTATATATTCTTGTTCACTTTTTATGTCAGACATTAAACAAAAAATATTAATAATAGCATAGCATTGGCTTGTATTTTTTATACAGTTTAAAACACGTCTTGAAAGGACCTTTAATTTAATTTGGAAATCTCCTATTATTTTCTCCTAAATATTTTCTTTGACCTTTTTTGTGAACCATACAAAATTAGCCTTATACAACTACAGTCATGTCAGGTCATTTGCTCCTGGTGCAATCGTTTTATATAGCTAACACTTGTTAAAATATTTTTTTTTTTTGTTGTGTGAGCTACTGGACTAACTTGAATTTCCCTACTAGGGATGAGTATTCTCTATCTATCTATCTATCTATCTATCTATCTATCTATCTATCTATCTATCTATCTATCTATCTATCTATCTATCTATCTATCTATCTATCTATCTATCTATCTATCTACAGCTGGTTAAGATATTTACGATAGATGAGATGAGAACAGATGAGATCATTTGTTTCATCAGTTAAATATCTTAATCTGCTGTAGCCTAGTTGTATATTATAGATGACATCTATGTGTTAATTATATTTTTGTATTGTTTTTTACTGTTCTTTATATTATTAGTGTTTGACTGTGACAGTGGTTGCTGTAAACCCAGTTGCCCCAATAAAGATTTCAATTCAATTGCTACTCGTAGGCTATCGCAAATGTAATATTCATCTAAAAATAATTGCAATGTAATTTTAAATACATATTTATATTTATATGCTCTTCTTGTGAGTGTGTTGTTGTTGTGGATCCCTGAGGTGAAAGTTTTTAAATGCCGCATAGGACAACGCCGTCGCTTTTTTCCCTACTGCCCCTTTAAACAGAGCCAGCGAGCAGCGGCCCAGTGCGCATGCGCAGGCTGTGTTTAGTTTTCTCCAACCTGAGGAGCTGTCTAGTGTCGCTGCGCTAGGAAATCCATCGCTGCCAGTTCTTGTCATGTTTTGAGAGCAACAGCGCGGCTCGTGTTTGTGTGTGTTTGGTTTTTTAATTCCCCCCCCCTCTCTCTCTTACACCACCACGCTGGTGTGTTGGCTACACGACGGTTTCGTCCGGAGGAGCTTTTTTATTTGCTGTGTGTTGTTGTTTGGTGGTGGTGGTAGTAGTCAGTAGTAGTGGGGGTAAAAGACCAGTGGATCCAACAAGAGTTCAAAGTGGTTGCTCAATGCCCCCCTATAGTCGGCAGGACCAGCCCTCCAGCTCCCACATCTCACCACATCCATGTTGACTGCGGCAGCCCCTCGCACTGCCTGGGTCCAGAGCTCCAAACACCACCGGCAGCAGCAGAAGCTCCAGCAGCTCCAGCAGCTCCAGCAGCTCAGCCCTTTTGTTCTTGTGAGTGGACGAGCTCCGGCTGCTGCGGTGTGACGGCGGCTCGCGGACGGGACTGTCTATAAGTATGTTCCGGTGTCCATCCATCCCCGTTTGAGTCCGCCGAGGGATTGTTTACGCGTTTAAAATGGCTGCTGAAACGGCATTTGGACGAGAATGGTCTTGAATCAATGCAGTAACGTTACATTACATTGCATTGCATTACATTACATTACCCCAGCACCAGATGCCAAAAACTGCCCGTTAGCTAACGTTAACGCTAACGTTACACCACAGGGGCAAACAAATGACGGTTTTAGCTAAGCCCCGGTTAGCTGCGTTTATTAGCTTTAATAGATGATACGCCGCTTTTTTTTTCTCCTGCTCGGTTTCTTCCAGCAAGAGGTTGAAGGGATTTCCTCCCACTCCAAGTCTATGCATGCGGTTGTAAACCGAGCAGCTTTTCAAGACAGTAACTAGCTAACACTGCAGTTTCTTTAGCCATTTTTTTCCTCCTGGAGCAGGCTCAGCTGGTACTTCAATTGAGTATGCACAGGACTCAACGAATATGCAGGACTTCTTTGTGAAAAGTACAATAATAACAGCCTGAGAAGCCAGGGCTTTCTCCCCCCCAACACCCCCCCAAAAAGCAGACCCAAAGGCCCCGGTCTTCTTCTTCTTCCACTCGGCTCGACCGACCTGGGGGTTGGGGGTGAAAGAAGGAAGGAGGGTGGTGGTGGTGGGGGGCAAAAATGGATCCAGGGGGGAAATGTAAAACGAAACTCTTTCTTTTTGGACCCAAAGTAGCCGCCAGCCACAGCGACCTGCGGGGTATCAACAGATACTTGGTGGTGTATGTTTTGTTTTACTTCGTGCTGTTCACTCACGCCTCACCGGCCAAACCGTGTGACAAGAACTGCCTCTCTGGAAAATGTGTAAACGGATCCTGCGTCTGTGACCGAGGATGGGTTGGAGACCAGTGCCAACACTGCCAGGGGAGGTTCAAGTAAGTGTGGCCCCGTGCACTTCAATCTTTAGCTCTTTACTAAAGCCAGCAGTCATTTGTTTGCACACTTCAAAATAGAAATAACAGCACAGCCACCAAAAGTAGGTTTGGATCAAATCTGATCCTGTTGCTGTAGAGATGATTGGTTGTCATCACATTAGACCTGTGTGCATCCATTTCAGTGGGAGATTGGTGACAGTGAGGGGTCCCCATGATACAACATTGTCACTTTCTGATGTTATAGTAATTTTTAAACATTTACATATACTGCCTATGTGATTTAGTACCATTTTACCAACTGCTAGTTATGTCCTGAAAAGAAAACTGATCATGTTTGACCTAATAAGCTAAAGTTTTCAGTCTGTTCATTCCACCTAAAATCTTTTCTGTTTCTTGTAAAATGAGATTGTCAAGCAGAAAGTACATAAATAGTACTCCAGGGCCAAAAGCTTTGATTTGTATTTGCAATTTATGTGACATGAGATCAATAATAAGTGTCTGTGATTTGATGAGAAATGTCCACTCAAAATATCACGACTCTATGCTGTATTGTTTTTGCCCACCCCTAGTTAAGACAAATCAAAACCCATTTACACCATTTGATTAGAGTGAAATTTAACCATATTGTTGAATCAACCTCAACAGTCCAAAGGTGTCAAGATGTCAGGCTGATCTCAGCTGAGAAAATGTGACAATTTCTACATGGGTTGAAAGCCAGTATTCTGTGTATTATATTCAGTGTTTTCAGTTGCATCTGATCATAAGCTTTCAAGTAAGGGTTGATCTCTTTATTGATGAATCTGCACAGTTATTGTATTAACTGGGTGGTCAGTAAAATGTCAAAAAAAGTGCAACACAGTTTCTGACAACTTCAGGTAACTATTCAAAATGTTTGATTCATTTGGTCATTCAGTTATTCAACTAATTGTTTGGTGGAAATGTCTCACTTTGCCTGTAGCCTTTCTCCCTCATCTAATTTCATCAGTTACAGTTTGCACAAGTGTTAACCACACACCTCATGCTTATTTTCACATTTATTTAGCTTCCATCACGTTATGTTTAGATTCATGTCAGGTTCAAACCCACATAAGAAAAGAAAGTGATTTTAAACTGTATGTCAACAAGATGAGAAGACTCCATTATGCACTGTGTATTGACTTAAGACTTGATGTATTTACATTAATTCCAAGTAAAATCCTTTAATAAACACAGGCACAAAGGAAACATCTGATCTTGCATTTGATCTCAGGCCCGTGTGGTGAAAGAGTTAAAGGATGTTTTTCATATAAGTTGGTAGAATATGCCTGTTGATCAGCACAGATACTGTATACATGGGCAGCGAAAGATGGAAGAAGCTAAAGGGAGAGTGAAAATCAGTGGTTGGTAGTGGGAAGAGGAAAAAAAAGACAAGTACCCAAAGAATGAATGTTCAAACATCTATGTAATAGTAATGATAATATTCACTTTGATTCTGAGTGTTGACAGGAGTGTCTGATGGCCTTTCAGGACACCTCAGGTGCACTTTGTGGTGCAGAAGCACCTTGATCACAGTAATTACCATTGCTCCCGATGTGTCTGAGGTTTTGTAGAGGTTGTCATCAGGCGTGTTGTCCAAGGGAATAACCTCCCATCACAGAGAGACATACTGAAATGTGAGACTGTCACTGTCAGTGTCTCAGTGGAATAGAGACGTGCAGCCAGGTTAATGCATGGACATCCGTGACATGGGTGACGGGAACACACGCACCGTCTTGACATGCCTTGCACAGGATAGTATTTCCCTGGGAAGTCCAAAGTGCAGCATGAAAAATTCATCATTCGTGGGTGTATAGGGAGCTCAAACTCACTCCTGGTTGTATTCATCTGGGTGTTTGAATCACAAGTGTGCACCAAAAGCAATATAAAACACGCCTTTGCAATGGTGTAGTCACATCATCACATCTTTATGAGATATGTCAACCCATCTTTAAACCATTATCATGTCAAAACACGAGTTAAAAGTAATATTATGTCATGTAATTCATCCAGAACGACTTTTTAGGACATTAAAGGGAACTACCACTCAGTTCCTGTGTTGCTCAGACCACCCATTAGAGCTCAGAATGTGTTTGTGAATGCTTTCAAACTCAAAATGATGATAATAATAACAAACTTCTGTCGTTCTGTGGTGTCATAAAAAAAAGTAATTTCCGAACGTCATCGTCTGTCGTGTGGATTCATAGATTATTTGCCTCAACTCTGACACTCAAATGAGTTTTTAATCAAAGCACAAGCTGTCGCAAAAACCAGAAAATGCACCGCTGTGTCGACAAAACGGGTTTGAGGTAATCTGTCTTCCTCGTCATTTTCAATTGATTCTGAGGCAGATCACAGCACAGTCCTGTGGGTGGGATGCGTACAACTCAGAAATTTTCTTGTGATTATGAGGCGGTGATGAATCTCTATTTAAAAGTCATCCGTCTTTGTTACACATACCGCCGCGGCCTTTTGTGTGGAAGAATGCTTTGCTGGAAATTGTTTCCGGTGTGAGAGCGGGGGCACGGCGGCAGGGAGGAGGAGGCAGATGAGCCTTTTCAAGAGACAGCTGATTGAATCTTTTGGTTGGCTCGTGCTGACCCTGGGCTGGCTGCCAGCTTTTCTCCCCTCTTATCTTAGATTCTGGTAATTGAATGCAGCAAGTGACACTATAGTTGGACACCTGAGTCACTGGTGATTTTGCAGCAGGACAAGAGCTCAGTCTTTATTCTGCTATTAAAGTAAAAGTTTTCATCAGTTTTTTTTTTTCTTCCAAAACCGATAGGCTGTCGTTTACGAATCTGAAAAAGGTTTAAATCCAGGAATTAAATGGTACTTTTCAGTCTGGGAATCTGCAGTTTAGTTTGATCTACAGCTTTTACCACTTCACAGTCTGTTATGTAGGACGTCTGCTCCGCCAGAAAGGATTCACTGTGTCTCTGCAACTAGAAAGCAATGCAACAAATAGGGTAATTACCGTGGTCATGGATGTTTTCCGGGTTTATGGTTTTATCTTGGAATGCTTCCTTCCTAACGGCAAACAAATTTCATCCACCAGCTGACCTTGTGTTGAAAGCAGTCTGCCCACACTTTACGCTGCGATAGATAAGCTGGTTAAACACTCCGGAGATAAAACTGAGTTATTTTTACGATGAATTATAAATCTTAGATAGTACACATACCAATATTTTTGTTGTTGTTGTTGTTGTTTTAATGCAGATCTCATTTATTTAACTTGAACTCATCTCAGGACATGTGTCAATGACTTTTTTATTTCATTTTTTCAGGTTAATGGAGCCTTCAGGATACCTCACTGATGGTCCAATCAACTACAAGTACAAGACAAAGTGCACCTGGCTCATTGAGGGCTAGTAAGTACTTTTTGGTAATGTTTTACTCAAACTGAGCACGCAGGACCAAATCTAATTATACAGCGTGAAGACATTGATGCCATTAAATTAAGCTGATCAGCATTTCATTTTTTAAACTTTTACTTTTATCAACATTTCATGGAGCATAGAACATGAGCTCTTGCTGGGTATCAACAAACTTCAGAGAGAGACAGAGCGACTGGGTCAGTTCATTATGCAGGATTTCAGCTTTAATGCCCAATTTAAGAGAGAAGGAGAAAGAGGGAGAGAAAAACTTTGTCAGTATCCGTTTCCTGTGAGTAACACTCCTTTTTCCTTCAGTATTTTCCTCCCTTGTCTTTCTGTAGACAAAGGCTTAGGTAATCTTTTCCATGGAGTGTATATAATTGACAATCCCTGTAAAATGGTCCACTGTAAGGGGATTTCGACAGCTTTTTTTTTCTTTTTTTTTTACATGAAACTAATAAAAACCCAAAAGAGCCAGAAATCATCTTTATATTATATAAGCCTTCAGGGCTAACTCCCAGATAACAAGAGAGAAGTGACACATCATCGTTAAGGGTCCAGGAGCCCAGACATCCCATGTCATAACATAACAATATGTCATAAAGAGCTGAATCAAGTTCCATTTTGAGGTGGTGGTACATGGATGAAACCACACCACGTCTTTCCACCCTCACACCTTTTCCCCAGTGCTATTTTAACATAGTCAAATGAGTGTTTGTTTTTGGAGCTGAAGGCATTGTAAACTTAACCTACAACCTCTTTGTTACTCCTCACTCTTATAAGCATTGGTGAAAATCTGAATTACTATCACTAGTAAGGGTATAATAAGTTCAAATAATCGGCATAGGTTCAGTTACTGTATGCCAATACAGATGTTGTACTTTTGTTACTCACACAATGTCATGTAAAAAAAGCTTTCTGACATTTTGAGGTCGCAGAATGTTTTTTCTGATGAGTTTGGATTTTAATGAGCAATCTGAAAGATAGAGGAAGAATCCCAGGACCTATTGATGCATTTAATTGTCAATTCAATGGCAAATAAAAGTTGCCTGTGGCCACGCACAAAGCTATTAATGACACTTGAGCATGTTGGTGAATATAAATAAGGTAATTTGTTAGGTTTTTGTGCAGTTAGAGCAAGAGTGGAACACCAGGAGACAATGACAGTGAAACATTAGTACCTCTCTCTACTAAAACCACAGTTCAGGTTCAGCCTGCAGGGATCTAAAGACTGTGAGTAGCTTTATAGGTGTATGTCTTGGTCAAATGTTAAACACTAAACCATTTCTTTTGTCCCTTCTCCTACAGTCCAAATGCAGTTCTTCGGTTAAGATTTAACCACTTTGCCACAGAATGTAGTTGGGATCATATGTACGTCTACGATGGAGACTCGATATATGCTCCACTGGTCGCTGTTTTCAGGTGAGAGTGGATGTTGTCTGAGCCCGTCTGTTCAATGTGTTCATGTTTTATGATGCAGTTCATCAATATAAATATAAGTTGTGATTCCTGATGGCAATGACACTTTGTTTGGTGCAGTGGCCTCATCGTGCCAGAGATACGAGGGAATGAGACGGTTCCTGAGGTGGAGACGACTTCAGGCTACGCACTACTACACTTTTTCAGTGATGCTGCCTACAACCTGACAGGATTTGAAATATTTTACTCGTGAGTATCAAGATGCTACTTTTGAACTTAAACTGGATGTAAAAATATAACCTTGCATTGTATTTGTGTCAGTAACAAAAAGAGAAGCAGGAGAGGTTTTCTGCAGCACTCTTAGCCTACAGCAACAATCAGTGACCTCCTCAGTAGTTCTTTTTCTGTGCCAAATCTTTTTTATCCCTTTTTATGCTTCTCAAGTCTGCCAACACCTAGAAGATACTTATTAAGCTCCCCCAGTTCCCAAATAAAGGCTCATGTGGCCTAAATAATGCAAACGGCAATTGAGAGAGTGAAAATGTCTCTTTGTCCAGGATCAACTCTTGTCCCAATAATTGCTCTGGCCATGGGAAGTGCACTCCCGGGAACTCTGTCGCCAGCAGAGTGTACTGTGAATGTGACAAGTACTGGAAAGGCGAGGCGTGCGACATCCCCTACTGCAGGAACAACTGTGGCAGCCCCGACCACGGCTACTGCGACCTGACCGGGGAGAAGCTGTGTGTCTGCAACGACAGCTGGCAAGGTAAGAGTCGGCTTTTTGTCCTAACGCAACAGTTGGCCAGAAACGTCAGGATCATTTAGAATGACTGCACATGTACAGAAGAGCGTCGGAGATATAATTCTTAGTGATGAAATTATCCACCAAATAAAAATTCAGAGTGTAGCAGGCCAGCATGTAGCCATTAGCAAGATTTAAGCCCATAAATGGTATTACAGAGCATGACCAGATGTTATCTAACTCCGGAACCCAAAGGCAAATGTGGTCGAGGTTTGATAGCATCCCATTTCTTCTGAATCCAGCTTTATATCAGATAATTCAACTTGAAATAATCAATGGAATGAATCAGATAAGATAAAATTAGTCTTTTATTGCCTGGAAGTTGAGGAATTCGTAGTATTAGAGCAGAAAAGTGGGCTGGTGTCCACTCAGATACTATAAACAAAAGATAAATGGTAGATAAATAATATGATATACCTTATTAAATCTATTATGGGTTCAGCTTTCAGCTGTTTGGAGTTATAACTGTTTAAAACTGTTTATTAAAGAATGGAAACTCCTAAGATTGAGAGTCAGAGAAACAGTAGAAAATACAGACAAAATGATTCAAGTTAATACTAAGAATGCAGAGGAGTATTCCTCGGATAACAGTTCACCTTCTCTGCATTTCCCACAGTCAAATCACAGACTGAGAATTATTCAATCACAAATCGTTCCTCCCACGAGCAACGCAGCGATTGTGCAGCAGGACGCAGTGAAGAATGCTTCAGCAGACGAGCGCAAGCAGCTGTGTTGCTCCGCTGTGTCATAATGCCGCTCGGCAACGCGTCGATAAGCCCCCGTGACAGTGCGTTATTATTGTGCGCCTCCAGCTGGAGGGGGAAGCAAATGCTTTAGCGTGATGAAACCTGACAGAATCATTAGCGGAGACATGCGCTTTTTCAGCGCGGCCTTCACTCGGTCAGTTTAACATATTCACAGCTCCCTGCCTGTCGTGTTTGCTTAAGGAGCGGTCATGCTTTTGTTTCGGTCTGAGAGTGGCGTGTCTGCCCCTCATTGTTCCACTGATGAGGTATGAGAATATGCATCAGATGCTGCTGATGCTTTACAATCCTGAAAGGGATTGAAAACACATATAACAACAAATAAGTGTATGTCTTTTATCCTAAAATAGCGCAGCTATGAGGAGGAACAGCATCTTTATTTTGGGAGAAGTGCACCTGTAATCATGAGGTGACATTGTTTATTTCCAACAGGTGTTTTCAGCTGTCACTCCTCTCTTCTTCTCACAGGTCCCGACTGCTCTCTCACTGTTCCTTCAACCGAATCCTTCTGGGTCCTACCGAGCGTCAAGCCCTTCGGCACGTCCCTCGCCAGGGCGTCCCATAAGGCCGTGGTGCAGGAAAAGGTCATGTGGGTGGTGGGCGGTTACACCTTCAACTACAGCTCCTTCCAGATGATTCTCAAGTAAGCAGCATGGCAACGGCATCGTGTTATTATTACGCTGTGTTTCAGTTTGTTCAGTCAGATCAACAAACACCGGCGCTCTCCCTTCAGACAAACACAGCTTTATTCCTGTTTGCATGTACATGGTCTTTATCAACCTTTCTTTACACTAACAAAAGCACCAGATGAAACGCTGACCCTGTCCTTATTTTCACTTCTCACATTCTGTATATGTCAAAGCAGTGATTGAATCAGGAGGAAGTGCTGTTGGCTTATCAATGTATCTGTTACGTAAGTCCCCTCAGAAAACCTCAACCCACTTTGTGCTAACTGTTTCCCTCTGTGTTGGGTGCAGTGCAAGCGCAGATACATGTTCGACATTCACTTAGTCGGACTGAGAACGTAGCATGTAGTTGAGCTTGCTGCAGGTGGGACGCAGGCCTGACGTCTGTCCCCACTCGTGTCCTTCAAGCTCTCTCCATCTGCTCAGTGTTTGCTCATCACCAGGTGCTATTACCCCTGTGCTCGGAAAAAGCATCTTGTGTGAATCACCGGTGTGTGATGACCTGAGTAGGTGCCTTTTTTTTTTTCTTTTTTCTTTTTGTGAATGCCTGCAGACATGCACTTATCTGTGTTAATCAGTGTGCAAAACCTCAAGCTTATCAAAGGGACTTTTTGTGTGACCTCTAGACTAAATTGCTACCTTTGGCATGGAGGAAACCTCTATCTTGCGCACGACCTGATTTAATCAGCTGATCATACGGTACAAATACGTTTAAAGTCACAGAGGTGCAAACGTAACGTCCTCTGTGGTCTGTGCACATTTTCATATGCATTGGAGTGTGTAATGATCTGTTGCTCTGCAGCTACAACCTGGAGAGCGGCACCTGGAACACAGTCCCCACCAACAGCGGGCCCGTGCCAAGATACGGCCACTCACTGGCCACCCACCAGGTACACACACATCCACGGATACCACTCCTCAAACTCTCAGGAAGACAGAGGGAATTTAGAGTCCTACAGCTGTTGGTATAAGAAAATGAGAATTAGATGTGTCAAGTTAACACAATTTTATTTGTATAGCACCAATTCATAACAGAAGTTATCTCAAGGCAGTGTTGAAACTGACCTTCTCTTCGTAATAGTGTTTACAGAGACCCACCAGGAGCAAGTGAACAAGGCTATAGCTGTGTGGAACAACTTCCTTTTAAAGACAGAAACCTTGATTAGAACCAGCCACAGGCTACCAAAAAGCTATACAATTTGACTCATGCATAAGTTTTCAAATTGAAATAGCTTATTTTAAAGGGATAGTTCAACATTTTGGCAAATTGGCCCATTGCCATAATCCCTATAGTCTTAGGAGTCGCTTTGTTACCTTTAAGCAACTCCGTCTCATAACGTTCCATTATTATCTCACAGTGTGGTGAATGTGCAGGTCACAACTTGTCCACCCGAGTGTTGTGGAGTTGTTGGATTGTGTATGAGTTTGATGAGAGAAACCAAGAAATCCCATGAGCCTCTTTAGCGTAGCTCTAAATAGCTCACGGCTCTGCTCTGCCGTTCTAAAAATAGCTTACACCGACAATTAAAGGTAACAAACCTACTGCTATGACTAAAGGGATTATGGCCATGGGACAATTTTCCAAAATGTTGAACTATCCCTTTAACTTGTTATCTAAATGACCAAAGGGACATTTTCAAACCCTCATGACTAAACTGCTTTTATTTTTAGAAAGAAGGCCAGTTCTAATATTAGCAGTACGGTATACTTCCTCTTTAAGATGAGTCAGCTGTACAGTGGTTGCGGCTCTGTCTATAAACAGAGCGCTGTGCTTGACATGGTTGCGAGGCACTGACATCAGTCTGTCCTCCTCTTGTCAGGACGACATCTACATGTTTGGTGGGAAGCTGGAGGCCGGCTGGGGGAACGTGACAGACGAGCTGTGGGTGTTCAACATCCCCAGCCGGACGTGGCAGCGCAGGAACCCCGTGGTCGGCCCCCCGGCCCAGGCCCAGATCTACGCCGTGGAGGGCCACTCGGCCCACTGCGTCCTGCTGGAGAGCGGCGAGGCCATCATGCTGCTCATCTTTGGCTACTCCCCTATATACAGCTACATAAGCAACGTTCAGGAGTACAACCTGAGTGAGTCAAAGCACTTGTAGCACATTTAAAATGCAAGACTCTTTATTTCTCTCTCTGTCAGCTCAGATTTCTCTCCCATTTGACATTTGTTACATTGTTGGAATAAATGTCCATTTGGAAATTAAACTCAACTTGTGAAATAGATGAAAAAAATAATTAATTTCAGATCTGAAGAGGATCCGACTTAAATTCCGAATGTTTCTACATAGAAATAATTTCACGCATAGCACATTTTTGAAGAGCAGTGCTGCCTCTTAGGGGTTTTAAAGTACCAAAAGACATTGCCAGTGTCTCCAGTTTGCAGTAATATTCAGTGCAAGTCTCCAAACAAGGGCTAACACAAGCATTTCTTTGTATTATATGTTGATGTAACACTGAGCTCAATTTCAAGTGCTTCCAGTTTTTTATTGAAAACCTGCCAGAACAACAGCAACAGCAGAAAGAAAGAACAACTCTCACAAGATATTAGAAGCTGAGAAGCACTGTGGCCTATTTTTCTGTGAGTCAATGAGATGTAACCAAGAAATCATTTAGTGCACACAATGAAACAGTGCTTCCCATTCCTGCCAATCTGTTACCATTAAGATTTTATGCGTGGAGAGCCTAGCTGTCCCAGAGAGATGAAAATGTTTCCATCAAGTGATTCTTTTTAAAAAGACTATAATGTACTAAAAACTCCACATTCATCATGTGTTCTTGTCAGGATCCAACATATGGTTGGTGCCTGAGACCAAAGGTGCGATTCCCCAGGGCGGTTACGGCCACAGCAGCACGTACGACAGCTCCAGCGGCAGCGTGTACGTCCACGGGGGATACAAGGCTCTGCCAGCCAACAAGTACGGCCTGGTGGACGACCTCTACCGCTACGACGTCAACACCCGCACATGGTAAACCAACACATTCTCTGCTGTCTTTATTCTTCATTCATGTTGTTCTTGTTAGATGGTCCCTGACACACTTCATCATCACGCACATGTTTTTCAGGTTCATCCTGAGAGAGAGCAGCTTTCCACGCTACCTGCACTCGGCTGCGCTCCTCAGCGGCACCCTGCTCTTCTTCGGAGGCAACACACACAACGACACATCGCTCAGCAACGGGGCCAAGTGTTTCTCTGCTGACTTCCTCTCTTATGACATCGGTAGGACTCATATGATTCTTGACATCATGCCCTGATTTGAGTGTGCTGCTATCCAACTTAAAATGGACAAACTTGTATGTTATACATGAAGCCATTTAATTAGTTCATTTTCAAGTGTCGTCTAGTAAGATTTAAGTGTTGATGAAGTGATTTCGTGCTAATGATATGCTTGCTGCTTTTTAAAATAGTTTAAACAGCATTTGATTGAAGTTTGAAGGGTTCTAGTAATCAGAACGAGCCGGCACACACACAAACCAAACACTGTGTGACATGTTTGTTGTGCTGCTCCCCTCAGCCTGTGATGAGTGGAGGCTCCTGCCTAAACCAGACCTGCACAGGGACGTTAACCGCTTTGGTCACTCCGCTGTGGTCAGCAATGGGTGAGTCTTTCTACTGGAATCTCTTCTAGGACCAAAACACTCTGGACAGGTGCCGCATACAGAGAAATCCTCTGCTAAAGGAATAGTTCACTCAAAATTGAAATTTCACTCATTATCTACTCACCCTCATGTGGACTAAGGGCTGGGAGAAGTTTCAGAGTCCTCCGTGCCTTCTCTGAGTTACAGGGGGTCTCGTCGTAGCAGTGCATGTCCATATAACGGTTGCAAATGGATACCAACTGTCTTCGTAACAAAAAGACACACCAAAAAACATCCAAATACCTCCATGCTGCCCGTATGTAATGTCCGTCTTGTATTGAAGCCCCGAAATGCGAAATTGTCCCGAAAAAAATTAAATAAGTCTATATTTTAAGCTTGTTTGTAACGGAAGCTTCTCGAAGCTCCTCTTCCTGGTCCGTCCAAATCTCGCGAGATATAGACTTATTTAATTTTTTTCGGGACAATTTCACATTTCGGGGCTTCAATACAAGACGGACATTACCATATGAGCAGCATGGAGGTATTTGGATGTTTTTTAGTGTGTCTTTTTGTTACGAAGACAGTTGGTATCCATTTGCAACCGTTATATGGACATGCTACGCCCTGTAACTCAGAGAAGCCACGGAGGACTCTGAAACTTCTCCCAGCCCTTAGTCCACATGAGGGGGAGTAGATAATAAGTGCAATTTGATTTTTGGGTGAACTATTCTTTTAAATTCAGTTATATGATTATCTTGTAATGACGATGTAAAAGGAAAACATTGCACAAAAAAAGTAAGTGTGCATTCTTTGGTTACATATCCATGTTGTACTGGAATAAAATATTCATTGCACTGGAAATGTAATCCAGTACTTTATGAAGCGTTTTCATAAGCTACAGCTGTCAACATGATCTTTATATTAAACCTCCTTATTCACCTTTTGCTCTGGTGTCTGCTCCTCACCAGGTCCATGTATGTGTTCGGGGGCTTCTCCGGCGTGCTGCTCAACGATGTTCTTGTTTACCGACCCCCGAGCTGCCAGGCCTTCTTGGCAGAGGAGGGCTGCATGGCGGCTGGGCCGGGGGTCCGCTGCGTCTGGAGCAGAGGCCGCTGTTTCCCCTGGGAGCCCAGCATGGCTAACGGCAGCCTCGCTCCTGCCCCATTCTGCCCCCCTAAACCCGGTGAGAATCACATCCAAGCCACCTTTTCTTGTTTTTGAGAAAAGACAAAAAAGTCTTTGGACCCAATCCAAACTAGAACACTCAGTCTCGCTCTCTGTTGTGTCTCTTTTCAGTGACGGTGGACGAGCGCTGCTACCGGTTCTCGGACTGTGCCAGCTGTACAGCCAACACCAACGGGTGCCAGTGGTGTGATGACAAGAAGTGCATCTCCGCCTCCAGCAACTGCACATCTGTGAGCGAGCCAACAGGGGGCGGCAGAGCACTTCTGCTCTTTTGCTCAGCTCCTTGAAATGCTTTCACTTAGAAAGACACACAAACTGTTACATTTTCACAATATTCTGGGAGCTGAGGAAATCAAAATCAAAATGTGATATTATTGTTATTTAGCGATAGCAATGTCCAACTCTCCTCTTGCAGCAGGACAAAGGTGACCCTTTTTCCTCACTATTTACATTGACAGAATAATGAACACTTCTTGTCCTCTCCTCTCCTGCCGTAGAACGTGAAGAACTTCACTGAGTGTCCAGTGCGGAACGAGCAGGTGTGCAGCAAGCTCGCCAACTGCAAGAGCTGCTCGCTGAATCCCAACTGTCAGTGGGACCAGAATCAGCCAGAGTGCCACGCTTTGCCTGGTGAGACAGAAAGACACCGGAGCCTGAAGCCCAGTTTTTCTAAACACACGAACGGCACACACACTTTTATCAGAAGGCTTTGGATTCAGGTCTCGCGCGCAAACACACACACACACACACACACACAGGTTTTTAGTTTGAATGCTAGAAATTGATTGAGAGTGAGCACTTCTTAACACAAAGCAGTCACCTAGGTTTAAATTATTTTTTCTGATGTTCGGACCTGAGGGGAATATTTAAACAAATATTCATTGATTTTTGCTTAACTCAACCAACTATGAGGCTTTTTATGAGGCTATACTACATCTTATTTACACATAGCATCTTGTATTCGCAGGGATGTGCTTTCAAGATGTCATCCCGATGTTGTTTATCAAGTCTGGCAGTATATTTAGTTTACCTCTCATCCTCTCCACCACCCCCCGCCCCCTCCCTCTTCTCAAATGTTGACTCTGGCTCAATCCAAAGAAATGGTGCTGTCACTTTATCCATAATTTGCAGTTCATGAAGCCTTGTCGCCTAAGGGCTTGATGCAGCAGTGGGAGCTGCAAATCATATCTGTGTGTGTGTATGTTTTCCTGATGCCTGAGAGGGAGTCGGTGCACGATTCACACACATACAATGCATGCATCCAAATGAGCAAACAACATTTCATGACACATAGTAAGTCTGCCCCCGAAAATCTCGTCACTTCGTCTCTCTAAGGCAAGTAAAAGCAGATTACACTCCTGCTTAATCTCTGACATCCACACACACACACACACATAGAGAGTATCCTACTAAATCTTTCATCCCCTGTGGTGTGCAATCTGATTTAATTTCTTCTCTCATGTTGTCTTTTTTTTTTGCGTGTGTGCGTGTTTTCAATAACGTCTAACTGATCTGGGCCCAGTGTCGTCATCTTGTCGTCACTCTGTCTTTCCCTCCAGCCCAACAGTGCAGTGAGGGTTGGAGCCAGGTGGGGGAGGCCTGCCTGAGGATCAACTCCAGCCGCGAGAGTTACGACAACGCCCAACACTACTGCAAGAACCTGAACGGAAACATCGCCTCGCTCACCACCTCCAAACAAGTGGACTTTGTGCTGGAGGAGCTGCAGAAGCTCCAGCAACAAGACAAGGTAAACATAAACAAATAAGTGAATGATTGAGACGGAGCCGCCGGGATCAGGTTCATCCTCACAACTTCTGATTGTGTCTTGTTGTGTGGCTGGCGGAAGAAAACAGAGTGATTATCTACCGGTCGGTAAATCAGACTTATGAATTTCAAGGTGATTTTCTCCTGATCAGTTTTGTTCTCGTGTAGTGTTCTGTTTTGTCTGATTGCCTCCCTCATGTCATTTTTTTCCCCCTTTCAACTGTTTTTCATCAACTTGTTGTCGACCGGCGGTGCCGTGGTTTGTTTTTGACTATGACGCAATTACAACTTAAATGCGTTCTTGTTTTTGAGATTCAGCACCTGATGAATCAGACTGTGATTACCGCACCGCACCTCGCCTTGCTTTTGTTTTGCTTGGAATTAGTTTTTACCCACAGTAACACTGCGTTTGTAGTCGTCTGCTTTATATAACAAACCGCGGCCAAATGACTTAACGCGTCTACAAACAATCATAAGCACTTAAGAGTATCAAAAACACTCGCTGCTGATTGTGGTTTTGCCTTTAGAGTATAATGTCAAAATTGGCATCTGCATCTGAAGTTTTCTAATCCACACTTAAAGTACACATTCAGCATATCGGCCCATTAATGGAAATCTGTGGTGCAAGTTTGAGATGTGTGTATCAGTTTGTGGCATCAGCTCAAGAGCTTCTAGTCTCCAATTATTTTTTTTTAGACCCAGGCTTCATCAGCAGATGTCCAGACGTCCAGCACCATAATTGAGAACAGTTTATAAAATATAACCCACAAATTGTGATTTGCTCATAGAGAAAAACAACTAAAAACTCCCAACAGCATCATAATACAATCCTCTTCATCTTTAATGGAAATAATGAAATGCACTTTTTTTTGCCAAACATTCACCCTCTCATCTCGCCACAGCCTCATTGTCTCCATGTAGCGAAGGAAAATTATTGAGTCGACTGATGATTTTGGTTTGGTCATGCCTGCTGCTGTTCCTAAGGATTTCATTTGTTGTCAGTCTGCTGGGATGAAACCAGATTGTTTGCTCCAAACAGAACCTTGACACGCCTTTTCCCATCATTTTCCCATTACATTAAAAGTTGAAACCTGAAGGCAAATAAGTAATCATATCTGTGAAATTATTCTCAGTAGACTTTTAATGACATCCTTGGTTCCTAGGTATAAATCCAGTAACTATTCATTACTTAAACAGCATGATGGAGCAGAGAGGGAGGCACAATTGAGTATTTTTTATCTCCCTTTTGAATACCTAGTGTTTTTTGTTTTTTCTGTACGGTATGTTTAGCCTTTTGCCGTGTCTCCACAGCGGCTGTCTCCCTGGGTTGGTCTGAGGAAGATCAACGTGTCTTACTGGGGCTGGGAGGACATGAGCCCGTTCACCAACAGCAGCCTGCGCTGGCTGCCTGGCGAGCCCAACGACTCTGGTTTCTGTGCCTACCTGGAGGAGCCCCAGGTGTCCGGCCTGAGAGCCAACCCATGCACCGCCACCGCCATCGGCCTCATCTGCGAAAAAGCCACTGGTGAGAATACACCAGCATATAAACGTAAAGGGATAGTTCTTAATTTTGGCAAATAGGCCAACTGCCGTAATCCCTATAGTCATAGCAGTAGGTTCGTTACCTTTAATTGTCGGTGCAAGCTGTTTTTAGAACGTCGGAGCAGAGCCGTGAGCTGCTCAGAGCTACGCTACGGAGGCTCATTATGGGATTTCTTGGTTTCCCTCATCAAACTCATCAAATACACAATCCAACAACTCCACCACGCTATGAGATAATAACAGAACGTTACCAGACAAGCAATCTCTGCATTTGCCTCGAAAACAACTATGTTTCATAACGTTCCATTATTAGAAATCCCATGAGCCTCTGTGGTGTAGTGTAGTTCTGAGCAGCTCACGGCTCTGCTCCACCGTTCTAAAAATAGCTTACACCGACAATTAAAGGTAACGAACCTACTGCTATGACTATAGGGATTATGGCAATTATGCCAATTTGCCAAAATGTTGAACTATCCCTTTAATACATGAATGTTACCTCATCTGTTTGGATTTTAATACCATACAAAAATGATCCTTCTTTTCTCTCTCCTGTGCAGGAAACCCCAACCAGAGCAGCCGTCCGTCCTGTAAGAAGCCCTGCTCCCTGCACACTAACTGTGCTAACTGCACCAGCCAGGCTATGGAGTGTATGTGGTGCGGCAGTGCACAGCGCTGCGTGGACTCCACTGCCTATGTCATCTCTTTTCCCTATGGCCAGTGTTTGGAGTGGCAGACTGGAGATTGTGTGGGTAAGTGTCTTTTACCGAGCTTAATCTAGATGAGGCTTCTTTGAAGTCTATAGTCTGACATTAAGGTAGCCGGGCACTAAGCTTTCTCAAATTGGCTTCTGTAAGCAGTCAATATTCATCACGGAGAGAAGGAAGGTTAAGGGAGAAAAACAGCTTATAGTGGAAGGTGTTTGTGTCGGAGAGAAAATGGTATTAGTTTCCTGTGATTGGCTTTGGAAGCTGCTTTTGGTTTGTAATGGCCAATTACTCTCGCATATAGTTGACCCAACTGTTAGATTTCCCCACTGGCTGGGATGCAGCTGGACTCTTTACCATTAGCTGGCTTTAAGGCGTTTAAAAAACAGTCATGCATCAAGGCACGGTTTCAGAGGCGGCCACAAACGCTCCGACCGAGAGCAGAACATAATGGAAAAGCTGGAAGATACAGTGATGTAAATATAAATGTTTGAATAGACTCGACTGTTCACTTGAGCCCATTAGATGCTGTGGCAGAGCAACTCATTGACGGTGGCTTTTGTGCTGTATAATTAATTACCCACAGTGCAGTTCTGCAGTCAGTAGCAGTATGTAGGATGAATGTTTATCTCACATCATGCCAATTTAGTCTATACATGATTAACTGAATTAAACCAAAGCTTTCTTTAAATGAATACCAGAAATTAACCGAGTGCTTAAACACAATAAATCTAATGACCAACTTAAATGTAAAATATACTACACTATAAAGTTCATATTGGATTCAGAATGCTTTAAAATATTTGTGTACATTCGGTTCTCTAGTTCTCTAAAAAGTGGTTTTCAACCTGGTAGCCAGGACACTTCCAAGGCATCATAAAAAAAAAAAATCTATTTCTCCTATGTGAAGCTGTTACATTCCTCCTGTCTTTGAGTTTTACCTCTGCAGTTGAAGGTTGGTTGAACTTTTCTGGCTTCTAGAAAGTAAAGAAATAAAAAAAAAATGGAGAAGCTTTCTCTAGGAGCTAAGGCTTGGCAGTAAATTGAATTGCTTTTACGTGATGTGAAATATGGGTTAGTTTACACAAAAGGTTACTTGTGGTCAAAACACAACATAGCTGATCATATACATTAGCTCAGGTGCTCAGTCTCCATCTTGTAAACTGTGACCTGCCAGAGTTTCCGGCCGTGCTGTGACTGTAGATGTCCTCCTACTCCGGTGTCTGGCTGCCTGTGGCTGTCTCATTAAAGTGGAGCACGCTGCTGTGTTTAGTTGAAGAAACCCACAGCTGTAATTTTCTCGACATGCATAATGATGACGGCTTCGTTAGCAGTTCATTGCAAAGCTGAAGTGAAGGTTAAAAAAAATCTGTTGAAATTGCAATTAAATATTCACACGTGTCATATAATGTAGAAGAATGCAGCCATAATGACTAGAGGGATACAACACAGCGGCCCTGTTGTTTCTCCACTGATGATCATGTCTCATAGTGAACACGGGCTCCTACAGAGGTTACCGTTACCGTTAACAACGTTGATCAGAGAGCTCCTTTGTCTGAAGGTCAGTGTAGTTGTTCAGGTCGACGCCGCCGTTGCTGCGTGATGTATGAATTATACCCGCAGTTGTGTCAGATCGTAAAAACATCTCTGATCAGTTTAGTGAGGAACAAATTTAGGGAGCCCAAGGGTGCACACTCCAATTCTTTTTTTTTTTTTTTGTGTGTGGCAACACAGAAGTGTTTCCGTACTCTGGATATTTGTCTCGCAGAATTTGTCCCTTCTTTTCCTTGAAGGACGTTCTTCATAATCTCTCCGTACTTTCTTCTTTTACCCGTTTGTTCCGTGTGACTTTGCACCTTCGCGCTCACTTTTAAAGTCTCAATCACCACTTCTGTCTTGAATTATCTCACCTACTTCAGTCCATCCCTGCTCATTTTCCGTGCATAGTGTCATGTGCTTTAGGCTGAGTGCACTGCATAAATGCACTTAACACCACATTGGATAAAATACTCTGTAGCATCACCGCCTGCAGGGGCACCTTGAAAAGAACAGGCCGTCATATGTTTGTTGCTCTCACTGGCCTAATTCTGCAGATCTGAGGTTGTTCCTTGTAAGATGTTATGGTAACTTCTTGGTAATAGTTTGTTGATTTACAGTAGGGAATAAGATTCAGCTAATAATTTATATCTGTCATGTAATTAATAATCCAAAAGACATCTTCAGCTTCTGTGCAGCCCTATGTGATCAGATCAAACAGCCAAAGCAGCCCAGGCTGCATTTACTTCAGACAGAATTTTAAACACACACGTTCAAGTTGAATTTCCCTTTTTCTCTGAGAATTTTCTTTGGTCCTTGGTTTAATCTTTTATGGCCAGTGTGCCCTCTGTGACAGTTTTCTATACAGAATGTAGGAGTAAAGTTATCTTTGGCCTTTGGACTGTTTACATAGCAAAAAAAAAAGCTATTTGAATATGTCACCTTAGGCTTTAGAAATTTAGATTAACAATTTTCACAATTTGCTAACATTGTATTGGAAAGAAAATTGATTGATTGATTAAGATGAATTGATACACTAAGGAAAATAATTGTTAGATTAACCGAGTTTGAAATCTTGTCATAAGTTTACAGCCCTAGCCCAGAGACAGCTGTTAAACCAGGGCAGCCCATTGTTGATGATTGATTAGTTGCTCTCATGGTGTGTTTTTTTTTATTGCAAATGAAGCCATTAGCACATACAGCAAGTAATCACACCATGTCTCCTTCATCAAAATATTCACCAGTTGTGCTTTGGTCTTTCACAACTATGATTTCATCAGTATTTCAAAGGCCGGCCCTTCATGGCCAAAACACTAACACTGAAGAAACAAAAAGCAGTTCAGATAGAGTAAAAGCATTAAAGCTGCATTTGAAGATTAAATCCTTTGTGTATGAGTGTATGAGTCTGCCAGTCGGGGATACTTGTTGATCTGACGGTTGCCGGGTGCATTAAGACAGGACACGGCACAGGAAGAAGTGATTTTGCATTAAACTCATTTAGATGTTAAAATGGCCTCAGAAGCTTCTTTGAATGAATTCAGACCTGTCATTGCTGCTGTCAGTGACCTGTGCCTGGAATAGGAAGTTACATTTCCTCGTTTGGTAAGAACTGCTAACGGTTGGATTTAAACAGACTTATTCAGCTGCAAAGACCCATTCATAATCACCAACCAATTCATGTTACAGCATCAGATTTAGTCGTTTGTGTTCACACTTCTTGTGTCACCTGTCAAAATCCAATTCGGAAGATGTGGGTTTTTTGTTTTTGTGGCCGTTTTTTGTGTTTCAACATGTTTTTTTGTGTTGTGGCAAGACAAAACGTCTTGATCCAGCGAAGGGCTTTCTTTTTTTCCCCCCACAATAGGATGTTCCCAAGAAATGCACCACTTACATCCTGTCATCAAAACAAACTTAAATGGCCTTACTTTGTACTGATTGCTCTTGCGTTGTCATGGTTTCGCATCCATTAGCAGAATGGCTGGAGATTTTTTTTTCTTTTTTTGACATAAACTGAGGTAAAAGCACTCACTGTTTGTCTCCTTAAAATAGTAGTGACATTTTCTCCCTTAAAGTGTCTGTCTGGCAGCCAAGTGGCAATACTGAAACTTGTCAAGCATTTTAGTGGCCGAAAAGTTTATCCCCATGCTGACACAACACCGTCGCTCCCTCGCTCCCGCTTGGGTTGGAGTTTAGAGCAAGGCGCCACCACGCACTTAACATTTAAGTCTTTTCATCGAACTTTGCCCAGACTGCGCAGACGTTTCACCGGCTCCAGGTTTGCTGACAAATTCTCTGTCTCATTCTATGCCCCCCCCCCCCCATCAAGTATTTAATGCTTAACACTTGTTTCTTATCCTCTTATCCGCTGTCAAATCTGTGGCCCTGGCAGCTCATAGGATAACCAGTTTGTGCTTCAGTACAAGGAGCGTTCATGCCTCTTAATCTGAACAGGAAATGATGTGTTTAAAAGGCTGAAATCCTACAAAATAACTGTTGCTGCTTCTTAATATTGTCTGCTGCTGTTGGTTTCAAGGTGACTTGTAAATAAATGCAGAAATGAAAAGAAAATGGCCAATGCAGATTTTGACTCCAAGGAGTTTGAATCATTTTAGGTTAAAACACAAATCGTGCTGGTTAGAAATCTAACACAAGTCTTCTCTCTCCTTCAGCCCAGAACTGTTCAGGCCTGCAGACCTGTTCCCAGTGCCTGGACCAACCAGAGTGCGGCTGGTGCGGAGACCCCAGCAGCACGGGGAAGGGTCTGTGCATAGAGGGCTCGTACCGGGGGCCCATGAAGAGAACAACCAAGCAGGGCCAGTCCCAACTCCAAGACATGAGCCTGGAGCCCGGCAGCTGCCCCAAAGACAAGGGCTACGAGTGGGCCTTCATCCACTGCCCCGGTAAGAGATCCACTTCCTGAAACGACCTATCATGTGTCATCATAAGTGTACCCGTGCGATAAGTTGTTATTGCCCATTGACTGAACGTCTTAAGTTTAAAAAGACGTTGTTGTCATAGATTCCTGTTACAGTGTCCCAATGCAACTGATCCCTCCCTGCTGACTATGCAACCATATGCCAGTATGCCATTTAATACTTTCATCACGCCCTATGCAGCCACGGCATGTAAGATGATAATAGACCACAGCTAGTGAAAATCTGAGAATGTGAGGAGTGCTCAGTGGCATCAATAATGTGTAAAAACCTTTCATTTCGTAAGATTTGTGTAATTCAGTAAGTCCCGACGTCACATTAAAATGGATATCAGATATGTTTTTATTTTCAGTCTTTAGGCCTGAAGCTCAGTGTCTTTGATTTGATTTATTTTTCTCTTTGTTGTTTCTTTCTTTTCATTCTCAGAAACTACTAGTGGGCATTTTCCATCTCGAGATCTGTGAAGTTGATGCATAGCTCTTTTAGAAAATACAATTTTCACGGTGCAAAAAGCAGTGAACAAAGCAGGAGTGTGTTCTCGCAACACAAAGGTTTATATTTAATGCCCTGCCAGTGTGTACATTTCAGTCGTACAGATGGAGCGTTGTATCCAACGTCAAAGATCATTAAGTCATTAAGTCCAACAATGTCTGAAAGCAACATACTCAAAGCTAGCACATGATTCAGTCTTACATAAAATGAATGCTTCTATACTTTTTTCATTAGATGTCCAATTTGTAACTCCAAAAGAACAAATAGATGCAGGGTCATTAAAAGTCGAAGCCATTAAAATATATATTTTAAAAAGGCCAGTCTGATTAGGTAATAATTAATTACAATATGATGTTGCAGACACAAGCTACTGACAGCTTTAATGGCTCTGTTGATTTCCTGGAAAGCAATAACAACAACCTGAGGTGGAAGTTGTGTCGGGCTGGTGTCAAATTGTTTCTGTTTATAAGCTACAGCGAGGATGATGAAAATGATTGTGCGACTTAGACACAAAATATAAAAAAAAACCCACTCTGAGCTGATGTGACTGGCAGACAGATGAAGACTGTGACTGATGTTGGCAGAAATTCACCCCATCGACTTCAGAATAATCAAGAATACAAATCCATACGCAGATATCTACCTTGTGTTATTCTGCTCTGTAATCCACATTAGAAATACAGCACCTATTGTGTTTAATTTATTTTCCTCAGTGGTTTTTTTTTTTTTTGCAGAAAGTTAAAGGAATAGTTCACCAAAAAAATGAAATTCAGTCATTATTGACTCATTCTCATGCTGATGAATACTCTGGAGTAGTTTTTTATTGTACTCCGGAGTATTCATCAGCATGAGGGTGAGTCAATAATGACTGAATTTCATTTTTTGGAGAACTATTCCTTTAAAGGGCCCATATTAATCCACTTTCTACTGGTTTTGTATGTGTTCCCGTGGCCTTTCTATGACGCCTGGAGGTGAAAAAAGTCTGTTCACTCCCTTAATTGATTGTTCAATTTTTTGAGATCGTGTCTCCAAACGGGTGAATTGGAAGTGCTGCGCAGCTTGACGTCACCAAGCACCAAACTCAGGTGACTCCACCTCCCAGTGCTTCCTTATCCTCCCCCTGGGCTAGTCTGGAAAAACGTGAGCTCCGCCCGGTGAGACATTTCCGGAACAGCGACAGTCGCGCCCCCCCCCCCCCCCCCCCCCGTCCGTCATTTGACATGAAGCGGTGCGGGAGGAGCAGTCGGTACCTCGGCCACCAGATGATCCGTTTGAATCATTAACTGAAAAACATCCGCCCGTCATTAAAAATGAAATCGCGGACCGGAGAATATTGGAACGATACCGCTTCTCATCAGCGCAGCGGTCCTCATCACGGAATGAGAGACATCTGAACGAGGAAGTCTCCTCTCCCGGCGCAAAACCACCTCAATATTCCCCGGTAGCTTCTCATCAGTCCATACAACAGTGCACAGTTTGTGCTGCTCCTCAGTTTCACTCGTTTTTTTTATTTGACAGTTTCACACAGAACTTTCTGATGGCTATAGGAGTCCATGTAGCCTAATACCATCTCCTTCTGCCACAGTAAAAAAGGGACATTTACATTTTTTCAGACAGGAAGAGAGTCTCTGGAAATAAATGCCCAACCCCATCCATATTCCCAATGTCAACACTGGCACATGTACCTGTAGTGAAAACCACACCCTCTCTCCCCGTGATGGCTGTGGAGTGGACGTGGTTTACACATCTTATCTGCATTTCAAGGTGGACACAGAAATGGCTCGTTCGCAGGAGATTGCTGAGATATAGAGCTGCAGATTGATTTGGGAACAATACACTGCGAATACAATATGGTTGGACAACTTAGACCCATGTGAAATGGTTGAAAAACAGCATAATATGGGAGCTTTAAACGGTCCAACTAATCCTGACCCTGCAGTAAAACCTCTCTCCTTCTCCCCACAGCGTGCCAGTGCAATGGCCACAGCACATGTGTGAACGGCAGCGTGTGCGAGCAGTGCCGTAACCTCACCACCGGCCCTCACTGCCAGACCTGCATGCCCGGTTACCACGGGGACCCGACCAATGGCGGCAAATGCCAGGGTGAGTGCGCCGCAGAAATGTCTTACCCTGCACGCAATGCGACCCAAACCTCTTTTCCCCCTTTTCCCTAATGGTCTGTATACATTTCACTTTAATTAACATCAGCATCAATACGTTTAAACAAATACCAACTCAAATTACCCTCTCCATTTTCCTTTTATTTTGTACCAGACCTGCTGTGTGTAAGCGATAATTAAGCTTTTTAGAAGAAAAGCCTCCACTTATTGAATTCTAATTAGTCTGTAGTACAACATCATAACCAACAGAGGGCACTCTTGTGTATTGATAAAAATCACAAACAATTTGTCTGCCCTCTTTGATGAAAATCTTACTCATTACACTAGTTTTAACTATACTAGGTAAACTAGATGCGTAGGCTCTGCTGGTTCAGTTTTGCTTGTGCGACTGAAATGTCAAGGTAACCTGTGTTTTCTCGACGCCGGAGTGGATGCAGAGCGGATGTGGTGCACTGTGGGAACTGCAGGTGATGCTGAAGGTCGAAGACTCACCTCTCATGTTACTGTGGTTGTTCACCCATTAGGCGCAGCTTTTGTAGGAAAAAAAAAAGAAACATGTACACGTCATGCATCTTGACTTTTGGAATATGGTGATATACACACAAAAAGGCACGCACACGCACAGCGCTGGAGGCTGGGTGAGGAAATGTCAACAAACTGACACAGATATCATTGAAATAACTTGATTTTCTTATGATTTTTCCAGCGTGTGGTATTCAGGGTATTTCTTTTTGGATATTAAAATGTTTGGATTTGGGTTTTTGAATCACACATGAGGTAGATTTGTTTTTGATATGCCTCTCCTGCTTCTCCTGAGTGACTGCAACCTATAATTTATACAGCATCCCCCTGTTTTCAAAGCAAAAAAAGAGCATAATGCTTTTTGAATATAATGTGGAGAGGGGGGGTGTAAATGCAGCAGAGGGGCGGACATTAAGACAAATATAAAATGACTACTGCGTGTTTGATGACTGTCTTTCCCTGAAATGAATCACAGATTGACTGGAGACTTTGGATGCAGCTTCCTTGTCAGCAGCAGATTTAACTACACTCCTTCCTTATGAGGCATGAATAGCATTCCTGAGAAATTACATGTAGCCTTTTGTCCAACACGGGAGACACACACACACACACACACACACACACACACACACACACACACACACACACACACACACACACACACACACACACACACACACGTCTGGGAGCTTTAAAGTCTCAGGTACCGTCTCTTTAAACATTAAGGCTATTGCTATGTAAAGTGAAACTACACAGGTGAGCTTCTATGAGGGGAATATTCTTTTCATTCTCTCAGAGCCTGGGGATGAAATGACTCAAAATCATTTTCTTGCATAAGTACATGCAAATGTATCCATACTGACATGGGATTCATATAATCTGTATTAGTTTGGGCATTTGGTGAAACCTATTTGGTGTAACTTACATGTAGTAAAAAATGAATCCCTGTAGCAGCGGCTGTCAATAAGAAGAAGTGTAGGAGAAAGTGCTAAGACGCACGGTTAAAAGCAGTCCTGTCACCTGAAATATTCATACGCACCGTCTTGGGAAATGCTCCAAGAAGAGGGAAGGAGGAGGAACTATAATACATCTTGTCAGTGCTTTAAGCTCAGAGGAGGATGCCATCGTGTTTTTTTTTTTGTCCCTCAAATCTAAACCTGAATGGATGCCACACATTTTTCTCCCATCATGTAACTAGAGATCTCTGAAGTTGAGCCAATCTTTTTAGGAAAATGCAGTTGTTTACCACGTCACCTGGCTCAGTATCAATGTCACCGCTGTGTTCAGTGCAGCAGAAGATATGGAGGTGGCTCAGCCAGAGAGAAACAACTGTTGTAGCCAAAGTTGTGGAAATTACAGGGTGACGCACAAACCTGACTGTTAACTTTGTGCACACATTTAAGATATAGGTAAAGTTAATCTGTGACGACTCTGTTCTCTCTTTCACGTGCTCCTCTTCTCTAACCCATCTTCTCCTCCATCTGTGCTTCTCTACCCCTTCCAGCCTGTAAGTGTAATGGTCACGCAAGTGTGTGCCAGGTGTTAACTGGCAAATGCTTCTGCACCACCAAGGGAATCAAAGGAGACCAGTGCCAGCTGTGAGTACTCCACCATATGCTCACACACAAACAGACACACACACAAACACACGTACCTTGAACCATGAGAACGCTGTGTTACCTCGTAGGGTTTTTAAATGGTTTGTATATTCCATGAATTCTGCTTGAACTCTTACACGTTTCATGCTGTAGCGTTGTTTCTGACAGTTCTAAAGGTGCAACAGGTCAAATAAGAGATGTTGTCAATGTTATGAGTGAAATGCAAGTTACTACCAATCAAAAGTAAGTGGACTTCCTGTCACGGAGCATTAATGTCTTGGGGCGGAGCGCCGATAAAAGGCTGGAGACGTTTTAAGGGAGATGCATGTTGACCAGCAGAAAGGTGTTATGTGCTGTTAATATTCTGCATTAGTTGTGGACTGAAAGGACTTCAGTATTGGCTCTGTGATTTTAGCAGCTGCTCAGGTTTATGGACACAAAAACAACTTCTGTTACAACACCGAGTTAAAACTCTACTTGGAGATTTTTAAAGGGAATATATGCAGATTAAAGAACATTAAAACAAGTAAGCCTGCTTATAGTTTAATATAATAAATATGTATATAATAATAATAATAATAATAATAATAATAATAATAATAATAATAATAATAATAATAATAAATAATAAAAAAAATTACAATGCATCAATGTGTAAGATTTTGGAGATTTTGAGTTAAGCTTTGTCCATCTTCTAGGAACAGGAACATGTCTTTGGTATTGGAGTGCTTTCATGGATAAAGCAGACAGATAAGACAATAAAACCAGTATATACACATAAAACAGACAGATTTAGAATCATGGCATAGTCAATTTTCAAATCAAACAATTAAGATGGCACTTCAGTGATTTATGATGAGGGAATGATTTCTGACCACTGACAGCCTCTTCCTTCTCCGGTGGAGACTTGGGTGTCATAATGATGGGAAAAAAAGAGATCACTTGACTTTACTGGCCAGAAACTCCTCCAGGATCATTTCTGCTGACTCTGTGGATTTCCCACGTGTGGGAGGACCAATCTGCACTTAGCTGTCTGCTTTCCCAGTTGTAAGCAGAATGGACACTGATTTTAATACCCTAATGCAGGAAGAGGTGTGTGGAGGGGTCACTGGCAACCATAAGCGCAAATGCAGCATACTCCCACTCACCACAACGCAGCTTTACCTCCCTCTCTGTCTATGTCTCTTAAATAACCTACCCTCAATATATCTTTAACACTGTCATCAGGTTTTCTCATGTCAAACTTGTTCAAGTGACATATTTGCCACATTTTGACAAATTACCATTTAAAGTTTTGTAGTATTTTTTTCTGTATCTTAGGGATTCAGTTGAAACCATTTTAAGACTAAAGGTAACATGCAATGGTCATGTACATTTTCTTGACTGGAGTTGTAGTTCCCTACTTCCTGTTTTAATCATCACTTTAAATAGTGTTTTTGTACAACCCAACTTCAGCGCTTGAAAGTGAATTTTAATAAAGGGCAGACCAAGTCATGGAAGGTAAAATGAAGAAGTGTGAAAATAACAATGATTTCCCAGCACTTGAAATTGTTACACTGGCAAGATAAATGGTCTTTATCGTCCCAGGGGAGGAGTATGTTTTCACAGTCTGCTCATGTACAGGTCTCACATGGAAAACACACAGATTCAATAAACACACAACCATGCAGAACCATGTGTTTACAGTAACTGATGTGCAGAAGTAAATTATTATTGTCTGCGATTAGAAAAACCCGATTGACATTAAATTACAACCTGACTATTCAGATACTAATGTGTGTAATTATAGTTTTAAAAAAAACAACAACAACAAAAAAGACAGAATAAATACCGGTGACACATTTTGTGTGTGCAGCAAATGATTGATTGGAGCCAGGGGAACAAAAACCTGGTACTGATGCTGAGCAGTGACAATCAGCATGTTGGCAAAGACGGGGCCTCACCTGCTGGGACTTAGCATTCCTAATATACAACAAGACTCATTGAGTGAAAGTGCTCAGAATAAGACCTCCTAAAAAAAAAAAACCCACTGTGCTCCGCATTGACTTTGACAATAAGTGAATGACACTTGAGACAAATGACAAAAAAATGTCACATTAATTTCTGCTAGCAGATGGAGAGCAGCGCAGTGAGCGACACCCAGATAGCAGGTGGCTAACCGTGGATTCAAACGACTCATTTTCCACCCTACAAAAAGCAGAGGCCAGGCACCAGCCGGGGCCAATCATCATCAGCCATTTATAGGGAGGGAGAGGAGGAGGGGGGGGGGGGGCAGTGGTGTTCCCATAAAGCTGTGGAGCCAGCTTTGGGAAGGTTCCGGCAACGCATTACTGATTATCATCTTCAATATTAAAGCCAGGAAACATAAACCACCAGAATATGTTGTAAATGTACCAACTCTAATGTGGTTACTCTTGTTATTATCACAACCACCATTATTCTAGTGGTGTTTTTACACCTAAAACCAAGATCCATTTTCACATTAAAACACGTCAGAGTGATTGAGTAATCACTTTTTTCCAGGTGTAATCTAATTAGTGTGTATGTACTGACTAACAGTCGGGGTGGGGTATTTACTGGTGTCTTTTTTGTAATGTAATTTCTGGTATCTCATTACATGTAATCAGTGTCTCCCTCAGCCACACACTTGCCCCGTCCCCGGCAATAACCTTTTGAAAACAAAGACCTCTGCACAAGGGCGCCGTGTCTGCTTCATGCACCGTACGCAAAAGCAAGCAGCACACACATGTTGGCTTTCACACACGCATGCACCGCAGCCACCGATGCCATTAGGACCTCCGAATAATAGCCGCGGTAATGAAGTGAAGGGTGCATCGGTGCAGAATAGAATTGTTTTTGAAAACAATTGATGAGGTCCACGCTGCGTTACAGTGATGAGTCAAACAAGAGCGAGTGAGGGAAAATATTTCTTATTATAGCGCTCATTTGTATACATACATTATTCAGGGTTTTTCTTCATGTGCTGGAGGTAACAGGGGTTAGCTCCGGGAGCGTGTACAAGCGCGCCTCCTCCAGCCTTCGTATGCGTGAAGGGCGTTGTGTAGGTTCACATTTCTTCCTCTGTGTGTGTGTGTGTGTGTATGTGTGGTTTTGTGTGTGTGTGTGTGTGTTTTGCCTGTTAAATCACAGTGTGTGCACAAGCGGAGACATAAGGTTCAAGTTGAGTGTTGATCAAATTAAGATACAGTGCCGGGGTTTTGCCTCAAGTTCAGATGAGTGCACACATGCATGTAGGTGTAGATTAAATTAAGATACAGGAGTAGAGGAGTTGCATTATACACTTCATGATGAGCGTGTGTGTGTGTGTGTGTGTGTGTGTGTGTGTGTATTCTGCCTTCTGTAAATGCCAGGCGGCTGAAAGGCCCCAGGTGTGATGTTCTGTAAGGTTCAGAAGCCTGTGGCGCCGTTTGTCTTCTGTTCCTTTTTGTAGCGCAGTAAAAGATCCTCCACTGTTTAACCTCAACACAGAGCAGCTCTGTGTCCACCACCCATTACACTGAAGCTTGTCCTTCAGGATTTTCTGCTTAGATGTAGGTTCCAAATCCTTTCTGATCATGTTACTTAAAGGGATAGTTCAACATTTTGGCAAATTGGCCCATTGCCATAATCCCGATAGTCATAGCAGTAGGTTCATTACCTTTAATTGTCGGTGCAAGCTATTTTTAGAACGGTGGAGCAGAGCCGTGAGCTGCTCAGAGCTACGCTACGGAGGCTCATGGGATTTCTTGGTTTCCCTCATCAAACTCATCAAATACACAATCCAACAACTCCACAACGCTCTGGTGGACAAGTTGTGACCTGCACATTCACCACACTATGAGATAATAACACAACGTTACCACACAGAGTTGTTTTAGAGGGAAATTCATGCAAAACTGCTGTTGTGTGTCTGCAGGACTTGTCCACCGTAGTGTGGTGAATGTGCAGGTCACAACTTGTCCACCAGAGCGTTGTGGAGTTGTTGGATTGTGTATTTGATGAGTTTGATGAGGGAAACCAAGAAATCCCATGAGCCTCTGTGGTGTACTGTAGCTCTGAGCAGCTCACGGCTCTGCTCCACTGTTCTAAAAATAGCTTGCACCGACAATTAAACGTAACAAACCTACTGCTATGACTATAGGGATTATGGCAATGGGCCAGTTTGCCAAAATGTTGAACTATCCCTTTAACCCCAGCTAAAGCATGCATTTACTGTGTCAGTACTAGAGTAACTGGGAGTACCGAGCACCTCCAGCTCCAGCATAGTAAGATATTGTAACATATTAAGTTCCAGGTTTACACCTCTGCTGATATTTAAGGTGTTGAAACACATCAGATGTGTTACCGCCACGCTCATCTGACAGACGTGTTCTTCTGTAGTAACGTCAGTGCTGATCATCACGTCTGTCTCGTGAATCCAGACTGCTGCAACAACAACCAATGATGCATTATTTTTAGAGGCACAGTCACCCCCCCTACCCGCTCCCTCCCTCCATGTAACATCACTAACTGCCACCTCCCCCTCAGTGGCGTTTGTGTCTCCTGTTCCCTCCTTCGCTCAGTGTCCTCTCTGACTCCTTGACAAGTTTTCTGACAAGTTCAGCTGGTTGTAAACAAACGCAGCTGCGAGACAAAATCCAAACGCAACAGTGGGTATGAAACATAAATCTCTCCCTTGGTGCAGTCTCTAGTCCACATGTTTGATTTTTTACTCTCCCTGTTTATCAGGTGAAGTGCAACAGAATGATGATCAACCAGCTCAGAGTGAATGGTAGACAGTTAAAATGCATCAAAGAGCGAGAGGCAGAGCAGAGAGATGCATTAAAAAAAAGGAGACAAGGAGCACTGCTCTCCAATGAGCACTGCCATATGTTCCTCCTCATTACAGGCCTTTGGAAAGCCATGAGCCCGATAAAACACACTCATGCGCGCACACAGGCGATGTTAACAAATTATTTTGTTTGGCAGCACTTCATTTAAAAGTCGGAGCGTTTTTGGCTGTTACGCCACAGCATCACTGATGTGTGAAAATCAGGGTGTGCTGTCGAACTGCGGTGGTTTGGAGCAAACTGTACGACCTGACAGCACCTAAGAAACCCATTTAGAGCTTTCTGTCTAACAAGGGCTCACAGGGAAAAAAAACTAATCACAGGGTCTTACCAGGGTATTAATGTGAATTATCTGTTTTTTAGACTTACAGACTAAAGCAAAAATACAAAACCTTTTTTTCATTTTCAACAGTGGGTGTCTTTCTTTTTAACTTTTGTGAAGACATGGCTGGCATTCAAGACTGAAAAAACACTTTCATTTCTTTTATTTTGAAGTTTGTAGTTTGAACTCTTGTCTAACTTGTTGTTTTGTAACATCCATCCATCCATGAGCAACAGCACTTATCCATGAAGGCTCGCATGGGGCTGAAGCCCATCCAGCTGACATGCACCCTGGACAGGTCTACAGTCCATCACAGAGCCTCACACACTCACATTCACACCATCGAGCAATTTAACCCATCTTCCATGTCTTTGGACTGTGGGACAGAGATCCTCTCCCCCAGGGAGAACATGCAAAGAAATATCATATATTACTGTTTTATTATGTTATTGTTTCACTTTCCAATAGTTTTAAGAGATCTTCCTTATTTTACTTACCTTTACCTTATTTACTGAACTCTGCTTTTGGGTGGTGCTATCCCTGATCCTATCCCTGGTGCTATCCTTTTTGGGCCATTTCCAAAAATCACAGACTAAAGGGAATCAAAAATAAAAGCCCAAACATTTTCCAGTCAAAAGAGAACCAGTTGTATGAGAACACATTCACCCTGAGCTCCGATTATCAGGACTGAATCCTAAATGTCTGAGTTAGTAAACATGAGTGTGGAAGTTAAACACCAAACTACTTTTTGTACTTTGTGGTTATTCTTGATTTGGCTTCGACGTCTCACTTTAGGATTATATTTCTTTACAAGTTGTGTTGTCTGCTCCAAGGATTTTAAGGGATTAAATTTAGAACGTTACTTTTAATTTCCTCCTGTGCTCAGTGATCAGGTGGTACGTTAAGTTTGTCTCAACGTCACTGTGTTGCTTCGATAAACAAAACTTTAACAAAAAAAAAAAAATCTAATTAACTTTTAGAAACTATCAGATTATTTCCTCTTTGTCAGAAGTAGGAGATTTGATGAGGCGCCAACAGCAGGAGCTAATGCGCTGGCACTTGGCATCCACTGCTCCTGATAAGAGGCATTCTTGCTCTCAATCTGTTAGCACTCGTCTTCATCTTGTTCTCTCCTCTCTGTTTTCTTCACTGCAGATGTGACTCAGAAAACCGTTACCTTGGCAATCCACTCAGAGGAACCTGTTACTGTGAGTAATTCTCCACTGGACAGCTCATATTCACACACACACACACACACACACACACACACACACACACACACACACACACACACACACACACACACACACACACAACACACACACACACACACACACACACACACACACACACACACCGCCTTGATTATTCTTGGCTTTTCTCTCTGCTTTTCTTCCTCCCTCGCTCCGCTTCTCCACTTCCACTCTTCCGCTCAGGGCAGATGGAGCATTTTAGCACTTTGGCACCAGGGGCGCTTGTTCGGTGACAGAATGACTTGTCGTGAAAATGTCAAGTGCATCAGAAGGAGTGAGTGATTGAGCTAATCAAGGAGACGGAGGAGTATAAAACTCTCCACTTGTCTGCTCGCTCACTCAATCACCCACCTACTCATTCATTCATTTAGAAAGTTGACTAAATGTTAGCTTAAGTAAAGGGGAAAAAAACCCATTAAAGTAAAGTGATGCAAAAAGCTGCATTATGAAATAGAGAGGGAAAAAAAAGAAAAGGGAAAGTTGACAACCAGTGGCGAGTGGTGGCACATCTGTGCCCGTGCTGCTGTGTGTACCGTACACGCCGGTGTTTGTGCTCGGGAGTGTTTGTTTGCATGATGTGGCGTCCTTCACGGTGCTGCAGTACTTAGTGATTTGTTATCTGCCTTTCAACACTCTGCTACTGACAACAGAGCCTCTGCCAAGGTTTTGTCCCTTTTTTTTGAAATGCCATAGCCTGACACCAGGCTCAATGAGAGAAAAAGACAGGCAACTAAAAAGCCCCAAGCTCGTTTTAACCTCTGCACACTGCCGAGACTTGCTCTTGAGCTCTGTCACGCACTATTGTAAACATGACACTCGTCACACCACCTAAAAGGCCACTGACCATGGATTAACATGCTGCACTCATTGTGACGTTCTCCTCTACTGTCTGCTCTCTCTCCTCCTTTGAAAACAAAATGGATGAAAAAACAAACCAAAATAGTGTATATAATCAATCTACATCATCTCAACTTTTTTGTGTATAATTTGTGGAAAATATCTTCTTTGAGTTAAAGCAGAAGTAAGCGATCCGGTGGTTTTGTCTAACTTCTTGTCAGCCGATGGAGTTAGCAGTCCCCGCCCTCGTCCCTACGTCACCACATTCACGCGCATCCATTGGCTGCACACACAGAGAGGACCGCCCCTTTATGCCGTTCTCTCTCCTCATTGGATAAAGGTTGTAGGATACAAGGAAAGTTTTCTCCTGGGCTTACAGCAGAGCAGAGTGACTGACAGACCCGTGTTTCAGACCAAACACTCTATAGAAGTGATTGCTGTCGGAAGATAGAACTATTTAAGACTTATATTAACACAAACATTCTGCTTACTTCTGCTTTAATCATCAAATACTTCATCAGTGGCTGCGGGGGAGTGGTCTGAGCTGGTCGCGGTCAGGGTCGGCTATTCCAGCTCTTTCCCTGCTCCAATCTAAGTCGTTTTGATTTCACTTGTCTCCCTTGTCAAAATATTGCTTGGAAGTTTTTTTTATCTGATCACATCACATAACATCCACGTCTTTGTCTTTGCACTGCCACAGTGGTCTTTAAGAGTGTGAGCCACAGCTGGCAGCTCAGTGTGTGTGTGTTCCTCACAAGGTTGCGGCCTTCTGTTATGTAAGATTCACCATGGAATAAAAAATATATATATATTGTAAGAGCTCTGTTTTCCTCTCTGGTTTTCTTAACAGACAATCTCCTGATCGACTACCAGTTCACCTTCAGTCTCATCCAGGAAGATGACAATCACTACACCGCCATCAACTTCATGGCCTCACCAGAGCAGGTACCCGTTTCACAAATCAGAGCTCTCTGTCTGGTAATGGAGGCAGTGACACCGTAAATTGTCACCACCTTTTATTTCATTTTTTTGAGGAGGTGGCCTGAGTGCAGCACTGGGTTAAATTTAGACTGCCATGATCACTGGCTGGTCAGTTTTCTATCAAGATGTTATAACGTTAAACCAGGAGTCTGGAGCCGACCATAAAAGGTTCAAGACTTCCCAAACTATCCCAAAACCTCTTATAGTATCTCTGCTGTGTCTTTTTGTGTGATCATTTCACTTTACTTGAATTTTTACAGAATTTTTCATCATGTCTTTTTTTTATTTTCCAAAGCCAAACAAGAACTTGGACATGTCCATTAACGCATCCAACAACTTCAATCTCAATATTACCTGGTCGGTGGGATCAACAGGTAATTTTACTTGGATTCTTTTACAGTAAGAATTAATTCTGTGTAGAAATGCTTTGCTTTGGTTTTGCCTTTCTTTTAGACGGTAGACAAAAACATTGAGTTTTAAACCAATATGTATTTTCCTAAACCCAAGACAGTTTTCTCTCCATCCTCGTGGTTATAAATCCAGCCATTACACATGATATTGCAAACAGTTCCCAGTTCGAATTTAGTCAGAAATGATTCTGCAATAAATAAAATGTTTTATTCTGAATCTTAAAAAATGGCCCGGGTCACGAATGCTATTAAGGATTCAAGTCAAAAAGGGTCAGTTTGTGAAATTGAGGATCTCGCCTCCAGGGTGAAGTCATTTTGGAACAATTACACACTATTATTTTTTTTGGCATTGGAAGGTCAGGGAAGCAGACATTAAAAATCTCAGAGGATGTTCAGACTCGCCACCCACACTGCATAATGAGCCACTCCCACGCACAACGACATGCACCCCATTTAGCCCAGGCATCGTTAACAAGTTATTTTCATCCACACAGGCTGATTTCTACAGACAGGTCAAACACACACTGGATCATTACAGTAGATACACATATCAGAATTTACTGTCATGTCAATGCCAAGGTTGTAAATGTAACCACCTCCTTCCTACATGGACACATTTTGTAATTCAGATAAAAAGAAAATGCTTTTAGTTTTTCAGATTTCTTTTTCCTTTTCTCAAGTAACCATCGACTCAGTAGGTCTTCCAGATAAAACAGGAACAATAATGCACCCTCTCTGGGTTGTGAGCACTGTGTCACCGTTGAGTGGATATTATAGGTCCCCTGAGGAAAGACACCCAAGGACACTGCAGTCGTCCAGCGCCACTGTTTATCTCACGCCCTCCCCTCCTCTCAAGTCATCTGCCACTTTTCTCCAATCCACCACAACACTGACATTTTCCAACCACTAAAATACGTTCAGCCTCCCCTGCTTCGCCCGTCGCCCACCTTAACCTTTTCTGTTGCGCCACCATTAATATTTGAAGCCGGGTCCTCCCCACTAGAAGACGAAGAAGAAGCAAAAAAAAAAAGGAGAGATATTGTGTCTCAGAAGGAGCCGGAGCCTCTTCACAATCGACAAGAGCGTGAAGCGCTTTTTTGGGGGGAGGGAGGAGGAGAGGGGGGAGGGTGTGTGTGTGTGGGGTTGGGGATGATTTCAATTAAGATAAACGTGCTCACGTAGCCACACTCAAGCTGTCATTTTCAGTTCTTTTGTTTCAGAGTTGTGGGTTGGAATGTCAATGTTGAGGAGTCACTGACATGAGGAAGAATAAGAAATGATTTGGAACATTAAGATAGATGGAAAGTAGACTTTTCTTTTGAAAGGGCTTTGCTTGGAATTGCACTATTTCTTTTTATTTTAGGGTTGATTATTAGGAAGTGTAAATTTACAAGATGCTCTTAAATTTAACCGTATTGAATTTTTATTGAAAGAAATTCCCATCATCCTCTCATCAAACTGCCAGTTGTAGGCTGTTGCAACATTTCACCAAGAAATAACACAAAAAACACTCCACTCATGAATAACGGTCATAAATGGACACAAACAAACACTATAATAAACAGTTGATTTTGCAGACATTTGTTGCCCTCATGCAGACTGCATCGGCCCCAAGGTCAGAAAACGCTCAATTCTAGGTGTCAAATATACTAAATGCATTAGCAGATGGTGCTGATCTGAATTCAAATGATGAATATGTGCTAGAATGACTCAGTTCTGACCTATGAGCAGCACTGCTTCAGTCCCTCTTTTAAGCTCCGCTTTTCTCCCACGGCTATGTCCATTTAACAATAAAATACGGACGACGTGTATAATTACACAATAAAACTCCACTCTGGTTTAGGTCAACCAAAAAGATATAATGCACTTCAGACATAATAATAATTGGTCATGAGAGCTTTGCTGTTGTCCTAAATGGCTTGATAAACCCATTAATGGATTGGTAATAATGTGTTGCGGCCGCTCCTGCGTCATCTGTCTATGAAGGTGAGCTCAGCGAGCACCAAATAGCAGTGTGCTGAACATGAACTCTGTGCCCCAACAGCTGGAACCATCTCCGGGGAGGAGGTGCCCATCGTGTCCAAAACCAACATCAAGGAATACAGAGATAGTTTCTCCTGCGAGAAGTTCACCTTCAGAAGCAACCCCAACATCACCTTCTACGTCTACGTCAGTAACTTCTCATGGCCCATCAAGATCCAGGTAAGGACGTGTTATCAAACTCACATGAAGCAGATAACACAGCAATCTAATCTAATCTAATCTAATCTTCTCTCTTGTGTGTAACGTCCCAGATTTCTCACTACTTGTACAATGTGTGTGTAGTCATCTAAAAAGATCCTGTTTACCAACAATAGGCCCCATTCATATGAGCATAAGCAGAGCAGCAGTGGGAGCAGCAGTCATCTCTGCAGATGCAGAGCTCCATTGTTGCTCAGGGTGATTTCAAGTGCACTTTATTCTAATTACAGGTTTAATGGCCGATGGTTAGCGAGCATAGGTGCACACCTGTTTTTAAGCGCGCACTGTTTAACCTCTTCTAGACCTTCCTCTGAGCGGAGGGGATGGAGACGTCGGTGCAGCGGGCAGGCCGTGGATGTAATGCAATGAAAAATGAAAATAGATGCCATTTGTTTGTTATTTTCGCTTTTTCTAAGAGAACAACAATTAAGACTCGCGCTAGTCGTACATGCAATTACAACAAATGGAGCCTGAGGCCACATGGTGTAAATGTGGCTGCAAAATGATAAAAACAAGGAATGATGTGCAGTGATTTGACTGTAATGGAAAACTTGAGGCAGGCTTCTACTCTTTCAGATGCAGTCACGTGTTTGACGAAGCAAAGTGGATGTGTTCATTCTCTCCCCAGTGTTGACTAATGACTATAACTGGCTGCAACTAAGTCAACTTCATTTTACTTCATATTCAGTCAAAAGTTAAATAATAATGATTGTCTCCAAATGTTTAAAGATGTGAAATTATGCCTCTTTAACTTTGACAAATTCCTTTGGATACGCTCCAGAATGTATTTGAATCCAATCAGTTTCTCCGTCTAGCAACGTGAGGTAGACGAATTGTGAATTAATGTTTCCGCTAAGTGTTGTAGGTATTTAATGCTTTGTGAAATTATCAGTCCAAAGTAATGCACTAACTTTAATTTACACCATATTCCTGGGGATGTATTTAAAAAAAAAAACAAGCTCCAGCGTTAATTTGTGTTGCTGATTTTTGCATGTTCTGTATTTTTTATAAAGCTTAACATTCAAGTGGAAAGCGAAAACCTTTAACTCAGAAAACGTTCATCATTTCTAACAATAGCTCACATTCCCCTCTTTGCTAATTAGCCCGCTCCTATTTATTGATTTTTCTTATTTGCGCGCTCCCTCCCTTTCACGTGGTGGATGAGTGGACCACAGTGGGGGTAATAACGTCTTAGGGGTCAGTCCATCTATGGAGGTGGCCCGGTAATAGTTTTCTATTAGGTTTGCTGGCCAACAGTCACTTATTTATTATGGACTGCCGTGAGCTGTTAAAGGAAACAGCCTCTGTAACAGGATAAGGTCTCTGTTTCCCCGCTCGCCTGCATCATGCAGGAGGAGAGAGTGTTTACACAGATGAGATAAAGCAGAAGGCTCTTTACAAGCCTCAGTCTTAAATGTGCCTCTAGAATAAACCTTCGAATGTGGATAACGATGGTTAGGAGCCATGTGACATCCAGTATTATCCAAGAAATTCAACGTAATAAAAGTCCAACAATAGTCCAACATTCTCCAGTGATGCCATTGATCGGCTGAGATTGATGAATTGAAATTAAATTGACCCCAACGGTATTGCCTTGACCCCCCTCTGCACTATGTGAAAAAAGCAGGAGTGCTGGCACTTAATAGAACTGTCCCACATATTATAACAGCAGCAAAACATCTGTGCAATGTGCTTTCTGAGCCATGTTAGCCATGTCAGCGAGCATTTCCTTTCAGATCAGCGGCTCTCGCTCCGCTGCTTGAGAAAGTGGACGGCGGCGGCGGCAGAAGTTGGTGAAGTTAATGGGAGTTGTCCATAAAGATCAGTCCAGCTCAGACTGGGTCCAGCTGCATAACCTTGAGCGTGCGCTCTCATGTCATCACCACTAAAGCCCAAAACTCATCTATATGTAGCCTGTCAGGAATGCCTTTTTATTATCTGCATAATAAATCAGTGACTCTGCTTCGTGATTGGCCGAATCTCCGCTGTTTAAAACCTGCGTCTCATCAGCATTCGAAGCAACAAAGAATGATGCAAACAATCCACCTCCAAAAAAGCACAGTCTGTGCCCTGTTAGCCAGCCCTGTGTGATATCAACCAGAGGAGACTCGATCCTTGCCACCGATGACGTCGTTGTTTGTGTGTGGAAACGCTCTCGGGGCCGAATGCCTTCAAAGCTTCCACGGCAGATAATGACATGTCACTATGATGTGGCCTATCAGATGTGATTTCATGTGTATTCCTTTTTTTAATGAAGGTAAAACTACTCACAAAGCCCTGTTGTGTTTTTAGACTCTGAATCATTCAGTCTCACACTATGAATCAGCTGTTAGAACCTGTGTATGACAACATTTAAGCTAAGCAGTGGTACCTTCCTATTGAATCTAAATGAAGTGTGTAGTTTGATCACTATTTTAAAATAATATTGGACTTTCAGCCATTTGTTTTTATCTTTTCTTTTTACTCTGAATTCAGGTTCATTTAGGAAAGTCTAAAGCTGTGATTTAGAAAAAGAAAGATACACTTTAACTTGTGTATTGTCTAACTAACAGAAAGCTTTCTGCCACGTCGGCCCCTCTCCTGTTTCACCGCATTCAAACTTTTTTTTTTTCCTCCGACCGGTAGAAGCTCTAATGGACGATCCTCCAGAGAATCTTGTCAGTGACCTTTCAGCACGTCCACTGGGCTCTTAGTGCAGACTTGACCCGTCGACAGCGTCTGGTATTAACCCTGCCACGCCGTCACAGAGCTCAGTCAGGATGAAGTGAAAGTTCACAGAGCTCGAAATGAAATGATTGTTAATTGCATATAATATGTTTTTATGCTTTAAAAGCCTCACTTGTTCACATCATGTCGGCTGTGACGTTGTTACATTCACATTAATGCTGCTCTCCTGGTATGTGACTGATTGTAAGTCTCTTTCTCTTTAATAGATTGCCTTCTCCCAACACAACAGCATCATGGACCTTGTCCAATTCTTTGTGACATTTTTCAGGTAAGCGAGTAAAATATTTACACCACTGACATACACACACTCAGTCGTTTGTTTGAGCTGCTCTAAGTGTTCAGCAGTCAAGAAGCATTATCCTGAAATTGAGCCACCACCTCTTCAGTCTCCTCTCTGGTCTCTCAGGGCTTATTGACTTTCTTACTTGAGCCTGTTGGACCAGTTCTGTTAACTAGAGTACATGTAAATGCTTCTTGTGTCTTCAAGGCAGTGATTTCCCTCTCACTTTTTTTTTTTTCTTCTCTCAAGTGGCAAATGAACTGCCAGTAACCGTTTAAATAGGTGCACATTGCTTTGCAAATACCATCTAAAGAGAAGGCGTGGGCGATCAAGATATGAGGACTTTTAATGATTTTTTTTTTCTTCATCTGGCGAGCACTGATGGAAATCTTTTCTCATTGAAATGTTTCAAGTGAGTCACTTGAGTTGTCTCAAAAGCACAGCAAAACCTGAGTAAATTAAGAGGATGTGAGTATAATTGTTATAAGTTTATGCTTTAACATAGATATTAGCGCGGTTGAAAAGCTTCAAAAGGTTGCCAAGCCTCTGAAAGGAGCCGCCTCACAAAGCTGGAGATAGTGTAGCTGTGCCCGCTCGGCTGTTAGCATCTCTCATCCATAGCAGTGTGATGGACTGCAGGCTGGAGTTTAAAAATGCCTGATTCTTTATTTTCTGTCTGTTCTTTATTCTCACATCGAAAAGAAATAACCCCCAAAAATGAGAAATTAACGATTTGGCATCATTATAATTGAATGATGAATGAATAGGACTGTGATGTATGAGTAGGACTGTAATGAAGTAGCAGTGTTTATATATGATGCTAAAGCTAAGCTGAGCTGACTTGTCTGATTCAGGAAGGAGACACATGAACACACCATTTTTTTTGTCTCTGAGTTGTTTATAATCATTAAGTCGGTGGTGGAGACAATCATTTTCAGACATAAGCCATGGTGTGTGTGTGTGTGTGTGTGTGTGTGTGTGTATGTGTGGATTCGTCTCATTTCAAGGTGTGCTGCCCAGAGTAGCTGATGGACTAACATATTATCTGTGTAGGTGTCAGGGAGGGAATTGAAGACAGCGTTTGCCCAAGGCACCTGCCCATCATTGCCCAGTCCACAATAACTTTTCCAGAGAAGCTGTCACACAATCGGTTATCGTCTGCCTCCATCGGATCAAATTACAGTTGAATAGCCAAATTCAGGAATTCTTGGACGGAAAGGGGAGAAGGATGGGGCTTATTTTATCTAAAATGTGTGAGGCAGCTGCTCACATCTGTTTGCACAGGGTCATAACACAGGCACAGGAAAACCCAAGAGAAAATGTTTGTTTTTCTCTTGGTAATTGTATGAATGACATTTGCCAAACACTGCTTCCTTCAGTGTATTTGATTTAATACTTTCTAAATCCAAAGGAAATGAATCCTATCTTTTTGTAACATACCTCTTATATTATTATATTTTTTCTCCTTCCCACCTGATTTTGTGCATCTGTTTCCATTAGTATGCATTGTTTTTTTCCTTTGTCATACAGGTTATACAAATTTAATGGAGTCTTTGTCTGCATCCTTGTTGTCCGGTTCTCACTGACCCATAAACTCTGGCCCTGGTGCAGTTGTGTGTGTGTGTGTGTATGTGTGTATGTTTGAAGAGGGATGAACCTGCAGGAAACATAATCAGCCTGATGATGAAATGTCAAATCACCCCACAGGGTCTCTGGACCTCCTTGTATGAGAGAGAAAAGGGGGGGGGGTAAGAAATGACGACATGACTGAACACACTCCGTTCTCCGTTTTCTCTCTGGAACTTGTTCAAATATCAGTTCACCTTTTTCACTGGAAGCCTTTCAGTGCTTTTCCTCACTCTCCACACTGCTTCTTCATCTTAGTGACTTCATAAACACTATGTAATTGCACAGCTCTGCTGCCTAAATCATAATCTAGTTAGATTATGATTGTCTCATGCGTTCTAATAAGATACTGTAGAAACTCTTTAATGGGAAACTGTGCTTTACTTGCAGACAAACCCCAGGGTCTAATTTATACAAATTACCAAAATCAGTTTCATTCCAGTCGTGACTATGATTATGTCTGTTTCTATGTGTTTGTGTGAGTGTGTGCATGTATCACTATGTGTTTACACCACTTACTGTATATGTTGCATAAGCTTTTAGGAATCATCCATGCACACTGTATTTATTTAGCTCCACTTTTTAATCATACAGAGCTTTTGTGTATAAAATGTATCAATGATTCTTTCTCCATTTACAAGTCTAAATACTTACAGTAAAATGGGTTCAGGCTTCTGTTTCCACAATTTCCTTTATTGTTGATCCTCTAATAAGTAGTTAGCACACTGTCCTTCCTTTCTATTACTTCTCCTATAATAACAAGGAGGATGATTTGAGATTTGAGATTTTAAACCTTCTTGTAGCATGTTTTCTTCTTTTTAGCAGCCTGTGAAATATGCAGAGTGTTTGCAGAGAGTGTTGTTTTCCCTGGTGGTAATTGTGGCATTTTGATCGCAGAAATGAGTATGTAAATACAAGATAGTGCAGTTTCCAGTCTGTCAAAGGCCAATTTCCTTATATCTAAACACAGTAATAATAATGTAACTGCATGAAAAAGAGAAGTGGCGCTTGTCTGAGATCAGTAAAGTCAGGAAATTAATTAGAATGTGTAGCAGCTTCATGTAAGATTTCCACATGACTACTTTCACTTTCTTAAAGTGACAGTACGCTGTTTGGTTGTCAAAAAGTTTTCACCCTTCCTACAGATCTCATATTTTTAACTTCTCGTAGAAAAGTTGATTTATGCGATGTTGTTTTTATTTTTGTCCTTCACCCCCTGCAGAGCTTCTTTTATTAACAGGAGAAGCAGAAGGAACAGCAAAGGGGGATTTAAGCCTCTTTACTTTCCAAAATACACATGATGAAAGCCAAACATCTGTCTAGGGATTTTTGTCACTTCTGTCACATGAAAATCACATTCAGAAAAAAGGGTTTCCCTGCTTCTGCCTCTGCACCTCTTCAGTAAATTGTCATTTGAAGTACAGGAGGTTCCCATCCCTCAACGTTTTAATCTCACTTTGTCTTATATTTTCTCCCTTTTTTTGCCTTGTCACCTCCATTTTGCTTCAATCATATATGAGAAGCTTTATTTTCTAGCTGTTATCACCTTCCTCACAGGCGTTATCACACTCCTCTTAGATCCCAGCCAATGGATCTACCAGGTGTGGCAGGCGAACTGAAAGCCTGCTCGAGTTTAAATAGATCAAAAACAACTGGGCACATGAAATCAGAGCCAGTCATCTGTCCCTGGTGAAATGTGCTTATTGGCCCAGACTGCCCATTTTAGAGCGGGACACGTCCCAAAGGACAAGGGCTCATTGGTCATGTTACAGTGTGAGTTACAGATCCAAGACTGTGTTCCTGCACATCCAGAACAGAGTCATGTTGCCTTCTGAGGGACAATAAGAGCCAAAAGATGAAATGCATTATTACTGACGAATCGTCCTCTTTGCATCTTGTTTCCTGCTTGTTTTAAACTATTATTTCTTAATCAACTGAATTGCAAAGTTTTTATTTTGAGTCACTAACAATACAGCCGATGTCTAAAGTAAGAATTTATACGCTTTTTTTTTCATACTGCACAGAGGAAACATCAGCCTTTTTCACTTCCCACATGTTTTTCTGACAAGCTTTTAAAAATTACAGAATGTCTCTGAATAATAATCTTTACATTCTCATCTGTCACCAGGATAATGAAGTGGAAGCTCTCAATCAGTCATAGTTTTCTATCCCAGTAGCGCTCAGGCCTTGCTGAATTTCCCTTGACTAATGCTTTTGCTGTCGGGTTATTAATTGAAGTAATCGGCCAACATATTCAGTCTGCTGATAAATGAATGTTCTACCTCTTAATATCAACCCCCTGTTTTTGTCTCTTTTTTTTTTTTAGTTGGAAGGAAACTTTGAATATTTCGGTCTACTCTGTTTCAGCCAGTGGTTTTGATAAGTGATAGAGTTTGAACCACAGTTATTGAGCTGCAGCTGCTGCAGGATCAATGTAAAGGTCGGGCTCTGTCCTAGAGGATCAACCGGTCGCTGCAGCTTTCAGTGATGTCTGTCACCTGCTAACATCATCTTTTGCTTGATGTTGCTCTTTGTCTTTCATTTCAGTTGCTTTCTGTCGCTGCTCCTGGTGGCAGCAGTGGTGTGGAAGATCAAACAGACCTGCTGGGCGTCACGACGGAGAGAAGTAAGTCCATGTATTTACACACGAGATGTTTAAAAACAGTTTTTTTTTCCTTTCCTTGCTGAACACTTATTACACTTGAACTGTTGTGTATTCTTCCCTCAAAACTTCATTCAAAATCAGTGCTTACGATATGTCGCACCACCCCGCTCGGTTCGTGTTGTGCTCTGACTGCTTGATTCAGGAGGCGTGGGTCATGAATTAGGTCTTAAAATTTCTGACACTGCCAGATTTCTGCCGCGGGCTGTCTGTGGTCGCCAAAGCTCTAACTCATCAGGCGATGGGCACGTCTCACAGATCTAGGAGCTCTGCCTTTTACCACGTTTCTCTCACGCTCGCCACGCTTGTCAGCTCACATCTCAGACCGATGCTGCACAGTGTAAACACAAGCCTCAAAGCAAGCTGCATTTGAATATTTGAATATCCTCATCCCATCTTCATCACAAGCACAAGTGCCACAGGGAAGAAGGAGATATTGATAGATGAGTGGAAATACATCATATGAATTCTCTATAAGAGGGGCATCACATCATAGAGATGGACTTGAAGTTTCAGCCCTTTCATTCAACTTTCTAATTGAAAAACATCATCATAATGAACATCAGGTATGCCAGCTGATTACTCAGAGACATCAATTAGGCTGTTGATGTCACAGTCCCAAAATAGAAGCCAGGACATAAATACACATCAGCCAATGTTCCCTGCGCTGTGTAAACAACTCGACGTTCTCAGAAGCTTTTAGACCACTCTTCAGAGAAGAGGCTGGATCGGCCTCTCCTCAGTAGCACGACGTCTCAAGGCTCCAATCACTCATCTCATTTGACAGACAGCGAATAAGGATAAAAGTAATGATGGCAATTCAGATAAATTGTGGATTTAAGCTAAGTGGACAGGTGGAAAAGGTTTGATGGAAGCAGGTAGAGTTACGGTGAATAGGTTAAGGAAAAGGGAGATAGAAAGAAATGTTAATATCCAGCGTTGGTGTGAAAAATGGGGATGAAAAGGGGTGAAAGATGAGAAGATTGGCAGTAGAAATTAAAGAGGAGGGTGAGAAAGATGCTGCACAAGGGGATTGAGGAGGGGAGGTAAATGTATGCAAATTCAAGTCTCTGCCCTCAGCCTAAACCGTTCAGGGTGGTCACTGGTTTCTCTAAGAGTCGCCATCATTTCCATGTCTTCAGACTGAATCCTATATGCTGGTAGATGCTGTGTGATACTCAATGGCAGGAAGTTTTATATGGTGCACATCCAGCCTCATGACCTGCAGTTTTACTAATAATGCTCTCAGAATGTACCCCCCCCCCCCACACACACACACACCCCCGACCCTTGGGAATGACATTGATAATCATAGGATCTGAATTTTATATCCACTAATTGATATATGAAAATAAACAAGAGTGATAGCTACCGTGACTTCGAATCATGCCTATCCAAAGAATTAAAGTCAATAAAAATTAATGCAGACAGATGGGCTCGCGTCATTAACATTCTGCTCACTTTTTTCCGTCTGCTCTTGGCGTTGCCGTCATCTGTTTGTTGCTGCCCTTCAGCCACAGGATGAAAGATAAATAAATAGTAAAATGATAAATCTTCATTTCTTAATTTTAGGTGAAACTTCCGTCATCCCATGAGAAGCATGACTGGCAGCTTTTTTTTCTTTCTTTTTTTTTTTTTTACAAGTCATGAAAAGTTTTGCTTTGCAGATCAATGCTTATGTAAAATATCTGAATCATTGATGCTCTCAGTTAGTTTAAACACAGGTCGGCCACAAAACTAGCGATCTGTTTCATTGTTGTGGCTGATTGGCGTGTTCATCTGCTGTGTATTTATATTGCTGTGTGATAATTATTTCTGGTGTGGAGTTAAGTGGAAGTCAGAGCTGTAAGTAACTTCTTTTCTCTTTTCTTTTTTTATAATAGTATTAGGTTTTGTCTTAGAAAACTTGATACTACACAACAGTGGATTTTATATTCCACACTGAATTTAAATCAAAGTAAAAACCAAGACCACTGAGAAATGATTTTGTAATGACCTGAATCTGTTTGTATTGGTTTAATAATGATAAAAACTTGGTGAAACAGATTGAAACAGATGAATTTTGGTCACATTCCTCCAGTTACTCAGTTAAACCCTGTTGATACAATGTATTGTTGTGCACTCTGATCATCATCTTTTACTCTTCGTGTTTCATGGCCTTCTATTAACTCCACCAATTTAAGATAAAACACATACAATCCTCAGGGGAAAAAAAGAAAAGAAAATCAAACCTTTAGGTTCCTGTTGTGCCATTTTCAGGCGCCCTACTTTTGAAGAAAGATTGTAAAGAGAAGCTGTGTGTTGGTAACCTTTTCCTGAAAGCTGTAACTGCCTGGAGGGTGCAAGTCGACTTTCAGTGGAATTATTTGTAGAGATTATTACTGAGGTAGTTAAGGTCTGTTTTTATTTCCTGTCAGAGTAAAGGGGTTTTATGTATGCTAGTGGGAATGCAGCGCACCACTTAGGTAAGTACTGAAGTGATGTCTGAGGGTGTTTTTTGTAGTTTTACAGTGGAACAACTGCAATGAACAACTAAGTCAGAGCTTTTTGCACCAACCCAGACCTGTCATCTCCTCCTGTTTGCACTTTATATTGTGATATATATTTATATATTTTACCTATTTAGGATTAGACACATGTAGTCCAAGTATATAATTTAATTTCTTATTACACATAGCTATACTCGAAGGGTCAAAAGTACAGCTGCGGAAAGGTATTTAAAAATCCTTTCAGCAACTTTTAACTTGCATCCTCTCATTGCTTTCATTTAATGAGCATATTCAATTATCAAGAAGAGCCTGTGTATTGTATTATTGTTAGTCTCTTTAGAGTAGGCGCTAATGTTTACATACATACGTCGCTGTACATTTAGCATTTGATTAGATGCTGTTATTGTTCTGTTGCTCATGTCATTTTCCCTGTTTAAATTACTGAAGTTTAACGGTTTTATGTAGTTATATAGTAACTAATGTGAAGTTAGAAATTCATTATTGCTTTCTTGTGGCTGAGACAGGATCAAGTCTTCTATGACATTAGATAAACTGATTCACTTCATGTCTCATTGGTGAGCTGATTGGCTCTTCACTGAAACGCCATGTCCATTTAATTTGAAAGAGCTTGTCAATAGGCCTGCACTTAGGAAGGGTTTGGGCTGGGGTCCATCTAATGCTCACAAGCCCCCATCTGACATAAGGACACGGGGCTGAATGGCTCTTAATGAGGCTTACAATTATGAGTCACTGATCCAGCCAAGTGGCATATGGATGTCTGATACTGATTGAACTTTTGAATTTTTTTTGAATTTTTTTTATTGGCTTTCTGAGTTGGCACTTCTGGATTGTGTTAGAGAGCAAGCAGTGTGTCTGTATGGGCTTCATGATGTAGAGTTTTTAATAATAATCACAAACAGCACTAATTGGATCAGGGCTTTCTGCTGAGGCAATGTGGTGAAAGGAAGTGCGTTTCAAAGTGGAGCCGTTGTATGTGAATCATTCCAGATGAGGACAGGTGACGAGGTTTGGTTCCGAGTGAGGGGTGGGGTGGGGGTGGGGGGTGTAGCAGTGAAACGACAACGGCTGTAAATGCCACAGAGGAGGACGAGGTTGACCTCTTTGAAGCTACCTATGGGGGGAACAGGAGGGAGGGGGCAGTGACATTTCACACAACTGCAGCATGAAGATGTTTTGCTCACAAACATGTGTCTGTGTGTTATTCTCTCTTTATCTCTCTCGCACACTCGCACAAACACACCCCTCATACACACTGGGGAGGTATACACTGACCGTTGTGTGGAGCCGTAATGTTTTACTGGCGCTCTTAAAGCACTTCAGACTGTTAGTGAGCAGTGGTAACCATAAAAAGCACCATTATGTTTTTCCAGCATGTTTAAGTGTACCATTTATGAAGTCCACCAGTAACTAATTAGCATGTGTTTATTAAAAGCCATCATCAGCTCGTTGACCATGACACCGTTAATAGCTGTGAGCAGGTTGTAACTGATGCCTTAAACCTGCCTGCTGTGTCAGCTCAGGACAAGATAGTGATGGAAATGCTCAGCGTCTGATTGGTCCACCTCTTCGGTCCAGACTAAAGCATCCCAACAACTATTGGATCACCGTGATATTTTGTATAGACATTCATGGTTTCCAGAAAGTGAATCCCATTACTTTGGTGACCGTTTTTCTAGCCAAATATTGCAACATCTACTAGATTTATCGCTTTAAAGTTTTGTATAAATATTCATGGTTTCCAGAGGATGCATTCTACTTTGGTGATATTTCCTCTATCACCACAAAGAGATGAAAAACATAGAGTGGTTTCCTCTATAGTAAATATTGCTGGAAAGCTGGTCGGTAAGCAACAGCGTCAACTCGGTGAGCTGTTCAACACCGCAGTTGTCAGGATGGCCAGACAGAGATCTGAGGATGTTACACATCCCTTAACTCAAGAGTTTGAACTGCTCCCATCCGGCCCAAGATTCAGAGTTCCCAGGAAATTTTTAAGAAATCCTTTATTCCACAGGCCATACAAGCTCTGAATATGTTATGATTGTTTGACTGCACCTTGGGTGGTCGCACTGGGAGCGTACTTCTCCTCCTCTCTCCGCGCCGACTGCAGTCGTCCATACTCGTATTCACTCGGTTTTCCAAGTCATTTTAAACGTGTGTGTGTATGTGTCTCATGTGCAGACGTAACTGACAAATATTTAGGCTATAGACAGACAAGCAACAACTTAGTTAATCATCATTTAATTATTTTATTTTGAAAATTGACCGGATTCTCTCGCCTTTTCTGTGCCCGACTTCCTGTCTGGTACCATCTGGTCTATCCAGCTTGACAGACGGTGCTCTCGGCGCTCGCGGCTCGCGTGAAAAATAGAACTGCACCGATCTGAAGCGCTGCAGGCGCGCGCACTGCGCCTCAGAGCGCCAGATGTGCGACCAGGCAGACCGGTTAACATGTGCGCCGATCTGAAACTGCCTCCGCTCCAGGGCGCTGCGCTTCGGTTCCGCGTGCAGTGCGACCAGGCTGTTAGAGGGCCGTTGTATCTGCTGCTGTTGTTGTCTATGTCTGTTTTGCACAACATTTCAGTTTGTTTCTTGTTTCTATGTCTTTTATGTGTATGCTGTGGAGTGCTTTGATTGTTTTATGCTTTGTTGTCTTGGAGAGGCTGAAGACAAATTTCCACTACAGTGGACAATAAAGTCTTTCTATTCTATTCTACGTATTAATCGCCATTACATTTTGTGTAGATAATCATTGTTCCAAGTGGATGAATCTTATTAATTTCATTGATCCTGTAATTTAGCTTTAGTTCCACTAACAGATCTGAAAAGCAAAAATATTGCACCATTAAATGTGTTCACTCACGGTTCTTGGTGATGTATCCTAAAAGTAACACTCGAAACTTAGATTGTTAACATGGTTAACACTTCATCAGTGTGTTAGCCTTTTCTTTTGAGCATGGTAGGATTTCGCTACAGGCATTTAGCTCAAAGATTGACAGTGTCTGTGAGTGTAGACTCACAGAGCTGCTAGTGGGGCAGATAGCAGCAAGGGGCAAACTGCTAGAGGATATTTACCGTAGTTATGAGTGTGGTCGAGGAAGTGCACACCAAAAAAGCTTCATGTTTGGGATTGTTGCTGTAATTGTAAAAGTAAAAAAACAACAACTGTCATTTAGACTTTTCTTGTGAAAGTCATAGGTTCCGCTTGCGTTACAGTGTCATTTACAGGGATTGTGTGTTTCCAGGTGTCTGTCTGAGCAGTGCAGCAGGTGTTTGCTGGATCACGTTGTGTTAGTGTCAGTTTCACATTGTGCCAGCTGTTTTCTGGAAAACCTATGTTTCTATTTTATTTCTTGTCAGAGCCCTCTGTATTTTGTCTCTGCCCTGCTTTGCCAGACTGACCCCATTTAAATGAATTAAAGGGTCACTTTGCCTAAGTCCCTCTGACTGCAGCCTTAATTCTTATTTACTGTCAAAGATGCTATTTGTATTTTCTGGCAGCATGAGCCTTTACGGAAAAGCTCAGCCATCAACCACTGTAAACACGCGTTGTGATTAAGGCAACTGTTGTTTGTGCTGACAGAGTTTGAAGGGAACACATTACTAACCACATAACTCTCACATGTCCTCTGCAGGCTTGGCTCAGCCTCACACTCTGCTCTTCCCTTGAAGAGCTCAATCAGCAGTCATCGATTGCTATAATAAGATTATCCTACTGCAAAGCCCCTGGTCACCTTGATTGTCCCGCGTTCTGTTGAAAGTTTGGACTCTAATAATTTCCTCTAAAGCTACAGATGACGGAGTGTAACAGTGATTAGGAGTTCAGGTCAGGTTGTAGCTTACCCTTGGAAGGTGTCCCGCTAATGAGTAAAAGAGAATTTTTGAAATCTGACAAGGTGATATTTAATGAATATTTTATGTCAGAATTTAACCTTATTACTTTACACAATCAAAAATAATAGCTATTGTTCAAATTCTGTAATGAGTTCTTGGTACTTGAGCCTACGCACAAGCACTCAGCCACACAGACATCATATCACTGTGCTGCTGTATGTATTCACTGGCAGTCTACCAGACGGGTTATCTTCATTCGGTGGTTCTCAGTCCATTAATCACAGTATGTGTGCATATTGTGAAAGCAATGTAAAATTGAAACTGTCCAAAAAAAAGAGAGAGAGAGAAACTGTTACTAAGACATTTCTTACTTTGTCCTGTTTGAATCCGCAGTTCAATATTTTATTGTTCATCTCGTCTTGTGTTTATTTATTTCTGTAGAATGTGCTGGACGGTGCCTTCAGGTAGAGCCAGTGATCTTTGAAAAGGACAAAGTGACCTGCTTAGGTGTAGGTATGCTCAGAGGCGGGATGACACCTGCCCTTTCATAGAAGCCAATGAAGGGAACAGAATGCTGTATTCACAGGACAGAGTATTCACGCACTCACTTGCAAAATTAATCAAGTTGCAAAGCAACGCGCCCCATGCCCACCCTTATCATCACCGTGAATGGCTCCAGCTTGTATTCTTGACAAAATCAGTCTGTCATTGCACAAACGTTAATTGGTTTTACAGAGTTCACTCTTGCCTTTTGTCATTAACTAGGTATTCATTTCTAGAATCTCTCTGGTATTGTGCCAGTGTTTGATGATTGTATTCCCAGCACATTTTAGATGCTGGACACAGAGCGAAACACAGAGCATTCCCCGTCTATGCTTTTTGCTCTCCCCCTATGCTTTTGTTGCTTTAAATGAATTCTGCAACATGATAAATAACATTACTGCTATCTGACATTTAGGATGTATGGTGTTGGATTTGAAGCTGTTGTGGTGGAAACCGTAATAAGCCGTGAGCTGTTTTCTTGTTTTGCAACAACCCCACCAGGCCCTCCATTCGGCTTTTATCTTTTCGAAAAGGGCAAAACTTCTCGTTTTGACCTGTGGTGGCCCGGCAGCTCAGAGTTTATAGGTTCTGGTGCCGGTTTGATGTTTAATAGAAGAGATGTACAACAATCTGACATGGTCCCTCAGATTTAAAGTTTAAAAATCTGAGCCACAAAAAGAAAAAAATCAATCGGTTGATCAATCTCAATTTTGTATGGCTGTTGTTGGTTTTTTTCCTCCCCCAGGGAATGTTTTCAGAGTGATTCAACAGAGCGCCACTTACACAGGACTGAACTTTCCTCTCAGTCACTCTCCATCAGCGCGTCTGCACAACGGTGAAGGCTTGTCAGTAAAGTAACGCTACAGAGTGGGCTGCGTCAACACAAATGACATATTATTTATATCACAGAGCCTATAAAATGCCCTGACGTTATTTCACAATGTGTTGTATTTTTAACCTTTTTTGTTGTTGTTGCTTTTATCTGATTCTGACACATTAGAGAGGGGGAAGACACAGACATTTGGTGTATTGAATATGTTATACAATCTATGCAAATTGTTTGCATCTGACCAACCCCAAGTCACAATCAATGAGGAATGAATGAAGTTTATAATCAGCATATTAAATATCACACTTTTCACATTAACGATTAAAAGAAGATTCATTTTATGACGTTAATATTTAACTCGAACTGGTTAGAAAACATCAATATGAAAAAAATGTTTCATATTGACACAATGTTTGTGTTTTTTCAACCTCTAAAAAATTCCAAGAAGATTAAGACTTTGGCTGAAGAACTGCCTGTTCCAGTCATAATGAGTCTCTGTTGGCTTCCAAATATCGAGGTTTTTTGACATGAACACTACCATTTCCAACAGTCTTCATTGTTTCCCACTTCAGCGTACAGTGCTCTGATGTACGTTTCTATACCTGTCCCACAGAGAAGGTCCAAAGATGTTGATTAAAGCATTTTTACAGATTTTTTTTCTCCCCTCTTGTTCGGTTTCACAATGCTATCAACCTCTCCAGACCTCATCTGAATTTTGCCAATTAATAGCCAGACTAATGAATATTAATTATATTCAGAGGGAGTGTGGGGGGCGGAGGGGTCTGGATACAAGCATTTCAGGGTTCATTGCTACACCAAGGACAAATTCCTATTCAGGAAGAAACCAACAGAAAATTCAATGATGTCATACAGTTGACCCAAACAGGCACAGAGTTTTATTAAAGGGATAATGGGAGATAATTGGAAAGTCAAGTATAACAGTCAAGTAGGCTTGAAAACACCTTTTGCTGGAAGAGCTAAGGAGTGTTTTTGTCTGAACTTTACTTTCTACTATTATATAATTGAACTGAACTTGTTGTAGGCTATTTGAGCTTTGTTGTTTTCTGAACAGCTGGCCATTTGCAAAGCTGTAATCTCCTTAGTTACTGTCGCCAGGGGGAATATGACTAGGACATTTTTTTAATATTATTTCATTAGGATATTTTATTTCAATCATAATTCTGCCCGCAAGTAAGCAGACATGCTAATATTAGCAACTTCTGTGTGAACACACCAACAGTGTTTAGGGCAGTTCTCCCACGTTTGTTCTTGTGTTTGTTTTTGGAAAGGCTTCGAAAAAGATGCCACCCTCACTCTTACTCACTCTGACTGGGACACCCAGAGACTTCATGTGGAGGAATCTGTGTCTCTATATGTAGTCATGGATGGACGTAATGCATGTTCAATTCATTTCAAGTATTACCGTTTGGCTGTTTGAATTTACAAGTGTTTGTAAAGCTCTTAGGTTTGCATGGTGTGGGGTCATATTTATTGAAGTTCAGAGAGGCACAGAGACAAAGGGCAGGTTATGGGGCCGATCATCACGCCCGCATGATGTGCTTAGTAATCTCAAGTACAATTAGATCGTAATGCAGCGCACTTAAGCTCATCACAAATCCAATAACAATCAGTGATGTCCTTGGTGCTAAAATGGCGGCTGGTTTAAGATATTGATCAGACGCTGCGTTGCTGATGAAAGTGTGGCGCAAGTTGTTTTACAATATTGATTAGAGGGGAACAAGCTTTTTTTCCCCCCCCTGCACAAATGGTGTCACTCTGAACGTAAGCACATCATTTCTGCATGAGACGTAGCGACAAGGTGCCATGGAAACCAAATGACAGCACATGTGAGGAATATTTTGATGGATGAGATATTTTACATTGCATAAAGACACATTAAAGTTTTCAGAAATTCCTTCTATTATACTTCATCAAAAATCAAAACGAAAACAAAACTCCTCAGATGATGCTGGGCTGCAGTGAGCACTGTGGACACAGAAAGCTTCCCCAGGTCCACAGGGCATGGATGTTTATAGATAGTCTCTCACTGTTTCCTCTTTGATATCTGCTATTGATTTTTAGCATCATACTATAATAGCTGTGGGGGTGTAGATTACTGTGCATGAACACTGTTGTTTCTATCGTTCATTCTTTCTCACTGAAGTAGATCATAGGATTGTTCACGGCATCTTCTGACAAACACAAGCTCCCGCTACAGTTCTAGTATTGTCTAACAAATACAAAGATTTATACTTGAGCACTGATTACTAAGGGAGCAATGGCGGCTCTTATTTTTTTTAATGAATCTATTTTCTGTTGGATTACAACTGCTACAACATCTACATATTTCTAGCCATAATAAGTTAATTTTACAGGGTTGGATTTCATGTAATGACCCACTGTCAGTCAGTGTTTTGTTGTGTTTGTGTGCATTAATGGGAAGCTTTGAATGATGGTGACTTCCATTAGGTTCTTCATTATTAACTGCTGATATTCAAAATGTGTTTTTTGTTTGTTTATTTTTTCCTGCAGTGTCAGAAATGCGATGTGTTTTTGTCTATGGTGCACATTAGACCAAATGTGTTTGTATTTCTACATTCTAATTGCTGTAGAACATATTTCCCAAACTCCTTTCTATATTTATCTATTATTCGATTAGACGGCGTCCAATATTTCACTCGTCTGTCATCTGTGTTTGATTTTACAGCAACTGATGAGGGAGCGTCAGCAGATGGCCAGTCGTCCGTTTGCCTCCGTTGCTGTTGCACTGGATGCCAGGGGAGAACAAACAGAAGTGTTGCAGCCTGTGGTGGATGTGAGTGTCGCCTGCTTGCTTACATACACATGCACATACACAGATTATTTATTCTATCATATTCATGGAATCACAGTTGTATGAAACAAAAGGAAGTTGCTGCATCCTGCAGAGTCTTCCTCGCTGATGCACAGGAACATTAATATATACACGCCTTTCATTTTGGTCGCTGTGATGTTGTGTTTCCAAAGTCCATCATCAAAGCACCGAAGCGCTGTGACCATCTAACCCCCATCATGAAATCTTTGTGCTGCCATCTGATACCAGCTACTGATGTGCACAATATCACATAGTTTTGTAGTGCAACATAATTAAGCCTTATTGTGACGCATTCAAGCAGCTCATGGCCTCTACTCACCATGTGTCAGCCTCTTATCCACTCCACACATTATTAAGAAGTAGTGCTGGGACGATACACTTTTCTCCCGATTCGATTCTTCTACGATTTTTTGGATGGCGATTCGATTTAAATTGTGATTCTACGATATTGCCGATTCTCTCGATTTCTAGTCTGCATTTTTAACATTTATCTGCACACAAATACTGTAGGAGCCTATAAATTAACATACTCCATTATAAAGTGAACTTAAACCCTTTTCAAAACCTGTATTCTCTGTATGTGAAAAAGGCTAACAAATGCACATTGCACAATATTTCAAAAAATTCAAAAAAAAAAATTTCAAAACAAATTTAAAAAAAGAAATCGATTTTTGAAAAAAAAAATCGATTTAAAAATCGTCAAAAAAGATATTGCGATATTTATGTGAATCGATTTTTTTCTCCCACCCCTATTAAGAAGGGCCTTGTTTATATGAATCCCCCTCTGTATTTGGGGTTGATCACTTGCTGATACCTCTCAGTGACTGTTGAGAAAAATATATTTTATGTGAATCTGTGTCTTGATGTCAAGACTCATTTGATTTTTTTTTAAAAATGTTTTTATCTAGGAATTTTTTTTATCATGTGTTTTAGTGTTATTCCTAAAATGTGAAAGCCTCCCACGTAAACAGAAAGAAGGGAAGAGGATTGGCAATAATTACAGTCTGGAGCTCAGTGCCGCATGGGATAAAAGCCTGGTTTAAACCCGTGTGGAGAGCCACATCCTCAAATTGACATCGGACAACCAGCGGTGTTTTCTCAGCCAGGGCCATCTCTTAGTTCACCTGCAGCTGAGGAAAATAAAATCACTGTAGCAACCAGCAGAGAGGCACTACATTAGCTATTAGTGTTGTGCTGAGTGGTACTCACTGTACATTATGGTATTGTGAAGGGCAATGTTAAAGAGCAACGTAAAGAGAGGAAAAACAAGGTTTCTTAGCCATCTGAGTGCTCTTGATTTGGTGTACCTTTAAAGCACTGAGGTGTAGCTGCACCTAAATAGAGCTGGGAACAACAGCTTTGCCTTGATTAAAGGAAACTGTTAATTACATACTTGTCAGTGGGAGACGTCTTATTTAATTATTTTTCCCAGTCCTCCCTTTCCTGCACAAAAAAAAGAAAAGAAAAAGCAGACGGTGTTCTCTTTATTTAAGTGTATTAAGGGAGTGACTTTGCAACCACTAGAGTTTATTGCTTTGAAAAATCTCCCAAGCTGTTTTGGAAATGATAACTGAAGTAAAAAAAACAAAAAAACAAAACAACACACTCATCATCAGCCTGCTGTTTCTCGACCCTTTCAAGATGCAGAGTGAACCTTGGTGTGCTCAACTTTTCAGTTTGGCTATACAACCTCTAAAGAAAGAGTTACTATGTATACAAGTATATTTGCAGAAAGCACCTGAGAATTTAGGAAATAGTTGACATGCCTGTGTCCTTTCACTCCACACATGTTGACGTGCAGGCAGAGGCAGTTAACATGAATTGTTAGAAGTGGTGCAAGCAACTTTCCTGTTGAATTCATTGCTTCAGTATATTTCACCACACATATAGTAATCATAAATCTATCCTTTATCTATCTTTATCTCCACTTGGTAAACCCACAGAGGCCTACCTACTCTATAACTAATATAATGTTATATATTTTGATATATGGAAGCACATTATCATATTATATTCTGCCATAGCAGACTTTAAAAAATGCCAGTTTATTTTGGGCTCATTCCTTAAGGGAAAAAAAGCCAAATCTACATGGTTTCAAATGTGCAAATGCATATCTTGGACCAAATACAGCTCCATCACATGCCCTGCTACCAGCTGAAGGTGAACCAATATGATACAAGCGCAATTTCCTTTTATAGAGGTTAATTGGTCGGCATCTGGCACCACTTAGCTGCTGGAAGTATTTGTTGATGTCAAAGAGGACACTGATGCCATACAAGCATCGATGGTTTCCTGTTTGTCTCATCAGCTCTGTTTGTACTGTTCTGAAGTCAGACCCAGCTCATTCACTGATTTAACGCATGCAGCGCAAGTCTGAGGTTTGCTTCAGTGCGTGACGCAGCCTGTGCAGAAAACCAGATACAGAGGGGCGACGGTGCCAGATTTACCCCTCATGCCCTCTCTGACACATGAAAAACATTTCAGATCAAATTTTCTGACTGTACTGTCAACACTGCATTGGTTAGTACCAGCTTGCCGTCACTCGATCTTTGCAGAAACTCCAGCTGGTCTGAGAGAAGATTGTGACAGCCTTTGTGCCCGTTCCTGCCTTTTCTCTGGTTTGTTTTTTGGGGTTTGTTTAAAGCCCCCAGGAGATGGACATTGCTTTTAGTGACCAACATGTCAGCAGCTGTTGGACAGAGAGCCAGCCGGGCCCCAGCACAGCGGGCCTAGGCCTCCATGTCACAGATGTCTCTATTCACTGTGGCAGGCGTTCAACATATGGAACCACTAACAGACAGCCAGTATGATGGATGACACCTGTCAGCAGAGGGAAAGGAAAGGAGATGTGCTGTGTGTGTATGTGTGCATGCGTGTCATTGTATGTGTGTGTATACGCTTGGATGGTTATGAATGACCATAATACAGTCCTCGCGCTTGATTAATGCATAGTAGAAATGCAGGCCGAATAAACCTTCTTTGGGAGATATGAAAATTGACACACTGGTTTCTAGAAAGCCTTGACAGAGAAAAGCAACAGCATGATTGAAATGAAATGGAATGAGTTATTAATGTTTTTATTTCCCTCCGCATATTCGGAATAGTTCTGTGATGCCAGACTAATAAAAGCATTTCACAGAGAAAATGAGAGAGAGCTGGAAGAAAGGACGGGGTTTATCTTTGTTATTATTACTGCCTTTCACACAACCAAAAACGTGTTATTTATGCTGTTAATCACAAATAAAATCACAGCAGTATTGTGACAGCGCTTATATAGTCCTATGCACAATGAACAATGTAATGTAATATAATTGTGTGCCCGAAGGTCACGTCTTTTGGACATGTTGTCGAAAGTCAGCAATACAACCAAATAACTTGAAATAACACTATTTATATGATACCAGTGAATAAAAATGTGTAGTTAGGCAGTGTAAAGAACCCAACAGGAGCATAAAACAATATAATTTAAAGGAGGATTTAGCAGGTTTTGCAATAGCTACATAGCCAAGGTTAGCGTTAATAGCTCTAATTTATAAGACAAGAAGTGACTGACTCGGTATCGGAAAATGATGAGATGGCCAACCAGTGAGGGGCTAGCTAGTTAGCCAAGTTTAGCTGATAGTAGAAGCTCTTTTTATACAGTAGTTGTATTTGGACTGGTAGTGCAAACAGAATGGTAAAGGGTATTTTAATGTAAAACCATTTGGGATATTGCACAGGATGTGTTTTTGACAGTACATGTACTGTACATGAAGAATCTGAGTGGAAAAGCAAATGGTGTAGGATTAGTCCTAGCACTGTGAGTTTAGTCTCAAACTGTTCCATAGTTGTCGAGATATTTCAGTCTGGAAATTTAGACCGGTGGACCAGTAAACCAACATTAGGCCCTTCATGACGACCTAATGTAAAGACCGAGTAAGTTTCCACATTATAGTATACAGCAGTGCTGCAACTTCTGCCTTACAAAACACAGTTTTTCCTCAGCGTCACTAATTTGCTGGGAACAGCTGTAATGATGTTTCAGCCAGTGATCCATGCGAGTATGGCGTACGCTGGAATCTGCTTTAGTCAGAGTTGAGCTCGGGTTAAATTAACTCCCCTTTGCACGAATGTGGCTCGTGTAAGCTGCTCATTAGGAGAATCACTTGAATGGTCATGAAATCTCTGTGAATTTAATTGCCCTGGTATGTCGGCTGTAGATGTTGTATGTCCCCCTGGATCCTGAGTCTACCTGGGCAGATGCGTGAGAATGTGTTGTGATCACATGCTACTAATTGGCTTTGGTAAAAGCATGTAGTATAGAAATATGGTTATCATGTCTGAAACCTCCTTACATGAACTTTAACTCACTTTTAGCTGTAGTTTTTTAGCTCCACCCTTCTTTTTAATGAAACACAGAGAAAGGACGCTGGAATCAGTGATTAAGCATCAGAGTTTGTGTCGGCCACATTTAGGAGACCTTCTGTTTTGTACTTTGGTCTCCCCACTCCATTTTCATTTTTTAATTTCCTCACCTTTGTCCAGCTCTCCAGTCTCCTCATCTTTCTGTCCCTCCATATTAGTTCCAGCTGATTAATACTACAGACAAATGGGAAAGAGGCTGGGCCAATGTTGACAGCATTCATAACCTGAGGAAATGATATGAATCCTGTGAAGAGGAAAGGAACAAATCCTCCACCTCTCAGAATCAACCTTTCAATGGCATGTGTATCAAGCTTCGCCACTTTTGTTCATTAAAAGGTGACACATAGAGTTGTTTTGAAATGCCTTTGACTTTGCATTACAAGAATTCCGACACAGTAAGTGATACATGTATAATTGTAACATTTGTCTGTATGATGAGGGTCATTGTGTTGAAAAGTTTTGTGCTTTTCAGTCACCACTACATACCGGCGCTAAAGCCTGATGCATATGACAACACCCTCAATGTCACTGAGTAACCAAGGAGCTCCCTTCAGTTGTTAACTATGGCATTTGAAATGGCAAAGTTAATGGGCAGTTGCATTGGAATCACACTGCATGCTGCACAGGTATCAGGATTGTCCTTGCTTTTGATTAAAGGACCGCAACACCCAAAAAGTGCCAGACAGTCCTTTGACGTTTATTTATATCTGAGTTTTCTATCATTTTTCATTTGACAGCTGAAACAAATCCAGATCTAACATGCTCGCTGTATCTTCAGCTCACGTTCAAGTTCACGCTGTGTATATATATTCAGTACATCAAGGCTTTTAGAGGCAGCACTCATTCAAAAAACACAAGTGAGCTTCAGTGTGTTTTGCTGTTTTCACAGGGTGAAATATACAACAAATTCCAGTGGAACTTGTTAATACAAATGACTACATCCCGCTCCTGATTCTCTCATGTTTTAATGCATGTGCTTGTGCATCCCCATTTTTCTCCCATTTCACTGCCTCCTTCATCTCCATTTTAGATTCAGCAGACACAAAGGGAGGGAAAAAAAGTCACTTCTATTCAGACATTTTATTATTCCCCAATTTCTATCCCCTCATCCAGGCCATGCTGTGAAACCCTTGACATTCATTATCAGGATGACATGTTTTTCACGCTTGAGACGAGCAGTTTTGGCCATTAACTCGGAGGGTAGGTCATTGCGTCAACACGTGGACCGTCTGACAGGGACACACTCAAGTGTTTTTGTTGTGTGACCAATCAAACCATTTGTCTCAGGAGGAGGGCGTCTGGTCTTAAATGCAGCAACTCCAGCAGCTAATGCTGGTCTGCTGGTCTAGTCCCCCACCCCATACACACACACACAAACAGAAAAAAAAGGCTAATTCAACATCGTATTGACATTACAGAAAACAACTATCAGGAATTTACAAGTGTGACTGTCACATCACGTCTGTTTTTCCAATCGAGCTTAAATAAAGTTCTGAATACTAAAAGGTCCTGGGTTCTCGTACCAACTGAGACAATTAAGTACTTTTTAATGCATTCTGTCTTGAACATTCACTCATGACTCATTATTAGGGGTATTTTTTTATGATAATGGACGAAAAACAACAAAATCTGCTGTCTCCTCTCAGGGTGTCCCGAAACCTGTTGCCATGGAGCCGTGTTCAGGAGGGAAAGCTGCTGTGTTGACGGTCCTGGTGCGTCTGCCCTCTGGGCCCCTCGGCTTACCTCCACCAGGACAGTCAGGTACAACAACAGCACACACTACAACCACTTCTCCATCATAAATGTGAAGAGTGAAACACTTATTTCAGTTATTATCCAGACACATTGAGTCTTTTCATGCTAGCACAAAGATGTCTATGCAACATCTGGATTTTTATTGGAGAGACTTGAATTTGCAATTTTTTGACATTTAAATCTGACGTCTGTAATCTCCTCTTTTAACTAATATGTATACTGTCTGTGTCTGTATCTATCATAAGCAGTTTATGGAAGTTGCCTGTTTTTTTCACATTCTTGTTTTTTCATTCCCTCTTCTTCAGGACTCATCGTTGCCAGTGCACTGATAGACATTTCACAGCAGAAACCAACAGATTTTAAGGACAAGTCCCAGGCTTTAAAGAACCGAAAAGCTCTTCCTCCCGCACACCAGGGCACGTGCGTCTGAGTCTCAACCCCTCAATCCCATTGGGTCCTTTTTTTTTTATTTGCACCGCCTGAGGTCGTGTGAAGGTCCCAGTCGGAAACCTTTCCAGAGACGAGAGATGGCTACATGTAGGAGAGTTCATTTGGCTGCTACCACTGAAGTTCAAACGTCCCAAGAGCACAACCCTCGTTACCTTCCTGTCCTCCACTTTCCTCTCCTCTGCATCAGTCGACCTCAGCAACTCCACCTCCAACCTCTGCAGCAGCATCCTCCACCTCCTGGCTCTGACCTCTTCCCTTCAGCTTGGACAGTCGTCATAGCAAAAGAAAACTCGCTGTCTGCAAAAAACTGCCTGATCGGCCACATCAGAGACAAATGAATTATTAAGATCTGCAGCTATTGAAGCTTCTGTCATAAGTATCTTTTTGACACCTCATCATTTGCTCAGCATGAGGAATAAAGCAAAGGTGTCTGTACATTAGGTTATATCAAAGTTGAACTGATTTCCCTCATGTTGCTGTGTTGGACATACACACAGACTGAACTGAGAATGACTGGTAGACATCCAGCACATGCTGCCTATGAGGTTTTTCTTTTCTTTTTGCTTGCCAACAAGTGGTATTCTATGGTGCTAAAGCCTTTTCATTCACATCTGATAAGCCTGAGTCAGCATTTGCTGTATTGACTGAATTCATTCTGCCTTCTTTGTATTTTATTTTGTGAAGGAAGCTACCTGCTTGTTAGACCAGGACTCCTTCCAATGCCACATGATAGTGTTCTGACAGCTCCAGTATTTTCTCACACCACTTCCACCGACTCCCATTGACGAGCTCTTTTAGCATTTCCTGTACATAATGTATCATCCACCCAGCTGAAGCTAAAGTCTGTATTTTGTGTGGAGTACATGTAAAAATGCTGCAGAGACATGAGACCGGGATCTACTACCGCCGCCGGCAACGTGGGAGAAGAGGCGCGAACAAATGATCAGCCGTCAAAGTAAAGCATGGGAACTTTAAGAAAAAGTAAATGCGATTTATACATTTTTTCCCCCAGTGTGTTGGAAAAGTTGCATAACACACAGAAACACTGAAGTTTTTGGTAAATCCTTTACTGTGGGTTGTAAGTGTATCATTTTGCTGTGCAACTTGGTCATGAGGCTTTTGAACTTGGATGCCCTTGGATTGATGTGGTGGGCGGATGTCATTTTGAGAGGACGACGTCTGCTGAACAGAATTAGACCGGGGACGTCGTGCTCCTCTGGCTGTTTACTAGTTTGTTTTGTAAGGTTTTTTTAAGAGTCCTCTGAAGCTACAACTTTATTTCCATTTTGAGTACAAGGAGTTACATTACCTTTTCTAATGCCTTGGCTTTCCATGAACTCTGACGGAGGGAGGGGGGGCTTGTTGATCTGCAGAATTGTTTTTTTTTGTTGTTGCCCTGACTCCATCCTGAGCTGTACAGTGTCTTGTTGGAACAAATGTGAGTCTTTGTCACTCTTATCTCTTGAGATTTCATGTGTGTCAGGTTTTTATGACTGAATGGCAGGAGATTATCATTTATTTTAGGCCTTGTCACCTGTTACTATTATATCTATGAGTCTTTTTGCTACATTTGTGAAAAAGAGCATTTTTGTTTATATGTTTTGTTTTGATATTTAACAGATTCCTGTGTAATAGCGCATTTAACTTGATTCTTATTCTTGATTTAAATCTGTTTTATTGTCAACTCTTTTTGAATTGTGCATCCTTGAGGACTTTATGGGCATTGTCTTGCTTTTCCGTTGCAAAGTGGTCACTTTGATGCATTTCATAAGGATAGTAAGCCAGCTAATGTGTTTTTATTTTGTGTTTGTAGAGTAATCCTATAACAGTGTCATTACACAGGAATCAGGGTCTCACTGTACCGTGAAAAAAAAAAAAAGATGAGAAACTGCATATCAGTAATCTTCAGTGTATTTTAAAGATGGACAACATGCCAGAAAATAAAAAAACGGACCTGAAAATGATTGGTGCACTTGAGTCTTTTCACACGCAGTATTTATAGTACAAACACTGAATTCCACATGACGTTTTTTGTCTTCTCTGCTGCTTCTTTTGTCTCTTTCTGCTGCTCACTGCCTCTGAAGCTTAAACATCCAATTTGTAATTGCGGTCTGGTGCCCACTGTTGAACAGTGGTTGATTGCCTCAGCTATAGATAATTATTCCCTCTGAAAGTGACTGAGAGAGAAAAACAAAACAGACATGAATTTTGGCGCATTTTGTGTCTGTACAGTAAACACAAGCAATTGATAGTGAAAAGCATTTGCTTCAGCTGTGTTTTGAAGAGGTCAAATGGAAATGGAAGCAAGAGTCACACAACTGAGTTTTTGGATTAGATATTTTTATATATTTTTTATAAATACATTCCCAGATTTTCCTTTATTTTCTCAGAAATTACACTATAGTGACTTAGTGCGTAGGAACTATAATGTGCAACATAATAATGATAAAACAAACATAAAGCTGACTAACATTTTATTTTATCTCAAGCTAACCACCTCACAACTAAGAATTAGCATCAGCCTGAAATGAAAAGGTTTGTTGTGTGGCCTGTCAGGATGCAGTTGAAGTGAAGTTCTTTCACGTCAGTGGTTTGAACAAGGATGTAAAGAAAAGGGATGCCGTGCCAAAGTGCTACTCTGGATAATCCTCACTTATACTCAACAGTATATTTATTAGCTGTAGGCGCTTGTGGGTAAAAGCCATTAGTACTTTGAAGGAGTACTCAACTATGTGGGTTATTATGATGCTGTTGATAGCAAGAAACCTGACAGGATAAACCCATTTTGTAGCCCTAAATGTGAAGGGCACATTTATAATGTACTTTCTCTTCATATTTCTGATTTTACACTATGTCTCTCTCAGACCGTTATTTTGAAAGGGATTTCACACTGCCTAGTCAATAAAAGGTGCTGCTTTTAACTCTCCAATACCTACTGTACACTTTGAAAACAGTGCTTTTTGACCTGTACTCAACCCCTGCCTGAGAGAAGAGAATAGGTGCTCTGTGTTAACAGGGGGGGTTGACAGCTCTGGAGGTGACGGGTGGTCTTAGAGCATCATTGTGCTTTGCAATTTTGCAGTGTTTGTGACAGTCAGTTGAACACGTAAAGTTCTGTATGACTCCCATAAATCCTCTCCTGCTGTTTCAATGATGCTGACAACAAACACTGTGAAATGTTTTTGAAATAGTGCAATTTTTCTGCCTTTTGTGATCGTCACAAAGTAACTAATGCATGATAAATAAGTGAAACATTGTACAATGAAATTGCTAGAAGTGTTGAAGAGAAGATCACACTGAAATATTCAGGCCAGAGAAAATGAATCCTCTACTATAATTGTATGGAGATGGAACATGAGTGAAGCTTTTTTTTGCCAGGCTGACATGTAGCTCATACACTTTTTAAATACACAAAGGAAACAGGCTGCCACACTGTCAGTCAATATTAACAATATTGGTTATGGGTGGTAGTCTCTCTCAAATGGTGCTTTTTCTTAATATGGAATTGGGAATCTACTTCCTATTGGTATTTCCCTATCATTTTGTTTTCTGTGTCATCTTTTGTCCTTTGAACAGCAACATAAAATGCAAGACATATCATGCATTACTAGTCCGTCCATTCCCCTCCCAACAAAAAAAAAATGTTTTGGAAAAGGTGGAATATGTTATATTCCGACGGTGGCTGTGGGACTCAGTGGGGTTTTATTGATCTGCTCTCAGAGTGAGGAGGGAGTTTTCCAGCAGTTGCAAGAGTGCTTAGCTCTACTTATGAAGAACTTACTGTACAGATATTCAATGCAACACACTCTGGAAAACTTTAAAGTTGTTTATATACATTTTCTGGACACATCATTTATAGCTAGTCAGTGAGAATAATGGTCAGGTTGATGCAGTGGCATTGTCCAGGGAGCCACGGGAATCTGAGGCCCTTTGACCAAACAGGCTGTCGGATTCTCCAAGGTGTGACTGGCTGTTATTTTTCAAAATGACAGTCAGCAAACAGAGGTCACTGCTAAGCACTGGAGAGGCATGTGCTGAAAATATTCAGAGTGACGGCTGTGCTGAACCCGAGTCACTGCTGGTCCACTGATGTCTGGTCTGGTCCAGCCATAACTGTCAAGTTATTACACAAATGCTACACATTGCATTGTTTTAAAAAAAATTGTGTTTGGGCATTTAGCCAAATTAATCAAGATATTTATGAATGGAACATGCCTTTTTCATTTCAGCTTCCTGTCCAGTTGCAGTAGCTACAGTATAGGATAAAAATATTAGGCTACCCCCATTGCATTGTTATGAATACTGTAGCTTCATACAGAAACCACAGTAGTGACAGTAGCCTAACACTTCATCCTTTTGTACCAGTGTTTTTAGGGTTTGGACCTTATAGTTGGTGCTGAACAACAAAACAAATCAGCCAATGTTTCCTTCAATTTCACTGGAATCATCACAGATGCAACCACACTCCTCAAAAACACGTTTGTCAAATCACTGTGAATCCATGTTGGTGTGTGCTCTGTCTTTACAAACACTGACCTCTTCATTTTGCTCTATTGTTGGTGTGTTAGATGGCACTAAACAGATGACACACATAAATAAAATATTACCAGTTTGATCAATGATTTTGGTATAGGCTGCACTGCACATCAGGTTAATAGTTCACAAACACAAAGAAATTACGCCTCCCGAGTCTCTTGATTCACTTATGATGTGGAGGTATGGATTTTTATGCCCATTTGTCTTGCTGCGACTCCAGTCTGACCAAGTGATGGTGATTAATCTGTCGCTCTCAGACATAAATTATGAGGGTGTGTCAGAAGGCAAATCTGCCAAACCATCCAATATGATCCTATTGGATCATCCCCCTAGCTGGAAGAATTGTGGATTTCAGTGCACATTGTAAATTAACCTGTCCAGACCTAAACTTCAGAAGCTATTAATGTTATAATGCACTTCACATTGGGGTAAAACAAATGAACTGTATGATTCTGTCAGACACTGTGATGTTATTGGCGACCATCACCTCATCTTAACTAGGTAGATACTGAACTTCACATTTCTAGGAGGAATAGAGCTCTATGTGTTTTTGCCTAAAGCTTCTTTTTGAAGGTAAGAATCTGCCTATTTGTTTATGTCACTGCAAACAAACTAACGAAAATTAAAGCAGAAGTAAGCGGAATGTTTGTGTTAATATAAGTCTTAAATAGTTCTATCTTCCGACAGCAATCACTTCTATAGAGTGTTTGGTCTGAAACACGGGTCTGTCAGTCACTCTGCTCTGCTGTAAGCCCAGGAGAAAACTTTCCTTGTATCCTACAACCTTTATCCAATGAGGAGAGAAAACGGCATAAAGGGGCGGTCCTCTCTGTGTGTGCAGCCAAGGGATGCGCGTGAATGTGGTGACGTAGGGACGAGGGCGGGGACTGCTAACTCCATCTGCTGACAGGAAGTTAGCCAAAACCACCGGATCGCTTACGTTAACCTGCATGCTTTAAGGTTAAAGGAGCATTATCGCAAATACAGCAGTAATAGCATAAAATAAGCTGAAATATGCAAAAGATAGGTCGGGGGGAGCCTTAACTAAATTTACAAAAAAAATTGCCAACAGTATAGTGTCCGTGGGGCAAATGCAGCATTTGTCTTTGTTATGATCCAAGCCGGCCCGGCGCTTGCTGCGTTCAATTGCACTCGGAACTCGCAAATCAGACCTCCGAACCGGAAAAATGCAACAGTAAATAGTAATGTAGCAGTGTTAGGCTGCTTACAGTCACTGAATCGCTCGGTAGAACACTTTATCTCCACGTCCCTGTGTCTTTCTTCAGCTGTCCTCTCAGCGTTATTAAGGAGGAGGAAGTTGCAGTTGCTGTTGTTGTCGTTGTTGTGGTTGTGCGCGATGTAGAGCTGCCGCTTCCACTAGCGAGTTTTCTTTTTCCCGCGATTGCACGTTCATTCAGCCTGGTGAGGGAGGAGGAGGGGGGGAGGGGGAGGACTAAACGAGGCTGCTCTCTCTCTCTGACAGCTGCCCACTTTATATCTGATAAGCTCCGCCTGGCTCCATCTAGTGGCCGAATTAAGAATTTGGATTTGCGATAATGCTCCTTTAACATTGATAAATTCTTATTGTAGTAGGCTACTTGTAGTGAATGAATTAGCTATTATAATTATTATAATAATAATTATTAATAACAGTAGGTTCAGATAGGACGAAACTGGCTGTGGCAAAAAAAAAAAAAAAAAACAGCTGTGACGTAGCCACGTTATAGGCCACCTGAGGCTCACCTTCACCTGTTGCTAGCATGAAGAAAAACAAACCCTCAACCGGCTCAAGTGGAGTTTTTGTTTTTTACCAGGACGTCACGTAAAAAACGTATGTGCGATACGGCGGGCTTTTTTTTATTAGCCTACTATCTTGTGTATGTTTGCCGTTTGTTTGAAGTGTTGCCAACATTTCACATGTAGCATGTTAGCACGTGAAGCTTTCATGAAGCCCTGTTTTCGTCGCTCGCGGACAACTTGGTGAAGGAATAAACTGGCTGCAAGTTTTATCTCCTTAGGCTACCAAAAACTTTCCTTTAAAGCCAGGAGGCAGGAGCAACAGTTGAGTCTGGGTCTGGGTCTGGGTCTGGGACTGGGACTGTGGACGTCTGGACTCTGGACTGTCCTGCTGAGATGTGGAGGGTCGTTGTGTTGCTTCTCTTCAGCAAGGTAAGACGTTGTTGATTTTATTGTCAGTCTGCTCTTCAAGTTGTGTTGGCTGCTAAATGATTCTTTTATGTTGGCACCTAGATGAACATGATGGTATGTGCAGTATTTGGTTGGTATTCTCCTTTGGTTGTCAGGCAGTGTCTTGTGTTATGTAGTTTTGTATGTGCTGTGGTTGTTGGTCTGTGTGTCGGCCTGCTGGCTTCATGGTGAAGCCCAACACTGCTGTTGTCTCATCAGGTTGTCATCAGTTTGCCTACTCACTGTTACTGCTGAGCAACTTAAATCAGTGTCCTTCTATGACAAGTTGCTGTTTCTGTCTGATATCATAATTACATCAATAATGCTGAGCTGTGTTCTGTGGATTATGTCCCTGCTGCACTCATTTGCACTCAATGCCATTCCTACGCTTGTACTGATGGTCATCTGCTGCTTATCACTGCTACATAACACTTCAGAAGAGACTGCTCCAAACAGTGTGTAGCCTATGTGTCTGTTTTGTTGGCTGAATATGTTGGAGTTAAGAGTAATCGCTTGCTTCATATCTGACATTTTAAGCTTTAACAGCACAGCTGGATGGCTGGATTTGGATTTCATTTCAGTTAACTAAACAGAAGCCTATATCTTGCTTGTTGTCTGATTTGCTTAGGCAGGAGATGAGCCACGTGGCTGGTGTCTGGCTCAGACTCTAATTTGGCTTTGAGAAGGATACTTTTTATTACCACCCCCTAATTCTGCACTGCTGATAGTTGTGTGTGTGCTTGCAGAAGAGGACAAGATCAGAGCATAGTTGCAAAATAACACTGCAGGTGGTATTTTGTTTTCAGATAAATGATCAGCCCCATGGGATTTGACTATCTGAACTTGCTGATATCAACTAGCCTGAAACAAAGGTTTCTCAACTAGAGCAGTTCATGATATATTTCTGTTTCTCTGACTATTAGCTCACGCTCACTTTAACCACCTCAAGGTCTCAGAGGAACAGCAACTGATTTTAATAATACGACTTTGCTACTTAACACAGAACATTACCAACATAACCATTTTCAGAAGGAACAAATAAAAGGTCAAATATAGTTGCACAATTAGAAAGCCATTTACCGTTTTTCTTTTTTTTCTTTTGACTAAATGGATGTTGATGAGGAGACGGAGAAGAAAACCATTGCAGGATACATGTGGATAGGAGGTCAGTTACACCGGCCAGAAGGAGACCCTGCAGAGTTTGAAAATGAAGGGACTTGAGCAATTTAAAAGGAAGCAGGAACAAATTCTCATGGGGAGAGTCATTACTTTGATTGAGAACAGCTGGTGTGGTACTCTCAGTCTCACCCCAGGCTGCCCTTAGTGGAGATGGTGCTCTCCGTGGTGCTGATCCACCGGCTAAGTGGCACCACAGTCCACTGTTTCTTAGCCAGACTGAGACCCAGGTTCCTCAAAGGGGGCTTTGATTCTGAAAAGTTTAGAGGCCACTTCTTCATCACAGGCCAAGAACAAGTATCTGCAAGTCTTAGCATAGACCTGTTTGTTTTTGATCTCGACAGAGGCTCACTTGCAGACATGTACAACCACTGGAATAACCATAGGTATATGTAGTGCCAAGCAACTGCTACTGCAAAATTAAGAGCAATCTTTTATAGGGCCATTAACAATTACAGTGGGTGATTTGTTCAGTTAGAAAATTGTAATAGATGTTTCTTAGCATCTTCAATTGAACCTTAGGTAAGTTAGTTAATGAAGAAAATAATAGGAAATTAGTGGGCCTGCTTAAAGTTCCCATTAGCAAACAGTTAATAATAAGAACAATTACAATCTTGCTATTTACTCAGCTCATTTGTTGCAAATGGCAGCAATAAAAGTCCTACCTTATGATGTAGCCATAACCTCAAATGATAAGTCATTAGTTTGCTGTTCCACGAAGTCTGAATACATCAAACTTAAATAATGCCAGGGACGGCTTGATTTCATCACCTGGAATACTTCTGCAAATCTGGTTCATACTTGCTTACTGTGTAGAAGTCCTCAAATGATTGAGTGTATGGGCTAAGAAAATGCAGTACAGACTGAGACTAATGAGTTATTTAAACAAAGTAGGAAACCTGCTGACAAATAAAGGTCATCCTCTTCAGCTCTGTCATATTTACTTTAGGCTGTTTTCTTCATCCATCCAGGAATTTAAAAAGTCTTCCATCTTTTCAGTTGCATAGAGCTTATGGTTTTGGCTCCGGGGTGCAATCAAGGACCTGCATTATTATCTCTTATCTTTGCCCCTGCACTGCTCTGGAGAAGATGTGACGGGAAGCATCTCAAAGTAACTGATGCCATGGAGTGTTTACTGTGAAAACTCAGGCACACCCACTGCCTGACATTTGAGCACAACAAAAAAAAGAGAAAGTAATAAAATGGAATTGCTGCTTCTCTCCTGGTTAATGGAAAAGGTGAAATCGACATTGTAGTTTCAAAGTGGTGAAACAATGTTGCAGGAGAGGTCAAAGTTGCAGTAATTAGATGTGATCCTACCAGGCAGTGCTGCTGTGATTGCACCGTTTTTATCAGTATTCTCTTTTATCTATGCCAAGGGTGAACATTTGGATTGAGTAGAGCTGCTGTGGTTTTATAGTTGTGGGAGGGGGAGTCTCTAAACACTATCTCCTCGGCCTTGGGGCTTTATGGCAGGGGAACGGTAAACTTGGCGAGCAATAATATTTATCATAGGTTTAATGACAACTATTCTTGTTTCCAGGCTTCAGTCAACTATGTGTTTGGCATTTTGAGCAGTTTAATGTAATGTCATTCACACCCTCCAATCAGATGCCAGGTACAAGACTTTTGACATTGACTAAGACAAACAAGCACAAGGACACTGGACAAACAAGAAACAAATGGCTCATTAAACATTATTTTTGTGATAGCTAATACAGTATTCAATTAATGATCACATGGACTTTTATTTCCGAGAAGTGTCAAATGTAAAGTTGTGACCATATCCCTTTTTTAAATTTTTTATAAAAGAGTAAGGCTGGTGATACACAGTCAGCGTATGTGTTACTTACATATGTCTGTCTCTCTGTACTTTGACTTCCCCATTGCTTTTGGAGATTCTATTCTTTAAATATGTCATTGACACCCAATAATAATAATGATAATGATAATATGTTATATTGTCCGCACATGCAGTAGGAAATGAAATTTGTTGACAAGACAATAGAAGAATAGCTCATGATCCATAGATATGGATTCATAACATCCATTCTTTAAGTAGCTCAGCTCTTGTCTTTCAGTCTTTACTACACTGAGAATAAAGACCATTTCCCAAAATGTCAAACAATTCCTTTGAAATGACCACTTTCCATGTTTTATATTGCTACAAGTTCTGATAATCTGTTAGACCCAACATGTGTTAGAGTACCTCCATTCATTCACTATATTATCCTCTTATATCAGTGAGACTGGGCACTTGTCATTTCCATTTAATGCATAACACGAGGAGGATATTTTGGCCCTTTTGGTTCTGTGACACGTCTAATAAATCTTAGGCTCTGTGTCTAGGTCAAGTATTCCATCACTGTGCCAAAACAGTCTGTCCTCTGTAGGCTGCGTCCTTGTCTGCCTGTGTCACTCCGCACCGGGACTGATGTGATCTGACTGACAATGGCCGTCTGTCTGGCAGGTGCTATCTTCTAATCCTGCTTTACAGGAATCTTTCCCAGTTGCTAAAACAGCAGATAAACTAGCATTGTGAAGAAGGAATGATATGAGCCAAAAACAGAATATATCATTTGCTACTGATTGAAACCAGCATGAGTCAATGTTCACTATTTTTATTTCAGCTCTTTGGCAAACACTGAACAGATAAGCCAAAATTTAAAGTTTTCTTCATGGCTACTTGTACACGAACGTGTCCACCTACAGATGTCTTAAGTTAATGCTGGTAATATCAATAAGTCAAATGAGATGAACAGTGTAGTACTGTATGTACTGTAGTATTTCTTTGTTTTACCAAAACTTCCTTTGACCCTTTTCAAAAATCGACAAAACAATGTTAGACAATCTATAAAAAGTTCATTATAACCAGCTTTAGTCAAGATGCCAACAGGATCATACATGGGACTGATATTAACAGACAATTTTGACATTTTTTTTAATAGAAATGATGAGGATGTTTAAAAACAAGTCTTTGTAGTTCATTGTCATTATGTTGTACATTCTTTGAATGGCTTCAATAATTAGCTGTCATTAAATATATAATAACTATGTAAGTGTTTTCATCTTTTCACCATTTGCATCAGCAATAATTGCTAGCAATTAATGTTCACTGGCTTTTGTCTTTTGGCATTTGCTCTCCATGTGGGTATATACACATTCCTTATTCACCATCCTGTCCTCCAGCTCTATGCCATGGCCACAAGTGAAACAATTTAACAAAATCATGGCAGTACGAAGAATGTTGATCAAACTAAGAAAACATTTGTCTTTTTATCCATGAAAGACACTTCTGTAAATTCTTTATGTTCTCATTGCTGTTGCAGATAGTTTGATATTCCTCCAAGAAAAATACTGTTTAAGATAACAATATGCACTTTGCCATCAAAATATAATTACACAATGAAGTCATATCTGCAGCCACATGAGGCAAGAACCATACCCCAGCACATTTTCTAAATCATAGCTACACTAGATGAAGCTGAGGCCTCAATCACCAAAAACATACACTCTCAAAAACATTACAACAATATGTTACAAGCTAACAGCAGCAAACTGTAACAGAGTGCACATTTCATGTATCATATGTACAAAATGTTCTTTTGAGAGGTGAACCACTATACACCATAACAACCAAATCAATCAACAAAACTGATCTATACCTAGTACTGAACATGGAGCAGAGAAAATGTCCAGGTTGATATGTCTTGTGTCCTTTGAGGAAACTCCAACAAATTGTGATGGGCTTGAATGTGGTTTAGTTGTCCATAGTAACATGTAACAGATCAACACCTAGTTTTCCTTTTTGTTCAACTAAAGCAAGTTTATTAACAGAATGACTCAAAGCACAGTTATGCAGAGACTGATCCATTTTATCGTCAAAACACTGTTCAGCACGTTGGCAGTCCATTCGGTGAGATGTGCAGCGATTGCACACATTCCAGACAGGTGGATTTATTCACATGCTTATCAGATCACAGGGTTTAACTCCCCAAAAAAATTGTGTCTCTATGTGTGGATCTGATTTTTGAAGTCACCAAATTGCCCCCACAAGGCATGGGAGGCAAATGAGCTGATATCTCAGCGCCAGCTTCACGTCTGTTTTTAACACAGCAACAGTAAACATGGATTCCTCAGATATAATCCACTGTTGTTTATGATCTCAGAGCTTCTACCACACTGCGCTGCTCTCTTCCACTTTAAGAAAAATGTAGGTGTCACACTCTGGCAAATGTCTAAATTAAAGTACATGACTTGAATCACTTCCGGGGATAAGAGCGTCGATCCATGGGCCTTGCATCCTACAAAAGCTAGAAGCCTTGTAGTGGTGAGACTGTGGGTGTGAAACCAATGACTAGTGCAAGAAGAAGACTTGAGGGGAGTAAGCAGGTGCGTTCAGCTGGTGAGCTTCGAGCAATCGCATTGGAATCACTGGACTCGTCCAGTTGATGGTTCTGGGGGAAAAGACCACAGAGTGTTATATTGAGTGGAAAGAAATGCTTTGAAATGGATCATTTATTTTTTTCTGTGGGTTTAGCCATTAATCTGAGATTGGGACAAGTGATGTATATATTGGCTGGCTTTACTTCTTTGCCTGTATTTAAATCCATTTCTCATCTATTTTCATTTTCATTCTTGTCAGTTTCCTTTTGTGACTATTTTTTAAAACTGGATATTAAATTGGATTGGTAAAGGTAAAATATTATTATATTGAATTACACCAGTTTAATGATGTTCTCTGTATTGACATACAGACTTATTGCACATATTTTTCTTTTTTTGATTCTGAAATGTCAGTACAAATACTATTGTTTGAGCTTCAGTAGAAACCTTGTAAGGAATGTATAGAATACCTGGTACTTACCACACATGCAGTTGTATCCACAGTTTGGTTTGACACCAGCTTTTGGGCCTGGAAGGAAGAAAAAGAGAAAGATGACAATGAAACATTAACTGTTATTGTTTTTCAATTTGGTTTCCCTGTATTTCAAGATCTCACACTGGCTCATGGTCGTGTCAGGATTCTATGAAATATACAAATCTGACCACCACTTCTTTGACCCTATCAGTCATTAGCTAATCCCAGTGTGATGGGATGAAGAAATTGTCTTGACCTGGAAGTTCAACTGTTGTTAAAATAAGGATGGAGTCTTTTAAGTATGATGAGGTCAAGCGTAATCATTATTGCATTACTGTAACTCCCAACTCACGATTGTGAGGCCAAAACAATCCCACTACAGTAATTGAATTTTTGAATAGGCTTCCAGTTCCCACCTATTCCCTCAGTGTAGACCTACAGAAAGCCTTTTGTAGAATCATCCCCAATGAACTGGTGGAAGGTTCAAGTGCATCTGTTTGTCTTTGTGAGATCTTCTGTTTGTGCAGGCAGAGAACTTTTCTCAGACCACTCCAAACCTCTTGAGCCACACAAAAAAATCCCCACATACATTTTCACACACACAGCCACACAAACAAATACACACTCACAGATACAGAGATGGCATACAGAAAATGATAAAGTGACTCTACAGTGGTTTGGGAACATAATAAACACTCCATGCATTGGTTCTTAAGTAGAAAGAATTGTATGAGGCAGGTTTCTGAGAAGAATGATTAATTGCTCTATAGGAGGTCTTTCCTCCTGGAGGATGTTTTCACAGGTGATAAATCATATTATCGCTATTAAAAGCCAATATGATAGATCGTCTTGCTTAAAGTAACGTGATATGATCTCATTTGAAAATATAGCCCTATAGTATTTATCAGTGGGGAATAGCACAGGTTTGAAGTGTGTGTTGGTGAGGCCAAAAAACACCAAAGCAGCTGCAGGATCTAAAAGCACATTTAAAAAAACATGCAATTTATGATGTGAATTTCCAAATCAGCAAAATGAACAGATGCCCTACAACTGCATTTGATTTTTCAAAACTCATCTCCATTTGCGTATCATCTGTCACTACTTTTTTAAAGTCAGATGGTAGAATATTTTACAGGTGGACAAATGTTGAATTAAATGAGCTGGTTTGCAGAAATGACCTCACCTTCAGTGAGTTTTTATCAACAATGGTGTATAATATATAGTCTACAATGAACTTTTGACATCTTCTAGTTTTCAAATGCTTCAGTTAGAGCAGCTGAGTTTGCAGGTACTTTAAGTAAGTTACTTTTTTAAAGTAGTGAATTATGTTGAGTATAAATGCAGGAGGTGGATATTAAAGTTGGTGTATCATACTAGTCAGGATTTCTACATTTATTATTTAAAGGGACAACAAGGAGTTTTGGAAAAGCAAAGTGTTTTCACACTACATTTATGAGCCTCCGCGCACCGTGAAATTCTTTGACCGGCGCAAGACAGACTCATGTTTTCATTCATCAAGAATTAAAGTCAGAGGTTGGAAGACGATCACATACCGTCGTAGTTCCCACCATAAACGGAGATTCGGCGGCGTTATTCTCATGACTCGCCACGAAACCGAAAGTAAAGAAACGCTGGTCGACTCGCCCAGCATTTCCGCCACCACTAATAATAACAAAATAACGATAGAGACAAAACGATATATTTATCGAAAATGGGCCCATTAACAAGTGGTAACGTAGATTCATCCACATTAATATGAGACTTTTTTATTGTCACGGAATTTTTCGTTCTGCGGATGGAGAAACTCCTCGTTGTCCCTTTAACAATCAGCAGCAATATTAGTTGGAGGGTAAACCTTAACCTCAGTCTTTCCTCAGAAATGCGGTTTTGCCACATCAGGATGGACTTTGGTCCTCATACAATCTACTGATCCCGACAAGATCTGTGATTTTTATCGGAAAAGGTTGCAAAGTGCTAACAAAAACACTTTCAGGCACACTCGCACAGACAGACACACACACACACCAACCCTGTGGGCCATCTCTGATGTTACTGTGACAACCAATTAGCTTTGACATGACAGCTTTGGAGACTCTGACTCCACACTGACGTCTCATCTTTCTGCCCAGGAGGGGGGATTGTGCGCATGCCATCATAAAACCATCTCTGCTTCATCAAGGTGACAGAGCCAGACGTCTGAATCTCTGGATCTCTACCTGATGTTTACATCTCAGTCTGGACTCAGACTCCTTGTTTGCTGAGGTTTGAGGGGAATTAGGGCCACAAAGCAGCATTGTGCATAATGATTTCATATTTGTTATTTTATTTTACCTTTAAATGGCTTCAGTAAAATTGCCTCAAATGTACTCAGGTAAATATCCATTATGAAAATTTGGATTCAGAGTAGTTTTTTTCCAAGACACATTTAGTGGCTGACATTTTAACTTTATCAAAAATTATGCAGTAATTTCATATCCACTTCCCTTTCTACTATTTTGGAATATAACCTATTTTGACAAGTCAAGAGAAAATGCAGCTTGTAGCCACAGAAAGCCAACTTTTAAAACACTTTACATTTCTAACTTCACCTGTAAGGTCCCACAGACGTGATAGAGTGAATCTCCATCAAGATCCAGTTTGGTCATGTGTGTCAGAGCATCCAGAGCATTACTGGTTCTCTCTTTGCCCCTCCGGGTGATGCTGGGCTCAGCTGCAGTCGGCTGAATTGGGGGTTGAGGTTGCCAAACTCCAACATCAGTACCATTGCCAAATGCCTGGATGGCATTACCTATATGAAGAAAAAGTCTAGTTCAATGGAATGTAACAGGAGGAATGACGTGGAAAACATACTGTACAGATGTATTGGACAATATAGATCCAATATCATGACACAGTGTAATTGTAAAATGTTATAAATTCATGTAAGAAGCATTATTCACCTCTAATGTCCCCTAAGTCCTGTTTAAAAAAAATGTAGTCTGCATTGGTTAGTATGGTTCTTCCCTCCTTGTATTGCTTTTAGTTGGACATTTTGTTAATGTCCAACTAAAAGCTTCTCATAATTGATACTTGAGATAATTGGGTAGGAAAAAAATGACATGACCTTTCTCAAGCGCCTTTAAAAAAAAAAAAGCCGTCTGCCTTTTAATAGCTACGAGAAAACTGTTTTAAACGAGCTTCTTAAATGCCTGAAACAAGGAAACTTTAAGAATAACTTAGATCATTTAATTTTCCTCCTTCTGAAAATATCTTTAATTGAAGAAAACATTCCTTTAGTTACATACAACATGGGGCAGTGTTTAGCTCAGTTGGTAGAGCACCTGCCCCATGTGTTGAGGCTAAAGTCCCCGGACCCGGTTCGAATCCCGTGTCAAGCAGCTCTATCCTGCGTGTCACCCCCCCCCCTGTCTCTCTCTGAATTATCCTGTCCATTAAAGGCAAAAAAGCCCCCAAAGATATATATATATTAATAAAAAAAATACGTGGGAAAAAACTATTCTTTGTTCTGACAAATGTACACCAAAAAGCCCTAAGTACAGTCAAAGCAATTGAGGAGGTCTAGACTTTGAGTGAGTACTTTAGACTATTGAAATGCCAGTGAATGCCACTCGTACTCATGAGACTGTTGCTTATCCAACATTTGATAGGAGAACATGTCAAAACCTGATGCTATTCTTTATTCTTTTATCTTCCAATTTCTAGTCTAGACAGAACAACTGGTCAATCTGACCTCAGGTGGTGAAGAACAGTAGAAATTCATTTCTGCAGAATGCCTGAATATGGGAACTCACGTAGGCATCGATTGTTGGTGAAAAACTCTGCAAATTTCTCACAGTCTGGCTTGCTGTTGCCACTGCTGCTGCAGTCGCACCACGGTGACAGGCTAATACCCAGAGATCGCACATAATTGGGAGTCATCACCGTACCTGCAGCATAAAAGAGAAGAAAACCACTGAGGCTTTATAAATGTAATCCCATTATCATAGTTAAAGCCCTCCAACAGCACGCTCTTAATTTAGTCGCTCTGCACACTGAAATTTGAATGTTCAGGTCAGCCAATCAGGGTAAGCTTATTCACTATTGTAGGAAGCCATTACCCCCTTTTACAAAGCCTATAGACCTTGCAGGCTATTGCAGGCCGGCTCAATGAAGAGCTGTGCTACTATCACACTATTTCACAAATGCTCTAATGTTTAATAAGGCTTCACTGACGCTTATTGACTCTACCCTCTCCCTTGACAGTGACACAACAACCTACTGATTATAATCCTCGCTGACTTGTACAGCTTCCCTCTAATTATGTGGCATTGCCAGTGGTCATGTCTGTTCCACTATATACACATTATTCAAAGAAGTGCTCATGTCAACAAAGGTGGCACACCACAGCCCCACAGTGTGTTCAAAGTGTTGTGAGGGCTGCTGCTGCTTACCACCCACTGGGAGGCAGCGTGGTGGAGAAGCTGGGGGCACAGAGTCCAGTAAGGCTCGGCTATTGTGTCATCCTGATGTAACTAAACAAAGCTGTTGCCTTTCTGAAGGGAGCATGGGGTTAAGTAGGCCCATACTTATTAGCCATGCAAGTACATGCAGTTTATTGTGTGCAGAGTCGGAGATGAGTGGTTAACCCAGGGAGGACCCATTAGGGTGTAACCTGTGTGAAGTAGAATATGAATGGTGTCGATTAAAATGTCTGCCTGTTGAGTTTGAAATTGGTCAGCGTTGCCCCGCGCTTAAATCCCATTACGAGAGCTCAGTGGGACATCATCTTTCCTTTCTACATAATGAAACCTGCTGATGGAGGAAAGGCTGATCAAAAGGAAATGAGCACCGCGCTGTGATCTCTGAACTGTGATGGCATGTACAGATTAGCACTTTATTGACTGTGAGCTTGGTTGCCTGTCTGCCAAGTTGATCAGATGCCCTAACCTCTGACATGCATGACTGAAGAGCTACATGGCTGTATAGTGGCCATACGTATAACTCATCACTCTACTTGTTGTCTCAGGCCATTAGCTTCGCTGTGCAGCTGCTCCAACCCTTTGAATGGGTGTCTCTTTGCTTTTGGTATCGGAAAAAAACAAAATTTAAAACTTTATCACGTCTAATCAAGCTGACAAAAGCTTCATGCACCTTCTCTATAAATGGAAAAGATTACAAACCAATACAATCAAGGTTTGATAGCTTAAAGACTGGCTGACAAATAATGCTATTGATTTGAATAAATTCCATTTTTATGCTGCAAGCTCATGTGAATAGATTTCATTGATTTGTTCAGCAAAAAACACAGCGACAGAGCAAATCAAAAGAAGCGCTATTAGAATTGCAGTAATGGTTATGAGTCTAGTCACATCACAAATCGGGCAAATTTTAAAGCTATTAATATATTTTGAGAGAACAACTTACCAATAAGACCTGAATAAGACAGAAGGCAATCAGCGTAGTTCTCTCTGAGACAGCCGGATATGGATCGAGCTTCTGGCTGACAGTTGCTGATGAAGTCGGCCAACCTTGACCTACAAACAAAGGAGAAATTAGAAGTTAGTGCTGCTGATTTTTCTAATGCCTTTATTGGATATAAAGCCGATTGGGACCAAAGTGCTTTGTCATGTTTAAACAACGGTTAGGTGATTGAGAACCAAGGACTATAGTAACTATTCCCTTTTCTTTACTCCTCTCAGCTTCATTTCCATTACCTGCATGATAGTAAAATGAATAGTCCTGTTAGCATCACTCCTTCACTGACTTGTTCTTTTCTCTACCTACAGCATACTAAGCTATTAGACTATGACACTACCACTGCAGGTGATGGCTCTGTGTATCTTACCTGCAGATGTAGTTGGTCTTGCATGCGCTCTGAAGGGACAGGCAGTTTGGTTTGTCCTTATCCTCGTAGGAGCAAATGGGTACAATAGTCTGTCGCCTGCGTTCTGCACATGCTGTCTGATCCCCCGTTGGACAGGAGCAGAACAGCATCCCATAGCTGTATTTAGCTGGAACCTTCATTTTGTGGAACAAAAGAAAGGACACATGTTGACCCAGGTGGTGTGTGATAGCCATGAGGGAAAGAAAAAACCTCCACTTTCTCCCAGGTATCCAGTGATATGCAGAGTGGCTGAATAACTTATCTTTACCCAGTTTATAATATATACTGCAGACAAAATGTGACGATAGAGGGCACGTATCAAATTGAGCTGCCGCCCCAGTGTGACTAGCCTTTTGTGATGTATTATAATACACTGAGTTAAGTGCTATGCTTTGGGTTAATGAGAGCACTAGATAGAAATTGGATAGAAAAAACAGCTTAATGTTAAAACTCCACTGAAAATAATATTTTTCCTTTTTGACATTTGACACCTGGTAGGGTGTTAGGTGGAGTGCCAAAACAACAAAATCAAATACAAGAAAAATGCAAATATCTCTGAGAACAAACATGTTTAATTACCTTGTCAAAGAACTGTCTCAGAGCTTTGTGGCATTTGCGCTTGTTGCACACCTCGGAGGCAGATACCCTGCTAGTGCAGGGGTTGATGTAAGATGAGCGGTATTTCTTGCAGGTGTCATTCAGGTTGCAGGCTTTGGCAGCATTCAGACAGTTATTCTCCTTTGTTGATGGAGGCTCAACTAAGAGAGAGGGGAGAAACACAATTTCATACTTTGTAATAAAAGGATTATTGCTTTCTTGTGCAGGTTATATTGTTGTTGCAGCATCATAATTCAGTAATGTTTGAGCTGGTTTTTATTTTTAAGAAGTTAAAGGATGGCAACATGGAGAAGTGTTGTAGCATTGCGCTTCCTAATTCTCATTGTCTCACACACAGTTCTATTACCTCTGAATGTTATTTTGATTAATATAATTATTTGTAAAATATTTGACTCCATCACACCTGAGAAATCTCACAACTTCACTTTACACAAAGTAAAATTGGGGGGAAAAAAGAAGCTATTGTGCCAATATGGACATGGACTTTCTAAATGATGAGTCATGGTCAGGAGAAAACTTAACTCCTAATTGTCCCCTGGGTATCTGTGGTTTTCATTGTATTTAAAACTAATTTCTCACTGCATTATACATGAATTCCATCATTTACTGCATCTGAAACACCAAAAAATCAACCGAATGAGAGATCTGAGCTCTGCTGAATACAGTCATGCTTTACAAACACAATGCAAAAATCTTTCACAGTGGATTCATCATAAAGTAGGGTATTGCACCAATCTGTCGCCCTTGTTGCTCCATTTGTTGCAATAGCTTGGTTACACATTTGAACTCTAAATTCTCTGGCTGAACGTTGTACTTGAGGTTCTTATCAGATTCCTCTCAGACCTCATTAGGTCTGGCCTCTCTGATCAAACCCTTGAAGGTGACTCATCTCTTTGATTCAGACAAAAGCTCAAACTAATATTCAGAGAATTCCCCCAAAATATTCATGTCCTATCAGGATGTCCTGGTGTGTGTTTGCACCTGCTCAGACAGTGAATTTTCCTTTGCATGAACCAAGCCAACCCAGTATGCCTTTCCTCCCATCACAGAAAAATCACTCTGTGGCCAACATAATGACTCTCACATCTCATTTTTCTCATTTGTTGTAGTTAAAGTCCTTCCTGCTCCACTGACTCCTGCACAGAAACACAAACTGAGTCCTCAGTCTCGGCATGGAAGAATGAATTCTGTAATTCTGTCTTTTGAGGTGGAATTGAAGTTCAGTGCACTCTTTCATGCACCACAGAATGAGCCATGATTAAATCTGAATACATTCTTGAACCTTAGGTTAATCACATATTACAAAACCCATTACTTACATCTGACAAGTGCCCAGAGATGTGGGCTGTGATCCTGTAGTGGCCATTTGTGGCTCTTGGACCATACAGTAGGTGTGACAGTTTTCACATTCAAAATATTTACCCTAAAAGCAAACTTAGAAAAATGAAAATATTACTTTCAGGAGTTGGGTTAAAACATGGCAGTGTGTGTGTATGTGTGTCTGCGTGTAGCTAAGTGAGTTAGGAGGGTATAGGTCACAGTATGACTTCATAAAGACGTAACACCCCACGGCGGTGAAAAACCTTTTCTATCAAGAGCACTTCTGCATTTAATAAGCTCATTCTGGGGTCATATATTGTCGCTTTCAGGAACAATTTCAGGACAAACCATTTTTCCAAGACTACATTCAAATTAAAAGGAGAATCATGACATTAGGTTCAACAATTACTTCACTGGTGTCTCCCCTAGAGTACCTCATCATGTCATAAAACAGCGTTGTTATTCAGAAACGTGATTCTGTTTCTCAATTAGTTTTTCCAGCCACAGTTTTATGAAGCTATTTTAACACCTCCGTAGTGAGGATCATTGGTAATAGTTGTTTGTGCTTTGTTCTGTGCTGCTTCATTTTTGTGTGCTGCACAACAATGGTAATCATCTGAAAACAATCTTTGCTTGTTTCTGTAATCCTCTTAATGTCTGATTCTCTCTAAAATACTGTGAAATGTCTTATTCCATTCGATTTGCAGACAAAGCCCACGAGGTACAGAAATGTGATTTGTGAATCATAACATCATATTTTGTTAAAAGGACATCTTAAGAAAAACAAATCTCACTTAGCCTTCTTAACTTTCACCCCCTGAGCAAGGCCACCATGTTGACATTGTTGTAGAACCAAGGTAGAAAAGGCTGGAATCCGACCCTGTGACCTCTAACAGGCTGATACAAAAGACCTGTAGAAGGAGCGGCTGCCAGGTGGGTTCAATAGGGATCTCATAGGAGGTCAGTTGTGTGTCCTGGGGGGCTGCTGCACTCACAGTGGAGCCACAAGTTTTGTGCAAAGTCTAATTTATGGGTTAGTTCTGGTAAAAGACTAGTCATGACGTCTATCTGTGTTGGAGATGTGGCTGAAGTATTGTCTGCTAAGCTTTGCATAAATTAAAACAACATGTCGTATCCATCACAATTTCCCAAAAATGAAGTATACACTGAAGACACACATTTAAGAAGCAGGAATCAGTGAACCAGTTGGTGGTTTTCTTAGAAATTATTATTGATGATTGAGCATCAGTTTTGTTGCAGATTACATGAATAATTAATCAGAATAGTGACTATTTAATTTTCTTGTCAACCAGCCAATTTATTCATTCAATTGTTCTGGTCTCTGATGTCACCATAGAAGGCAATACTGACCATGTGGGCCGGGCTGTGTTAGGTTGTGGCAATATGGATGCACTAGTATCCAGGAGAAGAACCTCATGCTTCAGATTCTGCAGTCCAAGACCTAGACAAATTAATCATCTCTTTCTACAAGACACATGGATTAAATAAAAGCTCTAAAAATTTCCTGGACTGGTGCCAGCAGTCAACACAGGGGCAGTGAGGTCAGAATCAGCGGTGCTGGTTGCAAAGAACGCATGGTTAGTGTAGCAGTTCTGGATAACTGTTCTGCCGGAAATGGCTCAACCTGCTCTTTTTGTTTTTCTGTGAATGTATTTCAACTGTAGGGGCATGAACATGTAGTTATGTAATTGACCTTTTGGTCTGTATATGACATGAAAATGCCTAAGACATGCAGATTGTATGGCTTCAAAGTATCAGAGTGACCTCAAACAGTGGGCTGTATAGAATTTGAGATACACATTGAAGTGCATCCAAACGTGTGTATAATGAATATTCAGCATCATGTTTCATCAGTTTTTCTTGCTAACATCTCTCTAGCCCAAAAAACTCCAAGCCATAAGATAATTACATTACAGAGTCTCTTTGCTGTCTACATAATGATCCCAAATCAACGTTCTTCACAATGCATCACTGCTTTATTTACAGCAATCCTTCTAAACATATCCCTCCACTTAGTGGCCTCTTTGTCATCTCCTGTAATGGAAAGAAAACAGCAGTGGTCAGGGCGCTCTCCTTCATGGCACCCTGCCGCCTATCAGCCTTTCTTCCAGCAGCAATAAATCCACGCCAGTGTCTTGGTATTTATGGCCAGACCCAAGAACCATTTATTAAGTGCACCCATGTAATTAGCAAAATCTCACTTAGCTCCCACTGTGCCAGCCATCCCATTCCTCCATTTTAATCCTCTAGAAAGACATTCATCCTGCATTGATTTAAAAAGTAGCAGAGCATTGCTGGTGGTTGCCAGCATTATTCTGGTATAAACTCACGAGGATGCTAATGTGGAACCTGAGACTTTGTGGACCATAAAACCTCAGTTCATGGTGCCAAATATTCTGCTTAGAATGGAAATCCCTACAGATGAGGTAATGATGATGGAGATTACAAGATGTTGAGAAAGTTACTTAAAAATTCTAATGAAATATTCATCCTCATGGTGACAAACAAACAACACCCCGTGGAAGCCAAACTATCCTACAAAGTTTTGTGGGCACATCTTGCTACGTGACATCTCCAGCTCTGACTCACTGGTTGTGGAGATGAGGTAAAGTAAGATGAGTGGACATATGGTGCTACTGTGAGTGCAGGATATGGGAGAGAGAGCAGGAGAAGAGGGTGCAAATCTCTGTGGTTGCACCTGTCAGTGCAGTGCGGGAGTCAGAGATGTGGATGCCCAGGGGCACTTGTGCTTTCTGTTTTTCAAAAAGTCAGCTATCCACTCAGATCAAAGGAGATTCCACTTGACCAATCAATCAGAAATATAGGTTTCTCATAAGATGCAAATTTGCTGTCTCATGATAAGCACTTCAATGTAGTCACTGTTGAAGACTTTCTTATTTGTTGTTCCTTCTAGCTTCCTACTTTCAAACATTAGCAAGTAAAACCATGATCTATATACAGTATCTATGCACCTGTGTATCAGTTGTTGAGTTGAGGTGTAGGGAAAAGCCTGAGGCACTCAGATATGTTTGAATTTTGAAGATGTGTACGTCACTGCCACAGTATGGGAATGTGTGCTGCTGATTTGTATGTAGATGTGGGTCTCCAGCAGTGATGCGCACGAGTCACATCACATTTTGAGTGACTACAAGTCAATGCGTACATATGTTTGTTTGCATATTTGAGTGCAGGATGTGGTTAACTTGCATCAAATAATTTAATTCCCGACCAAAAACATGATCCTGTGTCACCTGCAGCCTACAGCGTTTTATTTCTTATCTCAAAGCCACGATTAGCCATTGCCTGCATCACTCATGGTCGCATATCCACTTGGCTCCCTGCACACAACGTGCCATGGCTAAGCCATCAGGTACACTCATCTTGGCGAAGAATTTCTACTCCCCAAGCTGCTTTACTGAGCCTTCGTCTTAGAGTAACATTTGTGTCAGAGTGGCAGAAAATGCTGGGAGTGGTTTAGACAGTATGTGGATTGACTGTGACTGTGTGTGTTTGGCCTTGTTAAACTATATTCTTGAGGTCTGAAAACTGTGAGCCCACTGTGCTTGTGGAGTCTAAAAGCTTTACGTGGACCAAAATGATGCACCCCTGAAGTTTGAATGGCTATTTGTGGGTTAAAGTTTGGTTTAAGCCAGGGTCTGGAATTCAGTTGTGAAGGTTAAGGTTAGAATGCATTATTCCATGATGGGTCTCCATGAATATAGTAAAAAGATGGTGTGTTTGTGCCACTGATTCTGTGTGTCTGATAGTATTTACTTAATGAGATTCTGGGCATGATTCATCATATTTATGATTTGCATGATGTGGCTAATTCAAAGTGTCAGAGCGCTGTAGCAAAGTAAACAAGCCTTTTTCCACTTAGTTTCCACTTTCCGTGTAGACTCAACATAAAGCTGGACTTTATTCAAATCATAGATTGTTCTGACCATATAGATTTAATGCTGTGGCACACTATTACAGCAAAACAGATTCAGATCAGATTTCTCCCTTTTTTTAATAGATTTTTAGAAACTTTAGAGTCCCTGTTGAAAAGTATCATTGGCTTCCAATTGTAATGCAGTCCAGCATGGGCGTGAGCTATTTACTTGAGATTATCAAAGGTAAACAAGTCTCATGTTGCATGTTAATATCAGGAAAAGGACTTCTCATTCATTAAAGTGATTTTGCTGTTGTGTTCCACAGGGACTAGACACACCTGAGCCCTCACACAGTAACACTGTAAATGTACGCCACATATAACTGTGTGAGTAATGTGCTGCTGGTATTATTGTGTCAGTCCCTGTAGTTTCCCCTGTGTACACGACTACAAGTGCTTTATGCTGTTCAGAAATCTCATGTTATATGAAACAAACCTATTATGCATTCTTTTATGAAAATGGCCAAACTCTGAAATACGGTATGCTCGCTAATAAACATAGTTACATTTTGTTTGCTTTACTTCCTGCCACTGAATGCCTATGTTTTAATATTTGATTTCTCAGCATATTTCAAATTTATACAGTCCACAATTGTGTTTATTATTGAGTTTTAAACTCCCTCTGGTTAACTCATTTGGAATAAATTGTATTATTCTGCGGTTACAGAGGGGCAGAAAGAAAACAAAGGAAAAGCGTGTGAAAGGAAACGCCGTCAGATGATTCGCTGATATGGCCGAAAGCACTCTTGTGTGTAGGAAGGATCAGCAGAGTTCAAGTGTTGAGTCTACTGATGGCTACTCTGATGTTCAGACGGAGCAGTCTGCTCATGTATTAAGTTTACAGGACGGCTGGGCCGGCGGCAGACCACAAAGACTACTGAGGATTCATCTGTTGCTTCAGGCACCGACACACACTGAATTATTCTTGAGATCTTTGCAATGGAAAATCATCATGCCAAGGCCCATGTCTTGTTGACTGACTCAGTTCTCTGTATGACTACTGATGAGCTAGACTGGGAAGAGAAACCAAAAATACTGGGCTCAGTGGTGAGACCAGCACTAGTGAGCCATTTCCTTTGAGAATGTGGCTGCTGAGGTGTAAACTGAGTAAGTGGCTGGAGGGTTTTTCACCTTGAAACTGAAAGTAAATGCAGTTCAGAGCATGTGCCCCCAGTTATAGTGGTTATTGCATGGAAACATGAGAGGTATAGGAGTTTATTGATTAAACTTAAGTTACCGCCATGCTTCCGCCACTCAGACTGGTTTCAGGTTACATCAGCATCATCTAAGATATTAACCATTTGTGTGAGATTTTGTCAAAATTGCGGAGTGAAGTCTTGAAGAATGGCTAAAAAGTGTTATTTTTTTCCAAGATCGCTGTTATCTTTATCTTTGACTACCAAAATTGAGTCCAAGTCAATGTTTGTACCGAAACTGGAGAAATTTCCAAAGGCCAAAAAACATGTTTTTTGAGGTCACCATGATTGTGACCTGGAACCACCAAAGTCTAATCTGTTTAACATTGAATCCAAGTTCCCTCAAGGTGTCAGATGGACAGGTAAAAACAGTACATCTCCAGCTCTGTATCTTAAAGTGCTGTATCTGCAAAGAAGCATCACTGATTCCCACTGACACATTCCTAACTTTCAAACAAGGATTAAATGCAAATGTATATAGAATTGATTTTGGCTGTTTTTCTTTTTCAAAGGTAAGTATTGAGAACATAGTGAAGGGCAGAATGAAGTAGCTGAATTCATTCTCTTGCTCATTCTTATGTACAGTATGTGCTGCTTCAATAATCCTCTTGGAATCTAATCATTTCTTATACCAGTGGTGTCAGAGTTGCTTTGGATAAGGAGAATCGGTACATCTTGTCTCTAAAAAGAATCTTACTTGTAATGAGTTGAGAATGTGATTGTACAAGCAGATAGACTGCAACACTCTGCTATCTGAACTGCAGCAGTGGGATTGCAAAGACGTAGAAGCAAGAAGCTGCAAATACATTTCTAATAATCCAAAATTGTCCAAAATCCAAAAAAGAGAATAATTTAGTAATGACTTGAGTTTTATTTGTCGATGTCCGTACGGCAGTGAATTACTTTATATATAAAAATGGGGTGTGGTGCAGAAGCTCAGTTTTTTTCCTTGTTAAGAGCAACCCTGTTGTCGAATCATTATTGCTGCACAGCAGCATTGTGTTACATCTTTAAAAGGCACGTGTTCATTGATTTTTTAAAATAAATTGTGTAGCATTTAATTTCAGCTGTTTCTAGTAACTATTATAGTAGTTATTTGCTCGCCATGTTGTTTAAATTGATAGTGTTATAAATACAGATTGCTTTAGCTTTACTGTAGCCACAAATTGGAAAAGCCAATTAATGAAGTCCTCAAAACAGACGTCTCCAGCAGGAGGAACAGGAAACCGGTCCATAACAATATCACTCTGATGGACATTTATTTGTCTCTTAGGATGAATTTGTAATCGCTGTAGTGATCCCCTGCTTTATCATCTTATTCTGTCTCCAAACAAACCAATTAACATGTCCAATACTCGCAAATGTGAGAATAATTAAGACTTTCAACATGAGAAATATTACAACTTTTTTAACATCCCCATATTAGCATTCAATGTGAGCAGGTTAGCTGACATCGCTAACACTGCTACAGTCTCAACACTACTAACATACAGTAGCAGATGCTGATTGATTTCTTGTTGCTAGATTTATTTTTAGTTTAGTTTTTTATTTTAGTCATGAGAACGCCTCATCTGTTTAAAATATAATGAGCTAAAAACTCATTTTGATTAAATGTACATAACAATGTAATTGTTTTCAGCTAATCAGTAGTGAGCAGCCTTATAGCAGCTGACCTATGGGATACATTATGGAGTGTTCCATACTGACTCACTCACATGTGCATTATTTTACACAGTAGATTGCCTCAGGCCTGGCTTAGTTGCAGACAGGAATGAGGTCACTTATGGCCAGTGTTGGGAAAGTTCACTTTCTACATGAACTAGTTCAAAGTTCAGTTCACAAATTTTAAAATGAACTAGTTCAGTTCATAGTTCATAATTCAAAATTTTGAACTAAGTTCACGGTTCAAAAACTGAACTAGTTCATAGTTCTTTTTTTTCTCCAATATGTTTCTACAAGCTATTATTTTTCAAAATTATTGCCTCAGCCCATATCGAACCACAGACAGCTATTATTTTAGCAGTTTTAACCAGTATTAGTTATAGTTACTACTTTACTTTACCCAAAAAGTAACTGAGTTAGATGTGTCCAATGTGTGTACGTTTGTAGCCTATTTGTGTTTATTAATCCAAACAGAGCGTGAGAGAGAAACACAGACACACACACACACACACACACACACACACACACACACACACACACACACACACACACACATACACCTACACACAGGCTACACACACACACACACACACACACAGCTGAGGGGCAGAAGCGCTTCTCGACCGCGAGGAGAAGCGTCTGATGTGAACAGGAGGGCCGCGGCTCGCGCGTCCGGTGTGGCCCCAGCGTAACCCCCGTCATCTTTTACCAAAGACGGTTTATAAGATAAATAGAGTATCTTTGCTTTTACTAACCAACTGGGTCAGTATTCCTCCACACAGACAGGCTCCGCGACACGCTGTATCACTCCGCCTCTTCCATGCGCCGCTGATCCAAACAGCTGATAGGTGTTGCCAGATTGGGTGGTCTTTCCGCTACTTATTAACGCCTGTTTACAGTGTGTTTTAGCTGGGTTTTCTATGGAAATCTGGCACACTCCTGAACGAAGTCGAGAGCTGCGTTCACAAACGCCAGAATGAACGCGTTCACAATAACGTTCATCAAGCAGAAATACCTACGTTCAGTTCACGTTCGCCCAAAATATGAACGAGTTCATGAACGATCGTTCATTGAACGCGTTCAGGCACAACACTGCTTATGGCAAATGGATTACTGATATCTAACCCATTAAGTGGATTTTTTTTTACATGCCCCTTTGGCTGTTTACACACTACTATACATTAAACTGGCTACTCAGCTCCAGCTCCATCTATGCACCCAATTTATTTTCCTTGCCTAATCCAAGTGATTTCTTGTAATAGCACCTAATAATAATGATTAAAAAAAAGAAGACACAATTTCAGCTGCCAGGTCTCTGATTTTGATGGAAGAGAACATTATCAGCAGATGCCATTTTTATTATATCTTAATCATCATTTCCCATTTGTTCAGTGGGATTCCTTAGATTTCCAGGGGTCTGATGCCTCAAAATACATTTGAGGATTTTTTTTTTCTTTTCATTTAAAAAAAATAACCAGAACATTTTAAGATGTCTTTTCTTTTTCTTTTTTTCCTTTTAATATGGTCTATTTTGTTTTACTGGAAGTCCCAATATCTGGAAGTGCCATGAAACCTTAACCATTTTTTTTTTAAAGCAAGAACCAACCAGGTCTCAAGAGCCATCAATCTTAAATGAAGTGCCAATCGGCAGTAGAGCTACAAGGTGCAGCAACCAATCCTGGCCAGAACCTCTTCATGTGCCATGTTGCTGTCAGCACAAGACACGATGGACCAGATCCAGCACTCATCTCCACTTTTATGTGGACCAAGTTCCTCATCCAGACAGCATAGACTCACCAAATTAAAGGACAATTCTGGGCAAATTCAACCAGGGGTTATAGTTTCCTAATATTTTAGGTCTAAAAGAAGGATTCTGAAGATTTTATTTTTAATTATTTTAATTATTATAATACATATATATATTTTTAATGCTCCTGTTTTGCAGTAGTTCTGTCTGTCCCCACATCACCATGCCAGCGATGAATGGGAGTGGACCAATCTTACGCTGTTTAGGCTGTTTACATCCCTCATAACCGCATTTTTTCTCCACAGACAGCGTCAGATGGCTAAACACACACCAAGGGATTAGTTTACTTCAAGCAAGCGGACATGTGTGTAAACGGAGCTGTAATAAAGAGTCAAGTTGATGGCTAACTACGTTTACAGGTCGTCTGCAGTGATCCTGTTTGTTTCATCAACTCAGAGCCACAATGTCTGCTTCGTAGCAGTAAGAGTAAGTCTGGATATTGTTTATTCAGCCTGTAAACATACTGAGCGTGTCAACTTGACTCTCGTGACTGGTAGAAAGTAACCTTATATTTACTCAGTCAAGGAGAGGACATCAAATATGGATTTTTGTACATTACTATTTCCCCTTAAAGTCACTTAAAGCTTTTACTTTTTGATTTGACTGTTGTATTAGCTCTTACTTTTTTTTTTTTAGTTTTTCCAACAAAACAAAACAAGTTAATAAAATAATCTATAAAACTTTACCATCTAAACTACTAAAATAACTCCATTTTGACCAACTATGACATGGAAATGCTGCTTAATGCACATTCATGGGTCAGTAATAATCTGTCTACAAAATATTTACCACACAATGCGTTTTAAGAAAACACATGCAAAATCCCACTACACAACCTTGGGTGTGGGCTAGAGGGCTGCATTGGGATTGGGTCCCGCCGGGTCCCGCGGGACCCAACCCAAATCTCGCGGGAGTGGGCGGTTTGAACTTTGCTGCGGGCGGGAACAGGCGGGAACGTGCAGGTAAAACAAAACACTGCGGGAGCGACAGGATGACAGAGTCAACAAATGAAATAGAAAAAAAGCTAAAACAAGGTCTCTACAACACAAAAAATAAGCAAGGCAAGTCTGATATTTGGAAAAGATTCTCAATTGTTTGTGACAAAGATATAAAGGTAGAAAAATAAATTAAATACAGAAGAGGAGAATAGAATATGAAACAGCCCTTATTGAATTGAAAAATGAAAACAACGAAATAGGAGCGCTAGACCAGTGCGTCAAAAGACACGCAGCCCATGAGTCTCTTTTTAATAGCCTATAGAATTACGTGTTTTCTCCTGCGGGACAGGAGAAGACACAAAATCAATGCATCTCTATTATTGTGCGGACATAAATTCTCAGAGTTTTGCAGGTGCGGGCGGGAGTGGACATGCACATTGCGGGAGCGGGCGGGAATGTAACACACACGTTGCGGGCGCGGGCGGTAATGGTCAGAAATTCAGCGGGAGTGGGCAGGAGCGGGATGAAGAAAACAGTCCCGCGCAGGACTCTAGTGTGGGCAGTCTAACCAGTGGCCCTTTGTGCGCTCTTTCGCTCATAGCGAGTTTGCGTGAGACTTTGTATTACAGCTCAGTTTATAAACATGTCGGCTTTCTTGAAGTAAACAAACCCCTCGGCGTGTGTTTTCTGACGTTGTCTGTGGGAAAAAATGTGGTTTTGTGGGATGTAAACAGCCTACACAGCGTAAGATCGGTCTGCTTCCATTATAGGCTGTGGCCATGTGGGGACAGACAGAACTACTACAAAACAGGAGCAATTAAAAAGAAAATCTAAAATTCATTCTTTTAGACCTAAAATATTAGGAAACTATAGCTCCAGGTTGAATTTGCCTGGAATTGTCCTTTAAGATGTGAAACGCTCAAGCACATAAAGATTTACTTTCCAGAAACCCCAGCAGAGAGGAGGCATCACTGGTGCCATTAACATTTTAAGAAAGTCACTGCTCAAACCATTACCAAAGGGAGATAACATGGCATGGCCACTTCTGCACTTAGCTGCAACTTTGTCAGAGCTTTAAGAAATGACACCTTGTACTATAGGAAACCTTCAGGAATCCTCAGCAAAAGACTTGAAATGGCTGTGTGTGTCCCTCGGGTTCCTGCAGCACATCACCTATAGTATATACACCACCCTCCATTTTGACATGGTTGTCTGGTTAAACTCCACTAAGCAGGACATCCTATTGAAGCTGGTGGTGCTGTGGAGGGAAATCCACGAGGCTCATGGGAGAGCAGGGCAAGTATGAAGAACTTCTTGGCTACTGTAGCTGTTGCCAGCAACACACAAGCAGGGACTGACCAGCCTCTGCTGGGCTGCCTGGGAGCCAGAGGACTGTATAGAGCAAGATCTGAAACTCTTGATGAGCTCAGAAACACCAGCGATGATGTGTCCATCAGACCACCTCACCTTACATTTGCACCATTCCGGCGTAGGAGGGAAAATCCAAATGTTTCTTTACTTTCTATTTGAAATACAGTTCACCATTATGTCATCGCATATGGAGCAGAGCCACGGTGGTACGCTAAGTGGATTCAATCACAGCAAAAGCCAGAGAGAGAGGGAGAGAGAGAGAATCAAATAACCATTTCTTTACTGAAGTGGAGCTGGCCAGCGCAGGAGACGCCCTCCTCCAGCCAGAAAGCTCAGCACTGAAGAATGCCAATGCGAGTGCTGCGCTTGACACACACACGCGCGTACACACACTCATACACACACACTCATGCGGCTCTTGTTTTATCAGTGCCATTGAACACAGACAGATGGTTAATTGCTCCTCTGTGGATGTGTGTCTGATCCCAGCAAAGCTAAATATGGCTTTGTCTAGGTGTTTGCTCCCAAGTCCAACTCTCCATTGACATTTAGGACGATGTGTAGGCATTTATGTTAACAACGGACTGTTAATGTTTTTCTTTTCTTTCTCTCCTCGGCGTCAGAAAGCCACTGGATCTTAAACAAGACAGGCCCCGCTCTAAAAGGATGATTTATTCAAAACTAGCACATAAATGCTACTTCCAGCATTAGTACTGTGACAGTGGAAAAAAACAAGCAGACCACTCGTCGCTTTGAGAGCTGAAATATACTAAATGACTCTGCTTTGTGTATGGTGGGGCACAGTGGCAAATAAAAGCTTTTGTGATGGATAATGGGCGTTGAAAGCTGCAGCCTGAAACCAGACAGCAGTAGAAAAGAGTGGTTGTTAAATAGTGACAGAACTGTAGTGGTGTAGTGACTTCAACTGGGTTCAAAGCATAACAGAGCGCTAATGGTCGTATCTACAGTGATTTAACTTTGCACACTGTCCAAACTTAAACCCGAGGAATGTCAGAAATACAAAGGCTGCTTCTTACCAGCTATGATGGGGGCCAGGCGGAAGATATCTGACAGCCGGCTGTTGACTGGTTCATATGGAGAGTATTCCAGCAAATCATTTCCTGCATGGGAAAAACAATGATTTTTCATGAAAAGTAAATATGAATGAGTAATGCCTTTTTACTTTTATTGATAGTATGAGCACTAATCTTGCAGATATTGATATGTTATGCATAGAACCTGTGAAAAGGGTTGACCACTGGTTCACGTAAAAGATACTATTATCTCTGCTGCGTGGGTTTAACACACCTGAGAATAGGTGTCATGGCATCTGTCAGTATAATGTATCTGAGGCACGACAATGACATTTGTGGAGCTTGAGTTTCAAACTCGGTTCTGTAAAGTACACTTGTTTATTGCAATGTGACTTAGATTTGCAATAATATAGATGTGTTCAGGTTTAAAACGGTAGAAAGTAACAATGTACAAAAAATCATATTTGATGTCCTTTCCTTGACTATTTCCCCTCTTTTCCCCTTATTTCACTTTAAGCTTTTACTTCCTGAGTTCACTGTTGTAATAATAATAATCTGTCCACAATTTTTTTTTTTTTTTTTAACCACACAATGCATTTTAAGAAAACACATGCAAAATCCTACCACACAACCCTGGGTGTGGACAGTCTCACCATTGGCCCTTCTCTGTCTGTCTCTCTCTGTCTCTGTCTGTCTCTCTGTCCATCTCTCTGTCTCTCTCGGGAGAAAAGAAAAACTTAAAAAAGATAAACCATCTGGAACACAGTTGTTAGTCAATACTTTTAAGTTCTAAAGTCACAGTTAAGTTGCAGACCGCTTCATGCTTTTAGTGTCCCCAAAACACAAGTTGTGTTGTGTAATTTTTGCATCCCGTGTGTTGTCAAATTGATGAAGATGTTTGCTGATTTGCAGCGTGTTTTATCTGCATGTGTTGTCTCAAGTTGCAGTGAGCACAGCGTCTGAAGTCACATAATGAGCAGTAGTTGACTTTGCTGTGGGTGGTTGCGTACCCTGCAAGCTCTGAAAGATGCTCCAGAAGATCCTGAGACAGTTCTTCTCCTTCTTCATGCCTCTCCTACACCTGCAGTAGTACAGCGGGCTCTGCTTCATGGAGTCGATGGCGTTGCGGCACTCGCCCTGCGCCTCCGGACCGGTGACCGCGGTGAAGTTGCTCTCCCTCCCCGCCACACACTGCCTCATGGTCCGGTACTTGGTGCTGCAGGAATACTCCTTTAAACACTGTTCACTGGCCTTTACGCAGTCCAGGCGCGCGGAGCGGGAGGCTGCGCCGCTGTCACCCTTCAAGGTGAACACTGAGTCTGGAGTCACAACAAGTTAGTCAGGACACATCTGTCTCCACCATCACCACTCATCTGTAGACACACAGCCCTGAACACACAACACCTCCATCTCTCAATAGTCAACATGTCGAGTACATTTGTTTTTCTTCCTCGCTAATAAACAAAGAAGCGCTGATCATTGGACAAACTTTCTCAATCCTGCATGTTCAAACATCTACTTTTCCATATGCGCCCACTGCCTGTATTAAAGTGAACTCTTAGGGAGCAGATTTAACATTTTACAGCCTCAAACTACAAAAATCAACAGATGAATTGGTGACTTACCCGAGAAGGTCAGTATAATGACTAAAGTTGTTAAAATCATCGCGCTTGTGTATGAGGCTCCAAACAGATGCGTCTCAGATTAAAATAAAATGTCAAGAGAACTTGTCAGACAGATCCACTTTTCTTCTGGTTGCACATAATGTGGTTTCAAGTGATGGTGCATCCTGTAGATCCAACAGCGAGAATCCCAACTCTTGGTCTGAGTCCAGCTAAACCCACATCAGGAGAACCTGCCGGACTTCTCTCGGACGTTTTGAAAAACCACAAGTGACACACGGAGAAGCGCCGATGGAGCTTTTCCCAGTTCCCACTCACACTCCGCTGTTCGCCCGCTGCCAAGTCACACACACAGGCGCGCGCGCGGGCACTCTCTGACACACACTTAAAACACAGAGACAGCGCGGTGTGTTTGATCTGACACAGGAGCTGTCAGGAGAAAACTTTAAGAGCGGAAAGACTCAGTAGAAATCAGAGTCCAGCTTTGCACCTTTCTGTTCAACTTAAAAAAAAAGAAAGAAAAAGGAAATGACTTTAATTGTCCATCACAGACCAGACAAACTGGCAGCGTGTTGGAATTAAACTGTACATCCCAAAAGAAAGAAAAAAGCTGGACACAAAAAAGTATAGACTCCGTCTTAGCTGGTGCAAAGACACAACAACGTCGTTTGATCCGGACTCTCTCCACTCTGATGAAACACTGAGGCAGGGGGATGCAGCGCGTGAGGGCGTGACGTCATGCGACTATGCGCACAATAAGCTTAATAAAGTCATTAACATCCTCACTTTCCCATCTCACTGCTAAGACAGTCGGAACAAATTGATGGCCAGCGGCGAGCAGGTTACATCTGTAAGAACATTTCAGCTCTCATTAACTATGAAGAAAATCAACATTTATAATAGCTCATTATGTATTTATGTAACCTGCAGGCCCGGCAGAACAGGAGAGCCCAGCAGATTAAAATGTCCTATATGGAAAAGCTAAATGAGAGCATTTTTAAGTGTCCTAACATCTCACTCAAGGCTGTTTAAGTCCTCACTCGTCCTCTCAGCTCTTCAGCTGCTTCAGCCAACAGTCATTTCTACCTCTTAACTTTAAAGCAGTAGGTAGCCTTAACAGGGTTTTCTTTTCTTTGTTTTTCTAGGATGTTTAGACGTTTCATGGTATTTCAGTTCCTGAAATTGAATAGCACAAATGGTGAGTGGAATGTGGTGGGACAAAAATCATATTGCTTCTTTATCTGAAATTGCAGTTACCATATAAAGTGTGATAACTCGACAGAGCTTTTTCTATCAAAGTTTGTTTTTCTGCAGTGGAAAGAAAACATTAGATTTAGAGAATGAATGAAAAATGAGGCGGTGGCACTCACAGGATTTTACTGGTAGACAGCTTTTGGATCTTGCTGCTTGATTGGCAGTTCCCAGATTGCACACAGTGGAATATATATTGTTTGATTGCTACATTGAAATGTTACATACAAGATAATCTAAATGAGTGCTTTGTCCACTTTGGAATATCTTGTGTTCCTTGGGTCCATTAAATATATAGGAAAATGTAGGAAAAGATTTGCAAGAAACAATGAAAACTCATTACTGTAATAGAAATCCCATTAATGCATGGACAAAATCAAGTGAAGAGGGACATGTCCATCTGTGAGACTGCAGCCTGCACGCTCCAGATGCCACTGGACTTTAAGCCCAGACACTGCACAGCATGGAGGACATCTATAATGTATGCTGCCTTGCTTAAGGGCACCTCTGCAGCTGTTTCACACTGTATTTTACAGTGGAAATAAAACCCCTCCACCTGCTAACATCAAAACAAATAAAACATTAACTTGGCCACCTGTCAGGGTTTACTGATGCCCATCAGGGTCTGTGTGGCTTACAAAGTCCGCTGAACAATTCCACTAGAGGCTGCAAAACATGCTTTAAAAAATAGTTGCTACAACAATGTCATGCCTTCTGTCAAATTTACAGAGCAAATCCCCTTCAGTTCCAAACCACTCTCATTTGTTCATTATCCTATTTGTTCTCGGCCACTGGTGCCCTAAAGCAGTGCTCACATTTTCTTTTACATGTGGAACTGTGGAAATAATAAAACGAGTTCACTGTTTCATTTGTTTTAGCTTAGAAACACTAAAGATCAGCAGCATCTTTAACTTGTTTGAATGTAAAAGGAAACAGACAGACAGAGAGTCAGGATAAGCTTGTGGAGGGATCACCACCACACTGCTGAGCCTGCATAGGCACAAAGACAAACATATAGCCGGCTGATTGTGGGAACTTCCTATTTACCAAATTGATAATTAGGTTCAAAATAATTTATAAGTGATCTTTATTGATAGTGATTGTTTTATTCATCTCAGTGAAAGGTTTTAAAAGGAAAAAAAGAACATTATTGCTGTCATTATTGTTACAAGTGTATCATTGATTTATCTCTTCCCCTTTAGCTTAGTAAAAATGTAAACATCTAATATTGTATATGAATAGCAAGTAGAGAGAGTTTGCCAGCAAATTGAATCGATTGGAGCAGGACTGATTAATCAGTTGTGAGTGCCCAGTAGATTACATTAGTATCATAATAAAAACTCATGTCACATTAAGTTTAAGGCATGCATTAAAGACATTGATTTGTCTATTTACAGTACTGTGTAAAAACTAATGCAAAGATGAGAAGGATTCTGTGTCAGCAGTGTACATTGACCAGCTCTCATGCTGCTTGTTATAATAGAATGTTTTCTTCTGCAGTTTATTTTCAGTTGTATTGTTAACAACATGGCAATTTGCCATCTCTAATTAAGTGTTTGCTATCTATTGAATGACGCTTGTAAATGCACTGGGCTGGTCGACCAATAAGTCAATATCTCTGTGTGTGGGCTCCACGGTGCGAGAGCCTCAGCTCATAGACAGGGCTAATTATTAGATATGTATTTACTACACACAGGATTGCGCTTGTTTAAGCAGTTGAGGTCAACAACATCTTTTATATAATATTATACAAACAATAGGTCTATTCATTTAGTGTTGCAGTATCACCAGCTCATGCCGTTACCACCCAGTCAAAGCAAATCTGTTTGATAACGGATCTAAATAACCATAACATGGAAGGGTGTTCTAGCTTCACCATGTGATTGATTGCTGTTGGTTAAAGCCCAGACAGAAGAGTGAGGACAGCATCAGTTTCCAGTGGCAGTGGCTACGGTTGTATTTCCTGCATATGATACGTCCTATTTAAACAAATGGAAAATCTATAAAGAATCAGCAACAGGAAGAGGATCAAGCTGCCAGGCACCTCGCTCATATCCACATCAGGACTCTTTATTACCTTGCAAAAGCTCCCTCTCAGCGTTATCCATCTCCGCCCCTTTATGGTGATCATTCATTTGATGTGTCCCCTAAGCACACTGAAGCCTTCACTGCACGAGAACACTTGCAGGATAAAATTTATTAGCGGGTAATCGATATCATTGTTCTGTGTATATCGCAAGATCAACACTAACCAATTACCGGGTCCCTAGGCCAGTCTCTGCACCTCTGACAGGAAGTTATAACTCACTTCATGTTAAAAGGATTAATTTCTTGTTAAAGGCCCAGTCAGTCATTTTGTTCCTTTATTACTGGCAGGTGTGTGAAAATATGTTGTACATCATTTCTATAAAGTACATAAAAAAAATTGCATTGTGTTTCTCAAATGAGCACGATTGTTCATCTTTGTGCAAAACAAATTTTTATCTTTCTAGCATCAATTACTTCAATCAATTACCCCTTTAAACTTGCAGTAGTTGGTACAGTACAAGCTGGTTGTTGACACTGTCACTGAGAACAACTGTGTGTCACCTTGATTACAACAGATTGGCAAGAGTTCTAGAAACACGGAAACCTCAGTATAAACTTCTCAGAGCACTCAAGCAGCATATCCCACTACTACACTGTCCATCTGTACGCTCGCTATGTTCCAAACACCCACAGTTGTGCCAAAATATGGTTAAATACACTGCTGTCATATGCCAAATATGTGAGTGGCATGGATGTGCATGAGAAACACAAAAATGGAAGTGTGGAAGCTGTGTATTTAGCCATGTTTTCAGCACAGTATGGTCCAAACTGCTGTTTTTTTGTGCCAAATATCCAGTATGCTTGTTGTGAACACACTGAGCATATGGTAGGACAATATGTGTGTTCATTCAGTTTTGCCAAAATATGCCAAACTAAAAAGATGGGCAGGAGAGAGGCTGCACAAGCAGTTTAAGAACTTTGTATGAACATTTGCCCTTTCACCATCAAGCATTTAATGTGACCACTATTATATGCAATATAGCAAAAAACATCCATTTTAATATTGCAATATTGTCTTCTACCATATAGCTCAGCCATCATACTTCTGTTGTTCAGCCTTATACGTCTCTGTCTATAGAATTCAGCAGTTCAACCGAAGTCACTTTCACTCCTCAGATTGTGTCATTTGAATGGTTTTTAGATGCCTGGGCAAGAACACCTGTCTTGTATTTCACAATAAAATGGCAGAAAATTGAGAAAAAAAGAAGAAAAAAGCGAGGACACCTTGAGTTTTTGTAGCACAATGATTTTTGTATTTCCTATTTTTATTATTGTCTTGCACCCCCTCAGTATTATCCCACAACCCCAATACGGCAATTGCTCTATAGCTCTATATTCACTGTCTTTCGTATTGTCCTCATGTGTTTTTGGTTCATAAATTCCTGGTGATAATATTTCCCCTCATACTGTGACATAAGAATCAATTTAAAAGCAATCGGTAAACGGACCAACAGATAGTTTGTGCTTCGCCTTGAAAATGATACTAGACGAGCATCGATTTGTGAAGCAGGGATTCCATTGTAAACAGCCCTGTTGCCTGATCACTTTGGAAAGAGAAGGTGTGATAGCCCCTGGTCAAATAAAGAGACTACAGTACCATCTAGTGGAAAATAGAACCCTGTACAACAGTACTGAATCATAATCTGCTCTTTAAAGACTTGACATGACTGAAAAATGTCAGTTTTAGCTCATGTTGGTACTTTTCAAATACATCCTCAAAGAATTTGAATCTCTTTTCTTTGGGTTGAGGCACAATGAGCGTGTCCCCACGGTTTGTATCACTACTGTCAGGAATTCTTTCTTTATCAAAATAAAGCCAGTACATTTTATGCTCGAGACATCTGGTAAGAGACAATTAAACAGACCTGGCCACAGAAATGTTGTATAACTTCAGTGAAATCAAATGATGGAATTACAGTGGACATTATTAAGTTACCAAAAATGTATGCTGGACACCCCCAGTCCTGTCCCACAGCTCACCTACAACATATAAATTCTTTAGACTATGAAACACTCACTCACTCTTCGCTGTCAAAATCATCTTCTTCTTTACTTGTTCCTGCTCTGATCTGTATTGTCTGTGTCACTGATCATTTCTCTGACCCACTACATCTGCCTGTAGTGGGTCACTTGCTGTGCAGTGACCCCACTGAACCCTTCCTACCCTCCTGTCTTCCTACTCAGAGATGAACACATCACATTGCCTAACAAGAAGTTGCCGTATTTCCAATGTTCTTCTCCAGACCTGATAGAAAATAAATTTAGAATCGCATAAAATATACATTACTGTTGCACATACAGAAATATGGAAAGAAAATGTCTAAGAACTGATACAATATTTCCATATTTCATTATTACTCTCTACAACTGTAGATGCAAAATAACTCAAGTATGGTTCAGAATAGAAACTCCATACCTTCACCACAGGTTTCCCCTGGAGAACTGACGATCTGATTAGATTTTAGGAGCACCTTGCTGCATTAATTTGCATATCAGAGATACACACAGGAAAAAAAAGGCAGGTCATTAAGCAGCTCAAATGCCTCATGTGTAACTCGCAGCTTCCCGGAGGCAAGAACAAGGTCAGTTTAGTTGTGATTAGCACCGGGGAAAGGTTACTTTGATTAGGCCAAAGTAATGGGAACAACAGACTTGCAGTGGGGCCGGTGTTCGGCAACAGTGGAAGCAACTGTCTGGACAAAATCAGACAAGACGTGCGTAGTAGAGCTCTAAAACTTATCTTGCGCTTCCTCTGTGACCCAGAAAAAACATGTTTGTGCTGCCACGTTTCTTGCTGAGCTGGTAATGGAGGATATGGAAGAAGTTGCACTTGTGTCAGTTACTTCCGACTAAAAGGAGAATATGACATGAGTGGTAAAACTTGGAAAAAAACACAGGCAAGAGAACTGTCAGTTTGTAAGTATAGTTGACATTACAGTCAGCAGTTTTAGGTTAATCTGTGTTTATTTTGGCCTTAATCCAAGTTTAGATCTCCTATAAAGCATACTCTGGGATAGTGTCACAGGACACAAGCCCATCTCCTCAGTAGCACACATCAATTTTTGATGAAGTGGTAAATAAACTACTGTAGCCTACCTAAAACAGCCTCCACTCTCCCTCGCTACCTGCCTCTTCACCTGCATTTGTTACTTTCAGCTTGAAGAAGAGTGGCTCTTAAGGAAGGCAGCAAAAGAGGAGTAGTGATAAAAACTTCAGGATGACGCAACCATGGTCTCCTTTGTCCAGAGATTTATTGTTCCACTCATGGTGAGAGGCGGAAAGAATAAATATTGATGTGAATATCCTATTGTTTCATACATCGAAAGGAAATGTGACCAAAATCCAGATTGAGAAATTCTATTTATAAAATCGGTAATAAAAAATTGATCACACACACACACACAAAAAAAATTCTGTGTAAAGTCACTGAGTTTTTCAAGCCACGATTCACTTTGTAGACCTTTGTCTTATCGACCCCACATGTTTGATAATATTTTATTCAGGCAAAAAAAAATGAAATGCTCACATTAAATAATTTGCTGAACACGTGACATTGATTACATGCAGCTTTGCAGCATCTGTTTAAGATGTCAGGCTGTTTCGCTTTTTTCTTGAGAAGTGTTGCAGTATTGTCTGTGATTTACAGCAAATTACCATATGAGCAGTCAACATATGGGTGCACACACAAAGACGCCCAAAAGTGTATGTACAGCCAGCTGGCATTAAACAGATCCAACAGGCGAGGATGTTGAGTAACTAGCTTCATTGCACGGCCATGCTGCTTTGGCAATTACTCATGTGTCAGCTGGTTATAAAGTGCATTCTATTATTTATTACTTTCATGAGGCAAAGGGATCTGTTCGCTCAGCGAGCATAGCATGCATGGATGCTGTAGGGGATCTGCTATAAACAGTCATAACCAACAGGGGGCAGTGGTGTAACACTGGTAGGAACAATGCAAAGACTTGAAGTGAAGACAGCATTGTATTTCATAACACCGTGGTGGAGATGATCTTAAAAATAGTGCTGAGTGTTGCACTGCCATTGTGTCATTGCCTCAAACGCTCTGGGAGAATTTAGCCATCACGCCACCATCTTGCATGCTTCATTTTCTGAGCTGCGCTGTCTCTTGCCGAGTTACACTGAGCTAAATTAACAGTGGAGGTGTCAGAACAGTCGATCCTGTGGTACAGTTGATTCTCTTTCTCTCTCTCCTTTTATAAACCACCTAAGCTCCGTATTTATGGATTCCTTTTTAACTCAGCACATATGCGCAGAGACAGTGTGTGGGCAGAGTCACAGTCCTGGAGGAATACCACTACCAAGCTTCATGATTGTAGAACAGGCCTTCAGTGGTATTTCAGTTTTGTCAGACTGTATATGTTAATTTTAGATGGTCCAGTTCCAGGTGGCTCCTGCACCATAGCCATGCTGCTATTGTTTTAATGCTCCACAAATATCCTGCAGTCTTATCCTGGCAGAGCCAGAGTCTGTATCTACAGTGTGAGGCTTTGGACAGGAGCTTCTAACACTGCTTTACCTCCCTATCTGTTGCCTTGGGTGTGTTGGCCTCCAGTAGCTTTTAAGTGAGTGAGACATATTTAGGTTCATTATAAACTTGCTTCGTTCTTGTAGAGCAATTATAACAAGCTGCTAGCAGTTGCTCCCATTTGGGATGCTTCCAAAGCGGTTATATAAGATGGTATTTTCTGGGGATTGCATACAATTTCACAAGGATAGTGCAATATTTAAAGAGCTGGGTCACATCATTTAAACAATAATTTATGTATAACGATGCTTAACAGCCACCAAAAGCACAGCAAGAGTATACTGTAGTAATTACATATCAGAATACATTAATTTTCTTAGTGGGGACTGATTAAAGATGCAGCTGTTTGTTGGTGAAAATCAGTGAGCACTGAGCAGTGCAGATTTTAAACATTAAACTTAGTGTCAGCACTTAATAAGTTCAACCCGACCTTAACATGAGTCTGGGTCCTTTCATGTTGACATTCATTGTTATTCAAATCTTTCTGACCAGTTGTGGTTTTATTGGTGACTGCAAAATTACAATCTCTGGGAAATATAAAAATGTCAAGAATATAGAGACCCCATGGTCACACCTCCGCTATTGATTATAGAGGAAACGGTGATTAATAATTTGAATGGTAAAAAACACATATCTAGATTCTATAACCTTTTAGTGGAGTACTCAACAGAATCAGCATCAGATAAATTTGGAGAACAGACACACAAGTAGATATTAGTGAAGAAGACTGGCATGTTTAAAAGCGCAAAATAATTCAATTAACACAAGATTAAAATTAATTCAGTATAAATGGTTAAAGCAGAAGTAAGTGATATATTTGTGTTAATATAAGTCTTAAATAGTTATATCTTCCGACAGCAATCACTTACATAGAGTGTTTGGACCGAAACACGGGTCTCTCAGTCCCTCTGCTCTGCTCTGAGCCGAGGAGAAAACATTTATCGTATCCTACAGTTTTTATCCAATGAGGAGAGAGAACGGCATGCAGGGCTGTGTGTGCAGCCAAGGGACGCCGTGAATGTGGTAACGTAGGGACGAGGACTGTTATGGTGCGTTCAAGGCAACTCGTAACTCATGTTTTTCCGACCTGTGAAGTCGTACCAGTTCGATCTGGTACGTGTTCACGGGTCAGAAGTTACGAGTGGCCGTTATAGTGACTTTCACAGGTAAAACAGGTCGGAAAAACACGAGTGGGTTGCCTGGAACGCTACAAAGTCGTAAGTTGTGACTTGAAGCTGTAATTTACGGTTTCAAAAGCCTGCCTGGAACGCAGCATTACCCAAAACGACCGGATCGCTTACTTCTGCTTTAATGAGAGTTTATATAACCCCTGCAAAACTTCACCATATCTCCCCTAACATCCCTGATGTTTGTGTTAAATGTCTGACTGAAAAGGGGACTCTGATTCACTGCCTATGGGAATGCTCTAAAATATTGGTATTTTGGGAAAATGTAGTTAAATGTTTATCATGGAAGGTTAAGTGTAACATTCCTTTGACGTCAACAATCTGTATAGCCTACTTGGAATATACCCCAAGGACTTCATCAGAACAACGAAACGATCGAAAATGATTGACTTTGGACTTCTCCATCAAGGAGAGTGATTGCACTTTGTTGGAAAAATGTAGAACCACCATCACTGGCAATATGGAAGAAGGAGTTGATAACTTGTCTTGGACTGGAGCGATTGACATACATTGTTAAAGGTAAACAGGAGGAGTTTGCTTGTATTTGGGAATCATTTATGTCATTCCTGACCAATGAAACAGATAACACTGTCTGAATAACAGGTTATGAAATGATCCTGCCTTTAATTTAATTTAATTTAATTTAATTTAATTGTATTTTATTTATTTATTTAATTTACTCCATTAGTCTGATGTCTGATGTCACTGTCCATTTGCTGTCTCCAAATTAGCAGAAATGAACATTTTTACAGGCTGGGGCCTGCAAAAAATAGTTTTGGACTAAATAGCCAATTAATCCCCTTCTTGGCAAATTAGATGAGTTTTTACTGTATATGAGGCACTCATTTAGTGTACATGCTGCTTTGAGTAACGGGTGGAACCAAACCCCACCCATTTTTGGATCAGGCAGAATGTAGGCGGAGTTAGATGGCTATACTGTAAAAATGCTCCAGAGAAAGCTATGGGTGTCCATAAATCCCTCAATATAGTCTGTTCTTTTTCTCCAGTGTACCTCTCTAATGTTGAGATGAATTCAGTGTTAAAACACTTCCAAGCAGTCATAGAAATACACATTGCATCACATATTGGCATTATACTGCATTTAGAATTGTGATCATGTAACACATTGTGTCACTTCTGTGGAGGCAGCTTGAATATTGTTCTTGGCTTTCACTATTTTCCTTCGCCATCATTTTGTCCTCAGCATCCCCGCTTGGTATTCCCTCCTACACTTCCAATTATCCTTGACGTGATAACACACTATAATGTGACACACAAGGGCAAACGGCTACTCTGTCTAGAAAACGATCTCCCCCGGACCAACTCTTCCCTCTGCTTATTGGGTAAAAGAAAGTATCTTGAAAGTCTGTCCGAGTTGTCATTAAGCCAGAAGATCTTCCAATATCTGCATCATTATTGTCTACACACAACACACTACAATACTGAAATACCATTCATTAAGTATTTTGCAGGACAGCAAGAAAGTGACTGCTTCTGCAGTTCTGAAAATAACCTATGGCAGACTATTTGATGCCATTGAAAGGCAGAAAAGTGAAGCAAACCACCCCACCTGCATACTAACTAAAGACAAATAACAGTGACTGTTCTGTACTGCAAGAAACCACTAAATCACTGCACATTCAAGACGGCAGTCAGGACTCTAACTTGAAGATAGATCATACGTATGTATGGCAGTTAACATTGAAATAAAAACATCTTTTATATCAATGACATATTGGATCTGTATCAGCCAGCTTTTCTGCACACAATCGCAGGGACTTGCTGTTCGAACTGCTGGACAAACCTTTACTGCTTGCTCTAAGCTATGTCCACAAATGAACAAACACACTGATTTACCTGGTAGAGTTGTTGGCTTTGGTACCCGCTCCAGCATCCAGTTTCCACTATGCACTCCATCTCTTACAGCTCTACTGTACTTCTGCTGGAAATATTTCAAGAATGTATTTCATCTGTATTTCTGCAAAATAAAGTATGGTTGAATGGAAAAGTCTATGTGTTTGGACCTTCCGAACAGTAATACTAAAGGACTGGAGTCTTCACTTAAAATGACATAAACCTGAGCAGACTACATTGAATGATAATGTCTTTTTTAAAACATTTTTGATTCTTATTTTGGAAGATATAGTAGTTATATAAGGGGTGTTTTATGGACACACAATAGAGGAACAATTTCAACTCTACTGCAGACAGAGTTGGGCCAATTTGCTAAAATGTTGAACTATCCCTTTAAGTGAGACTAAGTAAAATCTTAATTTAAGGGTGTTTGTGTACTACTTGTGACAAGTGTTTGCACAGATCAGAAACAGTAATTTGAATTAACTTCAGATGACACACCCAACTCACTGTGGGCTATTTGTCCATTTCAGAAAGCCTGCAGATTGGAAGGTAGCCTATGTTTTATTGTTTGCTGAGTGGCTGAGTGTATTCACTAACCTTAGAACAATGAGCATTAGCAAGCGACAGCTCTATTGTATCTTACTTTTCCTGGTTTTCTACCTCTAAATGGACTTTAATGGGGTATTTAATTTACTAACACGTTGTAGGGATGTGAACTCTGAACCCTAATGGGGGATAATGCTGTGATCTTACCAGCTGAGCAGAACAGATTCACTGCTATATGCTTATGTGGTGTTTTCGGCAGTGCAAGTTCAGCAAGTAGAAATAGCAGAACACAAGCCAAAAGAGGCGCTAAATAGGATCCTTAAGTTTTAAATTTTACTGGAGACAGGGGTGATGTGTTTTGGAACTGACTATGGGTTTTAAACTGCAGCTTATTAGACCCATGTGCACAATAGGCAACATTTTTTAAAGTTGTATTAGACAACAGACACCTTTATCGGCATTAGAATGGACAGATTGTGGCAGGTGGATCTGAACAAACTGTGCTTCACCCTTTTAAATGTGGTTTATTAATTTCACTATATGACTGTAAAATGCAGCATTTTCCTCGTCGCTTTCACCACCAAATAAAATGTCATCGTGTCCACCAGGAAATGTCTCCAATCAGTGGCAAATTTTCATCAGCAGCCATACTGACAAGTCAAGTAGAAGTGTAATGAGAAGTTGTGCTGGTTTCCTGCACTGCCGTGTGCTGCTGGTGGCTGTTTCCAGGCTTTATCTGAGGAAAGCAGTGGCAACTCTGCTCTGCAGTACAATGTGCACAATATGTCATTATTCAAGGCACTACTGCACCTTTTTATAAAGTCCATGAAAAAGGACAGCTCTAAACTGTTAGAATGTTCTGCTTGTTCTCAGTATTTCTGCACAGCTCTTCACAGATTTTCTTTGTCTTGGATATTTTCCTCAAAGTAAAACAATGTGTGAATATTACAAGGTCTAGAATGAGGCTTAGTTTCAGTTTAGACTTTGTTGAGACTCCTTAAATAGCCACTTATAGTGAAAGGATTATGTGATTAAATACTAGAAATTAACAATATTCATTTAATTTATTCATTTATTAATAAAAGAAAAAGAAGAAAACATTGAAGCAAAAGATACGAACAGAGCCAGTTTCTCCAAATCTCACCTCTATTATAGTGGTGCTCCTGTGTGTTAATATGAAGCTCTGAGTGGAACCGAAGTTTACTTCCCATTTCTGCTCAGACGCAACTTTGAAGAATGTGATTGGTGGCCCCCAGTACTTTGATGGATTGCTTTGGCCGACTGAATTAGATGTCTCTGGAGTTGTTTTCTTTCGCCTTTAGGAATTGAATGAGCCAAAGAGGTATGACAAAACAGATTTTACAGTGCTCTCAGTCATGGTTTGTGCATGTTATTATGTCACAATTGACTTTGGTGAGCAGGCACCAAAAGTGGAGAATCAGCAAAAAGTCTTTTCGTGGCACTACCCTTATAATATAGACCTAAATCTGGCTATGAACAGACTTTTTACTCTCCTTCCCATTAGTGAGCAGTTGGACCCTCTGACTGTGTGTGGGCTCGATTGTTGTGCTTGTGTTGCTGCTTCAGCTGTTCTGGTACTTATTCATGGAGTGAAACTTCCAAACAGGCCTCTTTCATCCGCTTGTCTCTGTCCTCAGGGTCTCTCCACCTTCTTTATCACTGCTCAAAGCATTCACAACCAACTGGTTGACACTGTTTGTATGTGTCTACAAACCCCTTGTAAAAAGGGAATGGCCAAACTGGCCAAAAAAAAAAGCCCTCTGCCATCCCAGCTAAACAGTTTTTCTTGAGCTTTTGGGCTTTACACAAAGGCATTGTCCTCTCAACCTTTTGGTTTCTTCCATGCACTTTCATGTGGATTCTAGCTCTACCACTTCTTCCTTCCCAAAACTGAATCTGATGGCTGAACAAAAGCTTTTTACCTGCATACTATTACTGTATTCTACTACTACTACTAATGTGATTGCTGTCATTGTTGTATACCATGGCTCAAGTGAAACCCTTTGCAAAACATGAATGAAAATTGCTATTGGATTGTATGTCGCATTGTGGAGGGACAAGCAAAATGTTACTTTGATTCCCCCAGGAACTGACAATAAAATTGGCTTTGACTTGACTAATTTGAATATCAGTCAAAATTGATATAAAAATGATAAATATATCAAAAATAGCAATAAACTACAGTTTTAGTCCTGATGCTAGTATTGTCAACCCTTGAAATTGAAGCCTTAAGTCCACATTGTGTTTTACTGGTGGGACTTTGTAACATACCGACATGACTTCTAATCAATACCTCTATTATGCCAGATTTTTTTTTACAATGAACACAATTAATGAGTGATTATTTTTTGGTGCTTGTGATGTGTCCCAGGTGATTAAACAAATCGATGATGTGATCATTCATGTTGCATCCATCACTGTCTGGTTCATGTGACTGATAAGACCCATTCCAACATTTCCCCTGTATTAAAAAACTGGAATGGCTTTTACATTTTATACACTAATAGAAATCAATTCTTCTTCACCTTCCCTAAAACATCAGTTGCCCGTGGCGGCGCATCACAACTTCCCTGACAAAAGAAATAATTAGTGGAAAACAGCAGTTCTATCCTGGTGTGAAATGATTTCCTTGACTGATGAATTACTTTGTATTGTATTGGTGCATCATCTTTTGTGCTCACTAATACCCAATGATGTATTTCCAGCACTAGTATTGGCAGATTAAACGGGACACTGATGGTCCGCCCAAAACATTTTGAACTTTAAATATTACTTTACTGAGTTCTGGTGAATTTTTTATGCACCAATTGATGCCTTTTCTGTATCAGTTTATATCGGAAATGCCTTTATTTATGGGAAGGAAAACATAAAATCCCGGCCTCAGGTGCTTCAGGATTCATTTTGTGTTTGTAAAAAAGCAATTGCAGTTGAAAATTACTTTTCTTATTCTGAGTTGATCCACTATGGACATGTGTGCCCTTTCCCATTTATGCCATCTTCAGTGCTGGTAAACAGTTTGTGTGTGTTTGTGTGTGTGTTGTGGCAGGGGTAATCATGTTTGCCACAAAAGATTCAGTGTTTGTATGAGCTCATAATTCATATTCATGTTTTGGTGTTTACAAAAAAGAGCTGAATAAAAAGACCTGTAAAAGCGAAGTCTTTTACTTCTTCCATATTTTTATTTGAGGTATTTTTATTCATTGTGTACTTGGTTTAATTCTTGTTTTCTTAAATGTTCGTGGAAACTGGCCAACACTGATAGAGAACAGGCGTGTTTTTAGCAGGCCGTAGGCTGCCACTTTTCTAGTGCAAACACCTCGATACAATTACCATATAGCATGAAATTGGGGCTCAGCTTGTGAGCCACAATCTCTCCCATATAAAGACACGATGAAAGAAAATAGCCATTTCCTGTGAGTTAACCATTTGGCTATGTAGTATAGCTCTTAATCAAAGCAGCAGAGCACAGCACAGTTAGCACAACTGTGACTGTGGCTGGAAGGTGTAACCGCTCTTCATCCAGGGACACGCAGCGTTTAATTGGTTAAAGAAGCTCAAGCCCCTGCTCTTTTAAATTGCATGGTTGAAGTGCCCCTTTGAAAAAATTAAGACATAATAATCGTCATAATTATAGTGTTGCTGTTGTCACCGATGCTTCTGCAGTTATTGCTATGATTATTATTATAGAAACTCCTGCCAGCCTCTCATTCAATAAGAGCCGACTTCCTCTTCAGCATCAGGATCTATTTCCTCTAGTGGGTGAGTTAGTTGTTAGGGACTTGAGGAGAATCTTCTTTCCTTTTTTGTTGATGAATATGACATCAGCTGATGTCCAGTTTTTATTGATTGAATCAGTTTTCATCGTAACCCTGGACTTCAGTTTCTATACACTGAATTTCAGACGTACGAGGTCATACATCATTGTTGGGCAGCAACCAGTTGTTAGCACTGCATCTATTAAAGCATTCATACTCAGGTAGCCCACCTCTCCACATACTTTGATGCCTGTGATAAGCACCATTGCCGAAGTGAATGCTAGAGGGGTAAACATGCTCCCTGCCATGAGTGCTGTTTGCATGTCATGCTGTATACAGCTGCAAAACACAACTCGGTATCCTATAAATGACAGATTGTTCATGGTGTTTTTGGAGCGATGAATTTCAGATTCTCGTGTCTTATCACACTTGTCCACATGGTCTTCTCTTCAGGCCCGCTGTACATTATACATTACAGCTGGCTTATATACTCTGTGGGCTGTCATGAGTTTACACAACACTTATCTTTTATTAAACAGTTGTGTCAATGCTTATGTTCAACTTGTATGTATTTGGATGAGGGCTACATGCATGTGCATAATTTAGGAAGTCCCTAGACTCTAAAAACAGCCAATATTTCTCACCATTTCCCTGCACATTTCTACTGAATGTGGTTGTTTAAACGTGGGTCATAGAGATCTCAGGTTTTGATGGAAATTTTTGGCACAAGAAAAAGGAAAGTCCACACACCAACAAAAGCTCCAGAGCAATAATTTATTATCACCCAAAAGGGGAGTGACGTTTCCTGTTGAAAATCCTTCCTCAGACTAAAACAGGTGGGAAAGCAAACCTCTAATATACTCACATGATGAGTCACCTGATTGATCATGTGACAAAATATACACGTTAGTGCACAATATTCAAAAAAGTTACATCATTATAGAACACACAATATGAAAAGAAAAGAGAAAAATGTGTGCACAAGCATGCTATGGTAACAGTAACATGACATAACATAAAAAAAACATCATACAGTCATGTGATGGGTACCAGAGGCTTCTTGATACGTTCATATCAGGTGATAAACAAGAAAAAAAAGGAGAAATGTCACCAAAGTAACAGGAACTTTTTGGCACAAACATTTATTTGGACTTGAGGATGAGCAGTTTACGTTGTGGTGGTCAAAGGTCAAGGCTTTGGTGACCTCACTAAATATGGTTTTGGCCAAGTGAACATGATATCTGAGTAATTCCTTGCAAGTTTTTTTGCAAAATCAGTACAAACATTAACTTGGATTCATGGACCAACTATTATGGCTAGCAGTTAAAGGTCAAGATCACAGTGACCTCACAAAACATGTTTGTAGTCTTGTGGCTACACTATTTCTGTAACACCTTAAGGAAATTCCTTTAAATCTGAAATATACATTCACCTGGACTGAGGGATAATGGATTTGATTTAGTTGGATAAAGGTCAAGGTCACTAAGCACATTTAAGTCATTACTCAGGATGTGACACAGCAATTATGACAAATTCCATACATGGCTAATAGTTAAAGCAGAAGTAATCTATATAATCACTTCTATAGAGTGTTTGGTCTGAAACACGGGTCTGTCAGTCACTCTGCTCTGCTGTAAGCCGAGGAGAAAACTTTCCTTGTATCCTACAACCTTTATCCAATGAGGAGAGAGAACGGCATAAAGGGGCGGTCCTCTCTGTGTGTGCAGCCAAGGGATGCGCGTGAATGTGGTGACGTAGGGACGAGGACGGGGACTGCTAACTCCATCTGCTGACAGGAAGTTAGCCAAAACCACCGGATGGCTTACTTCTGCTTTAATATCGTAATGTCGTTGTTTCTTCTTTTCTTGGTAAAATGATAGTTGTATAGATTTTGTCATAATCTCTGCTGTTTTACACAGTCAGAGAAGAGTAACTACAGAAACAAGCTGCGTTTAATTTGTAGGTCAAACTTTGACAAAATCAATTTTGTGCAAGTTTGTGGATGATTAGGGTTTATGTAAAATCTAAAAAAAAAAAATCATTTAGGTATTGCAGTCTGTTTGTAAAATGTGAAGGACACAAACTACAAATAATAAAAGTCTCATCTTCATCCTATCCATTTTCACTAATAAGCTAGTTTCACAAAGTAACCTTTAATTGAAAACATATTAGTATGCGATTTAAAGGTATTTTAACCTCATCAAATTGTGTTTCCACTGGAGTTGGAGGCTCCGCTCTATTATAATTGGATATAGCTACAGCCTGATTTATGTGGTTTAACAAACTAAAATGTTGGAAGATCAAAACAGCTTTGACTAGGTGGAGTAGTTTGTTCTCATCCTTGACTTTTTCAGCATTTAAATCTTTTTCTTCACCCTAATCATACATTTTTATGACTCAATAATTTCACATGGGAAAATGGAGTGAAAAATATGTAACTCTCAAGCCAGTTTTAAACCAAAATATGTAGCTCCAACATGCTGGCCCAGCAGTGGAGCACCAAGCAGCAGGGATCTCAGTGACATGATTGCCTGAATGGAGTCACTGTGGGTTGATTTTAATCATGATACTCAGACTGTGACAAGGTGTCAGTCACAAACAATATTCCCCCGGACATCAGACACTGTCTGATTAAACTGATGTCTTTTCACATGTAATACAATACTCATCAATCAAGCTTACTACCACACAATAGCTGAATCCATCTCAGTGGATGTGATGTAATGTGTTTTGTGATCACACGGTGAAAATGCTCAGGGCGACTCCACAGACTCATTCAACATTCAAACACCCTTCCTCTGACTACGACCTCATCTCTGTGTGAATCCTCCATGATGATACCCTAAAGATCCCCTATATAAATAATGATAATACTGAACAATCCCTTTTGTCTTAATCCACATCTCCCCCTTTGTTGTGTAAATACATGCTGTATTCTGTGTATCTGCTCTGCATATACAGTGAGAAAAGCACGCAAATGTGTATGCCTCTATAATTATAAATCAATTATCAGCATCTCCATCAATATGTGTACTGTGCACATGCTGACCATTTGTAGTTATAGATGTCACCACAGCAGAAACAGAGACACAGCAGAGATGGATGTTCTGCTCTTTTCATTTTCATATTTATTTAAAAAAAAGTAAATTTGCCAGCTTATCCGTACTTATTATTCAATGCTTTTTATGGTTCTACATTGGCCAGTGTTAATAAATAACACTTCAGCTGCTATCACAGCTTGTGGTTAAGAAAATAAATAAATAATAAAAATCAAACACCCTTCATCAAGAATAGCTTTAAATGTGCTGGTCTTAAATAGTTATCATCAGAGAGTACAAGGGCCTTTAAAGCACGCCCCATGCCTCTAAACCTAGGGGTCAATGATGCAATAGATAAAAAAAGTAAATCATTTAATGAATATATAAATAAAATAAAACAGGCATAAGAGGAAAAATATTAACATTATCTTCCAATTGCACTGATGCTGAAATAACAACTACAGTATAAACGTGCAGAAAGTAAAAGCCACACAGCAGACATTTCTACATCTATCTAGGCCCTAAATGCACTTAAATCATTCATTTGCATGCAATCAGCAAATCGTGGCCGTACTTAAAGCTTTTGGGCATTTTCTTTCCGCTGATAGTAAGCACAAAACTGGGTTGTAGCTGGGAACAGCAGGGACATTGTAGCCAATCAACAGTAATGGGAGGAGGTAAGAGGGGAAAAAGGACAGCGAGGCTCAGCGTGCAGCAGATAAGGACCACTAGACACACTCACACCATAGGTGAAAGTGTTGCTTTTTGCTTGTCTTGCACACTTACCTATGCATATGCCTATGGTGGCTATATGAATGGCAGTTAGATCAGCCTCAGGCAACATGCCCTGTCTCAAGAGATGGCTCATCAAAATGAGTGACAGTGTTGGATGGGGAACTTTGAACTGCTGAGGAGGAAATGAAGAGGCTGAAAGCAGACAGTTGTAGGATGTGCAGCAACTTCTGTCTTCTCTGGCTAGATTAGAGTGCCTCTTGTTTTTGGGGGCTGCGAGTCAGTGATAGTATCTCACACTTTTGTTTGCAGCAAGAGACAGTTGTTGACTCTACAGTACTGTGGAGGGATTCCCTGCCTCTGCACATTTCCGTCTTTCCTGACAAGCTTTCCTGCAGGCTGGAACAACAGCATGTGGAGTACTTTCCCTTGTTCGTCATCGTTCTGTCTTTGGCTCGGGAAGAGTTTTACATCTCCTAAAAGCAAAATGTTTCACATTTTGAATCTAAATGCCGTCTGAAACAAGAATCCAATCATGAGTGGGCTTCTCTGCATAATGTGTTTGTCCATGTTGTTCTTTATGGCATTATTCACCTCCAAATAACCATAACTGAGAGCTTGTGTTGTTTGTTTTCACTTTTGTAACACAGAAACCTTTCTGCTGCATGTTGCCTTAATAAAAGCAAACTGGTCTACTAGGTAAAATAATAGTAGATATCCTGATGACTAATTGCTCCATAATTTAAGCGTTGCGTCAGATCACTACAGTGCCAACGTGTAAATAATCATAGTGATTATTATAGATATGTTTCAGGGTGAAATAATGACCTTGAAAGCCTGTGTAAATGTGTGTTGTTAGATATAACAGTTATTTTTTGAACCATTGTATTTGTTGTTTTTGTTGTTGTTTTTTGATTAATAATACTTTTAAAAATTCAGATCCATCATTTAATTTCACTCAGCACAAAATTCTAATTAACGTGTCTAGCACCATAAATGTCACCCCCACCCCCCTGCAATCTGTAATCCCTGAGGAGTTCACAAACACTGATTAATTCTATTAGAACAGCCTCTTTTGTTTTGGCATTATTGAAAGCAACAGGGACAACACCTCAACACTTCCAGCCTGACTAATGAAATGAAGTAAAGTGACATTTTGGAGTGAAAATCAGGTTAGACTTTCTCCAAAATGTACAATGAACAGTTGCTGGGGAAGGTTTGAATACCTGCGGATGTGCCGCCTGCAGGAAGTCAGTGATGTGCTTTTGATAAAAGATAGAGAGCCACGGTGCAGTGGTGTGGTGGATCCAAGAATCAAAAGACTGATAAACGCTGTGAGATCCTGCCAGTTCAGCAGAGGACACTTGCTACTTGTTTAGAGTGCACTATGCCAGATACAATATTGTTAAAGGGCGGCATGTGGAATATTTGCATGCATTCTTACATCGTTCACACACTGGGCTTCTACCAAAAATGTGGGACTAAAAAAAAATTGGCTCTCATACCTCGAGGATAAGCTGCTTCAAAGCATTGGCATTATATTTAAATTATGCTAATTAAATTAAACAAAGACCATTGCCAAGCAAAGCTCGATGGTTCCCACACACCTGTTCAGTGCGGATGGAACATTTGGTTAATTTTGAAGCAATTTGGCTTCACAGGCATGTCTGTCGATGGCAGTTTTCTGTATTCCAAAGCATAAACTGCTGTTTTGTAACATTTTATGTCAAATTTTCTGCATTTTGGATAACAGAAAAACCAAAGCAGCAACTCTTAAAAACGAGGGCAACTGATTGTTAAAAGTTGTGATGAATGTAATACTTGAGTGTACATTGTATTTGTTCCAGTGTAATGGTAATATGGGGGAATGTTTACTGACCCAGGGCAAGAATGGCTTAGTGAAGTAGGAACATGCGTCATTACAGCATTAGCAAAAAGAAACAGAGCAACTTTAATCATTTCATTTCGGTACCATTGCACTAACAAACACAGTTGAGACATTACTCCTTCACATGAGAGCTGCTTCTGCTAGTATTCCTGGAAAGATGGTAAAAAAAACAGCGTAATATAAAATGTAAGCTATTCTGTTTCCCACTGCTCTGAACATGAGACGCACCTTGAGATCAAAGTCACAGTGGAGTAGCACGTTGGGTTATATCACACAGCCATGGTTCAGACAGGGTGAGAGCTCATTTCTCCTATAGACAACGTCTGAGGGGCCTGTTGAGCATTTCTCATTCAGCCATAGATTCAAGCGAGTATGGTCTTACATGCTGCACTATACAGTACACTCTTAATTTCAATCTCTGTGCGGCATTTGCACATGGTTCACCAATCATTGTCTCTCCATCCGCCCCAGCTCTATCTTTCCCCGGGGAAGCTGCTCGACTCCAAGAAGCAGATCCTTCTTTAGAGCATCTCCTCTGTGCTATATTCATACAGGGATGCCTTAAGTGAAGGCGCTGATAAAATGCGGCTGGATATGTCATCATCTATTACATCTTTAACAGTGGGATTCCCTCCTGCAGCAGTTACACTAGCTTAGCTTCAGGAAATGAGTGGAAAGCTAAGTAGCAGTAATCCCAGCTATGTTTAAGATTTCATGCAGTTCCACGAATGATCAACACCCATTCTTAAAAGGAAGACAGCTCTTAATAATTGATGCATCTTGTTGTGTATTCCTATTCTGGGTTATGGTGGACCTTGGTCTGCGTACACTGGTCAGAGGGGGACAAACACAACACAAACACAGAAAGGCAGTTTAGATTCTCCAGTGACTTGCTTGGCACAATGGAGGAAGAACACGCCATTTGCAGCAGAAGTGATTGCTGTAAAAAGACTGCAAGGAAAGCTCTGCTTTCTCTAGAATGTCAAAATATAAATACTATGCCCTGTTGTGTTTACATTTAATTGACTTAAAATGTGTTGGAACACGGTCAACTCTAAGACATTTAATTCAGATTTATGATGTCGACTGAAAATGAGCTTCCCCCTATGAAAGGCCAGCAGCTGCAACTGATTTCCAGATAGGCTAGGATACTGCTCCTCTACTCTGCTCCTCCTGAACAGATCTGTGATGTAATTATTGTGCTGCAGGAAAAAAAACCTTGAGATTGAAAGACATTAATAACCCTAATTCAGCACTCGATAGAGTACCGTTGTTGCCAAAAACACCAGGAAACTAACTAAAGTGAACTGCGGTGCTTTTCAGGTGTGTTTCTATTATGTCACCACACAACAAAAACCTCCCTGTGTGTCATATCAACCAAAATTCAAAAACTCTCAATTTGTGAGATCCCCTCCCACCAAAAACTGCAGCAAATTAAACGTGAAAAACTGCATTTTAAGTTAAAAGTGTGAACTTTTCAAAGGCTGAAGACGAGACACTCCATTAATCTTCAGCCTCTCTAACTCCAGCCTGTTTGTCAGGATGCTTAGAGTTTTTGACAACTGCTACAATCCTGCAGCTAAGCCTGCCACACATCAAATACTGTTCTCAACAATGAGCAGACTGCTTGAATTCAAATAATGTTTATCCTGGGATCTGGCACATGCATTCCACTCATAATCACCCCAACAATCACAAGTTACAATTTCGCACCACTGGGTCTTCTCTTCTCCTTGTTATCTTGAAGCATTAGGAAGTATTATTTCACTTGACGAGAGTCTGTCAAGTGGGGAGTTTACGATCTTAAAATGACCCCAACATGTCATTTGGGATTTCTAAAACAATCTGTATCCATTGTGGGAGGATGCAGCAGGACAGAGTAAAGAGATGCACACAGTAGGAGACGATGAGAGCAATGTGTGCAGACAAACAGACTGAGAACAGCACAGACACAGACTGAGAGTGACCCACACACACACTGCAGCAGCCAGTGGAGACAAAGGGAGGGCCATCTGTCAGGCAGCCACTGAAGTAAATCTGTGAAGTGTGTTAATTATATCAGTGAGTGCATTAGCGTTCTGGGATAAGTAATATAACGGTATAATCTCTAAAAGATTACAAAAAGGTGAGGTTGTTTTACTGGGCTCCACAGCATTCATTAATGTTGGCTAAGCTGTCAAGACGTCTGCTGCTACACGCCTTCCTTCTGCCGCGCTGCTCACCTGAAAGCTCGGCTGTCACTTGCCTTCTAGTGCTGCTGCTGTACATAGAATATTTCAAAAGCTCCACCTCCACCCCCCCCCCCCCCCCCCCCCGCCCCCCGCCCCCACCTGTGGGCTCCGAGCCTCCGGAGAGAAAGTCATTGTCGTCACTCCCCAACAACCCGCTGTGCTGAGCTTTGCTGCTTCTGAGGGAGGAGTGACAAGGTCAGAGCCTGGATGACAAATATCAGCGCTGTACAGTCAACATTCACATAATGATCTGTTCCATGCACGTCGGCTCAGTCGATTTCTCATTTGAAAAGGCCAAAAACTAAAAATTGGAGGGAGGTTTTTGTCTGTGTTTCAAGTGGGAAGAGAGAGGATTATAAAACAGCAGTGCAGAGGCTGATAGTGGATTTTTAAAGGCTGGTATAATAACGATAATTTGGAGGAGGCAAACGCCGATAGCCAATTAATCGATTGAACAGCAGCTCTGTCAACGTCAGCACATTAGTGACGTCATACATTTCAACCACAATAAGCCCTTTTGTCCCTCGCCATCTCCCTTTTAAACAGAGCAGCTCAGCTCTAGATAGCTCCAGGTAGCTTCTTTTGTATTTAGTGGCTTTGAGTATTAATTATGTCAGTGTCCTTCTGTGTGGAGATCTGGTAAGATGATGTAGCCTGTGGAGCTCGTGCAGTCGTCATGATATCTGCCAAATGTATCTACCTTTAGCACTATAAAAAACATTGTTTCAGAGGTGAAATATTCCACACACAACAGATATTTCACTCATGGGATTACATATTTAAAGGGATAGTTCACTCAAAATTGAAATTTCACTCATTATCTACTCACCAGTCAAACTATTCAATTGTCTGTGGCTGTTGTTATCTATATGTTTAGGTTGTCTACCCTGTTGCTCTGCTCCCTTACACAGCTCCTACAGCTGATAGTCCACAACACAACAGTGTGTTGTCTTGCTTAAAGGGATAGTTCACCCAAAATTGAAATTTCACTCATTATCTACTCACCCTCATGTGGACTAAGGGCTGGGAGAAGTTTCAGAGTCCTCCGTGGCTTCTCTGAGTTACAGGGGGTCTCGGCGTAGCACTGCATGTCAATATAACGGTTGCAAATGGATACCAACTGTCTTCGTAACAAAAAGACACACCAAAAAACATCCAAATACCTCCATGCTGCTCGTATGTAATGTCCGTCTTGTATTGAAGCCCTGAAATGCAAAATTGTCCTGAAAAAAATTAAATAAGTCTATATTTCAAGCTGGTTTTGTAGCAGAAGCTTCGACAGTTGGATACAGTTGGTATCCATTTGCAACCGTTATATGGACATGCACTGCTACGCCGAGACCCCCTGTAACTCAGAGAAGCCACGGAGGACTCTGAAACTTCTCCCAGCCCTTAGTCCACATGAGGGGGAGGAGATAAATAAGTGAAATTTCTATTTTGGGTGAACTATCCCTTTAAAATTTGCTTTAAATCAGAAATAGTTGTTTTGACATGATGGAGAGAAGCAGCCTCAAGCATGTGTCCTAATGAATCAGTGATATGACTACAGGTTGTCACCTACATGAAGGAACCAGAGGCAGCCCAGTCAGTTCAGTCTGTATACTTACTTACATGCAGAACAAGGTGTGGCTGTGTGGCTGTGTGGCTGTGTGGCTGTGCTTTAGCAGCTTTAAATGTGAAGAGTGCAGCAGAGAGAACTGGCAAGAGACACAGGAGAAGAGATTTTTACATCTAACACCATCAATCCTCTCAACAAAAACAGTTAATAACATTCCTCAGTGGGAGTTCACGGTGCGGTACAGTATGTGCTCCTCAATAAAAACCAGGTAATTCAGATTAGTGGAAATATATTAAACAAAAATGGATAAAAATGATTTCTCATTTTGCCCTATCTCAGCCGTCTCTGCACAGCGGTCCAACATGCTACAGGAGACGGTCTGTGGCTGGGGGACTTGGAGCTGCACAGCTTACTGCGTAATGTGGACCAAAGGTGCTCAAATGTTCCCTGCGTTGTGAGATAAGTCCTGCAGTCTGTAAATTGATAAACGCCTTTATCGTGCTGGCACCCAACTGTTTAGCTGTTGTTGTGATTCCCGCTCAGGATTAGTACTGTATCTCATCTGGCAGGAGCCGGTGAAACATATACTGCTGATAGAACGAGAGCGGCGCACCTCGGTCCTCAGCCTGCCCGTCACAGGTACCAGCAGATATAGATATCATTAGGATATTACTGTGAAAGCACACCAAATTGAAAGCTGCGTGAAAACAATCAACCTACAGTTTCTGTGAAAACAGTAGAGCCAAATTTCCTCCGTTCCTTCTCTGAGTTACGGGGGGGTCCGCGCAGCAGTATTTGTCCATATAATGGTTGTGAATGGATACCAACTTTCTTCGTCCAAAAAGACACACCAAAAAACATCCAAATACCTCCATAGTGCTCGTCTGTAATGTCCCTCTTGTATTGAAGCCGCGACATGAGAAATTGTTCCAAAAAATATTAAATAAGTCTATATTTTAAGCTTGTTTGTAGCGGAAGCTCCCAGTGTCTCAGTTCACTGCTCTTCCTGTGTCAGTGCAGATCTCTCATGATTTGTACTGACCGGCAGAAAAATTTCTCATGTCGGGGCTTCAATACAAGAGGGACATTACAGATGAGCAGTATGGAGGTATTTGGATGTTTTTTGGTGTGTCTTTTTGGACGAAGAAAGTTGGTATCCATTGACAACCATTATATGGACAAATACTGCTGCGCGGACCCCCCCCGTAACTCAGAGAAGGGACGGAGGACTCTGACAACTCTCACAGCTCTTAGTTGACATGAGGGTGAGTAGATAATGAGTGAAATTTGAATTTTTGGGTGAACTATCCCTTTAAGAACAGTTTGATCAGTCGCAATTACATTCTCTTTAGATCAAACCACGTGATCTGGGCCGGTGAGGTCACCGTCATCAGTATTCCCTGCTACACTTGGCCTCTGACAACCTCCGTCCTGTAGATTACAGTCTCTGGTGCTTCAAAGAGCATCATGACAAGCCCCCCCCCCCCCCCCCCCCCCCCCTGGCTCCTAACAACTGCCTGTACTTCCACTCCTGGATTGACACTTTAAATGAAATAACCATTGAACAAGTGGAGAAGAGGCCATCTTTTGTCTGCACAGAGGCATCTGTACCCGCTGAGTGTTAGATAACAAAGAGCCATAGGGGGCCTTCGTCGTGGTGATGGGGGTTTTGGCGGTGTGGGGGAGGAAGACGCTCCACTCAGAAATGTCACGCCTGTGATTGTCTCTGGTGTTTTATGCCAGAGATGCAGCCTTCATATCTTTTGAACGCGCATCAGCGGATGAGATGCCTCTGGTTGTGTGTTTCCGATGTGTTGGGTTCACAGCAGCAAAGGGAGTCAGAGGGGCGTAGAGTATATCTCACTGTAGGGACAACCATGGTTGACAGATTTACAGGAGATTGGTTTCAAGCTGTAAAGCTGAAACCACTATTTGTGGATGTGCAATACTGCATCTAAAAAAGACAAATGCAAAGAATTATAGAAAGTGTGTAGTGAGCGACCGTGAGGCTCCCTACAACACCAGTCTGTTGTGTGTTCAGCACTCTGCGGCCTTAAGTTGTTAAAAACTTGACCTATTTAAATCTTCTCCCCTGATCATTTCTTGTCACTACAATGTTGCTTCCATATTTTGTCTTTAGTGGTGTATGCACATTATATGTTTCCCACTTATCTCTCTGTGGGAAATGTACCAGCAGGATATTTACACCGCACACTGTCATGAGCAAATTCAATCTGCAGCCAACTGATTGAGCAATTTGCTCAGCAATTGAGCACAATAGGCCATTGGTGAGCAGGAATACTAATGTATATCACAGACACAGAAATAACAAGGAGTTGCAAGAAAAAAAGTAAACTGCAGTGAGGTTGTATTTTTACCACTGATGATGGTAAACACTGTCAAGAGGCCATTCAGGCCTTCAACTTCCAACTCACTCATTCATATCACGCTTCATTACAGGTATACAGTAATGTTTTGCTCCAGTTGCTATTATTACAAAGTTCTCAATTACAAAACCAAAATTAGCTGCGGTTTTTGATTTGTAAATGTGGACTGTTTTTCTCTTTACTATTGTCTCATCTTCTAACCCACAGTAGGCTGAGGAAGCAAACATGGAGGACACAGACAGACAGCAGTGAAGGGGCAAGCAGATCAGAATACAAAGGGTGTGAAGCAGAGTGATACCACTACATGTGATCCTTTACAAGTGACAGGCGGCTGTTGTCTTTGACCGAGGCTGACTGTGAAGGTCAGGGGACGAGCTGCTGACGGCCGGTGGACAGGTGTGGAAAGGCAGGGTGAGAGTGACAGGAGGGTTAGTGTGTGCAACACGGACCGATCACACCAGGAAGAGAGGAAAACACAGGGTCTAGTGGTTGTCATGAAGTTTTACTGTGTTTCATGGGCATGAGCTGCATTTAACTTGACTTTTAATGGAGGACTTTTATTTCCACAAAGAGATTCCAAATCAAACTAAGTGCCCTTGCTAAAATGCTTATTCAGTGTTTTCTAGTGGACCACTTCACACTGAAATTTCTAAATAACTTTAAACCACAGTGATTTAATATTGTTTACAGTATAAACAATGTTCCATCCAGTACACAAGACACATCACCTTGAATTTAACTGAAATGCATTTTAAAGTAAAGCACAAAGAGTCTCAAATATGTCTTTCTGCAAAACAAATGAGAACAAATTACTCCTCGAATCCTTCTTGTAAACTGTTGAAAACGGAAGATGGCGTTTACAATGAATATAATTAAATCCCTTGAAATGTGCATTGTCTCATGCAGAAAGCAAAATCTCAGTGAAAACAAACAAGGCAGCAGTGAGGGTTTAAATGCACAAACTTTTCTGCCTTGAAAAACTCAACTATGCTGATGAGATGATTCTGAATATCTTACACATGTGCCATAATAAAGATCATGTTGTTCAACCCACAGTGGCATAATGTTGAGGACAGCAAAGACACCCCACTCCACGTGGACATCTGAATTGGTGTCAACAAGTCTGAGGAAAGTCCGACCCAAGACATTAATGACTTTCTACTGACACTGCAGTATCCACTGGGAGGGTGAAGGGTTTCTGATATGAATACCGAATGGAAAAACAAGAAACAAGACATCCAGGACTCAAACAGTGGGATTTAAAATAGGTTATTGGGTGTGCACATACCCTCTGAAGGGATGAATAATGTAAAATAGGCTGGTTAGTTGTCAAATGAAAGTCCTTGTAGATTTGGGTTACTGTGATCTGCTTGGTAAAACTGACTTTGTTCTCATTAACAGTTCAAGGCGAAGCTACCTATTTACGAGTTCTCCACCATGACTTCTTTAATCCTCTTATATTAGCCCTGATTTCGGACGCACAAGAAATGAGACAGAATGATTTTTGCATGAGGCCTGACCTACATGACAGGAGAGAATAACTAAACTAGGCGACAGTGCTCTGATGCAGAGAAAAAACTGGCCCGGCTCCATGTTATTGTATTATTAAACTGTTTGAGCATCTGCCGGAGTGACCAGTGACATGGTGTGCTAGGTGATGCTGTTGCCAGACATGTGCACGCATAAATATGGGACAAGCTGGGAGCAGTTGACAGATGTAGCTCGCGTTAGTTTGGTCTAACAGAGCAGAGGTTGCAAGAGAAATGGTGGAGAGGCGGAGGTAAAGATTGTGAGAACGCCACTTAATCGCACCGTTTGGGATCCGTCTGGGATGCGTCTGGCACTCTTTAACTCTTCACCTCATATTTCTGTGATGAAAGACATGGGAGTATTATTCCTTCCATTTATTTCTTTCAAAAAATTAAAAATAAAAAGCTAATTTGAATCATCAAGTTTTGCCATCAATTGTCTGTAGTAAAAGGGACCAGAACCACTGGGTCATAATTGTTGCAAAATGAACTTGACATTAATTTGTGTGGTGATGACGGGGGCACCTATGACTTCATGGCCGGTGGGGGAAAAAAAAAAATCTGCGCTTTGACCCATTCCTGCTCTCCACCATCACTCTGGATCAAATTAAAAGGCCAGAGTCGATGTCTTGCCTCGGCAGTATAAGCCCCTCTTGTCAAAACGTTACAAGTCATTTGCTGTTATTGTGCGACATTTAATCCAAGTCATGATATTAGCATAATTTCCTGACCTGTCTTCTTAACCTCTAGTCACCTTTAATTGGTCAAAGCCTTTTAATGCCCATGTTTCTCATTGCTCTCAGTGTGTCTCTTCTAATTGTTATGGCTGCTGGATACTGCTGCTGCTGGACATGTAATAGATAGTTACTGTAAATACCCACATATAGGACACCATCTAATTAACAGTTCACAGCACTCAAATGAAAAAGCTTTTCCTGAATCTCTTGGTGCGTTTGACACACTCACCTTCATGCTTATTACTATTGATGTGGGTTGTAGCAGGATTGTCCAGTTTGGACAGCGTGCAGCCGCAACAACAAGCCATCAGGGCTGTGCTGCTGAGCAGCAGATGCCATCAGTGACAGATATGTGGACCCTGCAGCACTTTGCCGTGTGTGAGCTGTGTGCTCCTGTCTTCTCTGGGTAATGGTGTCTTGGAGATGTGTTAACCCTTGGTGGCATGTGCATCGTCCGGTGTGGCAGTTTGCAGCCGCGCTGTCGGCCAGGACACGGCACGTCCCGTTGAGAAGAGTGATTAGGTCTTTAACTGTGTCCCACACCCACGGGACAGTGGAAGATCTCAGAATGAGTGGCAAAGAAATGTGAGTTTCATACACAGGTACCTGCAGATTCCTATTAGTGTCCAGTCATGAATCTCTGAGGGGGGACGAGCAGCCTGGCATATGGAAAGGTAGAAGGTGATTTGTATTTTCTGTAGACATTGCAAACAAACCTAAACTATCATTAGTCTTTTTCTCTGCCTCTCCTCTTCATCTCGCCAGCTCCCATACTTAATTTCCTTGATGAGACGCACACTGAAATAGGAAATGTGATGAAATACCATCTCGATGTAAATTGTTTGACAAGAGGATCCAGGCAATAAAGGCCACACTCATAATGCAAGTCTTAATTCTCAGTTCTGATTGAATGCTTCTAAAGAACAATATCAGCCACTCAAGGTACTCAGGCAGGCATATACTGTATACTGTACTAGTTAATTGCTTTCTTTGCACCTCCACAACTCCTTCATTATAGAAGCTGAATGAAACCAGATGTTCAGATGGAAGTCCCATTGCTACAAGTCATACAGTAAATCTATGTCATACATTAAAGTGGCCCAAATCTACATGTCAAAGTGAAATGTCAGATTTAAACGGACATGAGTCATGTGTTACATGAAGGATAAAAATATTGTTGGATTCATTAACGTTTTGTCTTCCATGTGAATGTGACCAGTGTGAGCAAAACATCTAGAGCAGGTTTAAGAGTTTTAGTTTCAAAGACATGAACACAGCTGGCAGCCATAGACTCAAAGTCTGCTACACTTTGTTCAGCCTGTATAGTCTATAGTAGGTCTGGCATGGATCACTCCTTATCGAGTAGTGATTAACTTCCAGCTTCACTCCACAGAGAACCTTCATGAGGTAGTCTGTTTATATTTCAGTGTGAAATGACCAAAACATGTGGAAACATTGCTACTAATAAATAGATGTAAACTGTATAAACTCTGACAGTGTGTTTGCTGTAAAGTGCTTTAATCTCCTTGTTTATGTGATGTTATCTAGCATTTCAAGAAACAGGATGTCTTTATGTAAAGTATTCACTGCAGAGCAACAAACAAACACATCCATTCTGGTTCAATACAACAACGACTATACATGTGTAGATTTTTCAGCCCCACGTGCCGGACACAACACATCCCCATTAATCCATCCCATTCCCTGTCCTAAATTAACAGGCTACAGACTCTTTACCTCCATGCATACTAAACACCTTCACTTCCCTCCATAAATGTTGAGCCAGATTGTGTTTTCCCCATCCTCCCATCCTCTTATTTGCCAACTTGTGAGCTACACTGAGCCTCAGCCTCAGCCTGGCCTTTAGGACGCTGCAGAGGAGGGGCAGATTCTTCTATAGACCCCGTCCACACCCCACTCCCTGTTTTCTTTTTTTAAATTCCAGAAAATAGACAGTAGGTTATATTTAACACAACTTCCTGACCTGGAAAACAGGTTCAGGCCAAGAATTCACAGCTCTGTGTGCAGCAGCTGACTGCAACTCTCCTGTTATGCTGAAAGATACAGTATGTATTCTATCCAGGGCTGACTAATCCATAATTAGAGAACATCATATCCATCCAGTGTAGGGTTTAAGGATGTTTTTTTCCATGAGCACAACAGTGTAGTTTACTGACAACAAATGATGCACTGTGTTTTAAAACTGTTGCACTTTTACATTTGATCTGCAGTAGATGTGTTTGAAATGAAGCTTGGGAATATGATTCAGAAATTCAAATGCTACAATTTAAGTTAAAAGCTTGACACTGAAAAAATATACCCTTTGAATTAAAGCATTTTTTATTTTTTATTTCTCAACTCAAAGGGTTGTTTGGCCTCCGCTGACAGGAAACATGCCCCTGGCCAAAGGTAATGGTGACACCGTTGAATAAACAATTTTCATGAGCCACCCGGTGAAGGAAAACACTTTGCAGCCTCTCGGCACCTATAACTGAAAGTATCTCATAGCAGTACAAGCTCTCAGTTGTTTTATTTCTGTCTTCATGCCATGGGTATGAGGTTTGTGCTCCACTTTCTTCAATACTTCAGTAGTAAATGAATATCTTTCCTTACATGTCCTTGGGTTTGCTGATGACAACACAGTAGTATCCAATAGGTTATCTGGCAGCAGGATAAAAGGTGATAGATTTCTGCTAAACATCAATAAGATTATTACTTTAAGGTCAAACCAATCCCATTATGACATTTTAGGCCGTTTAGATGTCATGGTAGCTTTGTTTGCTGCATTGAAATTTTAAAATCTGATTACTGAGACATATTTGAGCCGAGTGATTGAAAAGATGTAGATGCAGATGTACATAAAACTTTACTTGTATGACCACTGGCACAGAAATTCACCACCATTGTGTATGTTTGACTGAAGTGACAGGATTCATTCAGATAAGACTGCTGTTGTAAACAGTCTGTGATGGGTGAAGGCTGCTGTGAACGATGCCAGCGAAGAAGATAAAAACTTGTTTCTCCCTCTTGAGTCTGCCATGTGTTTGATAGTTTCCAGCTAGACGGCTAAACTTAATTAAATTGCTAAAGGGCACATGATTTGCATTTGCATGCAGCCCAAAGAGCAAGACGGGCTGCAATCAGATTTGTGATTTGGCAAATGGAGATCCAGTTATGTGGCGAGACAGAACTGTGTGGAATTGCATGTGGATTTTATTTGGATACGAGGCACTCGTAACAAGAGGTGTAAATGGGACTGTTGACACGTTGACAAGTTAGTTTTTGGCCCAGTTCTTACGATATGGCTCTTATCCAGATATGAATCAGGTCTGATAGATGTGGAACACCGAGATACTTCAAATTGATGTTTTTTTCCCCCTCCAACTCACCTTCTGAGCAGCAGTATCTGTCAAACATCTTTCACAGTGCTGGATCCAACTGGATCCTGGCTAAATCCTATGGATAGAAGATATTTAAAGTTACATGGTCAACAATTTAAAAAAAAAAAAATGTTTGTGTGTCGGACTAACTTTGTGCAAGGCTCAACTGCTGCAATGTGCAGTTTAAAAGAAAGAACAGACATTGCTTCAGGGCCTATGAAAGGTGAATCCGATGAATCCGGGTGTGAAGAAAAAAATAATAAAGCTTGATAACATGAGAGCAGTACAAGGAATACCAATGAGAGACCTCAAAGATATTTGTCATTGGCAGGAGTAAGCCCATCTCCTAGCTAAGCTGATATAAAGACTTCACTCGTATTTGCTCTTGCTCACGGTTGCAGAAGCAGAATATACTTCATTAAACGACTACGCCTTGACGTACAGAGTCAATTTCTCCGACAATCCCTTGCTGCCCAGTTGTCTGCACTATTGTTGTAATACAATTCGAATGGTTTCATGAGGATCCTTTCAATGGTTGCATCTCGTGTGCAATGTGGCGGCAAAATAATCATTTGGATGTCATTACCTTTTGTAGAGAGATAATGGCATTAAAGCCTTATGATCCCCATCCAAGACTGCTGTATGCCCAGCAGAACTTAGACACAACAATGGTTCTGTAGCTTCATCTACTGCGATTTGACTAAACAAATGAGATTATTTCTGCCCCTGGAGCTTTTTGAGTTAGCGAAGCACTGAAATGTATAGACACAGGAAGACAGAGAGGTGGGGCGCTGCTGCTGACATGTCTCCAGGCTAACTAGACCGGGGCCTTTCTGAGACAGCTGCAGACACAAGAGGAGAGGGCTGAACACAGGTCACTGGAGATTGTCCCCCTGTAGAAAGTGGCTGCTTCAGGTGGCTGCCTGTGTCATGCGTCGCCATCCAGCGCATTACACGGCTCCGTCCATGTGCAGGGCTCCATCGCTCTGCTCCGACATAACGGCTGCTTTCAAAACCGCATACTACCGTACTGCCTACTACATACTGCGTTAGTATATACTGTATACTGCATACTGAATGTGGGATTCAGTATGCTACTTCAGCAGACCGACACCGTTCACACCGCAGTATGCAGTATACAAGTTTCCCAGAATGCATTTCACAGCAACCGGTAGCGGTAGCTGTAAAACAGGGGAAAAGCTGTTTTATTTCCCGCTCTAGCGCTGTTATTATGTAACTTTATAAAGTGTTAATATTTTTTCGTGCGAGAAAGTAACTGTTGAGATCCCAAATATACGGCCAGTTTATCCAAATAACGGCTGTTTAGAAGTTTGCTCCGATGTTTTTCGGAGAAGTGAAGCTCCGCTACGACCGGGACATCAGAGAGGCAGCAGCCGGTCTGCGGAGCTGCTCGGCCGGCCAACCTCCGTCGTCATCCCGGGGGAGAAAATGATCGCTAAGTAACTTACCCGCAGGTTTTTAGAGGTTTACCACCGGCTGGTTAAATTATTTTTAGGAGGTAAATGTTGGTCTCATTGATGAAATCTAACAATTGTGGCAGTAGCATTAGTTTGTTTGAATGAAAAGTGAAGCTTCCTGTGGGTATTGGACAGAAGAGCAGCTGCCTCGGGGCTCTGTACGTACAGAAATCACCACATTTACATCAATAAATAAATGTTTTACAATGAACCGATCAGTCTACATTAAGTTTTATTTTATTAATTAAATTTTATAACATAGTTACGGTACACAGCTTTGTTGTTGTTGTTTTTTTTAACACGGCTTTGGTTACGGCAGATAACTTCTACGCTGGTTAGACGTCAGGGGAGCATTGCATTGTGGGATACAGTACGCAATGTAGACTTGTCAGATGCATACTGGAGATACAGTATTTCCTGAATAGGGATGGGTACTGAAATTCGGTACTTTTTTGGTACCGACCGAATTCCCACCAAAGTACCGAGTATCGATTCACATAAAGTCAATCGGTACCACATTTCGGTACCTGAACGCACCTTCGTTGTGCAGTCTGCATGAGCCCCGCACACTCGCGCCCGCCCCCTTCTCTCTCTCTCTCCCTCTCTCTCTCTCTCTCTCTGAAATGAGACGTGGAGAAGCGGTAGCGCCAGTCCGTCGTTTTAAATCGCTACGTGAAAAACAGCCGTCCGTCATTTAACGTGAAGAACGGACTGTTGTGACAATCCATACCGAAGCGGTCCGGTCCCGAGTCCCGCTTCTCATCACAGCGGCGCCATTCAAGTCCTCGTCACGTAGCCTAATGAGAGCACATCTAAACGAGGATGAAGTCTCCCACTCTCCTCTCGTTAAAACGTGAAGTCCACATGTTACAGAGTTTGCACTGCCGTTTCAGTTGTTTTTTTTATTTGACAAAGTTTCACACAGAGCTTTCTGATGGCTGTAGGAGTCTCTCCATGTTTCTCCTTTTCCCACAGTAAAAACTGACATTTTTTCAGACAAGACGATAGTCTCAAACAATTTTTTTAGTTTTTAGTTTATTCGTTGAATGACCATTCCATTATATGAAAATCATTGCCCATCCCTAAAACATAAAATACTCTTAAAGGCCGAGGAGTTGTGATGTTGTTAAGAGGTAAATATTCAAATTTTAGACTTTTTTTTATTTTTATGTAATTACCACACACACAAAAAGTACAGATTGCCGGTATCGGTTCCCAGGTACCGAGTATCGATACGATACCGTAACGATTCAAATGCAAAAGGTACCCATCCCTATTCCTGAATCAGTACGACATCCGGGAATTTTTCGCGTACTGCAGATTTTGCTGTTGTTTGCATACTGCATACTGCATTTTGGCCAAATCAGTACGTACTAGCGGTATAGTATGCGGTTTTGAATACAACCAACCTCTGATCTCGTACCAGGAAGTCCAGCTCTAATGAGGACAGACAAATATATTACAGATGGAGGGCATGTGTGCAGAACCAGGATGAGACTTTCTTAAAAATTTGATCATCATGAATATCGGTGTCGATTACATATCAAGTGGCTCTAGTGGTGAGCCAGTCGCCAGGCTTAATCATGTTTAATCATGCCCAGCTGATTTAAATTGCAGAAGGCAACTGATTTTTAAACAGAGCGTCATTAAATCAAATCTGACTTGTCATTTTGCGAGCGCTGTTGCAGGGGCAAACAGCTGGTACTGTTAAGTAGGCTGCAGAAATTTCAAGGAGTTTTAGGATTAAGTCAAAACATAAACCCACATATGTTTTCTAGGACAGATTCATGGTTGAAATGCAGAATTCAAATATATATATATATATTTTTTCAAGCAGATGTCATGTTGCAGCTTTGAACGTGAATGTTACACTGTCCCATTAAAACACATTGCACTGTATGTAGGTCAAGGAGCTTGTATGTGATGGGGGACAGTGCATATGAAGATAGTGGTACTATACTAAAAAAAAAAGTGACTCTCGTGTTTCCTCTGACAAAACTGTTGTGACAGATGTCAAAATATTGGGACATTCAGCTTGATGGTGGGTACACATCAGTTTGTGAGTCACAAAGGAGAGACGGAGGAAGACATGATGGAGAGACAGATGGAAGGACACTGGAGAGAGGCCTGTCTCAAATTAAAAATGGCCAAAACGGATACCCGAGTAAATATTTGCCCTTCTGGGGCGACTGTAATGCCTACACACATGAGCACAGCATGAACACGTCTACACCCATGGATTTATGTATTCAGTCAGTGCTCCAAGTAATAACTACACACCTGAAATATCCCACATTTCACTGCCTGTGACTGACGGAAATGAGTTAGCGGCTCCATTTGCTATTCATCCAGCCAAACACGAACAGTCTTTTTATTCAAAGTTTTAGTTGTTGGCTGACTTCCCACTTGACTGCCACATGCTACCGTTGAGGCAGTCAACACATCTTGCTTTCCTTTTATTCTTTCCGAAAACAATCAAGCGTTCTCTATGATTTCAACAGGGAGGAAGCAGAGATTGAGTGGTGACTGAAGACAGACAGCGCAGTGCTGAGGTTTGGAGAAACAAAAGGGAAAAGGGAGCAGCTCAGTGACTCGCGTGTGTGAGTTTTTGCCTGGCTTAAATTAGTAAGAAGCCTTGAAATGGTTCTCCAAGAAACAGTCAAGGTGAGCTTAGCTTTATAGTGTGTCTAATTCCTAATGATTCCCCCAATCAAAAAGAACACAGAGCCATTTGTACTTAGTTTAATATAATCGTAAGACTGGTATTGCAGTTCATCCTGCCATGATGGGGGCTGGTGCATTAATAACTTATTTGGAGGTAATATAGATCTGCTGAGAGAGAAAAAAGGAAGTCAAAGCATAATGGCCCTTCTGTGAGAGGCACTGTTGCTGCCATAGCAACTGCTACCTGTTTCCACTCTATGATCTGATTGCTTAAGTTGGTCTCCACCCCTTCCCTAAATCCTGTGCACATTTGGCCCAGCACCATGAGTAGTTTTTCACAAGTACAACCAATGTTTAATTTCTTTTCTTCTTTAATCATTTCCATATGCATTGAAGACGAAAGATGCAAGAAATTAATGAGGAGCTGCAGCCACCTTAACAGTGTGAGAGGAAGCAGGTCAGCCAGGATGTTTTGTGGGGAAATAAGCAGGTAGTGGAGAGATGGGTTTCCCTGAAAAATCTTGTTTCATCCTGTTGGTGTATAGCGCAGATAATGAGAGGCTGCGCCCTCAGATCCTAAGGTGAGGCTCTGCACTGATTGCATGTCCTCATTTTAAATCTTACAAATACAAATCCAGTCGACAGGCGCTTCATGAAATCAGCGCAGAACAAGTGTGGTTCATCTTTTCTCTTTCATGGACGTGCTATTCCAGTTTCTACTCCATTAAATAATGTTTTGCAAAATGCACATATATATTGTCTGTGATTTTAGATGAAAAGATTGGGTCCAATCTTCCGACTGTGCATTAAAAATGGAGCTGGAGGCATGCAGGACGTGAAGACCTGACACAGACGGAAATATGCCTGCCAACACCTCCACCAGCACCATTTACTAGACTTCCTGTGGAGCTTTCAGCGTGTCTGTGACAAGCATCTTTGTCAAGTTGTTAGTTCCAGCCCATAAATTCCCCTAAAATAATCACATTGTTCACAGCCATTCAAAGTGAAGAAAAGGAAGAAAATAAATAAGATATAATGGGGTATTTAGTTAATAAGCTTTGCATGTATTGGTTAGTGTGTTTGTGATCTATAGAGAGACTGACGAGCTAAGCTAATATCCTCCTGGCTTTAGCTCTACACTTAATGTACAGACACGAGATTGCTATTGATCCCCTCGTCCCCCTGGGGAAGAAAGCAAATAAGTGCATTTCCCAAAATGTTGAACCATGCCTACTGATATCAGGCACTCTGTATGTGATTGGCCATCTGTTTTACATATGGCACATACAGCCAAATGACTGGAGGGTAAAAACATTGACATTCACATATAAGAACCCACAGCAACTCCTATGCAGCTGGTTGAGTAAATACTTAGTGGAGATCTCCCACACTGACTTGCTCCAGCTTGTTACTGCATCCAGAGCTGGTCAGTAGAGGAGAGTGTGGCTCCCGATGATAATCAGAGTTATAGCCACTGAACACACAGCGTGGTTTTTAACAGTTGGCTACACTTGCCCTTTTTTTTTTTTTTTTGGTCTCACACTCACACAGAGTTAACACATGGCTTATACCCAGTGAGCTGTATCAGTCTCTCCTATCGGCCTGTACAGAACATGTATCTATTTAAATGATGCTCGCTGGGGACAAGGAATGGTCATTTTTTGTAAATCGGCGTGCCTATCTTCTGCAGCGCTACAGCTCCCACCTGTTCACACACCGGAGACACGCTTGGGCTATAAGTGAACTGACGAGGGTGTTGTGCTGGCTCAGCAGTTACCACCGCGGCCTCACTGCGAGGTGTTTGTGGGTTTGAGTCGTGGCCGGTTCCCCTCCTGTCTGTGTGGGTTTGTCCTGCTGTCCTCCCACCATCCGAACACACACAGCTCAGGTCAACACGGATCTCCAAATCGTCCACAAGTGTAAACTCGTTGTCTATGAATTGTAACTTTTTTCCTCCTGCTGTTCACTCGGTGCATGCTGGGGCTTCCATTTCCCCCACGACTTAAAACAGAAACAGGCAGCCATTGAAAATTGATGGTGTAAATCCAAGAAGGATACAGTAATATTTTAGAGGATGACAGAAGAGTTTTACAGGGCTGCATCTAATTTGAATAATGTGTTTTGTCACTGTCCATTGACATGTTAAGAGATTTTCATATTTTAGTTTTGTCTGCCCTTGTATTAGTTCAGACAATTTTATAATTCATCGGATCCTTTGCTGGCTTTGAAACCTTTTTGAAACCCAGTTGGATCAGCTGAAAAATGTATAAATGCTTGGTTTCTCCTTAGTTCCTGAAAAATAGAGATGTTGAACATCCACAGTTCTTACATAACTACAGTCATATAGTCATATATCATATAGACATAATAACACCATGAGATATGGAGCTGTGTGTGTGCTTTATATGAGGCCGAATCTAAAGATGATGTATAAACACCATGTACTGCATACGGAACTATCTCATGCATTTATATGAAAGAAAGAAGTATGCATACGCATGGAAATCAGATCACTGCTAGACACATTCAGACTGAAATATTGAGGCCTTGCTTCTCTGGGACACTTTTATGGAGCATCTAATATATTCACTTATCAGTTTCAAAAAATGTCATTGAACATCAACTAAGATAAATGCTTTTGTAGTTGAATTATGAAGGAATCACATTAGCAATGTTCAGATGCAATTTTCAGCTCTTTCAAGTCATTTCAAACATCTGTTGAAGTTGGGATTTTACATAATTTAACAACAAAATCAAGTGGGATCTCTGTTTGTATCTGTGTGTCAAAGCCCCTGCTCACAAAGCCTGCATGGATTGACGAGTCATTTTCCTGCCACGTTTCTTCACTGTTGCAAACGTGTGAGTCCTCCTTCCACCGCTAAACTACACAACTTCCACACGTGCACATATATACCTGATATATTTCTACGTTGCATCAGCAAATGTTCATGTATAAAAGCTCAAAACAGACATGAATCATCTGCGCCGCGATGCAGATTTGTGGATTAGCCCTTCATCACGCTGTGTCTCCAGGGTGCAATCATGTCATTCACAGTGGCGCTAATAAATACCAAGCTCATTTCACACCACGTTTTGCTTCGATGTTGATGATATCAGAAGCATTATCCGTTTCTGCCTGTGTACTGTACCAACGGAGAGAAGAGCATTGGCCGGGGTTAGTCAATCCATCAGCTGTGTGTTTTTCTCTGTGTGCGAGAGGAGGGTTAAACTGTGAAGTCTACATAAACAGATGGTATGACAAATAGATGATAAATGGAAATGGAAAGTAGAAGTGGAGGTTGGGGTGCTGTGGTGTCCCAGCACACTGGTGGAAGAGAAAGAGACATTATGGAGAATTATTTCAGGAGCCCTTCTCCATTAAGTAGAAAGGGTTTGGTTTGTGTGTCACTTATCGTTTAAGGAGAGAAAAAAAATCACTCGACTGTAAAGTATTTCTGTTTTGTAATTACCTGGAATCTCGTTGAATTATCTTGGTTTTTTTTAATGCACCATTCAGTTTGTGACAGTTTAACTACTCATGCCTGATTGCGGAGGAGCTCTTTCATTTTGGCAGCAGGCCAGTTGGAAGAATTGCTAATTATTACCACAGGTTAACCGCTTAAGCAGCGTGTACGTGTGTGTCTCTGTGTGTATGTGTGCTCCATATCTGGGTATAGTACTTCTCTCCCTTCTACATCAATATGGAATCATCAGTAATGCTGGCTTTAAAGGGATGGTTCACCCAAAATTGAAATTTCACTCATTATCTACTCACCCTCATGTGGACTAAGGGCTGGGAGAAGTTTCAGAGTCCTCCGTGGCTTCTCTGAGTTACAGGGGGTCTCGGCGTAGCAGTGCATGGGGTGCTTCCCGGTTCGTCAAATTTGGACGAACCAGGGTCTGTCCTCTTCCCAGTTCGTCCAAATTTGACGAACCGAGAAGAGGAGCTTCGAGAAGCTTCCGCTACAAACAAGCTTGAAATATAGACTCATTTAATTTTTTTCGGGACAATTTCGCATTTCGGGGCTTCAATACAAGACGGACATTACAGACGAGCAGCATGGAGGTATTTGGATGTTTTTTGGTGTGTCTTTTTGTTACGAAGACAGTTGGTATCCATTTGCAACCGTTATATGGACATGCACTGCTACGCCGAGACCCCCTGTAACTCAGAGAAGGCACGGAGGACTCTGAAACTTCTCCCAGCCCTTAGTCCACATGAGGGGTAGTAGATAATGAGTGAAATTTCAATTTTGGGTGAACTATCCCTTTAATGTGTAAACTCACCATGACCAAGTTTCAGGAGTTTTGACGTTGCATTAGAACAGAAAGTTGGATGACATTTAAAGTAAAACCTGCATGTTTGAACTGGCTCAAGTCATTTAAGTGTATGTTTCTGTCAAACAGTGTAGGTCAGGGTTGTCAAACTCTGTCTGTGGAGCAGCCACACTGAGAAATTAGAGAGCAATTAAAACGTCTGTCTGTAGAATCCACTCAGATCGAACATGAGAACTGTTTGAAACTCAAGTACGGCTTTGAAGATGGAGAAACACTTTCATGTTTTAATTCTTGCAACTCTTAATACGCTCATTCATGCCGTGTATTTACCTCCTGCAGTTAGCGCTCACATACCACACTGTACTTCACCCCGCGCACAGACCTTCGCGCAGGTTTTACTGAGTGTGCGCTGGCAGTGGATTCGCAGAATCGTGTCACTCGATTTGTTGAGACGTTCGTTTTGACCGAGGGTGACAAATAGGAAGAATTACCAATCATTGCGATCTGCAGGGGTCAGTGGACGCTAATGAGTGGTAGCCATTTTTCAGACTTCATTAATCGCACATTGCAGCGAGTAATAAATGCTCCTCACAGCAGTGTTATTGGCTGGTGGGCAGAGCAAACAGCCACAGTCATTGATCAGACTCAGAGGAACCACATCTGCTGTTTTGGTTTGCATGGTTGCTCTCTGCCTCATCTCCGTGCCCCTGCTTAGATTTCCTCTGACCTTGGGGATTCAGCGTTTCCTGCTTTCTGTAATGGCGTCTCCCCCAGCTGCCTTGTATTCATAACGCCGTTTTTATTATCATCAAAGGGGCTTTCAGGTGTCTCAGTAAGCTGAGGTGTGTGCACCTTAAATGGAAGGCCTGCCTCTTTGTGCCCACAAACATCTCGTGAAAAAAAAAATCTTCACCTTGTTGACAATGTAATTCAATGGTTGCAGACTCAACAAAGCAAGTAATGGTGATTGCATTTGAATGTAGACAGAAGTCTATTTCCACAGCGATTACGAACTATGTACAGCCATGATGTGACAGGTGGCTAATGGGGCACTGTACAGCAATCATGTGTTTGAGCTTCATCATAAAATGCCACTTGCTTCTACAAATAACACTCCAAAAACTCTTATCACCAAAACATCAAAAGCATAATTGAAAAGCACTTCTCCTTCAAGGACGCCTCAACAAAGTAGATGTTTTCTTGCCAGTTTGTACATGGACATTGCATGCTTCCATCCTGCTTAAAACAATGTACACAAAATGAAAAGAATCCTAACACCAGTATGAAATGTCAAGTCAAGTGTGTCCACCTACACATAAAGAATACAATATGTAATTATGCAGACTGTAAACATTTTCTGAACATGCCACCTCTAATGTGATTCTAGGGTTTTTACTTTGCATCACAGATTCTGCTCAGCAAAACTTGCTGCCTCTGTTGTTCTGCTTATTATAGTAAGTTTCCAGCGTGATTGTATCAGACCTGTGATTACTCTCGCTGTTCCTCTGCTAATCTCTGGGGCCCAAGGCTAAGCTTATTAAGCCCCTTGATAACAATTTAACAGGATCACCTTTTGACCATCAGCCTGCCCTCCTCTGCGCTGATGACATTATTGCTACCAGATTTCTCAAAAGGTGATGGAGAGTTGAGGCTCCCGCTTCTGCTATAATTATAACAATTTCAGCTTTCTATTTAAACATGGCAAACATTCAGCCACTGAGGAAAATAGCACCCCTTTATATGTAAGTCCTATATAATTACAAAACATAAGAATCCAAATATAAATGGGATCTCAATATTTTATCTTTACCCCATGTCTATAGTGAGTAGACTGTAGCTTATGGATTCTTCCTCCAAGTTACTGAACTATAATATTAGTGGAAATGTGTGTCTCACGTTGTTTAGAATCATGTCTCCGCATTAGATTGTATTGAGACAGGGCTAGATTGAGTCCTATTGATCTGTCAGCCATTTCTAAATGTATCTAGATGCATCGGATTGCTGTGTGTGTTGAGATGTGAATTTAATCGGTCTCGGTGGGTGAGCTGCATCCCTCTCATCGCTGCTGCTGCTTCTCAGACATCCTTAATGTGGTGTCACGGCCCTAAAGCCTGCACCTTTTCTAGTGGGTAGCATTTTCTACACCCGCTGATTTTACTGATTGCTGAGCGACTGCTGTTAAAGAAGCTGATCAGTAAAAGTGTCCTGCATATGGTTTCTGTGTCTATCTACATAGGTTTGTATGTGCATCTGGTAGAACAGGAAGCTTTAGTGAGACTTTTCAAAATAAGAATTTAGAAAAAGTTGCGAAAGAACACTAAAGCGAGTCTAAAGCTAAGTTGAATTTTCAGGTCAGATTCCAAGATGAATTAAAGCTCAGTTGAATTTTGAAAATGTGAAACAGGATTTTTAGACTTTTTCATAATAATAATTAAAGGAATAGTTCACTCAAACTGAAATTTCACTCATTATCTACTCACCCTCATGTCGACTATGGGCTGGGAGAAGTTTCAGAGTCCTCCGTGGCTTCTCTGAGTTACAGGGGTCTCGGCGTAGCAGTGCATGTCCATATAACGGTTGCAAATGGATGGTTGCAACTGTCTTTGTAACAAAAAGACACACCGAAAAACATCCAAATACCTCCATGCTGCTAGTATGTAATGTCCGTCTTGTATTGAAGCCCCGAAATGCGAAATTGTCCCGAAAAAAATTAAATAAGTCTATATTTCAAGCTTGTTTGTAGCGAAAGCTTCTCGAAGCTCCTCTTCCTGGTTCGTCAAATTTGGACGAACTGGGAAGAGGACAGACCCTGGTTTGAAATATAGACTTATTTAAGTTTATTTTGGACAATTTCGCATTTCGGGGCTTCAATACAAGACGGACATTACATACGAGCAGCATGGAGATATTTGGATGTTTTTTGGTGTGTCTTTTTGTTACGAAGACAGTTGGTATCCATTTGCAACCGTTATATGGACATGCACTGCTACGCCGAGACCCCCTGTAACTCAGAGAAGCCACGGAGGACTCTGAAACTTCTCCCAGCCCTGAGTCCACATGAGGGGGAGTAGATAATGAGTGAAATTTCAATTTTGGGTGAACTATCCCTTTAAGCAAGACAACACACTGTTGTGTTGTGGACTATCAGCTGTAGGAGCTGTGTAAGGGAGCAGAGCAACAGGGTAGACAACCTAAACATATAGATAACAACAGCCACAGACAATTGAATAGTTTGACTGGTGTAATCAGTGATCATTGGTTCAATTTGCAGTGGATTGGACTTAACGCACAACGCAGGCCCCTGAAGCAAGAAAGAAGGGAAGGTGGCAGCAGTGCAGCTCGGCAGACCATCACTACATAGAAGATAGTAGTGTCACTGATGCCTATAAACTGGAGATTGTAAACCCAACTTTCAATATAATGACAATGGAGGCTTTGCTGTACAGCAGGACACGGCCCTGTGACTGTTGATTTGACACCATGCAGAACACCCTCTGTAACCTTGGATCAAATGATTAACAAATTGAATCCCTCTGACATCACCACCCCCTTTTAATTTCTGTATAAGTAAGCGTATCAAAGTTAACAGCATTCCCTTTAAGAGCAAAGGAAAGGTGGAGACTGCTGATAAGAAGAGTAGAATGGCTTAGAAATTACATGCTTTATAATAAAATCCTTTCAGATTTCAAAAAGTTGCCACTTGTGGACCTTGGATGAACCTTCTGCAATGAGATACTGAGGAGGAAAGCTTCACTGCCTCCTGAATGTTGTCAACCAAGGCCTTGTTCAGACTGCAGCCCAGATCCAATTTTTTTTTTTTTTTTTTTTTTTTTTTTTTTACAAATCAGAGTCCGATCTTACTGACTGACAGTCCACATTACATACTGCAAGTGATTAGATCTAATCTGCGTATGGTTTTTGGCTATTCAGACTGTCCAAAAAATCAAACTAGGTACAATCTAGACATGCTTAAAATACAATTTGGAGTGGCAGTGTGAACAGGGAGCAGAGGGTATTTCTGCTATTGTTTTGGGTCACCTGTTTTTTATCCTTGTTAATCCAACCAAGATAAAAGATAAAAAAAAAAAAAAAACTAGTCTTAACCAAGACAGCAGCCTCAGGTTCAGTCACGGAATAAAGTAAAGCTGAATAAATTCATAAAAGAACAACAGAGCAGGTGAGCAGATAAAAGTGTGAGGACAGAAACAGACTTAGAAAGGAGCTGCTATACTGTACATTCAGCTGCCAATTTATTCATTTCCTTCAATAAATTCTAGCCTCACACAGATTTGTTGAATTTATTTTTTGCAGTTTTTATTGGAACAGCTTCAACCTGTATGCAGATAGCTGCTTCGCACCATAACAGTTGATGCAAGATACATTAAAGCACAGCTGGCCTGAGAGTATATACCCACTTGTCAGTGCTTAATGCACCCAACTGTTAGTCCTGAAGATAACCAACTTTTCAAAGGTAATATAGATGCTGACAGCTGAACACAAGGGAGGAAAACATATAAAGCGGCATTAAGATATCCTTAAAAACTAAATCTGCACCTACACTGGGATTCTGCCCACCAAATTTCAGTCAACTCTTTTTAAATGGAAATAGACAAAACTTGGTTGAACAGAAAGGCTGAAAACATAACCTCCCCCTGAAACTAAATTAATCCTCTCCCAATGTGTATTTTAATTTCTGTGCATTTCTAGAAATGGATTAAATGAATCAGAGATCCCCTGACAGGGTTTAGCTGGCTCAGTCTTCTCAGTTGCCAAGATAATAGACTCCATCTTGGGTTTGGATGTCCAGATACATCCGTGTTTTCCTTGACTGGCGCCTTGTTTGTCAAATTATGGAAAGAGACAGGCCTTTGGAAGCTTTTAATATGAAGCAAGAACAGTCCAATTTAAAATCAAAAACCATCTTTAAAAGCTGTCAGACACTGAAACGGAGAAAAAAACCCTCTCTGCTGACCTGAGAACTTCATATATGAACCTTCAAGGATAATTTCAGTTTTTTACAACCTGGACCTTATTTCTAGCATAAAATAAGATCATTTACTCACCCAGACAACTTTGGTGTCATTTGGAGTCGTTTTGACAAAATTAGCCCCAGTGGAGCGGCGCGTATCCATATAATGCGAGAACACGGGGCAGCGCAATGCAGCCTCTAAATAACACATTATCCGCCGCAAAACTCGTTCATTTCGCCAATATGTTGTTATGATACACTAGTGCTATTCCCCTCCGAGCCCGTGGTGGCATGTTATCAACATCCGGGGTCTGTAGGTTGACCTACTGACCTCTGATCTGGATGATGTCATCTCCGACCGCTGCCCGGCTCATTCTGATAATAATCATTCTGCTTTGGTATTCAGGTCCATTTTTATCTCAACTAGCCGGAGCTTTAGTGAGTCCAGGTTGAGGAGAGGAAGCCTGTGGAAGCTGAACTTCATCCAGCTGCTCATTTTGTTCTGACAGGTCAGAAACACGCAGAAACGAACCGTAGCATTAGCGGTAGCAAGTTAGCCGCGCCGCACCGCGGTCGGAGATGACATCATCCAGGTCGGAGGTCAGTAGTCAACCTACAGGCGCAGCATGTTGATAACATGCCACCACGGGCTCGGAGGGGAATATCACTAGTGTATCATAACAACATATTGGTGAAATGAACGAGTTTCGCCGGAGATAATGCTTTATATAGAGGCTGCGCTTGGGTGCCCCGAGTACTCGCATTATACGTATACGCGCCGCTCCACTGGGGCTAATTTCGTCAAAACGACTCCAAATGACACCAAAGTTGTGAGTAAATGATCGTATTTTATGCTAGAAATAAGGTCCAGGTTGTAAAAAACGGAAATTCTCCTTTAAGTATCGATTTAGTTTTCTCCTCTGTGTTATTTAACCAGAATGGGTTCTTCTCAGAATCCATCCATTATCTATGTTCCTGCTTGAGAGAGGCTCCTTCACATTCACAGCCTTCTGTTATTCAGGGTTAAAACTTAGTCAACTCTTCACTTGTTCCCTTGGTAACACTAGTGAATCTGAGTAATAGGCCTACCTGCCTCAAAGTTATCACCACTAGATTCACAGCTGAAAGGTATTTTTTTGCACTATAAATACAGGTATTTGAACACTACATCAGATTAATGACTGGTGATCTGGGATGTAATTATGCTGCTAAATCCGACTGAACTGTACTTTGCCGCTTCATTTTTGTTTACTTTTTTGAATAATTCAGTACCCCAGCATTTCCCACATGATGTTATGACATGATAGAAGTAAAATAGTAAAGCCTCCAGCCACTTCTGTGTAGGCTTGGGCAGATGCCTCTTTTTCTGATGCTATCATCAGCATTGCCACATCTCTAGCCAGTGTCTCTCTCCCAGGAGCTTTAGATGTCCCCTGCAGCTGCCCGTCCGTCTCACCCGCAGCCATCCTCAAGCCTGGCCTCTTTTCATGCTGGCGGTTTGAAGCATGGCTCAGCTCCCCCCCTGGCCCTCCTCCACCAGACCACTTCCAGCACAAAACCTGAGGACAAGTCTGAGGTCAGGAACTCTGAAAGCGAGAACTCTGCCTTAGCACCGAGATGAAATTCAAATCACACTTGATCTCCCATCATTGCTCTGCTTGTATTTCAGAGTTGTGCTGAAGCTACTAATGCAACCGGCGGTGGTAAAAGTTAACTATAAACCTCACCTTGAAAGTGAGAGCTCTATTCTATGTTCAGTGTTGCAACATAGCAGAATAGACAGCCCGCAGTCTCACAATCCACAGTTCACTGTATCTAACAGGCAACAGTTGTCCCATTTAATTGTGAAGGCGCTTGATTATTTCATTTCTTTCAACTCAGGCACGCACCAGAATGACAAACGCGCTCTGTGTTGTAAGCTCAGCTCTGCAATGCAGTGTCTCATTCATCCGGGTTCATGTGAGGCCTTGCATTTTAAAAACTCAGATCAGATCCTTGTGAGGAATACTGACTGTTGCAGCTCCACTGGAGCCCAGCAGGTCCCTCGAGGGGCTGAGAAAAAACTGAATTTGGCGATTGGAAGGTCTGCGCTTCAGTTTGGCACGTGGACACATCTTACTTCACTGTGTGTGTGTGAAAGGAGTTAAATGTATGATTGGTTTGCTGGAGAGGGCCAAGAAACTAGAGAGAATTGCCACGAGCAATTAAGAAAGCTCTGAGTCAGTGTGCTGCTTCTGCACCATTTTCCAGTGAACAGTCATTAGTCAATACACTCGCGGTGTGAAACAAGACAGATAAATAGATTGTTATCTAGCTAGGTGAGACAGAGATGAAGACATATGAATATTCAGTCTTTCATAGTGACTTTCTCTAACCAATATTCCTGAAATTTGAAATGTACAAAACAGGACAGTACGTCTGCTTGCATGAGTGCGTGTGTTCGTGTTTACGTAGCAAACTTTGACATTATTTATCTGCTCTGTTGAGTTTTCCCACTTACACTGCCTGCTGAGATAATGTTCATGTTAAAATCAGTCTAGCTTTTTTTTCTTGTTTTTGTTGATTTTTTTCTACTTTGCAAAGCCGCCTCTTATCTTGTACAACATTTTCTATCCCACGTTAATATTTTTAGCACCAATTTTAATTCTCACATCCTGTTTTGTGTGTGATTCCAGGGATGGGGGATTGGAGGAGTGGATTTGAATAACGTGACATATGGGTGTGAATATTAATGTACTGTAAATGTGCTCTGAATGTGATATTATGAATTAGAGAAATCTGCTGTCTAAGGTTTCTGACATTTCTGAACCACTGGTGCATTCTTGGTTAACAACTCCAAGTAGCTACTTGACAGTTTGGCAGGATGATGCTCTACTTTCCCCGAGACAAAATAGAAAAGAAAATCAGAAGTAATAGTGAGGAAAATCATGAAATAATGATACTTTCCAACTAAATTACATGGTATAAGGGAGCACTTTATTTAAGGAGACATAAATTCTGAAAGTGTTAAGGCATCTCAAGTCCTCCTGACAATATCAGCATCCTTTATGAAAACGCCTCTCAATAATAATATGTTACAGGCATAATAACTGTTTGATGTGGATAACGTGCATGTATTTATATGTTTGTTGATAAATCAGTGTTTTTGGTTGTGGCTCAAATTCAGTTTTTGTTTGACCAATGCACATTTTCGAAGGAGACAGGACAGCACTTTGATAACATTGACTGAACTGCACATTTTTTAAGTGGTGAGATGGAGATTGAAGTACTTACACTCTGTTATATGGTGGCATTGGGCAGACCTGAGGTTGTTATGGCTTTCAGGCTTCTCAAAGGAGCTGCATCCTTCATGTTTGATGCACATCGCACAGAAAAGAGTGGGGAGAACTTGGTTACTTCATCAAGCATTGTTTCTGCCTGGAGTGGATGTCAGTGTTGTCAAAGCAATGGTTGAAGTCTAAGATGAAACATAAGTGAGAGGCATTTGATTTTAGTTTCTTTGTTGTTGAGGCAGTAATTTATCCCAGGAGGTTTTTTTCTGTCTGCCAAAACAATATTGTTTTTCATGGAATCTGGTAAATACCATTGATGAAGTGGGCTTGCGTCTTTTCTGCTTTATTTCTGAAACTTGTTGATGGAGCTACAATTTCACCGATACACATGTAAGCCACTGTTTGGGAATGTTAGCATTGAGGTGGTATGAGCTGTTGCTTTTAGCTTGTGAAATAGTGTGAGGATGGATGGCTCTTTTGATAAATCTGCTCTGAGTCAGGTTATTTTTGTGTGATTTTTGTCTGTTTTGCTCTCTGCTATCAGTTTTACTGCTGGAAATTCATGCACACAGTATTGTGATGGTTCACTACTCTCTTGGTGTGTAAGACCTTTTTCCACAATGTGTAACATTAGTTATGTAGATGCATTATTTACACAGAGGAAAAGGGTTGTGCCTAAAAAGTGATGAGGTAAACATGACTACCTTGTGAACTTTGAGCCAGTTCTGCTACAACTTCCTAAATTACACTGAGTTCCTGCTTAAACCTCATTAGATACATCTATTTAGTGCATGTGTATATTACATCTGTGATGTTTTTGATGCTTTCCCACCGGTCCCTCTATGAGCTACACTATGTTTATGAGGTCACAGCTAAGCAGTGTGCATCACTGGCAGTGATTAGATAGAGGCTTGATTGTCTTTATGCATCTGAAAGTACACAGGGGATGATCTTAATTTTAAATTAAGGGCTTGTCAAGAAAGATCGCATTGCGAATGACTTGCTCCCCTCTGAAAGAGAATTACAAAGGAAGGCATGAAGCTGCTAAATCTCCTCTTATTCCTATGAAACGAACACAGCAACACATTAACATCTTCAACAGGGCATGTGCTCGAATGCCTGACATCCATTTTTTGGGCACCTGCATGTTTTCCCATTTAAAAACAAGAGGGATGAATGAACAGGAATGCACTGCAGCAGATAACACAGTACAAGTGGCTATGTTAAAAAATTTAACCACATCAGAGAGAGCGTGCACCTTCCTTTTGGTTTAAAAGCCTCTGTGGCAGAAATCACAAAGGCTGTCGGAGAACAATAACAGAAAATAGTGAGCCCACTGAGGCATTTCACTTGCCAAGTGATAATGAGAGCTTCTCTACAGATATATAGCTACAGTACAATTCAGCATTATATACGGTGTAGAAATACACACATGCACAAACAAAGATTGGAATGTAGTCAACGTGGGATAAAGGATAATGTTTGGAGAATGTATGTTAAATTACAGTGAGATTTGGGATGGGAGAACATGCATCATGAATGTGAAGCAGGGATTCCATGATAGATGGATGAGAAGAAACAGAGATGGGGACAGACATCTCAGCACTTTACACAAAGAAACAAAGATTAGAGAAAAAGGGCTTCTGGGTTTTAAACGTGAAGATAGGAGCATTGGGGTGTTAACGTGATGGCTGCATGTCATCAGGCCTTCATCTCCAGCAGCCATGAGACATTGTCCTGGAGTTTCCTGCAATGTGGGGAAAAAGACCCCATAACTACTGAGGGATTTAGAGTGAAATTGAATGTTGTCTTTTGTACCCAGCTCGGTTACTACTGTAGGTACGGTGTTTGAAATGAGAGATAAAACAAGGAAATCACCCAGCAGGCATCGAGCAATGATTTTCTCATCTATCACAAGGGATCATTTCATTCCAATTTGTTGCTAGAAGGAGGAAATAAAAGCATATAATCATCTCAAAGGCCGTCCTCCCCTTGCTTTACAAAAAAATCTTTTGTTGTCTGGAAAATAAACAATAAATACGGGTGGCCGTTTGCTGTGTTGACACAGTGGGTGTTCTGCACCCCATGGCTCTAAATACCTTTGTGAACTTATTAAAAATGAAAGAGAGTGAGTTTACTTTAAGATAAATCACGAACTAGGACAGCCTGAAAGGGATTTTAAACCAAGGATATTTACTGCAGGTATTTACAACAGTAAACGACACAAATGAACATTCAAACAAGTTATACTAATTACATTAATGAACACTTATTCCTTATTCTTAAAGAAAGACCTTCACCTTTTTTTTTTACTCTTCCCAAGGAGGTACTTTCAATTAGATGTTGTAGTGAATTAGCCCGTCACACATCCTGAAGGCTCCTTCTGCTTTCCACACTGATAATGTTGGACAGGGTGTGCAGTGTGACTGTGTGCAGCTTGACTCTGTGAAGAGACAGACCTCTGGAAGTGCTAACTCATGTCAAATTAAGACACAGTTTGGTTAAAAAGAGAATTCTACAACTTAATTTTAATTAACACATACTAAATGATTCAAAATGCTGATAAATCTGCATCTGATGAGCTGCCCAATGCCTGGAACTATGGGTAACTAACAGGCCAGTCGCTTAGAGACAGAAACATTTTAACTCAGGGTGCAATGAGCACAAACTCACATTTCCCTTTGATTTCTTTTTTTTAAGGGCTTCAAATAATCCTTTGTCTACAAAATGTCAGAAAATGGTAGAAAGTCAACATCTACAAACACCAAAATATGCAAAACAAAGAAAAGGAGCCAATTCTCTGGAGAAACTGCAAATGACTTAAAAAAAAAACTGAAACGAGAAATGAATTATTAAATTAGTTGGTAATTTAAATCAGTACATTCAAATTTGCTTAGTGATATGGAATTACTATTGTTAGCAGTGTTACTAATAATCTTTATCTTCAAGATGATATCTGTATAAATGTATAACTTGGATACAAAAGATACAAAACAAGAAAGTTTAAAAAATCTTCACATTAGAGTAGCTTGAAGCAGAATATACGAATCATTCTTTGCCACTAATCACAGCACAATCTTCATCAAATATGAATGATGATATTTATCTATCAGTAACCATTCAATGTCAATGTCATGTTGTCCAGTGATATGGTCTGGATGTGCAGAGTCCTGCATGTGTGTGTGTGTAAAGAGGAGAAACATCTGAAGTCGCTGTCGGTGTCAGTTTATCTCAGCCTGATGGGTAAATTCACTCCTTTAAATACCTTCAGAAGCTTCTGAAGTCGCCGTCTTTACTCCGCACTTTCACATTGCTATGGTTACAGGCAGTGTTCAAGGCTGTAACTGCCTAAGGAAATATAGCCCACTCTATTTACTTCTTCATACCCAAAGTTCTAATTTCACTCGGCTCAGCTGTAACATGTACGGCATACACTCAGATTCACTCACACAGTAATTATACTTTTCAGTCCCATACACTGAATTGTAGTCTGTGACTCACGGAGTTGCTTGTGTATGAATTACAATGATTACCCTGCTGTATATAATCTGTGGCCGTTTGCTCATGCAACACAAAAGATTTAATCAGAGATATTGGAATCAAGAGAAAGATGAATAGTGTGGCCTGTGACATAAACACTGCTTCCAAACTCTATTAGGAGAGTGCTGACAGTCATTAATTATTAATTGTGCCCGTACGTCTATTTTTGTCAAGAATGTGCTACTTTCTAGGCAGATTTGGTGACCAGTTTTGATATCAGACTGTTTCTTTGGGGGTTTTTACATGTCAGCCGCCCTGACAGCTCATTTCAAGAGGCCTTGTATCATTAGCAGACTCAAGTAGGTCTGCTTATTTCACTTTCAACTCTTGTTCTGGGTTATTGTTCATATCACACCTGATAGTTAATCCACTCCAAAGGTGGTGATGTTAGAAACTTCATAATCTGCTGCAATTTTCTTTTTCCTAACCATTTTTATCGTAGTGTACCTCCCCTTGTCACCTCTATTCAAACTTATATAGTTGTTCTCCCTGACACCATCTGATGTTCTGATTTAAGAAATGGTTTGAAATATGAGCACCATATTACACTCTGAATTTTGCCCCCCTGATTAAAAATACCCAAAAATATTTGAGTGATTGGTAATTGGTGTCAAATACAGGCACTTAAACCATTAAGCCATTGCTGAGGATATACTGTAGTAAAGGCTGCTCACGCTAAGCTAGTCATCCATGAGCTTGCCTGGAGGGCCAGTCTTCCCAGAATGCAGAAGAACTTTAGCTAAATCCTCGCCTGGAAGCAGCCTCCGAACCACTATTGACAATCCAGGAATTAATTTTTTCAATTGAGTGTCTAGACCTGCTTCCTGTGTTGGCCGTTTTCAGCGACGAGGACTCTTTTAGGTCCACGACTGCATGTTACAGTAAAAAGCGCCCAACAATGATAGTGGAATCTGTCCTTGTTTGAAATACCAGTGCACTTAAATGTGAAGAAACAGACGGCAGCTGAAAGTTTTGAACAAATCGAGATACAGTAGATACCTTCAAGCCTTCAAGATTTTCATTTTGGAAGAAAAATTCTGACCTGTCTGCACCCAGAACTATACAGTCTGTGTGGAAAGGATCTGGCTGTTTGTGTTGTTCTAATGCTGGGACCGACATTATAATAGGTTATTATACTTACTTATATACTATACAGTAAATGTACTTTGCTAGTGTAGTTGTCATCCTAAATCTTTTAGTCTTCCTCAGCAATGTCAGCATCAGTCCCCAAAGATGCAGTGTTTGGAAGCCTGCAGCAATGCCTCTGATTTAATTGGTCAGACTGTAAATACTTCAAGAATCAAGAGTGAGCAATTAAGTGTGAAATAAACAAATGACAACTCAATATCTAAATATCACTATTTCACCATATAATACCTACCATACTAACGTGATTGTGGTAAACATAAACAACTCTATTTTCCTTATCCGTACCATTACAAATCTTACCAAATAGCATTTTACCACTTCTTTAGCACCGTGCAAATCAGCTGTGATTTTCCTCACATTTCATAGTGAAAACAGACAGAAATCCCCCAAAACAATACTTGCATTGGAGACTCAAGTTGTTAAAGTAGGTAATATGCAACAGTGCCATCTCCATGATAAGGCGCTGTATGCCATGTAATTTATCAATCTAGAAAAATTGATCTGCCTGCCTCTAGAATTGGCTCTTGTTATGCAGACACCCACCCCAACGCCACACATACAATATCCAGTATAATCAAATCTTAGCAGACACAGTATGTATGCAAACCAGAAAATGAAACCTACGCCTTCTGTCTGTGTCTGTGTGTTTTCAAAATATTACTCGTCCCCGCTCCTCAATACACTGTGTGACTTATTGACTCACTCCCTGCAAAGCCCAACTGCACTGTTTGCTGTCAGGTTGCAGGACTGCAAGGGAATCTATATCAGAAAAAGAACCAGGTGGGGGGCAGTCTTTCCCTGTAGGGCCTCCTACCTCAGGAACCTCTTGTCCTTGTCAGTGGTTCGGACTTGACAGTTTTCACATCCATGCTGCAGACCTGGAATTCAGCACGGCTTGCAACCTGCAGCATGTGCTTGACTGTCTTTTCCTGCAGACTGTGCTGGTATTGTTGGCGGCCTGGATGTGATTAGTGGATGTGCTGTTGTGTGTGCCCACACACACAGGCAGTGATATATTGCACACATGCGCAACCACAAATACACACACTCTGGCTCTGTCTCCCTCTAATGCAAATGAGCTCTGCCTGTCTTTACTGCACTTGTTTGTCCTATATCTTACTTGTATCTTTTGGATTTATTAAAAATGTTCACAGCTTTTTTTCAAACGTTTCAGCAGTTCTATAGAAATATTACCCACTTAGCATGAATTGACCTCCAGTGTAATCATATCCGCTGTGAACTCATATTGGACAGTTAAAGCATTATTGCAAGGAAGTGATTCTGTTCTGTTATTCTGAATGCTGCTGTCTGAAGCCATGCTCAATGTAGCACTAGAAACCACTGTAGCCTACTGGTAGCGACTAGCAGATTGGCATCATATTAAGTATGGACATTGATGCCTCCCTCAAGACAAATTATAATAACTCTGTTTTCCCTTGTGATTTTTCATCTGCTGCCACCATCTGGCTCAATTTTCACTTTGTCAAATCATTTGATCAATATTAGTTCATGGCTAATTAGTAAGTGTTACCATGCTAACATCATCACATGGTGAACATGGTACAGTAAACATCACAATTACTTAAGCAAGTTAGCATGCTGGTGTACTGTAGGAAGCATAGGCTACTTTGAGCTAAATGCTAAGTCTAGCATCACAGAGCTAGTGATCTGGTGACTGTTGTTAAACATGTAGTACCAGTGTTTAAGAAAGCTTTCTTGCCATTCCCCGTATAATTAAGGTTTGACATGGTTCATGATGGCAGATATGATTAAGCTGTTTTCCATAGTTAGGCAACTAAAACACTTGGCAATGCTGCAGTGCACTGACACAGGCATGTACATAATTAAATTACATAAATTGTTTACTCCGCTGACTAAGAAACCTATTCATGTAGTTTATACAGGAAGCTCGGGCTGATTTCAAACCAAGTGAAAGAAACACAAGACCCACTGGAATTTTTCCTTAGAAATCAAGTCATATTAGCGACGTACAGTAGGAATATTTGCACAAAGTGCTTATAAAGTAGGCTATATGACTGTTAAGTTGTGGTAGCTTAGCCTTGCCATCATATGGTTCCCTGAATAGTCATGAGATAGATTTTCATATTTTACACTCCAGCTGGTGTCTTTTCTTTTCAATCAGTCACTGGCTGCTCTCCTTGGCTTCAGAGGAACGTCTGTGTTCTGCTGTAATCCCAAACCACAAATCCCCATAGACGCTCGCTGCTGCTAGGCCACTGTGATGAGCCTGCAGTCCATGAGGTCCGGGATTTTTGTGGGAATCCAGAGCTCTCAATTAAATCTTAAAGCAAGGTTGCTGCAGAGTATGTGTGATGACAGTGGTGCTTCTGAGACTTGTCTGAACGCTGTCTGCTTTGTGTGTGGGTGTCTCTTGGCTGAGGAGACCCAGTTATCTGCCTTAAAGGGAATTGCTGGTATAAACCACAACTTAAAAGATGGATATCTTTCACTTTTCCTCCATTGCCAAGTAAATACCTGGTATGAGTGAGATTACATCATTTAAGATATGCTTTTAATTTGACTTCCTGGTAATCTTACATAAGAACACATAAGAAGCTTGTTTTGAAAAAACACCAAATTATTAATTTAAATGAATCATAAATAATCACTCAAAGGGATTTGATGACTATGAACGTCTCATTATTTTAAAGCTAAGTAAATTGTGAAATCACACCTCAGACAATTAGCATCACCCTGAATATTCTGAATTGCAGTCATGGTTTGGTATTACTGAAACTGTTGAATTGAGCTTCCCCACCCACCATGCTGTACTAAAAGCCAATTCCACCAGCCTCAGTTGTGTGGTCATTAAAATGATTCCGATTGCTGCATCATTGGATATCTCCACATCAAAAGGCAGGAACCAGGGGATTAGCCTGTGGTCCTAGAGAATGCCCCCCGCAAATTAAAGGCTTATTTTGTTGGACTCACACAGAGTGGGGACGCTGGCTCCAAAAACTGTTTAAATATTGGGAGGCCATCTGTGAAAATGAACCAATCCTTGGGGTGTGTTTAATATTAAGTTTTGAAATTAAAAAAACATTTAAAGTTTAAATTGGACCTGATGTTGGTGGGTTAATTATGGATCATGGTTTGGCCTCCTCTTCAACTGCCATAGATAACTGTACACCTCACCATGGTGATCCTGCTCCACACTATTTATAGATTAGAAGATAATTAGTGTTGGATGTCATCTAACTTCTTTTCATTACTGTCTTAGTTTCAGCTACCTGATCATTTGTGCTCAGGTTTTCAAAGGTGTTGTTTGCAAACGTTGCTTTTGCTACATACTGTAGGTAATGTTAAGAGCTGTTCACATGTTGGTCTAGAAGAATTGTGGAGTGGAACAGCACAGCCAATAATAACTCACCTCCATCATGTGTTTCCATCTGTTGAGGTTAGCACACTCCTGTCTCTCCGTTAGCAAAAGTGCAGTGTTTCTTTTATCTCTCTGCATGTTTTGTGGACACTGGACAGGACACCATACACACTTGATTTCCATTGTAATTATCTGAATCTAATTGAAGTGACATCAGAATTCAGAATTTGAATCATGTAAGTTTGCTTGATTATTATGTGTTAGCCCTGAGATAGACTGCCTAAGTTTGTTTACATAAAACACTCAGTACACACTGGGACACAGAACCCCTGTCCCAAAAACTTCAATTATCTGGTTAAGAATTCTTAAAATTACATCTATTGTGCACCTTACCCCTCGGAGGAAAATCCAAGTCTATGAATATGCAAATATCCCTCATTTCCAAAGATAAACCACTGAACAAAATGCATTTTACTTCCAATTGAAGTAACAAAGAGCAAAACATGTTTTTGAATGAAATGGGACAAAGTAAAAAAATAAAACATTACATTTTTCATTTGACAAATAGCCCTTAATAGAAGCATTAAATGTTTCACTGGACAAATAGTCCTTTTTAAAAACATTACATGTTTCATTTTTGGATTGAATGACACAAAATGAGTGCCATGTTTCTATTAAGCAAGTACTGACTTAGTTGGTAAATTTGGGATCAGTGGATAAAAAGATATAGATGTGTCTTGTTGCAAATCCAGAAAGGTACGCCCCAAGTCAGCTTTATGCCTCATCAATTAGCCCAGAATAGAAAGAGGCCAGAGGTACAGGTATCAATCTGACTCTGAGTCGACCTACCACAGAGAACTGGCCAGAGTGAAAGTTTGATGACTCAAATCTGATGCACCAACATAAACAGTGACGTTAATAATATGATGAAGGAGGAAATGAGACTTTTGAGTCACTGAAATGTCAGGGAAGAGTGATGCTGCAACATCAGTTCAGATGCATAACATCTTTTACCCATGCGTATAATACCAAAGGGCCAACACAGAATACTCTTCTTGCATTGTGAATGCATGAGCATCATGTCAGATTCTTTTGCCATGTCCAGCATGATGCGATCACCAGTGAATAGGTCAGATTGTTGTTTCAGAGCTGTACATCCATAATGTTTTCTGTCTATAGCTGACAGTTTACTAACACTTGCCCTAATGATAGTGATGATAATAGATTTCCCTCATAAACTCCTGTCGAGACACCCAGGGACACTTCACAAATCCAATAAGACAAGATGAGATAAAACCTTAAGCAGCAACAATGAAATATATAAATATTTGAATAAAATCATAGTGTGCACTTCACAAAGTGCCAGAAAATGCCTTAGGTGAATTCTAAATAGTCTAAATGGGTGGGTTTTCAGGTGTGACTTAAAAGATTCAACAGATGTGCAGTGCCACAGGCCCTGAGGGAGAGCTGTGTAAAGGTTAGGCCAGCTCCTCTGAAGGCCCTGTCATCCACGCTGCAGAGCCTGGGGGGGGGAAGTGAAGAGTGGATGTGCATCGCAGCTACGTGGAGATGGAGTCGGTGTGTACGGATGGAGAAGATTAGATAGGCAGGGAGGCGCCAAGCCATTGACAGATTTGTAAACAAGGAGAAGTACCTGGAAATGGATGCAGTGTTTAGCCAGGAGCAGGTAGCGTGACTGAAGGTGGGGGGGGTACTGTACTCTATTAACCCCCCCGCGTGATTACACCAAGGAGACGGACATTAGAGTAATCAGGTTGGGTTGTAATGAAGGCGTGGAAGAGAGTCTCTGCAAAGGAGGGCGTAATCTGGAAATGTGACTCATTTATCCTATTGCTAAGCAACAACCGTGCACAATAGATGCATGGTTGATGTCAAGAGTTTCAAGGTTGCTGTCTTAAGAACAAGGGGAGGAAGGGGTTAAAGCTGCTTTACTGTAATAATGTGACTAACTACGTAGTGTTACTTTTTAATCATACATACTCACCTATTTAAGATTTTTTTTTTACACAGGATTGTAATTTTCAAACCGATCAGCTGGAAACAAAGAATGAATAAATCAAACTATCTTTGCTTGTGCCTGGTATTTCATTAGCACTGAGGCTGAAACTCACCTTAGCTTAGTTTTAAAGGTGTAAAACCACATTAGCATGTATTAATCACAGTCTTACTACTCTTCCCCCTTTGTGTCTTTCTGTCAACAGCTGCTGTAAAGTGTCATTTGAAACCTAATGAGACAGTATCACCCCGTCACCTACGGTAAAGGAGAGGTTTTGAGGCAACTTTTAGCTTTGCAGCAAAGAAAGTGCTTATCTGTAAGAAAAGCTGGAGATACCATCTCGCTGTCTGTTTTCTTCTTCCTCTCTCTGTCAAAGTCTGAGCACTTACATAATTTGAGGGTGAATGAGGGCTCGCCTTTAGAAGCCCACCTTGATGATTGCACTTTTGAATTCTCTGCATGAAGAAAATAACAAAATTATACCTTTATGCTTGAATTGCAGTAATGGGTTAGACTCTTCTCCAGATAAACTAGTGGGTGGAATGTAAGTATGAAAGACGAGTTGTGCAAGTGTTTTGATCATCTGTTAGTGATGCATGATTTCACAAACTGCTCCCCTGACTTCATGCTGTGAATGACATGTCTTTGACAACACTTACAGAACAGCAAAGCAAGTGGCCTAAGGTGTGCAAAATGAAATGTGCTGCTTAATTGGTACTGCTCTTCTATCTCTCTTACAACAGAATACCTGTAAATAATGTCTACATTTGGAGTTAATGCACTAAATAGTATTGACCTCCAATGGAAAAAAGAAAAATGAAGCTTCACTCTCAACATTTTGTAGTACTTTGTGTAAAAAATAGTAAATGACATTTTTACATTGTGCAGGCAAAAGCAGATGGGTGAGACTTCAGTGTAGTTGTAACTCAGACAATTGTGGCTTCAGAAAATGATGTTTGTGTAGTTCATTGTGAGGATTGTCTATCAGCAGTAAAAAGAAAAATGCTGCTGGCATCAACGCCCCCCTTGTCCAATCTGAGGAAACATCTACCTCATTTAAGGCAAATTTATCGTTTCTGTGACTGTGCAGTGTTTGCGTTGTTCTCTGCTACACTTGGCAGAGTGACAACCTCCAACCATTTATAGTAACCGCAGCAGCAGCGCAATTCATCAACCGAGGATGAAGGGTCCACTGTACGCTATTAAATATTGTGAAAAATAAGACAGTGAAATTTTTTGGAGCTTGTTAATATTTGCCTCGTCGGACAGCATGAGTTTAAATCAGAGGATATGTTTTAATGTAAAATGAATTTAAATTAGAATTATTTTCCTTTTTTTTGTTTTTTTTTCTTACATTTTCACAGATAATTTAGTTCCATTTTGCAGTACTAGTACAATAGTTCGCTCTAGTCAGCTAAAGCTTCCGCCTTAATATTGCTCAGGGTGCTATCTATCTTCATGCTGAGGTGGATATCAATTAGGTGAGCCAACCATGTAATTGATTTCCACCCTGTTACCTTGAGCTCTGGTATTTGTGATGTTCAGACAGCGCTACTGTTGCCTGTCTTTTTCTGCTGCCTTGTGTCAACACCTCCACACGTACATGCACTTTATTACAATCATAGGAATAAATATGATCTATGTAATTCATTTAGGACACATGAGCTGCTGCTCATTGTGATTTCATTAACTTTAGCTCTGCGCGGACACCGGGTCATTACCAACTCACTATTACAGCCATTACAATGAAATCAGATATCAGAACAAATTACATTTTTTGTCCAATCTTAATGACGTCTGATCTGCAGTGACTGCTGCCTGACCGGCCAGCCTCTCACGTGAGAGGAAAAAGGTCGAGCGCACCTCTCGGCTCTTGACAATTTGAATAATTCACCCAGATGTGTGGAGCCGATTGGTCCTGCGACCTGTGTCTGTGCGGTCTGCCTCACTGTATGCACCGAGGAGATAAGAACCTGAATCACAGACAAGAGATACCTTGGGGAGGCTTGAGGAGCGGAGAGGCGAGCGTAAACCCGGGGTCAACCAGCAGGCCCAGAGTGACAACTCGTGGCGAGGAGATGTGGGACACTTGCAAGATAAGCCGGGCTTTTTGATAGGTCGAGTTTTGAGGGAATATGATAAACTGAGATTTTAAGGTGTGAACGCCCCTAAGTTAAAAAGGAAATGAAACCAATTTGAAACAGTACATCATAAATCTGAGCCAACAATGACGAGGGATATAAGAGAATCCATCAGACGCAGAAAATGCTTAAACAGAATAATTAAGACTGTGATTACTTTCAGCGCTAAGATATTTGCATTTGTCTTTCCTCCCTCAACACATCAAGGAGCTGAATTGTTTAATTTCAGGTATTCTTATTAAATTCAGTCTAGCAGATTGATGGCATATTCTGTGACATAAATATCAGCAGCTGCTTAATTTGGATCGCTTGAGGTGAAATTAGCTGAATATCTCATTCCATTCTGTGTTTTGTGCCCCGGTTGTCAACTCAACTTTCCAACTTAGTGGTAATACTTTACCTCGGGACCACCTCACGTTCTTATCTCTGTAATAAAAAAATGTATTAAGGCAGGATAGAACTTTTGTATTGTCGGACATCACAGCTCATGCTTCTTTGTAGCGTGTGAGCGTGGTTGTGATTTTTTTTGCTGGATGCTGGTAAGACTTTATTTTTCTTTATCTAAGCGGTATCAGCTGGATCGTTATGTTCACAGTAACTCAGAAAATTAGATTTGAATGAAATGCTGAAGTGATTGCAGCAACAATGGGAAATGCCAGTGTGTTTTTCCACTGATAAACCCGATAGAGGAAAACATATTATTGTGAAAGATTATACTCTCCGAGGCGAGATTTCTCACGCTCAGCACGTACACTGTGTTGAGATCAAGAAATCTAAGTGTGAGTCTGTTTACCTGGATGTCATTCATGAAAGCAGTGGTCCACAGAGCGAGGGGAGTGGATTCTGACTACCCCCCCCCCCCCCCCCCCCTTCTCTCCTTTCACCATCCTCTTTGATATTCTGTCAACAAAAACTATGAAGGGTTACTCATGGAAATAAAGAGGCAGAAAGGGAGGTCATTTTAGTCGCAGCCTGCAGGTCCAATAATTTGTTTTGTGGTCCTTGTGGGTTGTGGCGTACTCTAAAGGCAGCTCTGCTCAATGCTTCAAGGTTAACACTGAAGTGCTGTTTTCATCTGCACATTCCTGGAAAAGCAAAGTGCCTCAGTCACTAAAAGCTCCTGTCTGTTTCTGCCGCTCTGCATGTGTCTGTGTGTGTGTGTGTGTGTGTGTGTGTGTGTGTGTGTGTGTGTGTATGTGTGCGCGCATGCACATTCGCGCCTTTTCTTTTTGCCCACACACATGTGCCATCTATCAAAAGGCCCCTCTGTTCCCTGAACTGGAAAAAGAAATGCTATTCCACCACAAACTGTTGCGATATACAAACACAGGCGTTCTCTGTTCAGCATCAGGCTAAGTTAAGCTAAACCCGGGTCGTGCCGTCGCCGAGGGTTACCTCGGAGAAACTCTGTGTGCGTCAGGAGGAAATTGACATCTTGACTGCTCTCAAATTATTACCCTGCAGTATGTCACCATGATGAAATGACTCAACAGTTTCCCATGTCGTAGATCATGCACTGATGAGCCGTCCATTGCCTCCCTGCATAACCATCAGAGGTGAAAGTGAGAAGGAAACTCCTCTCACACTGACCAGCGGTGAACATCAAGGCCAACAACAGACGTGCAGAACGGCTATCACACCTTCCAGTTTGCAGGTCCACCTGACATGACGATTCTGAATTTCTTTCCATGTGAGAAGTCTCTGCAGGAAGCTGTTTGATCACTGCTGAGGAAAAAAAAGGAGAAGATGAAGAGGAGGAGGAAGAAGAAAAGAGCTCATTAAAATGTGTGGCTGTGTGTGTGGAGGGGAGGAGAGTAGCCTGATTTTTTTTCAAGCATCATAAGTTTGAGTTTTATCTCTTTTTTTTTTTTTGCTTGATGCATCTTTTGTTTCCCTGAACACATCTCGGTGGCTGACTGATCTGAGGGATTCCACTCCTTTTGAATGGAGATGCAGCAATGTTCAAATCCAACTTATGACAAGCGCCTTTTTGAAATTTGATTCACTCGGCCATTTCCCTGCGATTCCACACTCCTCAGACACAGAGTGTTGAACAAATGAGCCTGCTCCCTGTCATCTGGGCCCCATCAGGTATCAAAGGTATCGGCCCTGTGTCACTTATGTTGTATGTGACAGTTTGACAGCAGAAAATGCTATTAGCGGGGTGCTGCTTTTCCTTTCCGTCTGCACTATTGTCCTCCAGCTGGTTTGGAGAACGCCATCAGCATCATGTACTTTGCATTGATTATGTTTCCACTTGAGTGCAGTAAAGCAAAAGGAAGACAAACATAGGGTAAAAGGGGTTTCAGCAGGAAATTACATTGCCCTGATGTCCGTGGAACTTGATTTGGTTTATACGGTAATCTTTTTCTTCTTTTTTCAGTTGATTTAGTCTTTGGCTTCCTTTTGTTTTGTAAGCTTACTTAAAATCTTACTTTTACAAAAATAGTCAAAGCTCGAGGGCCACTTACTGGCTTTTCTCATGTGATGACAACTGAGATCAAGGGACATAGTTGACCAAGCAAGCAAGCATCCATGCTGTATAATGGTGCCAATACACCATTGTTTTTGTTTTTTTAACATATAATGCATATTAATATGTTTATCTTATTCATTACAAAGCTGCCTGTTTAATATTTCTCTATGCTGTCAGTGTGTAATCCTGCTAATACACACAACTTCAGATCTAATGGAGCTGCAAGGAGAAAAAAAGACTCACATCTCACTTTCTTTCCTCTGCAAGTTGCTTTTATGTCAAACTGACGCTTGTCAGGACGTGTTGGAAATTCGCAGCACGTGTTAATCACACATTATTGCGCTGCAAAATCGACATAGACTACGCATTCAGCCGATGCTGCCAATGAACTGCAGATGTTACGCGGAGATGTGCCAATCAACTAATGATGAGCATCAGACAAGTGAGGGCTCAGATGGTCTAAAACCGTTCGACTGATTAAAAGGGTGGTTCAAGTTTCTCTTGCTGCCTCAGCTCATACATAAAACATGATACAATGTTTTTGTTTTTGTCTTAAAAGAGGTAATTTAGGGCTGGAAAATAACTCGGTGTCATTTTTTAATCAACTTGTTGTGCGACTGGATCCAGATCAGTGAATTTCTTATGTTTTTATTTTACATGTGTTTTTTTCTGATAGCACAAAGTTAAAATAACCAATTGATCAATTTGTCCATCAGCAGTTATTTTTGATAACTGGTTGGTCGTTACAGTAGTTTTTACACAGCAGTGCCAGTCGTCTTCTGGTTTCTAGTTGCTGTGCTACTTAATTTTTGCTCCCACATAGTTAGCTGAAGTCCATATCGCTCCAGGTTATTGCCACGGTGTGTATCAATGCTGCAGCACAAGTGACATGACAGGCTGTAATGTAAGAGGACAGGTGACGCACAGTGGGGGGAGGCTTCCCTTGAGACACACTGTGAACCAGGTAGGAGATTGTATGTGTGAAATGTCATTTTGAATCAGCAAATCGGAAGACCTTCAGAGGCAGCGTAACGCAGCCTCGCTGTGTGGAGATACGTGCGGGAAGATTACGAGGACAAATTCTTTGTGTGTGTGTCACTGTGGGAGAGGTGTGTTTGACAGCGTGAGGTGTCGGAAAGTTAGCGACATGTACTGTTACTAAACTGATACAAATACATGTGCTCATTCAAAAATGAAGCCTGTGAGTGTTTCTTTTTAATTATTCAGTATAACTTTTCTCAGTCACAAAACAAATATCTTTACCTATTAGGTTGTGACAGTGAAATACTTATAAAGAATGCTAGAACAAAGCTTTGAATTTGTATTGTACATTTTTCTCTCACCATACTTTCAGTGCTAATTGTGTTAATTATACAGTATTACTTTCACATTGCTCATTGCTAATTGAAAAAAAAAACGTCATTATTTATTAAAGCACAGGAATATACTTAACTTTATAAAGAAAAAGTTTTATAAAGTTTGAAATTGCAGGACAATAAATATAGTGGAGGATGGTAAGAATTTCCCTCAGACAAGTCTGTGAGGAATCAGACCCTATTGTAACTTGTCTACATTTTCCCAGCAATTTACAGATGGCATTTTAGAATCTACTTGGCCCAGACTGATAATATCTCAGTAATGATTGGCTGGATTACCGTGAAATTTGGTGCAGACATTCATCAATCTCAAAGGACGTATCTTACTCTTACTCAGTTTGATGATCCCTTGACAGTCTAACAGAGCCACTATGGCTGTAGAACAGTACAAGATGGAAAAAATGAAGAAATTTAAAATGCATATCTAGATAATAATTCATTCATACCATTTTTTTTTTACTTTTTATGTTGAAAAGCATTCCTTTCTGTTGGTATTATCTTGGCATAATCATAATTAGGTCTACCTCCCCATGATGCTTAATTTACTTCAGGGGGACATTTTAACACAGAAAGGTAATGAAAAACACTATGTGACTCAATCTAACATGTTAAATTCAAATGGGAACGCCTGTTGTTGCCTTCATAGTCACATTTAGTCCTCTGCATAAGGGCATCTATTGCAGTTCTGCTTTAACAGCATACTCAATCAGAATAAAAAGAGTTGCCTTAAAACACAAATCTGATCTGGAGCAGCATGACGTGTTCAGTCACTTCCTGGTTTTAATACTTTGAATGTCCATCCATCCATGATAAAGTCTGAGTTAACGAATGATTTCCGTCAGTGTCTTCTGTCCTGTTGTCCAGTGTTTCCACACTTTGACTGTACAGGGTCAAAGCTAACATTTTAAATATACTGTATTAGGCCAGTTATATGCAACAGACCTCTGTTCTTCCCTTCAGTCAATGTGTTTTTCTCATTATTTCCTCAGGATGTGACACTGGTCAGGGGGCTACTATCTCAAGCCAATTAAAAAAAAAAATCCATGAAACGCACACACACACACACACACACACACACACACACACACACACACACACACACACACACACACACACACACACACACACACACACACACACACACACACCAAACACACTATCTAATCACGCAATATACCATGCATTATTAAGCAGGGGTTTGAATAAAACATAAAGGTTAGTGTTTTCCCAAATTATTCTCAGAGGGAAAAAAGGGGAAGAAAGACTGAACATATTTGTATGGTGCTGTCCTGCAGCTTGAATTAATGGGACTTTAATGTTTGTGCTTTAATGTCTGTGCTACGTGCTTTCAACAGTAAACCCGTTTGTTTTTTGTTTTTTTTTCTACTGGTCATCTGTACTGATGTGCTTGGTACCAAATTAACCACTGAAATTCAACAACTCTTGATTCCAGTTTGGAAAAAGTCTTCTGCACATGCAGTCTAACCCTAAGACACACACACACCCCTCCACATAGGCAATGCACAAACAGTAGTTTACATTGACCTGTATGGTGACAGATCAATGATGTATAAATATTTATTTCAGAAAATGATAGTCTTACAGTTACAGCCTATAGCTGGTCGCTGATGATTTACCTCAAAAACAAAATATCAGTATAGACTCATCTGTTAGTTTTTTCGTCCACAAGTTGTGGTGGATTGGTTTCTGCATCTGTTGTTGCCGCCTTTTGTTATTGATACTTCAACTATCAATGTATATTCTTTCCCTCTCTATGAGCAGTTTTCATAATTTTGTAATCAGGTACTGATTATCAGGACATCTCATCTACATGAACATAACGTATCAGATTCAGCTTTTTGTTCTTGTTCCAAAAAAAGGTGAAAGATATCACAAAGACCACCAGAGAAGTTGCTCTTTAACGTTGGGTATTTATTTGTAACTGTGACTCAGGAGATTTGGAAACATTTGATTTAAAGCCCCTTGGTATCAAAGTAAAATATTGTGTTGGAAATTGCTCTTTCCATTAACCACAGGGTAAGATAAAGGCAGTAGGAAAACAGCAGAGGACAGAGGCTAATACTACCTCTAGGAAATATAGCTGTTTCACGGTTTAACAGAGATTTACCGTCCAATGATTATGTTCCCCAGAGACAGGACCACCCTTTGAATAAGACACAAAATGGTGCAAGATAGAGCGCTCGTCAATAAGTCATTGGAGGTCAGCTTACTGTTTGTGGGTGTGAAACTGGTGGCTAATCAAGTAAATAGAGTTAAAGTATTGGCTGTTTAAGGTGTTAAGGCAAACAAATGATCTGTGAAGGACACTGTGATGAACATCACAGATGTGAGAAGTAATCACATGTGTCTGTACTTAAACTGTCTTTAAAAATGTATGAGAGGATCTTCACTATAAGTGACACATTCTGTTTGACATTGGCAACTGAATCAAGCAAACCAAAGAATCAATTTTAAATTGCAGAAGCATGTAAAGCACATGAGATTCTGCATGGAAACACACTTTCTGTCCCTTTTCTACATCAATGAAACCATTATTGATCTGGTTTTCTTTTGTAATGTTCATGGATGGAACATTAATGACGTGACTCAATCAGACCAGAACAATGTTGTTGTCTTGACCCTTTGTAGGAAGATGTCATCATTGATGCATGGTCAGACACACACCAAACATAAGGGAGTATGAGTCCCATATGTCAGGCCATCCAGTCATTGCTATGCTGGTAATACAGACATGTCCAGCTTGAATAAAGATCCATCCTCTCTGGCAAAAGCCAAATAGCTGCTGTGTAGACAGAGTTGGATTTCAATATGAGCAAAACATATCACAGTTGACACAGGCAAATTGAAAGCATAGGTTGTAGTGCATGAGCGAGACTGTCCCCAGCTGGGGCAACCAAATGATCCAAACCCCCCACACCCCCCAGCTCAGGAGTGGGAGAAGAAGCCTAATAGCTGATTGATGCAATGTGCCCTCTGGCGGCCATGCTGGAAGTCCACTGCTTTTGGCAACAACAGCTGAGAACAGCTGATCCCATTTGTAAGCTTATGACTTGGCTGCCTCAACAATATGGAGTAGACATGGCTAATTTCAGTTATGTTTCTAGTTGGGGACTGATGATTTAATTACCGCTGCATCTGTAATATCGTCCGCCTGCTGCACCCCCGTGATAAGATGGCTCCAGACGAACTTTCTAAAATGCATTTGTGAAAAAGTTTGATGCCCAAAGCAATTCCATTGTTATTATGGTGGCATGATCATGTTGATATTGTCTTTAATCACTATATGAAAACATTCATGCGTCATTAAAATGCAATATAATTAGTCTAATTAAGAAATATATTACTTTAGGGTGCATATTTCTCTATGGAGGTGTTCATTAGCAATGACTTGTGTTATTCATTTTGTGGTAGTCAGTGCAATTTGACATTGCATGATTTTCTCTGATGGATTTTTTGTCTCTGTTAACCTGTCAGCCTTGCTTTTGAGCGAAAAGAGTCTTGAGGTCACACTTCACGTGGTGAAGTTTTTAATCCATTTTGTTTGTCCGATAGTTAACAGAATATCTCACGAGTAGGCCATAGTCCAAGGAGGAAAACATTTTTGCACACATTTGGCTTTTGCTAGGGTGAAACCAGAATCAGCACCATGGACAGCGCTTTGTGTCATACAGTAGTATACTGTAGGACTCAGGCCTGGAATTTCGTCATTTTAGGGGCAGGGCCACTTGGCCTTTCGTGTTGTCAATTTTTTGAGGGCACAAAGGCCAAAAGCCAGGGCAGCAAGGCCATAAAATAAAACAATGATTTTAAATCCACGTCTTTAATGAATTTACTAACTACCGGTATCTGTTAAATTAATATATAAAACGGGCTCAAGCAAACCAGAAATGTTCTACTTTAAATTCATTTATGCATTTAATTTTTTGCATAAGGGTCCAGTCCTATGCAGCTATGTTTTGAAATTCCTATCTTACTTGTTCACTATTGCACTGGGCGATATGAGAAAAAATCATATCACGATAATTTTTTTTCATTTGACATCAATTTATATCACGATATAACTCAAATCACTATTTGGTCAAGCTTAAATATTCCCTTATTGTCACAAGTGAGATTTTAAGTTATCAGAAGGTTATTTTGTGATTTTTTTTTTTTCCTGTCAAAAATTAAACATGACAGATGTAATGATGAACATTATACAATAGTATCATATAAATAAAACAGATGTTAGTATAGTAGCTTGCCTGGGTCTGGGCAGTGTTCAGGTCGGCACAGTTGATCTTTACACCTGAGTGCAGTGCGTTTGTGTCGGTGTGAACACAACAGTCGCTCTGGGCTGAGCAGCAGCAGCAGCAGCAGCAGCAGCAGAGCGGCCGCACCGTGACCGCGTCCGTGTTGGGTGAACGCGGCCGGACGTCGGTCTGCTCCAGCTGTCTGGTGTCTCCATTGTGAAAGTTTAGCGTTACTTCAGAGTTAATGACGCACCACGCATCTTTTCACGGTCAGTCATCCGAGTTCTCCTTGACTCCTTCACATTTTCTTCCGAGGCAAAACTCTTCTTTTATTGTTTCTATTTTTTTTTTTTACCGGCGGTGTCCCTCTGCTGACGTGCACAGCTGTAGCAGCCCAAACACTTAGCACGTGTTGGCTCTTTTCCAGCCACATGATTGGTTCGGCGGGTGGGGTGTGTTTGATGAAGTCACCTGGTTGGCCGGTGATAGATTGGTCATCAAACTGTTGTTATAGCCGCCCGAGCGGTTTATGCCAGGCTCGAATCAAACCCACCCCGTGATGATGCTGCCAGAATGTCATCGAAATACGCATTGTTCTTTCTTAAAAGACGCAGGTGTCAAAGCCGTGTTGATAGGAAAGAGGCAACGGAGAAAACCGCAAAATCTACCGGGGCAGTGCGGGTGGGGCATCAAGGCCACTGTGGCCTTAGGGCAGATATTTTTTTCAAGGGCACAAGGCCAAATCGGACGGGCACGAGGGCCATGGCCCTCGTGGCCCTCGTGAAATTCCTGCGCTGGTAGGACTGCAATGAAACTGCTGTACATTACATGTAGTTTGAGAACAAATGAAAAAAAATCACTTGTTGAAGGTACTTTACATTTCACAGCAGTAATATATACTACAAATACTTTGGTTATGACATGATGTTAATTCAACCTGTTTCAGAACTCCTGTACTCATGATCATCCCCTGTACTGCCCCTCGGCAATCCCTGATGTTCTTAAGGTCAGAAGAACATCTCACTTAAAGGTCTAGAGAAAGGATTCAGTTCTGGTCTTGCTTGCTCATTGTCATTATATTGACACAAAAGTGAAGTCAATTATCATACAGTAACTGCCTTGTCTGCCTTACTGGTTAGTCTGTAAAGCATACGTGGGTCTGACATTTCAGTGGAACAGCTCTGGCCCCTTCCTCAGATGTCGACATTGCCTAACAAGATCCCCTCTCTGCTCTCCTGTGCAGCCGGCGCCCCCGCCCCTAGGTTCTGCTCTGGCAGGTATCCCATCTGACATTCAAATGGAGACTGCCCTGTGAACAAGACCTGCAAGGTATTTGCAGGTGCATTGATCCCACTCGAGCTTGGATTTCCTAATGGACGGATCGGATGCAGCCAGGCGGTACAACCAATGTCGTTTCTCCTGATTAACCCTCTCCATCTCCTCATTTAACTGAGAATTGAAGGCCAAAATGCAGTGTCACCTAGAAAATACAGAGACCCCGGGAATCAGATGAACTGGGGAATGACACAGAGAATGATAATTCTGCGAAACCCCATGCATGAGGATATCGCAGTGGCAGCTGAGAAGAAGCTATCTACAATTAACAGCATGGTATTTTCCAAAGGAAGACCAGAAGCGATGGGAAACCGACGAAGAATTCCCTAAGTAATTTTCATTGACTCAGTGAGGGAGAGTTAATGCAGGGATCTTAGCAAGTGGTAGAAACTAGTGAACCCCATTATGCACTAATCCGCTTTGACAGAGTTGGATTTGGGCCATTCCAGGACATCGTTCACCTTTTATAGCTGCACACACATACAGGAACCCTCTAGGATGTATTGCAGGAAGCAGACACAGCAGAAATCCATCATTTCCTGTATTTTGGCTTGAGGGATAGTTGTTGCCCAAAAGTCTTTGAGCACTGGACAGATGCTGAACATGCTTGTGCTTGTTCTGGGAATATGCCTGGATGAGAACCAGGAACACAAACACTCAGGTTTGCCATGCTGACAACAGGAGTGACGTGTCTCTCCCTGGATGTGCACAAGGGTACAAATCCAGAGGAGCTGTGCTGATCTGTCTCGGTAAATAGTGTCTCCCTGGAGATCATCAAATTCAGACGCCAGCTGTGGGAGAAGACATTGATTTTTAATATTATGCAGAGGGTAATGATCAATGCAGCGATGGGGGACGGTCGCCATCAGGCATGCCCACAAAGTAAGGCAAGTTTTCAGATATGTTCTTCAATTTTTGCTCCCTTCACAGTGGAGACAGGATGACAGCGCAGTCACGAAGATGATTCAGAGGGTGAGAAATCACTCATTACCTCCTGAAGACCTCTCAGACTTCTTCATGCTCTGGAGGCACACTGGTCTAGCTGACAACCTTGGCGTGGAAAGCAGAAACCATGGGAGGGCTCCTGGAGAGGTTTTTAGACAAATACCGGCACTATGGACACTGCTGCAGCTGCCCAACAGTCCATGAAGCCGTAAATATCCTCGGACCAGGAGACGCCCAGGGGAATGGAGAGATGAAATGAGATCTCCTTCTGGTGACAACCCTCCAGGACCAGGATAAGTGAGATCGCAATGAGATGAACTTTAACTGACACCAATGGACATTGATCAAGAGCAGTGACTTTAATGGCTCCCTATAGGCAACACAAGTGAATTCCCCACTCCTCACTTGGGAATATGGGATGTTATGGGTATCTAACCCAGTCACAGACCATATATTAAGGGGGTTTGGACCAGAACAACTTATTGTGTCAATAGGTTTGGTGTTTGAATCACCTGCCTCACCAGCAAAAAAAAAAAATCCCTTTTTTTACCTCACATGAGGATTTATTTCCATGTTATTCTGTATGTGTAGCGTAATTTGAGGATGTTTTACAAATATCTACTGTGTGCTACTGTGTCACACGTAGTTACTGTTGCTACCAATGCCGTTTTACATGTATTCATTTTTAAACAAGACTGATTTAGTTAGAAACAAACAACAAAACCTGTAAAGAGGATTTTAAAACATTCCCCCTTGCTGAATGTAATCTGCAATTCCATTGCCTTTTTATCTTATTATTTAGGAAGCATTTATTCTCTAAAGCGAATCTCCTAAACACTTTTCATCCTAACCCCTTATGGAGAAAAACAGAGTTGCACAATTGATACTAACATTTGAATGATCTGAATAACTTCCTCCGCTGGAAGTCCTCAAATATAGTTCTTTTCTTGAGAATCTTCAAATGCTCGCGGCGGGGTAAAAGGAGCACAGTGAATTCCTGGGAGGGAATGACTGTTGACAGCCTGTCAGGTTCAAAGGCATCTTCAGAGCAGGACATTACCTCTATTCCTAAGCAGTAAACAATGCAGTCAGACTCATCATACGCATTAGCAAAGCCGATAATAAAAGATGTGATCTATACAGAAATATGAATAAGCACCGAGATATCACAGTGCTGCAGTTGTGTCAGTCATTTTCTATTATTTATGAAAATCAATTGAGAAACCAACCTCAGGGTGATGCAAATTGTTATTGTGAAAACAATGCATTCAAAATGGCATAATTACGGAGCCATTTGGGGAATGTGAGGAGTTTGAAATGGGTCTAAATTTTTGCCATGAGCCATGAACAGTTTAGACAGTAATGAATGATGTTGTTTGGGATTTTGTAGGAGCGATTGTGAGATTTTTTGGATTGAACTATGTGTTGCAGATGCTTATATAAGTAGCATGGAAAACACACTTTCCTTACCCTTTCCAACGGTAACCCCCCCGTCCTCCCCCCTTAACTTCCACTTCGTTCTCACTCTCCCTTACTTTCCTTTCATCCTCACACTGAGCCACACACATAATAGACATAGACATCAATTTTCAAGGATTATCATTACACTATATATCCACACACATTTTCAATGACGACTGATTTTTTTTTCTTCCTTTTTGAACTTGTCAACCTCTCTGGTTTGTATTGTTAAGAAGAATCAATCGTGTTCGGGGGAAGTAGATGGCTGCCTTAAATAATGCCACAACCCTCCTTATCCTGAAGCAGCTGAATAAGAAACCAGAGTGTGTGTCTGCATTTGTCAACTTGGGCCATCCTCTACATGGAGCAGAAAACGGCTGAACTGAACTGAGCTCCACTTTGAGAAAATTGGATACACTTGTCAGTTCAAGAGACATCTAAATGTGTGATTAGCCCTTTAATAACTCTGACGTGTTTAAAAACAGCCACTTAAACAGAATTACAACAACTTAATTGTGGGAAAACTGGGAAGTCTCCCTTTAATAATGTAACAGCATTGATGTGTCTCTCATGGAAAAAAAAAAAAAAGGGACTGCAAGTAGGAAACTGATGTTTCAAGATACAGCTATTGCTGTTTCCTTCCCCCTGCATGATCAAAGCTGTAGCAGTGATGCAGGCATATAGGAAATATGAGTCGCTGTATTGTTCCATATTTAGCACACATCAAATCTCATTTGTGATGAATATGCATTTAAAATGGGAAAACCAATAAGCAATAATGGCTTTAACCTGGATTTACATCATATTGTGACCTCATCTGTGCTTGGTTGCTATGTTGCCGGCTTTCTGTTTTTTTATTTTTATAAATTCAAACCAAATGCCAAATCTGGCAAATTAAATGAGGTGATTACAGTGTACCTGGAGAGTGTTTTTCACTCATATTCTGATATCAGTGAGTGGTGCTTCCCATAACACCAGGCTGGCCCGGTGCCTAAAGCACTACTGTCCCTTGTGAACTGTAAAATAAGGGATTCATCCACTGCCCACGGAGGTATCAAGTTGAAGTAGTGCTCTAACTCACCCATAAATGATGAGCCTGGTGTTTGGTTTGTTTGCTCTTGTGTGCCGCTGGTGGAAGACATCGGGGTGGCGCCTCCCTCTCCTCCTCCTCCTCCTCCTCCTCCTCTGCCTCCATCCCACCCTCCCATCTCATCGCTCCCTGGGGTGTGTCTATGGCAGCGCCTCTCATCTCCACGCCGTGTAGCCCATTTGTGTGTGTTGTGTGTGTTTGTGCGGCGTGCGCTGCTGTTGCCGCCGCCGCCTCCTCCTCCTCCTCCTCCCTCTGCCTCCTATCTGCATCTGCTGCAGAGCTCAGCCAACACGCATATAAGCCTCTATCCTGTTTCCTCACCACCTTTCCCATCTCTGCCCACCAGAACCTGTCCTGTCTTCTCTCGTTGCTGCTGACGAGGGAGTGAGCGCGCGTGCACCTTCCAGCTGTGGGGTCTGGATGTTGGCGGGTGAGGGGGGGAGGCGCAGGAGTTGAGGGGGAGACATGGGGCAGTCACTAGTCATCACTTTGGAGTATTGAGGACGGCGGTGAACCGGAGGAGAGAGCCGGATGGGATAGGAGCCGTGAAACCCACATCAGTCACCGCGGATTGAGCAAGACCCCCTCCCTCTCTACCTCCCTCCTCTCTCTCTCTCTCTCTCTCTCTCTCTCTCTCTCTCTCTCTCTCTCTCTCTCTCTCTCTCTCTCTCTCTCTCTCTGTCTCTCCCTAGTCTGCAGCCTCCAAGAACAGCCGCCGCATCATTTTTTCAGAGCAGCAGCCCCCTCCCTGCCCCTCCTCCCTCCATCCTCTCTCTTCTCTCCATCTCCCTCTCTGCTGCCTGCACCACTGTGGGAATGCAGCGGAGGTAAACGAATCCAGAGGCTCCCTCTTTTTTTCTTCTTTCTTCTTTCTTGTTCTTGTTCTTCTTCCTCCTCCCATCACACGGCGGGTCTGTCACCCTGGTGACGGACTGCAGGCTGACGGCTCCGGAGACGCACGCGGGCTGTCACTCCGAGAAATCAAGAGTCTGGGGGGTGGTCGGACCTGGATCAGTTGGATTTTAGCCCCGCTTCTCCGGACACCAACGCCACCCTGTCTCCCTGGCACATCAGACCAGAAGCCCCCCCTCCTCCTCCCTCCGCTGCCCCCCCTTTTCCAACCGCACGCGCCTCTCTGCCCTGCCTCGTTCCGGCGGCTTCCACCGGCTTCTCTGTCGCCACTGGATTACCGACAGCTGGAGCCGAGCGGGCAGGGAGAACTAGGGGGCTGAGGAGGCAAAACTTGAAGTAGCCGACAAAGACACCTGCAAGAGGGGGGAGGAAGCCCTCTGGTGCGTGGAGAAAAGGTCAGAGGAACTCATCTGAAGCCTGGGAGAATAAAGGAATTAAGGGCCAACCAGTGGTTTGATGTTTTCAGGACCTTATGCGGCCGATAATCAAGAAATTGAGAGTGGTGAAGGGTGCTGCCTTAGCCTGGGTTGTTGATGTACGCACGCTCACACGCACATGGATTTACAGCTCCAGTCTGAAGCTCACCACGCATCGGATCGATATCCTTCTCCGTTCTTTTCTTCCCCTTTTTTTTTTTTTTTTTTTTTCGTCGGCTATTTTTTTTAACAAGGGACTGAAGCATCCTGGGATTTATCATCGCTTCGTTAGTGCTGAACTACAGTGAGGCGCCCCCTCTCACCTGTCCGTAACCTGCGTGCTCGTGTGCTCCTGTGGAAGTGTGTATATTCTTGTGCATATTTGTGTGTGTGCATGACTGTGTGTGTATGTGTGTGTGTGTGTGTGTGTGTGTGTGTGCGTGCATGGGTATGCTTGGTTTGTTGTCCGCCAGAGGGAGTGTAGGTTATATGGCTTGTGTATGCATCTGAGTGCTGTGCCAGCTTTTAATTAGTAATACGTGACTGTGAGTGATTGTGTCTGCTTGTACTTGTGGGTGCTTGTGCGTAAGTACATGTTTTACATTTGTGCATGTAGGTATATAGGCTAGGCATTGTGCAGGTACTTACTTAAGATGCCCAGCGTTTCTTTTGCACCACGTCCCCTTCCTCGTACATGCCCTTGTGTCATCTGGCCACCTGTTTGACCTCCCCAACACCCTAAGAGACCAAAAAGCTCCGGCAGGATGAGTGAGCGCTCCGGTGCGAGCACTATAGCAGCGATGACGCTGGAAGAGCCGGGGGCTGAACAGGCATCTCCCCGAGCCCCGGGCCCTCTGCGCTGTGGCCCTTGTGCTGTGTGGCCTCGCCAGCAGACCTGGCTGTGTGCCGTGCCCCTGGTAATGGGCTTTGTGGGACTGGGACTCAGTCTCATGCTGCTGAAATGGATTGTGGTGGGATCTGTCCAAGACTATGTGCCCACCGATCTGGTGGATCCTAAAGGTAGCATAGGACAGGACCCTATATTTCTCTCCAAACCCAGTGCCATGCCCAAGGGGCCCGACATCTCCACCTCCACCACCACGTCAGCTGCCTCTACCACAGCCATGGTGTCCACCACCACGCCGCTAGCTGCGGACGGAACCGCCCCGGCACCAAGAACTCGATCAGGGCCGCCGGCAAATCACTCGGCCAACGGCAGCACTGCCAACGGAGATGGCAACCGTGCCCCGCACCTTCACAATCGTGTTAGCGGTCGCACTAGCGGTACCGTGGTTACCACCTCCACCACCCGCGCCGCCCGACTCACCCCGCCGCCCAACGGTAAAGAGGTCACGCCTCGCAGCACGGTCAGGAAAGGAAACGGACCTAACGGAGCCGGAAACTCAAAGCCGGGACAGACTTCTGCTGTCGTCACCACCACGGCGTCCACTTCCACTGCTGCTACTGTAAAGACGAGCGCCAAGCTGCAGCCCACCACCTCCCAGCCAGCGGCGCCGGTCAAACCCACGTCACGCTGGAACCACGGGCGCCCAGGCAAAGGCCCAGCGACACGCCCACATCACCGCTTCAGAACACGTAAGTTTACTTTCCTGGTTGGAGTTGGAGGTGTGAGGTTGTATGAGTGCGTGCAGTTGTGTGAGGTTCTCCGTGGAAGTTGAGGTGAGTGCATCACAAGAGCTCTTTTCTGGGCCTTCATGTCAGTAATAATAGTATGTCACTATAGCTACCAGCTATCATGTAGAACTGCCTCCTTGCTTGGGTTAAAAAAAAATGCTTTGATATGACTCATGGTCTGAGAATATAAATTATTTCTCTTTATATCTACATGGAAAGTGGATACTCCGGCAGCTTAACATTAATCGTATTCATTAGCACAGAGAGATATCAAGGGATATTCTCAGTATTTTCACCCCTCTCGTCTTTATCTTTTACTCGTGCATTAATCCGATATGAATCTTACCTCCAGAGGAGTTTTTTTTGTGCACTAGTCTAAGTACCATTAAAGGCAGCTGCTCCATCTAGTAGAAATGAGTTTGTTTTGTCAGTTGGAGCTGGGATGTTAAAGCTTTGTGATGTGTGCTTTGACCAAGAATGACATGTTTGTGTTATGAAAACAAATAACAGGCGCTGGTAAGGTGTCGGAAGTAGGAGAAAGGTTAGCTCTCACCTCCTGTCTAGAGGAATCAGATACAGCAAGGCCACACATCCCATTTAGATGAGAGGATACTTGGAGCAGAGTGTCGCAGGTACAGCTTTTACACTGCGGGGAGGTACAGAGGGGGAGAGAGGAAACGAGGAGGCTCAGAGGGGGAAAATAGATATAGGGATGAGCATGGGGTTGGATAGGACAAGTGGAAATAGACGAGGTGGGAAATGGGGGGAAAAAAGGAGGGAAGCGCTTTGAAAAACAACATCGAGCTGAAGAGGACGGCGAGGGGAGGAAGAGAATGCAGGAAGCATAACAAAGCAGGAGAATGAAGAGTGGGAGCTGTGAGGAGAGAGATGGCAGATGGAGTGGGCTAAGTGAGGGAAAGGCTTGAGGGAGATAGAGGGTATCAAGCAGGGGAGCTGTGAATTTTGCAAATTTTGCATTGTGAAAAGAAGGAAGGCTTCCTGATTATTCATTCCACAGGGGACATGTTTTTAACATCACAAGGTATTTTTTTGCCGATGTGGGCGGGGCAGGATATGCAAGTGTAATCATGAGCAATGACTGGATATGACAAGGTGGATTTTTTCTTTTCTTCCTCAAACCCGGGATGCTCTGTTGTGTTGGAACATTATATTTCATTTGCGGCTTTGGCTTATGGCTCAGTCATCTCAGTTACGTTTCATATTCACCTTAGGTTTGTAACAAGGCAAAAGCCCCACTGACAAACAAGTGCTGTGATCAACATATCACAGCTAAAATATGGGCTAAACGGATTTGCCATGGGAGCGAATTATGAAACGGTTTCAGTTAGTTTCCTGTTTGTTTTTTTCATCAAAGTGCTCCAGTCCAGTGGCAAAACATTAAAATGAAAACTGACACCGTTTCCTCATATTTCTGCTGTGTATCATATGTTTGGACAATGGTTCCGGTTGCCTACATCCTCTCATTTATCTGCTGGTTGCGTCAATGGCATCGATTCCACGAGCAAACAGTGTCAAGTGACATCATTTTCTTCTTCTTTACCTCAGGGCAGAAATATTTCCAGCAGGTTGCTGGACATTAGATATTGAACCATCTGTACTCTGTTGGCAGCTTCATATTTGTGGAGAAAATAACTTTCTAGTTCCCTCAGCTGAAGGAGAACATGGGTTACATGGGGAGCCTGAATTCAGCCAGCACTGACAATGGTGGTGAGGGATTATAGACATGGCCATGGATAGTCTTCAGACTCCTCCTGCAGCATAATCCACTGCTCCAGAGTCAGTGACGTCACTGGACAAAGAGCTGCTAAACAGCTGAAAGCGGCCAAACGGGGCTGCCCCCTTGTGTGACCATCAGGAGGCATCTGTCTGTACTGTATGCTATGAAAGGCCACTGGCCTAAAAAGCTACCGCATACTTAGCAAAGCTGCCCCTCAGTTAATAAAAGCTTTCAGATGGACAAATGCTGCTCATGGGCAGCTGATGTTTTTGATAGGTCTCCAGCCTCCATGTCGACACCATGCAGACTGGCCTGACATTTTGGCCCACTTGTTGAATCCTTATCCCTGTGTCTAATAAATATCTCTCAGGCATTTCACAGGCACGACAACACATCTCTGCCACGCTCGCTGGCTTTTAAATGAATGGGCACATTTTTGCAGTAAACTGTGTGTTGCCAAGTTTAAATGAAACCCTTACAAAAAAAAAACCTCAAACCCAGTGAACCAAGAATATAGGAACACTAATGAAAGCTGTAACCCCCTCATCCCCTTTCCTGTTTGTCACAACATCACCATAGCAGCTGGAACTATGAATGCCCTGCGGTAAGCAGTGGCAGTAATTGATGACGTCAGTGTTACCGTCCTGCAAAAACAGATATCTGTTCAAAACAATTCTGTGATTCTCTACCTGGCTGTAAAGACCGCTGACGCCTTCAAAGCAATGAGTAATATTGTAAACAGCCTTGAAACTGATGCATGAATACTACACTTCTTTCATTCAAATCCTCACTGATTGAGAGAGGAAATTATCTATTTAATTTATTTATTGATCAATGCGATTGGCTGTGACTTGTAGATCTGCAGTGTCTAATGCAAAAGAAGAAAACAGGGCAGGATCTGAGTTTTCATAAATATATTCATTCTACATGGAAAAGTCAAATAGGTTACATAGTTGGATATTGAATTTGGTATTTTCCACAGATCTGTATCTGTGAAGACTGCTGCTTACTAGTCAGGGCTGCAACGTGGCTTGTGATGTATGATTCTTTTATCTAAAGTGGGAAAAGGAGAGAGTGGGATTCACAAACAGCCCTGTTGTTGTTATCACTCCAGTATCAGTAACAATCAAATACCAGCACAGAGGCAGTTTTATTACAAAACGGAGATTTAAGTAGTTTCCTCCAATTTGCCTGGTGTCTATTCATTGATCCTCTGGAGCTGACCGTTTGACCCATGGTTTGTGAGAGAGCGATCCATAGTTTCTGCCTCCTATCTCTTTGATAGTTGGATGATCTGAAGAGTCCATTTTTTTTGGGTGCATGGCTCTGGACGTTCTTTCTTTGAACCTTTCTCATGGCCTGTGACTGATGCCAGGTCAGGTGTGTCCACTACACTCAAAAGCAGTTTAACAGCCATTGTTTACAACATTATATAAAAGATGTAGACAACCATTATGACATATGACAGGTCAGAAGCTGTAAGATCTTTAAGGAAGAAAAACTCCCTGTTTACAGGGAATATCATGTCTGTACTTGATAAATATCAATAACAATGTTTTTGCTGTTTTGTTGAAGCAGCTCTTTGTAGTTCTATACTTTGATCTGTTGTCTTGACCTAGCTTCTATGCATGAATGCATTTTATTCATTGTTGACTGTGTTTATTGTTTCAATAGAATAGACATTTATGACAAAAATCTACTGTTATTTTTTCCAGATAAACTATACTCTGTACTCTGTGGATTTAACGGCCAACAAAGAAGAGGCATGGGTCTCAACATCTGTGTTCCCGTCTATTTTAAAATGGTGACAGTCATTCTTGTGCAACGCCAGATCTCTAAATCCTTTTCTTTATGAAACAGATCATGAACCTATCACACAATTTTCAATTCAAACAACACCAACCTCTCTATGGCTACAACTGAATACTTATCACTGGGCTTTGCTGCTGGCCCTGAGATCACAGAGTCCTTCCGCCGTTATTGCTTATTCTGTCAAATCAAGGCTACGCTGTGTTAAATGGCCTCACGTTGCTGTGTAATTCTGCCCTGTGCCTAGTTTTGACACTGTTGCTATGGGTTAGAATATTAAAGCCTTCTCTTTACTGGATACTACTTTCTCACTGCTCCTGTGCTGCTAATATTTGTATACATAACCCCTGTGCACAGCATTTATATTGTATGCACAACACTAACACGGTATTCTTAAGGGCAACACTCAGCCTTTTATGAAGCTAACCTCGGAGTTTCGGGAGTGCAGCCTCTTCCAAAGCTCGGTTGTATCGAGCTTACTGTAATACAACGTGGGGTTGAGCAATGCAGCGTATTTGAAGTGTAATGATACACAGAAAACGTCTCAGCTGATGATGAAACGCTCTGCAAAACATGGCTTCAGGTGCGGTCTTGAGTTTCACATAATCTGGACTGCGTATAGGAGGCAGTAACACCGTTTCTTCCCCCTCCCTCTCTACTCATTGCTATTGCTCCTGCTTCTTGGTGAGGAGCTAAATGAATCTCTGTGTCCTGGAAGAAAGACAAGCTCTGTCCTTTGGGGATAATGACATATTTTACCTAGTCCTTTTGTCTTCTTTTTTCCCCCCTCCCTCCCTTTCCCCATGGTTATTGTGTCGGCTCTCGGTGTCATTGTATTCCTCCATCTATTTTTGCTTTGCTTTTGTGCTGTTGGTCCTCTTTTACACGATAGCCTTCTCAGCTCACATTCATGAGCATATGGGCAGACGCAGGAGAAACTGGCACACTCATGAGCACAAAGACAAGCATGTAACGTATGTGGGCCCCTACTCATGAATCTATCATCTGTTTTTCTGTATTTGAGGCTATTATGTATCCGACTCTACTCTCCACATACAAGCCCCATTGGCTCCGAAGTAGGGAAATAACAGACGAATGGAGCGGTGCACAATGAATGCCTGTTGGGAAACCATGGGACTCTGTGTTGGCTCCGGGCCCATCGCACTCTCTCCTCAGCTGTAAGAAATCTTCCTTAGTAAAGCGTGGTTGTAATTCTCTGCACATCTCACTAGCCTGATTCCAGACTTGTGAATCGCTGGCCACATTTAAATTCAAAGGTCTGGTGCTGCTTGTCAACTGATTCAGTGGCAGTTTCCTGGGTCCTGTGGTGTAGGTAGTAGTGGTATGAGGGGTACAACACAGTCAGGCGCCGCCTTTTTTTTTCTTCTTTTTTTTTACGGGTGGCACTCACTTTGGGAATGTCACCTAAACAGAATACAAGGAAAGTGACACAGCGATCAAGGCTGCTGTAAATCAACTGACTGAAACAACAGCTATTAAATCAGAACAGCTGTGCTCTAACAGCATTAGAAGGAAGAAAAAAAAGATGAGAAAGTGTTGTTGCAGTTCTCCCAATGGGTTTAATTTATCAGCTGGCTCCTTTGGCACTTGAAGAAATGAAACTGGAGGATGCAGTGCTTATAGTCAGGCCAGCACACTGGAACTGTCTGTTCAGAGGGTTTTCTTCACGGTCTACAGGCGGCTGAATTCTTAAGTTTGCCATCACTTCTTCTTCTATATAATAATTCAGCATAAACAGCTTTGATTAGCATGATGAATGGCAAGCTGACTTTTTCTGTAGCCACTGTGAATGCCGAGTCTGTGTTGCCTGAAAATGATGTTGGCAGATGGATAAATAGTCAGCGAGATTGGTTAGTGCAAAAAATAAACTCCCTCCTAAACCGAAAACAGCTTAACAATGTCAAACTGAATACTGGGCTGGTAACGAAATGGCATTTGAGTCTGAATAAAACGCTGCCATCATACAGAATTCAAAAGGCCAGTAAGATATTGTGGCACAGCTGATTTTTTTTTTTTGCTTGCAGACAGGAAAACACAAGAGAGTGACACAGACAATGTCTCTGATGTCACAGGAAAAAAAGAACAGAAATGGATGTTTTTCCTGACACGCAAGCCCCTGTATTTTTTCTTTTTTTTCCTTTTTCCTGACTATACATGAAGCCTGCACAAAATACTACTGTAGGACCAGTGGAGCGTGTAAGGGGGATTAAAAACAAAGATATAAATCCAGTTTGCCTTTCTGTCTCTCTCCAGGGAGGTCAGGCTCAGATTTGCCAGGCTGCCTCTGAGGCCCCTCGTCCCTCCTGAGACATGCTCTGCTCTGCTCTGCTCTGCTCTGCTCTGCTCTGCTCTGCTCTGCGTGTTGGTGGAGGCCGAGCCGAGCCGAGCCGAGCAGGGGCCACTCCTGCACAGCGTGACTGCGCAGCTGCACCAATTTACAGATATCTGCCTACTCGGGAAGTGAGCTCATATGCCTCAGCTGCCATCATTTTATGCTTAAAGTTGTTAAGGAATATTCAAGCCCAAACTGTTTTTTGTTTTGTTTTTTTTTGGTCTTGGTTTTGGTCTCAGCATGTGATTGGCAGATCTACAGTAGTCGCACAGCTGCATCAATGCTGTACATCTCAGAGGAGCAGTGTGGTGTTGCAGTCAACAAACCAACCAACACTTTCATTGACTTTCTTGTGCTTCTTGTTGATGCTGGTCACAATGTTTACTCGTGTTTTGCTCCTGGGAAACACCTAATATGAAATGTTCTGTCCATAGTGGCCACTGCACATCAATTTCTCATTTAAGTGGTTTAAAGAAGCTTAATTATTTAAAGTAAATGGGGAGTTATTTCCGTATTCATTAAGGGCTTGCATGAATGCGAAGATACCAGAAATAGAAATTATTCATATTAGCATTACTGGGGGACGCATTAGCAAAAACCATGCCTTCAGACATACAGTGCATGGACTTTTCCTGACAGTGTGCTAACTGGCTTCCTTTAGTGTTTCAGTTGTGCAAATAAATGTACATAGACAAGCTAAAATCAATTAAAAAAGCTTTTTTCTTTTCCAATTAACCCGACAGATTTCCTTTAAAAACATCATGATCTATCCTTATTGAAGTGGCATAGCTGAGATTTATCCGTAAAGTAAAAGCAAGAGATGAGCACATTCTTTGCACTCTCCAATTAATGAAACTGTGCAGTATTCTGCAGTGATGACCCTGAACATCTAGCTAGCAGAGACACTTGACACTGATGGGCACCAATTACAAAGCAGAATACATCAGTGTATTCAGTGGGGGTAAGCCTGCAGACAAATTATCCTAGAGTGACAGCCCAGTGAACGCTTGAAATTTTGCGGGAATTGATCCCATGCCCTTTCCATTGCTAGTGCTGTGCTCTACCCACTGAACCTCACAGAATCAATAGGAAAGGGAGGGAGAAAGCCTTGAGTAGGGAGGCCTGTGTGTGTATGTGTGTGTGACAGAGAAAGAGAGAGCGATAGAAGGACAGAAACCGGTGTGTTGGATAGAAAAGAAAGAAAGAATTTATAAGGGCAAAGACTGTCAAAAACCAGGAGAGCATGTGCCTGAAGTAAGGATCAGGCTGCAAGGTAAAAGCATATAGACGTCGTCCGTTCTGCTCGGGTCTATTATTAGCTCTCATTTTTATGCAGATTGCCTGTAAGGTATTATCCATATTTGAATTTTTTAAATATTTCACTTCAATCCTGTCACCCCAATGTTTGCAGGATGTATCCTGTACAGAACTAAATCAGCAGGTTATGCAAATCAGTAGAGGTTATCGGGGTAGTGTATTATACATTTTGTTGTACCACAGAATGTGTGTGTGTGTGTATGTGTGTGTGTGTTTGGCGTGCCTGCAGAATATTGTGCTATGCTTTGGGCATAAAGATAATAGCTAAATCCTGTATTACACAAACATTCCTGATTGTGTAAGGCTGAATTGATTAGACTCTCAACAGGGAATTAATCAGCAACTATTTCAATAATCATTAAATTATTTCTTGAGAAGAAATGGCAACATTCTGACTGCACAGTCTTTAATGTCGGGAATTATTATTTTTTGTTTTTTGCATATTTGATAGTCAATTTAGGTTTTCGCTGCAGGCTACAAGCAATCTGAGGACGTCACCTTTGCCTCTGACATTTTTTATATCAAACGATGAATTGATTAATTGAGAAAATAAAGGTCAAAGTAATCAAGAGTAAATATAATGTTAGTGGCAGCAGTCACTGTAGCTTTCCTCTGTTTATCCAATAGGTCTTCTTACATTGCATAACATGGTTGGGAGCATGGGAGAGCAACAAATTCTGCAGACAGGTACACATAAGCAGTGTGCGAATGGTTTGGACACACAAAGGTGAAACGGCTACAGAAATATGTCATGTCGGCCTCGCGGTCCAGTGCAGAGTCTACCGTGAAACATCCCAGACCGGAGCCAGCCTCTGTCACAGAAGAGACATTTGATCCACGACTTGAGCCTGTCGGGCTACACTTCCTCTCAAGGTGTGTACACATCCCACCTCCTCTCACTGGAATTAGCCTGACCCCAACCGCAGCCATGGCCTTCACTCTCCCCCTCCACATAACCTTTTAGGGTGGGGTGTTAAAAGGCCTGAGACCACATGCGTCCCGTGGGAATTTTGGGTCATGATGAAACAAAAGTTCCCAGCTTCTCTCTCCCTCTGTGTTTCTTATCACTAAGTAATGTTCCCCCATCCTGCATGCGTTTACAAGCCCAGCAGCAAAACTAACAGCGTATCACTGCTGTAACGGATATCGTCTCAAGTTCACCTGATGCTGCTGCTCTCAGGCCGCAGTCAGGGGACTGCTAGGTTTGGCCAGAGGTGGAAAGGGTTGTCTAGTGTAAGCACTGACCGTGGCCATCTTAGGGATTCTTAATGTCATGGTGTGATTTATGTAGACAAAATGTCCACCGGGAGGTGGCGGAAAGACGGAGAGGTAGGGCGGGGTGGTTGCAGGCTGAAATATTAATGTATGGGAAGACAAACATGTGGAATGTGTGTTGCCGGATGTGTGAATAATTGATGAAGCTTCCCTTTATAAAGTGCTTGAGATGTCCCATACTTGATGGTCTAATGGCAGAAACATGGTATAGGATTTTACAGCATTCAGGTCTTCACGGGCCAAGGCAGCGACCTAAGTGACCTCTCATATTATTAAAATCCCCTGAATACAAAATCAGTTAAAGTCTTGATTCAAATTAAAATTATTTTTTTTCTTCTCTAATCTCTTTTCATAAATGTGGCAAAAAGCCCCCCCACCCCACCCCTTGCTGAGTTAATGGTTACTAATGTTTCCACAGAGAAATAAAGGTGTTCTTCGCCTAAGGAAAGAAATAATCCTAATTGAAAGTAAACAGTGGGATCATTATTGTCTCTGAACATGACTCCTCCACTTTATATCTTTTCAAATTGGAAGAAATGGAGAGTAGAGAACAATTTTAAAGACTGGGTTTAGTGGTGGTGGTGATGTGTGCGTGCTGGGGGAGTACTCACCAACTCACTCATTTTAATCACATGCTGTCATACCTACTTACCCACAAGTCTGCCACAGTGCCTTTTTTTTTTTTTTTTTTTGCTTCTTAGGAATTAGGTATTCAGTAATTAGCCTGGTTCTAATCCACAAAAACCCCGGCATCCCTTCATTCACTCGTTCACTCACTCTTTCACTCATTCATGTTGCTGAGAACACAGTGGCTTGCTGATAGCTCAAGGGGCACTGAGATATGGCGGTGCATGTGACTGTAGCAGTGCAGAGAGGATTACAGTCCATCATATCTGATCTGAGACTGTTAGATCCCAATATTGAATTACGGACCCTGCGGGGTCTCTGGTTCTGTTATCAATTTGCAAACGAATAACGCGGAAAAGGAAGAGGATGATGGGGTGGTGGGGGGTGGAGGTGGGTGTGAGGGTGTGTGGCTTTGAGGCAGGTTTTGGTGGGATGCGATGAATCTAATAACAGACAATTTTTTATTTATTTTTTTAGTGTCCAGGGGACTGCAAGTGGCAACACTGCTGCAGCACCGTGTGTGATGTAGGTATTATGGAGCTCGCATTCCTCCCTGTTCAGTTGGATATATGGTCCCATTTTTCAGGGATTACAGCTGTCATGGCTACATAAAGCCTTCATTAACCATTAAAAACATATTTATGGCCCGCATACCCTTTAAAGCAACATTTTAAAAGCTGCATGAAGGGTTATAAAAGACATATATATGATGTTTTTGAGTTTTATTAAGGTTCAAATATGATTCCCTTTTAATAGATACTCAAGTGACAATTCATATAGAAATAATATTATATGGTCTGCCGCATTTTGAATTTAAAACTTAACACTTATCTTGTAGGCATGAGAATAAAAGCTCCAGTTGTTAAAGTGCAGTTCAGACGGTGTTGCATCAATTCCTCCCAACTCGTCTGCGTCCGAGCGGCGAGCGTGGCAGCACGGAGGGACATTTAAGTCACGACTTCAAGCGGAGATTTGCGCGGCATGTGGAACACGAGTTCTCACTAGCCCTGCTTCGCACGTAGCATCTGGGTACATGACGAGCCTGCAGGAAAGTGTGGATTGCGGAGGTTGCAGCATTTGGATTGATTCACTGCAATGTGTGGCCTGCTGCCACCCCCGGTGACGGGAAATGTGCCATGGTGCCCCGGTTGAGATGGAGAGGCTTGTTGTGGTGTGTGGAGGTGGAGGTGGAGATGGAGGTCACCTCTGTCTCCCTCTCTTCTCCCTCCCACTATCATTCATGACTCTATACTTAGTTTCTCCTTTTTTATTCTCATCCTCCTGTCCTCTATTTTAAGGCACCCGCTTGCCTCTGTCTCTGTCTCTCTCTCTCTATGTCGGCTTTTTCCATTCACCTCACATCACTGACAATATGAACGTCAACCAATGAGAGCTCTTATCTATAAGTGTACCGGAAGAGATAAGAGTATCATTCATCATTCCATATTAGCTTCTGTCGCCACTTCCTGCAAAGAATTCCCAGGGAAATTATGACAAGGAGCCGACGGTATTTCATTATTATTATCAGCACTGCAGATTTTACATAGACCCCTGAAATTCTTCAGCCCTTCACATGTTACTGAGCCTTAAAGCTGCACAGGTGTAACGTGCTTAGTCACCGCTTTCCATGACAGCTCGGTGCCTTACATAATCATCCCCATTCATGTTTTTTTGCACCTTACTCTAGATGTCAAATGGAATTACAAATAGATTGTCGCATCTGTTATTTTGTCAAGCGTTACATAACGGTAATATGTAACGCCTCAGATCCACAGGTGGAGGGATGGCAGAATAATCAATAAACAATAATATTATACCTCCTTTTACTAAAACAAAGACTTTCGTACTCACTCCTTTTAAAAAAACAGTCACTTCTTTACTCGTCTTCCTCCTAGGTTTTTAAGCGTGACTTGAACAGTGTCTCAGATAATGTCCCTGAAATTAAAAACACGTCCCTTGAGAACGGGACCGTCCCAGCCTCGCTCCGTGCAGCGCGTGGTAAGCCTCCTAAGAAAACCTAACCTAGACAGCCAGATCCAAAGTTACTTTCCATTTTTTTCAAATTCTCCTTTCATGACTGTGATACTAGCAAACGTTGCATATAAAAGGATTAATAACTTTGTGATTAAAATATTATCTGAGACTTTGCTGCCAAGTCTTGTCTAAGCTGCGGTTCTGTTGGAAGTCTGCTAGTCATGGCTGCGTTTCATTGAGGTCATTTTGCGTAAAAGAAAAAAGCCTAAGTAACGCAGCTCCACTATATTCAACATTCTGCCGCAAGACTCCTGATCAAAATTAATAAGAGAGAGCCTATCAAAGCAGCTGAAGAGCAGCGATAACACTGGCTTCATGTATCAAGTATCATGAGGCCCAAACTTTAAAGTACTCTAGATTGTACATAAAGCTTTAAGTAGTTGAGGTTGAGCTTGCAAGGCAGCCTCAGAGTTGTTCTACATGTGTCCACTATCAGTCAGATCCCTCCTCTGTGGATTTGTTAGATCTTGAGAAGCAGGGAAAGAAAATTGGAGATGCAGAACTCTGCTCCCAAACTGTGGAATGATATCCCAGAGGATGTTAGAGAGGCAGCTTCAGCGAGGCGGCTTGAAAGATGTCCGTTTTTTGTCCACTTTCATCAAGTCTTTTAACTCGCAACACACTCATGTTGCGGTACATCTTCTCAGTATCATGTTGTGATAACTGAAACTAGAAAGCTGCCACTATTGCTTTATAAACACTTTAAAACGCTACAGACCCAAACAGCAGCTGTGTCAGAGGAATACAGGAATATAAATTCAAACCACAGCCGTCAAATATTGAGCAACACATTGTTTGGGTGGTTGAGGTTTTTACATGCTGGATTATTCCCAGACGGACCAGGTGGAGTTATTCCCAGTGTGTGAAGCCACAGGTGGAGCCATCAGGACATTGATGAGCAGTAGGAGAGGGAAGCCCGAGTGGAGAGGGAGATGAAGGCTGGGATTGACTAAGGTCCTCTCATGTTATTTTCCTAGGGGTGTGCACAGCTTGTCTCATGCGGTAATCCATGCATGGTAAAACCTTATCCATGGGGATAATGTCAACTCACTCCCGAAGATAACAAGACAAAAGCCCTTGCCTAGCGCTCACTCCAGAGTGTGTTTCATATTCCCCTAATCTGCCATCTTACATGGCTCTGTTCTATGGATTTGTTGCCCGAGCTTGCCGATTAACACAAACACACGCACACACACACACACACACACACATACTTTGGACTGTGTAGCTTTGCCGGGTGCTTTTATCACAAAAGATGGTGGACAGAAATGACATTTGTTTCATTTCACTACATTAAGCTCTCTTTTCCGTCGGCTGGCCGAAGCACAAAGGCTGAATGGGAACAGTGCATCGTCAGCTGTTATGGCACTGTTCATCATTAATAAGAGGCAATCAATGGGGAGTAAACACATAGATCATCCTTCATGGTTGTCATTATTAAATATTATTTTAGCCTTGGATTTGACAGTAGCAGATGTTTTTATTATGCGTGGCCCTGGTGGATTACCCATGGCAAGTTGATTGAGCAGGCTTAAGTGCAGAGTTACTGTACGTGGCCCTCTGCACTTCTAAGTTTAATGGAGGAGGAAGTTGTCAATTATCTTTGGACGAGTGTGACTTTTTTTGGCATGTGCGTGTCTTTGAGAGTGTGTGTGTGTGTGTGTGTGTGTGAGGCACCGTAGTTCTTCAGCAGCTCGGCACGAGGATCAAAAGATTATAAAAGGACATTTGGCAGTGTAGTTCATGCTGAAAGTGGCCTAAGAGATCCAAGGTTTAAGAACACTGAATCTTCAGCAGACTGAGAGCATCCATCACATTCACACCCAACCCGTCAGACAACTCAGTGAATTATATATTGAAAGTTCCCCCCCCCCCAACATCCAGGCAGAGACATCTTTCTCTCTGTCTCTCCCTTCCATCTGATGTGCTGCATTGAATCATTGATAGGACATCCACAACAACAGCGCTCCTCCCTATAAAACACCTGTCACAGACAGCCTGAAAGGAATGTAACTGGAGCGAGATGTGGAATCTGTTTTGAGCCTTTTAAAAGAGTGAGTATGCAGCAAAATGATGCATACTCGGCCTTGTATACAAATAATAGGGAGATAGCACTGTTTACTTGTGTAGCTGATATGACTTCTTAAAAGTCACACAAGTGTTTTTGTCCACAGTGAACAAAAAAAAAAAAAAATCAGCATCACAATTTCTCATCATCATCATATTTTCATGAATCTCTCTCTGCAGTGGACACTCCAGGAGTCCTCGTCTGTCCTGTGTCTATACTTACTGAGGAAATGGAAACACCAAACCCTGACATGTATTTTTCCATGACGGATGGAATGAAGGACTCGGTGCAAGTGAGACACTGCCGTCGTAGACACTAATATGCTCTCCTCTCTCAGTCATCAAGTATACTCTTTGATCTCAGCCGGAGTCAGGGATGCTTCAGGGATATGATGGAATATTTTATTGCAGTTGTGGGAAAGCAGTTGATGGGGTTGCCTCAGTCCGACGGTTTCACCCTCTCCCCCTCATAGTAAGTTAAGCTTTAAAGCCTCAGCTGAGTACCCAAGTGACTATTTTGCATGTTGTTACTCCTAAACCGTCTGTTTTACAAAAGGACTGTGTTCCCTCTGAAATTTCAACGTGTGGGTGTGTGAGTGTGTCTGTGTGTGTTAAATAAGGGGTGGCATAGGGCTGGCAGAGGCTGGGAGGGTTACTAAAGAAGAGGCTTGACAGTTCAGCCAGAAAGAGTGTGTGGCATTACAGAGAATAATGAAGATTAAGCTGAGATGGGCTGGTGGGGAAGATGGGAGGGTCAGTTGTGTGAGATCAATGTATGGAGGGAAGTTAAGATGGATGAAGGTGGGGACAGACACATTTCCTATTTCTCAGAAGTGGAAACCGTCTTGATTAAAACAAGCCGCATTCCTCTGAGTGGCCACATCAAGGTCTGATCAGATAAGGAAATAAAGCACAAGGCATAATTCATGGTTTTCTTCTTGGCAGAGGGTTTAGGAGAGTTTAAAGTTTCTGGATTTTGGACCATGAACAGCAGCACCTCTCTACACAATCATCATGTGCCTCTTTAAACCCAGGGCCAGATTCTTTTTTCTTTTTTTTTTAAGAATAGAAAACAGTGACCAGGAACTATGAATTATCAGTCATCAAAGTGCACTCTAAGGGCATTTTATTGTCATTCCACTTCTGCACTTCTAAAGCAAATCATGGCGTATTATAGTTTGTAATAATAAGCAGGCCTGTGCTTTTGTCCTGGGTCGCATCCAGGGCAAGGCCAGCGAACACTGGGCGTAAGTCAGAAAATAGACCTGCACTTGTTCTTTGGTAATCCACAACAGCTGGCGTGTGTGTGTGTGTGTGTGTGTGTGTGTGTCTGTGTCTGTGTGTGTACATGATGGATATCATGCGTGTCCACACGTGCACGTGTGTATGTGCAGAGATAGCGGGGCCAGATGGGTCCAGCTGTGGATCTGGTGGCCTAGATAAAGCCTAGATGGGTGCCACCACCTTCATGAGGTGCCAGCAGAACATTTAGAGTAGGTGTTAAAAGCTCCAAGGCTTTGATGGGCCCAAACATCCAATAGAGACAGAGACAGAGACAGCTCATTAAGAGTTGCTTCTGCATGAAGTCTAGAATGAAGAATGTTAAAAATTGACCATCTGACTGCAGCATCTGTGTCCATTTAATGTTCAAATGACCATTACAGCCTTGATGCATCAATCAGGAAACCAGATAGAACCACTTCTCTGCTCAACTAGTGCGTCAAGTCATTTTTGTTATTGATTAACAGTTTCTCTGAATTATTCATTAATGATTTAATCTATAACTTTTCCAAAAAAAAAAGGAAAAATGACCATCATATTTCCCCAGAAGCCAAGATGATCAATTATCAGTTATTGTGTCAATTATTTTTTGCTGAAGAGAAAATGCATCACATGAAAAGGACTGAAACCGAAAACAGAGACTTGACAGGGTATTTATTTTTGCGCTGCTTATCAATTCATCAATAAATTGACAGCTATGGATAATGCAGATAATCAACAAACGTTTCCTTGATGAATGGCTACAGATTAATCAGGTGAGATTTTGTGTCGGTTCATTTTCCGCCCGACAACAAGTCGATTAATCAACCAATCATGTCGGCGCTCTTACATTTTAAAACGAGGAGGAGAAGGAGATGTAAAAGTGTTATTTTCAGATTTGCCCAGATGGTACGTGCAGCCCATAGCAACCATTTCAGAAAACCTCAGCACATGGCCCACTCCCACACAAACACTTAAATGGCCATTATGAAGGGAGAGGTGGAGAGCCGGTGCTGGCCGGGAGAGAAGGAGGAGGTGAGCTAGACGCTCTCTGTCCTTTTCCAGGGAACTCTAGGACAGCCAGAGCCTTCACCAGCACCCCGGGGAGAGGCAAGACAGATTAATGCAGAGGCTTTAATATTTCAGATGAAAACGTATTACTGCTCTCTTGCTCTTTCTTCTCTCCTTCTCTCCCTGGCTCAGAGAAGTGGGCCCTGAATTTTGCTCCTCACTCTCTCCCTCTCTCTTCTGTCTTCTCCTCTGCCTGGAAGCATGAATGCATTTTGCTGAGGGGTGTATTCCTCCATCCAGAGCTCCTCTGTCTACTCATTGTGACAGGAAGTGGTAGATCAGCAAGAGACACACCTAAATTCATAGTGGAGGGTGTGTTTTTGTGTGGGTGGGACTTCATCCATCTCTCCGTCTGTCGCTCCGAATGCCGCTACGCCCGCGCTGAAAGCTCTCGACCTTGCGACCAGCCCCTTCGCTGTCTATCTTTGGTAACATGCCATATCTATATGTCACCTTGGATGAGATATACTGTAGTTCTGTCCACTTATATCTCTCCGCCACGTAAAACCTCTCTGAGCGACACCGCTGCCAGCACCGGCTCATCAGCCAGACAGCCACCGTCTTCAAGTGTCAAGACAAATCCATTGTGATCACATTTTTCATCTGATCCGGTGACATCTATCCTGGCTTAAGACTAAAGATTCAACCCATCGTATATTACAGCATGCATAGGTTTCCAACATGTCTGCTCCCAAGTAAATCCAGCCTAAGAAGATTAGAGCAGACAAACCCTCTCCACATGTGTGTGATCAGGCCAAATAAAGGAGTGCCGTCAACGTAGGCTTACAGGATGTGTCATAGGGCAGCTCCTCGGGGACTCTTGGACTTTGCACAGAGCTTTTAGAGAGTGATGGGAAAAATCTATAGCAACTTATTGCCTTATTTAATGACTGTAATGTTCATGGATACTCCAATCTTTTTCTAATGCAATAGTCCATTACAGTTCTGTCAGAACAGATGCAGGAAAGGGAGATTGATGCACGGATGTGTTAAAAGAGCCAATACAGAGGAGGCAGCATCTTATAACTAGTCTGGTTTTCCTTTTTTTTAAAGGTCGATGGCAACATGTTTACAATTTAATATAATCTCAACAACAACAGGGTGTGGCAGCCATGGCACAGATAAGGTCAGGGAACAGAGTAGATATGGTGAAGTGGCTGTAACTCATCTCCTGAGTATTTCCTTATTAAATCAATTCATCTATTAAATGTGATCAAATGGTGCCAATGCCAATCACAAGTTACCAAAGTCCAAAGTGGTGTCTAAAAGCCAGTCATATTCAGATTACCATGGTACAAAAAACAGTGCAAATCCTCACATTGGAACCAGTGAATTTGCCAAATGTGCTTGAAACAAAACAATCAAAACAATCAAAATAATCATATCAATGATCAAAGTAGTATCATTTTAATAGGTTTATGGAAAACTATTGTGGTTATAGGAAAAAAAAAACTAAACAATACAAACAAACGTTTATTTAAAGAAAAAATAAGACAAAACACAACACCTCCTGTACTGACAATGAATGTTATTTACAAAGTGAGGTGCGTAAGTGCGTTGACATTCATTCATATGTTCATACATTCTTTCTTTCTTTCATTCATTCAACCTTTATTTCATCACAGGAAAACATTGAAGTAGAGACCTTGATTTCACTACAACAAAAGATAAGTGTCAGAAACAACAATGTTTGCATTATACATCAAATGTAAAGCACAAACACAATAGGATAGAAATGAAAAAGTGTCATGAAATAGAAACATAATAAAGCCTCCAAAACTTAAAGAATAAATAAAAACATTAACAACAATATTTCTGATGAAATATCAAGGTACAGATCAGTTTGAGAGTATTCTGCAAGTCTCATGTTGCAGCTGCACAGAAAGAAAAACTAGATCTCCCAGGTTCACTAAAACAGTCAGCACCTGCAGGATGTGACATTTATACAGACACTAATGGTGCAAATAATGCCTGAATGTGAAACTTGCTGAACAGTGTTTTCCTTTGTGATGGGTTGTTGCAGACATAAATTCTCTATCTCACTCGCTGCAGTTCCAACTGCGGCCACCGAGCCAAATAGCTGCAGAGCCCAGACTGATACCAGACTTAGACTAACTGGAGCTGGAGCCCAGGCTGTGCTATTCAACCCAAGCTGTTCTGATCATTTAACCCCACAGAAAGCATTTCTGGTTACGCAGGTCGGGGTCAGCATGACGACATGGCAATAAGGAGAGCTGTGGGAGGGGAGGGGGTGTAGACTGTGGCCCTGCCCTTCAGTGAGCCTTGGGTCAGAGCATGGTTCTCGCCTGTGATAACCATGTTGCGATTTAATCATGTTTTTGTGATACACCCATCTATAATATATTCTTCTGACATTGACACTTTGCAGTGTTTTTTATATTTCCTTTTTTTCAGATTATTTTTTGTAGCTATACGATGATATGATAACTCTGATGTGATGTGATAACTCTCTTTACATCACCTGTGATAATTCTCTTGTGATTTACTGTAATCATGTCTTTCCGATACATCCATTTTTAAACCAACACTAAGGAACTTTTCAACCTTCATATAATATTTTCAGAACTTCTGTGATGGTACATGGACTTACAACAGGTTGAATGACACCTCTGTCATGGCCTGAGGGGGTCTGTATCACCTGGTAGGAACCCGGCTCTCACTTAAGTTTCACTTTCACTTTTGCAAGTCACAACGAGGAGGGAGCAGCAATACGGCACCTTTCTGTCGGATTGTGTATGTGTGTTTACTGAGAAGTGATCCGCTTAGTTTGGACGTCTTCTGTTAATTTCCATGCACCGAGAGATCAGGAAATTTACGGCGCTACGCGCTGGTGCTCATGGGAAATGGAGTCTTCCTTCAGGCAAAACACTACCACTTTGGGCCACTGGCGCTGCCAAAAGTTCTTTAGTACTGCTTTAATATATTCATTTGATATTGTCACGACCTGCCCTAGCTGGGTTTACTAAGTTTCTTTGCCTTTTCTTTCCCACATTTTCTTTGCTCTAGATTATTTAGTGTGGATATATTTTTCTTATTTGTTTGGCATGTCCTCATTGTTTATAAACATAGCCCTTATTATTATTCTTTGATTATATATAATTTTTGACTACTATATTCTTTGGTTGATACGCACATTGCAATTGTTTACCTGTATTAATTTATCATTTATGGTTTTTGATTAGCAGCCAGCCATTGGCCCACCCACAGAGTCTATATAAGAGACTCCCACCTGTGACTCTGATCCTTGAACCACGCCCTGAAGAAGACCACGTCGGTCGAAACCGGTCGGCGTTCTTTTGTATTCATGCTCTGATTTATTAAAGGCTTTTTACGCATCACCTGCGTGTGAGTGCCTGAAGCCTTGTGCTTTTTTCGTCTCCCTTAGACTAACTGTAGCTGGAGCCCAGGCTGTGCTGTTCTGATCATTTAACCCCACAGAAAGCATTTCTGGTTACCTTAGTCTTTGTGCAGGTCGGGGTCAGCGTGACGACATGGCAGTAAGGAGAGCTGTGGGAGGGGAGGGGGTGTAGACTGTGGTCCTGCTGGGGAAGGTATTCCCTTCAGTGAGCCTTGGGTCAGAGCATGGTTCTCCTCCCAGGCAGCGTCTCCTCCTGGCCCGGTGAAGCTCCAGAGGGAGTTGTCCCCTCTGCCTCTGCACTGCTTTTTTCAATCAGGAGCTTGTGCTGGCAGGTTCATTCTGTTTTTTTTTTTCTTTATTATGATGATTCCCGTGGTTTTCAGTTGATGCACGCTATTTAAGATGTCATTCTTCATCTACCTCTGCTGTCGGAGCCTCGGGCTGTTTGTCGGAGAATGAAGTCCTCTTCCTTCCGACTCGCCCCCCCCCACCCCCCACCCCACTTCCTCACTTCCAGAGCTGCACATGTCACTCGCGCACAAGCTCACATGTGCCCACCAAGGCAGACTGGAAGACACGCTCTCACCCTCATGACACATCCTCTCCCCTGCTCTTCTGTTTCTCTCAATCTCTCAATTTTTTTCTCTCCCCTTCCTCACACACACACATTCATACGCACACACACACACACACACACCTTTATAGTTCATCTCCCCAGCGGCTTCCTGCCTCTCTCCAAGCCAAACACTGTGCTAATGTGCTGACGTGTTTGACACTGGCCCTCCCCCTTGTTTCCCCCATTTCTTCTCTCCTTCTCCCCTTATCACTGTTTTAACATCCACAACCCCTCCCGTCTCAACACACATGCTTGAAAGACCTTTGCACACACAGACACACACACATTGCGCCGCTGTGCCAAAGCAGAATTCTGATGCTGATATTTTCTATAATTAAATGTTTGCCACAACAATTGACTTAATGAACATAATGAAAAAAGTAATGAAGATACATTTACCGGTGAGTGGAACCTGAGTGGAAGGTGCAATCTTAATTGCCAGTGATTTCATTGCATTCAAGATTTAGAGGATGTGTAGAGTGGGCTCCGATTTGTAAAGAGATACCAGATGTTATATAGATGCTCAGCTGCAAAGTAGTTTGTCTTCATAGTGCTTTGAATGTGAAGGTAGAAAAACTTCAATGTTTATTCTAAGTGTTTTCCACACCACAAGCTTATCCACTGATTTATTTATGTCGACTCAGCTATATGGTATCCATCCATCACAGTCTAATCTTCAGCTCAGTCAAAATGTTAACATTGAATATAAATCCAAAATGACTAAAACCACCACTGTTCCTTTTTAGCCTTTATTGCATTTAGAGATTGACTGTGATGGTTTCAGCCATAGTGGCGACAGCCAAATGGAGGTGCACACATACAGACCACATTCACGATATGGTTCACACTGATTCCAGCTTCTCAAATAAGATTACCTTTACCTGTTTTCCATATACGGGAATGTTGATGGGAAGTGATTAGTCAGAAATAAACGAAGAAAAAAGATGTGTTAGTTGTAGTGTTGGTTTATTGAATAAATCAATTCAACTTTGTGCATGCCATAAAACAAATCAAAAGTTCTAAATGCATGAGACATTTTCAAACAAATGTCCAAAAAATTAAATATCACAGCGAGTGAAGCAAACGAGCAAATTGAGGGACTTAACATGTGGTGTGTAGCTGCCCTTTTGAACAATACAAAGTGTTTTTCTGATCTGATAGTGCAGGCGGTTGGACAACATCATTCGTCAGTGCCATCCCAAAGTGTTATAAATCACTGTTAAAAAAAGTAAACAGTGAAAGTTGTTTTGTTTTGGAGCCTTCACTGCATGGATGGATGCGTCTGTTTTTCTTGATAGGACCGTCCCAAACATCACTAATAAAAGATAATCAAAAGTGGAAATAGCAGTCAAATATTGAAAAATGGTGAAGATGAATGTCCCGCAGCACAGAGAGAGATATATTACTCTCAGACACTGATGGTGTGTAGCTGTCTGTATTCCTGCTGTGTGTCGTTTTGTGTAGTAGTCCTGTGTGGACAGCTCCACCTTTAATAGCAGCGCGGCAGCTGCTCCCTCTGACACAGCACTGCTAACAGAATCACCGCTCCACAGTGCGATCTTGCTCTTTTCTTGAAAATAAAGTTCCGTCTGTCCGGTCGAGGAGCTGTCCGGCGCTGAAAAGCTGTAACACGGGCGGCTAACAGCGCTGAGCTTTTAGAGGTCAGCGCCAGTCAGCAGAAGACAGGGCGCAAGAGCAACATGAGGAACACGATGTTGAGAGGCTGAGACACACTGAGAGCAGCTGGTTGGAGGAAAAAGGAGCGGGGGAGAGCGAGAGGTGAGGCCAGGAAAAGGGAGAGCTGGGGAGATGGAGGACAAAATGGGGAACGGGGAGCAATGAGAGTATCATTCTCAGTTACACTGTTTCACATGGTGGAGCCCCTCTTTAAAAGGCCAATTACTCTGTAATAGTCCTAGACTGACTAGGTGATTTCTCACTGTGCTGAGTGGAATGGCAGAGCAGGAGTGGAGTCAGTGCAGTGGAGAGACCCAATCATCATTGCACTGGAGTGAAGGGAGTCAAGGGACACACGCACCCGCACACACACACACACACACACATATATATATATATATATAAATGTGTGTGTGTGTGTGGGGTTTGTATATGTGTCTAGCTGCTGAACAGATTGTGTGTATAATTGTCACTAGTCCACTGAATTCATTATTGAATGTGACCTTCAGGCACTACAAGCTCTACAAGCATTCTTCAGTTGTGTCCGTGTGTGTGCTAACATGCCTGTGATTGAAACAAGCCTCACCCCAGATAAATGATGTGCACCTTCCTGATACAGTTCAATACAGCTGCCTGTGAGACAATACCGAAGGCCAGACTGAATTCACTGATAATCACATCCAACCAAGTGAATTGGATTTTTTTCTCTATTTGTTGCAGTTAGTTTCTGTATTAGTAAAAGGATCTTATTTAAAGTGAATTCAATTTCTTTTTTTTTTTCCAGAAAAAAGAGAAAAAATAAAATACGTTAGCAGCCATTAATTGACAGCCATGATGAATGCTCCTCATGGAACCATCATGCTCACATGTGCCCACACTGAAATCCCTTTTATGTCTTTGTGACTTTTATATATTTATTTTTCTGGCTCCTTTTCCGTCGCCTGCTGTCATGTGTATCCGACATGGAGCCACCTTGCCTTTACAATGACTATATCCTATACTAATTAGTTATTTTCATACATTCCCTCCCATCACTTTGAAGAAGGATCTCAGCCACGCTTAAAGTGTAAATGGACAGGACTGAGAGGATTTAAGGTGCTATACAACGCCACTGTAACCCAGCCTGGTGATGAAAAGATTATCTCTACAGAATGTGTCTAATTCTGTCCAATACCTGCACTATTAATTTAGACATTACTGTAACAGAGAGAGGACCTTGAATCTTCTTAGCCATCATACATGATGTGAATATGGAATAATAAGATATTAACCACTAAAGACAGCCAATCAGGGGATGGAGGTAGCTAACATCAACAGAAAATAAGACAATGTACTTCTTATATAAGCATAATGTAGGAATAACATCATATGAATATGTACATGAAAGTTGTTATTAGTTTGTTTTAAATATTATTAACATTTTTGAATAACTGTACGCATGAACAACTGGAGGGAAAAAAGCCCTCTTTTCATTCAAAAACATGACTTGCAGACTAATTCCTGTCAGAACAGAATCACCCATCACTCATGTCAATGTGACAGCGATATCAACAGAGCGAGCGTTACCAAACGGCCCATAGATCTTTATGAGGGAATGATGGGCCACATCATGAAACATCTAATCAGGAAGGTGCGACAAACTTAACCTACACTTAACGCTCGGGAGTCCAGTGAGCAATCTTGACAGTCTGTCACTCAAGTCTCAAGCAATTTGGCATCAAAAGATGTGGAGCAGCGATGATCTAAGAATAACCCCTTAGGCTTAGCACAGCCAATTATAAAAAGGCTCGGGGTGTTGGAGCTGATTTACCAACTGACAGACAAACCTTCCAGTAGCTGGCCATCTGAAAGAATACTCCACTCCTAATAGACTACACTGATGTTTACAACAATAGACCGGCATCGCTCATGATGAAGGAGAATGCTGCAGCATACATAAATAAACGTGCAGCTTCCTGTTTGTGTTTCTTGACAGGAAAGATTTTCAAACATCAAAACTGTCAGAATTGAGTCTAATTTGATTGTTGCTGGAATATAAACTAGGCCAGGCTTAAAGCACAAGACAGAATTCCCTGACCTCCCAGACTGACTTTAATGGTTCCCAACTCTGTGGTTCCCTTTAAAAGCCAACTTACCACAAGCTAATGGTTGCGTATGAATGTTTAAACACATATGGATGGGATCAAAGATTTTTAGATGTGCGTGACAGCACCCATTCCCATCCCTTGTGGCCTTTGCTGGCCTCAACTAAAGATCCTTGAGTGTAGTCATGCTGAAAGGACCAGATGACACTGCTGCTGCTACTGTTGCTGCTGCATTAGTACCCTGCTCATGTGAGCATGTGTGTGTGCATGCGCCTGTATGTGTGTACTCACAAGGGGAGTGGAGAGAGAGGTATGATGGAGGTGGAGGAGAAGCTGTTTTCACACCCAACAACCTGCCAAGATTGTGATTTAAAATGATACAAATGCATTGCATGTGGAGAGATATAGCGAGCTAGTCCAAGATTGAGAGAGGTTAGCGCTGCCAAAATGGACTCCTCCCAAAACATTCCGGCTTCTACAAATATTAGAAAAGGCCAGGTCTTTGTTTGAGGTAGGTGTGCACATACATTGCACCGGCTGTTCCCATTTTTGTCTTATTTTTGCTGATACTAAATGCATTTTTCTGCTAATTCCTGATGATCCCTTTTTCTATCGCAATTTTCTTTTTTTTTACCCATCAGGCCTGTCTGGTGGTGTTCACCCCTGTCTGGGCTTGTGTACTTGGTGTGACCTTGTACGCTGAGTAAACACGCATGTGCATATGTATGTGAACTAGATCGCAAGTTCCACCAGAGGGGTGTGTAATATGTTGATGTTGCCGCCTTTCACTCAACTGACAAGTTGACAAGACTTTTGAGTGCACAGGCACAACAACGGAGGCACTGGGGAGAAAATACAGACAGACAACAGAATACAAGAGACGCACCAGAACAGTCACACGTCCTGAAAATACAGGCTACAATTAACTGACAAGTTGTCACCCAGGAAGTGGGAGTGATAAGTCTGGTGTTTAACTCTCTCAGTACAGTAGAATGTATATATTTCTGTGAATTATCATTCACAATCATTGGATGGATGGATGGATGGATGGATGGATGGATGGATGGATGGATGGATGGATAGTAGGGGTGGGAGAAAAAATCGATTCACATAAATATCGCAATATCTTTTTTGACGATTTTTAAATCGAAAAAAAAATGTCTTTTCAAAAATATTTTTTAAATATTGTGCAATATGCATTTGTTAGCCTTTTTTACATACAGAGAGTACAGGTTTTGAAAAGGGTTTAAGTTCACTTTATAACGGAGTATGTTTATTTATAGGCTCCTACAGTATTTGTGTGCAGATAAATGTTAAAAATACAGACTAAAAATCGAGAGAATCGGCAATATTGTAGAATCGCAATTTAAATCGAATCGGGAGAAAAGCATATCGTCCCAGCCCAGATAGATAGATAGATAGATAGATAGATAGATAGATAGATAGATCATTTATTCCCTACTTACTGTATGTTAACAATGTTGTCAGTGACAAATATCAAAATGTTTGAATTTTAATTTTTTTCCCTTAATTAAATCAGGTGATTTTCTTTCAAAATATTCTGACAGTGATGTGGATATCAGTCTGAATTATACAGTAATCACACTTCCAAATACAGAGAGTGAAAATGAAGCCCAGAGCTGAAGAGCAGACACTCAGTTCACAGAGTTTATGTGTCCATATGTTAGGAAAACAGTTAATACCTATAAGTGCCTTATGTCACTGTCATGCTGTAATGTGACGTTCAGAGGAGCGACTGTAAGATCGCCAAACAGATCAGTGCAGTGGACCAACTGGATTTCACAAGTCAAATCAAGTCGCTCTAATGCATCAGTTACATGTCCTTATTGCCAAGCCCAGGGGCAGCCAAGTAGAAAAAAATGCATTGCATCTATTTCTCTGTTTCTGCCACTTTCCCAGCAAGTCAATAATATTCCAATTTCACAAAGTAAATGCAAAACGAATGATGTCGATCGGAGCGGTGAGTCGGGGCAGCCCAGGCTGGGGCCTTTAAATTGAATCTTTCCAGATCAGGCCTCACTTTTTGCCTGAGCCTTGTAAACAAAGACTAGTTGCATATTGTCTAATCCAGGATTAGATTCACCTGTAATTGGGCCTGCATGGAGTGAGTTAACTGTTAAATTGCTCTTCAGTGAAGGGATGCCACCTGATACGCCTGGGCCAAACGTCTGGGGAACACAATGATGAGTCTTTAACAAGACGGGATGACAAAGAGCAATGGGCTCCCCAAGAAACAAAAGGCTCTCCGAGTCCTATAGGCTGTTTGCAGCATACACACACTGAACTGTGCACTGCAGTGGACATGATGGGCTGGACCACAATTACCTCTGTCCACTAAATCCCTCATTGGCTCTCCACAATGACAGTGGGCTACAGATTTTGTATGAGGAAGGAGCGACCACATTAGCTGCATTCATTGGTGCATTTGGGGGCAATTTCATAATGATGTAGAGTGGCAGCCATTAGGGTTGTGGTGTGGTAATGGTAATAGTTGGGCGATTGCAGCAGGTGCTTACAGAGGTTATGAGTCCATTCAGGCTTCATCATTACAGAGCAGTTAAGAATTGAAAGCGGATTCACTTAAATCTGAATGGGAGGCAATTTAACACATGCATGCTTCATGTGTTGTTGTCTGCAGCATTTGCTTCTCCTCCTAATGTTTCTCCGCTCTCTGTGACCGATGGAATTAAAACCTCTACACTTATGGGAGAAAACTATCCACTCTTTGCATTGTTAATGTCTTCAATAGCGTTTTTTATTTCAGTCTGTTGTTCCTTTGAACGCGTGTGCCAGCCCATTCCTGAGAGTCTTAAATCACTGGGATCCTATTGTATTCATATGCTCTGAGCTACCCCATTTGGATGGGATTAATATTCCAAAGGGATGTGGGTGATAAAATATTAGCCATGCTTCTCGGCAACCAGACTCATCATTCTGGACAGCGTTTTAGCCAGTGACATATTCCAGGAGGTGGATTGGAATAGACGCCACCAGACACAGTGGGATCCAGCCGTGACAGCACGTAACATCGGCTATAAGGCAGCCTGTATAGCCAAGACATTACATCAGCCCATTTCAGTAGCTGGCAGAGTCTCCTAATGGCTTTCCTGTGTTTTTTTTCTCCCTCCCTTGCTGTATATGCTCACAAGAATGGCTGTACCTTGGTATGTGTTTGCATCCCTCAGGTTGGCCCCAAACTGTTCAAATAACGGCAACACACACCTCCTAAATGGGCGGAAAACAAAACTGTTCACGTGCAAAAGTGCTGAGGGATACACGTTACAAACATCAAAGGTCTTTAGCTGTGTTATTAATATTCCACCTGTGGACAGGATGCACAGACTGCACTGGGAAAACAAACAGCAATAAAATCTTGCAGGATGTGCCACTATGCAACTGAAATGGTCCCTTTAATAATAATAACATAAAAAAACAGATAAGATGAGGTAAACATAACAGAAAATCACTCTTTAGGGACAAACAGTAAATGTTTTACCATATGATATGCTAAATAAACAAACAGAAATAACATATAAATCCATTTTCCATTTGCTGATTGAATATGAGTCTCTCTCTGGCTCCGTGAGCACAGCTGAGCCATGGCTAATATCTGCCCAGAAACTTGCTAGATGGTTCCCCAGATTCTTTTGTGAATAGTAATAATGATTAAAAAAAAACTAAAATAGTGTAAAGTCTCCACATCTGGGGACACCGTTGCTAAGTAACACTGGGGTGTTGATGGAGAGGGGACCTTGGGCACCGTATTGCACACAAGCAACACAGATGCAACACTGAAAGAGTGCAGCATGAACAGTTGATTATTATTGATTTAGTCATCATACTTAATGAAGATACTCAAACCTATTGTAAGTTAGTCATAAATAATGTAAATATTCAAAATAAAAGTTTGAAGACATCTACCTCTGAATAAGTAAAATGCCACGGTGGTCCAAGTTACTTTGTTAGTTTGTGCTGGTGACACAGTTGTGATACAGTGTCTCTAATTCTACCATAAAGGAGGTTTTACTTACGGCCATGTATGGAAGCATCCATGGAGCATGAGTAACTTCCTCAGCTTCCATGTGAGAGTGATTTTGTCCTTCCTGGCAAGTGGGGGAAAAAAGAATTGAAGGTGTAACATCACATACAGTAAAAGGAGAAGTGCTGTCTAACAAATGATATAGGCTAATGGCTTAGAATTAGCATATAGGTGAGTGTGTAAAGAGCTTTACAATCTGCTGCTGTGATGAAAAGTGAGAGCACATGAAGTTGTGAAAATCTCCATTCACACTTCTCCTTTAGGAAGTTTCCAGGAAATGATGAGCTGTAACGCTCCTGACATTTTATGTAACCTGTCGCCACTCAGCCCTGCCATTTTAAATCACTTGTAACCTTGTCTAACAGTGTTAATTTTTATCTGCCACAGCTCCAAATCCGGTGCACCTCTGATTAGATTTCCTCTCACCTCCGTAGCAAAAGCATCTTAACAATATCTTCCTGAGGTTTATGAGGGGGGTGGGTGCCTGTAATGTAGATTTCTTAAAATTATTTTTTTTCCACTTCCCCTTTGATTGCTGTGTCTGTACGACGTGCTCTCAGCTCGCCCCGCAGATGGGGAGTGGCCCTACAAATCATATCAATTATGCCTCATTTCCATTCTGAAGTAGGCCTGCGCGTCTTAATTGGAGAGCACACATGGTCATTTATCCTCTCGCACCTCCAGGGACGGTGAACACATCGTCTCTGAGCTTTTGCCATCCCCGGTTTTCCTGCTATTACTGCGCCGCGGATCCGGAGACAAATTGCCGCTGTCGCCGTGGACAGATTCTGGGTGGTGAGAATCTCTGAGGCTCTTGAGCGCAGTGTCAATATCTTTGATCTTATTAACACAGAGATGTGGGGAAATGATCAATGCATTTCTGTCATGCAGTCACAGTTTTCCTGATGTCTCGATTATAACTAGTTATCATTTTAATATGGTCATTTGGCGTAGCAGTGGTAATTGTCCCTCTGTCACCGTTCATTTGTCTCCATTTCTCAATATTAGAATATAGGCAGACCACTAAATGAAGACCATGTTTTAAATGACATACTCCAAAGCACTTTCCTATCAATTCTCCTTAATGAAAACAAGAGGGAAAATTCAATCAGTATTAGATCATATATATTACAGTTCCAGACAGTACAATACAATGCAGTGCAGTATTTTACAGTCAAGATATTGTGTAGGCGGTCATGCTCCATACTGTCATCCTGCAGGACATTTATCAAGAAGATATTGTGCGTTCGTGAGAAAATAAAGCCAGCACATAATCTTAGAGAGATTGGAGGCTCTTCACAACTATTAAAAAAATGTGTGTATGTGTGCTTGCTTTCGTTTCTTTCTTTCTATTTTTTTATTTTTTATTTTATGGATAATACATGGTGACTTTAGGAGCTGGATTGTCTCATTGACTTCAAAGCTTTGTGTAGAAATGCGAGGGATTAATCTATCACCGCTTTGAAAGAGCGTTTTTTGTTTTTAAATGCATGACTGTCTGGGATGATGGTGTTGATGGAGCTGCTCTGCATCAGACTGCACCTGCAGTGGAGGACTCACTGTAATGGATCTAATTCATACAGTCCTTTAGAAATATGTCAGAGAGTTTCATGTGAATGTAGCTTATGTAAATTGTGGCTTTTTTTTTTTTTTTTTTTGCATGCCTGCTTATGTTACTGTATAATACTTAAGACGCAACAGTGGATTGTTTGTGCAGAAGCTGATGAAGACTGCAGTGAGTTTGTGTTGTAACATTTTTTATAGCATCAACATGATGTAGTGGAATAAGAGTCTGAAGAGCCAATATAGTTTAAACGAAGAAGTTCACAAACTTAACAAGGTTTTCTTTATAATTCCAGCTGTAACTTTTAAAAAAGAGACATACTGTTTATCATTGCTACTAAAAATTGAGTCTGCTCCAGCCAGATTTGAGCACTACTTTCTACAGTAAGTCTGTGTTTTCCTTGCACCCTCTTATCTATAAGACCCTGGATACCCAAGCTATGGATAATAGCAGTGGCTCCATCCAGACACAAACAGTCATAATAAACACTAAACAGTGTCTCACAATGTGAAGGTTGTTATGGCCTGAACCTGAACCATGGATGGTTACTGCTAAATGCGAGGACACTGGAGGAAGAAAATCTCCCTCTACAACAACATCAACATACTGGCAATGGCAATGCCACAAACTTTTAGGTCATATTGAATTGTTCATTTTGCTGGCCTGCTAAAATTCACTAATTAGCACTAAGCTATATCGCCTTTGGTGAAGAAGCCACCATCCATCTGAAAACAGTCAGGAGCAGATTGTATCCATAAAAAGAATGAGAAATGACTGATATTCATACACACCTCGTGAAGTTTCTCTCCTGGCACGTAGTTAATTGCACTTGGTTGGCGTCTCAGGTGTAATCTAATCCCTGCAGTTTAGAAGTTAGAATACAAACCAGGAGTGCTCTGCGGGGAGAAGATGAAGAACTGCTTCAAACGCACCTGCGTAGGGCAGCTGCAGCTTTTCCAGATCTATTGCCGTTGTCACGGTCCTGACTAATGTGGAGTAAAGAAGCGGGCAGCTCTCCCTCTGCCCCTGCCAGATCAGCCATAACATTGCTTGAAGCCAGGGGTTTTATGCCACTTTCATTAATTAGCCACATTAGCAGCAGCCATGTCTGGCTATTCTTTTGAGAAGAGGACACTGGCCGATGCTATTACACACAACTCTGTCCTATTTATCTTTCAGCTGCAGTTCGGAAGACAAATAAATACATCAAATGGGTCAAAGAGTCAAGGATCTCTGAGCACAATAACTTTGCATAAAACCTATGATGCTGTGCAGTGCTTTGCTAGATGTTTGTTCTTATACTAGTGATGGCTTGACCTTTTAGAAGGCGATCCATAATGGTCTGCTCAGCGAGAGAGACTGAAAGTGATCAGATTGGGGCACACCATTTCTGCAGGCAAGGTCTTAATAGCCCATGGCCTTTACTCCTGAAAGACTGTCAACAGCTTGTATTTTTCCTCTTGACCGCAGAGCCAGCAAACAGCCATATCTATACTTCTAAATCACTGGAATTAATCTCTCACAACAGCACTAGACACTTGTTTGTCTGGTAATATGCACCTGAAAGCCCCTTACATCTTCTTTTCTATTTTTACTTTGATAAAAAACGTCCTCTTTGTGATGTGGGATCTCACCACAGTAATATCCCTCTCATTCCCACAGTTTTCACTTCTATGCAGCACAACCAGGAACTGAGGGAGAAATGCAAATACAGAAAAGATGTATGGATGAATCTTATTGACCAAATGGGGCACCCTCGCTCTCACCAGCATCAGTTACCCATGGTGCACAGCTGCATCACCTGTCACCTGTTCGGTTGTCCCCGAGCTTTCCTTTGCTGAACTAATGCGATGCAGCTGCACTGACTGATTTCTGTGACCATCATGTTATTACTCTCTCTCTTATTCTTTCAGTCGTTTTCCCTTACAGTATGGCAGATATGGAACTACCATGTGAGCTATTATTCTTGTTTTACATTGAAATTGCCCCACACATGCACAATAAACCGTCAAAACAGGAAGTAAATAAAATCAGTCACACCAAGGTTTTGTATATTTTATCTTGTGTAGAGGGGCCATCCATCAACACATAACTTAGAATTGTGTCTTTGACTATCATGTCTGTCAATTTCCAATCACATTTATCAGTAAAATGTATAAACCTACATGTGAATCTGCAGCTACTCTTTATTTGTTCTGTAAAAAAAATCTCATTAATCCTGTGTACAGTATATATACACTAATGGTGGTCAATAGACACAAAGAATGATTTAGTCTGCAGAAAAACAAATAGAGGATAGGGAAATGATATCAAAAGTGTTTCAACCTGGCTGTGATTGATTTGGCTTTCTGCACCAATACTTATGATAGATTGATTGCCAGAGTCAGAGACTGTGACTACATGAAAATAACACGGATGGAAAATAAATATCTTTTCACTGCGGGAAGAAAGGAAGCGACACGAAGCAGCTCTCAGAGCAGCGATAAAAGCTCTCAATGAAGTCTTGTCTGGTTTTCCAAAGCACAACAGGTGCAGTAAGCATCACTTAAAGCTTTGATATTGTAGCACTAATGAAAGCTGCTCAATTAAAAAAAAAAGAGGTAGAAAGGAGGTAAAAGTGTGTTTATGATTCATTTGAGATTCATATTAGCATACGTCTTACTTTTGACTTGATAATGGAAGACTGAGATTGATGCAACACCCACGGTCGGTGCTGTTGTTCGCCCCGTCGCCACGGGCAGCCTTGCAATCAATAAGCAGATTCGAAGTGAAGTGGTCTTACTCTCAGAGAAGGAGAAAAGAAAAACAAAGAAGATACACAGGAAATAACCTGTGTATCTACCCTCTCTTTGGGAAGCCGTTTCTCTCAGCTCCTCATTTCCTCTCACCTGCATCCGGCTGATTGGAACAGCCTGGATTGCAGACCCTGATTGATACGTAGGTCACAGAGTGGAGAGCAAAGGAGGAGAGAGAGCGGATGAGAAAGCACAAATGGAGCTCATGGTGGAGGCTCGGCCACTGATGCCATCCGTATCCCCTGAGCCTCTGCTGATCTCCCTAAATACCACCTTTCCTCCTACACACACATGCACCTATGTAATCTATTTAAAGGCCCAACACACCTATGGATCACCCACACAGGTGTTGTTTTGGCTCATTAGACGTCCTCATGGCAGCGCGTGACAGAGTGACTGACTGAGTCAGTGCGCCGACTGTGTTTGATTGAAAGTCTTTTACCACTACCAGCGCCCTGCTCCTGCCTGCCGGCCCATTGGTAAATTGACTGGAGCTATCTATAATGGCATTAGATCCACCTGCGTCTTTCTCCAAGTACATACCACAATGTCTGTGTCATAATATCTATTCCCAACATAGCTGCAGTCAACTTCAGCCTGAGCAGAGCTCTAATCAGCCAGAATAACCGATAGCACCTGTGTTGCTGTACAGCATCTTCAATGTCCTTCTCCATCTGCTTACAACAAGCTGCTACTGACTTCTGTTGCTATGCTAATAGCATACAGTGAAGCTAACCCATGCACCATGTTATATTTAGCCTAATACCAAGGGGGCAGTTGTCGGTGAAGTGAAGAAGTGAAGCTCACTTCCGCGTTCAAAAAACTGCAATCCCCTCGGCTTCCTCTGGGGGCTGGTGTCAGAAAGCAGCATTCTCCATAGACCCCCATGTTAAAAATTTACATCCTCAATAAACATGACCAAAGCCTGGTGTCATGACGTTTTTTGGTCTCAATCGATAGTTTCTACCCCCGCACACACTCTGAGGGGGGTGAATTTTTTTTAAACTCTACTGTTTTACTGTTATTAGGTTAAAATTCTGGCCAATTAGGGCGCAGAAACGTTGAGTGACAGGTCCGAGCAGGTCCGAGCAGGTCCGGAGACAGCTGCTTCGAGGCCAGTGGGCGGGTTCTCGGCCGGCCAATCCAACATGGCGCTGTTCAGGCCGCCATATTTGAGTCACAAAAACGACTCCCCAAAACCAATGGGTGACGTCACGGACGCTACGTCCATGTTTTTTACAGTCTATGCCTAACACCTATCGTGGTGTCAAATGTGCATAAATAACACAGTGGCTACAGTCACATTTACATTACTTGACTTATTTCAAACAGGGTCATCACACTCATTGTGATTGTGTATGTGCTGTAATATTAACTACAGTCTGATGAGCGTGTTTCTGGCTGGAGTAGCTAATTGGAAAGAACCCCCTGTGTGGCGTCCTCCTTTCTTGTTTAAAATCACTTTCCCTGGCACTAAGCTCACCCTCCTGGTGGGTGATGATCCCACTAACCTCAAGGGCATCCCGCAACTCATTTATATGAACAGTGGAAGCCAAATTACACCAGCAGAACGGTATGATTTTTTTTAAAGAAAGGAAGCATGTGTGGGAACAGAAAGTACATATTAATTATCGTAACTTGGAGTTCAGGGTTGTAAGAAGTCTGAAATCCCTCTAAAAAAGAATAAAAGTGCGCTAGTTTATTAATAATGTACTCGGTGAAAGACCATGAGTGTTAAAACATGAGTTGCAGGTTTAGACAAATGTGTCAAGTGGAATCCTCCTAGAATAAACACTACAAAAACTACAGCACTTGGACCAAAACTATTTTTTCTTGTTATACTTTGGGTCAATTTTTTATTTTGCTTGTAGTGGGAAGTGAAAAGAAAATGAAATGTCATGTAGACTGTCAGAAATGAAGTGCTGATTTGACAACAGGACTCAGAGGCTGTTTTGTATTTCATGCACAACTCAAAGTGACACAGAGACAAGATTATTCCACAGTCCATACTACTGCCACTGCCAAACAGCCAATCAGAGCCCTCGCTTCCCCCACAGTACCACTGGCATTAGCAGTGGATGTCATTCAACCAGTAAAGAGTGGGGAGGTAATCAGTAGTGATCCTGTAAGAGAGACAGAGAGAGATGATATTAGACAACTTTGGCTTTGTGCAATCAACATTTAATAGCTGTAATACTATGTTAATGAAAATCACTTCAACAATAATTACAAAGCACACCGCAGCAAATTGAAGATGTACGTAAAGTGCACTTTAAAAGAGCTGCCAGTTCAGCACCACAGAACTTCACAGAAACTTAAAGCAGATATCAGTGGAATGTTTTTGTTAATATAAGTCCTAAATAGTCCTATTTTCCGTCAGCAATCACTTACATGAAGTATTTCAGCCTAAACACGAGTCTCTCCGTCACTCTGCTCTGCTGTAACCCGAGGAGAAAATTTTCCTTGTGGGATACAAGTGTTATCCAATGAGGAGAGAGAACGGCATGAAGGGCTGTGTGTGCAGCCAAGGGATGCGCGTGAATGTGGTGACGTAGCACGAGGACCAATTGATGCCTGACAAGGGCGGGGGCTGCTAACTCATGGTGCGTTCAAAGAAACTCGTACTTTGTGTTTTTCCTTCCTGTGAAGTCATACCAGTTCGATCTGGTACGAGTTCACGGGTCGGAAGTTACGAGTGGCCGTTATAGGGAACTTTCACAGACAACAGGATGGTAAAAACACGAGCTACGGGTTACCTGGAACGCTACCAAGTCGTAGTTGTGACTTGAAGCTGTAACTTACGGTTTCAAAAGCCTGCCTTGAACGCAGCATTAGCCGAAACGGCCGTGAAGCTGATATCTGCTTTAAATAGTAGAAACACAGTCTTAGTCTTATGTTTTATTTCCACTATGCAATTCCTTTGATTAGGGAATTTACTATACTATATATTCAGATAAATGCCCCACACAAAGGACCCTCAACACTGGCTTGGGTAGGATTAATTAAAGCATTAGTAGTAGTGCTAGGGTACATTTCAGGGTTTCCATTTCAGTAAAAGTGCAGGTAGATCATTTTACCATCCAGCTCACCTTACACTACCTCACTACTACATACTGCACTTTGTGTAGAGCTGCTCTCTACTGCCAGTGACAGATCCAAGAGAAAGGGGGATGGAATTGAATTAGCTTTATGAAACACCCTCACTTATTAGGACTATGCAAAAGTATAACACGCTGTAACTTCACTGCAACCTTCCCATGCGAATGCACCAGCAGAATTATCTGTAAGGCCGGAGCCACTGCTGCCAGCACTGATGCATGGTGTTTGGTGGTGGCAGGATGCCACAGTGAAAGGGACACCCTCCCTCCTGGAGGATCGGGGGGAGGTTTAAGCTTCTGTGTTGGTAAGCATTCACCCTGCTTAAGCATCCTTGAGCAAGACACTGATCCCTGCCAGCTTTATAGTAGCTACTCTGCAGCTGACCTTCTTCTGCGGGGTAGAAAGCAGCAAAGAGAGCTTGCTTTTGTAGATAAATTCTCTTATTTGTCATTATTACCTCATTAGAAATGGTCATCTTAACTGGAATTGGGTAAAGCATTTTGCAAGGATACAAAACTGGCAGCCAAAAAGGTTGTAAGTGGTGATGTCTGCTGTAGTCGCAGTAAAGTGTCTAGTATTGCTATTGTTCTAGTATAATACAGTATGCAGCACAGATAAAGTGTGGAAAATACACTGCATGTAACAAGTGTTGAGAATGTGGCTTGTTTGTGTTTTTCATGGGCCAACAGCTCTGGCACACTGGCTGCTTCTCCGGCTAGAAAAACAAGAATTCACAGGTAGGCAGTCATGTGTGGGGACAGCAGAGCTAAACCTGTTGTATTCACAATCTCCCTCAGAGGCGTCTTTGGGTTTTTTTTGGAGACTGGGTTAAGTCCTTCACCGGCACTAAAACAAATGAGGCCTGGGGAGGAGAGCGGCAGAGAGGGGATGGGATGCCATGCATGGGGCCACTAGTATAAAGACTTCATGTGTGACTGAGCTAAAAGTTCCAGGGAGGGAGGCCGTTTCATCCCCTCATGAAACCTAGATTGAAAGCATTTGTGATCTTCTGATCTTCCTTAATCTCCGCGCAACAGATGCCCGACCTACTCTCAAAATGGCTGCCATGCACCAACAACAGTGTTACAGTAATGATTGACAACGATACTAGATTACAGGGCACTGATAAAGGAGGGATTACTGCCAAATAAAATACAACAGTTTAATAAAATCTGATTAAATTTTGACAAACATGGACAGAGTAGAAAGATTTGTGTTGATTTGACTCTGCGCTAACAGCTTTGCACCTGGAGACCTTCTCTTGTTATGAATATGAATATTTTTTTATTCATTACTTTTTAGTTGGCACGAGGTAGATTCTCAGTGTGAGGTCTGAGGTCAGTCTTGGCTCTCCTATTCCCAGCTTTTAGATTATTCAATCTTCAAGGTCACAGGATTTCTGTTTCAAAGGTTCTGTTTATGCTTTTCATCAGGAATTGTACCCATAAAAAAAAATCATTGGACCTGTTTAGGACAGTGCCGTGAATGTGGAATGTAGAGGTCAGGGTCAATGCTTTGAAGACATCTGAGGAATTTTAGATTTTGGCTGTGTTGAGCCCACACTGACCTTGAATGAGAGAGGAAGCTCAGGCTGTTGAATTCACAGTGGGTGACTCAGAGAATAATCTGTTCACTTTGCTAGCAGTCATCAAGCAGTCAGGCCTTCATCTGCATGATCCAGAATTAATTATTCATAAGGTCTTTTTCAATGCTAAAACCTAGCACATCCCCCTGCGCTTTTGTCACAGTTAGAATTGACGATAAAGGCCGACACATGCCTCCGTCTTCCTTACACATTATTACCATTCATTGCAAATGACACAATCTGTACATATAATAAACAAGAGAGTTGAGTCTGTGTCTTAAATTTGTATATTATGATTACGCTTTAATATCAGAAATTTAAATGGACTGGTTAAATTTATGTTTTGCTCCAGAGTTCATTGGAAAATCTCATCCATGTTTAATGAGTAAGAGATACTGTATGGAGGGAAAACAAGTATGAAATGTTATATTTATTCATGCACCATGTACCATGAAAGTAGCATATATTACACTCATTAAACCCACCATACTATGGTGTGCAAAAGTAACTACAGTATATAACAATACTAAACACTCCAGATGTTTTGGAGTTCAAATATCTTGTGTGTAAGTGTGTGTGCTTCCTCTGCACCCTCGGTTGTATGGCTTTTTATTTACAGGTCACAGCTACAAGGCTACAATAGCTTAAAATATAAAGCTACACTGAGTAACAATATAAAGGCCCTCTCATGGGAATTCCTTCATAATAAATAGTGGTTGTATTTCCATTTTATTTGTCAGATTTACTCACAGCTTACAGTTACTATTCATATAATAAAGTCTAATAAAATGTGCATTTGCGGGGTGAATAGGAGAAGGGGTTGTCGTATTGAAAAACAAGCATATAATGCCATGATATGAATGTCCTGTCATGTAAGCTGCATGGAGAGTAATACTGGAACAAAGCAGTGGGCTGTTAAACATGAGTTTTGCATAATGCATGTTAAAGACAACTGAAAAAAATATTTTAGGAAAGAAATAACCTCAAGAACTGTGGACGAAGCTGGAACAGTATAATAGAGTTAGTGAAATATCATGACCAAAACAAAACAAAACAGAACAGAACAAACCACAGTACATACAGAAAGACCATCGTACATTCACTTGCTGTGGAATTGAATCAACTTTATATAGAAAATTACAAACTAAAGATTATTTTCATAATTATTTTATCTAATGATTTCTTTATCGGTCAATGTTTGCCCAGGATGACATCATTAAGATTTAGTCAGATCATTACATAAAGATATTCAGTTTATTATCACTAAAGACTCAGAGATTGTGGCTCTTGTGGATGAAATTGTTGTCAAAGCTGTTCTGTTGACTTATTGTTCTAGCTAAATCTTAATACATTTAAGATACCAAACTATAACGAGTATGAACTGAAGAATTACCAGTGGTCTTCAATTAAATTCTTTTTTTTTTTTTAGTTTTTATCTCATGCCCAGTGTGTGTCTCCCTGCAAACAGCACAATAAATACATTTCCAAGGAGTATTATTGCTGCACTTGAGTGAAACCGAGCTGTGAGGTGGACCACTGTGAATAATCCTGCCGCTTCGTGTTGAAATTGTGTTTTTCTTTATTAAATCTCTTTATTTTTCAGCCTAACTGCCCACACATTGGCTTCATGACTCAGAGAGGCACCGTGACACATAATATATGCATCTGATAAGATAATGAATCTCTGAAACGCTGGAACAGTGGATGTTCTCACGGTAGTCTGATTTTGAAGTCTGGATCCTCTTGAGGATGTTGAACTCTGGACTGTTGTCTCCGAGGTTGTTTAGTTGGTCAATCTGTCTGTAGCATAATTGATTTTACATGAAATGTATGTACCCGGATCAGTTGGAGACATTCATCTCAGATTTGCTGATTTCCACTTGTACTCTCTTTCTCTCTCTCCTTCTCTCCCTCCCTCCCTCCTCTGTCATACCAAAGCTGAGCTCAAGTGCTTTTAACACGAACCAAAGGGAATCCCAGCTCATGGTTAATTAGAATGCCCTCTAAAAACAGAGAAAAGCCCTTTAAGTAACATTTTGAATGTAGCATTGCTGCAATCACTCAAGGATTACTGCCACAATTTGTACAGTGTATGGCAAAAGGCTGCCCGAGGTAAGATTAACTTGCAGCGTTATGTAATCCAGATGTTAGAAGATGTTCTGCTGCTCTCTCTGTGTTGTCCCTTTTTCTGTTAACTGCACTGAAATATTTTTTTCCTAAGCTTGTTACATTTTTTGTTCTTTTGCTTTTTGTGCCTCTCTGACATTGACGTTAACAAGTGACAGACTGCGCGAGCCCATATTTGTGTGTGTGTGTGTGTGTGTGTGTTGTGTCTGTGTGTATCTGTTGAGTTCTTCTATATCAATCTGTGGATACAGAGTATGTATCTCATATGTATTCAGATGTATTTTTCATAGCCTCTTGATTATTCATTTGTGCTTATTTGAGTGTGCAGCCATTAAAGTCTCAGCGAAATCTAGTGAATTCTGTTTGAATTTTTTATTTCATTTTATTTATTTTTTTTTGCTGCGACTCAGCCAGCCATTTGCAGGGTTTACAGAGGCTGATGAGAGGTGCATCTTACAGCTGGCACATCCGTATAATGTGTCCTTCGCAGTTTACGGGCTGGCAGAGCTGCAGTGAAATGTACTGGGATAAACAAAACAGCACTGCTGAATTTTAGTGGGCAAGATGTATGAAATCGACACACAGTGTAAAGCGTACAGTATGTAAAAGCACAGCCTGATCATAACATTTCATAGAAAATCTCCAGCCAGCCAATAAATTCCGAGGTGGAGGTAATTACTATGCTGAGAAGTGAAAAAAATGTTCTTAGAGCATGTTCCCTCGCAGCTTTAACCACTACTGAAAGAACTCTGCACCCTCAACAACATGCAGTAATCTATAATTTAGTGTCAGAGTGTGAAGGAGGGACTGTGTATCAGCAGGCGAGGGTACACACACACACACACACACACACATGCAGCATCTCGGAGCACGGCCTGATCAAAGTGTCATCAGGTCACAAGGTTAGATATGCAGTAATCAAAGGTGGTATGAGGAGAAGGCATCTGGAGGCCCCGGTGGGCCAGCATGTATTCAGAGCTCACAGTGGTAGCCTGGTTCCCGCCTATAGGCTACAGCGCATTAAGCCTGGTGGAGTAGATATAGATTTTTAATGTTTTTATTACGGCACATGTGTAGCTGTCAGCTGAGTGAGCTAGCTCACTGTGAGACCCGAGAATAAGATATCTGACACAATATATGGGGGAATACCGAGAAGCTGCTGCCACTTAACTAATCCCCAGGAATCTCTGGCTGTGAGGGGTCTCCATAGCAACCCTCAATATACATCTTAAAGTATAACCCTTGCATTGCAGATCAATTATAAATAGATGTTATAAGAAATGATATAAAGCAGATTTTTCTGTATGAAATTGTCTCATGCTCATGTTACTCATGCTATACAGTACAGCCTCAGGAGTTGTTTTAATACTGAATGATGGCCAGGCTGGACAGTTTTGCCACACTAGTGCCTGTACCGCTGCATAGTGAAGACCTAGCTGGCTACAAATCACCAAGTCCCTCCCAGATACATATGAAGAAAAAAAGACATTAAGAGAGTTACCTTTCAGAGGGTTTTAACAGTTTCACCTATAAAATGCTGTGTGTATAGCAGTAAGCCCTGGAGAGTAGCTTTTTGGTAGAGTGGCCTCTGTGGACTCCCAGCTCTCCAGGCAAAGAGAGGAGTCAATATAAAGTAATCAGAAAGTGTCATGTCCCCCATTTGCCTGTGGACAAGCCTAAATGAATGTTGAGTCCGGCCGGCCTTGGTTGGTGGCTGCGTCGTTTGTCACCGCAGCACTGAGGGGGCAGTGTGTCTGAGGCTTCTCTCAAGGGTCATTGACCAGTTTGTAATCAAAGAGCTTATTTCATTAATGTGCCATGTGGTGATTCACATGCTGTGTGAATCACCATGGCACCGGGTAAATGGAACTATTCGCTTAAAGACATTTTTTAAATGATCTCACCTGCAGCGTGTGACACTCAACATGTGTACCACTTGGCTTTACAGTATGTTAAAAAAAGTCTTACTATCGAATTTCACTGTAGTAGCTCCTCAAGATTGAACCTTTTGAATGTTTTGAAAGCAGCCACACCCAGCTCTCCACCAATCCCAGGCATTTGCACAATGGCATGGTTCTGCTTTGTAGAGCAGGAAGCTCAGATGAACACGAAGCAGGCCGTCCCTGTGCCGCTGAGCAATGGTATAGCATTGTCTGTTAGCTTAAACGTACCACAGTCTGCATTATTGTATAGTCCGTATCTAATATATAAGATGACTGCAGCTCAGCTCTCTGTATCTATATGGTAATGAATCCTTAACCACCTTAACCCTATCAGTCCCAGTGGGAGCTGCTGCTCCAGATATCGTTTAAGAGAGGCTTGTACACAAACAGATTACGTGACGTGCATCCTGCTGTCAGTCAACATCTAATTAGCCCCCGGCTCTAACAAGCAAAATGAGCTTGTAACCCCTCCTTTAGTTTTAAATGACTAAGTAACATCTGCACATAAAATTTGTTGCTTGCTTCTCCATTTTTCTTAATGAGAGAAGAGGCTGTTAAAATGTTAAGTAAAAAATAGCCTGTCGTTTTCATGTATTTGTTTTTTTTTCTGTTTTGGTTTTTTTGTCCTGTTTCCTGTTTCCTATTTATTCCTAAAAGAAATGGTGCCATACACCCAAATCTGTAGCTGAAAGATAAAGGCAATAGAGAGGACTAGATACTTAATGTTATACTAAATATTCAGATTTTAACTTTTTTCCCATTTGGGAGGATGGAATACAAGAAGAATACAAGAGTTCATCATTAGGATCTTAATCCTTTAGTTTAGGGGGATGCAGCCTCAAATATGTTAATACTGTGAAGCAAAAATAGGTTTGACAGTGCATTTTTAGAATTATTGACACAAATACCCATGCCAAAGATGAGTCAGGATGCAGTGCATTATGTTCAGGTTGTTACAGACTGAGGTTATTTCTAAAAATGTGACACTTAGATTGATAGTTCATTTTCAAAACTGTTCTCAGGGGAAGACAGTTAGTGTTGTGTTTTTCACCCCCAAAAAAGACAAAACGGGAGGAGTGGTTAATAAAAAACAGCTGAATTATTAAAATGTCTTTACCTCCTATGGAATCCATTTGCATCACATGGCAAGCATTTCTTTTGGCTGCTTCTGAAAGCCTTGACTGTAATCTCCTTGCTGTGAATAAATTCTTATACCAAGACAAATGTGAGATGGTTCGGGGTAAAATTTGCTCTTTTTGCATTGACTAGTAGAAAGGAAAACTTGAGGACAGGGGAAGAAAATGTGTATTTCACTTCCTCCGAGCCAGTGTTGCTTCATAAGTTAACTTAAAAGGCAGGAAATCAGGATTGCCCAAGGTTTTAGTTGGGGAGCGGACTAGTAAAACTCACCCAAATGTCAAATGAGGTCTCACAGACATAACTTTCAGCGAGTTGACTGCAGTCTCCTTCCAGTCTGAAAGTACTCTACTGCTGTACATGTATCTACATAGAGGATACCAGCTTACCGGCACCATCACCTCTAGCCGTCTGTAAACCAGAAGGAGAAGGGGAAAAAAGTGTTTTTCTGAGGCAGCTGAAAGGTCAAGTGCAAGCACTGTGTGTGCTGGTGAGGGGGCGCTTTGTGTGTTGGACACACATCACAGCAGTAAAGCTTGAGCCATGGATGTCTAAACATCCTGTTTTCAGAGTTTCGGAGCACATAGAAGAAGAGCAGAGGGAATTGAAGGTTAGGGACAAACAGGAATCGACTGGCATTCAGATTTTTATTTATTTATTTATTTTTTACAGTCTTTCCTATCTGCAATTGCTGCTTTCTTTTTAAATAAAATATGAACTGTAGCTATATTTGTGTGAGGTATCATGCCTATTCCTTTTCTATGTGCAAAATAACTGGAACAATCAGGTCAAGCAGTACAAACTCCAAACGGGCGTAAAGATGATTATTTAAATACACAAGAGAACCAACCTTATGCGTTCAGGGAGACTATCTCATTCTCTGTGCTGCTCTGGTGAAAGCCCTATCAGCAGACTTTTTCTGCTGAGACAGGATAGCCAGCAATCCTTGGTGGGAGGATCTGAGGGGCCTAGCGGTGCTGCGGGGGATTGGACTTTGCTGCGAGGGAAGTTTTCAGAGACCATGCAGAGGTGTGAAGACAAACAGTCGAATTTTAGAGTTTGGAACGAGTGCAAAGAGGCTGGTATTGGCTGTAATGTGGTGCTTTTTTATATTTGAAAAATAATCAATATCCAATTCATGTGAAAATGAGAAAAAAAAACAACCGCTGTAGCCAGGAGGATAAAGGTGCTATAACTGACAGACGATGTGGGAGGGGTTTGATTGTGGAGATAATCCTGAATTGGGAGACGCAAGATTTCACAACTGAGTCGGTCTGTTTGTCAAAGCAGAGCATAAATGTCAGCCCCAAGGTTTTTCGCCATGTGGCGTGACGTTTGGCGATTAACATATCTAAGCTCTGGGCGACGATGAAAGCCATGCATGTTGTCATACAACTGTAGAAAGTTACGCTCAGTTCAACTTTTAATGTTGTGTTAGCAAAGGGCTTTAAAGGCTCTAAAGTTCAACAGGAAGTCCCAATCAGTTTTCATGTTGCAGGACATTCTTTCATTGTGGAACAAAGGGTACCATCACAGGGTAATTGCTGCAATCATACTTTGGATTAAATAACACATTGGGAATTAGACAGACCCTAGGAGACTCTTCTTAAACCAGTGAACCTAAATCCTAGTTGGAGCTGAACTGCGCAGTTAATGTATTTGTTAATGGCGGGGCCATTCAGGGTAACATAATAGTGATAATAATAATAGTGTTTTATTAGTGCCACAGTGGGGAGGTTTGCAGAAACTTCCTTGTACAGTAGCTGCTCTTGACATCATGCATGATCTATGTAGAGTATATGCCACCATATGTTTTCCTGTAGCATATGATGATAATCGTACAGCAGGAGGGAAATGTTTACCCAGTTGTGAGTCGAGGTTTAGAAGAAATAAGCGCTGCTTTCAGACGTAATTGCATGAAGTAAAAAGGCTGCCAAGCGGCAGGTCCTTAAAATCAGTGTGGCATGATTGAGAGGGAGGGAGGAATCTTCTGAGCGCAGCTGGAGTCCCAGGGTGTACGGAGCCCGCGGCTGGAGCGTTGTGTGTGTAGGTTGCCTGCTTTGTGGTCGTGTTTGCGCATTTGTGTTACGTCTGGGTATATTATAGGAAATTATTTTGTGTAGGTGCTGAGATCGTGTATTTGGAGCTTTTGTTTGTGTTGGTGTGTGCATACTTACGCACAGTGACTGTACTCCACACACATGTGGGATGAGGAACAGGACACGTGAGTTTCCTCGGTCTACGTTCCCAGTGGCACCATAATAAACATATAACATAATATCAGTGAGGCGGCAGGTGAAAGCCCCATCCAGCCGGTCTTAATTACATCACAGCCAGTCTTTGACATGCTTGGGCGAACAGTGCTGGCGTAGCGCCTAGCGGCGGCCATGCATGTACAGTTGGCATGGTAATAAGGCTGCTTTCATGGCACCTCTTCTTCTGTTAATGCTTGAAGATGGCCTCAGACCAAAAAAGCTCACCCTCACAAGTAACTGCTGCACAGACTGGAGTATTTATTTTACCTTGAATCTCAGATCAAGCACTTCCACTCCAACAGGCCTTTATTTGGTGACAGGAGATCCTTGCATATTGATAAGAAGTGAGTCTGCTGGGTACACAGGCCCTCCTCTCTTAGCAGGTATTTGGTTCATTCCACAGTCTGGAGGGCCAGAAGAATTCCGTGGCTTCTCTGAGTTACAGGGGGTCTCGGTGTAGCAGTGCATGTCCATATAACGGTTGCAAATGGATACCAACTGTCTTCATAACAAAAAGACACACTAAAAAACATCCAAATACCTCCATGCTGCTCGTATCTAATGTCCGTCTTGTATTGAAGCCCCGAAATGCAAAATTGTCCAGAAAAAAATGAAATAAGTCTCTATTTAAGCTTGTTTGTAGCGGAAGCTTCTCGAAGCTCCTCTTCCTGGTTCGTCAAATTTGACGAACCAGGAAGAGGAGCTTCGAGAAGCTTCTGTTGTGATGTTTTTTGGTGTGTCTTTTTGTTACGAAGACAGTTGGTATCCATTTGCAACCGTTATATGGACATGCACTGCTACGCCGAGACCCCCTGTAACTCAGAGAAGCCACGGAGGACTCTGAAACTTCTCCCAGCCCTTAGTCCACATGAGGGGGAGTGAAATTGAGTGAAATTTCAATTTTGGGTGAACTATCCCTTTAACTAAATGGAGCTGGTCAGTTACATCTTCAAAAATAACTTTTGACTAAGCCACACACACACACACAGACACACACACACACACACACACACCTACCTCTCTACTGTGCCTCTTTAGGCCACTCTCCATCGTCCCACTCCGCCCCTGGGTGTACAGCCAAAGCTTATTACCAGAATGTCCACCAGCGGTTTATAGGAAGCATCTCCTCCATGTTTGCACGCTGGTTTTGCTTTGCCTGGAAGAAGTCCACACTGCAGATGACTCCATGTCGCTGTAGAAACAGTAGTACAGGGCAACATCCTGACAAATTCCTCTGTATATGAGGAATTAATGATTCATGGAGAAGAAAGAGAACATTATAGATTTATTATGAAGAATATGTTTAAATGAAATTCATATTTAAATGCAGGGCATTTGTCTTTTGTAGCAAGACAAATGGTCAAACTTTGGAAACTGTCTTTGCTCATCCTCTTGCCTGTGCATATTCAAATTCTGCGTGAGAATATTTGACCACATTACTTACAGAGAGTCCTAGACTGGGGTTCACTGAACGTAAATACATCCACAGGCTCTTTACGTAACAGATAATATAGAATATATAAGCCACTTCTTTCCATCACATTTAAACCTCGGGGAACATGTCAGAATATGTGATGCATGTTGTATTAAGGCGTTACACTGGATGGTATTTGTAAATCAAAATGTTTTTCCTGGTGGAGGCACCTTTTTCTGTTTGTAAATGTTCTCACATCTTTATGTATGCCAGAAGACTCCATGTATTTCCTTCCCTGCACATAACCTATCCAGCAGGCACCTTTTAAACTTTAAAGTACATACAGACACGACACGCTCACACACTTACACTCAATGTGCATCCACTCTGCATGGTGGCACACTGGCTCACAACAACTACAACCCCTTTCTCACCGAACCCATTTTTGCCCGTGAAGGAGAAAAAAAAAAAAAAAAAAGCCAAACAAACCATGAAGCACAATCTTTGCTGTAAATACAAGGTGAATTTTGTCCATGCTCTGTAGGCAAACATCGAGGCCATCTCATAAATTGTTAAGATGTGCTCGAGGTGAGTAAATTAGGGAGTAGACTCATTACCTGCTTTGTAGAGTAGCCTAGACAGCGCCTGGAGCAGCAGCTGCATACACACCATTTCAACAACACTGCAGTGTACCCAACTCTCTCTCCATCTTCTCTTTCTCACCATTTCCTTGCTGCCTTCAAGCTGCTTTTCCTCCTCGTGTTCTGTTTTCCCTCCCGACTCGGCCTCATTCATAAAATCTTTTACGACTCACAGGTTTCTTTAGCACTGACCATAACAAACCTCATGTTGTCAGATACTATTAGTTTCTTTACAAACACAGTACACAGTGTCTCAGGAGAAGAAGAATCTCCTTAATAAGTTTAGGAAACACACGTCCTTCCTTTACTTGCCAGAAGATGAGACGGTAGCAGCTGCTTAGATGAACATAAACACTGGAAACAGGAGGAATGAGCTCACCTGGCTTTGTCCAACATGATCAAAATCAGCTTACAGCACTAGAAACTAGCGCTGGTTTGTTCAGTGTTTAAAACCACAGTGTTTGGTTTGATAGGGGTTTATTGTATATACTAGCTGTTTTATGCTTTTTATGCTAAGCTAAATCTGCTGGTGCTATAGCTTTATATTTTGCATTCAAAAACAAGAGAGTGAGTACACAAATGTACTGCGTGCTGTACACTGCATATTTGCACAACTGGAATAACTTTATATCTCACATAGCTTCACCTGAGTTAAAGGGACAACGAGGAGTTTTGGAAAAGCAAAGTGTTTCCACACTACATTTATGAGCCTCCGCGCACCGTGAAATTCTTTGACCGGCGCAAGACAGACTCATGTTTTCATTCATCAAGGATTAAAGTCAGAGGTTGGAAGACGATCACATACCGTCGTAGTTCCCACCATAAACGGTGATTCGGCGGCGTTATTCTCATGACTCGCCACGAAACGGAAAGTAAAGAAACGCTGGTCGGCTCGACCAGCATTTCCACCACCACTAATAATAACAAAATAACGATAGAGACAAAACGATATATTTATCGAAAATGGGCCCATTAACAAGTGTTAACGCAGATTCATCCACATTAACGTGAGACTTTTTTATAACCAAATAGAAACTCCTCATTGTCCCTTTAATCCACAATTTACTGTAAAGAAACATTTTCATTGTAAACATTTACAAAGGTACAGTATCACTGTATGGCTCAGCGATGTGCTAAGTGGAGATTATGAACATCTGAGGACCTTGAAAGCATTTGTGGTCAAGTCCATACCATCTGTGTGCAATATGGGATGTGTTCCTTGGTCTTTATGCGATTTTTGAAGGCTGTCAGAAAGGTCGATGCGAATGCAATATCATTATGCGCCACCCAGGATAATACAGAGCTGGAGAAGGCCTTGTCAATGCTTGTTTAAATGCAGAGCATGCACAGTATTACCACTACAAGATCTCTTTACCTGTCTCATAGGCTCCACCACACAGTTAGAACACGCTTGGCATGCAGAACAGAACAGTAAATCCGGTTGAATCCAGCTGGAGAACCATGCATTTTAGAAACTGAGTGGACTGAAGAGGATCTATAACAGTGGGTTTATTTGCCGCACTGTTTGGTTATTTGTGTGTAAAAAAATAAATAAAATAAATGTAAGTGCATCTCATTTGGAGGTTAAAGTCGAACACCTTCTCAGGCAGAGAGAGTTGATGTAAAATACATGTTGCCTTACAGTTTAACTAGCTGAATAATGACTCTGCATACTTGGCTGCATGCACCCTCTTTCATCTGATTAAATCAGTCCACTTTAATTATAGCAGTCATTGATTTAAAGACAGGTTATTACCTTATTCATCAGAATCTTCTATGACCTGGTCAGTCACACAGCATAACTAATACAGGATTAGCCATGCTTTGTTACAGAGAGAACCGGTACATCTCTGGCTGTTAGACATAAAACACTTAAAAGTGACTATTTTACAGTGCACAGCAGGATGTCAATGGCTGTCTTTTGTTCTAACTTGATTCTCGAGAATGAAATCTCCGTCTTTTTTAGATGTCAGGCAGCAGAGGCGTGGGTGATCAGATATAGTGCATGCTCAGGAGGATAAAATAAAATAAATCAGCTGATCACAGATGGATTGGTATGACAGTTTCACAGTTTTGCAGAAATGAAGATTAGCACCCTTGAACATTACCCTGTAGCAAGTCAAAAATAAATCTTTTGCTCTAACCAAGGTCACCCTCAGTTGTGGGATGAATGATAGGATGTTTCGGCGCCTCATCCACCCAGCAATTGGAGAAACAATGCAGCCCAGAGAATTTCTCATTTCTCATATAGTTTGTGAAATGGATTGTAAAACACATCTCTGGATCTGTTTTATGCTTCTACTGCAGGACACTAAACGCCTCTTTTTGTTTTGTTCCAAAGTCTTGGTCCTCCAATCATGTCTGAAACTGATCACAACAATACACTGATGTTTTAGGAAAACATCTCAGAAATGGAAACAAGCGAGGATTGGCTCACAACATTTCACTTCATTCAATTGCAGCATTTGTAAATTCACCTCATGCATTTCACATAATGTCGGCTGTTGACTGTGAAGAACAAGAGGAAAAGAAATATCTTAGTGGTTGGTTTTAGAGAAGGTAACCTCTGTGAATCAAAAACAGTTGCTTAGTTGTTCACATCCAGGTCTAAACTATGCTGTGAAATCAGCGGTGCTCTGCTTAACCATATAAATCTTCCCTGAGTGTTTTCCTTCTATGGCCAATGCAGTAGCTACAACTGATTTAAAGCTGTGTGATTTCTTGGAAACTATTGTTAAGTGTTCTGTTGAGGACCTACTTTATTTCTGGTGTCTGCCCGAATTGCCTTGTTAAGCTCCTTTGTTGCTTATTTTCAAATACATGGATTCACATTCTCTACATTTGACATTTGATATATATGGAAATGTACACAATACAGTACATCGAATTCAAAACCCAATCCTTTCATATGAATGGCTCATGCACAGATATGCAAAACAGATACAGAGAAGTAATTCCGGGTAGGGATGAGCACCATGTGGAAAGAAAAGCAAATTAAAGAAAAAGAGCACACCCACACAATGACCTTCCTCTGCATTGGAATTGGCATTCACACCAATTTCTTTATTTATTAGGTTACAAGCCTCTGGAGCAGAATGTTGCTTTGTTAACATGCTACTTCTTCAGCTATCATTAGTTCAGACTGAGTCAGATATCCTTGGATACTATTTGCCTTGATTTCTGGAGTTGTGTCACAGGGCAGTAATCCTGTTAGTGTAAGACATAAACGAACAGCTCAAAACAGAGCTTGCTTTGGGTTGTGGGAAAAAAAGTGTTTTCGTTACGAGGCACTGGTCCAAATCCCCCAGATACAGAACAGAGACATAATTCTAGTGAAAATGTTTAAAGTTAAAACTATTAATATTTCAGTAATGCTCAAATTAGTTCATTTCTCGCACTACTCGCCCTAGCAGGAGCCTTTCATATAGACAGAGATGCGCTCTTTCAGAAAACATCAATTAGAGACCTTTGATAAAAAAGTGGTTGGTATATTATTTTAAAAGAAATCCGTAAGGCAGTGGAAATTAAAATAAGCCTGTGTGAGATGTGACAGCGAACGCAGCGGGTGCCACGTTCTCCTCTCACTTGTTTCCATGAGATAGGATGAAGTGACAGTCATGAACATGAAGACTTGTTTCTCAAATCGCGGTGTTGCCAGCAGCGCTCGCACATAGAGCGCGCCACCGGGTTTCTTAAATGGTTCAAATATCATTAGAATTTCAAATCTGAAAACCTGAAATACAAGGTAGATTTTCACATTCGTACCAAAAAGAAAATCTGGCAGTGAATTTTTTTCACTGCCATCACAACCACATTCTCAGGTTAGATGGCATGTGAGGTTGCAGCTTATTACATCTAAGTCAATGTAACCAAACAGTGTGTAGATGTAGGTTATATATTTTTTTTATCATCTTGATGGCTTGAATGACTCTTTTGACAGCAGGTGGCACCACTACCAATTGAGCTTGCATGGTTTCTGGTTATTTGTAGCACTCCAATGCAAAAGCACACTTTATGGGCTTCTCTCTCCACATGTCACCTTCTCTATTCATGTTTTCCTCTGCCTCTCACTGCTATTACCGGTGAAGATATAACAAGCGCAGACAGTTGATGTCTCGTTGGGCATCAGTAATGCAGGGGGCGATGAAAAGCCAAAGCTGTGCAGTATCTCTTAGGCTCAGAACACAAGGATAAGAGACGATGTATAATGATGCTCTAAATAACGGGGGGAAAGTAAGCTTTTGACTCGCACAATGCCATGGTCACATCATCTTTTGTGACTGATTTTTGGACTCAAGCTTTTTATTCATTTGACTTTCAGCAAGAGCCCTGCTGTGTGTTTCGAGTGATCACATGCGGGCCTGATCAAGGTTTTTCTTTTCTCTTTATTGGACATGAATGGAAAAATCCAAGGCTTTACACAATGAAAATGGTTCACTTTTCATACACAGATGACGTTCTGAACTGTAGCGGTTTTAAAGCTGTAATACATGTACGCCGAACCAGCGTCATAGTTGAATTACACCATTGTCTAGTTCAAGTTGAGACATTGTCTGCAAAATAATGTCCTTTAGTTTTACAGAAAAACAAATCAGCCATGGTCAATTAGTCACTGGTAGGCCCTTTCAAATACTTTCAAAGTGATCTAATAATTAAATAATATCCATTTATTTATTTAATATGCTTCTTTGAGAAAAACTGTGTAATTATGAGCTAGTCAATTTGAAAGCTGTGGCATTGTTTTTATACAGAAAGGTGGCAAATGGAGAAAAACAACATAAGAGTCTTTAAGTGTCTCTGACAAAAAACAATTCATAAACGGTGACACAGCATCACTAATGTGGACAGGCATATACTCGACAAACAAAGAGAGCACTCAAAACAACCAATCTCATAACATAAAACAGCCATTTTCACAGGGAATATGAACTATGCTATAGTCAAGCTCTATCATGAGGGCAAACTCTGTTCTCCAGCCGCCCTTTACTTTATGTACTTCCACAAGCCAGAAGAGGCAATCCATGATGCTCTCTGACCTTAGGAAGTCAATTACCACATGATCCTTTAAACCCATTATGTACCAACTCTTGTATAGAGATAGATGTTGAAGGCCACAAGGCCAAAACGTCTGCAGGTTTGTTGATATGGCCAGAACAAAAGTAGTGTAACTGAGATGAGTCAACTTTGTCCTGCAGCACTGTTTGTGTAGCATCTCCTCACCTTTGTTTAGTCAGCGTTGTCTTAGTAAAGTGTTGGGCCACCAAATGCCACCAGAACAGCTTCACTGCTCCTTGGTATTGATTGTTCCAAACTGCTGGGGAAAGTGAACACCACTGTCAAGAAAAGATGATGATTGGTCCAAAATCTCCAATTGGTGTTCACTTGGGTTGGGTTGGCAACTCCCATCAAGCTAGAAATGTTTCATCATACAGTAGGGGCAAAGGTGAACACTCAGAACAACTTGGCACTGACTTGTAGTGATGCAAAAGGATTCTAACCATATCAGTATAACACAACTAACAGATCCATAGGCACAGTTGTGTATTCAGGCCATGTGCTGCTCTCATGGTGAACGCCACACATGTGCTCATCGACTGGTCAAGGACTCATCAGATATAATTGCTCTGACCAGTATGGTTATTGCATATTGAACACTCACATGTGAATTAATCTTTCTAATGAGGCATTTATGCACTGAAACCCAGTTATAATGTCCCTTTTATATATTATTCTCGACGGTCTACTCCTGCAGTCTGATCACATCCTACATTGGCATTCTCCGTTACCTGAGGAAGAGCTGCTCCTGCGTCTGTCTTTAAATATTGCAGCATTGTTTGAGCATCGCGCTCATCAAATGTGAAGCTGTCGACCACAATTTCTGAACCTATTTACTGACGTCTTCCCCAAAGATCTAAATGCAGATGTCACGTCACTCTCTCCACAGAAGCATGAAACAGTCGAGCAGTCTTTGTGACTGAAGCTCCTGCCGTCCATGCCCTGACAGTGAACCCTCTTTCAAAGTCTCTTGGATCTTTTCCTCTTGCCAACTTGATACAAAATCACAATCAACTGTGCCTGGTCAGCATTTCCATCCACAGGCTGCAGAGGATGCTGGGATGATTATTGCTTCCTTGTACCAGGCAGTGTGAGTCCATGGGGTCATCTGCATTCGTTATGTTTCCCCACTCATTTACTCATCTTTTTTTCCTTTAATTCCTCGCCAGCCTGTACATCATATCATAGCATATAATAGAGCTGAACTGGAAATGGAAAAGGGCAGCTGTCACTTCACGCAAATCAAGTCACAGATGATGAGAATTGTGAACACCGGTAGCCGTGAAATGACATTTTTAGGCGATACAGTCGCATAGGTACAAGAACAGAGAGGGCCAAAGGCGCAGACCTGGCTTCAGCGGAGGAGTCCTGGCTTGTCCTGCAGTGCTACAGCTGCCAAGATGTGTTCCACTATGTGGGATGGAGTAGCCCTGCTCTCACCATTGAATGGTAATGAGAGTGACTGACGGGGACGCTCGGAGAGGCTGCCAGAAATCATGTTTTGTGTTTTCTTTTGCTCTCTCCACGTCTCTGTCATGCTGCATTCTGGTGTACCTCTCTTTCCTTATTCATCTCTGCTGCTCCTTATTTAACTCCACCGTTGGAAAAGAAATGTTGGAAATTTAGCAAGATTAAAATTAGAGTGAGCTCGAGTGAGCAACAGGAGAGTGTGGCCATTGCAGCAGAAAAATAGGGCAGAAAAAAATAGAGCAGATGTCATAAACGTAATAATTACTGATTTTTACACCAATAACCACAGATCTGGAGTAAAAAAAAAGTGCATTTGATATGGCTTCTACATTTAAACAATCGACAGCCATGTGTCTAGGAAAGTTGTGAAAATGGAGGAGTGGGAGGCATGATTGAAACCATGATGGCGCCTGGTTACAGTAGTTGTAATCCCGCGATTACAGAGTGCACGACATTACGCAGAGCATCTGCATGCGCTGACAGCAGAAGGGTAACAATGAGAGCAATGGCTCGTGAAAGTAGTGTTGCTTTAAACCTGTGGCCAGCGGTTCAACATTCCAGCCACCGATATGTGCCTTTGCTGCTATACAGCCGGGATTACAACATCTGTTGTTGTCACAAAAAAAAAGGCAGAACCACATTGCTTTTCCCTCGCCAGTCTCATTCTTTCTGTCAGCCTGCACTCTGCAACAGCTCTGGAGGGCTTCCATGAGCTGCAGTCTGATGTATTTCTGTGTAGCTATGTCATCGTGAGGCACATTAAGCCTCGCTATTCTTCCCTAGTCTCACTCATTATTCCCCGCGAGTACTGACCAAAAAGGACGGCAAGTTCACCCCTCTATTTCAACAGTGTTCTCATTTCGCCTATAATGATAGATGGAAGATAAAAGTTGAGTCCTCTTCCCTCAGCTCTCACCTTAACCCCTCGGTGCTTGCCTGTCCTGCACCTTTAATGATGTGATAAAATGAACCGCAACACTCTCTCAGGGCCAGAGATAAAAATGTATTCAAAAATAAAAAAGAATGACGTTTTCATCCTGTGACTTGCACCAGATGCCCGTTCGTGTTGCACCTCCATTATCAGATCTGCTGTTTACTTTTGGGCTGCACCACTCCCAAATGTTGTTTCCGTGCTCTCTCATTTCAGGTTTGTTTTTGTGTTGTTGTTTTTTTGCCCTGCACCTTTACCAGTGACCGTATCAGAGAAAGGAAAGGAGTAGCACAGAACGGTACATGTAAACTTTCCCTTTCCACAAAGGATGCACCGTGCCTCACAGCCGCTCAGACCTTTCTTTGTCCTGTTATTCTGGGGTAATTTTGAAAATGGCACAGTGCTGTTGTGAAAAGTGTCAATTCTCCCAAGTTATCAAAATCCACTCACAGGCGTCTGTAACAGTGAATGTGATGGAAGGGAGCATGAACTGAAGACCAAAGTCATCTGCCTGATCTGATTATGCGGGATGGACTCCCACTTTCTTCCATTTTAGATGGAATGAGGTGGCATTAAAAATACATTTAGAATCATTCAAACAGGAAAACAGCAAAGGATACACAGGTTTTTTTTGTTGTTTTTTTTACTTTTACTAACAGGGACAGACAGAAGAGAGGCTGCCATTGGAGAAGTCGTTTCTTTAAATGTGACAACAACTACTAAATGGCCGCTACAGTGAAATTCACAAGATGCCATGTTATATATGGAAACAAACAAATCATACAGGGAAACAAAAGATCAGTGCTGCTGCGTATCGTGTTTTTTCTGCCTTCAAATGTACAACATAATAATTATATAGATGCATTCTTTACTAGTCACCTCATTAAGGAAAAATAAAACAGAGCCCAGTCTGATTTGTGCTGACAATAATTCATCTTTATCACATAATAAAAGGTAGCAGCACTGTTTTAAAGGCAATGACAGTGTGGTGTATCTGCAATTGCATCAAGATCAAAAATATTCATAGCATACCAAAGGGGGAATATCCTTCCAAACTTCCATCTGGGAACAACTCGTCGCCTTTTTGTACTGATTGCTTCTGCTTCAGTAGTTTGAAAAACAATGTGGTTCATTTACATATTGTATTCTTACCCCTTTATGTTTTACTTCAACACCTTCCTTTTTTTTCCATTTCTATCTTTCTTTTCGCTACCACTGTGTCTCCTGTCTAATCTGTGCTACTGTGATCAGTTCAAAGTTCTGATCTTAGCAGTATATTGACACATAATTTTCACGGTTCAGCACATGGACAGTATTCCTGAGAAGACTGTTAATAGAGGAGTTTGGTTTCTGCAGTATAAGGTAAGGGCTTAAGTGCCGCCGTGGCCCAGTCTGGGGGAAGACTGCAATAAGGTTTGTATGAAGCTCTAAATTCAACAGAAGGAGGGTTATCAGGGCAGAGGGAGTTGGGGGTGGGGTGGGGTGGGGTGAGGCAGACAGTGCATGATTGAAAGTTGAGTGAGGGGGGGAGGCGGGGTGGTGAGGAGGGCATGTTAGCTACCAGGGATCAGAGATTAAGCCAATGACGTTGGGGTGGGTTCCACCAGCTGTCTTCCTCCAGACATTCTTTACTCAGTGGCTTAGGAAGGGGTAAAGGTTCAGACTAATGTCAAGCACATTTCAAGGAAAGAAAATAAAACAGGAGCTCGCATCAAAGAAACACACAGTTAATGTCCTTTCAATACAGCGTGGGCTGTCAGTCTGTCTACACGTTGAATTAAGTAGCAGAGTGTCCATGTCGGATGCATTCTCAGCTACTGGCAGAGATGGACAGAGTACTTGACCCCAGTACTTGAGTAAGAGTACAAATACTACTGGTAAAAATTGACTCCGTTACAAGTAAAAGTAGCTCAGTCAACATGTTACTCCAGTAAGAGTAAAAAAGTACTTGCTTTTAAAGGTACTTAAGTATCCAAAAGTACATGCTTTTAAATTTACTTTAAAAGTAAGAGTAAGAGTACATTTCTTATTTTTCACATCAATGAATTACTATAATTTTTTCTGAATGAATTTAAGGAGCTTTTAACTCTTGTTTGTGAGAATGAACTCTGTGAAAGCAGCTGCACTGATGTGCTGCTTTTAGGCGTCAGGGTTTCCTTCTCTGACAAACACAGCTTGTGTCCAATAGGATTTTAGAAAAAAAAAAAAAAAAGAGCAGACCTGAAAGTAACCAGTACTTTTCAGCCTTCCTAGAAATTAACTCGAGTAAAAGTAAAAATATTTGTCTTGGAAATGTATTCAAGTAAGAAATCTAATACTCAAGTAAAGTACAAATCCTCTGGATATGTAGCCTACTTAAGTACAGTACTCAAGTAAATGTACTGTGTTACTGTCACCACTGGCTCCTGGTGTCATGTGGGTTTAGTTGAGCTCTGGGTGGAGTAAAGAGGAGGCAGGGCAGAGACGCCATCCACTGCTCTGCTCCCACATCAGTTCAGTCCACGTTCCGCTGACTCTGCACTAGGTGGCTGACGGGGGTAAAGTCTGTTTAATGTCCCGTCCAACTGATTCCGTCATTTACGTTCTCACATACAGTTTAATGTCTACATAAGTTCAGGCTTGCAGTGCAAGAGTGAAAGCATTGTACACATATCACAACTGTGCAGTGTTTGCAGGAATAACTGTGAGGTAATGATGTGACGGCGGCTGAGATGTGGGGAGGCTCATTGTTCAGTAGTTTATGTTCGCTTTAGTTCTCCAGAGTATGGGAGCTTCCTTATAGCTGATCCGCTCCATGCAGCGTGGTGAGAAATAGGGCAAATAAGACTATTTCTTTTATCAGAATGTGGCTATCCTCACAATCTCTTCTTGCCGTTTTTTTACAGTTTGCTGTGCTGCTGTGTGCTCTGGCTGGATGTCAAACAAAAATGAACAGATTGGGTTGTTTGTGGACACCTTAACTATTCCCATGGCGAATAATAAACAATGGATGTGGTCGGTTTGTAGAAAGACACCAAACAGACTACTAAGGGAAACCTGAGAGCTCGTATCACACTAATAAAACTCCCTGTACAGGAAATTGTTTGGGAACAACGGTAGAGAAAACACAACTAACCAAAACTGAGAATAGAAACAACACAGTCACTCCCAACTGTCGAATCTGGTCCACATTTTGTAGGATGGATGGTGTTAATTTCAAACCATCCGAGCCCAGATATTCCGTGCTGTTCAAAGACAAAGACAAAGAAATGCACTTGGCAACAGACAAAATGACCAAGCAGCTGTGATGGGCATTCGAGCAACTGCTGCCCACTTGCCAAGGAGGACATCGGTTTTGGACAAAACCCTGGATTATGTCCATGACAATGTTTCTTTTAATTTATTATTCATACATATGAGTATGACAGCTACAGAAGAGGATAGGAAAAGTTATTTTGACAACCAGAACTCCTTAGTTTATGTATAATATAAAGGAATGATTGGTCTTTGATCATAATGGTTTACATCAACTTAATCATCAATTATATAACTCAATCTATGATGACTGACAGTATAATATAAGGTGTCATGAATAGGCCTTTGTTGTCATAGATCAATGTGCCTTTGAACAGTTTCAAAATGAGGCACCAAGTTTAGTCATTAAACAATGCAAAAGCTTCATGTATGTATGTACAGTATAGTATTAAACAAATAACTCCTAAAGGTTCCATATACTGTAATCAACACCAACACACAGGACAAGCATTTCTGATATATTCCTCAGTGAAAACATTGTTATTAATATGACAGTACAAAGGACACTGTAGATGAAGCATTTAAACTACTAACTTTCATTTTCCTACTTTTGTTCTTACTGTATTGATTGAGATCACTGACTCATCGACATTTTATCCAGCAATTGTTGAAATGCGAGGACGTGTTGACTCTACTCAACACAGCCGCACAATAGACTCCATTATGTCAAGGGACAGGTTTTAAACAAGTGCCTTTTTGACCTTCGCCCTCATTTCCACTTCCAAATAACTGATTTTAGATAATGTGGTTAAAATATGGTTTGCGATGAGGTTGAAGCATGTGAAAATGTCCAATATTTTTAAAGAGCAACTCACCTTGTTAGGCAAAATTTGTTATGCTTCAAAAACTATAATAGAAATAGCTCTAGTGGACATAGTGTATTTGTTCTTCTGAATAAGTAGGGATAATAGACGCTAGTTGTTTAAAAAAAACAAACAGTCTTTTATGTCGTCTTTGTCTTCATTTTTTTTTACATTCATTGTAGGTGTTTTCTCTTTTGAGGACAAACCACTTATGTTGTTTGCTATTAAGGGGCCTCTAAATTCTTCCTAGAAGTGCTTTTAAATCCTTTGCAACAACACTGACTATTTGCCCTGGTACATACGTCAGAGAAGCCAGCAGAGGGCTCAACTGCTGGTGGGAGAGCAGGGATTTAGATACTCCCTTGTGAGGACAGCCAAACCCCTGCGATTACTGCTTAATCCTCTCCAGCATATCATGTGCATCATGGCAGCGCAGTGAGCCTTTGTAACATAACGGGGGAGGCTGGTGTGGGGCTGCTTAGTCCATATTTCCCTCTGTCTCTCCCATGCTGTCTCTCCTCACCTCCCTCCTCCTCTCTTACTCTCTGACATTATTTCCTTACTGTCACTCTCTTTCTGACTTCTCTCCCTCCCTCCTTCCCTTCATTCCCTCCCTCTCCATTGTCTGATGGTTGGGGAGGATGGGGGGAGAGGCAGAGAGGAGATCAGTGGGGATTATCACTGTCTGGAGAACACGGATGGATTTGTACGCCATCTCCGTAGTTGGATGTTGTGCCAACCTGCCCTCGACTAATGGGACAGCAATGCAGTGTCGTAGGACAAGTTGATATCAGTCAAAAGCTCTTAACCAACAAAAAATGTCCCTTTGGTGACTAATATGGGGCACTTTGCTCCTGGATGGCTCCATGTGAGCAATTCAGTAATGAGCAAACACAACAGTTAAAGAAAAACTACAAAACATCCCACATGAAATTAGGTATGGGAAGACGGCAGGGGGTGCAGCAATGTTCGAATGCAAAAATTAAACCTGCATCCGCTTATTAAAAACAGAGTAAGCCCCTGGCTCCCTTTCTCCCCAATTTTTAATCTGACTCTCTGCTGTCAGTTTGGTGTCCTGCTCTTCATCATCCATTGCTCTCACTCAGTCTTTCAATCATGGCAGCTTTCTTCTGTGGTCGACATACGGGGTCACAGAGAGTTTGATCTTTAAAAAATGCAGCAGCAATCAGGACTCTGTGTAGAACGGGCACTTCCACAAGTCTAGATGGCAGTACGATCCAGGGTCCCATGGTCCCATGGTATACCTTTAAACGAGCCTTTGTGTTTCTCTGCTTTTGAGTCTCAACCCTTTTTCCTATCTTTATATCAGTGACTGTATAAAACGCATGTTCAGGGACTTTGAAGTGATACTCCGAAATGAAGCATTGAGCAATATGTCTGCTTTCATTGCAGGCTCATGACACAATCATCGGTATATTTATTTAGACTTTTTTATGTCAGTGTTGAAACAAAACAAACATCAATTCGACAATCATAGCTTTTGAAAATGACATCTGAAATCTGGCCTGCAGGGTAAATGTACTACTGTCTGAGCCTTCCCTCCCCAGTGATGCTCCTCTAAAAAGCAAACAAGAGGTGATCTTAAAATGCTTGTCATATCTATTTCAGGAAAATCTAAAATTATGTGTAGCCTATGTGTATCTGATACTCTGTAATAATGTGGAATCTCATAATATTTCTGACAGGCATTGGTTTGCCTCTGCAGCTCTTCCAATTCCAATCACATTAAGTTTTTGGATTGCCTTTTCATTATGCATTTTATTTTTTTTGTAAAATTAAATTAATTTTCCAAAGCTGGGAGTCAAATGCAAAACGCTTAATAAATGTGTTGAGTTGAGTTTTCACATTAGCTGGCCTGGTAGCCAAGCTTACTATTTCTTCTTGTCTTGAAGCTAACCTATGCTAATCAGTTTCTATCTCTAGCTATGTATTTACACTGCAGACATGAGCCTGCAGTGGCTATTCATGATGGGAGCTGCTAAATAAATGAATTATATGTTTAGTTGTGAGCTGTCAAGGTGACTGGTAAAAAAGCTAACTATGTCCTTCTGCATTCAGTTTTTAAGCCAAGCTAACCAGCTTCTCCTTCTATATGCGGTAGTAATGCATATATGTATACATAATGTATGCTGCTAAATGATGATAAATGAATGAAATATACTATTCTGAATTATGAGGTTATTTAGGTTAAAAGTAGTCAAGCTAACAGTTTCTTCCTGCATTCAGCCTTTAAGATAGCCTAAGCCTTCTGTCTCTACCTACATTTATTATTTTCAGTATAAGTCTCCATCTTCACAGTTAACTTTTGGCTACTTTAGCCTGTCAAGTTATATCTTGAAAAAAACAGGTTTCAGAAAAGGCATATAGCCGTTGGCTCGCTAACTACTTCCTAAATTCCTTAGAGCCACAATACTTTTATGATGTGTTTGTGACAGTCTTGTTAATTTGCTGTGGCAAATTTGACTGGATTTGTACCCATTTGAGGACAAATGAGATGATCATGATGTCTGAAATTGACAGGCGAAACCACTCTATCAAGTGTGTGTCTGTCCAGCGAAAGGCGAGGCGAGATTTCTCCCAGCTTGGAGGTGAATGCTGAATTTAATGACAGTCTCTGGTGTTTGAGTTGTCAATCAACGTGTCAATTAATCACGGGCGTCAGTCAGGGCCTGGGAGAGTGCTTAGACATATCCCTGTATGCTCTCCAAGATGAAAAAAGTGTCTACTGAAGGAGCCATTTCTGTTCAGTGCTATTCACCAGACACTGATAAGAAATACTCAAGGATGGAGAAAGATGCAGTTGCATTTCACTGAGGGATAGCTGAATAAATCATTACTAAATATTTCAATACAAAACCTTTGTCATGAAAGAATTACTCATTTCAGACCTCAGTTCAACCCAGTACCAATATTCTTTTCTTCAATGAACATCCAAAATGTATTTTATTGTGAGTTATTCTGCTCATTAAAACAAAACAAGAGTAAAATTCTTCTGGAGAGTTGCATTTTCAACATTTTACTACAACACAGAGTCTTTATTTAAGCTTCTAAGACAGACTATACATGAAGGTTAAGGGCTTTTCTTGCCCTATAGCCTATATAGTATGTAGCCTATATCTCCTACAGAAATGGCACACTGCTTGAATGTATATTTTATAGACTTACATCAAGAAACTCACTGGTTCCATTTTTAATGGCTGTCCCCATGGCTATTCATAATGGGTGCTGCTAACCCTTAAAGCTATTGCACGCAGCGCGCACACTCTCTTGCATGTAACCCATAACAATATCACACTCAATTCACACTGTCACAATGTAAATGAAGGTGCATGGAGTGAATAATGGGAGTGGACACATGTGATGAAGCCACACAAGATAAATGTCAGGTTTTCTGGTGTAAATAATAATCATCCATCATCAAGGATGAGTTGCTGAACAGTGGAGCGGAGGAGAGTCTGAAAAAATCAAACGCCATGGTTACGACTGCAGCTACTGATCTGTTTTTTGGTGCAAGTTGAACGGGTGTTCTGCTCCTCCGGTGATCTTTTCATCTCATATGATATGTAGGAGTCGGTGCTCCGAGAGGGCAGATGAGCTGCTACAAGAAATGAGGTGTCATAAGCAGTGGGCAGGCAGTGTTGATGAAGAGAAAAGGTTTGGAGTGCAGTTCTTGAGTGCCTTTTCTGGACAGAAATCAAAGTGTCAAGTAGGACATGACTGATACAATAGGAAACACTGAATTTACTCACTCACCACTTTTAGATTCACTCAGATATCCAACATTTTGGGCACTGACTAATACATTTACAAGAGAATATGAAACATACTGCCATGTGCTGTATGAGTAAGAGCCTGCCTGCAGATAGGGCTCAATATTTTCAGTTTAAGTTTAAGGTTAAGTCTGGCAACTGGTGTTTATTTTGAATTGGATGAAGAAATATGCTTGAAAATCTCATTTTAAATTTCTCTTTCTTGCCCACTTAAAGGAACTCAGCACACAATCAACAACTCATTTGCATTTTCCTTCCATTTTCTCTCTAAGCTCTCTATACCTGAAGAATCTCTGAGCTGACAAGAGGATCTCATTTACTGTAAACTACAGCAGTCAGCATCTTAGTAGAAAGCACAGCCATTTTATACCAATCTGCTCCTCCTCAAAAATCTGTGTATCTTGGAACAACGGTAATAAGAGACAGTCATGTGTGTACAGAGTAAATGTAAGTACTCATGCCATAAACAGAATCATCTTTGTACCTCCAAAAACAAACCTGAAAACATTATTATGTGGAAAGTGCCTTTGGGAATTAAAGAAGTATACCCAGTTACTATATTCTGACACTGGTAAAGATTTTTTGTGTGTCTCACCTGCTAAAGATACACTAAATATTTACACTGCGCAATACCAAAGACATCTCACTAATTGGCAAACAGACAAACTCCCACATTTTGGGAGAAAAAACCTTGTTAACCATGAAATAGTTGTGAGGAATATGCCAAAACCACAGAACACTTCCCTCTTTAGTATCAAAAGCAAAGTCGCCTGTATTTAGTACAAGCTCAGTGAATTTGTTTGGTGCTGAGCAGCAGCGTTGCATCCTATAAAAGGCAGATAATGAGAACACAGGGGAACACAGGAAATGTAGGCACCAAATTATGTAGCACTGATGTGAAGGAGATGGTAATGGTCAAATAAGATTGTAGAGATTGTGTGCTCATTTGGCTTGCGTGTTTGCCAACCTTTGTGTTGATTCCATTTAAAAAATTGCAGCTTAAGCAAACAAGGGAGAGAGAAGGAAAAAAAAAAAGCAGCGGTAGATGCTTAAAGCAGTCGAGAGACACTTCACCCGAGAACAGTGAGGTCTGAAGTGGTTATTGGTAAGAGCACAACGGCTAGCTGGCAGGTGGGCTGTCAAAATGTCTCTGGAACTGTGAATTATGCCGCCAATAGACGAGATAGAATAATACACGTAAGTGACCAGAAAAGCAGAGCGCTGACCATGGTGCTGAAACCAGATGCTGCAGCAGCATGTTTGTGTATGTAGATCCTCCGCGTGGCCAGGGCGTTTGGTGTACGGCATCGGTTGCAGGATCGTGTCTCCAAAAAGTAATCTTTGCTTTGGTGATGTGTTTAGAAGGTGTGAGCCCCACTGCAGAGTATGAATGATAGACGGGCTGCCAGCATGGATGGATGAAGTGTGCTGGCAGTACTGACGCTTGTCTGTGCCAGAGCCCAGCGCACATTGTTCATTCTTGGCCTCTAATCCATGTGATCTGAAACAGAGGTGCTGACTCCAGTCAAAAAGCAGCGAGCACCGTCAGAAAAGAAAGCTACCCCCTGCTCACCATTAGACGTCATGGTTTAAAAATAGCTCCTGTGAAAGAACACACTCTCTCCTCCGTCCAAATGCATTTCATATTCAGCCTGTGCTCCTCAAATTTGTCTTTCTTTTATTAGCCCTCAGGATTATGATTACTCCAATTTCAAAATCGTGCCAAAACAACCCCGGTGGTGTTTCCATCTGATCCCCAAGGCAGAAACAAGCCTCTTCACAGTAAGTTGCTCAGGCCTGCAGAAATGTTTCCAAATGCAGTCACTCAGTAATGTTCAGCATTCTCTTTTTAACAGTGGTTTTTTTAGCAGTCGTTAAAAGAAAACAATAACAAAAAAAAAGAAGAGAAACAATAGTGATGCAATGTTCTGTAGTGCAGCAGTGAAAACACATTCATGAGCTGATCTGCATAGCACAGCTTTGAATGAATATTAACAGGTATAAGGTTAATGAAGAACATATAGCTACGTCTAGGCCCAACGAAATGTCTCTTTTAATCACTCGAGGGAAAAAAAAGATACTGGATCTTTACTTATGTTTTCTCTTAAGGATATTTCAAGTGTGCCTGCAGTCATCAATGTAGACTTTGTTCTCTCTAATCCTTATTACTTAGATTAAATTTGAAATATGTTACTTCTACCCATATAGAAAAGATTAATTGAAATTGGATGAGAAAAGGTACCGTTCCCGTTTTGGAGTAAGTTATCAACGGACTGTTCCCCTTTTATGCCCTGCAGCAAAAATCTGAAATTAAAATCTATTCAAACTACAAGTCAATTTAAATCAAGTTAAATGTTGGCAGTGTACAGTTTCATTGAGGAGGACCCCGCAAACAATGGAAATTCATGATAAACACTGCAGAGCTCCATGTCGCCAAGGGATATGAATCCAGGTCATGACTCTGCATGTTCAGTCTCCATGGCCAGCGGAGACATCACATCGCATCATCTACCCATAAGTGGACATGTTTGTTCTGACTGGTCCAGTGGATCATCAACCTCTCACGCCCCCCCCCCACCTTCCCCCCTCTCAGCCACCCCCACCCCCGGCCACAGATATCTTGCGCTTCAACTCTGTTTAAACAAATCCGAGTGACTGGCTGCTCCTGTCAATGTCATCACCTACCAGACTGAGATCATGTCTCATCCACCCACCCCGCGAGCAGCAATCTCACTTGAGAGGAGTGTGGGAGTGCTGGGGAGAGACACTCTCACAATCCAAAGGGCAGAAACGGCGGCTTGGATCCAGGGTAGTCGGCCTCGCTGGTGTGATGAGCCACCACTGATTCTGTCACTCAGAAAATCAAAGAAAACACTGAGGCTGATCTGAAAACAGGAGGTGCACCACAATGATGATCTTTACATATTCATGGTCGTGAGAGCACAAACTGAAAACAGAGCCATCAGAAAACAGAAGATTCATAACCTTCTCTACAAGCCCCTTTGCATAAACTCATTTCTATGCTCAATTACAGTTTATGTCAAATGAAAGATGCCACAATTAATGTTTATGACTGATTAAGTATTGAAGTGTGGGTTATTGTTTCATGGCGCATTGAGCTTGATGTTTGTTTAAGGGCTGTAAAGACAAAGCATTGTCTTGCCATTGTCGTACATTTTAATTATTGCGTGATTGTTTGATTATGTCGTGAAGGACATTTTTGCATAGATTAAAGGAAGGTCATGTGAACTTGTGCACCAAATAAAGAGTCTGCCATCTGATTATTTGTCAAAAGCAGCTCAGTTGTAAGAGTCTTGAAATTGTATAAGGCCATCCATGAAAGCAGACTGTCATATTCACTATCAAGATACCATATTTGTGAGTATTGGTGCCATCACACTTCATTAATTAGAGAAATTCATCACAGCTCGAGACCCTGCAATACATTTTATGCCTGTGCACTGATGATAATGCCTTTTGTCTTTTCAGAGGCTGTAATAGAGAGTGGGATTTAGTGAAATGAATGTCTTGCTTGAATGAGTGTCTTGAAGACAAATTTATTGTATGTAGAACATTGTATGTAGTTCACAAACAAATTAAATTATGCTTGTCCTCACCACAGGCGAGGCGAGGCAAGGCAAGGCAGGGCAAGTGTATTTGTACAGCGCCTTATCAGAGGATATTCAAAGTGCTTTACAGGCGAAAGATAAGAAAAATAAAAATACGTAAAAGATTTAAGCATAAAAAAGATGAATAAAAGTATGAATACGTTTCATAACATAAAACTGAATTCATAGAATATATTTAAAAAGAAATACCATAGCGAGTGATTAATTGCAGTGGAAAAGAAGACAGTCTTTAGTTTAGTTTTGGCTACAGCTCTGGCATATCTGGAGCTGATTCCAGCAGTGGGCAGGAGAATGGCTAAAAGCCGATTCACTTCATTTGGTTTGGACTCTGGGCATCACTTACTGATCCCTGCAAATCTGAAAGACCTACTCAGCTTGTACTCAGCAAACATACTGTATCTGTGATATATTTTGGCCTTAGGCCATTACGTGACTTGTAGACAGTCAGTAGAGCCTTGAAATCAATTAGGATATATTAAACTTAAATTAAAATCCAGTGAGAGGATCTAAGAATTTGTGAAATGTGTTTCCTCTTCTTTGTATTTGTCAATATTCTAGCAGCAGCCTTCTGAATGAATTGCAGCTGTCTGAGTGTTTTATTGGGGAGGCCAATAACAAGTGCTTTACAGTAGTCCACCCAAGAAATACAGTATATTTTTCAATTTCCAAATCTTTATTGGAAAGGTTCTCATTTTAGCTATGAATGGTGATTTTGTTACAGCTTGGATGTGGCCACTGAAATTTTAAACCCTCATCAATGACTAGACCAGGATTCTTCATGTGGGTGTTTTGGTGTGTTTTAGTACTCTAGAATAAAGGTAAGTGAGGAGCGCCAGCTTCCTGTCTTTATTGCTGAGAAGTTATTTCAGTGTTGTATCAAATAGTTTAAAGTCTTAAAGCACATACTTGGTGAGTCAATGGGACCATAGTCAATTGGCAAGAGATGGATAGATCTGAGTGTCATCTGCATAGATATCGATATATAGATACAACCTTGCAGAATTCAAACATCTAAAGTTTGAATACAAAGAGCCCGAGATCTGATTATTTCACATTCATTATTTCCAATGTTGACTATATCCGCCGCTCTCTTGATATTACTTGAATAACCTGAGAAAGGTTCCCGGGGGCCCAACCAAAATTTCCAGTCTATTTAGAAGTATTTTATGATACACAGTGTCAAATGCTACACTGAGATCCAATAACACCAGGAGTGTTAGACTCGCTGAATCATTTTTCAGGCAAATGTCATTTAAAGTCTTTGAGAGCAGTTGCAGAGCTATGATGTGGGAGGAAACCTGATTGAAAACTGTGAAGGGTGTCATTCCTCTGCAGGAAATTATTGATTTGTTTAACAACTACCGTCTCATGAAGGGAATATTTTGAGATAGGTTTGTAGTTTAGTGTTGAAGCATTCAGGTTTGTCTTTTCCAGGAGGAACCAGACAAGTGCTGTTTTTAGTGATGCTGGAAAGATGCCTGGGACTAGCAAGCCATTTACAATATGCAGCAATCCCACTGCCAAGGAGCTACAAACCTTTTTTAAAAAGGTTGAGCATGTAGATGGTTTAAGATGCCACATTATGTCTGTAAGAATTTTGTCATTAATTGCTGTTAATTCCGACATACACACATAAAGATCATTCTGTTTGCAGAGAGTGAAAAGGTCATAATGTGGGAGAAACTGTGGGCTTGCCATTGCAAACCATTTCTTCCATTTTCTCTTAAAACCTCCAGTGCAGGGATGTGGAGAGAGAGATGACCGGGGTATATCGCAGCTCTCACCCTGAGGTGTGATCCAGCCTGAGTCACGTTTCTGGGCAGACAATATAGAGGCTGTTGTTTACCACTGTGTTCCTCAAACACAGCCATATAATCACTGATGGCGCCATTAGGTGGCGGCCTAGTCAGGTTCATCTCCTTGGGCAATGAGTGTGCTGGCTGTGGTTTGTCGTCCTGTTTTTGTTTGGTTGCAAGTAGAGAGTCCCCTCCCCCCTTTGCGGTATTTCGGTGGGCGCCTGAATCCCTGGCACATGGTGTGAAACATGAGTTTTTGCTCCAGTTCCGTTTGGGAGCAAGCCATTTGATCTAGAAAGCTCAGCCCCTCCTCCTCCCCTAGAATACATTAAAGTTGTCAATAAAATGTAGGTTTAATTGAAAACATGTTTTCTGGAGCCCATGCATCCAGGCTGAGTGAACAAGAGAACATAGTGCTCCCTGCGGCTGGCAGTGGGCCACTAATGAATATCCGTCCTTTAAATGTGCTGAGTGTGTTGAGTAGTAGAGGGAAATCTTTCTTTAAGAATTCCTGTTGCTTCCTCTTCATGTCATTCTTGTCAACAGCCACAGTAATCTGACTGATCGCTTTGTACTCTGACAGAATTAACTCTCTCATGTCAGCCCCAGTTGCATTGACAGTTTGTGGAGTCGCCAAGGAGCAGAGGACTGTGCTCACGGCCAAGTGCTGCTGACTGGTTGACCTTTTACCCATATGAGCCGCATTAGACCCACAATCGGCCTTGTGCTGCTCTTTGTCATATTTGTGACATTCTTCCTCACCGCGAGCCACCCTGGGCCACCCTGGGCGATCCTCACTGCCGTTTGAAGTTGCATCTGACATTAACGGTTCAAATCTTTTTCCATAAAGGCTGGAGCTGTGGCCGATTGGCATGGTAAGCTCCCCTGCGGTTAACATCTCTAGCTTGCTGGACACTTGTAGTAACGCTAGCAGCTCTGCCTAGCTAGAATCCTGAATATGCTCCGTTGCACCTGTGAGCCGAGGATGGAGCTCGTTCCACCGACTGGTGCCCCCATTTGATCCAGTTAGCTTACATAACCCTGATGAGTTGGGGAAATCTATGGAGTTATGCACCGCTAACATGGCTTGCTGCGTTCTGCTGACACATGCTCCCCCACCAGACTGCCCCCCTCCTTAGCAGTGGCTGCAGACCCTCTGGGCAGGAATTTCTGGTTTCCAAAAGCACAATTTTTTGCAAAAGCCCGCAGTAATTTCAACAGCAGGAGGGAATCAGAAACCAGAGGAGGCGTCTTTCAGCCAGACACCAATTTTGCTTAGTACTGAACAATTTGCCAGGTGATGCTGTCAGTCAGGCAGGCGGCAAAGCAGTAAGACAGGCACAGGTCCCAGACATGGCTTCAAAATTAGTTTAACCCCTGTGTGCACTATGTCCAATTACATTATCTAGTGCTGTTCTGTTCTCTTCAATAAAGCATGTCATTGTGTTAGTTTGTTGGTTCAAATTGTTTTATTCAAGACATAACCTCCACAGATGCTATTGTCTGAACTTTTTTTTCTTTCAATCTTGTGTTGGAAATAGTGTTACTCAACTCCCAACACACCAGAATAACATTCAATCTTACAAAACAGGCTTGAGCATAATATCGTAAATTCCAAATAAATTCCAAAGTCATTCAGTCCACTTTAATGTGGACACTAGCGAAACATTTTGGAGTTCAGAAGCCTTCCGCCATTAACAGCAGCTCACTGAAAGCTGCTCAAGCTTCACAGAATCAAAGACACGGGAGATTTGCTTCTTGTTCTGTCCGCTGCCTTTCATTCACCAATAAAATGAAATTCTGAGCTTGAAGGAAGAACTCAAACACTCAACACAGTACTCTTATATAGCTGTGCTTCTGCAGTCCTTTTTTTGGCTGCTTCACATTTAATCAAATCACATCCTATCTCCATAGCTCATTTGGCAGCACCTCCTGAGACCAGGCCAGGTTTGAAGAAGGGTTAATTGAGTGCATTTACCTCTGTGACCCACCGGTCCACTCCTCCTTCTCCACCTTTGGACCAGAGCTTGTTGGAAAGGTACACACTTAGCATTTGTGGGCATTCTTCTGCTTGTTTGTGAAGCGTCTCAGTCAATATCTAACAGCAAATAGATTTCAGAACAAAAGGCAAGCAGAGGGGATGGATAAAGATCTTCTGAATCTGAGAGGAAAATAAACAGTCATGTGGTTTGTCTTAGGTGACTCTGCAACCTCGAGGACGTAGGAAAGTACGATGGTACGAAGCTCCTCTCAAACTGTGAGGTAGTGTCCTCAACGCTGGACAAGTTTGCCATCTCTAAGCCTCATAATCTCTTCCACAAATACACAGACTCTCTTGTTTGGATGCTTCAATCTGGTAATCACTCAATATACATAGACAACAACACCACTGCTTCCCAAACTGTAAAACTTTTTATCCCAGCACATATTTGTACTTATCATCATCATCAGGATCAATGTGCTCATAGTTAGGTATTAATGATATAGTATGTGGCTTTTTGTTTTTATTGTGCCTTGTACTGTTAAAGTTGTAATCCTTCTCAGATTTCACTCCTGGTTACCTTGGTGACAGCCCTTGGAATTAAATTTAAGCAGATGCATTTAATACTTCAGGTCCCAGAATTCTGGGGCAGAAAGCACTCTTTGCCACTAACAATGAAAACTACTGTCTAGAGAGATAATTTCAGTGTAAATACATCAAATGGCTATTGAAGGAGGACGTGCCGACGATAAATAGTATTAGCAATGGGGGATTTCATTTCATGAAAACCTTAAGGATTATAGCTTCAGTGTAAGCATGTTTTCCTGTGAACATCAAGTAGCTCACATTTCACTCATATATATATATATATATAAAAAAAACTAGATGCAAAAACTAGATTTTTTTTTGTAACATTTGTTGTTATGTCAGTGACATGCAGTTTGCAAGTGAAACACATATCCTTTGGGATGGATGCAGCTTTTTTTTCTCTCATTATGAAGATGTGAATTTTAAATATACCAAGCAGAGTTACACACAAGAGATGAAAGGGGAACAATAGTATCCCTCTCAGAGTTTGCCCACGGTTTCCTCAAGCTAAATGCTGAGTTTGTGACACACACTCAGAGCTCATGAATAATGCAATAGCCTAGTTTCATTTTTTGCGGGAAAAAAAAACTTGGGCTGGAGGTGATTATTATATCCACTGTCTTCAGGGTGAATAAACACTGTTGCTTTTGCTCACCCCCTATTGTATATTCCTGGGCGTGCCGAGGATGAATATATCAGCTACAATATGAAGTGGCTGCGAGCTGTGGCTAGCTGCTGTATGGTGAGTTGGTTTTAAATGTGTGAAATGGAGGAACTGACTGTGCAGGTGAGGTTTCTTTAGGTGGTAGTTTGTCTCTTTGCACATCTGCCTAATGTGGGATTGTTTATTGAGTGAGAACATATGGACCTATACAGTAACTAATTTGTATGATCTTATCTCATTTGCAATGATCCTAGGCATTATCCTGTTTTCCTATCTGCAAACGGAAGACCTACATTTAAATTAGGATCTTACAGAGCTGATCGCTGCCTAAACATTATGCAGAGAGGCTTCAATTAACTTTTACAGTCGTCTCCACCCGATACATTCTGCTTTTTGAATCTTTTTTTAATTGTTATCAGGTTCACACATCCTAATTAGCTGTCTATCACATTTAATTGTGATTGTGAACAAATGCATGCAAGCCCTGCGAGCAAACTGTGCTTTACAGCCAATAAAAAATTCTGAAACACAGGCTTAAATTAGAAAGGTGATAATTTGAGGATTAAACATATTCTGATAAGGACATAGTTGGTGGAAAAAAAGCACTTGCATAGAGTAAACAGAGATCGTAAACATGTAATTGGGATATACTGGATAATGAGGAAGAGAGCTGGTTTGGAAATGAGGATAGCAAAATATGGAATGGTTCAAAGACTACTTTTAATTTGAAATTCATTCTTCAAAACAAATGCAGTTTTGATATAGCATGTTTATTTATTGTTTAAAACGTCTACAGCGGAGCTGAGGTAGACTAGAATATATGATTCGAATACTGTTTCATGCAGCACAGAACATATAATTTTGCCAAATGACAATTGATTTAGATTATATGCTTTAAGTTTGCTTTCCCATGCAGGCTGATAGTAAACCATTTATGGCAATATGCTTGGTCGGTTCATGAGTGGCCAGCTCTGATAAAGCACTGTGTCTAATTAACACGCTGACAGCAGCACTGTCTGGGCAATCACACTCTTCCAGTTTATTAAAGTGGTTAAGGAAGTCACTCTGGCCCTTGGGGGACTGGTACAGTAATTTTCCCCCTGCAAGCCAGATGATACGCCCAGAGATGAAGCAAACCAAGTGTGACTGTCTCTCCCTCCTGCTTTCTTTCTCTCTCATCTCTTCCTTTTTCTCTCCATTTTCCCCATCTTTCTCCACATGCCTCTCTTGAACATCAATATCTCTCCTCCTTGTCTCTTTTTCACCCTGCCCCCCTTACCCACACCCTCCGCTCTGGGTGCAAGTCGGAAATGTAATATCACATGAATTTCTGGTCTTTCTCTTTTTCTCCCCCTCCGATGGACTCTAAAAATAACCTTCACAGCAGGAAATGCTGAGTTTTGCTTCCCACAACACTTTAGTGTAAACAACGAGACATTTTGATTGGTCAAGACAGGCTTCTGATAGCAGCACAGGAGAGTTGAGCTTGATTGGTGTCTAGTCAGCAGCAGTAAACAGCAAAAGCACAACACAGAAACACTTTGAAGCCGCGAAACAATAATTAGCATGAGAGATGAGGCAGATCTGGTGATTGTATTTACCACTTGGCACACAGACTGTAATACTTAATATAAGACAGGCTCTTTCAAAAACAATTTGGATGTTTTATTCCTGTTAATTGTTGTTGACCTCTCTCCCCCTGAAATAAATCTATCCATGAGATTATAGCCTTGGCCAAATATTCTAATGTTCGTCAGAGTCGTAGGTGTCTGCTTTCGTGGCTTTGTTTGTGAGGCTGTTCAAGAAAGTCTAAGATGGAGACATGAAGGTGAAAAAGCTACTTTATAATTTGTGAGGGAGCAGTACCTTACCTTCCTGCTTGTTGCTGAACAAGGGATATCAGCTGGCCTGATTGTGTGCAATGGGGATTCAAACAGCATTTGATGTGAAACAGATACCTTTCCGTTTTCTGCCAGCAGTCCCTTTGTAGGGGCCAGTATATTTTTAACCAAGTGATTTTAAGCACGGCTGTGTTGGGGCCAAGGGAGTAAAACATGTCCTTTTTCCCCCCAATTCTTCGAGGAAAAAAAATTCTTTGTTAAATTCATAGCGGTTCAAAGACATCACAGGAAATGGTTTTGCTTTACGTACAGTACAGTCTGTGATATGACTGTGGCCGAAACTGTAGCTCACTGAATTTTAGTGTTTTCCGCATACAGGCTACTGAATGAAAACATCCTGTTGTCACTTCGCTGTTGGAGTGCTTCCACCAACAGATCGCTGCACTACCTCCAAAGATTTGGCTCATGTTGTGCTTTGCTGCAGAGCACTACTGCATGTTGACAAAGCATGCTAATGTTTTTACACTCAAAGGGAAATGTCTTGCTGGGCTCGTTAAAGGCTGTTGTAGTTGTCCTTTCACCACCACCGCCCCCCCACCCACTGCTCTGGGATACACCCAGAGAGACCTTTGGGCAATTTTTAGCACTCCTCTAACTGATCAAAGGTCAACACTTGGCAGGGCGGTGACACTGACCTTAGGCGTGTGTGTCGTGAGGTGGCAAAGTCTAAGGCCTTCTGACATGAGCCATAGTGACTCAGTCAGGCTTTAAAGGGATAGTTCACCCAAAATTCAAATTTCACTCATTATCTACTCACCCTCATGTCGACTAAGAGCTGTGAGAATTTTCAGAGTCCTCCGTCCCGCGCAGCAGTATTTGTCCATATAATGGTTGTGAATGGATACCAACTTTCTTCGTCCAAAAAGACACACCAAGAAACATCCAAATACCTCCATACTGCTCGTCTGTAATGTCCGTCGTGTATTGAAGTCCTGACAAGAGAAATTGTTCCGCCGGTCAGTGCACAGGAAGAGCAGTGAACTGAGACACTGGGAGCTTCCGCTACAAACAAGCTTAAAACATAGACTTATTTAATTTTTTTCGGAACAATTTCTCATGTCGGGGCTTCAATACAAGAGGGACATTACAGACGAGCAGTATGGAGGTATTTGGATGTTTTTTGGTGTGTCTTTCTGCACAAAGAAGGTTGGTATCCATTGACAACCATTATATGGACAAATACTGCTGCGTGGAGCCCCGCCCCATAACTCAGAGAAGGAACGGAGGACTTCTCACATTCTCACAGCTCTTAGTCAACATGAGGGTGAGTAGATAATGAGTGCAATTTGAATTTTGGGTGAACTATCCCTTTAACCCATGCTGCACACTGACTAAACTGTGCTATGTACTTTTTTTGCTTACCCAGCATTGACAATGCCCACACCACTGAGCTACTCGTGATTTATTTTTCCAGTAAGCTTCACTTATGGAATTAGAAAGGTTACGTTGGACATGGTTCAGAGAATTCCATGATTATTCATGTTCAAGCAATCCAAAGATGGAAACGCCGCAAGCAGCTGGCAAGGTAGGAAGTAACTGTAAGGATGTGTACAGTGTGCGTGCAGTGAAGTGTTCCACTGCTAGAGTAAAAATAGAAGATTTATTTATATTAAAAAATAGGTTTGACTCAACTTTATGTTGCCGTTCCACCAAAATGTGCCCTCATCTTGATGCTGCTGATCTTCCTCATCCTTATTATCTCTCACCCGTTCCAGTATTTACACAAAAAAGGTGAAACAAAAAATCATATTATTTTAAAAATAATTTCCTCCTTGAATTACCTTCAAATTTCAAAAGTGGGAATAGCAATGTAACCCTGCTGTGTCAGGAGGTATAATTAAGCTTGTCTCTCCCCACCTGCCTCTAAAGGTTAGACTTATCAAAACAGTAATGATGATTAGAAGGAAGATAAATTACCATAGTGGTTTGTATATGAGGCGCCCAAATCACTGTGACACGTAGCTCACAAAGGAGCAACAACCAACCAATCGACTTCCCGTTAAGATAATTCCGCATATGTTTGTTTATTCCTGCTTAATGATACTAAGGCGATACCTGTGTGATATGGATAATGATGTCGTGATTTGGAAAGCTTACCAGGGACCAGGGAGGGATGTGGCTGCAGGAAAGTATTGATGGCTTAATCTCTTTAAATACAGCCTATATCAGACTGAAATCGCCAAAAGATTAACTGATGACATTGGAAAAAACAACATTTCAAACATTGTGCAGCTGCAATCGACTAGGAATTATATTTTACACATCTGCAGCCAGATGTTAGTGTAATCTCAGATTAAGCATTGTTTTCTCCTTAATGCAAACATGTGGTATCTCTTTAACAACAAATTGACATGTCTGTGTTTCTTTGTCTGGAAGGATCACACAGCTATTATCATAAATTTCTACAAGTAAACACGTCCAACAAGGGGATTTAGGCCGATGCAGGCTATTTCCCTCTACCCCAGTGGTAATCAGTCAACGCACAAAGCAAGTCATTGTGAGCGTAATAGCTTCGTACCTTGATATTTTTTGTATTGTACACAATGTGCCCTGTTGACACCCCCATCCCAGAGGTCTGTTTCCATCCGAGGAGATGCAGCTGGTTGGATGATGTGGGGAGAGGAAGGGGAAGATGAAAAATGCAAATGCATCCTTCAGTTTAACGTCTGCATGTGGGCAGAGGATTGGAGGCCTGTGATGCCTCCGTCAACAGCCACAACCAGACCAAGTAAACACCAAGAATCCTGTTACAGCCTTGCTGTTCTCCAATAAACCCCCCCACCCCACCCCACCTGCCCCTCCTCGCTCACTCACTCACTCACACCCCTCGGCTGTCGTTTTCTTCCTCTCCCCCTGGAGTGGTAGCACCAGTGGATGAGGAGGCACGACTACCTCTACCAAACACAGGAGAGGGAAAGCCTCCTTCATGCCTCATTGACTTTGTTTTCTCTGGCTAATTCCCCCCCCACCCCACCCCCTCAAACACACACACACACACACACACACGCTCACATGCACATGCACATGCATAGACACGTATCCCATTCAGCTGCCACCCTCCTCTCTCCACGCCTCACCGTTTTGATAGTGATTTTGACACACAGGCTGTCATGCAGCAGTTCTCTGGGAGGTTGCGATTAACGGAGCTGTCGCCATATGGAGTGAGATCAGTCGTCAAAACCCTACATAATTGGCTAAGGGAGGAAGAATACTTAGGTAACCGGGCTCAAAAAAGAGGGAGGGCGAGCTCGGCGAGGGCGGACACCTTGGTCTCTGCATTCGCCAATATTAAATGCTCATTAAAACACTTGCAAATGATTCATTACTAATAAGAAACTAAATGCATCGTCGAACCCGGAGGAAGGCGGGGTCGCATCTAGGATTCTGTGCCATAGAAGTGGGGAAAATATTCCCTCCCCTTCACCCCAAAAGAGGAACTGGTGTGCAGCACGGAAACATTAGCCAGTTGTGTGTGGTGATAAGCCACGTAGAAGGCTAAGAACAAACTATTTATCAAATTAATACAGGAAAAACTTGCATTTAATGAAGCCATTGTCATGTCTGCACCTAATATTGAAATGGACTTGAAGTCTGAGCCAGGGGTTTACATTGCTGACGGCCTAATTATATGGATTGGCTGCAGTAGAGCGTAGCCTATCAGCTCTGGGGAAAAATTAATTCTGGTACAGGGGAAGAGAGAGAGAGAGGAAGAGAGGAAGGGGTAGGCTGCAGTCAGCTTCACTGCTGTGAATTGATGGCTGCAGAGGGCCAGGCTGCTCTGTGTGTGTGTGTGTGTGTGTGTGTGTGTGTATGTGTGTGTGTATGCACAGGCTTCTGGATCACTTAAAGCTACACACAGCTTTACTGTAGGGTGTATTCTTTGTGATTTAGAAACTGCGCGTCGCTCTGACAGATACGTGCTGAATTATAACAGCAGCCATAAGCAAGATGTAAGCAACGTTGTGTTGATTCACTGCCATTCGTGTGCATGGGCTTCTTTTCTTTCCTGGCTGAACAGTGCACATTCATTAGCCCTGTTTATTTCAGAAAAACCAGCTGGTGGTCAAAGAAATGCATATCATCCGACGGCATGCTGCGAATGTTGTCTCAGTGTGTGACAGTTTTAGGCTGTAAGCATTTACTCTCCGAAGCAGCTAACTAGATGGATATAGGAGCAGCTGAGGTGTTGACAAGTGAAGGTGGCAGCTTTACTCAGAGAAAACTTGATCATGAATACAACATTTAGACAAATTTAAAGGTTGAAGATAAGATTCTGGCTTTAAAGGACAAAACCAACGACCATGCATGTTGGATTTTCCACATCACAGAGGCATCGAGCGACAGAATGATGTGATAGAGATAAGCTAATATTTATTGAGGTTACGTTGAGCTCCAGATGCTCACAGCCTCTGGTTGTTTTGAGCACCCGTCCTACTGACATTTCTGCAACAGCATGCGCAGGAATCCTGTTAGGCAGAGGTTTTATGTTAACATCTTCAATTATGTAGCGAGGCTGATGTAATGACATTTATGCATGGTGGCACTTTTTTGCCTGCACTGATTGGTCAGCCACCTGCTTTATAAATCTAATATGATATGTCATTTACAGCGTCTGCTGCAGGGCTTATCATGTAGCACTCCCACAGTCTTTTATTAGCTCACTCACATGGACCAAATGAAAGAGGCATGAGCTAGTTTCTATGGGACATAAACATTTTGCTGACATACTCCAAGCCAAGTTAAGCTGAATTCAGGAAATGTGAGTGATTACGGAAACTTTTCACACTGTGAAGCGTCCACGCCCCAACAGTGTGCTAGCAAGGCTCCCGCCACTGCACACGCTGCGTTTCATTGGAGGACGAAAAAGAATTGTATGAAATCAGAATGTGAAAGAAATATGTGATCTTGCAAGCCACATGAGTTTGGATTTGTGTGTCAACAGATGCCATGCATACAGAGAGAGAGAAAAAGGAAAAATATGAACTACAAAAATAATCTTGAATAGTTCAGAAGGGCAGTGAAAGCATCCTGCCTCAGCTCCCTGTTAATTGGCTGAGTCTAGGACTGTTTGGGCTGGAACCATTGCAGATGGTCTGAATGCTGTCAACACAAATGAGCACCTTATACACTCTGTGTTATACGTTTAATGATCAGCTAGACACTCTGGAGTCCCACTACTTATTCAGACTGTTTTTTTTTTTAGAATAGTAAATATACTTGTTCCTACACTTTTTTTTTAATGGTTCATTAATCCTACCTGCAGTGCGTCATAGCTTTCCCGGCTGTCTGCACATCGCTCCTACGGCCTCAGATTTCATGCCACAGCCTGCGAAACGCGACTGCAGACAATGGGGCGCGGGCTTCCAATGATTGACAGACTTGTTGTGTTGTGACTCTTCCTCAGCACAACATCCCTCTCTGCCCTCTCTCTTCTAATGCTTCCATGTTATCAGTCCAGTCAGTCTGACCAGTTTCTTATTTATGTATACCATCACCCCTCTCTCATGCTTTGTGGTGACAGGTGTCAGTGGCTTTGTTAGAAATCCTCCACCAGCTCCTCTATCTTACTTATGCCTGGCTGTGGATTGCTGTCATAGATGGCAGCACTGGTTGGTACTACAAGAGCACTATATATCTTTTTGCATGCCCCAGACAGCTTCAAGGGAATCCATATATTGTTTGATATACCGTATACCCTATAGAGGGTTATATATTGTATAAATAACAATTCATTAAGGGATGTGCCATTTATTGCTATATGCAGAATGATAATATGACACATACAGCATGAATTTAGTGCTTTTTCCCCCCTTCTGTCATTGGGTTTAAGCCTTCGATTACTTCATCTATAACAGCTGTGTACAGCAAGTTCTGTCTTAATAATTTTCCTGCGGTCCCAGTGTCTGTCCCAGGGGAGTGTCGATTCAAGCAGCGTAGCAGCCTCTGTGTCCATCAGCAGACATTTGTCCTATCAAAGCGAGGCACTAAGCTCCTGCCTGCTCACTAAATGCTCACTCCGCTCTATACACAAAAGTGTCAAGTTCTCTGACGCCTCCACCCAGTCAGGTTTTGGACCAGTGGAGTATGAGGATCGACTTCCCCCAGCTCTTGTTTGCTGGGGGATACATTCTGCTGAATTGTGTCTACAAATGAATCTCTATCCTCAATACAAAGTGGAGGTATTTTTACTTAGACATGATGCATAAATACTGCTTGAAAGTCAGCTTTTTTTTTTTTTCTTGTTTTCCTTTTATGTTCAATTTTATCTTCCCCATCCATCACTAGTAGAGTTCCAATAAGAAAAACATCAGTGTCAGCTATGTAAGCGATTGCAGATAGTTGCTCCCAGCCAGTGCCCAGCCGTATACCCGTAATCTGAACATGTCGCAGTCGTACTTGACCTTTCCTCTCACCGGAATGGAAATAGTGAACATGACAAGCTGAGGTTCTGGCTGAAGTTCCCATTTTTTTTGCTAAAACACCCACCCGTCTGACAGGAATAAAGACTGCAGGCTGGTCGGGGTGTCACAGCAGAGCAGTCGTCCTGTCAAGTCACAAAGGCCACATTAACCATTAACTAAAATCAGCATCAGTTCTGACAGCTTATTTACCAGAGCTTTTTTTTCCCCTTCTCATGACAATTGTTGTTTTTGGTCTGGAGGCACAAAGGAAAGATCAGTGAGCTGCCACTTTATAGTATTGCAGTGAGGGTGGCAGTGTCAGCTGCTGTTGTGGTATAACTGGATTAAGGTATGCAGCACACTTTGTCATTTCTTAAGCTCTACTCCCTTATTTGTCAATAGTGACAATGTGAGATTGCCATTTCCAGCGTGAGCTTTTACCTGAATAATGTAGCACTTGCATTGTTGTTAGAATAATAATGACATGTAAACACAATATACTGTGGTCTGATTAATTCAGTTCTTTGTGATGCTAAAAGTTAGGTTTTAAAATACTCCAAATAATACGCTATTTTTCGTTTTTCTCTCTCTATCATCATCATATGGTTCATAATTCCTCCCATAGCACATGCAACAAGTCAGACCAGTTTCTCTACAGTAATAAAATCGTTGGTATGGCTGTTTTGTCACAATTAAAATAATAATGACAATGAGGTTAATCACTTTGTTAATGTCATGATGCTTTGGCCGTTATACTTATTCTAATGTCAGAATGATTTTATTGATAGCTGCATTTTTTTTTCTCATGCAAGTCTAAATGTTTTAATCGCATTGGGAAAATCGTAAATTACGGCGCCGTAATCGTACAGTGTTTGTTTTTTTTCGCTTCGGTAATGAATCATTTGTCTTGTAACATGGTCATAGTTTAAGGTGACCGTGAATGTCAGTGGCAATTGTCGCCGCAATTTGCTGTCATTTCCTGCAATGATTCATCCCCAGCCACTCTCCAGTGAAGCTCTGTTTATTTGCCATTCAAAGCACTTTATCTTGTGCTTCAGCTTGGGAATTTTCTGTTCCCAGCTTTGAGCAACGTGCAGTATCTTCTGCTCCTAACGTGCCAAATTCCACAGAAACAAAAAAAACAAAAAAAACAGACACACCAGCATTTCACACTTTGTCCATGAAGCCAGACTTTTCTACTTTGTTTCCTACAGAGAAAGTTTTTTTTTGTGTGTGCAGTAATTTTAAGGCACACATCCAGTCGGTAAAATATATAACGCCTGCAGCGTTCATTGAGAGTGACATATCAAGCAGAGGTAGCATTGTTGTGTGGAGAAATGAAGGGGACTGCATTGTATTCATCCCCAAATGGCTCTGAGCAAAAACTTCTTTGATTAATATCTCTGTTAGAGAACGCTATGCACCGGGGAGAACCACTTTATGAAAACACAACCATCATTCACACACACCATTTTTGTCCGTCAGGTTTAATGTTTTGGTACGTCCTTTGATGGAGGCCGTAGAGGAGAATGGAGAAGAATATTTTGGGGAAGCAATATGTTGTACAGGGATTTTAACAGCTCCTATGTGTCAGGAGAAATCATCACCATTAATCACCTCATGTACTCATGCTGGGTGACTCATGCATTAAAATCAAACTCCACTGACCGTGCTGCTCATTCTGAAGCCATGCAATTAATTGACGATATTGAAAGAACTACGTGTTGTTAACACTACATATGTGTATGCATGGTGGTATTAGAATAATAATTATAATACTAATCAATTTGATTCATAAGCTTTCAAGACACCCAAGGGCATTTACAAAGGCAATAAAAGCACACGGGAACAAGTGAGAGACAATTATGAAATAATTCAATATAGAAAGTAAACATACACACACATATAATAAGAAAAGTAACAATTGCATCATGTGCTTTATGGGAAAGTAGAAGAATAAGTGTAGGAGTTGCCATTGTGTGTGTGTTTGTGTGTGTGTGTCCTGCCGTCGTGCTTGATCTGAGAGAACGAGGTCACTCCTGAACAATCACCATACTTTTCTCGGCTTAGCACTGAGCACACAAACACTCACACACATATACACAATATGTGTCTCTCTCTCTCTCCCGCACACTCACACTCACACACATGCACGTAAACAAGGCAGGTGGCGAGGTGTTAAACAGGCCATGATTTGGCTCGAATCAGACGGCAGACACTCCCTGAAGGCGGGGGGGGGGGGGGGGGGGGGGGGGGGGGGGGGGTATTGGGGGCCATGCTGCCAGTCCCACTGCATTAACCACTCTGATACTTCTGTGCAGTTGGACATACAGCACAATGTGCGTTTGGCAGCTTTGCTCAGGGTAAAGCCTGTGGGTACGTATGTACTCATAAAACTTTTTTCCAAACTTGTTGTCGCAGTGCACTCCTCACTCATCGTCATGGTTACATTTGTTTTACATGGTCACATCATCGCTGTCACGTCGGCGTTCTCCGCGTCTTGTCAAGTAACGCTGACGACAATCTGTGCTCCCGTGGGGGTTCACCTTCTCCTCGTTTTCTGCATGTGTCACTGTGATTGGATCAGAGCGGTGTCTTTCTGCTGGGAGTGAGCAGTGTGAAAGGAGTTTAATCCTGTTCCCACTGCTCCATGGAGAGCAGCAGGCGTTTGCTGCTGTGTGTAGTTTTGTGTATCTACCTGTGTTTATTTCTGTAGAGCTTTGGGGTGGTAATGCCAGGGCGAATTTGAAGAAACTTTTTATGTGTGTGTGTGTGTGTGTGTTTGTGTGTGTGTGTGTGTGTGTAAGAGAGAGAGAAAGAGAGAGAGAAAGAGGGAGGTAGTCAACCACCTCCAAGATATGGATGGCTATATTGAGTTGTATGGTGTGACAGGGGAAATCTGCCTTGTTTAAAGGAAAGCACAACTCATCAGGGCTTTGCTTTGTCCATGAGCTGCACAGTTAGTGGGATTTATAATTGGGATTAACTGATGTCCCCTAGTGAGTTTTTCCAAGCTGGTTATCATTAATGTAATCCAATTAGTACATTCATTGTGTTTACAGATTTGTCTCTAAATGACTCAGTGCAGGTGTAGACTCAATTATCAACCTTCAGTAAACAGATGCACTTGATATACTTCATTCCACATTTATGCTCAGATTAGTGTAATGTTAATAATTCATTTTTGGTTCATCGTTCTTTTAAATTGTGTGTGATCATACAGTATGCTCCAGTTCAGCAACAACACATGGATATGAATTGTTTCTGAGACCTTGAAATCAATGAATAGCCTATCTTTTGGAAGATTTCTGGAAACAGCTGTTTTTGTTTGTTTGTCGTTGGGTTTGTGTAGCTGCACTGCAGAAGTCTGGAGCTGGTTGCACAGGCCTGACTACAATATCCATAATGGATTTGGCGCACACAATCATGCTTTGACAATGTGCATCACTCAAATTAGAGAGTGCAGATGAAACACACTTGCTAACCAAAAATAGTTGCTCTGCTGGATGGAAAGGCTGAACACAGCTTTTTAGCTGTAGAGCATCATTTTTGAGTTAGACTTTATCATTGTGACAAAAACCCACCAGTGTAACCTTTTTGTGCCCAGGCAGCTGTCCCAAATCATGCAGAATCAGAGCTGCTAGCAGGGCTTTAATATTTAGACTGAACAAGCAGGTTATGTCAGAGTTAACTCTGCTTTTTTTTGATATGTTGGAGTTAAGTTAGTTCTACTTGGATAACATTTAAGAGCTGAAAGTTGACTTTACCTAACACTAGTTAGCTCTACTAACCCTAACCCTAACCTATAATATGGAGTTTACATGAGTTACCTCTAAGTCAGGACAGCAGCTAACTGAACGCAGTTAGCTTCTACAACATTATTTGCTAATTATAGATAGTTTTTTAAGTGAGGGGGAAAAAACATCAGAGTCACTGTTTGTGAGTCAGTAATCTTTTTATCAGCTACCTGTGAATAATCATAATCCTACCCTGCATTGGAGCAGGATAACAGCTGCTAGGTAGTCGGTAGGTAGCAGCTGCTCAGTATCCCTGATGTAAGAACAACTAACTGATATACTAACCAAACAACTACGCACAAATATAGTAGAATTCCACTTTTTAAAGATAACACACCAGTGTTGCTATTATCAATAAATACTACCTACACATGAATCAGTTTTTAGGTAGGTTACAGCAGAATTTTGAAAATAATGATTTGATAGATCTGTTTATGCGTGTTAAAAAGGCTGTGTGGTTGATCTCCTTCAGAGTAACCGAAGCAAAACAAAGTTGTGTCTAAAATGATAATCCAAACACTAAATTTTCATTCCTTAAAGTATCATTTTGCAGCTCTCGTTGGGTGTACAGTTCTTGTACTGTTGTTTATCGCCCTCCTTGGATGGAGTAGTGATCCGAAAAGTACTGCTGAGCCCGTTTGATCTCCTTCCAGACAATCCTGGCTCAAACACCACAGTAGTAGGTATTAATCTTTCCTGGTGTTAGTGCCGTAATTGTAATTTAACTTGTCTAAGTTATCCACATTGTTTAGCTTTGAAGTGGAGAAAGAAGCAGACACCAACTGAGAAAAGGGGGTTTGTGTGTCAGTGTGTAACCAACTGATGTAATGAAAACATGGATGTGCCATGTGTAGCTCCCTGTTGACCTGCAGGTGGGCCACAGATGATACAAACTTGGGCAAACTTGACAGTGAAATTACAGTGCAGTGCAGGAATACCAGTGATGGACCCCCTACTGAGCCTCTCCTCCCATTGCAGCACACATACGCACATTGAATCAGCATAATAACAAACAGGCCCTGGCATGAAATAAATAAAAAAACACAACTCACTGAAAAATATTACTTGGCAATGCACCCGCATGAACCTTAGAATCTGACTCTATGCAGTCTCCTGAAATACTTACACAGCGAAACCATTTCGAGGCAGCGTTTATGTGTCAAACGCAGTGCGAGGCACCGGCAGCAGGCTCACATCGCACTCCTTCAATATCTAGAGTAGGACTGTGCTTGCTTTTTTCATATCAATAGAATCACCAGTTGAGATGGTGTAGGGGCTAATCACAGCTTCCCTCCGGTAAGCCTAAGTCCCAAACCCCATCTCAGTCAATTTTTACACCGGCTCCTCTAATCCCTCTCCCTTTTGATGTTTCCTGCTGTTTGTATAAAATCAATAAAATATACAGCAAAAAAAAAAAAAAAACGCTCTCCTCTAACCTTCATCTTGGCTACTTTGAGCAGACCAAAGCTACCAAAAGGAACTAGCTGCCATCCCACTCATCTCAGGAGTCACAAAGAGAGTAAATGGTATCGGTGGGTGCTCAGACCAGGCCCCCTGCTATGCTCATGTATGCCCTCAGTAGCTCCATATGCCAAGAGAGCTGCCAAGGGAGTGGACAGGCAAGCTCAGTGACTGCCAGTCTGCAGATGCAGGAGCCGTCCGCTCATGCATATTAAACCCACACCACCTGCTCGTCGTACATCACACCCCGCGTTCTCGGTCCCAGGAATTTTAATCAAGCGGGCTGACAGGAAGCTACTCTCTGCTCCACGTAGGTGAATCATTCAACTCTTCTCCTCTTACTCTCGCTCCAGCTGACATGGGGATGCATGTTGATGTTGCATTCCTGCACCATCTCGGAGTTCCCTTGAGGGAGATGGAGAGTGGCAGAGAAGGAGTGGAATCTGAGCCCTGAGGAAGATGAGGCAGAAGAGAAAAGAAAGACCACTGCGCCTTAAAAATAGGAATGTGTCCAGTGCCGTTTGGCTGTCTTTTCTCGTCAGCTCCTTCTGCTTCGCGTGCCATCCCGTCCCAGTTGTTGTTGTTGTTGTTGTCAGTGTCTCTCAGGTGTGAATAATTGTCCGCGTCCTGTTGGATTAACCAAAGAGAGAAAATCAGAGACACAGGAAAACAAGGGAGATAAACAGCATCAATAACTGGCGATCAAAACGGCTTCTCAGGCTTTATTGGTTTACACAGCGTGGTCGAGGCAAATTAGGCGTCTTAACTTTTCCTTTTCCGCCTTTCTTCCCCTCTTTGTGACTGTTTGATCTGTTTGCATGTGCAAACTCACATCTCAAGACAAGTGCTGCATGAAACAGATTTCTGAGTAATTTCCAATTCAAATACTTTTTTCAAGCATAAAGAGGGAGCTTTTTTTAACGCGACTGTGGGGTGACACACAGCTGATAACACTGCATCCCATCTAATCAGTGTTAAGAAATCTGCATTTTTTTTCAACCATTATGACAGTGAAGTTACAGTAAGTAAATGAAGACACAACCAGGTGCTCATTGGACTACACCTCTGTGTCTCTCTGCCAGGTTCTGCTGGCACAGCATAATCCTCTAGAACCTCTAGGATTAAAATTTTATGCCATCTTTTTAAATATAGTCTTTAAAAAAAAGAAGGAAAAAAAGGCAGATGGAGACAGACATTGCCAAGACAAGACCAAGTGTGGTATCAGCAGTGTGGCAACAGTTAGAGGCACATTAACAAGCCAAATATGCCACATTTGATAAATGGCTTGTTAGCAGTGTTAATAAATTGTAATGGAGAACAAAAGACTCTTCATGGTAATAAATAACATATTTTGACGGACACATGCTGTGCACGTACACACACACTAACACAAGAATAACAATAATGATGTTTGTTAATAGTTGATCAGTTGCCTCCAACATAGACTGCTGTAGGTCACGTGTTTTACTTAAAATGTCAAAAAAAAACATCAAACACACACTGCATTTAATTTGTAAGCCTGTCTGGCCATGGGTGCTCTAAATCGCTTTCATGCCTTCTTGCACATTTATGTGCATGAGTTGTGTGTTTTTCATTAGTTTTCAAGCTTCTTTCATGGTGTCCCATTTGTAAATAGTGCTGAATTATTAATTTCCAAGTCTTTCCTCAAGCAACACCACAGGTATGTATATTTCAACAAAACTCCAGCAAGCTTTAATTTGCGTCTCATTTCTCGCGCGTCCTGTCCTGGAATCCAAATCTAAATTTAATATCATTGCTGTGGCAAAAGCACTAAAGCAACCTCACTCATTAAATATACATTTGATAGGTTCAGATTTATTTCTCCAGTTGCTGGTTATCCTGTTATTTGCACTATAAGTAATGGAGATAATGGCGTTAAAGTACATCGCCCATTGTTGAATAAGCGGTGGAAGCTCTCATCCCATTCATAACATCTTTTATTTTCATAGCAGCAGCAGTAACGATACACATAGTTTTGTCATGTAGCTAATCTCCATTAACAGCTATCCAAAAACATACGGACACAAAATAAAGAAATATGGGAAAAGTAATAAGAACTACATACAATGCAGTTAATTGCATGTTTGTGTCATTTCTGAGACGATAATCAGTAATGTAATTTTACCCCTCCTGGTGCTATATTATGATAATTACACCACAAATTACAATCAATGAATCAGGATAAATTATCTGTCTGGTTCCATATTACTGCAAATGGGTTGTGAAGACAAATTATCACTGCAGAAATTACATCTAATAATATTGTTCTTGGTTTGAGCATTTTTCTAAACCTCTTATACAGATTCTGGTTTTAAACAGGAAGTGTGTATCTGACGGATTACGTTCTGACCCTGATTGCCAAGAAGCAGGCACAGTGGGATCCTGCAGGTTGAAAGTAAAAGGAGTCACCGCTGCGTCTTGTCACAGGGCCGCTGTTATGATCCCCGTTTGAAGCCGGTCGGCATTGTGGCTTCGTCACCACCACTGAGTCAGAAAAATGTTCAACTGAAGTGACAAACTGTTTCTGAAAGTCCTAAAGGCGACTTAAAGGAAGTATTTATCTGGGGGTACTGATAATGTATTGTTAATTCATATAGAACTCTGTTCTTTGTATGTTCTCAAGTGTACTTTTATGACTTTAACTACAGTGTATACATTGGTCCAAGGTCTGTCAAGCATTACTCACATCTGTTCAACAAGAGATTCTCAGTGAATACCTGATGTTCAGAACTAACGTGACGTCAGCGTCATTAAAGCTGTTGTGAGGAGAAAAAGCTGCAGGTCTTTTCTCTCTTCTACAGAAAGAAGACCAGTGCCTCCACTTTCTGTGTTTTTCCCCAAGTAACAGTTTGACTCAAAATTACCTCCTCCCTCCCCTGCCCCCACCACCTGATGTCTGCTCAGCTTCTCCAATTGGAGATGCAGGTTGTGTCTGACAGGGTAGACACATTGCACCTCCGACAGAGATATAGTGCACATCAGACAACAAGCAAGCTGAGCCTTGTGATAGAACGCAGTACGGTTTGGACATACAGTGCTGTGTCTTGGCTGCGAAACCCTTGCACTATGTTGCGTGGGTTGTGAGGAGAAATTTCATGGTCACTTTATAATCTGTTTTTGGAGCTGGTTCTGGAGGAGGAGGAGGAGGAGGGGGGGGGGGGGGGGGGGGGGTTGTTGTGTGGACAGATCCTCCAAACTTTAATCAAGATTCAGCTGACACCAGGTCAAAAGAGAATGTAGATAATTAAAACTTGTCATTATTGTTTGAACCGTTCCCTTCAGGTTTAATGCATGTTTGATGTCTTCTGGGGTCGACTTTATTAACTTGCTGCTTTGGGCTTGTCATTGTGAACACATTGAAAATCTTTGTCAGTTTGTCCAGTAATGACACAATTAGATAATGACCAGACTCAAAGGTGTCACAGTGACCCAAGAGGACAAAGAGTACTCTGAACTCCTCAACGCACCCTGCAATGAAGAAGGGAATTGAATTGCATATCTGTTTTTTCCCTTGTGAACCTTTCAGGCACATTTTAGTCTGCTTCCCCATAGATAAAATAAACATCGCAATCAGCTTGTTTATTTGAACATATGCAAAATTATTAGGCATTTCATGTAGAGTAAATAGACTACGTCACAGCTCTGGGCTTTAAACCCACCACCACCACTGGGAATGAAGTGAAGGACAAACAGAGTAACTGTGACAAATGTCCTCCCAGATGCCTATCACAGGGCTGTCATGGCTACCAAGGCCGCATGCTCTTTAACCCAGCAGCGACTGCCACCTTTAACCAAATGTCCCGAGGGTCAACAGCTATTTGTTTGTGTCAGGTCAGGGACAGGGACAGGAGGTCTCCCATGGCTTCGTCTCCATAAACATGCAAGACGTACAGTACACGACAGAATGTATGCACATGTACCTGTGTTTAGTGTTTATGTGTGTGTGTGCATGTGACATCTGACATGTGTGTCCACTGACCTGTAAGTTTACATATATTGACCATGGCTGTGTAAGTACTATGTCAGGCAGCTAAGAGAAGTCCTTACATCTCCTATTTTTCCGCTCTCTGCTGCATGTTTTGCCCTTAGCTTTATTTTCCAAGGTCCTCTAGTCATTCACGCTCCCTCGGTGCGTTTTCTTTCTCACTTGAAATGATCATGTATGGCGTTCACACCACAGTTGATTTCTGTGAAGCTTATGTAACACATAACACACTATATAGCACATAGGGTTCTGCCATTTGTCCTGCTGTAGGTGGAATAGATTACTTTCATAAGTTAGACTAAAAAGGCCAGCCTATAGTATAGTGCTTTGACTCACAATCTAATATTGACTTTGACTGTTTTTCATTTACATAGGGAAACATGGTTAACGCAGATTTCCTGTAGATCAGCTTCTGTTTGTTGCCATATGTTTTACCTGTGAAATATTAGACATATCGATTCATACTTTTGAGTCTTTACACTCTGTAGTAGTTCCCTGTAATAGAATGAGTGGTGTGATGGGGTCAGTAATTCAGTCAAGCACGACTTGACAGCTTAGCTGCTGTTTTCTTCACATTTAGGAGGCTAAACTGGCGTCATGTTTTATGTCAACACAGAAATGACACAAACAATATATTTCTTTTTTTTCATAGGGTGGAAAGAGCTGAACTACATCAACAGGTGCATATTTACATAACTAAGCAAACATGCTTTGCGTTTTTGCCCAGGCTAATGTTTCTTCCATATGCACCACAATACTACAGTATGTGTCCTATATTTCTCTGAACCTGATTGTGTCCGAAAGGCAGCGTTGCATGATGGGTAAGCAATCAGCAAGGCTCTCTTAGGACTCTCCCTTTACGTAGTAAGGCCCTCTTTGATGTGTGCTGCAGTAAACACAGGCAGTTCTTGCCCGACCACAGTCTCCTGGGGGATAAGGCTCAGCACAAGAACACTAATGAGCACATTAGAAGGAAGCCATAGAGGGAAAATGCTGGTTGTAAATGGAATTGTCTCTTGTGTTGTCTGTACCAAGGCACATTCTGTCTACAGTAAGAGTGCATGTCTATATACATTTAATATGAGTAGAAACAAAAAACAGGCCTTCTTAGGACAATTACTAAAAAGCTTGTTTTGGGTTCTTTTCCAACTTCATGGAAGTATAATGTGAAATCTTAAATTGGATTTTAATCAGGGCTGCAAAAAAACCTGTAATAATACCACTGCACCATAATTAACAGTTGAAAGTAATCAAGCACTGAAGCTGGAAAGTGAAACTGTGAAACAGAGGTGACATATGCCACTGACAATAACAGGAGCAAAGCATTATGAATGGAGCTTTCCCCATTTATTCCATTCAAGCGAATCACGGGGCATGAAGAAGTGATGCATCACAATCCTACCCAAAATTTTCATGGCTATCGTGTCAAGGCGTGTGCATCGGATAGAAATGATGTTTGTTCCAAATGATGCGATTGTTATAGTGCACTACCAAACCATCAAAGTTTGTAGGAAAACACTGACAAATGTCTGAATGGCAGGAAAGTAGCACGGGAACTCAGATCTACGCTGTACTGTGCAGCATCACATCTGCACACACTATCTGGCCCACTTTCTGTGCACTTTGATTAGCTCTATGTGAATGCAGAGAGGAACATGTAGCACTGTGACATCCTTTTTCTACTTTACTGTACAAGAACAGTGTCAGTATCGTGTGTCTTTAACATTCACCTGTATTCAGATTGTGTAGTTGCTGTTTGAACTCTCATGGGACTTTGCTTTTACTGTGGAGTTACTGAAACCTTCATGTTGCCACTTCCCCCACCCCCTAATCAGAAATGATGATATTTTTCAGAATGAACAAAATCCTATATTTAGGTTTAAGCTGTTAGAGACTTTCTCAAGCTATTGATTGAAAGCGATTCAATAGTAACGACTGAGGAGAACTTCTAGCCTCAGTATTCCTCTCAGATAACTCTGATCTCTCAAGCATCATCCGAATCTGTGATCCCCAGCCAGTAGATTCCTTGAAAGTTACCAAGGGAATTGGCAATCTGGATTGCCTTTGTGCAACGGGGAGAGCGAGAGACGTGAAGATGATTTCAAAGAGTCCAGGATGAATCATGCCTCCAGTGCAGCTATCATTTATTAGCACATTCTCCACCATTTTGTTTTTTTTCTTAAAGATAACTAATGGTGTTTTTTTAATGGTATAAAACCGCCTGAGTCTGCTCTCATTGAGAGGATTTTATTTTGCAAAGGGGCTCCATTGTAAGCGTTAATGTATGAACCGCATGGCAACTTGTATGTTTGTCATAATTAGTCTTGACACCGCATCTTAATATTAACTAAAGGCAAGGGACACATCATTTATCAGCTATTACCTCAATAATGAAGATGAAGATTCAAATTTAACAAGTGGGATTCACTTTCACTACTGATTTCATATCAAAAATCTTTTTAAAAATTTGCTTTAATTGGTCTGCATGCTCGGATCAATTACAGACTTTACACTGATTTGTTCAGGGTCAGTCCCTTGATAGTTCACAAATGACAGCGCAGAGGGAGAAAAATCACATCAAAACATACAAGTCTGCATTATCACCGCTTTGCTCTGACACGCTGATGAAACTGATTAATTACTTTCTTAACTCGCTTTATTTCTCAGCAGTGGAATATTTAAAGAACGCAGCGTTTGGACAGGATCCTGTTTGACAGATGCTCGTTCAAAAGTGCCCAAGTTGCACTTGCTACGCCGCCGATTTTTTGTTACCATTTCTTGCCTGTCACAAGTGATGAAGAGGGAACCCGTAAGAAATTGACAGGCTCTATTGCTGGAGGCCAAACATATCTGAAGATGGCTTGTTCCTCGATGTAGCCAAGAGGCCTAAAAGAGTGGAGATAATCCTTTAAGGCTTAAGAGGTCTTTTAGCAGATTTCTAAGGGGCTAATCAGTGGAGCCCCTTTTTTAGTGGAAATCTTGTAAAGAATAGCAGCCTTTATTTTGTCGACAGGTGAGAACCTTAGCAGCTTTTGTTCTGATTTATGGAGGACATAATGCTGTAATGTGTGCATTTACTTTCACATGTTATACAAGTCACATGAATCACTGGGTAGTGCTATAGGTGGAATATTAAAAACCACAGGAAATTTGAAAGATCAGCCATTCTGGAAACCCTTTGCACATTTAAAGTATGCCATAATATGTTTAATTTAAGCCACTCATGTCAGCCTGCCTGCCTCTGGCTATGAAACGGGCACATTTACTATTCACTCCATGGAGAAGGAAACCAATATACAAAAAGGTGCTGCTATAATGGGCTGTGCAGTTTTGTCAGAGCTTTGTCCCACATGAAAAATAAAAACGTATGCAGACATCATACATCATCATTGATTCTCGCAGTGCTGCGTCACGGGTAGCTCGGTGACCTTGTGTATTTCAGATCCTACCTCTCTGCTCTGTCAACAACATGTGACAAATGAAATGAACAATTTTGCAGCAGCAAAGCTCCAGCAAAAGCTTCTTTTCAGCTCCTTTGGCTCAAAAAAGAAAACAAAAAGATGATAAGTTATAAAAAATGAAGATTTTGAAACGCTTGAGCACAGATAAGATTACCTGTGATACAGGTACTAAAAAGGTCTTTGGTATCAGCCTGACCTTGGCTTTTCTAATGTAAATATATCAATGTGTAGGCTTACAGCACAAAATCAATTTTCTCTGTTGTCAGAAAAGCTCTGGCCCTGCGCTTCAACCTGAACCACTGACCCAACATGGCGTGCTCTGTCTTTGTATATCGAATGTGATATTCTTCACATGTGGTCACTGCTGCTGTCTAAGGAAAAAGCTACGAGCTCCTTTAAACACTGTGACAATTATTGCCACGGACATGCGTACCACAGGGGGATGTTGTGTTCTATTTTCTATTATTAAAGTTGCATCTTGGAATAGATAACCTTTTGAACAATCCACTCAGGGAATTTGCGGAATTAATATTACAAGATGTAATGCAGTGTCTTTTAAAGCCTAGAGAGTAAGGGAGTCAGCGTGGGGTCGAGGCCTACTTTCATATGCATCACACTCGAGGGACAGATAAATAAGATCTGATCCAGGAATAATTCTAAGAAGCAATCAAAATGCAAAACGCGCAAAAGATACGGGACTTGAACGTATTACCTGTCTTATCTGTCTTAGTACATCCTCTTACATGAGGTTAAAGAATGAGACAGTGACCTCAAATGTGTCTGAAGATATGATCTGAGCTGCTACAGTAAGTGCTTTAAATGATATCTTCCAAAGTTTTTTTGCTCTGACAGAGTGGAGTCTTGGTTGGCCCCAGGAGAGCCACATATCTTTTTTTGTGTTCCCTCTGATCTCTCATCATCTCCTGGGCCTTACATCAAGAGCCCCAGATTTATCGATCAATGACCATAAACAAAACACAGATTGAACTGGGCGCTGGGGCACAACAAACGGATTACCAACTTTTTATTCTACCGACGTGCGAATGGTGGCGAAAGCTTGGGCTGGAAGAAAAAAAGGCCATTGGCCAGCAGAAAGCAACAAAGACTTGGCAGACCGGCTGAAAAAGGATGATGGAAATAGGCCGTGAATGACAAGTTGAAGAATATGGCGTGTGAGGCGCATGTTTGTGCATTTAAATGATGTGTCTGCATGCAACAGTATAAATGGATGAAAGCAGAAATCAGATGTGTAATCCAATTGTATTGGCAAGGTATTGAGCGTAATACCAGTCAATCCAATTTTCTCTGCTTGACTACATGATGGAGTGAAAGAGCTCCTGGTGATAAGTTCTGTGTCACTGTACTGTACTCGTGTGTGCGGGCGCGCTCACTCGCATGCGCGTGTGTACCCGTGCGTGAATGAGTTTGATAGAATATCTGCATACATTAGCGTGTGGCTGCACATGCTAGCACACATTATTTATACGTGGCTCTGACCACATGCCTGACAGCTGTGCATATTTCACAGGGTGGAGAACCCTGCATTGCAGTGCTGGAACATGGCAGCCATGCTCTTGATGCGAGAGCAGCTCAGGGTCAGAGTAAGAAGAAGAGAATTAAAGCTACATCGCCAGGCAGGCCCATCTCTCCTTTGTGCAGTGTGACATTATTATCGTCTCCCTTCTCTTACATCTTTCTTACTCAGGCAGCAGACTGCGAAATGGACTGAGGAGTTGGGGTTAAACTGCATATAAAAGCATCAACATATACTGTACACTAGCAGCACTGATAATGACACTAAAGCATTAAATACTAACAGGTCCTACATCATTACTGTATTTCACTTTCTCTCTTGCATCAGGTCAAAGTCACAAATCTTGAGACAGAAAATGCAAATTTGACTCCGGCTGTAATGAAGAGAGCAGTTCCCTGGGCTATCCTGCCCCGAGCCCGCTGAGTCTCAGAAATCAAGGAGGAAGGAATAATGTCTTCTCTTTCAGTCTGAGGAGAATGGTCATATTAGTAAAAAAAAAAAAAAAGAAATCACTGCAGTAGAACAACGACAACCATGACGGCCATCTGCAGTAGGCAGCACATCAAAAAGATTAAAGAAATGAGAAATGTTCAAGATGCAAAGCTGTGGGAAAGAGACCCCCTCCCCCCTTTCTTCTTAGTTTTTCTGTCCAACTGTAACTAAATCCGTCTCCCTCTGTCTCCAGCAGTGGCTCCCACACTTCCAAGTCTACGTTCAGAAGTCTTCAAGCCGTGTGTGGAAGACAAGGATCTGGCCTTCTGTCTCAACGAGGGAGAGTGCTCCATCATTGAAACCGTGGCTGGGGTTCACAGACACTGCAGGTAAGTGTGTGTGTGTGTATGTGTGTGTGTGTGTGTGTGTGTGTGTGTGTGTGTGTGTGTGTGTGTGTGTGTGTGTGTGTGTGTGTGTGTGTGTGTGTGTGTGTGTGTGTGTGTGTGTGTGAGAGAGGCATTTGGTTACTTTCTGAGCATTGATGTTTCCTCTCTTTGCCCTTCCCCTCCAATCACTAACCTTGGGGTCATTTTCATTCAAGTTGCTTTTTTTGTCTCCAGTCTGACAGACTGTGTTCTTAGAGTGATGAAACAAAGGAAAATCGTTGTGTGAATGCACCTAAAATGCACCGAGGATCTATAATCACCCAAAGCATTAACCCGGGGATCAGAGGTGCTTTGGCTGCATTAGATGCAGCGGATTCTCTGATCTGCACAACCCAAGCGACGCAAATGGGAAAGTAAAAGCTTCCATGCAGATTCAGCTACAGGACACACATGGGGACTAAATGTGATCAAACCTCTGTCTTCAATTTGGTCTGACAAAAGTTTTAATAGCGGTAGCAGTGTTCTAAAAAGGCTTTTTCCTCGTGTATTAACCTTGCATGAATGTTGTTTGATATGACCTCTTTGGTATAAGGTGCATTTTAATGATAGGTGTAAAGACGGGGGCTCTTGCGAGCGCCTTCTTTGATCACACTTAAAAGCAGCTGATTTTTTTTTTCTCAGTTTTCCTTTCTTTCTTTTCCCTTTTGTTTGCCGCAGGCAGTCACTCAAACCCTGACTGCCCATGTGAATACATACAGGTTACTCCTGTTAATATACCCTTGACACACTTTGACACATTGTATAATGTGGCAGGGATAATTAAAATGCCAAAAAATAAACAACTCTAAGCACAACAAAGTATTCCTTTGACAACTTATTTGCCTACGTTAGCAAGCCTGCACTGTTTACCTGTCAGGCCACCTAGTTGTGTTTTCAAAGTTAAAAAGGCGTGCTGCTGTAGGAAGCATTCTTATAACTAATTCATATGTGACTGTATATTACAAGATTTCTCTACATGCATTTGCCATTAATTATTGTCGCTGCAAGTCCTTGCTTAGAACTTCAACCCCTCTCATCTTGATACAGTATATTCCTGCATTTCTGCCCCTCCCCCACCCCACCCCGCCCAGCCAATCCCAGCCCAGCCTGCAGCCCACAGCACACTACCACTCTGCAATCACTCTGATGTATCACTGTGAAAAATACATGATAAGAAACTCTCCGATTGAAGACTTGTGCTGAATGGTGCTGAATTGACAAACAGTTCATTAGCACACCTACCTGGAATTAAAGGGTCCAAATCTTTATCTTTTAAAAATAAAAAGGTGCAGCATAAATAACACATTAGGATGAGCCAAGTTGCTCAGAAAAGCAAAGCTGAAAATAATCAATGTATTGTGCTTTGAAAATAAAACCTACTGACCGAGATTTCACTACGTATACAACATTTTATAGAAGACATAAGATGATACTGAAATCTCCATGGCACTTGTGTATTTAATAATATGATATTTTCACTTTGAGACGGCGAGGAATATTGAAATGAAAGGAGGCGAGTGTTTCCTGTCATGTTACAGTGGCCGGCTCAACTATTTTCAATGTGCCACCTGTTCAGCAGCAGCATCAAGAAACCCTGAAGACCTGTAGCAACTACCCTGGGTTATAATTAGCAGCGGCTCAGTGACTGGATGTGATTGGACTTAGGACAGACTGGAGGGTCTAACCTGCAGCGGCTGCTGTCGGCCCAGTTCTCTTGAGCTGAGTGCCTGTTGTGTGAAAGAATGATTACAGGTTTGTGAGATCTTTTATTGAAAGGTTGTTTCTTTTCCCAGATAGAAGTCCCAGCAGTAACTCAGAGGAACATTATCGTTTTATTCAAAAATCTCTGCAGAGTTAATGTCGTTGCCGCGTGGTTGGAACTCCAGGTGGGCCTCTGTTTTTGAAGACGAGCTTTTGCAAGACAGTAATCACTGGATTGAATTATTTTGATGGCACCTTGCAGTGAGTAATTTGAAAATCGAACATACTGTTATTAAAGGTGCATTAAATTATTTATGACCACCAGAACTTCAGAGAAGCAGGGCCCTACTTCTATAAAACAGTTCAACTTATACTATCAAGCTTTTTAATACCTCTAAAACTTGCCTTTTTCGTGACATAAAATTGTCCTCCTCATCTATTTTCTTTTTTTTGGTTCACCAACTCCTCAGTAAACTGCTGTATCTGTGTCTTTCTGGCTTGTGAAATGTTGACTTTCTTCACCAGTGGTTTGTTTACTGCAGATCTTCGCCATTTCACGCTGAGCAGTTACACGTACAGTCAACTTGTGTTTGCTAAAAATGGCTGGCCACCTTTTATTTATTTATTTTGATTTTTTTTGTTTGTTTTTGTGGGGTTCTTCAACCATGGACTGACAAACAGAAACAGTGAGCTGAAGGCTGCAAATGGCTGTGGAGGTGCTGCTGTGCCATTACTGTATCGGTGCTACTCTGTACACTGTGTTATCCTCTGTTCCCTCTCCCTGTCAGAGACACTGGGAGCAGATAAACCCAGATATTGTCCATCCAGATTCCAGGATGCAGCTAAAACAGAAAGGGTTAGGGTGCAGGAGGTGCTGCTGTTCCCATCCCTCATGACAATAAAGTAAAAAAAAAAGATTGAACAATACCGATGTCATCCTCTCCTTCATGCTACAGTGCAAAGTGCATAATGGATGGTTGGATGTTTTCCAACATGAGACGAGTGAAGATGTCAGAACAATCTTTAAACACTTGAATCATTGGATGAGAACACACTTTCCAACTTGTGGGAATCAATTTATTTTGTTATGAAACATTTCCCCTGCTCTCCTCCTTCACTGTTGCGCCCCCTTCTCTCTCTCAACCCCTCCCTCTCTGCCGGATGTTCATGTTTGCCAATGCTAATAAGGATCCCAAAATAAACATGCAAATGTGAGTTTAAGACCTACTTCCACATCAGTGCAGTGGCTTCTTATACACTAAGTACAATAAATGTACAATGATTTAAAGAGCCTGTGATATGCGGTGGCTCCGCACATGATGATTCAGATCCAGTCACAAACGCACTCATCACTAGAAGTTAAACCATTCTCAATCAAGGTTTATTCAAGGTCTTTTATAAGTAGATCCCAATATATTGTCCTGTTTCTACATTTTTGGATCACAACATAAACTTGTGCTGTGACATGCCACATGCCAAACACGCTGCACTATGTAAAAAAAAAGAGAAAGATTTAAACAAATTTCATGTTTCCAAAATAAATTGTTAAAATGTACTCATGCAATTTGAAGTGCTGTGTCAATGCAGCATCTGTTTACTTCATAGAAAATCTAAAAATAAAGAACTTGAAATGTCAAGCATCAGCTGTCAAACACGGCACGAATCAAAGAGGACTTGTAAATCTCAGCGTTGTCCTGGTGTAGATCTAGGGGTATCAAATCCGCCTTCAGGAGGAGGAGAAACACGATTTTGACGTGCACCTCTGATAGTGAAGGCGAGACGATAAGATGATGACACACTTTTCTTTGGGAGAGATGTCAGACTCGCTGAGGGCACAAAAGTAGAATGCACATATTCCATGAAAATATAAAAAAAGCCAAAGGTGGAGGAATACATTATCAGGAGGTGTAGTGGAGCTGGCCGTCATACCCAATCATGTCAGCTGTTTTTCTATTCTAGTGTTTGGCACCACAGCACTCACACTTTTTTTTTTCATTTCATAGCAAGTATGGAATAAAACCACCTCTAAAGCCTCTTCCCCCCAAGTAGAAAATATCTTTTCATGCCAGAGGGAGCCAATCACCACAGGCGTTTCTATACGCGCAGCACTAAATTAAATCAACATTGGTAATGTTAAAACATGTTCCTGTGATCCTACAAGAACCATGGCCCGGTGTGAATGTTCAGAGTCAAACAGGAACCTGCAGCCGACTGTTGAGACACTTTAGCTGTAACAGAGCAGCAGAGTCCTAGTGCTCCACAGAGCCATAGAGTATAACAGCTACCTCCACAACTGTCACTCTGTGCATAATGGTGCATGCCAACAGCTCTGAATAACAATCATACCACACCTCCACAAGTGTATTTAGTTATGACCAAAATCATTTCATAAATCCCCCCCTCCAGATGAGGGATTCAAGTTGAAATTGCTTTCGCATATCAGCCACAATGAGGCTGTGTTCATGTATTTAAAAGACCAGCATATAACTGTACAGTGCACTTGCTATGATCTATATAGGTGGGTGGAATAAGGGTGATTATGGTAATTAATAGCAGCAGAATTTCAGTGCTGCAGAACCATGTTGTTGCAGTGCTTCCACAAAGGTGTAGCAAAATATCAAATTTGTTTTTTCAGTTTCATTTTTGCATTAAAGCAGAAGTAAGCGGAAATATTTGTGTTAATAATATAAGTCTTAAATAGTTCTATCTTCCAACAGCAATCACTTACATAGAGTGTTTGGTCTGAAACACGGGTCTGTCAGTCACTCTGCTCTGCTGTAAGCCGAGGAGAAAACTTTCCTTGTATCCTACAACCTTTATCCAATGAGGAGAGAGAACGGCATAAAGGGGCGGTCCTCTCTGTGTGTGCAGCCAAGGGATGCGCGTGAATGTGGTGACGTAGGGACGAGGACCAATAGATCCATGACGAGGGCGGGGTCTGCTAACTAACGAAGTTAGCCAAAACGACCAGATCGCTTACTTCTGCTTTAAAAGAAGAAGAAAAAATGAACAAGGTCCAAGTAGAGTTACTGGGAGGTTAATTGGTGGTAGAAAGAGTAAAGCACTGGCTCAGTCCGTATGCAAGGTCCATGAGTTACAGGAGAGCATGTGTGTAATCCAGTGAAGCAGAGCCTGCCAGAGCCACTTAAAGTCTTCCCTGGGCACGAGACAAAATAGGACCTTATGGCCTCTGATAATATCTTTTGGAAATAACTGTGTTGTAATTGATCATTCCGCATGGACGCCTCTTCATTCAGCTTAGCTCTTCTCGATGATTCGCCCCAACCTGGGTACCCTTCTTTCTGCATTTCTTTTTTCAGTACAATCACTCCTAGCAGGTTCTAGTTAAAAAATATTGGACCTGTTCAGTGATGCAGGTTTCCACTTTGAAGTGAAGGCTCGGCAGTGTCAGTCTGACATGTGCTCAGCAAACCAACAGCATGCAGTTAGCCATGGATGGAGGGCGCTGTGGAATATATTAGGCGGAATTGAGGGTGCAGTGCAGCAGTGGCCGCCACCTGCAGTATCATGTTGTTGCTTTGGTGACACACAGCAGTGGTCATGACATTCAGACATTGAGAAGCTGTGCATGCCGTGCTCAGCGGTCGCAATATCCAGCAAGGAAGTGAATTCTTGATTGTTCAGACAGACATAAACAAATAAAAGCTACTCGCATACAGAGTTTCAGCTTCCTCAGACCATGTTTTTTTTTTTTTTTCTGAAATAACATCATCTCATGCTGCAAAGTCATTTTTTCTCAGCTTATAAAATGGAAAACATTGCAAATATCAGTCGGAAAAATATTCTCTCTTCCCCCGCCTGCTTTCAACATAATGCTTCCTAACTTGTATGTGCATTGTATCAACAACCCATAACACAGAGGCTCAGTTGTGTGCAGATGATGCAAAGCTGCTGCAAGTTAGCTGTGTAGTTGAAGCAGCTTAATGCTGCCACCTTGCCAAAGGAGAAACATGAGGAAGAAATACAACTTGTTTATGGATATTCTGGGTTTTTCTACACATCTAGTGAACCAATATCATGGAAAATTTTAACTAACTGATTAAAAGCCCTGATAACCATACAAAATAAGCTAAATTATTGTGTTAAACCAAAGTTGGGAAGATGGTTACACAGAAATCAAACAGGGTTCATTATATTTAACACAGTTTAGTTCAGTGGTTCCCAACCTTTTTTGCTCGTGACCCCATTTTGACATCACAAATTTCTGGCGACCCCGCGGTCACGTGCAGTCATGTGATTGCGGCCATCAATCAAGATGGGCCAGCTCAGATATTTCTATATGCTGCATTTTATTTGAACTCGATTTATATTCAAGAAAGTGAAAATATAGATACAGTTGTTTAAGATTGTGTGTGGTGTATTTAATCATAATTTTGAAATAATAATAATACGTTAAAACAATTATTTTTATCAATTACTAGACATTCCAGGTGACCCCACGTTGAAAAACACTGGTAGTACATTAATAACTGCTGAGATTTTGAAATGCATCTGTTCTTGCATGATATTTCTAATATCAAAGACTTATTGGCTGGTTACAGACCATATTAAAGAAGGTGTGCAACAAGTATACAAAGAGTTAAATTCAGATTTAATGATCCCATGATAACGGATGTTTGCATTATAGATTATATCAATTTGATTCTTGCACCAATTATAGGTTTAGTTTAAGTCAAAGCAAATGGAATTACCCAGCCCCGTTCGTTTGACATTGAGATTTGTTGCTGCCTTTAATAATGATGATCATAGGGGAATAAGTGAGACTTGTCTGATGGTTTCTTTTACCGTGCCTTTAAATATCCGTACGTATTTAATGGTTTCAGTTTTATTCACCTCAGCATGAAGGATGAAATCACTATCCTGTGTGTCTCTTTGTGCGTATGTGCATTAAAAGCCTGGCAAAGCTCAAGGTAGCTCGTGTCTACTATTACCATGGTAACTTCTTCCCTCATTAGTATGAAGCCAGAAGGAGAAGAAAAAAAATAGTTGTTGACTCACTCGTGGTGCGCCTGCAAAGGCAGTTACATTCAAATGTTCTATCATCACTTAGCTACAGTATTGCTTTCCATTCTGTGCATTTATTCAGATTGATCAGACATTAGAATAACTGTCAGCTAATGGTATGAATGACTGCTGTCGTGAATAATTCAGCGAAAAATTTGCACATTTGATTGCTTCAACAAAAGCTTTGCTGACATATTAGCTCATATTTAAACGAACATTGATTTGTTTTATGTTCCTTCCTTCAAAACCCATCTGTGCAGATGGATAACTAGTGAAACCAGTGTCTCATAAGTGCACATGCTGTGTTTGCGTGCGCGCGCGTGCATCCGAATGCCTTAGGGGACATGTTCATCTATCCTGATGAAGAAGCACATGAAATCACACAAAAGCAATAAAAAAAACCTCTGCTCTTCTCAAGTCCCTAAAGCTTAAGGATGGGCTGAGAGCGACTATGTGTGTTTGTCTGTGTCTCTATGAGCTTGTTTTTATTTTTTTGGTGTTTTCCCAGGACCCAGGAGACATTGACAGCAGTATTAACAGAATCTGATATGACAAAATGAATCACATAAATGAAGACCACAGCCTCTTAACTTTCCCTTCCTGTTTTTCTTCCCCTCATCTTCCCTTTTCTACGGGGAGCCAGTTCAGCGATTAAATTGTCACTGCACCGTCAGACCTTGACAGGCTGCACTAATCCACGATGCTGTCGCTCCTCTGCTGATCCATCCTGCTAGGGAGGACGTTCTCCAGGCTAAAAGCCAATGGGCCATGTCCCCCACTACCCCACCCAGCTGCTGTATGAAAGCAACACAATTATAAACGTGGGAGCAGACTTACCTGCTGGCAACATACCATGACAGACCCATCATCTTGCCTCGGAACTGAGTACAGTTGGCAGATTAAGTTTCTGATTCAAGTTAATTAATTGAAAAAAAAAAAGCTGCTGCCCCAAACGGTAAATAGTTGCACATTGTCTCCTCCTTTCCTTTCCTGACCACCAACAAATAGACACTTAATGTCTCTCAGCATCTCTTAATATGAGTTATTAATGCGCTTCTGCAAATCAACACTGTTACTCCTCCTACAGTACATCTACTCACTACTACATGCATACGACATTAATATATACATGTGATTTCGCCGTCCACCCTTCCGTTCTTGCTTCTTCTAGCATTGTATTTTACATTCTGCAGGCCCATCACAAACACTGCAGATGAAAGACTCACGTGTCCATGTTGAGCTAACAAAGGCTGCCTTGTTTTTCCAAGCTACAAGACTTAATAAGCATTGGACAGACATGCTGTCAGGAAATCCACCATGGCTGCATACAATTAAAGCCTTCAAACGCTGTTGGTCTATGATTTACTTTTTAACATATCAGCTTAGTTGTAAAAAAAATGTACATTAAATTGCTTTTTTGATTTCAGCAGTAAGCCATGCAGGCTTGTGTAACAGCGTAATAGGAGGTAGCGGAATGTCAATTGCCCCAAGGTGATAAAACCCTTTTTAAAGTGAAACTGAAATTAAATTAATTGTTGCCAGGAAATCCTCTGTGTAATTATGAAGTGATTATTGACCTCATTTGCAGTTCCAGGTGTCCTGCCAACACTGTTTTAGACATTACTTTGATAATGGCGGTCTGTAGAAAATGCTTTTTTGGGGCCATTGGGGATATTTTTCATTGCTCTCTTGCTGAATGCCCACCAGGGAATATTGACAGATTGGTCAAACACTACGATGCAAAACGCCCCCAGGCTCAGAAGTGTGTTTTAGAAAATGCTTTTGGTCTTACCACAAACTCTGAAAAATATGCAGAACTGCTGCTATATCAATATTTCCTCACATAAAAGTGAGAACTCAGTTGGATTTGAAGACATCTCACCCAAGGTCTAAGCACAAACACATGCGCCTTTGTCACTGCTGAGATGCCTTTGAATCTGAAATCAGACAAAAAAAAAAAAAAAATCTTTCAATTCACTTCACCCTCCCCAACAGACGGATGAAAATTTAGCCCTCTTACAACCCCCATAGACTGCACTTCTTTTTATCACTCTATGCTCCCAATTACAAAGCCACTCACAGGGAGCTGTGCACAAATACATTTGAAAAAGCTCACATCACAGATGAGATGAGAGACAAACCGACACAGACGCGAACACGCCACCTCTCTCGCCGCTCCCTCTGGCCCTCATCAATTGCACACTAAGACTTTCGATAAAGTAATGACAGAGCATTTGAATGTAACCACCACAAAGAGGCTGCATTGGGTTTGAAAGCAGCGGCGCAGCCCCCGTTAGTTTCCTGCTGCACTTTACTTGTCATTTGGTTGTGAGCTCAGCTGGCGAAGAATAACAGCTGCTTCTCATTACTGACGTTTAGACTCAATGATTTTCACCGGTGGACACAGAATAGAGACCAAACAGCTACATTATCATGTCTCAGCCCAGACAACACTGACAACTGATTGTGATAACTCGGTAGCTACCGCATGCAGATGGTTCCTCTGGGGGAGTTTTCCTTTTCTGGAGGACCGCCCACGGTGTCTGTTACTCCATCATTAGATGACCAGACTGGAGGAGGAGGAGGATGAGGAGGAGGGGGGGACAGGTGCTAGTTGGTATGTGATAATTACATGTGATATTTTGTTTAATAGACAAACAATGAGTTGAGGAGAATGTAGCTTCCTCTCATCTCAAGAGTATCAGTTGCTGGAATCTCTCAGATGAGGATCAGGTGCGGTTCAGAGTTGAAATGCACTTCTCAACTGTTGTAAGGATTGTGGTCTGTCCTCCACCAGAGGGAGCTCTGCTGATTTCATCATTACAGGTAGAAACTTCATGAGAAGAGACATTTTGAATGCAGCTCCTTTCCTCCTCGCCTTTCCTTTTGTTCTGCTTAGGATTCTTTATCTGTCAAGAATGCAAAGGTGTTTAGATGTCTGTGTGTGTTTTCCCTTTTCTATATACTTGCTGTAAATAAAGATAAAAAAAATTGCAGAATTCAGTGGGGTAGATGCTCAAATAGTCTTTTGTCTTCCTCGTTTTTCCCTCGCTCTCTGTCAGCTCTGTACAGTAAGACTTGCACCCTCTGTTTTTGGATCTTTACTGGCTTTACCTGAGCTGTAGCTTGTACATTTTTATCTTCGGAGTGGTGTCAAATAAGATAACCAGATCAGTTAGTTGGGAAACACAAGGCAAGAGAGAGGATGGAGCAAAAACAGATAAGAAGAGAGCACTAATACAAGCAATAGGAAACACAACAGGAAAAAAAAGAGAAGAGATAGGAGCAGCTGGTGGAGCTTAACCAAGGTGATGTGTCATCATCAAATGATCTGAGGCGATTCTATATTTTCCCTGATATGTTGGTGCTAGACTCTGCATGTTTTCACAGGAGGGTTTTGCTTTGCTGTTGCATTGGGAGAACTGTCCATGTTTATTGATAGAATGCTCCTGAAATGAATTTAAATGTAATTAAGTAAAGTAGCAAATGGAAAGAGACAGGGAGAGGCTGAAAGAAATCCCTTTGTTCCACCTCAACCTGTCTCAGGCTGAGAACAATTATCAAGCAACAGACCAGTTTAATCCATGTTATCTGGAAACAACAAGCAAACTGGGGATAAATATTTGTTTGTCAATACAGAAAGATGTTAAGTAACCGAGCAGGGCAGACGGAGGAAGCTCTCGCTGCAGAGAAAAACACTCATTTGAATTACTCCTTAAAAAAAGAAATGATTTTATTTTTACTTGAAAAATGCTAGAACTAATGATAATAATAACGGTACTAATGAAATACTGATCAATATGGAAAATGACCAGCCAAGCAGCACTAATCATAGGTCTCCAAATCCTTGTGGAGCATAAGTCCACAAAATTAAATTATATCACCACCCATTTATATGCAGGTGTTTTCCCCTGCCATCGAAGACTTTTATAACAAATGAGACCTTGAGGTAGCACAGCATTTAGAAGTTAGAAAAAGAAACCTGATTAATGTCTTTTAGTAGAATCTATTTACTTGTTTATTTGACAGGAACAGAGCATATCAATAAACACTTCAGTAAATATGCCAGATTTAGTGAAAAGGCTGGTTTCCATCTGTTGTCCCTGGCCGGGTCTTACAAAGGCTTCTTTAGTAATACTAATAGTAGTAATGCAGCACTTATATACAGTAGCCAGCTGAGCTGGATGTATCAATGGATGTGAACGGCATCAGGACACACTCAGTCTAAAGAGTAGGGTGAAGCGGCAGTACCGGAGTAACCGCAGTTCTAGGACCGCAGATTCAGGACCGCAGTTTTAGGACCGTTCGATTTACGTCACAGCACTTCCTACATGTGTATATGGTATATGGCTTCCTACCAAGTGGAGACTGTTGTTACCTGCTGTAAAAAAAATTTTTTAACCAAATCTCGTCTGAGATTACTGCCGTCAGATTTATCGACTACAAATCACCTCAAACGTGCTCCTAACTAGGCTACTTTCTGGACAGTCATTGGACTCTCTCTATTCTAAACTCTACTGGTCTTTTTACTAAAATTAAAGCTTGAATATGTAGAATATTTATTAAAAGCTATATTTTTTCAAAAATAATACACCCACGGGGCGTTTAGAGGGTTACAGAATGGAAGTATTGCTTTGTGGCTCAATTCTCCGCTGTTTTTATTATCATATACATGTTAGGATGGGTATATTTGTGTAGTCTTATCTGTCACTACACTTCTCACTCAAACTGATCTGGCCTGTCACTCTACCTGATCTTTTTACTAAACTTAACCAACTCCTTTCTTCTTTGCCTAACCACTCAAACTCAAAATGTGAACTTGTAATATAAATTTCAAATAATCGCCTCTGGAGCGGTGACCGTTTCCATAGTAACGCAGCAACTTGCGAACGTTGGGGGCGCTGTGACGTAAATCGAACGGTCCTAAAACTGTGGTCCTGAAACTGCGGTCTTAGAACTGTTGCCTCCGGTACTGCAGCTTTACACTATTGAGTATAATGCAAGGAACATCTCTTAATTGAATATATAACTATTATTGAAACTTGTAATGTTCACATTTTCCATATAGAGTAATTATGTGATGGTGATTTTAATGGCCGTTCCCACCGGCAGCCAGGTCTGGTGATTCACACACGTGTGACGTAACCACAGTGAGTGTGTCGTGTGTGCACTCGGCTCGAGGCTGAGCCATCTTATCTATATGCAAATCTCAGTTCAGGGACCTTTTTTAGAAAGCTACACAATGTATGTGTTTTCTCTTTGTGACAGAGTACTTGGCGGAAATGCTGCTGTGTAGTGAGTTCTTGAGCAGGCGTGTCAGGTTGTATTGGCGAATTATTATGGGAGGTGAAAAGTGAATAGGTCACACTGTAACTCTGTGGAGCTACTAATGGAGGAAGAACAACAATGGCAGTGATTCATTGATGGTTTGCAAAGCCCCGCCTCTCTATATCACTGCAGCTATAAGCAGAGGTCTTAAATATGCACTTTATAACTAAAAGGCTGCAGCTTAGGGGGAAAGTACCCATCAAAAAAATGCAGCTGATCCACATGTAGCACTAAATAAAGAACCAGCACTTTTAACATAGGAAGAGAAAAAGCTGTGTAAATATAGTCGGCATGAGGACTAATTGATGTTGTTGGTAAACTAACCCCGTCACTGGGATTTTAGCAAATCAGGTCAGTTGTTTATTTTGGCAGCTTATGTCAACCAGAAACCTCTTAGGCAACATCCACACTAATACGTTTTAGTTTGGTTTTTGTATTTTAACGCCTGGCTCCCACTCGACTCTAAAACAGAGACTTTGGGAGACGCTCCTGACCCCGTTTTACTTTGAAAACTCCAGGGTTGCGTTGCAGTCTAGACTACTGATGGGATCTTATTAGTCATGATTTACCAGTGGTGAATGCACCATGGATAACATTACATTAAGTGCGTCTGACACTGTTGTCTTTGCTAGCAGCTGTTGTGCTGTTAAATTCTGCATTGTAAACTGCTGTTGCTCATCCTCGTTCATGGTGTTTTCTGCAACTGACTGCAGAGTGAACAGGCTGGTTCCTGTTTACACCGGCACGTGTTCCTGCATGGGCATGTGTTGTGCATTGTCAGGTATGACAGGTATGACATGATGTCTGGTGACTGTATTGTTTACTGGGAACTGATTAAACCCTCCCATTCTGATGGAATCACATTTTAAAGTGAGGTTTTATTTTAGTTTGACTGAGCCTGACCTCATCAGGATAAAGAAACTGGGATTAAATCCAGGCCTGTTTAAATGATCTCTGATGAATGGACATGGCAGCTAATGCTCCATGCTCGGCTTGACCGCTGCACAACCTTTGGCACAGTAAATACTGGCATGAGGAGTTGGCTTGGAATCTGAGGGGCTGATCAGGACTGTATTGGTCAGTAGGTCTTAAGGTTTTATTGGTGATTGTGCTATTTCTGCTTATATGTGAACCTGCGGTCAGCCACAAGCTTTGTTTCATGTCATAGAAAACATCGCTGTGTCCGTCTCCCAGTGTGTGGCTGAATGCCTCGTGTTATCATCCAAATGTAAACTAAGATATCTCCTGCTTTTTTCACTCTACAAAGTACATAAGTATTAGAATTCCCAGTAACTTAAGTGTGAAATATAATCTCATCCTGTTTTAATAAATCAGACGCTATGCGAGGATTGTCATTTTACATTAAAATTTACCTTGATTAAATTGTTTGCTGACATCATTAAACTCAGAAGTAAAATCAAAGTGCATATAAAAAAATAATAAAGATTTGATTATAACGTCAATAAAATACTTCAATTGACTTAACGTTTACAAAGGGGTGTAATTAATAAATCACAACATGCGTCAACATGAAAAGGTTTTTTTTTGCTCAAGCCACAGGAAGTCCTTGATAAATGCACCACTCACTACTGCATTCCCTTTTTGTCTGCTCCAAGAAGTTCCTTCCAGTGGAGCTGTCTAAACTTTTCCAAACAGTTCAGTGGATATGAACATTTTACGGGGAATCATGACAGTGATTACATGTTTTGAAACGCCTTTGGGCTTTTGGATGTTGATGTCGTCAAAGCTTTGTTGATATTTTTTGCAACGCGTGCCAGTCTCCCGCTTGTTTCTATGGATCTCAGCAGATCTGGGCTTCTGAAAGGTCCTGCCATCTCTAATTAGGTGTTGTCATTGTGTCGCAAACCAAAGCTCATACAATATTTTGAAAATAGGTGCATTGCGGAACAGCAGGGCTTTTACATGTCAAACTTAATTAATTAATACAAGTACACTCATATAGTAATCAAAAGTACAGTATAGCTGATTGATCTTTGATGAGGTCCATAGTTGCCGCTGTGTTTTTAACTCATGATCATTGATTTTCTCATTTTATATTTAATACTAGCGTGTCTAAATTCAATTAGTATTGTATTAACTTTGTTGAAAGAGTTAATCAGAGTTGCAAAGCCTGCCGGATGCAACAAATTAAAAATAATTAGGTTGCTTTGAATGATTGATTGTAAAGTAATACTACACTACACTCTCTCTCTAACACACACACACACACATACAGTGTACAGGGGGCGAGGAAGAGATTATTTAAAAGTAATCTTCAAAAAAAATCATTAAATCCAGTCCTTTGAGTTAATTCGCCTGGTAGGTTATTAATACTAGTAAAGAGAAAATTAAGTTTCACAGGAAGGCAAGACACACACACACACACTGAAGCTACAACACTGGGGATTTTTGATTAAAGGATACATTAAAGCCACTGTCTTATCTACATACATATGGAATTCGAGCGACCATAAAAAAAAAACTTAAGTCACACAGTTAATTTAATCACATTATAGAAGCTCTTATTGAGCTAATCATAGGTTAATTTCCCAGAAATCTCCAACTTGGTCTGATTTGATATTCAAACACTTCTTGTTTTATTTTTTTGTATGAAACTTACTCTTTTTTGTATGCCAGGGTTTATCAAGTCATGTTTGACAAACGTGTGGCACAAGCTGTAAACTCGCACAAATTCACAGGCGTAACAAAAGCACATCATTAGATTTCAATCATCCACGAACTTGTCATAAGTCTGAACAGAAGGTTAAACTTTCTAATTGATGTCCCGAGCTTCCTTAATCACTGCCTGTGTGAGAGAGCAGAGACCTGGGAAAGACGATGGAGAGAGAGAGAGAGAGAGAGAGAGAGAGAGAGAGGGAGAGAGAGAGAGGAAGATTAGAGTGTCTTGACAAGCAAAGCCTTTCAAGTTTGTAGGTTTGAAGTGCTAATGACATGCAAATGTGTGCAAATGAGTGTGCACCCACCCCCTAAAACTCTTTCCGAACACTTGAAGCTGAGTGAAATTCTGCGCTCGCTGGTGTTTGTCTATAAATAGCGGAAGTTTAAGGAAGTTGGAGTGTTTTTAACTTTATTAGCAGTAGTCCAGATCACTGGAAACCAAGCAGGACAGTGTCTCTTTCCACATTCAAATTAATGTAATTCTAAATTAGTCAAATGTTTTTGTGATCAATATGTATTTGGTGACAAGTCTAATGTATACATTTATAAATCAAATTAAAAGTAATTTAGCTCAAGAAAGTAGCGCTTTCATACTGATAGTCTATGTATATAGGGGGAGGGGCCTTGTGGTTGAACTCGATGAGGCTGAACTTAATTACACAAAACACCAACTGTATAATGCAGCGAAAGTTTCAAGAGAGAGCGGTTTTACCACATATGACAAGACAAATAAATGGACCAATAAACAGATCAATGATCCAATTACCTTAGCTGACACCACAATCCATGGCCGGTGTGGAAGATGGCAAACTAATCCATTTGGTGGCACTTAACAACTTTAATAAAAGTTTGCTTGTAAAACAAAACAATTAGCAACTGCGCAACACAAAGATGAACGATAGTTTCAGACCAGAGGGAAAACATATAACATCATGTTAGACTGAGAACAGCAGCTGCTTTTCAAATACAAAGGGCCACATGAGAATACTTTTTTTTTTGGACTCCTTTACACACCAGACGACTAGGGGGAAAAAACCGGCAACACACACACACAATGATGTATCTGAGATAATCCCCCTGACTCCTGATATGTCACTGACGTCAAGACCTGTAATCTCACAGCATCCTGCTCCAGCACATAGGCATTAATATGCATACTGATGTCACAATGAATTAATACGCCGCGTTAGAAAATAGAATTTGCGGCAGCAGGTGAGAAACATTGATCCCCTTCTAAAGTCTCACGCGCTTCGCCGCTACGCGGCAGTTCCCCGTTTATCGGTGCGGCTCAGAACAGTCCACAGGTCAATTAGAGACGACAGATGGATAAATCTGTAAAAATCTGCCCTGACCGTCACTCCCGACCAAGCCTCTAATGAGGATTTCACATTCGATTGTTGGGATGGATGTGTCTTTGGTGGTAGCATGGCCTCTATAACCAAAATGTAGTGCGAGGACCGGGGGAGACAAAAGAAGCTCCTGCAGCGTGCATCGCCTCGGCAGAAACTAGTTGTGAGGAGTTGCCTAGCATGGTTACAGTTTAACAAGCTACTCTGAGAAATAAACTCAAAGATGTCTCTACTCTGTTCAGTTCAACACTATATTTAGTGCTGAAACTGGAGGACTGTGTTTGGAAAATGCTCATATATTTCAAATTAATTTAAGCTTAGTTTAAATCTCGTTTTTTATTCAGTGACTTGTCGAGGACATTTTTTTTATACTTTATGTAGTTGTTCCATGATTGTAGGGGAGAAAAAAACTTCTAAATAAACTCCCAGAACCTTGATATACCAACTCCATTTGAGATCTTTGCACTGGAATCTTCTTTCTTTCCACCTGCTGAGTGCAAGTCAACTACCACAGAACTCTTTCAAAGTTATGTTTCCTCACTTTTTTTAAACTTTCAAGCTGTGCAAGTAGCACATGCATGTGTGTGTGTGTGTATGTGTGTGCTCGAGTCGCGCACACACAAGGAGCACTAGTCCACTCACTGTGCTGTAGGATAACGCTACACACAGAATACATCAGGGTGTGGGTGAGAACTGCTGGGAATCAGTGGAAACAATGAGCTGAAATTCAACACCAAAAATCCAAAAGTCAAAAATCCACAGAAGTGGAGTTTGATTCTCAGCAGGAACAGGAGCAACTTTCCCACACATGACCTCATGGTGATGTCAAATATGTTATCTTAGAAGATAAAAAGCGTTTGCCTTTGCCAGGTGTAGGAAGAGCGTTGTTGATATTAAGATATTTATGCTTAAATGCTTTGTGATTTAGTTCTTAGAGATAGTCTGTCAGTGTTTCTAAGAGAAAAAAATCTAAATGTCACCACATGCTGCGACTGTTTTTACAGAAAATCCAAAACAAATACACAAAACTGCGTCAAACCATCATTTTAACACTCATCTGTTACAGATGCTTCTTCATCATGCCTGACGGAAAACAACGTGCTCTCAGCTTGAAATGCTATAGCTGAGAACCAGTGTCCATCATAAAGGTCACCGTCCTGCTTTGAATGGACTCTTAGAATAGTGAGAGTTTGATTTTGGAGATTTTTGTGGCTTGTTCACACTTTTATGCACGACTGAATAAATACAAGTCTCTCTGCTGACCAGGTCAGTGTCTTTTAAAAGTTCAATATTGACTGCCTCATGTTGTGGACTGAATGCACTCTTAGCTACTAATTGCCAGGAAAATACAAATTCAAGCAAACAATAATTTTGGGACAGCAGTAGATTAAGAAAATAACACTGTTATTAAGTTGGCAGTCTTTTCTTGTATTGCACTGCTGAATTGACAACTCCCCAGAAACTCAGTAGAGGAACGATTCCCCTCCCTGGGCAAAACTCTTGATTATCTTTCTAAATGTTTCTCTTTTCATTGTGTATTTTGTTCCTTATTTGACAAAATCACAGTTTTCAAGACACAATTAAAAAAGCTCATCAGCAACACTGAAGTCTGAAAAACGAGAGAGACCACTTACATTCAGTATCTGTCACCTCTGAGAGCAGTGATAGGCTGAGACAGCTTTAATGAAAGAGACAAACAAGCTGCTGTGTTGACCAGGCCTTTGCTTTAGGCTCAGGTGTACTGTAGCCTTTGATGCTGTTGGTTTGTGGGTGTCCTCCCTCCTGTTCTAAAGTGCTTTTGCCAAGTAGTGACTAATAAATCGATAGATTCCAGTTCGAGGACTCAGTGTTAGGATTCTTTCCCACAAGTCCAGCACTACTGTATATGATAGCCTACACTATGTTAATGGTTCCCAAACTTTTGGCTGCACGAATTGTAGGTGGGCTGACAAAACAGTTTAATTCTAGTGAGAAGTTCATGAAATTAAAAAAAAAAAGAAAAAGAAAAAGGCCCACACATTATTTAGCCTCCATATTGTTATTGGGGCAGATGTGGGCTGCCTGCATTCTGGAGATTTTCAAGAGTTGGAAAAGGTTTGGAAACACTGCTCTAAATGATTACAGTATTGGTTTTCACTTGAATGAACATGGCATGTAACATTACATTGATTATTATTATTGGCAGCAGTTCCCCGAACAACACATCTTAAATTATGTGTGGATTACTCATTCCGTCTTTTTCCTCGGCAGCTGAGAAAAGGAGATTCCCAGAGAACCAACTCCTGCAATACAAAGACCTCCTCTACATACACACAAACACACACACATACACACACACACACACACACACACACACACACACACACACACACACACACACACACACACACACACACACACACACACACACACACACACACACACACACCAGAAATCAGCCATCCACATATTTGCCGCCCTAACATCTACACAAACACAATCCACAGTCTCTCTTCACTGACTTTCTGGAAATGCACATATCGATTATGGCCTCGGCTCATGCCTGCATCCAAAAGAACAGACAGCTAGGGAACAAAACCCTTTGACAATAGGAACCCCTCTATGAGGACAAGCTTCCCACAATAGTTAGAACCAGACACTGTCTCAGTACTTAAGTCCAGACTCCATTTATTTGGCTCAGCATACAGCCCACCTTAACTCCCACCTTGTCAGTCAGTCTCTTTTATCTACTGCCATGCAGTGTATCTTTCACTTCCCTCTACAGATGGTGTCCGTATTACACAGAGCAGTGCACACATATACAGTTACCATGGTTATATGCACAGATACTTGCTCTGAACCAGTGCATCTGAGCCTGTTACATTTGCTATATCTCCTAAATGCACATGTGACATCGATGTTTGTTATGAGATAAAGTTAAACTCACTCTGAAGAGTTTGGGAAATGAGGAACAAACGACTGTCTGCTCCCTGACATCAGTTTAGTAACTTGCAGTTTAGCATCAAATAACCGTGCAAATGAACTAAAGTGAAGAAAAGACATTTTGGATGTGTGTCGTCACAGATGCTGGTGAGGAGACAGGAATGGGAAACAAATTAACAGTAACTGCAGGTGAGATAGAAAAAACCCAATGGTGAAAGTATCTCACTCTTAATTCTAATAACAAGAAAAGAGAGGACACTGTCACATTTGATAACAGCATGTGATTAGTAATGTGAGTGAAATAAAAATGAACTTAACATGATTGCAATATGAAACAAGCGGTGTTAATGGAAGTTAAAACTGTTACACAAGTAAAGAGTGTGTAGTGATGAAAACCAAATTCATCCTTCAGTGCAGGAATGTGTGCAGGCCGTGTGGAGGATGTTTCATGTCTGTAAATGGCTAAACACAGGCAGGGTAAAACTTAAGGTACGTACGTTCTCAAGGTCCTTCTTGATGGCTAACATAGTTGTGTTCTGATGCTTCAAATGCACATAGAAATAAAGATTTATCAAAAAGATCCTGAAAGAAGTGACTCACCAGCAGAGAAGACATTCAAGACGCTAAACTGCCCGCTGTTATGCCTTTTAAGAAAGTGTAGTCTGTCTGAGAGGAGATGAGGCAGGAAGGAGAGGAGAGGGGGAAATAAGAATAAAGTGGAAAATCACTTAATGCTGTTTTTAACAAGGTGAGCTCATGTGACCTTACAGTCCACTCTAGGCTGAGCAGTGCTTTTATCTGGCTACCAAGCTGCCGAAAACACTGACCGAGAATCAGTTTCACATGACCAGTGATGCACGTTGCACAGACGGTGACGCACGCTGATAATTACTGTGTGTATGGATGAAATAAAGAAACATATGGCTGACACAATACATAAATTAATATGCTGTATGCACTAAAGTTTAAAATAAATATAGGCATTATTTACAGTAAATAGAAAATGTGACACAAACTATCTTAATAAATTCACTCACTGTATTTATAAACCTTTTCTTTTATCAATTCCCCTATTTAATTACTTTTTGCATGTCCATTATATCTGGAATTTGTACATACCAGGTTTATACCTCTTGTATTCAGATGGATTAGCAAAGTGCTTCAGATGTCTAATGACTTCTGGGGACATTACAACATTTTCTCCTTAACAGGAAAAATTCAGTTGATCAGAAGATTAGTCGTAAATGTTCTTAACTTGATTGAGTCAGATTCGTCAAGCATCCTTATCTTTGAACTATGCATTTGTTTCATTTCCAATAAATGTAGTAAAGAGCAGTTTTGTTGGTTTGTTCACTATACAGGTGTTTATTCTCATCTTCAATGTGTTTTTTAGGATGCTGTTTGTACACAGGTCAGATAACCTGATATCAGTTGCTCCTGGTCTTCACTGCTAGAGTTGGTACCGTAGGCCTGTAGACTTCTGCTTGGATGGGTGTATGATTTGCTTGCTATGTCTTATATAAGCTGTGTTTCTTTCCCTCTCCCCCGCTCTCTCTCTCTAAGGCGTCTCGCTGCTGAAATAACTTGTTTATGTTTGACAAGAACCGCTGTTACCGCTCCACCTTTATCTGCCTTTGGTGCTTTTCTAGGTTTCCTGGTATTCTTTCTGTTCCTCAAATTTATATCAATGTCCTTTGGAAAATGAAGTCCCTGTTACACGATTGTTTTATAAATTGCTGATCTTTTGTGGCCCACAATCCTGCACAGAGAAACAGTATAGCCGATGGATGGGGGATCCTTTGTTATGATGATAGGAATGTTGCACAAAAGGATCCTATTACTGTATACTTTTATTTTTTTTTTCCGAAAACATTTATATCTGTGGATACATTCAAAAGATAGAGCGGCAATCTTGTACAATAAGATTGAAATATTTAGAAGTTTGGATTCAGAATCAATGTCAAAATTCTAAATCTGTATTTTGATTATCATTATTATATTTATTCATAATAATAATATATATATATATTGATGATAATAATGTGCGGGTTCAGTACAGATCTCATTGTATTGTACTTTTCTTTTACTACTGTAAAATGGTACTGTATAGTAAGATATACAATACTCATCATGGTAATGTTATATCTAGTGGTCATTTATACAGATCTGGATCTTCATACTCATATGGATTTAATATCATGGCCTCACCTGGTCTGCTGCACATATCGGCCAACGTAGCTCAGGCCACCAATACACATGTAGAGCAAATGGCTAAGCATCAATACAGCCTGATGCTGATTTATGTTACAAGCTGAGCTAAATACATTTCATTATCATGTGGCATCATATGACAGTCTTGTCATACTGTAGCACAGGGGAGAATGTAGTTATTTTTTGCATGCTTGCAGCACTGTAGATGGACAACTGTAAACAAAGTGAGATTGTGAATAGAGGCCTAATTTCTGCATATCACTGCCGTTCACTTAGAGATAGCAAACTGATGCAGTTGGCTAGAAACGGCATGCAGATGTAAACAGTGTCTTATGTCACTCCCATACCTACCACAATACCTGAATCAAAGAGTTACAAAATGGTGTGTGTCAAGGCAGATGTGTGTGATGAATATTTGTTAAAAAACATTTTAAAATCAGTATTTCCCGATATACGGTATATGTAGGTCCCATCATATGTAAGAGTCAGACAAGGTGATAACATCAGGTTTTTTTGTCCCATATAGAAATGTACAAATGTTACAGTGTCATCAGTATAGTATTACTGATATTAATTTAATCCAGTTAAGTAAATTAAACTTTGTAAAGTTCAATTATTGTGAAGTGTTCCCATAGCAGCACTTATCATGTATCATGACTTGAGGAGAGATGTAGTAATCACTGTGCAGTCACATAGGTGCTGATGATAGCAATCAGGAAAAAGTGGCAAGACAGTGGATCTGTTTCAGGGCCTCATCTGTGGAGAAAGAGAGACAGATCATTTAAACCAAAGTCAGTAAGGTCAGCAGAGGAAGTAGTTTGGGGGGAATTGAGGACAGGACCACTGGGTAGTTAAGAGAAAGAGCTTTGAACACCGTCTAACTTCCTGTCAAGACAGGTGACACAACGCTCAGAGGGAGGAGGGCAGGAAGGCATGAGCCCACGGGGGTGACGAGAGATACACAGAGAATTATTTGCCGAGGTTAGAAGCACAGGATTGGAATTAGACGGAGAGGGTTGAGGTAGCGGCTGAAATAAATGTCGATAAGCAGGTGAGCAGCGTTGGAGAGTGAGAGAGGTCATCAGACAAGGCGGATTTGAGCCACTTTCTCTCTGTAACCTGAACCCTTGTTCACTCAATTTGCAAAGGCTTCAGACAGCGAAGAGGCAGTCGGATTGACAGGGAAGTCCAGAAGAAAGTGAACAGAGAAGGTCAAAGGAGAAGAGGGGGCAGATAGAAATATGGATTTACTGTAGTCAGATCACAGAGACGGGGGTGTGAAGTGGAGGAAGTGAGATTAAGGTGGACAAGGAGGATGGAAAGATGCCAATGACTATTTTGCCAGGTGGTGATAGTGTGAAGCATGATGTATATTGAACCTAAGCATCTTGGGAGTTAAATGGAGCAAAAAATAGACACTATATCGAATGTTACTATGGTGTGAAAGCGTCTGACAGAACGGTTTAGAGGAAAAATAAAATTTGCTCCACCATCTTAATAGAAATCTATATCAGCCATCCATTTAAAACTGCAGAAGGTCTTTGAGAAATGAGAGCTATCGATGGCGGCGCGGAAAATAGGAGGGTTGGTCGCAGTCAATTTAAGGATTGGTATGTTACTTCTATGCTCAAGTAAAGCTCAATTAATGGGTTGAGTTTCAAAAGCTTTTTCAGCCGGCGTTATCTTCTGTGCCGCTAATATTCTGAGACTGAGGGTATGGAGGTGTCTGTTGGGTTGAATACGGCTCAAATACTCTATAGTATATCAGTTTGATTCACCCAATGCATTTAAATTGATTTAAAACTGCTCGTGAATCAAATCTGCCGGTGTCACTCCAGTGCTTCGGTGACAGGCTTGTTGTACACGCCCATGCACTGTTTATTCGCTGTACATTAACATATGTGTTTTATGCATCCCAGACATATGTCGCAATCAGCTGTTGTCTTCTCCTTCCGTGAGCCACTTCAAATTCAACAGACTGGATTGGGAGCTCTGGAGCATCCACTGTGACTCTATGCAGCCAATGACACCGCTGCTTCTAACTCAGCTGTCACTCAACATGATGAAATGCATGTTCTGCTGGACCCTTTCTGTTAAGTGCTACCCTTCAAGGACGCCATTGGGTTTTTTTGTTGCATAAATACTATGTGGACAGCTGTAGCCTTTGAATAATTGGAGGTAACCTCAGTCAAATTAAAGCTCTTGTTAAATGAAATACAGCCCTGTACAAGGTTAAAAAGCAGCTTATAAATCCTCAAGAATTCTGTCTGTTTTTTCCCTCACTCTGACTCTCAGCTTCTTTTAGGTGCATACTGTAAAAAGCAACACTCTGATCATGCCCACTACGGCCTGCTTTGAATAATTATTTGACTTTCCATTTGCACTTTATCCAGAAAACGCCTGTCATATTCAGACCATACTCTACATTACCGAAGAGCTGATGCATCTCCACCCCCCTTTAAAATCATTTTCCAAAAGATTTCTGTAGCTGTGATGAGGCTTCTGCTTGTGAGTCTCCCAACACATAATGAATGTGCACCTGCTGATGTGATGTAATTACCCCTGAGTCATAACCCCCGTGTCAGTTTTCGCACAATTGTTGTGTTACTCTGTAAAGACTGTTTCAATACATTTGCTAGGCTTTAAAGAGGCAGTGCCGCTGTTTGATCGTGCAAAGTTCAGTTTATTCATAATGAAGAATATTATTCAGCCTGCAAAAACCATTTAGTAATGTCTTCTTTGGCTCTGAAGGGAGCTCTCCAAAGTTAATAAAACATAATGCTAATGATGTTATCAGGGTTATGGCTTGAGCTACAGAGACGTCAAATATTTAACAAGAAGCCTGCATTTTCAAACTGAGGGTGGTGGGTGAGCGGTGGAGGCAGCGAGAGTCGGACAGCTCTGCCTCTCTCCTTCCACCATCATCACAAGCAGTAAATATGTGGTCACATTTATATAGGATAGCCTGAGGCTAGGCAGATGATCATTCAGCTGGACAAAGCAGAGCTTAGTATGACCCTGCAGCAAGAAATCAAATGTGAAATTTGACTTCCTCCCCGGCGATCAATAATTATCACACAGTCATTTCACAGGTGACGTGTTTGACGGGTGATGGTAACTGAGCCTTGACAGAAATAAGATTTGGTAAGGACAAAGAAACCTTTCAGATTATAGTGTCGCTTAATCCTGCTGGCCTTGTGTACTGCACATAACTGCAGATTTACTCCAAAGGGAACAGATTACTGAAACCAAATGGGAAAAATCACATATCCTTTGGCACACAGTGTAATTGCAGGAAGTTACATGCATCCAAATGTGAAAGGTTAGGAGTAACAAAAAAGGCAATTAGCTTTCTTCAGCCATTTTAGAAAAATTCCCCTGAGACATGGTAAACAAACAAAAAGGCCAACTATTTCCCCCCACCGTGCTCTCAGCGCATGCATATTTAAGGCACGAGTAGAAAGCAACCACTACGTTGAGCTTACAGTCTCAGGCGTCTATAAAAGTATAAATTGTACACTTTACATTTGTTGCTCTCTGCGGTGAAATGCTTTCTTATTGTCATCCTCACAAAGAATCCATAAAAGGTCTCTTTGTGTTTATGGAGGGAGTACATATAAAAAATAAATAAATAGTAGAAATCCTATTTGTTAGTCTTCTTGCCTCCGTGGCTCTTGTCTTCTGCGATCAGTCTTTACAGTGATGCACTAGCGAGCTCCAGTGGGTTTATAGTTACTTTATCGCCCTCCATTAGCACCAGTGTCCTGCATTACAGCCATGTCAGTGACAGATCAATACGATGCAGGGGAGTTCCAAGTGGCCACCGAGAGCTGCTTGATTCTCCCTATAAAATTTGTGTGACGTGGAAAGGTTGACACTGTGTTGCTCACTGTGGCCACTAAAACCACTGAATAATATTTCAGGCCCAAGATGAGCAACCAAACAGTAACCTGCTGTCCCTCTGTGCTCACAATAGATCGCTATTGTAAACGGAAAATAAAATTTGGATCACACTGGGGCGTATTTTCTTTTTTTATTCCTACTGAATGCTGTTCAGGCTTCTGTTTGTTATCATCATCCATGTGTGATTTTATGTAACTCACTCTGGAGATAAGATACTGTGAGTACGCATTGTACATTATGTATGCAAATGCCTGCCAGTGGCTGCTATTGTTGTCAATAAGAAAGGCTGCCTTTAGATCTGTGTCTGTATTTCTTTATTTTCCTGCTCTCCTTCACAATGTCTTCTTGACAAATATCTGTTAAAAAGAAAGAAAGAAAGAAAGAAAGAAAAATCCAGAAATGACACAGAGAGAAAATTAAATTTTCTAATCACAAAGCAAGGACACCACGTTCATTTTTGATATTGACGATGCTGTAAAAACTGCAAGTTCAGTCAGATTCTCATGTATGTGGATTTGTCAGTGAAGGTATCCGGCCCTGCGTGACTGTGAGAGGAAAGTCATAATGAAAAGAACTGCAGTGTTTTTGAAAACTCTTCCAGTCATCCTAATTATCCTCCCCCTTTGTGAGGTTATTCAGCGAGATTCTGTTCAATGTGCTTGAAAGTCTGGGATTGAGGTTAGGCACAGCTATATCTGACCCAGGTCAAATTTGTTGAAAATCCAGTGCCAGTTTGCTTAAGCAAGACATGGCACAGCCAGACTCTGTTCTCTCTTGTCAGAATCAGGGGCACACTAGGGGTTGTCATTTCATTGAATTTAGGACAGGAAGGGAGATGCTTATCTTAATCTGCTCCGAGGAAATATTAAAGTAGAGCAGAGTTTCCGACTGCATTGGAAATTGACCTAAAAATCTATAGCACCAAAGTCACATTTGTGACAGGAACCCTTTGTAGTACAACTGAGCAGAATTACTGGGTGACACATCAGTGCAACAATGATGCTCCACTTAGTTCCTGTGACTGGTAATGACACGAGATGGATCACAGGGACCGAGACACCAAAGTTGTGCTTGAGGGTGATCTTAGGAAACAAGAGATCTTCTGCACGTGGAGAAGAGAAGTATTCAGCATGGGTATATCTTCATATCCCCGCCTTGGAGTTCACCCTCCATTGTTATGTAATCTGGCAGGAACCTACCTTCTGTCTGTCTCTGAGTCTCTTGCCTGGGAATGGCACTGACAAGACATTCTGCTTTTAATATAATATGAAGCACAGACTGCAGCTGCTACAGAACTGCTATATTCAAGTGAAAGAGTCTTCTGGAAAAAAGTTGAGTTGGAGTTTCACTAGGATGCTGTCCTTTCTAGAAGTATTATCACGGCTAATTATGGCATCGCAGTCATCTCAACATCACAGTGATTTAGAAGCTTGACTGTGCTCTGTTTAAAGTATGGATCTTAATTCACTGTTACTGTGCAATTTGCCTCTTGCTGTCTAGCTGGAGGCCACAAGCTGTCTCTGGATTCTATCAAATATCTCATCTTTTCAAAATGTCCCCTCATGAAGTCCCACTTTCTGAAGGGTAGCTAGATTTTCCAAAATGACACAATAGTACTTCTAATTATAGCTCCCCCTTCAGTTAACAGCTTGTTGGCCCTTCTCTGAGACCACCAAAACATGTTTTTGGACTATCTAGTGGGTAGCAGATGGTCGTCTCTTCACTTTCCAGTCTAGTGTATATGGGTTAGGCGAGATGCACACTGTTGATTGGAGGCTGATTTGTGCTCAATTTTCCTTCAAAGGTGTATGAACAAGACCAGAAGAGAAAACATTTGGAAAGCTGTTTTTTTCTGGAAAGTTGGAAGTAGCTAGTTTTATTTTTATTTTTTTCCCCCTCTCTTCACTTTTAACAGTTGTTAATATGTTGAGTACTTTCACAACGACTGCAGTTTGGTTGCCACATTTTGAGGTGAATTCCAAAATTCTACTGTATAGAAGTTTACAAAGAACCAATCCAAACAGTTCTCAAATCATTAGAAGTACAGTTCATATTTCCTGTACATACTGCATTGAACTGGACATAGCAGTAGAGTTAGTTTCATGTTCAAACTTCAATTCAATTTTGCAGCTCTGTTCCTTCTGTTGTCATATACAAACAATACATGGATACACTCATTAACACTCATTAGTAATTGCCCCGTGTGTGTTCCTGCAGTGTTCCCACTAAACTTCTCTATCTGTTCAAATTCAAAGAGCCGTGTTTATCTGAGAGAAAACTTGGAGTTGATTGCAAACAAACAGACCAAAGTGTTGAGCAGTGGGCCGCTTGTGCACAATATTTGTGTAAAAACAGTGACACACACACAGAGAAGCAGCCACATTAATCAACTGTATAATAATCTGTTAACAGTCTCTCTTGTGTTAAAGATGCAACAAATGTTGTTATGATTTAATCCGCGCTCTCTAAACAAACTTCCAACTGATCATCGAAAGTTTTCCAGCCTTCTTGCAAAATACGGAACGCCGTCTGAGCAATCAGTTTATCCTCGTACTTGATAGATGATTCTGTTGAGACAATGATGCTGATTTTCGTCATTAAATAAGCTCTTCTCCCAAGCCATCTGCAGCGCTGCAGTCAGATGCAAACACCATCAGAATGAACAGACACAGTGTTAAGAACAAAAGGACTTTAATAAGTCATGACCACAGATGAGTATAGTATTGCGCTGATGTGATAATTGCAGTTTAAGTGTCACTTGAAGCTCTAGGCTCTCATCAGTTTATTTAGTGAATGGCTTTTAAATTTGAAACCACTGAGTTTGTCTAAATGGTGGATTGATAATCATAGAAGGTCCGATTATGCTAAACGTTAATTCTCATACTGAATGAAATCCTTTTACCAGAAACTTATCAGTTAAATATTGGTTTTTCCCAAAAATGAATTCCACTAATACCACTGTTTTTTGGATTATCAGGCGGTGCATTGTGACCCCGCTCCGATGAATCAGTGCAGTTATGTGCTATTTTGGGTTGTTTGCTGTATAAATGGGTTTGTATTTTTGGATCTTTATGAATCGAGCTTGCAGAGGGTGGACGAGCTGTAATCGTATATCAATTTGCTCTGAGTAGTCGGCTCAGAAAGCTTTTACACTGACAGAACTGCTAACTGTAAATACCTGAGCTGACAGCCCAAGTCACTTTACCACCAGGAGGTTTCTCATGAGAATGTGTGTTTCTTTAACTTATGGTGCACAAATACATTGGTTCTGTCTAGCTTTGTTTAAGTCATGTTATGAAGAGCATCATAAAGTTACCATATACAGTAGAAAGCTTATGGGATTGGCTCCTTAGGTTTGTGCCATGAAACCCAGTCTGTCTGATGTCACTGTGTCTTCATTTGCTGCAGTTTCATGCTGTAGATACTACATGCAAGCCATGGAGCTGGTTGATTATTTCACACATGTATCACATCAAAAACACCATATGGACATGTTACTGTAACATGGTTTAAAACTTGATTTCCATTTGACAATTACAGTGCTCTCATACATACATGCAGAGTATACATATGCATAGCGCTGAATGATTATGTATTTTACAGAGGATGTTGCTACTTAAATGAATTATTACAGCTCACAAAATCAAAGCCAATAATTGAAACCAAAGAGAGTATGAAGAAGAAATACATTTTTTTAGAAGGCGACCATAGTCAGATGGAATCACTTTCCATTATTGTCTGGACTGGACAACAGCACACTGCACAATGTTAGAGCCAAGAATTTAATAATCTTTTGTACAAAGAGGGAAAATACTTTGTAATAATAATTACGGCACAACAAGATCAGTGGCTATATATTTTAAAATTCAGCAATATAATATAAACCAGCAAACAGAAAAAATAGATGTGCAGCCATTAGAGTGTATCAGAAACTACTGGTGCATGACCAAAAGCAGTGGAGTAAGCAAAGGAAGGAAAATAGGTTTTTATAATCATTGTGAATTTAGTCCTTGGACTCTCACAATGGTCTAATATGCAGGGACTCAGTTTGCATTCATTCTAGCATCTCACAATAATATGATATTAAATACAATTGTGAATAAGATTTACTACAATATGAACAAAAATTAACACTCATCTCTTGTCTCGCCTCTTCTTCCTTGAAGATAATAGAAACTCTCAGCGGAGGCATGTTGACCTGGCGAGTGAAAAATGCAGCAGCTCAGAGAGAAACTGTACGATTAATGCTGTTGAATGGGTTTGCCAGGAATCATGCATATGAAATGAATTTCCACAGAGTTTCATTTGTGCACACAAAGGAAAAGCAGTGGGTGTGGATGAGCTGGAGGAACACACCTGGGCAGCAGCGCTTTGTAGCCTGTTATATTAGACCAATGAAGGTTGACCCGTGAGGTTAGGAGTGTTTAAATGGCAAAATAACGTTCCCTGAGAACCTTTCTATGAAGCAGGCTGAGGGATGAATTTACTGTAGTGAGAGAAATAACAACGAAATCGCAAACAGAAGATGAGGAGAAGCCACGTATCAGGAGCTGGGAGACTCATTCTTGAGGAAGAGCCTTTAATCAAAGGCTGCAGTACAGTAATAAAGATGAAATGAAAGTATATCACAACTTTAGCCAAAATCCAGTTTCTTTTTCCTCTTTCAATTAAAGTGCAGTTTAGTTATTACTGTGAGAACACTGCTGCACATCAACACTGCCTGTAGCAGCTTAAGATTGTAGACAGGAGTGGTGAAGAATTTCTATTTAAAAAGAATTGAAAACAAAAAGTTTTATTAGTTTCTTGTGTTATGTAAGACATATGACTTCCTAACATATTACATGTAAGAGTCGAGCAATAAAGATTCTACAAAGAATATTTAGTTCAGAGTTGTTCCTGTAGGTGTTTTGGCTTTGTAAGATGCTCCTAACCTTGTGTGAGTGGGCAGGCAGCAACCGTAGGAATCTAAGAACATTCCTACTTTACGTGGATTTACAATCATGTTTACTGTAAGATGTGTCAGAACATTGGACTGTGATGTTCTTTTGGTGCTTAGCAAGAAAATTGCAAAAAAAAAGAAAAGTCTTCTGAATTCAAATATTTGGAAATAATCAAAAAAGGATCAGAGCAGATCTTTTCCACAGATTTCCCAGTGGACCCATCTAAGTTTAAGGTTGGCTGCAATACACCTAAAAACAGGTATTAGATTATAGTCATGGACTTGAAATACCATGTTTACAGATGTTGGTCGGAAAATACAAACCAAGCAGAAGTCTAACGTGATTTGAAACACAAAGGAAATCTGATTTGTATAAAACTTCAGTTTTGCTCTACAAGGCAGCCAACGACGGACAAACTGCATCATGTGTGGGGGAAAAAAACGTTCCGATTCCTCTTCAGGGAATCTTGTGCACGCACGAGGCATGCAAACATTTGGAGGGACATTTATATTCTAATTTCATTTCTCATTTCGTTTGATTTTAATGTAAATACCCTGCACAGGACTGGGACAGAGATAAGAGTTGGAGTTTGTGTGCACATGCACAGCGTACGGACATGCACAGTGAATCCTTGTATGCAGAGCTTATAGGGAACGTTGCCAAAACATGCAGATACACTGCCAACAATGCTAAGAGGTGGCTTAAAATTTGCTCGCCTACCCGCCCTTCCCCCTCCAAAGATGACAGCGGCCTGGCACTTTGCACTGAAATGTAAAGCTTCTCACTCATTTGTATCAGTCTGGGAAAGCATCAGCACAGGAACAAATGATTCCCTGCATCAAATCGAAGTTGTTGTTTTTTTTTCTTTCTGCTGAATTTGCATGGAGCCTCATGCTGTCATTTCAACCCTCTGATAGCAGTTTGGGCACAAATTAATGACACCAGCGAGGCCCCTTCAGACGCCACAGAGGTTCAGTGGCTCGTCTTTAAACATTCATGTGTTCCCGAAACAATTTTCTCTGTCTAATCTGAGGACGTTAGCTGCGGCGTAAATTATTCATCAGCAGGTTGTCTGCCAGTGAAAGGGAGGTTGTGAAAAGGGGAAGAGATCAATCATGATGGGCATGGGCACATTAGCACATAGTAATAAACATGCAGAAAGTAACTCCTATGCATACAGTTCAAGCTGAGCAGAGCCAGATCAATGTCAAAGCTGGAATTCAGAGATGCAACATAGATCGCAGTGTGATATTATCTGGATGATATCTGATGTGTGCATTTCTTGTGGTTTGCCTGAACATATTGAGAGATGACTGAATTATAAATTAATCAATCAATCAGCCAATGCAAAAATATTTACTTGTTTTTTGCTACTTGTGCCTTTGATAAATTATAAGCCTCATGCAGTTTGTTGTAATTATCCCTCTCATGTCAATATGATTTATTAATTTCAGGTTGTTGTTTTTTTTAATACCAGGGCTTCAAGAACAAGCTCAGTGCTATTGTGCAGTTTTGATTTTTCAATAGTCAACTATCTGTTTTCCTCCTTGCAGTACTTTCCCTGCCCTGCACTTGACCCTAAATCAAGTGATCTCACCAAAAACATAAATCTTTAAAAGCAGCTGAAAAAATACTGTACATAGTTTTGTTTCAAAACATTGTAAGTTATTCCCCAAAACATCAGGCCGCTGCATTTTCTAGCATGTTCTCAGGCAGCAGAAAACAGTGCATTTATTATATTATTTCCACTGGCGGATTAATAGACTGTACATGTACAACTCTGGTGAGCATTTATAGCAGCAGCAGTGATGACTTGTTATCAGGGTGCGTCTGCAATGAGAAAATATAGAATATCAGCAGACAGTGTTCAGTGTTTCAGAAATATTTGTTTGACACATTGCTCACTGTGTAATTTTCAGTTGATCTACACATTTGCACATACTTCTACAAATAGATCACTGAGAGACAGAAGTTGTACATATTTGCACCTCCAACATTATATTGAGAATGAATGTAGTTTGTGGTTGCACATATGATCATAGTGCAAATTATAATAAGCTGTTGAAGTATATTTATATACAGTACACACACACAAATGGTCTTCCAAAACAATCCAAGTTGAGGGCTGGGATTCTCCCTCTGGCAATAGAAGTTGGTAGGTTTAACTCAGTACCTGAGGATGAAAGACTATGCACATTATGTAATTTAAATGTAATTGAGGATGAACTTATATGACGAAGCCAGGCAGTTTTTGTTTCAGAAAATGCAAAATGTGAAACCTGAGTTGTTTTGGGTTGATGATGATGAGGTAAAGTTGGAATGGTTCTTCAGAAAAGAAGTCTTTACTATAGCTACTTTCATAAAAAGTGCCTGGTCAAAAAGAAAAAGTGAATTATTTATGTGAATTCCATGTGGTTTTTGTTTTTGTTTGGTTTTGTCTGTGCTTTGATGATTTTGTTTGGTGTCTAAATATGATGATAATGTGTCTTGTAAGCCCTTATAGGCTGGGCGCCTTAATTGGTGCACGACAGGTAAATAAATATACAGTAAATTCAATTAAATTCATTCCAATACACTTCCCATGAAAACATATCTGGAAACTTAGGAATTTAGCATAACTTTCAAATTAATCAACATTCCAACAAATTATAAGGCATCAATTAAAGAAGTTGTTTGATTCTTTTTCTGTTTCAGCTCTGTTGTGTTTTGAGCCTGTGTGTGGGAATGGATTATCACAGTTTGTCCGTTAATCATTAAAATCACAACACCAATCTGACATTTTTCCATCTCCTAATCAGTCAGTTCAACAAATGATTGCGTCCTGCTGTTTGGCTGTTGGTTTCCTCTCTGGGCTGAACGCTCCTCAGGTTGCTGTGCTGTGGCTGCAGGCTGTGTGCCATGCGTGTTGAAGTGACTGGTGCTGGCAGAGGGAAGTGTTAGAGTGCTGATAAGAGCTACCTGGGGCGCCCTCTGCACACCGGCGGGGTGGAGGGGGCATCTGTGTCGCCGGCAGGATAAAAGAGGTTATCTCTGGACCTGCTTGTGTTCACTGCATGAAAAAATTAATAATATAAACACTGTTAGAAATTATGGACATAGTGCTGTTACTATAGCAGGATAAAACCAGCTTTCACCTGAAGACGTGGAACAATTTTTTTTTTTTTTGCAAAGATATCACACAATCCCTTGACACTCTCCACTGCTGTTGTACTTAATAAGGTGTCTTCTTATCTCATTAATTTCCTTTCACATCCTCTAGCCTATATATGGGAGGGAGTCTTGATAGCTGGAAACATTCATTTTCAACATTTTTCTTCAACTTGCCCATCCAAACACAGACCCTGTTCAACTATTTCTTTTTTTTTTGTTTCATATACTTAATAACTTTTTTTGGGGGGGATGGTCAAACAATATAACCTTTTATACTCCATTTTAATTTCCAAGACCATTTTCTAACAATTTCCCTGACACCTGTTCTCGGAAATGACTTTCTAGGCAAGATGTTTTCTTTCTTTTTCTATTTGTCTTGTCAGGGCCACGCATTGCTTGACTTAGTCAGGTGCATAGGCAATCAGTTGAGCAGGTATTTAATATGCAGCCACGGATTTACATAATTATTTCATTGGCTATCACCTGTTCTGTGGCTCTGAATAGAGATACCTGATGCGGCTCATGGTGTTGCCATGGTAACCTCACAAATCAGTGCTAATTGGAGGTCACAGATTTTGCAGGATAGGATATCGTTATAGTTGTCAGCCATTGTTGTCAACATAATGGCTTTTTTTCTTACTTTGAGATGGAATAAACAAAATAATATGCTCGCCCATAGAGACCTGTATGATAATGTATATGAATATATACATACATTTATATAGCCTACCTACAGGCATTTCTTGTGAATCTTGTCCATTATCCAGTACAGTTTTAGTTTCTTCTCCTACTGGAAAAATATCAGTCTTTAACATGCAATGTTTCACTGCAGGCTGATATTTTTTTCTATTCTGTCTGGTGTTGAATTACTAATTTTTCTTGAATGTATTTGCATACATAAAACTTTATAAGTACATTGTATATTGTTTTTAAAGGATAGAATGTGCAGGTGAAGCAAGAAATGCGTGTTAAACGTCGCCTCTATTCCAAAGTGATAAATTATAGTGTAAGTGTATAGTATAGCAGGGGCATCAAACTCAGTTTCAGGGACCACATACAGCGCAATTTGATCTCAAGTGGGCTGGACCAGTCAAATAATAGCATTATAACCATACATAAAGAGAACTATAAATGATTCCCTTTGTTCGAGTGCAAAAAAGTACATTATTAAGATGTTTACATTTAATGAATTATCGCCCTACAAAACATTATGAACAACCTAAAATTTCTTGAGGAAAATACAACATACATATTCAACAACATTATGCCTCTTCTGTCTTCTATGTAATTTTCACACTTGGCAAATTCATCCCATATAATAGGCCAATTGGACCCTGTGGTGCCGGTTTGGCTCACAGGCCATACTGTACGTTTGACACCCTGATATAGTATAGTCTTATCTTTTAACACTGTGACCTAGTTTGATTGCAATTAATGAAAGAAGTAAGAGTGAACAAAATTGCAAAGTTAACAAAAGTGCTGAAAGATGCTAAAACGCACTATAAAGATAACAGGAAATGCAGTCAGGTGTGTTTATCCTCTGTGAGTTTGTTGCTAACTGTGACACTTTTACATGACACAGCAGTTTGGGGACTGACCATATATAATTGTAGCTTTTAAAAATGATAAAGACTGAAATGACCAAAAAAGTCAGTCTTGTTGGTAAAATGGAAATGTGAGAGTTTGCATGTGTTTCTACTGTCCTAAAACACACATCAAGGCAGCTGCCCTTATTATTTCCAGTTCACACACACACAGTATTCTTAGTAACTGTTTCAAAGGCTGTGTCTGTGTTTGCCGTACAGGTTCATTAAACACAGGAGGAATGTCATTAATCAGACTGCTTCACGCCGCGGCCTCATCCACTACCACCAAAATTAAGTCTACAAGCTTAGAATTGCTTAGAAGAGACCGAATTATTCTCTTTGAAACATGTGAGGTCAAGATGGCAGCATTTTTACCGTTCATACGACCACATATTCAATTTAATTTAATTAAAAATCTGTCGTGAACAACATCTAAATAAACCTGCATTTTATTCTGTTTTTTCTGATAAAATGATTCTCCTAAGGTTCTAAGAGAGACAATTCCCTTTAACAAACAACCAGACCAAAACAAGGCCTTCGACTAAAGAAAGGAAGTGCCAAGATAAAATACTGTTGTTGGGTTTTTTTTGTGTAAAGTCTTGATACCCACAAAATAAAGCTGCTCTGCTCTGTCTTATTTCTTATTGGCAGTGTGGTGTGTGGTGTTAATCAGGTTTGTTTGAACTGTGTTATTCTTCTGTGTATATAGGGGGGATATTTTTTGGGCCACCCGAATTAGCTGAAAGTAAACGCATTATTTGCTTGCATTACATTAAGCTAAGTTAACCCATGAATAATCGCCTCAATGCTTAAATTAGGTTTAATCTACTTTCACGCCACCAGTCCCTAGGTTTCAAACCATGCCAGAGGGATCCCCAGTTTTGCATCTATTAATCTGATCATTAGCAGCTCCGAAAACTTAACATCACTAATTTGCACAAAGCTCATTTCCATTTACTGACATGTAGTGTTGATCAAGCGCTTAACTCTTTCCCGTGGCTAACCTGGTCATCTCTGATGTCTCTCTGATATAAATCACATGTAATTGCTTTTCATTTGAAGTCGACTTCCAGCAGCTCGATTTGCAATTGCAAAATAACAAATATTAGTCGCATTGTTGACAACACAGACCCACACAAACCACATATCAATACAGAATAATTTATCCGATCGGTTTGGCCAATTGTTAAATAAATTGTTTAATTAAGTTGTGTAAAAGAGAATTAATTGAAATATTGATTAATTTAATCATCAGTAATCATCATGCAATTACCACTGACCCATTTAATTACCATCCATTATAAGTTGGGCCATGGCATCTTTAAATTGTCATTGCAGTTAATCATTTTTTCTCACCACGACGTAAAGGCTAAAACTGTATTAATTAACTTGTCTATATTTATTACGGTGGCACAGCAAAAGAAGGGTACCCGCTTTCATTACTCAGCACAGATCTATTTGTGTTCACTGACCAATTAGGCTTCGAAACAGTTTCTGTTGGACAGTGAAGGCAGGTTTACGTGCCTGAGGGATTTACGTATTAGCTGGGTAAACAGTGTTGTGGGCTATGTATTAGCAGCCCAGCAGTGTTAATGATACGTGTGGCGTGTGTGTATTGTTTTTCTGACTTTGTTGGATTACACCTAAAGCAGCGATAAATCATTGCAGCATAAACAAGTGTGTAATTTTTATGCAGAGAAGCATAAAGTAGATATTTTATAAGTAAAATCTCAATTCTTTGGCCTGCTCGGTCAGAAGACTCTGGTCAGGGAAGAGAGAGCCACACTGGTTATATGTTCCTGTGCTTGAGCTTTCCTTCTCCTTTCCCACTTTTCAAACCTCTTGACTGGAAATACAAACATTAAAGATATGTGTTCACACTGTGAGCCAGCAGGCCGCAGTTGTACACGTTGGGAAATGTATTGTATGTGGAGGAAGTGAAGTATGTGAGGTTCCTTTTGTGCCTCAGACACCAGCCTGAGTAAAACATATATTCCCATCTGCTGCAATTACTGGAGACTGGTCAGCGGTCTTGGCAGAAGAATGCTATTCATCCTGCTGCTTACACACAGCTCAGACGGATCTAAACACACTACCCCATTTTCTAGGCCATGCATTACAGCTGATAGGACACATGAAATAGATGTGACGTATGTAAATTAAAATAAAAAATAATCCACAGGATGCAGGGACAGTGAACAGACTCCGAGGCGACCAGAGATCTCCGGAAAAAAAACCCTCAACAACAGGAAAAGGTTGAGTCATTTAGAGGTTCTGACGCAAAATGAATGAATCACTGAAAGGGCTCAGACTACCAGGCACTAGCCCAAGTGTGATGGCTTTAATTTTCTTGACAGCAGTTCTCAAAGCGACGCTGCTGAATACAGTATTTGCCGCTGCCTATGTATTTCAATGCAACCAATCACAGTAAACTTCTCGAGCTTTTAGTGCATGCTGGTTTCCTGAAGCTGGTATGTATTTTAGACTGAATACATTTACCCGTGTAATTCGCTTTGACCATGAACACTGATTTTTCCGTTTTCCAACAAACAGCCCTTTCACACTTCAAAGTCTTCCTCCCTCAATCATTCCATTAGACCTGGCTGAGGACACACAACTTCATTAGGACTGCTGCTTTGAGTAATGCCACTATGTAAAATCAATTTGCAGGACAAGGCATGCTAAATTACCTCTTTTTGGCTTATCCTTTAAACAGCGCTTGGTGTTATTTAAACTGGACATAAAGAAAACAGATGAAAGATTTCTCAAGAGCCTCTGAGTGCTTACAGATTGGTTTTGGTTCAACATCTTACAGGATGTAGTTGAGCTCCCTGTGTGGATGTTCAGAAATAGTAAACTTATATTTACATGAATATCTTCCATTGTTTTTAACCTGAGCATTACCCAGTGTCTTAGAGCCAGTTCCCTATCTTATATCTAAAAAATTACACTTCCTTGGCCGTGAAGAATAAGCTCTTCAAGTAGTCGTCTTCTTAACAATTCCCTTTCAGAAAGCCCACTGTTCTCTCTATATTTCATCTGCTGCATGTGGGTGATTTCAAAGGAAAACAAAAGGGAAAGATCATAGATGAAGTCAGCCTTGAGAAAAGGAAACACAGTCAGTGCTCGGTGTACTTTTCTGAAGAGTAAGGCGAGATGGACCACCAAGGAGCTGTGAAAGTGGTGGTTTGAACTTGGCTCTGGTTTTTACCCATGCTGGGTGGCAAGGCTCTGGGGATAACAATGTGTTTCAGTCAGTCAGTCAGTCAGTCAGTCAGTCAGTCAGTCAGTCCAGACTGAGGTATCTCAGTATTAACTACTGAGTGGATTAAAAAAGACCTCTGTGGCCCCCAGAGGATTAATCCTAATGATGTCGGTAGGTCTGTGACTCTTTCTCTAGCGCCACCATCAGTCCTGCCTTTCACTCATCCTGTCAGATATCTGTGACACATCTTCTCTATTTTAATTCTCGGAGCGTTGAGAGCAGGAAGGCAGCAGCAGTCTGGGCTGCTCTCTGAGGACGGCCTTCACAGTGCCTTCCCATATGTATGTTCATGTAAGCAGGATAAAGGGAGGCATCCGCTGATAACCTAATTACACCCGACAATCAGGGACATCTGGTGGTGGATGTCTGCTAAATAGATACACACACAGCACATTGGAGGAGGTAACCATGTACCTCTCATTTCCTGCTCTATCAGAACGATGATGGTATTTTCTGGCCCATTGCCCTGTTTTAAATGTGGTACGTTTAAGTATTTTACTTTCAAGCGCATCAAGAAAAATAGAAATGCAGTGTATGTGTGTAGGACTATAACTCCACTATGCTAGTCTTTCACATTTTGCACAATCCTCCCAGCAAGACTGACTATGCATATGTTCTCCTGATAATTACATAATGATACTTTTAATAAATGACTGAAATAACACTGTACACTCAGCTGTGTATGACACTGCCACTTTATATTTAGGCCAGATATTCCCCAGAGCAGACACTGCACAATAGAAAATAAATTTTGTTGAAGTCTGAACCTCAGTGATGTCAGCTCCTTTGGGTAATCTCCAGCCCTATACATATCTGCTTGAGTACTGCTTAACAACAGCTTTAGTGCACTGACTCAGCTCCAGTGCTTACCTCCCATTCCAACAGAGACCTAATGAAGTAGACACACATCAGTTAGACGCAAGTGCGTACGCCAAAACACTGACTACATGATTACACACTTTACCACAAATGAACTTCTGGAAAGCAGTGAATACAAGTCACACATTGGTGATGCACTGTACAACAGTGTGAGTAGACATTAATTGATTAGCAGCTATTACCCAATACTTAGAAGTGTCAAAGAGAATCCAAGAATTTTCATGTCACTGCCGCCATGGCGACAGCTGTGAAAGCATTAGGCTTTCAAGTTGTCCATCCGTCCATCCCATCCTCAGGAAGGTCTTGAGGGAATTCCTTCAAATGTTTCACTTCAACTTAAAGAGGAACTGATTAAAATGTGGTGGTCAGAGGTCAAAGGTCTCGGTTGCTGTGACCTCACAAAACATGTTTTTGTCCATAACTCAAGAATTCATATGCAAATTATTTTCGCACAAATGTCCAACCAGAGATGAGAGATGACATTTGATATCCAAATGGTCAAAGGTCAATTCCTCCTCTGGAAAAACCCCGATATTATTATTTAATGCTGCCATTCAGCAACAAAGGGGAGATTGTGATCATAATTCCTGCAACTTGACTGGTTAACAGAGGCATACAACCACAAGGTGGTAATTCTAGTTTTCATGGCTGTGTTGTTAATTATAGTCATTTGAAATCTGCCATGAGCTTGAAGTTAATCAGTAAGCTGTAAATCCATAGAGGAGAATATAAAATGTGAAATAAACATCAAACCGTACAACCAGCAGATGATCTAGTATCCACGAGGCAAGTTCAGTTCAGCTCAGCACAGCACATCCTACTCAATATGTGCGTTTGCTCTTTTCCCTCAATTTGATGAGAACAGTAGTCATGATAGCAGCGCTGAATGTCAACGAGCGGGGAAAACCGTGTTCTTTAGTTCCTGAGCAGAGGGCGCCATCGGGGTAGAGATCAGCCACGTGACAAGGTGCTGTGACTCATTTCCAGCTCGCTGGCATTAACGAGCGGTGCCCTTTCTGCTGGCAAACGCAGTGTGGGAGCAAGCAAGCTGGCTTGACAGTGTGATAAGAAGGAGGGAGTGAGAAGGCTCCTGCTGCTTTCATCAAAGAGAAGTCAAGAGTGGAATACATTCACAGCCGCAGCTCTGCTCAGATAATTGCCTTGATAAAACCTATTCTTTGTTATTTTTGCTTACCTGTTTAACTGAGGCTGTCATGCAAGGAATAATATGGTTGGATACTCTCGAGAGATAATCACGCATTTCAGTGATAAACATTTTTGTTGGCCTTGCTTTGAATACTTTCCACACTAATACTTACTTAAAATCTAATTCTCTGTTTAGTGCCATGTTGATTCAAAAATATACTTCACCATCAGTATTTTATCAGGTTTATACATCGTGCCTGTCTGTAGGTTTATGAGATTTTATTGTTAACATTTTTTCAGAGGTTCTCTACAGAGAATAATGCATTAGTTTTCATAGACAGAACAGAAGCTGTAAATATGGTTAGATAAAATGGTTTTTCATATGCCCATAATCTTTTAATTTACATTTACTCACTTGGCACTGACTCTTGATACTTTCATTTGAGATTCAGTACAACAGGACAGTCGTTCTGAAACTTATTCACAACAAGTAGGCTACCCCTAGACCGGCAAAAATGAGACCACAAAGACCTGCTTAGATTTAGGCTTTTAGATGTTTTATTACAGAATGTGTTGAAACTCTCAACCAAAATAGTCATGCACTGCATGCATGTCATTGTGCTGCTAATGCTGGATGGAATTACAGTGAAGATAAATGATTGTAACTTTTTTTTGAGGACCTCCAGGAACCCCCTTAAGGACCCGTGGGGTTCCTCATACCTTGGGGGTAAACACGTTGTGCTAAATCTGACTGCAAGGAGATCAGGTAAAGTGGCACATACAAGTGTGACTTAGGTGTGTTACGGTGTCAGAGGTGTAAATGAGCTGTCAAGTTAAAGATATACTGTAGAGGGATGCCCCCATATACACTATATTACCAAAAGTATTCGCTCACCCATTCAAATGATCAGAATCAGGTGTCCTAATCACTTGGCCTGGCCCCAGGTGTATAAATTCCCTTAGTTCCAGTGAAAGGAACTTTGAATGCTTCAGGTTACCAAAACATTTTGGACGATTCCATGCTCCCAACCTTGTGGGAACAGTTTGGAGCGGGCCCCTTCCTCTTCCAACATGACTGTGCACCAGTGCCCAAAGCAAGGTCCATAAAGACGTGGATGACAGAGTCTGGTGTGGATGAACTTGACTGGCCTGCACAGAGTCCTGACCTGAACCCGATAGAACACCTTTGGGATGAATTAGAGCGGAGACTGAGAGCCAGGCCTTCTCGACCAACATCAGTGTGTGACCTCACCAATGCGCTTTTGGAAGAATGGTCAAAAATTCCTATAAACACTCTCCTCAACCTTGTGGACAGTCTTCCCAGAAGAGTTGAAGCTGTAATAGCTGCAAAAGGTGGACCGACATCATATTGAATTCTATGAGTTAGGAATGGGATGGCACTTCAGTTCATAGAATGAGTAAAGGCAGGTGAGCGAATACTTTTGGTAATATAGTGTATGTAAGTGGTTGCTCATTAACACAACCATACTGTACCACACATTTATATTTCCGGTGTGATAACTGTTTATTTCTATGAGGTCCCATCATAAGTACCATCACGTAAAACAAGTAAACAAAGCAATAAGTAATACACCATATAAAACTCTGGATAGCTGCTTATTGGTGTAATAACAGTGACTTATGGTCATAACAAAAGAAAACAAACGAAGGGAAATAAAAGTAATATAAACACAATTTCAAACAAACAGGAGGGTTACATCTAAATGATTATAAAGGTGATTGCATTGTTTTCATCTAGATATACACATGAAAGTGAAAATATGAAAGCACAAAATGAAAAGCCGAGAAACTGGTCTCTTCATGTTGTGCGTCCAGTTAGCGGACAGAGCTGCAGCAGCTGGTGCCCAACCCACCAATCACAAATGAATGTGTCCTTTCTGCTATTTGATCAAGTTTTAATTTCACATCACCTGCAGTATGTCAGTGATTTGACTTTAACATAAGTGTTATTCAGCCAAACTCCAAATAAGCATGAGGGTCGTAGTATGATTTCTGTTTTCTCAAATTTGAAATTGAATTAAAAAGCACACAAAGCGCTTTACCGTGAAATATATATGAGTTAAATGATCATTCAACACACAAACCAAACAACAGAAATGACTCCTCCCTTGAAATGGTTGGAGTGCTAATAAGCTCAGACATCTGGCGCTGCTACAGTACGTTCCAGGTGAATATGTCCGTGCCAGAGATGCGGACAAACGAGTGAATGTGTAGAGATAAAACACTGAAGGTTATCCTTCATCACCCCCACGATGTAATCTCATCATCACCGCCACTTCAAAGCAGAAGGATGGAGTGAGAGATCTTGAGCCACCCTCTTGCTAATTCAGCAGACGCCTGATCAGTTATCCTGAAATCACACGCGGTCATGCATCAGGGATCGTTGGTTTTATAGCAGATCTTTTTTTTCTCCTTCTTCATCTTTGTTTAAAAATGGCTATTTAATGGGCGCAATGAAACTGATTTTGCAGATGTGTTGTTATGTTAGTGGCAACAGACGTGATTAGGATCCTTGCGCAGGTACACACATGCCACAACCACACACACGTACACACACTAGGAGCTTTGGGCTGCTGGCAAAGCTAATCAGCAGTGTGTAAGAAAGTAATTAAAAGCTACAGCAGCACTCACATGCAAGATGAGCCAGTTGGAGGAGAGCATTTGTGCATAATATTGACAGTTACAGGTGAAAAAAGAAAGAAAGAGGAAAGCTGCAGATTTCCACCACTGTAAATACTACAAGCCATCAAACAAACGTCTATGTTTGAATATACAGTGTATCGCAGGCTTCCATAATTTCTTGTTTTATTTGGCTAGTTTGAATTGTACTGCTTCAGTCTCTTTGTTATTTTTATTTCTTCTCATTATTGTATTTCTAAAGAGCAAGCCAAGCACCTGCTGTGAATTCCTGCATCTTGGTTTCCAGATGAGTATTACGCCCATGCCAAGACGACTACAATTGGAAGATTTTTACCCTCAACAATGCAGCAGTAGTGACTGGGTGGAAGACTGTAAGAGAGGCTCCGAGCAACAGCATGTAGGGCATCCAGGCTGACAGATTATTAAAGGCTTTAGAGCTCGTTTTTAACTAAATTCCTTTAAAACATTTAAAACACTGTCTGCGGTATCAAGGTCAAACAAGGCTGTGATTAGTGAGGAGATGGAAATGAATAATTTAGGACAAACATCACTCATGTAGCAGATGGGTTGGAGGTTCAGATAGATGGCACAAAACGCTAAATAATTTCACTGTATGTGGGTGTTATGTGCTGACATTCGGCACATAACAAGCACAACAATGAAAACAAGGGGTTCAGGCGCTCTACACCGCTCTACACCGAGAAGCAGGTTATCAGGGGAAGCACTGTCGTCCTTTGCAGTGTTGATTCCGCTGCAGTTTGTTTCAGAGGGGGAAAAAAAGTCTTGATATCACTAATCAGCAATTAAATAACACATTACTGAATGTGAAAGGTCTATTTTCCAAGCAGGGAAAGCTTCGTCATTTCAGTTCTGGTTCATTTTGCAGCACATGCGCTTACAAATGGAAGTGGACTTTAATACTGCAGCAATCACGACATGCGCAGCTCCTGTGTTTGTCCAAGCCAAACAAACTGAGTGGATGGTTCCTACGTACAGGGGAGATCATCAGACAAACACACTGTGTTTCCTGTGACTGCTTCACAATAAAAGTCACCTATTTTTTTCTCCAGTTGAATGCTTTTAATACAAAAACAGCAACAGCAGGAAATGTTCAATTAGCATTAACTCAATAGAGCTCCAGCACAGTGTGAACACTAAACATTGAGGCTGTTACCAATGAGATAAAATTGTGCTGGAGTGCATGCTGCATTACCAGTGGATATATACAGTGGAGTCCAAAAGCCTCAGACCGCTTTCCCTTGAAATATATAAGAGTCTATACACAATACAATGCCTTGGCATGTTTATTTATTTCTCTATTTCTTTATTCTTTTTTTATTCCTTTATTCCTATCATTTATTTTCAGGTTGTCCGTTCATTCCTCTTTCATTCATTTCACTTCATTTTCTCCTCCTCAGTACCCGTCGCTGCATGTAAACAGAACATGGATCTGTGGGATCAACCATAATTTTCCACTCGAACCATGTTAGCAGGCAGCCCAGCTGACTCTGTTGACAATGCTATCAGTGGATGTCAGCTGGCTATTGAGTTGCAAAATGTTTCTCCCTATCAGCATGATTTGTTGAGCATAGGAAAATATAATTAGCCACCATCATTGGGGTTGGAGCTTGACTGACACTGATGCACTCCACGTTGACGGTTTGCCTCTTATAATTCCCAGGCTCACCCACCCTTCATTTTCATTTCTTTTGCCCATCACTTTCATGTTCATCCTTTTAGCCATGATTCTGAAGTGTGACACAGATAGATATAGTGAATTTAACCAAAGGCTAAACGTGGAAGCATATCCACTGACAACTGCATAGCTGGAGCTCTGCTCGCCTCAGACGGATCCATGATCTGAGTTTATTTTTTATGTGCCCAGTGAAACAAATTATAGCAAAATCATCTGGATCTCTCTGCTGTATTTTTTTGCATTCCTTTAAAACGTTGTCATTTCCCTGAAAACTAGCCCCAGATCAGCCGTGAAATATCCACCAGGTGCATGTGCAGCATTTCTACTGAGGATAGTTTTGCTTTGAAATTTAGTTTTTTTTTTTTTCAGTATAATGAATGCAAATAATATAGTCCAGCAAATTAGAAAGAGCAGACTGACCAAACTGCATGGGATCAAGGGTAATTAAAGCAACAGAGGTCATCTATTTCTGTACTCTGGCCACATTTACCTAGACAGGCAGTATATCTCAGCTTCTGCCAGAAATAACAGCAAAACTGGGGGGATTGAATAAGAATTTAATCAATACCAATTCATAGCTGTCCACGAGTTAAAAAATAGCCTTTGCTTACATGAAAAACTCACTGATAGGTAAATCATAAAATATTGGTGTATTTAGAGAGTCTATAGTAAATATAGATCACTGTCCACGCAGAAAAAATCTATAGGGTTGACATCTGCAGTGAGACTGTGAGGTTATTTCTCTGGCTCAATTCTCTTCCAATTAGCATCGCAGCTATAACTTTGCCTTGCTGCCTCATTTTTCATTTCTAAATGTGAAATCCATTCCTTAAATCTTTTAGGGGGGGATTTTGTTTTCTCACTGCCTAAGGACTGTATTTGTTTTGTGTTCCAGCTGGATCCCAGGGCTCAGATTTGTGTTGTGTCAAAGCATTGACCTGCTTAGGGAGATGAATTTTAACTCTCAAGAGTTAATATCAAAGCTTATATACTATTTATCTTGGGTCTAGTATTACAAATATAGACATAGGAGTAGTAAAAGAACTCATTACATAGCTTACACTATATTGCTCAAGTATGCAGTCTTCCTCTTGTGCACAGGGCGAGTGTGGCCATATTGACTTGACTTAAATGACGTAACTGCAGGTTCATAGCAGCATGAAATAAAGCAAATGACTTCTTTAAGGCAGTCGATGTATGCACAGAGCTGTGGTATCATTTGTAAAATCATCAGTAAGTCAGAATATTACCCACATAATGCTAGAGTAGAATAAGCACATTTAGATGTTTGCCTCTAAATGAGGAACAGTTTCATTCGTAATTAATTTACAGCTGCAAAAACTAAAGTCTGAAGAAATGAATGCCTAATAAGAATTCTGGTTGACCGTGGTGGAAAAGGAAATATGCAAAATAGATGATTAACAGGTTAAAATGTATAAAACCATCAGCCTGTCCCTGTTTGTCAGATAAAATGCTGTGGTTGTTTCTGATTCTAAAGCTCTTAAAGCTTCTGCGACAAGCTTGAAAGGTCTCAGTTTGAAATAAGCACAGTTTTCACTGTAGGAATCAATTATTTTTCCATTTGCACCCAGCAGTATGAACATAATACATCACTGAAATTGTGATATAGGAACCAAACAACATCCAGGTCTTTTAAACTGCGTTTTCTTTACTCGTACACATTTGTGACTGGAAACATTTAGGATGCATTCAGCCGGTATTACACTGTGAGATACTGTGTAGACGTAATTATAAAGACACTAGGCACAATATGAGTTTAATGACAGATTCTAAGCTGAGCTAAGATGCCATTCATTGTGTATGACAGTGTGCTGCATGGCAGCGTCTGCCTGCAGAGTAAAGAAATGTGACCATCTATTCAAGGCTGGTTGGCTAAGGCAGTCAGATTGATCACAATGGGAGCAATCTCTTCTTTCCCCCAGACACTTGTTTGGGTTCTGTTAGAGAGCAGTGTAAGCTGTTCCAGCCGTCTCTATCAGAGCACACTCCTCTAAACCTCTTGCACTTGTAGGCAGCTTGCAGGAGTAAACATACCACATTCAACTCAGAGGAGGCACAGTGTGTAGCTGTGTGTAGCCAGCCACTTTAAGATGTAGCCTCTCCTCTCCAGCACATCCCCCCACACACAGAGGCAGACACACACACGCACACACAACTTATTACATTGTGCCTCAGTGTGAGAGTAGTTATACAGGACCCTAATCCATCTTTTACAGCTGATACTGTAGCTGAGCCAGAGGGTTTGGCTTCAAGTCAGTTCATCTACAGACAAAGCTCTGCCTGGACTTTTTGTGTGTGTTTGGGTATTTGTAATTGTTTGTGTGTATATTTGCAAGTGTTTATGTATAGGTGCTTTGGAGTCCATTAGCATTTGCAATGATCTGAACTCAATCATGCTGAATGTAGCCAACAGGATTAAGGTTGTAGCAGCAGATGTCAGCAGCATCCAAAACACCGGACACAAAAGGCAGCGCTGTCCTCTTTCTTTACAGAAAATCATTTTCAAAAAACGAAGGAAAAAAAAAAAAAAAAAGAACATGCAGTGACCCCGTGAACTGGTGAGTGGGCCTGAATACAAAATACAAAAGAATGCAGAGCAGATCAGCTGTGGGAAGAAGGAAAGTTAGCTCAGCTCGACCTCCTTGATGAGTTCCTAATATGAATACAGAGCAGAGGAAACACCTGGAGCCACGTGGCGTCGGGGGTTTTGCACTCGGTTATGCATCACAGAGCAGAATGATCCCTCTGATACATAAACACCAGAGTCAGATTTGTACAATGTAGGGCAAGACGAGAAGCGAGGATACGGCCATAACTAATATCATTGACGTTGGTGGAGAAAACCACAGCATAATCCTGTGCACATGAGAGTAGTATTTATTCACAGCTCTTGGGGGCATTCAGTGTTTCACACCCATTTCTGGTGTAAAAATCTTTGTATATGGCAGCACGTCATAGACCGACCATCATGTTTACGCCATTGACAAAAAGTGTGAACATAAGTGTCAACGTTCAAGTGGTACAACCATCAACAGGAAACTTCAGCATGCTAGATTTAACCATATTTAACGCCGATATTCAGATACAAATACAACCCGGAGTGTTTTTTATAGTTTTGTCTTGTTCTTGAAATAGAATCTGAACTCGATGAAATGTATGCATACAAATAGATGCATGTGTGTACATTCATATTTATCTGTGCACTGGTATTTTATTTATCTGTTTCAGTTTGTTGTTGGTATTAGATTTTTTTAACCTAGGCCTTTATTATTCTATGTAAAATGTTCATATTGATTTTGCTACATGCAGTGAAAACATTTCATTTTTAAATTATTAATCACTGATTGGTCAAATAATGAATTTCCATGGCAGTGCTCATATCCTGTGATCACAACATCCACCCCCATGCTGTCTGTCCCTCACTGCCTCATCATTAAAGGGCCAAACTATGGAGCACTCTGGTTGTGACGGGTGATAATTCAATGTCATGGTTTATCAAATTTCAGCGAGATCGTACCATGATGACATGATCTTATCATGTTTGCATTCACCAAAAATGAGTTTTGGTTTGACACATAAAAAATGAGGCTGATGTATTTCATAACAGCGGGACACATGTGCTAAACAGCTGTTTTAATATTTTGTATTTGATCAAAAATTCAAACGTCGCAAAACAAATGTCGTCTTAAACTGGATTTATGAAGACGATGATATTGATCCAATCATGGAGAGGAAACTCAAAGGGATCCCCCCTTTTTAACATAATAATAATAAAGACTTCTGTTCATGCTGTGACAAAGTATTTTTATTATCAACTAATCTGCTGATTACTCTCCTGATTAATTGTTCACAGTTGTTTGGTTTATAGAATATCAGAAAATAGGGAGGAATTTTAATTTTCAGAGCCTGAGGAGGTTTCCGCAAAACATTCGTTTTTTCCAACTAATAGTAAATTTACAGAGGCAAAAACAGTGCGATACAGTACCCATTATCTCACAAAGTAGTCTTTTTTTTTTCTTTTTTTGTTACAGTGAGTTGCATATGAAATAATAGTAAACTCAAAAGTAAGGTAAGGTTGATGTTTTTGCTCCAGAGAAGATAGAAAATGACAGTTCTCCAGGAGACACTGATACTACATGTCAAAAGATCTCAGCTTGCCACCTATAATCAGTGCCCTTTCCTTTAAGACTAAATTACCAGTTTACAGCAAAGCATCCATCTCACCTCATGATTATAAAGAGATCTCTGCATTTAATGCCTCGCTTATTTACAAACCAGAGCACTTGTTTGGGTAAAGGTCATTTCTCACTGTCTACTGTTCTTTTCCAAAAGAGTGAAGGGAAATAGATATTTCTTACTCAGACTTCATGAGTAAACAATGCGCCCCATCATACAAAGGACTCTTTTATTCAATTTTACAAATTACCTCCTGAAATGATTCAACATACATGTACATTTGAAAGCGTGTAAAGCAATATGCGTGTCAAATGAACAGGAGTTCTCTTCCTGCTCTCTAAGCTGTTACACATTAAAATCCATTCAAGATTCAAAGGCACTCAAGTCATGTTTCCAGTATGGAACATGTGAGTGAATCTGCATTATTCTGAGCGGATCACTGGCTCAGAGACAAGCCCCCCCCCCCCCCCCCCCCCCCCCCCCCCTTTTGTACAATGTGTGCATACAAGACAATGATGCGATGATACACACAGCTTTACTTACCAGAAGGAGGTGAATTATTCAGGTCAGTCAGCTCCTGCTGTGGTGATGTAATCTGCCGCGCCTACTACAATTCTTGGCACCTTTGGTAAAGTCATACAGATCTGTTTACAAATAAATATGCAACTCAATCACGCGCAAGAAATGAGTTATGTCACAAATGCATTTTTCAATCTGTTATTGTAGATCCAGGCAACACAGATGAACTTAATTACTTTTTCATAGCATCAGTCGTGAAGGGGCTTTGTGAATGATACCAAAGAGGATAAACGTTTACACACCGTCTTGACAAACGGGGGCTCTAGTGGTGTTTTCCCCCCTCTCTGTCTCGTGCCATCTTCCTTTATTACTGTTTAATAATCGCATTATGTCCTCTCAAGGTACAGTTCAAACACCCCTGCTAAATTCGTAATGCGGTGCATCATAGCAAAGGAAGCCAAGTCTGCTTTTGTGGCTGTCTGGCAAAAGGAGAAGTCTAATGAATAATAAAAGTCACAGGAATGTCTCTGGTGATTCAGGAAGATGTGTTGTGATGGCTCTCATAGCTTCTTTGGTGTCTTTAAAAATAGACAGGATGGGCTTAGTCCAAACATTCAGCTCTCTTATCATCTGGGAAGTCCCAAATTACCTGAATGACGAATACAATCATCAGTGTTGGCAATAGTTGAAGTGATTAGATTAGAATGCAAAGAGCCACAACTATAAACTTTACCTAATTGCTTCACAAAGAGAGTGCAAGGTTGTAATCTCAGTTCCACATCCCCATAGTCAAACTTCTTCTGTACATTTGCTGAAAGATTTCAAATAACACATTAAAAAGGCCATAACTTTAATACTGGACATCTAACTAGTGGAGCACAGGAGCAAACGGCAGCATATCTGCTGTAGCTGCTTATCTATATTGTTTTCACTCTATAGAATAAGAGCCGTGGATTGTTTTTGCTCCCACTCTACACAGAATATATTAATTGATGATGTTTAGCAAGCCCTCTGCAAACACACCAGATGATCATCATAAATAGACTTGATGGATGATAAAGTTATCCACCCCCCTCCCTCCCATGTGCCTGTGTTAGGCTTGCTCTGTGCCTATATTTAGAGATAAGGAGACAAGAGACATTAGAAAATACATCAGGAAAAAAAGGTCTTTTGTTCCCCACAGCAAAGAGAATCTCTTTTTGTTTTTCTTTCAGTCCAGTGTGGAAGCAGAAGCACACAAGCAGTTTTTTCCAGTAAACCTCTAAATTATGGATCAGGAGAAGTGGAGAGGCTAAAATGATAAAAATGTGTCAGTGGAAGGTTACTTGCAGGTAGTACGTAACAGTACACAATGCAGGTGTCTGGTATTATACCAGGTTAGAAGTGCAAATCTTATGAATATTTAACCTGTATGGACTGCTGGTAGAAATTCATCCTTAATCTTCAAGAGCGGAGCTTAAAGTATTATTCCCTTCAAAAACAGAATAGAATTTCCCAGTCTGCCAGTATTTTTCATTTATATATTTATTTGTGTCTCTGCTATTGTGTTCACGTGTGCACGAGCGCGCACGCACGCACACACTCATACACCCCGAAAGAGAGAGCAGAGAGAAATCTCTGAAGATGAAGAGGAATACATCCCCTTTAGCAGCACCCCCACCCCACCCCACCCCACCCTCTCCCTCTCTCTGACTGTGTCCGTCTCCCTTCGCCCCTTTTTTCCCCTCTGTTATCTCTAGTCCTTTGAAACAGCACCTGTTACAGAGTCGCAGCTTGGGAGCTCCGTCATGATGCAGTGTGCACTCCTGCGTGATACAGTGCCAGCTCCCGGTTTCCACGTTCAGCACCGCTGACACACAAACAAGCCGGGACATCTTCATCCTCCACCAGCTTAATGACTTCTTGGAGCATTGTAGATTGAGCACACTAGACCAGAACACCGTGTGCTCGCGTCTCTCATTGTGTCATGCACCTATTGAAGTACTTTTCTTTCTTTTTTTTGCATTTCATTTTACTAGTTAGCTCAGATGACATTTGATAGTCAGACTGCGTAACTGTGTTTGTTTATCTTGATGAATGAAATGGCTGCAGTCATCTTGTTTACTGTCTTAGCTGATGAAAATGTAATGATCCCTGCAGCAAAATGGGGACATTGCAGCAGCAATTACACCAGGGTACAGCCCAAGAAAGCAGCATACTGTAGACACTAGTTACAAGAGCTGCTAAATGTATTCAAGAACTGAAAAGTAGTGAAACCTTCTGAAAGAAATGAGGACAATATAACCTTTCTTGGGTTTATTCACAGTGTATTTATTGCTACAGTAAAGAGACTCATTAGTACGAACCAAAATGAAATTCTAATTAGCTGTAGTTGTATTTGCATGTCTGAGACTACAGATGTGTGACTGACAGGCCAGATTTTAATCACAATATTATAGAGCTTTATATCACACATCATACTCTCCATGTCCACAGCAAATGAAATATCTTCATTATTGTGCTGTTTTGTCATCAAAGTAATTAAATGCATTCAAATTTATGATGCCAATTATGTAACCGCTATGGTCGCATCACAGTAAGAGAAGTTCCTCAGTGACAGCCAGCCTTCAGGCGCTACATCTTTTTGGCCTCTTCTTGCTAAGGCATTTAAGTTTTCAACAGACACATCCTGGCAGCTGCATATCACTCTTGTATGTAAACAGCTCACACATAGTAATAGACATCCATCAAATTCACTCAAGGTATAAATCATGTCCAGCCTACCTTCCCCGCTGCACTGCTGCACAAGACAGATAGCAATATGTATGGCTTATGCGATAAAGGAAGAAAACCGTCTATTGCAGGCATTTTGGCCTTGATTTGTGTGTATGTTTTTTTTGGGACCCATAGAACAATCTGGCCAGATTGCAGCCAACTCATAGCCTATTCTTCCCTCGCAGCCCATCAATAACAATGAGAGAAGTGTCAGCCGCTGATTAGGCCGTGATATTGAGAGTGAAGCAGTGTATGCCTGTGTGCATGCATGCCGGCATGTGGTGGGCGTGATATGTGTATGTGTGTGTTTCTTATTATAAAAGAAATTAGACCACTGGAGATCTACTTTTTTCCTCCTCATAAAAAATGGATTTTAGTCAGTCATTCAGACCTTCCCAGTGGTAAAAATTAGGCTGCGGTAGAAAGCAAGTGCAGCTTAAATCAGCGGCATGCCCTCAGCCTTCTCCAATGCTGTATTTATACACTTGATAAAATAGGTGTATATCATGGGTGGCAGCATGTGTCATACCTCACAAATGGGCAAATTAGAATACTACAGTATAGGCCAACCTACAACAGTGAATGGAATTTGAATAATTTATTTCAATATTTACCAATTAACATAATGCCATACTGCATCTGTGATCCCCATGCATATGCTAATCTTGATTTTACTATGCATGACTTATAGGTCAAGTTATGGAAATTAGGGGTAACGCCCAACTTAGAAATACTCAAGAGCATCAACTGCACCAGTTGGTGTGCCATACGAAATGTGGCAGTGAGTCAAAATACTTGGTGCAGTGAAATAAATGTGTCTAGTGTGTGGTGAGAACCCCTGCTGCCAAATAATGATTGCCTTAGATAGTGAGACTGAGATTTCCAAGAAGTCGGATAATTAAGAGAAAACGGATTCAGTCCAACATTAGCTGTGTTTCAGATTATTTGTAGATACTTTCTGCTAACTTAACCTAATCACCATCAAGCATAGATTAGCCCAAGTGCCAACATTTCAAAGGCATGCAGTTTGTGTTCCCTCGTTGGTTTACTTAAAGCTTCTGTGTTGTGTATTTATACCACCAGAAAAAGTTATTCATTTCATTTTGGCACTAACAGCCAACACGTATAAGCTGGTGATGGTTAAGTCCCGCTGTTCAGGGCTTTCACCAGCTTTAGTTGTACAGTACGTACAGTATGTCATCCAAATAAATTGAGATGCTGCTAGAGAGCTTTTCACTTTGCTAAAGTTTGGCTGTGCTTGACCCTCTCTTTTAAAAAATGAGATAACCATAGCTATTAATGAAGGCTGCGGGATGCCTAATGCTCTAAATAGGGATGGGCTTTTCAATGCAGCTTTACAGTATATCCCCATTGAAAACCATTTCCCTTCAATCAGACTAGAAAGCCCAGAAATATAGAAACCAATAAAAAAGAAACTTTATAATTCCATATGCACAAAGACAGATGCATACATTATCTATAAAGCTATGCAGTGTGCACTAAATTATGTAATGTAATGTAATATTCAATTTCTTTTTGCTATTGCCATAGTAAAATACAAATGAATACACATACATTATGTATCAATTTACCCAAATGTTACTGCAAAAAGAAACTGAACAAGGCAATTTTACTCAAGACTTACCAGCCTTGTGGCTGTACAGGTGATATTAAGGAGCCAATAAACAACATTTTTTGTAACTAATAATTTTGAAGTAAATGTTGATTGCACAATGTAATGTCTAGAGATCAACAATGAAATTTTGCAGAAAAATCAATGCCTAATTTACAGCACAGGGTGAACGTGCACGGCTTTCCCCAACGAAAAGGAAATGACGGACAGCTGCAGCTGTGACAGAAACTGAGGATCAGCTGGGACTGAATTTATAGATTTTTTTTTTCTTCTGCCAATGCGGTGGTCTGTGGCAGCCCACCAAGTGTTTTATTTGCCCTTCATCAGAGCTGTGAGATCAGGGATTTCTTGAATAATTTGAGTTTCTTGCATTAGACAGTAGCCAGGCTGATCATGATATCCATTTTGCTGAGGCTCCAGCAGCCAGAAACAAATGATTCATTGTCTGTTTGATAATCTAGACAATGAGCATATATTTTGGCTGTGACCTTTCTAAAAGTGCTGAAATGTACTATATTTTTCTTTCCTTGCGGAACAACAGTAATACCACTTGGAAACAGAATGTGGACAGTTCTCTGTTGCTGCATCAAGCCTCAGCCAAGAGCGGGAGCGTACCTATGTTCCCCTTTTTTGAAAAAGAGTCCTATGTTCCCCATGTTGCCGGTCAATGGACTCTCTCTACTTATCTGGACTCTATCTATCTGGCCTGTCTAGCCTCTATCTGGTCTTTTTACTAAACTTAACCAACTCCTTTCTTCATCGCCTAAACCCAACCAATGGGAAAATTCCACTTCTCACTCAAAGTCACAACTCAACTTCTCACTCAAAAATAGGCAAAAATCTGCAAAGTCACAACTCCACTTCCAGGTATGGGTACAAAAACTGCATGTTCCCCGGGTCCGTTTGGGGAAAAGCGGGGAACATAGGACCCTTTTTCTAAAATAAGGTTCTATGTTCCCCGGTCCGGACACAGCCCGGAAGATAGGACCCTTTTGGGGAAAAGCGGGGAACATCAGACCCTTTTTTAGAAAAAGGGTTCCATGTTCCCCGGTCCCATACTGTACAAAGTGGGGAACATAGGGATGACCCCGCCAAGAGCTGGTTAGCTTAGCTTAGCATAAAGACTGGAAATGAGAGCAAACATCTCACCTCAGTTTGTTTAAGGGAGCAAAACTTGCGCTGCAGCATCTCTAAAGCTCACTGGTTCTGGTTCTGGTTGGCATACTGTGTGTGTGTGTGACTATTTCTTGGCTGCAGGACACAATTTCTCCCTGTTTCCAGTCTTGTGATGTGAGCAGGACTGATCTTCCCATCTTACTCTCAGCACAAAAAGAAAAAGTGTTTCAAAGTGTTTGGGGGGGGGGGGGGGGGGTACTGTTGTGTTCAAAGCCAAGAATGAACTTTGAACTTTAGCTCAAATGACTCAAGTCTTTTGTCAAACCTTATAGCACTTAACTGTAGAACCACAATAAGCTGTGTCACTGCAATTTTCTGGTAAAATGTAGTGTTTAAGCTGCTTTTAAATCCTGCATCTCACAATTGATCCTGTTAAAACTACGAACTACACGCCCGATTCAGTCTTGTCATCAAGTCCTCAACACTCTGGAGGCAGTTTTAATTAACAGTGAGCTATGATGCCTCAACAGTTGTAGCTCCTATAGGCTTATTATATAGAACATGTGGAGGCTAATATGGATGGATGTCAGAAGCTAAATGAAAAGTTTGGTTGACTTGATCACATCCCCATCCCTTCTCTCCTCCTTGAACCTCGTTCCCCTCCCCTTGCACTCAGACTATCCGCTTTTTTCCTTCTTCTTCACGCTAATTAACAGGGAGGATGGTAATTAGTCATGAGGCAGTGCTCCCCACCCCTCTGTCATCCTCCAGATTTAGAGGTGTGTTTTCCCTGTGACTGGAACATGTGTTAAAAGCAGCTGGGTAGTCACAGACAGCTCTGGAGCAGTGGGGGAAAACATGCTCCCAGTCTATAGTTGCTGTTCATACACACAGTGACTGCAGGATAGAAACACACACGCACAAGGAAGCAGTCACATATGTACATAGATACACAAACATCAGGGTTCACAGTGAGATATTTCCCCCACTAACACACACATGCATAAATATACTACAAGCTCTTATTCTTCCATTTTCCCTGCGTGGAGATACACACCCAAACACTCACTCAAAGCGCGTCATTATCTCATATTGTTTATCATCTATTCAAGCTTTCAACGCCATGTTCACACAAACACATTACAAAGCATTGTTTGCATCTCATTGAGGGATGGCTGAGCTTGTTTCACAGTGCTACAAAGATGGTAGGAGGGGAGAGATGGAGACATAGACAAACAGAGAGCAGGCCCAGACGTAAACAGATAGCCAGACAGGCTTTCTGCCTTTGGGTTTGTGATTCAGAATACTAACAAGGCTTCTCAGCTCACTCTCAGGGATAAAAGGTGTGAGGTAGGGCAGAGGCAAGTGATGCAAGGGGAGGAATGATGTACCCTTGAAATCTGACTGGCTGCCTTGGGTGCCTCCCTGGATTTTGCAACGCATCATTGGCTGTTTGACTGAGACTGGCACACTGACAATAAAGAAGGGGGCTGAAGGGACAGTGCATGTGTTTTGTATCTACAGATGTTACTGGTTCAAATTTGCGGACTTCACGCGTGGTCCACGCGAGACGGCACAAGACTCATGCATTTTTTTTCTTTGGCGAGACAAGAGGTTTTAATGAAAAGCCTCAATGTGCCAAAACAACCGCCAGGTGGCATCTGTGAGAACGGAGGACGACAGGCGGATGACTCAGTGATCTGTGCAGTAATCCACAGCTTAAACTCTAGGCTATTAAACTAGAACTAACTACTGTATACACTGCCTAAATCACAGAAACTATTGTAATATGATAAAGCCTGTCTTGCTTTATGACTTGATGATTATGTATCACATATCGCCGCGATTAGGAGTGGCGCTGTTCATGATACAGAATACAAGAGGATGAAAGGAGAACTAGCTGCAGACAGTAAATAATATAGTAGCCTAGTTTTTCAATGACAAAATGTAACGACGGCAGCTACAGTAGACTATAGCCCACGTCTCACTCTCTTTTTTCGGTCATCTGTCTCGTCATCTCCAAAATGTGTTTTTAAAATGAGCCAACTACAGTACTGTGCAGTAGTGCCGCAGATTTCTCACTCCGCACCTTGTTTGAGAGTGCAGCTGGATGATTTCTTGTGAATGAACGGGTCTGTGTCACTTTGGGGCTGGGCGATAAAACATAGGATAAATAACTTTCCCTCGATAGAAGACGCGGCCGATACAAAGTGACACCGTCAGCCATGCAGCCGGCCTGGACTTTTTATTTTTAATTATGAAGGATCATCTGCGCAAGGCAAAGATGATAGCATCAACAAAACACGGCGTAACACACGCGGCTGTATGGGACAGGCTTTTATTTAATTCAGAACAAACCGCTTAGCAAAAATGGAAAATATAGTCTATAATAATTAATTGATCTGTTGTTTGGCCACTGTTTGAAAATAACCCGAATTATGAGCAAATAATCTGATCCAGAACAGCAGTCATAATCAGACTTCTTCTAAATAAACCTAAACATTAAATAACTGGGTCAGGTCGGACCATGGGGTTATTTTTTCTCTTCTTCTTCACGCGTTGATGTTTTGTGATTTATCTGCTGCCTTGACTCTGCCCTTTATACATGTGCGTTCAGATTAACAATAAGACAAGCCATGGTTGAGTTTATTGAGTTTTAGCTGCTCAATCTCATTGTTTCAAAGAAAAGGGATTGATTTTTATAACGAAATGAAACGAAAACAATATTATATTGATACATTGTTGTAAAAAAAATCCAAAAGAAACGAAAATGAACTAAAGAAAATAACTTTCACACACACACATTAAAACAGTGCGATTGGTTGAAAGCTGATAATTAGCCATGTGCTTATAAGCTGATTGGCCGAAACCAAGAACAAAGCCGCGTGAATGGCCAATCGCCATGTGTTAACATTTCCATATTCCGCACATTCTGTGACAAACTGTAAACTGTTTTCTTGTCTGTAACAACATCTATTGCACGTCTGTCCGTCCTGGGTGAGGGATCCCTCCTCTGTTGCTCACCCTGAGGTTTCTCCTGTTTTTCCCTGTTAAAAGGGTTTCCATGGAGTTTTTCCTCAGTCGATGTGAGGGTCTAAGGACAGAGGATGTTGCTACGATGCCATGTAAAGCCCTTTGAGACAAACTGTTTGTAAAAACGGGCTATACAAATAAAATTGCCTTGCCTTGCCTTGCCTTAACGGCCGACATGTAAATCAGCTGTTTCGATGGGCGTTATATGAATAGAGATGTTAATGTGGTACTTTGCACATAGGCTACTTTCTGTAACTGGAAGAAAAACAGCCAGCTGGAAGAATGTGTTGCCTAAATCTTTTACTGTGTGGGAGATCTCCACCAACGTAGCCGGGGAGAAAGTGATCAAAAGTTGTATTGTGTGTTTAATGCAATAATAATATGACCTAACAACAGATGAATTCGTACATAAACAGGTCCTAAATTATGAAATGTCATAGTTTTGAAGTTTAGAGGCAAAACAGGTTTTATTGTCAGTAGTCGCTGGAGGGACGATTGATACAGCTGTTTCAAATGTCCCTCACGCCACCGTGCGTAGTGATTGTGGTCACACTGCGCGATCAATATCTGTATATAAATCACCAAATTAATAGCCTAACTGTTTTGCAATGAACAACAACCGATTTGAATGAACAACATGTATTTTTAATAAACACCACATATTTTTAATGTTCGTGTTTATGACGTGAATCAACAGATATTCAGCAAAGTGAGGGGAAAATGCCGAGGGAAAAATGACAATATGTTCAACTGTGTATCCATAAACATGACTTAGGGCGGGGAAATAAGTAAATTAAATGAAAATGCAGTTGTCCAACAACTCGTACAAAAGAAGAAAGGCGAGTTTAATCGAAATGCGGATCTTGACAATTGCGCACGGGACAAAAATATTTATTTGACCTATTTATATTGTGAGAAATTATGTGACATTTTGGCAATAACAAGTACACTAGTATGTTGTCCGATATGCTTCATAAAAACGAGAGTAATGTCAGTAGTTTCTGTTTAAAACATGCTGTTTCAACCGTCCCTCCTCTGTGTCTCAAACGACCCGCATAGGTGGGGCGTTTGAGACAAATGTCAACTTACGTTCAAAGTTATAAAACAGCGCGATCATCCAACATATGTGTTAAATTACACTTGTAACTAAGAAAATACACATGTGAGTTGTTGATCACATGATAAAAATGTTTGTGTACATAACGTCATCTTTGAAAAAGACGTTTAAATGAAAAGTGTATCAATCGACCCGGCTCTCCCCTAGACTATATTTTCCATTTTTGCTAAGCGGTTTGTTCTGAATTAAATAAAAGCCTGTCCCATACAGCCGCGTGTGTTACGCCGTGTTTTGTTGATGCTATCATCTTTGCCTTGCGCAGATGATCCTTCATAATTAAAAATAAAAAGTCCAGGCCGGCTGCATGGCTGACGGTGTCACCACTCTCATTATCACTGGCTGTTTGTGTTGTCTGTCAAAAAATGGATGAATTAAACCTATAGACTTTGTATCGGCCGCGTCTTCTATCGAGGGAAAGTTATTTATCCTATGTTTTATCGCCCAGCCCCAAAGTGACACAGACCCGTTCATTCACAAGAAATCATCCAGCTGCACTCTCAAACAAGGTGCGGAGTGAGAAATCTGCGGCACTACTGCACAGTACTGTAGTTGGCTCATTTTAAAAACACATTTTGGAGATGACGAGACAGATGACCGAAAAAAGAGAGTGAGACGTGGGCTATAGTCTACTGTAGCTGCCGTCGTTACATTTTGTCATTGAAAAACGAGGCTACTATATTATTTACTGTCTGCAGCTAGTTCTCCTTTCATCCTCTTGTATTCTGTATCATGAACAGCGCCACTCCTAATCGCGGCTATCAGGCTGTCAGCATTGTCCCCAAAACGTCTGAGCAGTATTTAGTACGGTGCTGCCACCTAGAGGAAAACAGTTGTGGTGAAAAGTCACGCGATCACGCGATCCTGCAGTGCAGGAAAAACCCCGCAATTTTGAACCAGTAACATCTGTAATCAAGGATTCAGCGAAAAACATGGGGATGCCCAAAGATTTTTTTCAGCTCCAGCAACAAGAACATTACTCAACTCACAAGCTTCCCTCTTCACTTTGATATGCATGTGGAAACTTAAGTTCCACGCAAACATTCAATTTTCACATCCAGTGCAAGATGAATGCACGTGTCAATGCTCCTCTTCCACTGTGGCCCTGACTTAATTTCCACCATACAAAAGCAGTTTCCATTGGGTAATTAATCTGATATCATTGCATTAGTCATTTGGACTGGTGCTTTACGCATCATATGGCATGTTCTTTTTGCATATTCCATTTCACTGTAGCTCAATGTTTGCTCTGTTTTAATAGTCTATCTCTGCTGGTGATTAATGATAACGTTTTAAATGGATACTCCCTTTCCATTTCATCGACGAGCCCTCTTCACATCACTTTAATCATGTTGCCATTCGCCTATTTGCTCTCCAAAATGCATACTGAATGCATCACAATGACCATAGGAATCCAATTGAGGTTAGAAATTGTTATGCTAGATGCTGTATTATGCATGTAATTATGCAGCAGTGCCAATATATAAATACCATGAATACTTAAAATGGAGCTATCATATGACTTATGACAACAGTTTTTTTTTCTGTAATCCCTCATTTCATCATATCATAATTGTTTCCTAAAAATTTCTCCAGCAGTAATCATCCCAACAAAATGACTTCATATAGCTCTGTGTGCAGCTCTGTAGGACAACACACACAACACACACAACACAACACAACGCAACATATTCTGTGTATGAGAGAGGAGGATGAGAGACAGAGTTTGGAGGACGCTTGGATGTTTGAAGTAGTATTTTTTTCTGTTTAATTAAGAGGTAGATGTCTGCAGGAGAGACGGCCACAGCGGAGAATCCAGTTCTTTATCCCCTCCTTTGCCTCAGCACTGTGGAGGTTTTGTGTGTTTTGCTTATTACTTTGGAAATGAAATGACACAAAGAGTTTGCGATAGAAGATTTATAGGGCTTAATTCAAGGATATTTTTCACACATCGGTTGAAGAGTAATGAGAGCCACTATTTAAAGGTGCTGTTAGAGGGATTTTTACTGCCACATAATACAGAATGACCGTTTCAACGATCACGCCCTGCAGCTTGACGGGGCCGCTGATCACTGTGAATGGCACCGTGTTTTTGAAAAGCTTTCCACATTCACTCGGGAGCACGCCCTTCACTTTTACATCTTTATTTCACAGTTTTTTTGTGAAAAACAGTGCAATAGTACTAACGAAAAGTCAGCTGATACAAATAAAAAATGCTGGATACCCCACTGAATTATTTTTCAATCTCTTGTTATGCAGTGCTCTGTGTAAGTAGAAATACATTTGTTGCCAAAATTGCACTGAATCACCCGAGCACTAAGGCACAACTCTAGTGCTCACCTCGCCTCACCTGCTGCTCCGCCTTCTCTGGAAGGAGCAGGTTCCTTTGGAGCAGCAATAGAAAAATAAAAAACAGTAAACAGACAAACTGAAAAGGAAAACTGACAAAGTGAAAGTGTTGATGCAGTTGCATTAGCACAATCATCAGCTTTGAGCCAGCGTGAAATTAGAGGACCATGTATTCTATTTATTTTCATCACTTTTGCAGTTCCATCCTGCATCACAGCATAAACAGAAAAAGATAACAAACGGCACATATTGCTGAGGCACACTGAACAAATGGAGCTGAAACTACAGCTCGAGGTGTAAAAAAAAAGGGAAGTAAAAGAAAGATGACAATCTATCACAGTTTTCACTGTGATCTCAGCCCTAACCAGTAACTTGTGATCTCCACCGCTGCTTTTTTCGTTTTACATAGCTCACTTGTTGTCGGCCGTGTTGTTTTGTCTTCATTTATCAGGTCAAGCCGAGCTGAGTGAGACTGCGAACGGTCCACTTCTTGCCTGTCACCCAGAGCATTACACTGTATGCAGGATCTGTGACGCAGGTGGAAATGTGGTGGACAGATATTGATGGAGCACATGTGTGAGAGCGCAAATCCCCCCAGTTTACCAACAATATGTCACTGACTGATGGAATAAAGAAAATGCGGACAATTCTGACACGTCGCTCACTCATGTACAAGTTTATGTTGAAACAGACACATCAAAGCAAATCCCTCAATTGTCTCCCCTAAGCTGTGAACGAGCAGAGGGATGGATCAGCCCACTGGATGTGCTCACAGTATGGCCATGTTGAGGACAGGAATGAAAAATGCTTAAGTCCTCTTTGAGAAAAAGAAAAAGAAAAACTACTAAGCATTGTGCCAAAGTGGGGCTGCGTCCTGAGGAACTGCGCTTCAAACTTTCTAATTTTTGTCTTTTGTAACTTTTTTTTTTTTTCATTTTCAAAGTACAATTTGTTCTTCAAGTCTTTCAACAACCAAAAGTAAAAGAAATGAAAATGAAATCCTTAATTAAGAGGAATTATAGGTTAATTATAATGTACAACCAACTCTCACAGCTCTTGTATATTTAAGGATTTTTATAAAATATTGCAACATAGACAGCCCAGACTTTAAATGACATCATTTGAGTGGGTATATTTATGACAGGTGCTGGGGGATCTGCAGGCATCGACAGTAGAGGGATATTTATTTGGTGATGAAGGCAAATATCTGGACTCTGCCAGAACTTTGTTTATATGGCTGTTCCAACTATGGCAGCTTCCCGTCCGCTGCAGATCTTTGCGTCGTCTGCATCACGCCAAACACTCTTCATCCCAGTAGCCATGTCTTCCGCTGGGACCTGGCATTCCTGTCAGTCATGTGCTATCAGTGAGGCTGCAGGCGCTGCTTAGGCCTGCCCAGCCATCCTCCCCTTCCTCTCTTTCTTCTCACCCCACCCCTCTCCACAGTTTCTGTGTATCTCCCACCGCCACCTCAGTCCTCAGTGAGCACTTCACTTTCTTTTTCTTTTTTTTCTTCAACCGTCCATTCACTTCTGCGTCTCGGTTTTCCTGTTCTTTACTTTCCTTATCTGAAAGTCTTCTTGTTGTACCTCAGCACTTTTTGCTTGGTTTGTCTTACTTCTAATCTCAAATCTGTCTTTTTTTCTCTGTCTCTCTCTCTCTCCTTCAGGTGTAAGGAAGGTTACCATGGACTACGCTGTGACCAGTTTGTACCCAAGACAGATGCTATCTTGTCAGATCCAAGTACGCTCTTTTTTCTGTTTGTTTGTTTTTCATCGTACAGTAGTGTTGTATTGATCTGCAACATGAAAACAAGTCCATAGCCAGTGCATGTTGCATGGCCTCGAGTGAATCTCTATAGAACCATAAATATAAATCCAGAGAGATAAGTCTTAGATAACAGTTGCAGCACACAACACTGAATAACATCTAGTTTCTAGTAAAGAGAAATCTTTACAGTCATTTGGGTATTTTGGTAGTTATAGTGTAGTCGTTCTCATTCTTGGTGCACAATAAAAAGCATCGTTTCACCTATAGTAAGTCCTAGGAACATTAAGGACACAAAACATTCTGGCACTCTTGGGCCCAGAGATGTTAGATTAAAGTCTTTTATTTACTCAGGCATATTGGTTAAAACACCGTCAGGTAAATAAATACAAAGTGGTTCCAAACTCATGGACAAACTAACTTGAAAACTGCCTAAATAAAAAGTTTTGATCAGGTTCATTAAAATGTTAAAGGGACAACGAGGAGTTTTGGAAAAGCGAAGCGTTTTCACACTACATTTATGAGCCTCCGCGCACCGTGAAATTCTTTGACCGGCGCAAGACAGACTCATGTTTTCATTCATCAATAATTAAAGTCAGAGGTTGGAAGACGTCGATCACATACCGTCGTAGTTCCCACCATAAACGGTGATTCGGCGGCGTTATTCTCATAACTCGCCACGAAACCGAAAGTAAAGAAACGCTGGTCGGCTCGCCCAGCATTTCCACCACCACTAATAATAACAAAATAACCATAGAGACAAAACTATATATTTATCGAAAATGGGCCCATTAACAAGTGTGGGTAACGTAGATTCATCCACATTAACGTGAGACTTTTTTATAACCAAATAGAAACTCCTCGTTGTCCCTTTAAAATGCTTTTACTTGTGTTTTGATGTCGAGGGGGAAAAAAACCCAACACATAGTTCTCTACATAGCTACAGTATACTAATATAAGAGGAAGTGTTATAATACATTTATTGGAGTGTTTAATTCATAAGAATAGATGTTTTTAGTTGCTGGATTTTCTACTCTACTGTAGGTTTCATATCTCCATTGCTTATATGGTGGCCACACATCAATATTGTTGTGGTGTGTGTGGAAGAGCAATTATCATACAATATGAAACATTATTAAGTTACTAAACACAGTCAAAATGAAAATCATGATCCTGTGTTTTTTTTAGCCCTTTGCTACAGTGAAGATATTAGAATTAAATCCTGCGCATAAACCCTCCTGTATCTTTTATTATAGTCTTTAATCTTCCTTTTGCTTTAGTCTAGATAAAAGGAAGGAAAGTCTTCAGTTTCCTATTGTTCATGAAAAATTCCCCTGAAGTCTTTGAATCCCCATGACAGCTGTGTAGTGTAGTTAAAAAATAAAGCAAAAGTCAGAGGTACAAGGAAGAGAAATTGGAGGCCCCCGAGCCTTTCCCATGAGACTGCGGCTTTACCAATTCACACTGTTTTATGGAGTGACTTGGCTCCTCTGCAGCAAGAGTCAGAGTGAAAACTTAACTCCTATTGCCTTCTGTTTGATGCCACCAGGTCCACTGAGAGTCCATTAATGGGGTCACAAGCCAGTGTCAGGAAGTATGTTTCATGCTCCCTTATGACGCCCCGTTTTCACGATGGGATTTATTTTATCTTCTACCGGCAGACATCAATTTTCCTTCGTGCCCAGATCAGAAGATTTTTATGGTATTCTTTTAGAGATAAGCTGCACTGTATTGTGTTTTGCAACAAAAATGCACACAAACAGAAACAAATAGATTACCATGCATCTATACCACATTTTTCAAATACCTAAAATATTAGAGACAATAAGCCCCAGAAGGTAAAATATGAAGAGGGTTTGCTTAATGTGAGAATGCATTTTTTATGTTATTTTATGCATGTTATAAATTTTTAAAACTCGGCAGTAAAATATGCTATATATATTTCCTACTATTATTCTATTTGTGTCAGTGTGAATGCCTAATTCCAAAAGGACTGAAGTATTGGATAAAACATACAATATACCTTCCAGAGGGTTAAAACTGTGCATCAGGGACATGCATGTTTGACAGTAGCTGAAGGTAAGCCTGTGAAGCAGTTTGATCAGCATGTTGGGAAACGCAACACGTCAGAGCAGAAATCTCAGACAGCAGCAGTGTCTCCCAAGGTAAAGAGCTTTATTTGCACAGTGGCTGCTGTTATAGTGAGATACTGCTGCAGTGCTGTTTAAGTTGGTGATTTACAGTGATTTTTTTTGTGACCCCAAACAACCGTCGTATCTCTGAGCTCATAGACTCCATATGATTAGTCAATTAGGCAGAGTCATGTTTTCTTCTCAAATTGATTAATTTCGCATCATTTCTAGACGTGTGTTGACACACACAATGACTCATTAATATGCACAGAAAACCAAAGATTAGAGCATGAGAATAAAAAACAGAATTTTGAGTAGGAGAAACGTAAGTTTTATTATTTATAATTTCTGTACCCAATGACAGAAGATGAAAGAAAAACTTAAAAAGTTTCTGAATACTTTCATGTGGACACTTTCCTCCAGGTGAAAATGCAAAATGTATTTAGAGTCCTAAATAATTCATATATTAAATGATGTCTCCACATGTGGCAGATGGTGCTGAATGTACACATGGATATGGTGTTCTAGCACAGAGACGGAGTGTTTGCTGTAGGTGGAAAAGCTGCTGTAGTACAGGAAGAAGGTGGATGAGTGCTATATGTCATATGTAGAGTACTGAATGCAAAACACCGCCCATCGCAGATGTTAAAGTAGGCTTGTTTCCAGAGGGCTCCAAAGCGAGGAGCTATCCACCCATGGCCAATATACTACACATACATATCTATACAGTATACAGATATACAGCCGTCCCTATGATATGATCTAAACCGCAGCTTTGCCAGACCTGTCATGAATATAAAAATCACAAGGAAAGCGAGGATAGACCATCTTTTATCATGGTTATATAAGCTTTTGCTTTCATCTAACGGAAGGATTTGGGAGCTTAAAGGCCACACACCAAGGTTGTGTACGTGCCCGCTCTTCACTTCCGTTGAGTTAAAAGTTCCGTTTGCACTTTTGCCTTGTTTTCTTTTTTATGCTATGTTCCTAAGAGCCACCGTGGAAATATGACTGGCCCTGTCAGTTTAAAGTATATGATGGTTACGCATACTAAATATCATTTAATGTTTCATAAGAATAAGTTGGTACATAAAATTTATTGGATTTAAAAATACTAGAAGGATCACTATTGACAACTTCCATCAAATATCTACCATGGAAATAGATTTTGTCTAGTAATTTTTTTCTAAGTAATTTTGAGCCATGACCTCATTGTGACCTAAACCTCTTTTAGGAGAGAAAAATAAAATATTGACATCTCTAATACCAAACTGTATCCAAATTGTTTTGTATGGCCACTCCACGCAAGCACCTGCTGCCCACAGACGGCTGTGCTGTGGCCACAGTCGCTGAGCCGCCATAAGAGATAAGTGTACCCTGGAAGATTTGAAAGAGGAATGAAGCCTATTTTGATCTCTGTTGATACAGAGTAATCTAAAATTTACCCAGATTACCAGGGGTTTGGAGGATTATCCTGCTTTCAAAAGCCAAGTCATGTAATAACACACACACATACATGCGCACACTAACAACGGCCACAACTACAACTGGGACGAACTGTGGTGAAATCCGATTGGCTGCGTTTGTGTGTTTGTTTTTACATTCATGTTTCCCTGCACCATTTAATTTTACATTCTCAGAAATTGATGTGGCAGCTTGAGTCACAAATCACACCCCGTGGTGAGGAAAGTTTGATCTTCCATGCACAATCTTCTCCTTTCACCTATTTTTTCCCCCCTCTTTCTTTTCTGTAGTCAATCTCTGTGCACCTTACAGTCACAAATCATCCATCGTCCCTCATCCTTTGTTTTGATATTGACTGGCCACAAAACAGCCACTCAGAAGAGCAGTTTGGATTGGCTTGCACGCAGTGCCACTCTGTCATACTCACATCTTTACAGAGGTAGAAAGACAAACACACTGTTGTGCACATCTCAAAAGCCCAGGGACAAAGGGGAGAAGAGGCTCCCTGCCAGGTGCTGCAGCGATACTGCTGTGTGCTCGGCTTTGGAAATGAGGAAGGGAGACGGAGCTTGGGGGTCTTGCATATCGGTGTACAGTGGCAGCAGGGGGGGGTGGGGGGTGGGGGGGGGCTTTAATTGGAAGCATGGGAGTGTGGGAAGGCTGCAGTTTAGCTTATACCAGATAAACAGCTGCAACCCGTCTCTTCCTCAACTGTGAGAGAGCTGAGATCAGGCCACTAATGATGATCTGTTGGGCCAGTGGCACCTTGGAGACCACAGGCTGATGTTTGGTGGGAGATTGAAGAATGGCGGAGGGAGGTGAGCCAGCCTTTGGTTTTACCCAGCTGAGTTACAAAGAGGAAGGAGGCAAGGCTAATTTGAACTATTTATCTCTGGTAGATATTATGCCTGGAGTTAAGTAGCTACACAGGATATTGGGTTCAATAACACACAGGCAGACAAACAAACACTCACATACACATTGGCTTCCCAGTTCCCTGCTCACCCAAGTGAAGGAGGGGATTAAGGATTTGATTCACTCCTGCCATTGTCTCTCCCACCTGCCAGATTCCTGCCTTTTAAAGCATCTGACATGAGCAGGTATTCTCCGAGCTTCCTCAAGGCCTCCCACAAGACGCCGTAAATGATTCCCCGGGGTGCTTTGTGTTGCCAGTGTGAGGGATTGGGAGCCTGCACATATTATGATTGGTGAATGTCTCCAGACAAGTCAGTGCCAGAGGAAGGGATGTGTATCAGTGTTGTAATGACATCATCTGCACAGGCTGTGACAGTCAGGGCGGTTTGGAGTGGAAAAGTGTTCGCTGTTGCCATGGGCAATCATAGGGAAAGGCTTGAATGGATAACACAGATCAGGCAACATCACTAAGAAGCTGCATTCACCTCTCTGGCCTTGGCAAGTGTTTGTGCCACAGCGACAGTAGAAGCACTTAGTCACAAAAGTCTGGACCGTATCTTAATCATGCAAAACACCTTATGGCAAAAAAACGTATTATGTCTACAGGCCAGAATTGATTGACTCTTAACTGTTTTAATCATTAGCTTGTGAGTTGCTTCAGACTGACTGTGATTCAGTAGGAGTGAATGATAAATGCCTGCATTTGTTAAATAATCCTCCAGGCTACAGGAGATAAATTGGGAAATGATAAACTTATGTTGTGTTCAGTACAGACACAATGACAATTCCTTCCTGTTTTAATACAAAGATGAATTAATTTGTTAATTGATTGATTAATTTGGGAATTGCAGACTCTGCCTTTCAGGCTTTTTTCCCCTCATTTCTCTCCTGTTATCACCGTAATCATGAAAACCCCCTCGCCTCATTAAGAATCTGTCAGGCAGTCTGAGAGGGAAATGACAAACTTGGCTTTGTATTTAATAATATCATTTGCATTCTCTGAAACTTTCTGGAGGTGTCGTAAGTTTGCACGAGATTTCATATTACACAATAAAAAACCGACATATTTCCTCAAATCACACCCCCTTAATAGAGCGAGATAACTCTGTTATTATAATCCATTCATCCCAACGTTCATTAGTCTTTTTCCTTTCTTAACCTCACTCCGGTTCCGTGGTTGTTATTTCCTCAAATGTGTAAAGCCACTGCACTGACAGATTTCCCCATAGTACAATCAAACGCATCCCTGAGCAGATATTTTTATTATTATTATTATTTATTAATTTCATGTTTTATTTCCTGTGTTTTTTATAGGGTGTCCACTGTATAATCTGTCAGGGGTTTGGCGGGCCGTTTTCTATTTAAAACTCAGGCCACCTCTGTCAGAAAAGCAATTACTAGTGAGGGTTTCATTTTAATTTAAATGAGATTACATTACAGTGACATGAAAAGGGGGCACTGTCGGGATGGAAAGTACACGAGTGCTCCTCTTTTATTTATTTTTTATCTGTTTCACCAGCTCTGGCATTGAGGGGGAAAGTCTTGAGCTGTGTGAAGAAAGACGGAGCGAAGGGAAGATCTGTGTCACAGTGTGTGTGCGCAGACGAGTGCAACGACGTGCTGTACTGTATGCCTTTGGGTGTGCGTGCGTGTGAACGTGTGTGTCGGTGTGATGCATCCTAATGCCACCAGGGTGTGAATATTGAAAAGCTATGCTTAGAGACAGTGGAGAACAATTACTGCAATGCCTCGGGCTCAAGTCAATATAAAAGGCCCGTGAAAAGCAGTGTCAGTGACATAAAGCCATATGATATGTCATTTTCAACTTTTATTTTCGTGATCCTTCCTCTAATCCTCTCAGCCCCCGTATCTTTGTTGTTTTCTTTCTTCATCCCAAGCTTCTGCAGGCTGTGTGAATTCACAGTGTATCATGGAAAAGCATGGCTGGCTCATTACCTGCTGCACAAGGGACAGCCATGTCAGAGGAAGCCGTCAAACCAACTTTATGGTCGTGTTGCAGCATGTGTGTCTCCCTAAGGTGAATTCTAAGTGAGATGGAGGCGCATCATGTTGTAACTGTTTCATTCTCTCCCTCTCTCCCTCTCTCTCTCCCTCCCTCTGCTTACCTATTCCCTCCCTTCCTCATGCTGCCCGGCCTTGAATGGAACAGCGGATGAACTTGGGATCGAGTTCATGGGTAAGACAACTTTTCATTGACTGTGCTGTGTGAGTGCTCAATCTTTAATGTGCCTCATGTCTATGGAATACCACACACAAAACACACAATCCAGCACAACAAGGCCGCTCACCTTGGAAAATTAATGTGGGCCAGTCTCCATGGAAACACCGTGGTGGTGAATTAGGTGTATTCTGTCTGCATGAGGAGCAGTACTGTGAGAGAGGAGTTGTGTAATGAGAATAAAGCAATAAAGTCAGACAGCTGCAGTTCATGTATGAATGTGTCTGCCTCCTTACATGTATGAAGAGGCTGAGGCTGTTACATCAGAGTGTGAAAATAATATTCTTGTGTTTTGAATCACACATACTTCATCTGGATTTGCAAATACTGTAAAATTCATTTTAAACCAAACACTAATAGAGAAAATTTTTCCAATAAAGTAGGAGGTGGTGGAAATACAATTTAAACCTCTTTGGAATTCCCTTGATCTTATTTAACGTACCTTTCCACCTTCCAGGTGGTTAACAAATCTTTAAGAACCAAATTATCTCGCCCTCTTCCTTTAATAGTGACACACTGTTCTTTGTCCAGAGGGAATACACAATCTCAGCCCGCCACACACACACACACACACATATACATCTTTCTCTGTCACACTTGCACTGTTTTTCATTTTCTCTCCTTGCCGTCTCGTCCTCGCTCTCTGACTGCCTTTTGTGCATACATAAAAACCAACACTGCATGCTGTGAAGTTTTCCATTAACATGGCTTCATACACAGCCGTCACATCACACGCCTGCTCCAGGAAATAGAAGGAAAAGAGAGGACGGTCTGAAAGGGAAGCCGGGCCCTGCTGCACATAACATTCCTCAGTTCAGTGATTTTAATCTGGGGTCTAAATTAGTTGAGAATGCTACTGCAGGTGGGCGGATGCATTAGAGGGCAAATGAGAAGTGGATTGATCGATAGATAGCCGGACAGACGACAGACAGAAGCACTGATATATATTATGCAGGTACACTCTGTGCATGCTCGCTCGCTTGTTCATTGTGCTCGGCTATAATTTCCACTTTTCCTTTAGCAAAGAGTCTTTTGATAGTTATATAAGTCCAGGGTGTGACAGTCAGAGTCTGAGACCGTCAGTCTGTGTTTGAAGTGGGATTGAATGCTCTAAACATGATCTTGTCTTTTAATTTTCTTGCATTCTTTACCCCAGCAGCTGCGGCTCTGTGTGTCTCACTAGTTTGCTCAGATGTATTTCAGGCTCAATACCCCCGTTTGTCATGGATACTTTAGCATGGTCTTCATTCTAGCATTGTATAGAGTTGGTTGCTATGGCACAGCTGGCCATATGGGATTGTCTTGTCCTTGTTTTAATATGACATGGCTTAGTCAGTATAGCTGAGGCTGTTCAGTTTGTTCCCTCTCCCAATGTGCGCTCGCATCTAATTTCAAGAATGCCTCGTAGGCATCGGGTATGAAAGGCCTGTAATGGTTTTATGTACAGACTGCATGTTGGCTTTTCCTTGCAGCCATTCAGCAGAGCTTTGTCAACAGCTGTTTTTATGTTCAGATTTTTTAGAAAAGCTTATTCCGTCTATCCCAGAGAAAAAAGGCAGAGGCTTGTCTCAGGTGTAGCTCCACATGAGCAGCGACGATTGGGCAGCATGGAAGGACTTCTCCCATGTTTACTTCTCAACCGAGAGGTCATTTCACTAATGAAAAGTAAAGGCTGGAGGGTTTACAGTGACACAGATAAACACGTGGAATATTATATTACAAAGACCAGAGGCAACTTCTGTTGTTCATTTGCAAATCGCGGCTCGAGGACATTCACTGTTGCCTTCAAACAGACGTCACGACGGTCCAGCATCTGCAAGTCAACAACTTGTTCCGCCAGTTTTACAATAACAGTGTCACACGTGTGAGATAGAACCTGACAGACTGATTTCAGAGCTGAAATTATAAACCATTTTTGGCTCATTATACTTGTATATATTACCATATACATAAATATTTTAGTGGACTGAAATAGTGTTTGTTTATGTGCTTTCTTCACTTCTTCTTATTCAAGTGATTATATTCTAATTATGTATTTTTTATGTCTTATTTATGTTTTAAATTTGAACATTTTTCATTGGATGACATTAATATGTCTATAGCTTATGAAATTAACTAATATTGTTGATTTTTCTGTTGAAACATACGTATACTGCCACTAAAAACTCCATCACAGCTCTTGCTACAACCGTATCAATTGGATTCTGGTCAAAATATTTGTTGTACATTTGAGTGGCTTTAGGTATTATTCCATTTCTATTGTCCTCAAATGTCAATATTGATGTCAACATCACAGATCCAGCACCACACACCAGATTGCTCTTTAAAAAACATTACTGTATGCCAGCAAAAATGGCTAAGCTGTAACATTCATCCCAATTTCAAACCTTTTATTCATTTGTCATAATAAAGCAAAGCCTCATAATATCATGCATCATGTATCTTAGACGTTTTTTGATTCGCAAGCAGAATTAGCCATGTAGCAATCTGTCTGTTTGCCGGTGTTAAATAAGAAATAGCAAGTGTCACATCTAACCCTGCAGCGTTTCTTTGGACTTGCTCTATTTTAATTCAACTCCAGTTCTACCTTTGGCAGCAGCTGAGTGGGCAGTTTGGACCTGTGATGTATATATATATATGTATATAAATATATATATATATATGTGTGTGTGTGTGTGTGTGTGTGTGTGTGTGTGTGTGTGTGTGTGTGTGTGTGTGTGTGTGTGTGTGTGTGTGTGTGTGTGTGTGTGTGTGTGTGTGTGTACAGTACATCCGCATTTTATAACTCCAGGATGTGTTCAGATGTTATCTTTAACTTTCGCCAGAAGCATTCTTATATTAAAAAGGTTTCCCTCCGGTTTGAACTCAGCTCCTTCATACCCCCCCAGTATATATACAGTATATGTTGATGCAGCACTGGAGGAGAGTGGATAACATAACAAAAATGGAGCAAACAGACAGTGTAGTTGTGCTATACTGTAAGCTTTGAACACGGGAAGTTCTCCAACAGTCACTGTGCCCTTAGAAGAATTTGGGGGAAGTTGACAGACCTGGGCAGACAGACAGGGATGAAGAAGACCTCCCAGGACACTTCTCTGTTGACAGCATCAAAAGCCATGAACAAGCCCTCAAAGGTCATGAACAGGTTACACTGATGTTTTCTGCACTTTTCCCTGCAGCTGTCAAGGTGGTGAGATCAACCACAGGAGGATTTATTGTTGCTGAGAGACGGAGTGATGTCACAGGATGTTGTGTTCAAGGTCGTTAGCGAGAGCGGGAAAGAGAAGTCGCTCCAACTCTTGACAGTGGATGTCAGCATTAGTTGCGTACCGAGTAACCGCTTTAAAGGGATAGTTCACCCAAAATTGAAATTTCACTCATTATCTCCTCCCCCTCATGTGGACTAAGGGCTGGGAGAAGTTTCAGAGTCCTCTGTGGCTTCTCTGAGTTACAGGGGGTCTCGGCGTAGCAGTGCATGTTCATATAACGGTTGCAAATGGATACCAACTGTCTTTGTAACAAAAAGACACACCAAAAAACATCCAAATACCTCCATGCTGCTCGTATGTAATGTCCGTCTTGTATTGAAGCCCCGAAATGCGAAATTGTCCCGAAAAAAATTAAATAAGTCTATATTTCAAGCTTGTTTTGTAGCGGAAGCTTCTCTTCCCAGTTCGTCCAAATTTGACGAACCGGGAAGAGGAGCTTCGAGAAGCTTCCGCTACAAAACAAGCTTGAAATATAGACTTATTAAATTTTTTTCGGGACAATTTCGCATTTCAGGGCTTCAATACAAGACGGATATTACATATGAGCAGCATGGAGGTATTTGGATGTTTTTTGGTGTGTCTTGGTATCCATTTTCAACTGTTATATGGACATGCACTGCTACGCCGAGACCCCCTGTAACTCAGAGAAGCCACGGCAACTTCTCCCAGCCCTTAGTCCACATGAGGGTGAGTAGATAATGAGTGAAATTCCAATTTTGGGTGAACTATCCCTTTAAGATGGACACTTTTATTGTACTCATTTTTTTGGGAGGGGACCACCGGAAATGGTGTCAGGTGAAGGTTTTGCTCCCTGCTCTGTGCACCCCAGCAGGCGGTGCTGCTCAGACAGACAGATCTCTGCTGGGATCAACTGCTACTTGTCCCGGCTGCTTGTGACCTTAAGCCTCTGTTGCTGATGTGCAGGGGTCTGACAAGAAGCTCCGGGAGCATTCATTTGCTGCTAATTCCCTGTCGCCATCAGTCTCTGAATACTGACACACATAAAGAACTCACACACTCACACACACACACACACACTCACTTGGTGTGGCCCCCGCTGTGCTGAGACAGTCCATCGGTGTTGCCTGCTGGGTTTGTCTGAACGAAATGATTATCACACTTCAGTTAGCACATGTCACTGAGCCCTGCTTGTGTCTGCCATGTCCCTATCCCATGCTCAAACACTGACATTTACTGACAGCAGCATTGGTCGCTTTATGCTAATACAGATTGTGGGTGGATGTCTGTGTGTGGCTTGTGTGTACGTCCGCCCGTCGTTCGTGTGTGTTTGGTATGTTAATTCGCAATACAACTCCTTCCTTTCCCGGCTCAATCACACCCTGTATCCTTTGTGTCACAGTAGAAATGCGATGGCCTGAACTGTCTTGTGTCGTCCACAGAGAGCGGTGACACCTACCAGAGGCAGGTGCTGTCCATCTTCAGCATCGCCTCGGGGATCTGTCTTCTTGGAGTGGCGTGTATGGCTCTCTACCGCCGCAACAAGTGAGTGATGCCAGCCTGCACCACATTAGTAGAGTATGCCCCCGGCTGTGCAGAGAGAGCACTTTACTATCATGGCATGGAGCCCAATGAAAATCTAAGTGTGAGTCAGCTAGTGGATGTTTTAGCAAGGCATCAGACCTAAATTGTGTAGGATACATTTGCGACAGATACTCTCATGTAAGATTTATTTGTAAAGTGCTTTTAGCGAGCAGGTGTGCGGCAAAATACTCCACACAAAACAAAACACACAGACAAGGCAAAGAGCTAGATCAGGTTCAAAAACATTAGACCCTGAGTGTATGTGTGTGTGTGTGTATATATACACTATGTGTGTGAGAAGCAGGCAGCACAAAAAGCAACCCGTCAAAATCAGTTACTCACTGCAGGGCAGAGGGAAGAAAAGGAATGTAGACAAAGAAAAGTAATGGCAGAGTGTAAAGAGGGGAGCTAATGTAGGTTCAGTTGATTGAATTGGACGTGATAAACAAAAATGGGTTTTATTTTCAGCACTGTAGAGCTGTGAATAGTGCAGCTCCAATCGGTCAGCACGACCCAAGAGCCCCCGCGCAACGGTAGAGTTAATGTAGCGCAAATGATCCAAAGCAGAAACCTTGCTAAATTGAATCTCTTTTCCCCAATCCCCAAATGTTGTTTGACAATGCAGCTCAGATAGAAACGCTTCTCCCGCTCATACTTAACGTTCATTCTGCTCTTCAGCAAAGACCTAAAATTCTATTTGTATCATATCAGTGCTTCACACAGAAGATTAGCACGGCTGCATACTTGATTTGGTTTGAAGACTACGGCGAGGAGTCGGAGATAAGAGATGTACTTGTACATTTTTAAAGACCAGAAGAAATGGAAATCAAAGTCAAGTTAATTATATGTGGTTATAAAGTTTAGTAATTAGGAAGGACGTAGGAGTGGGACTACATATCACCAAAAGTGCTGACGCTTGCAAAATGTGCAGCGTCAGTTGCTGATTATCATTGGCTGGACTGTAATGAAGTTGATTATCTAATAAGTACCGTACTATATTATACTATAGTACAGTAGATGATGTAGTAAGCTTCTCTATAATAACTGAGCACAGCTGAATTAAAACAGAAATAGTCAATGAATATATATAAACTGATGGTTTTTAACGTTTTGCCTGATCTGTTACACACTGTTTCATTTTAGAAAAGTCATATGGTTAATCACAGTTTAGACTCTTGCTCTCCAGATGTGAACTCCCTGCCGTGTCCTTTGCGCAGCAAACATGAAACAAGGGCCCCGGCTGCAGAGAGAGTTCAGCAACCCAGTATTTAAAAATGAACATTTAATGGTGAATTAACATTTAATCCAAAAGTTTTAAGCATCAATTAAATTTTAATCCAATCAAAGTTTAATCCAAAGTGAGAGAACATTCCCAAATGTTATGTTTGGCGTAGCTACAAGATGACATTTTACTTTTCTTTCACCTTACTGTTTGTTCAGAAGTGGTTTTTGGTTGTTTTTGATAGTAAGAAATTATTGAATGTAATTATTTAAGTGACAAAATAAAGATATTTTATGGTGCAGAACAGACTGAATATCTGCTGAAGTCACCAAATGTACTAATAGATTATAAACCATTGTACCAGCATCAGGGATGTGAAATGCCCAATTGATTATTACATACTTGTGCATCATCCATAACACCCAAACATGATACCAACCAGTTTCTTTGTAAAGTGAGAATCCAAAACTCTGGACTCTGTGTTGGTATTTCTGGAAAATCTTTCTTACTTTCTATTGCCAGACTATTATCACAAAGGCATGAAATTGACGTTTCACGGAACATTGCCTTGATTAAATTTTCACTTGTGCAAGACATCTTCTCTCCCAACACTACTTTTTGTAGCCTTTCTGGGAACCTTTCACTACCGGCAAACCTTCAGTTACAGCTCAGGCTAAAAAAAAAAAAAAAATGCAAATTGACTGGTGCTCATTTTGTCACCTTTACTTTTCAAAGTGTAAAACGTTTGACAAACGTCTGTCTGATCTCGTCGTTTCGCTGTAAGGCAAATCACAAGTCCTGAACTGTCAGAGATGTTTTTCAGAGAAGTTATAAAAATGTATACGTGTTCGCTGTCACATTTCTAACAAGCATCCCTGTCTGTAATGAAGAGATGTGACAGTTTATGTGCAAAGCTTATCTCATGATTTATGCACAGTATATGTGTTGGTTTTGCACACATACACACACACACACAGAGTAAAGCAAACAGACATTTTATAGTGGTTAGGGTGAAATGTACCACTGTGTTTGTCGAGAAACCCTCTCTTGTTCTGATCTTTATTTTAGTCATAATGTTGCCACCTCTGTTTCTCTGTACACTTGCTTTTTCTCCACAGGAGACACAGAGAGAAACTCCAGGCTCATTTCTCTGACAGTCGCAGCCTGAGGGACTGCAGTGTCAACGCCTCTGGCCTCATGTCCAAATCTGCTCCCAGGCTTCAATACTGCCTTCAAATCCAGAAGGTAAGCCTTTTTTACACAACAATATTACATTTCTACTCCATGGCTCCACAATTACTATCACCATTTTCATCTTAATATAATACAGCTTTTCTCTAAGAAAACAATAGAAAAGTGAGTTTATAGAGTGTTTGACAGGATGATGTATGATACATGTCCTAATAATCTCTCTACTGGCTGAAGCCTTTTGTTCATACTCACGGCTGACACCAGCTGAGAGACAGTGGGGAATTATAGTTTAAAATAAATGCCTCGTGTGTTATACAGGAAAAATCTGCTTGTCATGTTCAAAATGACAGATTCAAGTGACAAACTGCAGATTGGAAATTCTAATCTGTGGCGTGTCAGGGATCTTGAAGTCACCATGCAAACGCAGCAATAATACTGTACTGTGGACAAGTCATGTCAAACGGCACCTTGCTACTGTAGGACTGCTACTAAGAATACCAAGAGTGTATGAGACATTTTGATTTTACAAATAGAGATACCCTTGTAGTCATTTTTTTTGGTATATTTTAAAGCAGAGGTGAAAAAAAAGAGAAGTTTCCAGCTCTTCAAGTGATAAGATCAAATTGGTGATTTGCATAGAACCACAAACCAAGACATTTTCAAAAGAAAAAGCACAGGGGGCCAAGGGATAAAAAAATATCTCACCTCACAATAACAAATTACAAAGAGGAACTCCCGGTTGAGATAAAAGCAGTGGCGGGAGAGAGAAGTGACCCCGGCATTAACAGCAGAGCAGGTGGAGGATGTAGATGGCCCTGATGAGGCTGATGTCTCACTGACTCCCGAGGTAATTGCAGCCTAATGCACCCATGTAAAGGTCTCATAAAGAGTGCAATTGCCATAACACATTAGCACTTCCCTGGATGTACCCTAAAATGGTCACGTATTCTGTTCACGTGTTATTTGCACCTGCACTTTTTTTATTTTAATTTTTGAGTTATTTGTTCTGTCCTGTTACTCCTTTCCTATCACATACTTGCGCTAACAAGCGGGAATATCTAGGTGTTGCTCACTCTCACTAATTGCAGGTACATAAATAAATCTGTCACTCCTTCCTCCAGCGATTTACAAGACTGGAAATATGTGTGTGTTTAAAGGTTGGTAATTTGAGTAGTGATAACAAACGAGCCGCGCGGTGGATGACATGGAAATGTATCTTCCAACGCATTTGTTTTAGACACAGTTGTATTTGTTGTCATCTGAAATTCTTCATTCAGGTTCAGCCTTGTTCTGTCATCTCAGCTTTTGCCAAGTGTAGCCTGTGCTGAGGCTGTTTAATAATGCAACAGTGTCTAGTGTCACCCACTGAAACAAACACCCCTGAAGCTAGCCCCACCCACGGAACTGCAGTTGGCACAATCTGAAAGCTTTTGGAGGGTGTCATTTGAAATTATGGCTCTGAGCGGTTGACAGCTGAGAAGTGATACAACATTTGATGTAAATTTTGTAGCTGTTAAGTAGCTGTGTTTAAGTGACATGGGGGGAAAAAAAGGAAAAACATTCAAATAAGCCAGAGCACAGCTTAGGATTTCACAACTGCACAGATGCGTTGTAACACTACAGAGGAACCTTGTAGCTGTGAAGAGCTCCAAAAGTTCCAGTGACACCAAACCATTCTCAGCACATCAGAGCCCAGTGTAATGTATTTCAGTCAGACGCAGCCACTATTGTCCCATAGCACAATGGCAGGTTATTATATACGGTGATGAGAATGTGCCAACAGGAATATGTGAAGCCTCGAATTCTGCCACAAAACTCTTCTCCGAGCTGGACACACAGATCAAACCAACCAGGCAAAGATGAAACTAAAAGACAGTAATAACACAAGAGCACAGAGACAGAAGCTATAAAGGAGCAGTGTGAGTGAAGCTTAAGGTTGGGTGTGTGAAAGATCACTGACTATAAGCACCCAGGAGGGGGGTCAGAGAAGGAAGATTAACAAGTGAAACCTATTTTTCCACACATTTGACAGGCTGACCCCAGACCAGCTCCTCTCCACCCACTCCCTCAGCTTGCAGCCATCTACAGAAGGGAACGTGTTCTGTGGGTGGTGCCGTCCTACAAGTTCCTCCAGCTCGTCTTTAAAGTTAAACTGACTGAGCAACGGAAGGGAAGAACAGAGCAGAGTGTTCTCACAGAGGTTCAAAAACATTTTGTGCGTGCTGCATAACTGCTCGGCATCACAACACAGTGGGTTTCAACCGTGTGCATTTGAGGCAGCAAGGTGGAGGATGAGCACAATGAGCTGGAAACAAAAGCTCTGTTGAGACAGGTGCAGAGGGGAGGATGAAACACAAGTCCATTTTGGTCAGTGCCTTGCACAGCATCTCTATGATAAACCGAAGCACCGCTCTAGTATCTTTAAACCAGCGTGTCAACTCCCGGAGCTGAAGGTGTGTGGAGAAGCAGTGCAAAGACTTTTACAGTATTTTCTGACATCATTGTTAAACAGTGATTTCTGCAGCAATGCTTCAAGTCAAATCCAACTAAGAGAATAAGTTAGAGACCTTTATTATCTTTTTTTCAGCAGGCACCTGCAGCGTCTCTACACTGTCTGTATTTTCCATCCCTGAACTCCTGAATCTTGACTTCTTTGTGCACCAGCTCTGGCATATGCAGCATGTGTTAGATATTTCTTTATGTGTTCCATCTGCCATCTCAAATGCCTATACATATTTGCACATCTGGTAACATTCCTGTGCATATGCTCCCTCCATCTGCAACTCTGAGAGAGTAAAGCGGTGCGGATGGCATACAGTACAATCCCACACTTCAATATAAATGCACAGATTTTGCAAACGGTTCAGTCGTGTATGATCGTGTGCCTCCTTTCAAAACACATTCTAAAGGCAAAAAGGGGGAAAGAGAAATGGGAATGTAATTGCATAGTTAAACGCCTCTCACCTCATCTGAGATCTGAATCAACACGTTTGTGGGAGCAACACTCTGTCTAAATAAAAAGTAATGAGAGTATGCACCCACAAGACTCTCTCCACTGAAACAAGACATGCACTAACGTGAAGGAATAGGGGCCCACAGGCTGGGAAGACTAGACACAGAAAGTCAATCCCCAGATGCTGGAAGCATGAGTGGTGGTAACTAACTATTCTAGTCTTACTCCAAGAAGAAACTGAGTCACCCTCAGGAGTGATGCAAAGCTATGGGTGAGCATACTGCATGAATTTTGCATGGGGAAAGAGAACGAGTCGGGCCACAGACCAGAGCACAGTGTACCTAAAAAAAAAAAAACACCCTTTAATGTGCCACAAGGCTGTGTTCTGTTACACCACAGTCAATTTTATAAAATTCTGAGGTTGTAAGACACTGTGTCTTCTTTCCAAGAGTCAATACTGCACCAATTTCTAAACACCAAAAGTATATTTTCAAAGTGTGTTGACAGAGATACCAAAAAGCAAAAGAGAGAGCTTCAAAAGCAGAAAGACTATGTTTGAGAGCAGTTTGTGGAATAAAAATATCAGAAACATCAACCAAAAAGATTTACAGCGACACTGCAAGTCTGTAAAGAGGAAACAGTGCATACATTCTTTGACACGTGTTAAGTTAAACGCATCTTGATATAATAACACTCTGGGTTTTTCCAGATACAGCCTTCCTTGGTCTGGTGTGACTAGTGGCTTGTTGTGGCTAATTTCAGTCAAATCCAGCTGATTGTGTTGGAAATAAGCGTTAGTATCTATTAACCATTGTTTATTCCCATTTGTTTCAATAATTGCTACATACTGGAGGCTTGCAACATGTATTCAGTAAAGTGGGTGTCTTCTCTCCTTATTGAATTGAAAAAATATGTGGACTTCATATGGATGAAAGTGCTATGTGTTTCATCAAGTTCTGTTTTTTATTATAATAAAAAAAAACTGAAGACACGGTGCAGAAAACAGCAGAAGACTGTTATCCACATGTTCAGCAGGTGTTGTGACAGCGGTGGGGACGATATTAAAGTGTCTTTAGGTATCTCCATGATTAATATAACAAACAGGCTAGTGCAGCTAGGAAATTAATAATGTTGTCAACAGTTACAAACTCCATGCTAATGTGAATACCTGTGGATAATTCTAAAACAAATGATTAACATTTTGATATCAGACAGAGCCAAAATTGTGTTTACCACTAGAAGCTGTCACGTCTTGGTTCACCGAGTTGACACACTGCTCAGGTTTAGTATTAACTCAGAATGTCTGCTGGTGTTCTGTGACCCTGTTCTTGTTGAAGAATGATCAAATATCCCATTATTCACAGTTCAGGACCTGTGATTTCATGATAATCAAAGTAGGACTAACGCAGCTCTGACTGAATTATGTGGTTGATTGTCAACTGATTGGTGGATTCTTCTATTATTTTGTCAGGCTCATGCATTTTCCTGCTGCCTGTCCTTGAAATGAAGTCCCCATGCTTTATGTTTGTCCAAGGCTTTCGCAAGTGGCATAAAAACAAGGCAAAAGTGTGATCGGAGGGAATGAGTGAAACTGGTTGCGCCATGCTGGTTCACCATCGTCTGCCCCAGTCCCCTGGCACAGATAGTGTCCTCCAGGAAAGTTTGCCACATCAATTGTTCCAGAAAGCGCAGCACTCTCCACCCGCGGGGCCCGCATACGAGAGGGTGGCCAAAAATGATCCAGTTTTCTTGCACAACTAGTGAACAGCAGTAACAGCTCCCTCTGGGAGTCAGGGTGTAAAGGAGAGAGAGAGAGAGTGGCTTATCAGGCATGAGAACCGTGAACCAGCTCTAAGTCACATGCAATTGCTTTAATGATGCACAATCAGACAGAGAGAAGGCAGGACAGGAAGTGCTGCAGCTGGAATAACAGAATTATCTCCTGACGTAGTGTTTCACAGGGGGGTTCTGGTTCTCGGAGCATTGGTGGTGGCTGCTACCACAGCTCTGTCTGGGGCCTGTTGTAAGATAATGGTGTTCATTTTGATAAGAATAAAGGGGAAGAATTGGGGTGGCAGGGTGGTGGAGGGGAGGGGGGGTACTTTAGGAACCCATTAATGTAATCTTGTGTTGGATTAATTCTTGAGTGCAGCGGGAGTGCTGTAAGGGCCAGTGCGAAGTTTATTCACAAAGCGTCCCCGTCTAATCTCCAGTTTAAAATGTAAAGTGTAATTAAAGACACTCTGCCGCAGACACTAAGCCTGATGATTTGCTTCTTACTCTATCAGAAATTGTTTTTGTGATCTGCTCGTTTGGAAGTCATTGACTTTGCAACGTGGGTTTAGAAACGGGCTCTGTAAATAAAGATTATTATCACTATTATTATTATGGGGTTGCATTAGTGAGACAACATCCTCAGCCTGACTGGGAACTCAAGTAACCTGAGTAGAGACTTGGTGCTATTCCATATATAGTATCAGCAGCATTATACATTATACTCTGAGCTTTCTCCTGTGTTGACTCACATAATCACTTACAGTACACCTCAACACTGTGTTTTTGTTTTGGTTCATCATATAACAAAAGGATCCAAGCTAAGCTATAATAAAGAATATTCCGTTTAAGGGTGCACTACACAACATGAGTATAATAATGAAGCTACATCCCAAAGCCACAATTATAGTGTTTTACCACTTACTCTATGTGCTGCTTATCTTCTTGTATTTTTTTCTCTGCAGGGCTGTGGTTCTCATGGATCGTCTATCAAGGGCGGCAGCGTGGCAGCAGGCACATCAACCGTAGCCCCGCCTATTCTCAGCAGAGCGCTGTCTAAAGGGAAACGCTTCAGGTAAAAATGTGGCATCCTCTTATTCCAAGCCTGTCTTTCATATAAGCAGCGTCTTTCTCTCTGTCAGCCAATATAGTCCGATACAGGAGGCAGCCAAGGGAGACATCTAATCACCCTGCAATATGTTGGAAAATACAGACCTTGAAGTAAAAAACAGATCATTTGTAAACATTTTCAGACAGATTTATGGTGATTATAACCAGCGTTAATATATATTTTGTATACACTGCCAAGCACCAAAAGCTTTGCCTCTGTGCATACCCTTAATCAGATTCAGGCCTTTTATAGGAGGATTATTGGTTTGGCTAACTCCATAGAATGAAAATTAGATCCTCTCCCAATGGTTGGAAAAAGTAGATGTCTTTATTTATGTCGTGTCCAGTAAATTGTGCAAAGTGATTAAATGTGTACTCAGGCAGATTCTGAAATGACTACTTGCACACTGATAGGGAAGAGCATACAGAGGAGGGGGAGCAGACCTCCTGTGAGGAGAAGCTAATTTTAATGTGCAGAGTTAAACATTGATTCAACCAAATGCCTTTCATGCCATCCTTCAAATGACAGAAGATTCAACAAAATTAACAACACTGTGCTACAAGGGATCGCAGAGGCAGTTGTGCTTTGTGATCACAGCAGTCGGTATCAAAAGCCATAGCCATTCCCAAATCCTCAGAAGAACATAGGGATGCGTCTATGGAGTGTGCTACGCTGGAATCCTTACAGAGAGGCTTCATTTGCCTTGATGATATGGGTGCAGGACACTGTGACAATTAATGACATTCAGCCACACAACGTGAAAGAACTAATCTCACAAAAACTTTATTTCTCTTTGCGCCTTCTACATTCGGCAAATCACTAGCAAAGTGTTTGATTGCTGGTAAATCTTCATTTCACCTGATTGTGATTGTGTAGAGCAGAGCTGGGAGGAACTCTAGATCAAAGTGTCATAAATGCAAGAGAACAGCCTAATGCATAAGGCTCCAAATACTCATTTCAGCTTTAATTACATTGTGCAATAGACAAGCCTTAAAGGGATAGTAGCATTTTTTTAAAAGTGGGGTTGTATGATCTACAAATAGCCCCTAAGTACTTCAATTGCAGTAGAAGACTCTCTGCACTCCTCCCGTTAGCAACGCCAGCCCATAGCCCTGCCCATAGATTTACAACATAGTACATTGTTGTGAATGGACCCAAAGAAACGGCCTATTTTCGGTTTTACCTGAAAAAAGAGGTTTTACCTGAAAAAAAAATACACAGTTCCATTGTTCGCTATAATATACTTTTTTCCAGCCCTTCAAAGTGCAGGAAAAACGCAGTTTTAACCATCTGTGTTAACCAACTCACGTATCCCTCCGCCCAGGGTTAGCGCCCGCCGATCAGCTGTTGGTTAGCTCCAAATAAAAACTGTGTTTTTCCTGCACTTTGAAGGGCTGGAAAAAATTATATTATAGCGAACAATGGAACTGTGCATTTTTTTTCAGGTAAAACCTCTTTTAGGCCGTGAAAATAGGCCGTTTCTTTGGGTCTGTTCACAACAATGTATGTTGTAAATCTCTGGGCAGGGCTATGGGCTGGCGTTGCTAACGGGAGGAGTGCAGAGAGTTTTCTACTGCAATTAAAGTACTTAGGGGCTATTTGTAGATCATACAACCCCACTTTAAAACAATTATACTATCCCTTTATGCGTAACGCCATGAGAACATATAGCGCAGGATGTACAGTGATTAGAGGGAGCTGTGTTTGGGGACATAATGGAGGTTGTGTGTTCATACAGAGGGAGTTTTAGATGCCTAGATGACTACGTTGACAACTTCAGTGAAAACCCAGCGGAGGTGCCAGTTGTTCTCTGTTTTAATGGACCAGAACTGTGTCACAGAGGAAAGTTAGGTTTTTTTTTTTTTTTAAAGGTTGTCATGTGTGGCCACAGGGATGTTGCCAACCTGTCCTGGCTTTTTTATTCTCCACGGTGTCATGCAGGTGCTTCATGGAGGGCGGCTGACAGTCAATCATCAGTTCAGCGTGTTCTCAGAGTCGGAGGAGGCAGGGGAGAACTAGACTGTGATGGATGATGTCGAGATGCTTTCAGCTATTGACCTGAGAAACTAGCCCACATTGTGAGCTATCAGGAGAAATGCCCCATAAAAACATGTCAATATGGCCCATCAATATTGCTGCAAAAGGTTACCTGTGCATCATCGGCTTTATCACGGCGTATGACCATGTGCAGATTGATTCACCTGCTTGAATGCAGACTATATCTGTTGAAGTGCAATTTCTGTTCAGGATGGTGAAGACATCACATAAATCACTGAAAATATAGACTTCACAGCACAGACACACACGTAGCCTAATGTATACTCAACAAGAGGAACAGTCTGCTCTTTTTATTTATTTTTTTTTATTTAACCTTTATTTATCCAGGAAGGATCCATTGAGATTTGACATTACAAAACAAACAATCAACAACAACAAGCGAGAAAATACATAGCAAGAGCAAGGTAGCAGACAATGATCATTTATACAATAAAAATTTTACAATAAAAGAGACCCCAAAAGTGCAATACAATTTGAAAGCTAAGAGTCACAGGTGCAACTGGTGACTAATAGTTCAGAGAGAGATTTTTTAAAGCTAGAAAGGGATGAGAGATCCCATCCTCATCCTGACTTGCAGCTCATTCCAAGACCAATGCCCAAAGTAGGACAGGGTCCTCATCCCTAACTCTGTCCTCATTAAGGGAACCTTAAATCGCAACCAGCTACATGTGTAATTTGAACAGCAGTAAACTTTGAGCAGCGGTATGGAGGCAGTTTGCCTAAAATAGCCTTATGTATTAGAATATACCAGTGCTGTAACCTCCGGGTGTTAAGGGAGGAAAAACCAGCGAGTGTGCATAGAGTGCAATGGTGAGTCCTGAACTCTGAATATTGCTTTGAGATAAATGCTAAATTTAGCATCCTATCATGCTCACATGCTAATGTGTGTCATGTTTACCACATTCACCATCTTTGTATAATGTCTTAGCATGCAAACCTTTGCTAATTAGCCCTAAACACATACAGTACAGGCTGCTCGGAATATGACCAGTGTTTAGACTTGATGATGCCCAGTGGCAGACTGGGACAATAATTCAAGCTGAGACTCTGACTTCATTCCAGACAGCCCTTTGCACGCAGAAATTGTAGGCTCAGTATAAGGCTTGTTGATTTAACAATTATACATTTTGCCACCATGCTAATTAAGGAGGAGAGTTATCAGAATTATTATCAATTATTCCGATTTTTTATAACATGAACTATATTTGGTGTCATTCATATCTGATCTTATCATTGTGTTGCAGTAAAGCTGTATCTGTGGCAAGGGCTTTTTGTTTTGTCTCCCTCCGTGCTCCATCTTTCATACATTTCCTATTGTGACCTCCCATTTCCTGCAACTGGATGTAAACACATGGCTGCATTAGCATATTTAAAACATTAGAGCTTTGATATTTTTGATTACTGTGCATCACCAAGAGGCGTGAGCACATTGCTGCCAGATAAGAGGATAAATGTATTCTTACTTTCTGTATTTTCATGGGTGAAGTTGACTGTTCAAGGCCAGATAAACTATTAAGCCACTAGGAAATATACTGGTGCTCCTGATATGTGACAATGGTGCCAAACAAAAACATGGATCACCAAAATTACAAGGCAGGTGACTGAGGTGGACTTGAACAAGATATCCTCCCAATCCATCCAACAGCTACAGAGATACTTTAGAGGATCAGGGGGATTGTCAAAGTCAGTATGATGTATCATCTGGGGACTGTGAATATCTGAAGAAAATGCCATGGCAACAGTCAAGCTGACAGACTGACCTGGCCATCCATAGAGCCATATGGTTAATATGGCTTAAAACAATTCAATTGCTGCATTTACACTTTAAATAGTCAGAGTCACACCTGACCTGTGTTGCGTAGCCGGGGAAAATGAACAAATCATTCACTTAGCACAGATCATTTACAGTTTCACTACATCCTAAAGGAGCTGACCAGCACTCAGCTCACACACACACACACTATTTCCTACGGATGCTTTGCCAGCAAAATGAGACGGAAATAACACCTTCTGAGTCAATATGTAATCATCACACTGCCACTGGTCAATCATTGTTTTCATTTGTACTATTGTGGAATTTGATCAATCACTAAGAGTCCTTTGTCACAATTGGAGGGAAATATGTGGAAATTGTGGTCTGATCAATAATGCTGTCAGTGAGCATGAGCGCTTCCACATACCGTTACATATCACCGCCCCTCTTCCTCTCTCTCTCTTTCCACCATGTCCAAAAAAATGCATGAAAAGAGAGGAACTGATTAAAACATGTGCAGGATTACACTCCTGGCCACTCTTACCCATTCAGCATCAGGAGGCTCTACATTTGTACATTTTTGGTGAATTGTAGAGATAAGCAGCTGCTGTTCAGTTGGGTTTTTTTTTTTTAAGACATTAACATTTAACATTCATTAGTCACAATAGCCTGGTGAGTTTGTCCACAGAAACAGACTTTAATTTTTCCAGCTTTTGCTTAATCTTAATTGAAATATCAGCATGCTAATAGGCAACAAAATTGACATAATTCCGCTTTATTCATATCAACTTTTCACAACATCAGTCGATTCAAAAGCTAATGCTGGCAAAGACTAGAGCCCACATTAGCCATGCTTATTGTTGCACAGCCACGGCCATTTTGAAATGATTACAGCTGAATTTTTTATTATTATTTTATTTTATTTACACAGTGTTCCATTCAGCTATCAATTAATAAGCACACATCCACAGGACTGTTTAGTTGACTGCCTATGTGACTGGGAGTTCAGTTTAAGGACAAGCTGGGAAAGTTTGAACAGAATGATCACTATTTAAACACCAAGAAGACGTCAGTCCACACACTCCAACCAAGAGCTAGAGGCAAGCTGTGAGAATGGCTTGTCAGCGTCAGTGATTTGTGTTAGTGTGTTACAATACAAACACATTTTTCCACCCAGCAGTCAATAAGTAGTTTTTGTGGTCCAGTTTGACTCGACACAATCAAGTGACCGACTGCTCAGAGGAGAAACAGAAGCAGGGACACATGAAGAATGGTTTCAAATACATCTAATAACAAATAATTCAGGGCTGTGTTTCACGCATGCCGTTTGAGCTGTTTGTTCTTGTGCCATATACTTGCACATCAGCTTGTTGTATAGTGCAATATAACTTTGATTCACATTTGATGTCATTGCTTTATTGCAGCAGATGCGCAGGGATCTGCTTTGAAATCGACCACCTACTGGCCACAGAACAATTTAAAAACAGTCTTCCCAGGGAGAGAGAGCACGGTCTCTAAAGATCTGCTCTGATCGTTAACTGCAGCGGGGTGTGGATACACGCTGGTCATTTCATGGTCATGGCCGTATGAAATATTGTTTTCAAACATATCGTTAAACACAAACCTAGTCCATCTTTAAGTCCACAACCAGAGAACTTTTTAACATTTGGTGTTTTACATAATGCTAGTCTGGTGTCAGCCGGTCAGCCCAGCACTCTGCTCCACATCTTGACAGCTGTTGTATGGATTGCTATGAAATTTGCTGCACATATTCAAGGTCCCTAGAGGGTAAATCCTAATGACTTTAGTGATCTGAATTTTTCTCTAACATCACTCCTGCTTATTCAGGGAAATATCTCTCAATGTAAAAAAAAAAAAAAAAAAGATGAAGAAGAAGAAGAAAAAAAGAAGCTAATTTTCTCTAAGCGGACTCTGAATTAGCTCCCTGAGATGGATGGGTACAAAAAAAATCTTGACTTTGGTGATCCCCTGACTTTTAATCCAGCATTATCATCAGCACAGAATGTATAAGTAAGTGGCTAAGTACAGGCTCACAGAGCTGCCAGCATGGCTGCAGTCTCAGACTTGTTCTACAACAGCTCCATTGAGCCATAACAAATGATTTAATGTTTATGTAAATTGCATTGCTTACTGGTAAATTACTATTCTTATACTCATCTATCTGATACCCCAGTCTGCAACTTAAGACTTCAATACCCAAATTAATTAATGCACAGAGTCAACTCAATGTGGAATATTCTGTTTTTTTCTTCCTCTAAAACATCAAACAGAAAGGTCAGTTCATCTCAGTCCATTTTACATCAATGAACACAGAAGATGATACAAATTTGATGCAATAAATGAATTAGTGGGCACTGTGTGATGTGATGCAGCTTTTGTGAAATAGTGTGTTAAATGAGTGATATTTACCTCTCCCTCTCCCCCCGCTCGTTATTTGTTTCTCCTCTGGTTTGCAGAAGCAGCTCCCTCTCACTCAGTCCTGCCCAACAACGCAGAGAGACTAATTACTTCAGGACTCCGCCCATCTCCAGAGGGAAACACAAGATATCGACCAATCTCATCGATGGATCTAGAGTGGCTGGACATGTCTACAAACATTTGCAGGAAGACGAGTCAACAGACATGGAGTCCATAAGAAGGTGAAACCTCTTCTGGTGTTTTGTTAGTTTTCTCATGTTTGCTCAGCCCTCAAAGAGGAAATTCTGTCTGCTTCTCTCCACACCGAGGTCAAACAGCCGGTTCAGCGATGCGGACCCCCGGACTAACTGAGGTTAAGTTGGAGTGGCAGAAGATAATTTTGTGAGAAATGAGTTTATGGCTGAAATGCTCTCAGTTCAAATCTGTGAACTAGTTTATGAAATCTGATCCAGGGAAATAAATGAAATCTGCTGTGCCCTCCTTCAACTGGGACTGTCACAATTAATTTGGAGGAGGCACTTGATCCCAACCGCTCAACAGTATCATGGTGCTGGGGAAGTCCAAGATATGAGTCTGTGTGTTATCCTCCCCTCGCTTGCCACCAGGCTGCTGCTGTGAATGGGAATCTGTTTTATCTGCATGGTTTCATCGTGGTTAAAAATACAACAACTGTGCCTAAGCTAATTAACAGCTGATACACGAGTTAACACGAATTTCGAGATCTCCTGAATGGTGTGATTTTGGCTAATGCTTGAGCATTACGTGAAAGCTTCATGGTCCACATATCAAAGAAATAATTTAATTTTCTGTCGTTTACAAGCTGAAAGTGGAGCCATACTGGGTGACTGCAGCCCACTAGAACAAGACTACAAATTGCAAAGGATTAATTTCAGGCGTTTACACTTCTTGAATTCTCCTCTTGCTCATCCTGGTGTCAAGTAAGGACAGCAAGTTGCCCCCATTTCCATGGCTATCAGAAGTGAAGCACAGCTACTGGCGCTGATTCAGGGAGCTTAAAAAGCAGGAAGGACTCCTGGCAGAGCCACCTCTCACCAGTTGGCTATCTGAAGCCTGAAAAAACTCACATTTTACAAGTACAGTCTGATGATCCTCACTGGCATGGGTTTAAAAAAGGTAACCTGATGAGAAATCCTCTCCGACACGTTTGTTGTCAATAGAAGATGTGTGTTTTTCCTCTCTTTCCTCTGGTCTCCTCGAGAAGGGAACAGATTACGTCCATGTAGAGACAAAGTTTCACACACCAGTTGAAACTTTTCTCCAAGTTTAAGAGATTATAAATAAGATTGATTGTTGTGTAACAGCTACCAAAGCTGGGAAATATCTTATCTTACACTCTTCATTGAGGTGCTTGTTTCCCACAGTAGAATAATGCAGAAAGTCAAGCAGCTCCACTGACATTTCCTCTTAAACAAGTGACGCCGAAAACACGGAATAATTTTAGGTTTATTTACAGATGCAGAGGAGAACGTCTTAAAGCCTGAGCAAGGCAGACCTATTTAGCATATTACTCAGAAACAGCCTAATTTGCTGTCTGTGTGTGCAAACTTGAGTGATGGCACTGTTATCAGAAACGTCTGTCATTGAAGCAGTCGCCGCACCCCCGTGCATTGCACACACTTAAAAGTGCCTCGCAATGTTCCTATTAGCATGCCAACCTGCCTGCGTGTTACAGTGACTTGTAAGATACACTGCATGCTGCCAAACTCTTTATGTGACCTATTTCCATAATTTACATTTTTAAACAAAGCTCCATGGAGCTCAGCAGTTCTTTTCCAGTGGTTGTGCGGAGAGATCCGGCAGGACCACAACAGTCTCCCCTTCGCCACACACACACACATATGTGCACAAGCACACACACGGGGAACAAGAAACAAACTAACTAATAAAGAAACTAATGAGGTTTCTTTTTTAAAGTCACAAAGGTAAAATCTGTAAGCTATAGGCAATTAACTCTAACACAGCTTTTTCAAGTGTTTAGGAGAGGAGCTAGAATGAGAGGGATTCTCACCTTCCTGGGAATAAGCTTCACATTTGTGCAGTTGAACAGTTTAGATGTGATTAGCCATTGATGATTCCCCCTCGCAGATCTGTCAGCAGAATGTGGCGTCCACTGGCCTTCAGGAGGTTGAAATGACCTATTTCTCAACTTACCAGCCATGTAACACCAAGCTACCAAGCTTATACAGCCTCCTCCTCCTCCTCCTCCTCCTCCTCCTCTTCCTCCTCCTCCAGCCCCCACCTCTACACTGTTGCCATGGATACACCCTCTCCTCTCTGGAAATGAGAAACGGGAGGTGGAAAGGAGAGTGAGAGAACGCGAGTCGGAAAGTGAGGAAAGGAGGAAGATTGTGTCGAGATGATGAGAGTGCAGCGAAGGAAAGATGGAGGCACGGAGTGTAGTGTGGTAGAAAGTGTTTTCGACGGGAATAAGAAAGAAAAAAGGAAAAAGAGGCGAGAGACAGCAAACAAACATGAGAATGCTCTCCATGTTTTCCATTTTGTGACAACAAATCCCCGCAGAATACTGTCAGTTTAATTATCCAGTGTCAAAACATATATTTACCCATCGCAGATAAGGACAGAATTGAAGGCAAATTTGCCACGGGAGTTATTTTTAGATATGTTTTGATCTGCCGGATTTACCTCCAGCTCTCATTCGCCCCTCTAATACTGAGGGAGGAGTGGGAAAGTAATTCAATTATTAAAACTTGGTTATGCTACAAACAGTCTCTGAAAGCCGACAATAACACTGGCTGTCTCCTAAGGCTGCGCCGGGGTGATTCTAAATATGAATTGAGTCTTCAGTAACAATATTAACTCTTGTGCACATCCATTGTATATACACACTTATCCACTTGACTGTGAATAAGTTCTCCAGCTCTGCTGCATTATTTTCACACTGAACACGATGCTTCTCAAGCTCATCACCAAATGTTTTTGAAATATGTGATTGCAGGAGACGCCACGGCGATGCAAACGTAGACGCTGAGATTCTCACACCCACATTCACCCCCAATGTCACATCACAAGCCTGCCAGACGAGGCGCGCGGCAACGCTATATAATGAGTCTTGTTTTTGAGCACAAAAATTAGAACACAAATGCACCAATCCAAGGAGGCAGTATATAATTTTTCCACATGTCCACCCCGTCAGGGTCAAGAATCCTGCAGCTGTGTTGCTGCAGCCTTAAATCTCTAGAAAAGGCAGTCATGAGAGAAGGGATTTCTCAGTTAAACATTCATACAGCAACAATGCAGGCTGCTCATGCTGAGGATTATAAATAATTACACAAAGATTATGAAAGAACAATACCTAAACAATTATTAATCATTCAAAAAATAGTAATATTATTGGTGCAAAATGGTTTTTTTGAGGAATTGAGGCGAAATGGTGAAAAGCTAAAGAGGATGGAGGCTTTATCTCCATATTCTGTTATTACTCATGCTTTTTTATTCCTCTTAGGAGATGAGTGTCTAGGACGAAAAGGTCACAATATAAATCACTCTCTCTCTCATTCTCACCCTGCCGTTTCTATTCTTTCCTCTGCCTAAAGGTGTGATTCTGCTAGCGGCCGGGTCGGCGCCCTCCTCAGCAGGACCTCGCTCACTCACTTTGCGGCCAGAAAAGGATGGACCGAGGTCCCCTGCACCCGCCTGGATAAGGGAACAACCTTCCTTCCGGCCTCTCTGCGCACCCGCTCCGTTCCCATCATCCCCTCGCTCCAAGCCAGCGACCTGGAAGCGCCACACGTGGACACGGGCGAGCGGAAGCAGGGAGCGCTCCTCAAGTGGCACCCTGCGCTGGCTGGAAAGGCACCGGTGCCCATTAGCAATTCTCCATCTCCCCGATGTGAGACTGCAGTGCTGGCGCCTGGTGGTGTTATGCCCGGCAGTGTTAGACCTCCCTCTGCCACCTCCACCGCTCCGCCGGGGACAGAGAAGAATCCCTGCTCCGCACAAACACCCTGCTCCGTTGAAATTACAGTGGAACTCGCGCAGGAATTAAAACAGAAAAGCCTTTCCAGCTCCGTGAAAATGTCTGGGTCTCACAGCGAGATCCACAGCGGTGGCACAAACACTCTCGAGGCTAGAACCGCGCAGGAGTCGGAACGCAGAAGCATCCAATATCCAGCCAGAGTTCAGCACACGGGCGGTGGGACCAGAGGTTTGAAGGCAGCAGGCCAAAGAGAAGCCCAGGGACGGTGCCAAGGTCAGACATCCCTCGTGTACGGAGGCGCAAACTACTCCTTGGCCACCAAAGGACCCAGCTGCAGAGGAACTGGAAACGCTCATGCCAAGCCGTCTGCAAGCTGATTGGATTAACTCTGTAAAGCTTCAAAGACACCGTTCCCAATAACTGTATACCTTTTGCTAGTGGCACAGGATGGTTAGCAGGTGTGACCGTCTGTGTGGCCACACGGACCAATGACAGATGGCCGTCCATTTTGAAGGAACACAAACAGATTGAACTGCGGAGCAAAAAAAAAACAAACTCTGACATGACAAAAGACATGAAGTTATAAACGAACAAGAGACAGACAAACACACATTGTGAATAAATGTGACTCAATTACAAAAACAAAAACCGTGACCTGAGTGGGAGCTTGACTTTAACAGTGTATTGAAAAAATAATGCCACTATTTAAAAGGAGCTTCTACTTAGAAACCAAAATAGTGTGTCATCTCTATGTTGTTTCTCTAATGTAAAGAAATGAAATTATATATGTCATATAATATATGTCATATAGACGTATATATATTTGACATACAGTTGTGACAAAATAAAGACTAAGATAACAGTGTTAATTAAGGGCTTTGTTCATCTCAATCCATCCTCACCACACTGATCTGAAGCAAGTCTCTGCTTGTGTTTGCTAATTGTTGTCAATAATATACAGTGTAAAATAAACAATATAAATACCAAAGATGGTCAAATCACATCAAGCTTAAAATATGACAATATTTGGACAAATGGCTTTATCTCCTTGGCAACAGACACCTGTAGCAGGCACATCCTTCTTCTTCCTTTTTTTCTTTTAGAGTGGATTTAATCATGCTTAGTTATCCCTCCATATCCTGACCCTATAAACAGCCGCACTAATTAAGTATAGCTCATTATTTTTGCTTTAGATATTTACCAGGTGTTTTTTTGTGGTTGATGATCTTCAGGTGTGTGTGTCTGTGTGTGTGTGTGTGTGTCGGCGGGAGGTCCATTGGAATTAATGAGGATAAAGAATGTGAAACAGAAAGGAGGAAGTTCTTCCCTGAAATTATCTTCTCTCCTATTCTCAGATTTAGGCAAAAAAAAAGTTTCCACGTGTGTTTAATAATGGTGGTACCAAATGAGCAGAGGATCATGGGTAAAGGTTTGGTATTGGAGCATGAGCAAGTCAAAAGTCTGAGATGCTGTGAATGATTAGAGCGCTTCGGAAATTTTTCTTGCGGAGGCAGCATGTTCATTATTTCCCATGATGCACTTTACACCATGCCCATAGGCTACAAACACAAAGGAAGAACCACTTTACTGTTCTGAATTACAGCAATGGCCATGAGGTTTGTTGCTGGAAATGAAGCAGAGCCGCACACAAGCAGAGCAAGATTCTTCATTTATGCCTCATTTAAGTCAAATTCACTATATCTGAGTTTCTGCCCTTTCAGGTTTGCGACGCTGCCGCCAAGTTAAGTTGTACAGGACTTACAAATGGGTATTATTAAGATTTCTTCATCACTGCTCTGCAGAATAAAACTATCTGGAGTCTATAAGAAGGTTCTTCTGAAGATTAAAATGAACTTCATTGATCCCCTGAGGGGAAATTGAGCCAAGGCAGCTGCAAAGTAAAGATAAAATTACCATAAATAGAAAATATTTAGGAGTCTAAACACACAGAGAGACTGTTGGCTAGACAGAACTCACCGCATTTCACTGAATTTTCTAATGTTTACGGATTTACATACTGTATTTACCCTGCAGTGCAAGACCACAAAGGCAAGGTTGCAGACCTAGACAAGTGCCAAATTAAAGGAAAAACCTGAACAAATAAGAGGAGAAACTAAATGAATATGGATGCTCTCACATTCACTGCTGATAGCTTTTCCTGATGTGAGTGATATGCATTGTCAACAGGACACCTATGGGGGATTTTGGACTGAATCTCAAGACCTCAAACATTTTTATTTTTTGGAAGAATGGTATTCATCCCTCCAGAAAGCTGTCTGAAGACTGAACATATTCCAAGGAGTACTTAGGATGTCCCAGAGGCTCCTTGCAGCCTGAAACCGCCCTCTCTACACATCACTGTCCAGTCACAGCATCATGATTCAGATGTGAAGGGTGCTAAGCAATCTTAGGCAACCATCAAAATTACTCTGTAATGTTTAATTTGAAAATCCTGCTTCTGCTGTGTCACATTTGACTCTTCTGCTGACTCTGATAATGAAATTAAATATACTTACATGTGGCTTTATCCAGCAGGTCACCACATCCTCACAGTGGCTAGTCCAGAAATCACTAATCCCTTTTCATAGAGAAGAGCCAATAGTGACATCATAAGTCATTGCTCATCCTCCTTTAATAATAAATCCAGATAACTGCCAATTTGAAAGCACTCCCTAAAGTGCAACACCTTTTTAAAAAATCCAGCATTGTACTCCAATGTAAAGCTGAAGATAATGATACTACCATCAGTTCCTGTCGGAGAAGTCTCCTCCCAGTGTGGCACTAATGAGAGGCCATGTGGATTTGAAAAGGAAAGGATTGGTCTTTGATCAGCGCTCATACTGAACACTGGAAACACTCTTTGAAGTACCACTCGAAAGAGTCCCAGTCTCTGTTTGCTGACCGGGTTCTCCAACTTAAAAAAATAAATAAATGAGTAGTCTGAGCTGTGGCACCAGGCGATACGCCCGAGGCTACGTGACTTGGTGAACTGTAGCTGTTACTGTAATCAAGGCTGGAAATGAGAGTGCTGTGAATAAGAAGCAGCTAAGGTTCAGTGAATGGAAATAAATATAACTTTGATACCACGCTTGTATATAAATATATATATACGATGTATATATATCTCGTTTAGGTCTTCATTAAGGATTATATTAGTCACTTTCCAAAAGATGGCATTTTTTCAAGAACATCAAAGGGATTACATTTTTACCAGTGTCAATAAAACATCTTAGCCCACACTTTTTTTGCAAAAGCGTGAAGTCAAAAATTCTTAGTTTCTATTTGTGGACAACATGAGAGGATGCCGACTTTGCGAAGGGGCTGTAATGCACCCAAGCAAGGACAACAAGGAGGAAGATTAAAAAGTAAGTGTTCTCATTACCTGAAATGAGCCAGGTTTGTCGGAGGTGGGCCCTGTAGCCCTTCCATTAATCCTCCCTGGTGCTGACTCTTTTATGTTACTAAGGAATGTCACACACACCACTGGCCTCCCTCGCTCAGTGTGAGAGGAATACTAATGTAGCAGGGGTGCGGGGGGACAGTGAGGTTCCCCAGCAGATGGCATGGAGATTATGAGGACAGCAGGCCGGCATGCAGCAGCACCAGAGTGGATGTCTGCTATCATCCCTCACCAGCTCTTCCATGTGGTATCAGGTAATATTTAACACATCCAACTGTATTAACACCACTGACAATTTATCTCCCCAAAATCAAATACTGACTGATTTTCTTGTTTTTAGCAACCAGCCACCAAATAAAAACTGAAATGGTAAAATAGGCACGTCTGTCATAGCACGATGCATCAGTGTTGCTTCTTTGTAACACTTATGAATGTTTAATGTAATAGAAGTAATAAAGTTTGTTATTTTGTTTGTCATGCCATCTGCTTAGTCTGCCATATGCCTAATCTTTAACAAATATATATATATATATATATATATATATATATATATATATATATATATATATATATATATATATATATATATATATATATATATATATATATATATATATTGAAAATGTAAAGTTACAACAACTCCACCAGCTGCACCATCCACAGTGTGAGGAAAAGTGTGGAATATTTGTGTAATTACTCTCTCATGAAGCTGATTAATGTCCAATTATTTCAAGCCAACACTGATGCTGCCACCACTGCTTCCATCATCCAGGGTTTCAAACCGGAGCCCACTCACCACCACTGCCCTGGTGACCATGGTGACCATGGTGACCCGGACCAGGAGGAGACCATCAACTAGGACGCCCTCTGTGCTCCGCTAGAGCATCTGTAGCTGCTGCCATCCCAGAGCAGATCATCATCATCAGGACAGTGCACTGCACACCGCCCAATCACAACCCTCCTCGGCAGTGAGGTCCAAACACAGCGGGGTCAAAGGTCACTGTGGTGGAACATTTCACTTAATAGTAACACACACAGGCTGCAGTCAGCCTGGGTCTGGATCAAAGCTGAGGCTTAAATTCCGTCTTCAAATAAAACTGGTTTCAGCTATCTTGGTGGGATCTACTTGGCAATTTCAGTTCAATCAGGAGTGACTTCATTCTCGGTAAACAAATTAACAACTATGCAAACTACAAACCCCGGAGGTCTAGACTCTGGTGGTGGGATAGAGAGAATAGAGGTCTGGATGTGATAAGGAGTTGACTTGTGATCCTGGATATGAAGATGTTAGCATCTTGACATCTGCATTTAGCTCAGCGCACTGTCCTGATATAGCTAGTAACTTGATTGTAGACCTTTGATCTTGTAGTTCAGAGTGTGATTGTGCAAGAAGAGAAAATCCACTATATCTCTGTCAAAGGGTGACACAGCGTTACCAATTTTGTGCCTGTATTTTCAGATCTTCTGAGGCCACTGTTAACATAACTGTTTAACATAAGAGGCTGCTCTCTGAGTGACATCTGAACAATTGTGCAAAATGTGGAGCGGGAAGAAGAATTCAATTCAATTATATTTGTACAGCGCCCAATCATAATATACATTATCTCAATGCTCTTTACAGAATAAGGTCAAGATGGGTCTTTTTGACAGCTAATTTTCTTCCTTATTAATTCTAATATAGCTGTTCTGAAAATATCTCATGATGATCCCATTGTACACATAGTCTGTTATCTATGTGAATTAGACAAGGGCTCATTTTTCCATTACGATCTCTTGCACTATATGACCAGATGTAGCGGTGTATTTGGATTTGAATAGACTGACAGAGTAATGTACAATAGTTAATGGGTAGTTTTATTATTTTCAACGCAAAGATAGTCCATCTGCTCCGACAATAGTTTCAGTAAACTAATGGTTGGTAACAGCAAATAATAATTAATTACAGGGCTCATCATTGCAGACATATTCTCTAGTGTGACACGGCAAAAGAATAGAACGTTTTTTAAAAGTGTGTGATCATTTAGTCATGTTGAGCTGAACAAACTCCATGAGAAAACTCTGATAAAACAAGACACATCTATGACTTATAGTCAGAAATGCACACAAATGTCTGACTTCAGGCTTCATGGCTTCATTGGTGGCAAACAGTGGTCAGTCAAACATTTTCACAAGCTCTGGCATTTCTGTAAAGAACCAGCAGGCATGTTTTTTATGAGGTTTCTGAAATCCACAGTGCAAAAGCAACAAGCATCTTGAAACACACTCAACTCATTAAGCACACCATTGGGAATCATCTTTTCACATATTTTCTTTTTAAACAAACTTTGACATCACAATCGCTTAATGACCGACTCAGACGTGTTTATGTGGGAGAACATCTTAAACGATTTGATTGGACAGAGCTCCTTCCTTTGGGTTTAGCAAAACACAGACCCTCAAACACTCACATCAAGAGTAATGTCCAGTGTGTTTTAGGCGATTTCTGAATCATTAGGTCTCACTGACACAAACATCATCAAGTGATATAGCAGGCAGCTCATGTATTAATCAGTTCTCAAGTTATGTAACTGCTTGGCTTGTGGCTAAACTTACCCCATGTTTTACGTCTCATTAGGTTACAGGAATAAGCCGGGCTAGTGCAATGAAATACAATGTTTCAAGAAAAACACACTTTGTGTATCTTAGTGTCAGTGTTAGTGTTATCGAAAATAAAAACACAGTCTTCTCACTCGGCTTACATGAAAGGGCAAAAAAACAACAACAGTGAAATCACAGTTTGTGGGATAACAATGACTTACTGTCATGTTTGCTGTTGCATGTATTCTAGGCTTAATGGCATTCAGAAACATGTGACCTTCAACCCAACAGGCCAAAGTCATAGAATATAATGAGCATTAGGTACCTATTGCAAAGACTGCAGTAAAGGGGCTCTGTACAGAGGAATAATACTGGAATAGTCTACTGGTGGATCGAATATGTCAAAGGTCATGTCCCCTTCAACAAATTACATCGTGTTTACACAGTAGAGGGCAGGAAAAACAATTGAGATCATGTACATTTGATCTGTAGGTCAGCTATGACATGGAGGACACAATGGATCATGATTTAGATGTTTGATAATGAAGATAATGCACATGTTTGATAAATTTTTCATTTTACTCCTGTTACACTCTTTAGAAATTAAATATATGTGATTTATGACATTTAAATGCTATAAAGTACTTACGTATGTCATCAGTGATGCCTCGAGGTGTCCATGTTAAACCAACAACAGCATCACATCCAAGATACCAAGATCTAGCTTCAACACTGTAAACCTCACTATTTAAATGTCCTACAACAAAACAGTTACAGGTTTTATCATTTTGTTAGATAAATGTCTGTCTGTCTCTGGAATTTCTTGTTGGGTCCAAGCCGTGTCTCTTCAAACAGGTAAGCAAGGGAAACCGGAAAATGAATGTGTAATAGCTAAAGTCCTTTTATTGACAAAGATTGAAAAACGTGTTTGTTGATCATTAGGATAATGTCTTCTCCCTCCAAATGCTGTGAAGAAAATGAACAAGAAAGTAAATAATCTGCTTGCTCCATGCTAACTGCCGCCATCACAACAATCACAAGCGTGTATAGGCTGGTATTGGTCAAAGGTCTGTGGCCTGTGGCTCTATGACTTTGACCCAAATCATCACCAAATAATGCCACACCACTTGACACCATGAATTGAGGTTAATGCTACTGTGCTGGTGCTGTTTGTTTTCCTTTCAACGATTTCTCCATCTTCAAAAAATCAAAAACACAGTAGTAGTAGTAGTATGCCCCGTTAGCTCTGTTACACCACCCCTGAGTGACTAAATAAAGGTTAAGTATAGACTATATGTCCTTACCACAAGTAACTAACCAATAGCAAATCTCCTCTCCTCCTCTCAAATCCTTCAGGACGCCTACTCAAATCTTGCCTCCTCACAGAACAATCTTCTAAACTCAGCTAAAGCGCTGACATGCAGGGAAGACAAGCATGCACTGCAGCACGTTTTTATATGAATCTCCCACAGCACATATAAACCTTAAGGGTGGCTATGATTGCTGGGGCATCGACAGGCCAAGGCCCTCTGATCCTCTGGGACTCCCAAGTCAGCCTTCAGGACCAACTCAGCCTGCGAGGCAAGATTGTGGTCCTGACCTCAGACCCTGTTGTGGTCCCTGCTATAATCAGAATGCCCCGTATGCACAGGCTGTCAAGATGCACACTTTGTTATTCTGCTGTGTTCAGAAAGACTGTGGGAGAAATTCAGATGACCAGTAGGAGGAAAGCAAAGAATCTGTTCTTCAAAATGCTGCTATTTCTTCTCTATTTTATGAATAATAAATAAATAAAAACAATGAAGACTGCAAATCCACATCTTTTCAACACTAATCCATAGATTATATGTTGCACAACAGCTGTATATGATCTCCTCCCTGAAGACTCCCTAATCAATTCTGGCATCTAAAATTCTCCAAAATATCTGTATCAACAGTGAAGTAACAACAACATCATATGTTACTGTTTTTTAACTAAGAATGCTCCACAAATTCAGCCTGTGTGCTCTCTGACACCTGTAAATAGATTTTCAATTACCTTATCAATCAATAAATATGTAAAATAAAACTGCAAAAAGAGGAAACTCATTTGAAGTTTTAAATCAAACATTTCACCACAACTGAAAATGACTTATTGTGATTAATGCTGGGTCACAGCCGAGGCTGCGTCTACCTGGATTACCTTAACCCCACCTGCCCTGCATTGTCCTCAGTCCCCACCAGCTGCATGGAATTGCTGCAGTGTATTTAAGGCAGACTCTCCTGATGCTCTTGTTGGTTTGTCAGAGCTGCCTGTCATTCTAGCTGGAGGCTCTAAAACAAGACTCTGCTGCTCTGTCTTGCAATCTAAACTCTCTCAAGCCGCTATTTAGCAGTTTTACCCAGTTCTTTGTTAAGGTGGTCTGTTTCCCTGAACCAGTGCATCCAATCCCTTCAGTCTACGTTTGTCTGCTTCCTGTCAGTCTTGAATCATCCACCTTGCTTATTTGCTTGTGCAGAACACCTCTGACTCTGGTGATTCACAATTCACGCTGCTACCCCTCCCTCTGATCTGACCTGAGGACCTTGCGAATGAACATTTTTAAGCATGGACGGATTACTGAGCAGGTGTAGCGGGCAAAAAGGGTCAGAAAGGCCCCCTGTTAATATATTTTTTTCTTGTTGGAAAGTCAGTGAAACAACTACAAAGACACACATAGTAAAAATAGACACAAAACAAGTATAAAGACATGCAAAGGCACAGAAAACGAGCGTGACTTGCCCCACGATGACTACAAAGAGCTACAAAATGAGTAAAAATAGATGCAAAATTGCCACATAGAAATGTAAGAAGAGCCAAAAGAGACACAGGACCTCTAAAAAGAGATAAAAAAAAAAAACAAAACAAGTGTGGCAGACAAGGAATTACTACAAAGGGATGTAAAGTGACCATAAAGAGACACAAAATTGGGGGGAAATACTGCAAAAAATGACAAAAAAAAGAGGCACAAAACAACCAAAATTAGATGCAAAATGGTTTCTGTCTCTTTCAATGGGTGTCTTGCTGTAATGTGGTAGGGGGGCCGGGGGGACTTTGACATGTCTGTACAAAGAGGCCTGTTGTCTTCTAATCCGTCCATAGTCTCAGGGCAACAAATACTGCAACAGCTTTAACAAGTCTTGTTCCAAAATAAATGTACTATAATCAATAATTTCAATTAAATCAATTGCCTTTGAAATGTTGTCAGTCTTGTATTATGGCAGTGAAGTGAGGATGTAGCATTAAAAAGTTCAAGTTTTCTGCATGTTTTTAAATTGTAAGAAAATGTATTGCATGAACTTAAGTGATAAATGTGGTCAATAATTCTTCATCAATGACCAGATGTGAATGAATATAATGTATCTTAGGCACAATAGAGCAATAGCAGAGATGGCTGTTTCTTTGAAACATAGATACTATATAATACATGTGTACAGAAGTAAGTTAAATGTATTGAGATATCTGTGGTAAAAGTAATCATTATGTGGAAATAAATCCTTTCAGAGTGTTCTACTTTTATTGCATTAGGCCATTATCACATTAAATTCTGAATTTTTGAATGAGGCTTTTCCTTTGCTGGAGAAAAAAAAGATACTGCACCGAGTTCAGCAGAGATGGACAGATTTTCAAGCACTTTTAGAAAAATATGTTCTTGGCTGAAAATGGGTTTTATGTGGCTGGGTGGTCGATTATACTCAGACACTTAATGTAGGTCAGACAAAGGTCTAGAGAGGGATCATCTCATTCCCACTATGCAGACGTTGAAAAAAGGAAGAAGTGTGCGCAAGATGATGTCTCTGGCACTTTGTGGTTTAGTGGAGTGACCTGTACCGAGCCTGAGAAGTCTGAGAAGCAAAACCATGCAGCATCCGTTTGTAGAGAGAAAAAAGCCTCAAGATGCATTGAAAGCTTCACATTTTTGATACTATAGGTCAACCAGGGTGTGTGGGGGGTAGTGCATAACCACTTTTCTACTGTCTCGATACACTCCATGAGTGTGTCAGCACATCTCCTCTCTTTGAGGAGTCTTTGTGAAAGAACTCTATCAGACGAACCTCTCACTTAGGGATCAATGTGAGAGATGTTGCTCTTTTTACAGGAGGGTGATATTAGTGAAGATGAATGGGGGGATCACTTCATAATCACCAACCACAGTGGAAGAATATAGAAATCAAGAGAAGAGCTTAAGTGACCCATCGCCATATCGATGGCTGTAAAATCATATGGCGTTCCCTGGACTCCAGACCCTCACCATAGATGATATATGACCTATGTATAGGTGTAAAACAAAGGCCCCGGTGAGAAAACTCAAGTTTCATTGCATTGACAGTGATGTCACATGTATGAAACAGAGGAAATTGCTCTTTTGGCAGCATGGGAAATTACTTGCCTGTGTCACTCAAGCCTGCATCATCTGGATCATCAAGTCCTCAAATAGCCACAGCACTCTTGGGTTGAAGTGACATGCAAATGGGCCGTGACCCTCCCCCATACAGAGGAGGAAAAAGAAATCAGGGTGTTCATGTACCAGGCTGGATGTGTTGCATCCGTAAAGAAAGCACGAGCCAAACCTAGATCCTGTAGCTGTTTTTTGGGGGTTTTTTCACCCTACAAAAACCACCGCCACAGCAAATCAATCAGTCCAGGAGAGGAAACAGGGGATGCTACTGTGCATGAAGTGAGGGCAATCAGATATAACCCAGATGGCACAATGGAATATGAGCTGCAGGACTGTCTCCCCATGGAGACCCCTCCTTTACTGCAGGATGAAGCACACACCCTGTGACACAGCAGCACAAGTCACACCTTTTGTTGTGTGGTTGATAAGGTGACATGCGCCGCACATAGCAACCATTGTTTTAAAATCCATTAGCCTACTGAGCTGAACTTGAAGATTTTAATTATAACAATGGTTGTAATTTCTAAGACTCTAGAGGAAAAAGCCTGTGACTATATGTTACCTGTAGTCGAAAATTGGTTCAATTTTCTAGTCATGCTGGAATAATGACGCACAACATCGAAATTACAATTGTTTCTTTTGTAACCCAGGGTGTTTTGGCTGTGTTGAACATTTGGGTGTTTCCGTTTTTATTTCTTTCATTTTATCAGATTTTTTTCTATGCCTGTCTTTTGTTTTTCAACCTTTTTGACCTTTTGTGCATTAAGAAATAATTTGGATAGTGTATAAGCAGCGACAATCAAGTCTAACCACCTTCTTCTTTCTCTGCTCTTTTCTTCTGGCTCCTCTTTAAACATCTGGACTATAAGAAATTCATTTTTTGCTACAGTATGTGTTGCAGGTATTCGGCTGTTTGTTTGTTTTTTACTACATGCTACATACAGTATGTATGGAAAATTAAAACTTTTATAATATGAATATAATATACCACAAGTCAATAGAATGTAATGATAAATGAATAAATACTGAAATTATTATTATTATTGTATTCATTCATTTCCTTGAAATTCCACAACTCAAACACAACTGATCTATGAACTCTCACATGGATTAACCAATTGCTGTTAAGTGACACAATCCAGACACATCCCCTCATTACCATAAAGTTTAGGAAATATGTATATTTATTTATTCATTTCTTTGTTTCTTAATATAGTCCTCCATATAAGTTTTCTGCACTTTGGGATATCCAGATATTCTGGTGTTATCATCACCGTGCAGAACATTCTAAGAATAAAAAACAAATCCTTTTTGCAATGCAATTTCTTTTGAATGGAAATGCACAAAAAGATCTGAATTGAAAACAATCAAAATTAATTTCAGTTTATTCTCTGGGTCTTCCTCTCCCATGCTGGAATGGTTTGTCTGATCCCGCTCCTTGTTTTGACCTCTGTTCTGGTGTCAGAGGTTTGTTCCACCTCTTCCCGCTGCTCTGTGTCTGTGTCTGGCCGGCTGGTGGTCATGTCATGCTGCATTGGAGTGATGACAGGAGGCTCATGAGGGGGGATCTGAAGAGATGGTGGACCAACAGCAGAATCTGGCTCAGCTTAGAGCCAGATTCTGTTGGCTCTTCCTCTGCTTCATACAGGCTGTGGTCGGTGCCATGTTGGATTGCAGTGTTGACTGGAGCTTTAGCTGTTGGGGTTAGAGGAGTCTCTGGATGCAAAACAGCAGCAGTTGGGTTCACTAGTTGAGTCTGTGTTTTATTCCAAACCAGACTAAACATTGTCATAGAGGATGAGTCCAGTCACATTACTGAGGTCAACCTGTTACTTTTCTTTGAGCCTTTGAGCAGGGCATCTTCACTGCAACACTTTCTTACCTTTACTGACAGTACCAGCTGTCTGTGGTGGATCAGTTTGATGTAGTGCAGTGGTTCTCAACCCTTTTGGGGCACTGGACCCCTGCCTATTTTTTTAGCAACCCTGAAGACCCCCACTTGTTCTGGGACACCTCATGCCAAGATAGTGGTGGGGGGCAAAAAGTCCCAAACTAATTTAACAGAAATAGAAATAGCCTCTTTAAAGAAGAAGTAAGCCATCCAGTGGTTTTGGCTAACTTCCTGTCAGCAGATGGAGTTAGCAGTCCCCGCCCTCGTCCCTATACGTCACCACATTCACGCGCATCCCTTGGCTGCACACACAGAGAGGACTGCCCCTTTATGCCGTTCTCTCTCCTCATTGGATAAAGGTTGTAGGATACAAGGAAAGTTTTCTCCTGGGCTTACAGCAGAGCAGAGTGACTGACAGACCCGTGTTTCAGACCAAACACTCTATAGAAGTGATTGCTGTCTGAAGATAGAACTATTTAAGACTTATATTAACACAAACATTCCGCTTACTTCTGCTTTAATTGCATCATTTCGTAATTATTTCGTAAAAATATAGTTCTGAAGGCAAATATGCAATTTCAAAAAGTAGCTGTGCACTGAACATTACACATTAGTGAGTTTTACACCATCTTCCTGTGCGATATTTCACAATAAAAGCCCAGTTATGTTTAGACAAGAATGGCTCCAGTCACAATTTTAGTAAAATGATAAATGTCTGTAAGGGCCACTCAATAAAATACATTTCATTGTTTTAAGTACCACTTACATTAACACCAAGTACCACTAGGGGTCTGACCAGCCCTGGTTGAGAAACACTGTGGATAAAGCAGGGACGACCTGGACTATAAGGGCCTTTCTGATCCTGTCAGCCATTTCACTAAGTTGTCTTGGAGAATGTTTAAGTAGGTGCGTGGAAGAGGCACCCAGAGGCTCTGCAGGACTTAGAGGAACCACCTTGATCGTCCCATCCTGTGGGATAAGCAGCTTGTAGCTGGGTTCCTCCTGTCGCTGCTCCATCAGGATACTGTTGGCAGAAACTCTCCTCCCCTTCTAATGATCTTAGGATGTTGAAAACACGGAGGACTGGCCTCTGGTGCGTTGACAAATATCCTGGCTTCAAATCCAACATCTCTCATCTTCATGCTGGTGTTCACCTCCCACATCAGCGTGAGAAGAGGTTTGGCAACAGCATCATCAAAGTCTTGGAGTTCAAACTGCCGAAGCCGCACGCTCCGAGTGCTTTCGCTCTGCTCCACCAGCAGGTCTGTCATATCCTCAACAGTCACCTCAGGTGGGATCCTGCTTTCCTGCTGAAGCCTGATAAGTTGTGCCACCAGTGCAATCTGAGCCTTGTATGAGCTGATGTTCCAGCAGTGTTGGAGGGTGCATTCATATATAGGTGTGCCAAACAACACCCTGGTGGGCCTGTAAATGGATCGGCTTACCTTTGATGAACTCCATGAATAACATGTTGCCGTATATCTCAATACAGAACAAGCCAAAGTGTCAAAGCAATGACAGAAGATTTAAAACAATTGGCTGAACCGTCAAACCCAAGATTACTCAGACACAGTCAATACTTCAGGAGTAAATGTGTGTTCAGGGAGGAGACTGAATCACTTCTGCAAAACTAAAACTCACCTGACTAGAACACACATACTGTATGTATGTGGTTGTTTTTTTTACATAAAAAATCTTTACATTCTACATACGTATTCCTCAAAATGTCCCATTTTCAATGATCTTGCGCCCCTCTGAACATGTGGAATATGATAAAAGTGAATATTAGACACATGAGATGTAAGAATGTCAAGTAAATGTGACAGTTTCATGATTTATATTAATTTTTAAAGCTTTGAGTCGACACATATGATCTTTGCCATCATCCATTATTCTCACAGAGGAGAGTCGAGTCAGTACAGTTCAAGATACTTACTGCTAACAAGCATGTGGCCAGTGGAGAAAAGTACATTTACATTTTTGTGGTAAATCATCTTAGTATTTCCATTTTCTGCTGCTTTATACTTCAACTCCACTACAGATCAGAGACAAATACTAAATTACATTTATCCAACAGTTATTTTTCAAATTCAGGTTGATTATACAAACTGTAATGCACAAACAAACATTTTTTAAAGAAATAATATATTTATTAGCCTCATGTAGCTGTAACACAAAAGTGATCCATGTTAATTCATCAACAACAATCATAATCCACTAATGTCATAAATATTATTTGGAAACGGGCCATTTCTTTTTCATATTACTTACATTTTTGGTAATTAGATGTTTTTTTTTAGTATGACTCGTCCTTGCTCCTGTAGCTTTCAGCCACATGTCATCACTGTCCTCAGCAGATGGAGTTGCTCAGTTGTCATGGAGAAAATTTGAATAATACAGCCAAAGATTTGAAGTTTAATCGACAAACCCAACAGTGATTCAGTCCAGCTGTCACACTGGACTCACATTGAGGAGTCCAGATCCCACACTGAAATCAGATTAGATGCAGAAGGAAGCCTCTCCTTCGCCTAAGAGGAGAAATACTGTACCAAATATATATTATTCATGTCATTCAGTAATTAGAAACAAGGCTGTTTTATTCCAGTTAAAGTGATGATGCAGCAGGAAATGCACCCTTGTAAGATTCACATTTTATGTTCTGGATAAAGTGAATTCACAAGAGACGTTCTGCTTTCTTTGAAGTCGTCTGGCTACTGGCTCAGACTTTGAAATAAATAAATGGATAACACAGGGGGGAGAGAAACTTTTAAAGATATTCCATCAGAATCAATTCCTAGTTGACAGAGTCAGTATTGCGGCTTTAAAGTCTCTCTAGTCTAGTTCAATGCGGAGACGTGTGACATAAGAAACTTGCTCATTAAATTTAAGTGGTGAAGTTTAATCTCTGGACACACTGTCGTTAGGGTTAAGTTAAAGTGCATTCAGACTGATGCTATTTTAAACAAATGCTCAAAAGTCTGAAGATGCAGCGGGAGAGAGGAGGCAGGTATGAAAAAGATATGTGCATATTGCTTTTAACATACATACTGTAGGCCTACCTTTCTTCCATTTGTGAATTTCTATACCAGTGCTTACATATTGAAAAAAAAATTTTCATCTTTTCTCAAACACATCAGACCAAACCTGTTGAGGCTGATGTTAAACTTTTGTGACAGAATAAGTTACTGATCAAATTTCTAATGAAGCCTTCAGTACTCAGACACCAAATCATTCTCCCAAGTATTCTGTCCAACACTGGCAGCAGCCTGCCATTGTGATATCCGTAGGGGCTGTTGACAAACATGAAAGCAACCAGCATGTGTCTATTTTCCAGAGGAAACTCAATTCCTGTCCTGCAGTGACACAGATGAGAAGGGCATCAAAGCATGTGCCGTATGCAAAATGACTGCCAATGCTGTTTCACTTAGGTAGCGTGGTTAACTCAGGTTCAGGGAGAAATCGGGAGGATGCAAAAGATACTGAGTGAGTTGCAAAACAACAAGTCATGCCAGCTGTGTTATCTGACAGCAGCTCGTATACAACAGCAATTGCTTCTTGCTGCACCGATGTGACTCAATTAAATAGCCTTCATATGTTACTTTATTTTCTCCTAGGACTGCTGTGCAATTTAAACATGTGTATGCTGTATCCACCAGGACAGTGCTTATCAGAGGAACGGCGACAAATAGATTTCTCTTGATATGTCACACTTAAATGGCACAGCAGGGTAATGGCCACATGATGGCCCACACATAGAAAATTCCATGTGACGTTAAAGTGACCTTGCCTTATCCTTCATGCATGGATTGCATTTGGGATATCAGCACAGCCACATGGTGGATGCTCCAAGAAAATATACAGCTGATGCAGCTTCTGTGGGCGAGTTTATCGTCAATATTCTCTCAAAATGCCGCCAAAGTCAACAGAAATAACATCAGATTTCTCCATAAATGTACAGTCTGCATGGTTCAAATAACCACTCCAGCCATCAATTTACATCCATAATCTCATGAAATGATTCGTTAAGTACTTTTAACGCAAAGTACTTATTAGCATTTACTCTCAGTGAATTTATAGATAGACTGGCGTGCCATGAGAGCTTGCTTTAAATTATATGTTTGTTAAGGAATTATATGTTCACATACTCAGTGCCTAAATGATAGTATTGTGAATGGAGCCATTCATTCAATGAATCTGTTTGTGAGAGACGTCTGACTGAAATGCCTTTTCAGAAGTAGTGCTGCTGCTGCATACACATCATTACAGCATCAAGGGGATGGTATAAAGAAATAAACACCCAGGGAGAGGTGTTAGATTTGTCTACTCAGCAATATACCTCAATTCTTTTTTAAGCTTAATACCATATTTCATTAGGAAATGACACTGGACTACATTGTACATTTTATATCTAGAATAGTGTATTTCCATGTGGACCAGCTACTACAAAAATGGCTCACACATCACTTTGTCAATACTTTATATTTTCACAGTGGTGCATTTTCAGAAATGAGAATTTTCATTTTTAATGCTTGATTCATGCCGGCCTTCTGGGGCTCTTCTGTGTCGACTTTGCATGTTCTCTTTCTGCCTTTGTTCTCTCTGGTTACTCTGGTTTCCGCTCTCAATCCAAAGACATGCACAGGTTAATTGGCAACTTCAAAATGCCCATAGGTGTGAATGTGGGAGTGAATCATTGCTTGTCTCTAGACCTTGCCCAATGTCAGCTGGCATTGGCTTCAACTCCATAACTATAATACTGTAATACATTCTCTAGCAACTCAAAAATGTAGGAATACACTTATTTGCTTTTTTTCCTATTGGTAAATGGACTTGCACTTATATAGCGCTTTTCTAGTCTCTTGGACCACTCAAAGCGCTTTACAATGTAATGGTCACAGTCACCCTTTCACACACATTCATACAGCACTGGGCATAGTGCAGGAAACTAAGCATTCACACACATTCGGGGCAAGTGTGGGTCAAGGACACTTGACATGTTGACTGGAGGAGCCTGGAATCGAACCACCGACCTTCCGGTTAGTGGACGACCCGCTCTACCTCCTGAGCCACAGCCGCCTGACTCCCACATGAAGAAAAAGGTGAGGAATCAAATTGATAAGAATGAAAATGTTTTATTTTCGCTGTCAATCCAACAGCAGAAAATCAACTGCTGTACAAAGACAGAATTTATTTGTCTGTCAAATTTTTACGGCAAGTCAAAAATGACACCCAAATTTCCCAAATTTCTGGCATGTTTACAGAGTATTTGAAGACAGAGGCCGGAGAGAATTGGCTTTACCACTGCAGGACATTTCAAGTGACAGGGAAGCTTAACAGTGGTGACAATGACGTTTTCTTATTTATTTAGGGTTTTTGTGTGAGTGTGAGTGTGTCTGTGTGTGTTATTCCTGATTCCACACAGAGGTTGTCGTGCTACAAATATGATTCCCATTTGGGTCACGGTTTGTAGTCTTGTGAAAGACTGCATTATGTTGTCAAATAGATGATGTCACCAGCGAAGATGATGGAAAGATGAACTAGAATTTGGCATTCCTCATATACGGTAGATCTATTGGCCATGAGTTTGTGGCTACATTGGTTTTCTGCCTAATGAAAGGCTGTGAGGGTACTTAGAAAATGAGGCTTTGATGTTTACAAATGATTGAAGGAAAAAGGATGAAAAGGCTGAAGATCATTTGTAGGTACAGCTCACAGCATGGCCTGTAGTGAGGCATCTTTATTTAGGAAGAAGTCTCTTTCTCTGTGTCAGGTGATGAAATGCCCTTGTCACATTAAGTGGCAGCTCTCAGGACACTTAACATTCCTCCCCACCCCCCTCGGCAGATGCAGTGTGTTTTTAATGACATTGTCTGCTTCCTGTCAAGCCAGCTGGGGGCTGATACGCAGAAAGTCACCTGTGGAAGGACGGCGGGAGGAACAAGTCTTCAAGGGCAGCACGGGAACTCAGGCTGGCTTCTGACTCATGTGCTACATTAACTGTAAAGGGGGAATCAGGCCTGAGCACACCGCAACGCACAGGAGCTTAACCATATCAATCTTAGCACTATGCAATTTTCCGTTGGTGTGTTTTCTCTAGCGTTAGCGCACTGTTCTTTTAACTGGACTCATAGGAATTATTCCATTGCATGATTGAATGGTTTATGAAGACGTCCAAAGGGAAATATAAAAATCTTTTCATCTTAGATATAAAAGGAGAAAGTGTTCAGATAGGAAGGTACTTAACTAGAAAATTGGCGAGAAAGACAGCAGGGTTTGGGGTTGAATAGCATGTGTGTATGTGTAGCCGCGTGCATTGATACTTGCACATGGTCCCTGCTTCACAATTCAGGTGTGCTTTGCTTGCTTAAACTCTGGTCAGCTTAATCTTCAATTCAAATGAATCTGCTCCCCTCAGGCACTCGTCTCACCTCTTTCTGTCATTTGGTTTTCTCTTTAATTTCCTCTTGCTGGTCATTTTTCACACAGAATCTTCTACAGGAAAAGGCCTGCCAAGGTAGGGCAGGAATCTGGGCAGGAGGGATGAGAAGATGAGAGAGGAGCTGGTGGGGAGAATCCCCTATATAAAAGAGCCTGCATGTCCGACTCTATCTGGAGTGAATGCATGCTTTCCCACACGCCACTGACCACATGTGGGTACTAATGATTAAAGGCTACACCAAGATAGTGCCTCTTGGTGGTAAAACTGTAGAACTGTGCTCTTAGATAAAGTTGTTGAGAGAAATTGAGAGTGACGTGACATGTTCAGTATTCATTAATGTGGAGCCTGTGCCCCTCTTGTTTGATTTGACTGAATTGAGCTTTACATGGGCAAGTTAAAATTATTGGCTGCCTTTTGACAGCAGATACCAATTTCATTTTGTTTCAGGGTATTTTTGTTCTCATTTCCAGAAAATAAGCGCACTATTAAAAGAAACGACTTTGTGTCATACTCAGCCAGTTGTGAACATTCATATGTTTTATTTAATCAAATCCAAGCCTTCTTAGCTGAATGCTGCACAATATATTTTCTATGTAATATATATGTGTGTGTTTGTGTACTATTTAATGTTTATGACTCCTATACCTTTCCTCCATAATGGATATTATGGACTGTACATATTATTACTGTTAATGTAATATTTTCTGTTTTTGTTTGTTTGTTTATTCAGCTATATGTCACTTGGGTGCATGCAATGGAAACAAGCCATAAAACAGTTTGCAAAAAAGCCAAGTTTAACCTGAACTAACCTAGTCTGGGGCAGTTGACTTGCTGTTTTGGTAAGGATGGAGGCCTTTCCGTCAAAATAAAAGCACTAAGCTAATAAAATGCGGTGAAACTCTTTAATTTAAGGAATATAATTTACAAGAAAGTCGCAGAGCCCCAAAAGCAACAGTGAAAGCAGGGGGGGTATTTCAGAAAGCGGGTTATATGAAAACTCCGAGTAAGTTAAAGGGATACTGTAGTTCACCCAAAATTAAAATTTCACTCATTATCTACTCAGAAACTACAGAATTTTCAGAGTCCTCCGTGCCTTCTCTGAGTTACGGGGGGGTCCGTGCAGCAGTATTTGTCCATATAATGGTTGTCAATGGATACCAACTTTCTTCGTCCAAAAAGAGACACCAAAAAACATCCAAATACCTCCATACTGCTCGTCTGTAATGTCCCTCTTGTATTGAAGCCCCAACATGAGAAATTGTTCTGCCGGTCAGTGCAAATCACGCGAGATTTGCACTGACACAGGAAGAGCAGTGAACTGAGACACTGGGAGCTTCCGCTACAAACAAGCTTAAAATATAGACTTATTTAATTTTTTTCCGAACAATTTCTCATGTCGGGGCTTCAATTGATAGTTTTCATGTGACGTCACGGCCCGTATGGAACGCCCCCCTGGCGGTCAAAACAATCCACTTCCCCGCTGTCCGCTGGCTGGACAAGCCAGAAAAACACACACTGCTCCCTGCTGCTTCAAAATACCGGTGTTATGGCCCAACTGGTGTCTGATGTAACTGGCAGCTGGTGTTGAATATGGGTCACAAGTGCCCAAAACTTCAAAGTTGTTTTTATATCTTTTTTTTCTCGGCTGCTGACAGATGATTTAAGTCATTACTCGGTTGTTTGTCAATAGAGAGTCCATTGCGCCGCCATTTTGGAATGTTGCTTTTGACCGCCAGGTCACTGGGAAGTCACGTGACTGAAAACTATCAATACAAGAGGGACATTACAGACGAGCAGTATGGAGGTATTTGTCTGTTTTTTGGTGTGTCTTTTTGGACGAAGAAAGATGGTATCCATTGACAACCATTATATGGACAAATACTGCTGCACGAACCCTCCTGTAACTCAGAGAAGGTGACGGAGGACTCTGAAAATTCTCACAGCTCTTAGTTGACATGAGGGTGAGTAGATAATGAGTGAAATTTGAATTTTGGGTGAACTATCCCTTTACACTATACTGGGACAGGCCCAGAGTCGACTTACCTAGATCAGATCAGCTGTTCTGGAACTGAAAAACTCAGAGTTTCACTTCACAGACTAAGTCAATTCAGAGTTCAAAGTTAGGCTCAGAGTTTGTTGAACCTTCTGGAGTACCCCTCTGATCACCTGTTCTGAAACCGAAAAGTTTTCCAGCTCCGGCTCAGTCAACCCGGAGCTCGGGATTTGAGTTTGGTGTCGAGCCTGCTTCCTGAAACGGGGTCTTGAATACACACCACATATTATGCTTGATATTTGTGAATTAAGTTCTTCGAAGTAGCCTACGTTTTTGAAAAATGTAACAGGAAACAATGAATATAAATTTCAACTCATTTATTGCATGGAAACTGAAAGGCCTGTGGAACAGGTACCACATGGGAGCCTATTACTGAGTTTCAAAATAGCAGTCATTACAAACCACGTCCAGCATTTAAAAGAAGCAATAAGATTTTTATTCAGTGCTTCGGTTGAGTAATTATGATGCCAGTGACCTCCTTTTCTTTCACTCCGTTTTTTCCACCCCAGCTGGAATGAGGCCTCCGGTACAAGACAAGAAATATTAACAAATATTCTGGGTGAAAACTCGTCCATCAGTCTCAGAAATATCTGATTTTTGTGATCACAACAAGAATTGTTCTCAGCAGCTCTGTGGCGTTAATCTCTCTGATCTCTTTCCAATCCTGACTAGGTTCAGCATTGACAAACAGGAATTTAAAATTGATACTGAAGGGACAGAAAAGTCATGCTGATGAGGACTAGGCCATCAGGAACGTGAGCAGGGTTCCTGATGAGCGGAGCCTCACCTCGCTCACGATTTCACGCTGTTTCCCCGGATCAGAGATAACACTGGCACATCCTGTAGTTAGACACAATTTAACAACATGTTCTCTGAGAGAATGTAAAATTCTCAAGTGTTGTTCTGCCGAGTAACGACTCCTTAACTAGTTTCTTCACCTTTTCAGCACTTTGTTTTTTTTCTGCAGAATGTGTTGCGCGTTACACATAAGAGGATGTGATTTTGAATGTGTGAGTATTATAATTATAATTATATATTATATTATTATAATATATTATAATTAGACATTTAATCCATAGGAGACTTTTTATAGCTTCTTGGAATATTCTCCTATAGACTCAATCATTAAATCCCAGGAAGAGGAATGAACCATACAGTTTAAATCATAGATGTAGATTATGATTATAGAGCATCAGAAATGCACTTAAACTGTAGCAAGTGATTAGATATTACAACTTTCGAGTCATGCTGCTCACTCATCACGGCAAATCAGGTGTGTAATCAGAGGAGTCTCACCATATGTTTAGTTCAGGATTAAACTGCTGGGGGAAAAAGTTGATTTAGGCAGAGAAAACTTAGAAAGGATGTTATCAACCAAGCTCAAGATGGTGATGAGAACACAACGATTAATGTCTGCAGGAATAGATGCAACATAGGTGTAGGAAGTTTTCCCCAACCGTATGTCCATGTGATCCAGTAGACACCAAACGATTTAAAGTTGTGCTGAGTCAGTGGACAGAAAATGAATCATTTCAATTTGAACATTAAATTTATTAATCAAGCAAAAATGCCAAACATTTGTGTTTTTTTTTTTTCAAGTACGAGGACGTGCTGCTTTGGTCTGTTTATCACTCTACAATAAATTGGATGTCTGTGGGTTTCAGGATTTGATTGAACAAAACAATCTGTTGGAACTTCTAATTGGCATTTTCATTCTTTTTTCACTTTTTAGCAACTAATAAATACAGCAATCAGTTAACTGGAAAAATAACCAGCAGGTTGATAATTGATCATGGAAATAGAGTTGCTGCCCCCAGAGTCATATGTAAGAGCCACTGTGCTTTACAATACAATAGCAAATATGTTCTTTACATAATTTTTTAAGTTTGGCAATTAGGTCTGCTATGACAGTTTAAATTGTCTTTATGTCACATCTCAAATAATGTCAATTTTGCATTAAAAGTGACATAACTTACCGAATTACATTTAAAGCAGAAGTAAGCGATCCGGTCGTTTTGGCTAATGCTGCGTTCCAGGTAGGCTTTTGAAACCGTAAATTACAGCTTCAAGTCACAACTTACGATTTTATAGCGTTCCAGGCAACCCACTCGTGTTTTTCCGACCTGTTTTACCTGTGAAAGTCACTATAACGGCCACTCGTAACTTCCGACCCGTGAACTCGTACCAGATCGAACTGGTACGACTTCACAGGTCGGAAAAACACGAGTTACGGGTTGCCTTGAACGCACCATAACAGTCCTCGTCCCTACGTCACCACATTCACGGCATCCCTTGGCTGCACACACAGCCCTGCATGCCGTTCTCTCTCCTCATTGGATAAAAACTGTAGGATACGAGAAAAGTTTTCTCCTGGGCTCAGAGCAGAGCAGAGTGACTGACAGACCCGTGTTTCAGACCAAACACTCTATGTAAGCGATTGCTGTCGGAAGATATAATAATTTAAGACTTATATTAACACAAATATATCACTTACTTCTGCTTTAACGACAGCTGTCATAAGTATTCATTGATGTTTATGACAGCTGTTATGTCATGGTTATGACAGTTTTATGTCAATCTTATGAATACCTATTCAAGAAAGAACAATTTTTTTCTAAAATTTGAATACGAAACTGCCCAGATTCAGCTTTTTACTACTGCTGACTGTATTAATGCTGACAGCTGCTTGTTGCTATGTAAATTGGATGACATGTCAAGTGGTGTTTAGATGCAAACAGTGTGGTTGCTGCCCACAGCTCTAAAAGTTATACTGTATAATTGAAATTCAAACAAAAGTTCATAAAAATGTAGTTGTGTTGTTGTGATGTTTGTTGTGATTGAGCTGCCAAATGTAATGGACAAGTTCAAATCCACATCCACTACTCTGCCTCCTAAAAATCAAATATCCACGGTGAAGTGGATGTCAAGCAGCTTTAGGTTTCGGATTGCTGAGCAATACAATGAGCACATTTGAAAGAATTGTTTTCCCTTCTTCTTGCTCTTAAAGCTAGAGTTACAAACTATACACACTGTTGTGTTTGTTTGGTCCCACACCTGCTGGTTCTTTTATGGAGCTATGGAGCTATCAACCTTTTCCAAATTCATTTTTCTACACATAAGGTACATGAATGAATTTGACAACAGGGATGCAAAAACCATAAACATTTAATCCTGGAGTACTGAAATTGGAGTTTCTACCAGAGAACACGAGAGCTGATGAGGAACAGAGGGAGAGAGATCAAGTAAAATGTGTTTTTGCCATTCCATTCGTGCACATTCAGTGAAGCTGTATATGTCTGTACTGCAGTGCTTCAGTCAAGCTGCAGGGCCGACAAGCCAGGCTGTGTTAATGGAAGATGTGCTAGATTTATAAATGCAACATTAAGCAGCTACTCTGACTCAGTTCACCCGAGTCTCATCAATAAGTGAGCAATAGGATGCAGGTTTACACATCTGGTGAGTGCATGAACAAAAGTCATATGTAGTAGACTTTATTACTCATATTATTTTCATATTTGGTCATAAAGCCTGCAGTGCCTAAAGCAACAACACACATTCACTCTGCAGCTGGACTGTACATTCTTGGCAGCTGCTCAATTAGTAATGGTAAGTCAACACATGCGCACACACACCCCGAATGTAACTAATATTCAAGGTTACAAAGATTTACCCTCATCACAAATTCAGCTGGCCTAGTGCAAGATAGAGAGCTTAACTTATAACTATATGCTCATTTCCATAACAGTGAGTCGATGAGACATCAGGTAATTTACCGCCTGCCCCTAAGGTTAAATCAGATTAGAGGCAGTGAAGTAAACAAAATAAAAATTACAATAGCTGCAGAGTGGCTGCAATGAATCTAGTTTGTCTTGTTGTACAGTAAGAGAAAAAAAAATCTCTGTATATTTTTATATCATCATACACCTCATTGTTACCTCTCACTATGTGTGGTTTCTACGAGCCGACATAGCATGTACACCTGGAAGATGACAAAGATGAAAGCATGTGTAAAATATATGCCTCCAGGATAAAATAGACATGACATAATCCTGAAATGTATTCATATCAAGAAGATTTAAACTTCAGTGATTGCAGAGGGGAAGGGAAAGACTCACCAGGCGTGGCATTGTGACGTAGATGTTGTTCATTCTTTACACTAATGATGTCAACAGCCTAAGCTCTCTCTTGACTATGGCAGGAATCATGCAGTAATCTTTCATCCTCTTATGCGAGAAGAAACTTTGCCTCAGAGAGTTCCTAAGATAGATCACCATTCATACCATGTAAGATTATCCACCATGAGTTTGCAAAGATGAAAAACATAAAGATTTCGAGGCAAGTTGTTCAAAAGACAGGAAGAGGAAATGAAGAAATCGCTGGGGTCCACTTCACAGAGATTTCAGATGATGTAAGTTGATTCCCATCAGAGAAAGAGAGAAGAAAATAGCACTAAATGAAATTTGGAGGTGATGGGAAAACATTATGAGCAAAATGTTTTGCTTAATATTTGATCTTTGGTCTTTTGTCATATTTCTATTTAACTCCAATTTGTGTGAGCGAAGAGACTCTGCAAGGCTGAACCAAGTGCACATTTCTTAGTGGTAAGGGCAAGCCAATTGTATCAATGTACACCCCTCTTTTCTGACTGCTGGCAGGACTGTTGATCATACTTGCTATTCTCAGCTTCACATTTTCTGCTCATTAGACATTCTGCAGAACCGTTGAGGAGAAGCGGCAACCACGGAGCAGAGTCCTGATGTATTCATGGGCAGCACGTAGCAGCTTTGATTTTGATTGGCTGAATACACATCAAGAGGTTTGAATTTCATGAGTGTGAACATCCCCCTTTACTCCTCACAACACAGGTAATGTACCATTGCAGATGCCATCAATTAGTCATTCCCAGTTTTTCTCAGCTCCCTCATCCACAACACACATCACATTACAAATATATTCATTTAAAGCACTTTGAAGCCACACATTATTTGTCACTCTGTTAGGTGGGAAATTGTTACCATGGATGGAACGGTTCATGCACGGTTTGCTTTGTATCATGATTTTGGGGTAACAGTTTTAAATTCAGTTCACTACAGTATTGATTTTTTTTTTTTTTTTTTTTTTTTGGCACTCAAGAAATACCATAAGACCATGGTATATTTCACCTATCTCTTCTGCTTTTAGCTTACTGTTTACACCTCTCTGCTAGCTTGGCAGTCAGTTGTGTTACAGATGACTCAGTATTAATGATTTTTTTTTTTTTTTTTTTTTTTTCAAAATTATTTTTTCTTACTTCAGTCTTTCCATATACCCCCTGGCAGCTGCAGAGGTACCCCCCTGGGATACAATTAGTTCTGGTTGGAAATCACTGCCATGAATCTAATATTTGCAGAAACTGTTCTATTTTCTGTTTTTTCTGATTGCTATGTCTAAGAATCGTTGGTTTACAGGGACAACGAGGAGTTTCTATTTGGTTATAAAAAAGTCTCACGTTAATGTGGATGAATCTACGATACCCACACTTGTTAATGGGCGCATTTTCGATAAATATATATCGTTTTGTCTCTATCGTTATTTTGTTATTATGGTGGAAATGCTGGTCGAGCCGACCAGCGTTTCTTTACTTTCAGTTTTGTGGCGAGTCATGAGAATAACGCCGCCGAATCGCCGTTTATGGTCGGAACTATGACGGTATCTGATCGTCTTCGAACCTCTGACTTTAATTCTTGATGAATGAAAACATGAGTCTGTCTTGCGCCGGTCAAAGAATTTCACGGTGCGCGGAGGCTCATAAATGTAGTGTGAAAACATTTCACTTTTCCAAAACTCCTCGTTGTCCCTTTAAACATCAGCGTTTAAACCAGTGTTGTTGAGACTTGCTGAGCGCGCACAAGAAAAAAGAGTAGTCAAAATCCAAACATGCCAACTTATACGTAGTACTTGCAGACTTTCATTGTCATTCAGTGATAAACATGGCTCAGATTGTGAAACATAATGGATAAAGGGGAGAAATATTGACTGTTGCTTTCCATCCACCTCAGCTCCCGACTAATATATAAGCTAATTCTTTGTGTTTACTCCAGCACATGAAATGTGATATAATCATTGTTGCTGAATTGGTTGTCTAATGTTTTTCCCATTTTCAGTATTGCTTCCAGCTATTGTTTCAAAGCCCACCTCCTTATCTTCAACCTTTGAATTGTGTCTCACTCTTTGCACATAGCCTCACCTACACACATAGTGAGGCTAGAGGAGAGAGCTGCTGCAAGAAGCTCATACTGTATTAACATTAACTTCTTCTTCACGCCCATGTGGGTTTAATGTCTGTTTGATCATATATCATGAACGTAATGCTGTTTGGCAGCTGAAAATCAAACCTGGGCTCTCAGTGCTATAGCCAGCACCTTACACACCGTACATTTTTAAAATTACATGGCAGTAATTCAAAATGAATTGCCACTTACTGATAAGGCAATGTGTGCATTTGCTGATGAATAAGCTGAAAACAAGTTTCAAGGCTGTAGAAGCAGATTTTCATGCTGTATGGAACTAAATAAAACACACGGTTGCCATGTCAATGGGAGAGACACATTTAGAAATCTAAAGTAGCATGGCATGCTTTGAAAAATGTTCAGTAATAATGTTAAGGCCATGTTTTGAAAGGTTAGAAAATGTGAACATACTGTGGCCCTTATAGCCTAGATATGACAGACAAAGGTTATATGTGTGAAAATTGACCACATCATTAGAAATATGGTCTATTTTTTTATACAGAATAATGAATTCACTTAAATTCCAAATATTGATTAGAATTGATTAGATTAAGGTGTTAATGGATAATTCAACATCCATCCATCCATCCATCCATCCATCCATCCATCCATCCATCCATCCATCCATCCATCCATCTTCTTCCGCTTCATCTAGGACCAGGTCACGGGGGCAGCGGTCTGAGCAGGGACACCCAGACTTCCCTCTCCCCAGACACTTCCTCTATAGCTCTTCCGGGAGGATCCCAAGTCGGCCAGCCAAGTGACATACTCCAGCATGTCCTGGGTCTTCCTTGTGGTCTCCTCCTGGTAGGACATGCCTGGAAGTCCGATACAGATGCCGGAGCCACCTCAACTAGCTCCTCTCGATGTGGAGGAGCAGCCGCTCTACTCCGAGCTCCTCCCGGGTAACAGAGCTCCTCACCCTATCCCTAAGGGAGGACCCCACCACCCTGCAGACTAAACTCATTTCAACCGCTTGTATCCAGGATCTTGTTCTTTCGGTCATGAAAGAACAAGATCGAGATCGGTCGAGAACCATGACCTCGGACTTAGAGGTGTTGATTCTCATCCCAGCTGCTTCACACTCGGCTCCCCAGTGCATGCTGAAGGTCCTGGCTCGAAGGAGCCAACAAAACAACATCATCTGTGAAAAGCAGAGATGAGATCCAGTGGCTCCTGAACCGGACCCCCTACGGCCCTTGGCTGCGCCTACAAATTCTGTCCATAAAAATAATGAACAGAACCGGTGACAAAGGGCAGCCCTGCCAGAGTCCAACATGCACTGGGAACAGGTCTGACTTACTGCTGACAATGCCAACCATGTTCCATACAGCCCTCAGCAGAGGGCCTCCAACCCCATACTTCCGGAGCATTTCCCACACAATGTCACAAGGGACACGGTCGAAAGCCTTCTCAAAGTTCACAAAACACATGTAGACTGGTTGGGCAAACTCCCATGAGCCCTTGAGCACCCAAGGAGTCCTCAGCCTCTGCTTCCACTATGTAAGGCGTGTCAGTAGGAATGGCCTGCTGGTACCCGTCAGCTGCCTCAGGAGTCCCCCGAGCCAGTCAGGCTCAATAGGACTCCTCTTTAGCCTGACAGCATCCCTCCCGGTGTCCATCACCGGGTTCGGGGACTGCTGCCGCGACAGGCACCTTCGGGACACAGCTTCGGACAGCCAACAATGGAAGTGGAGAACATGGAGAAGTGGAGAAAATGGTCCACTCGGACTTAATGGGCCCTAGTTTGCTGGCGCAGCGCAGGTGGCGCAAGGTAGCGCAGCCGGTCTAATGCAAGTTTCGACCAGCGCAGCCTAGCGCAAAGTCAGATTGGAAGATTGGCAGATCGCGCTGCGCTGAGATAGGCGTGGCCGCGCAGCAGGGGGAGGCGTCACAGATTCAGCTTGGTGCAGTGGAAGTTTCGTCCGAAAATGTCCCGCCGAAGTTGCGCTGAAAGCTCGCCACCTCCAACCAGGTCTAGTCTCAGCGCAGCGCGGAGCGCAGCAGGTGCAGTGCAAGTTTGGCTGACTGACCTGCAGTGCACACACGTCACCAAGACCTCACAGGCAGATCTCCACAGTTCCAGACACATTTCAATGCAATAAATATCCACAATAACCACTATTTAATGCAACTAATGGAATCAACACGTGAATTTATATCTATATAGATTGTCCCGTCACATCTGACGTCAGATCAAAGCAGAGATCAAAGGCTGTGGCACGCGTAATGGAAACTCCACCTGAATTAACACAGCAGGGACGAACTGGCACTGAAAAGCAGCTGTGGATGTCCCAAAAGCAGGACTGAGGGTGAATGACTGCATGTCGCTGCCGTGTTGAGATACCACTCTGCCCTTGTGATGATCGCTTTATTTATTTATTTATTTACTTATTAATTTATTAACGCCAGCGACCGCATCAGGCAGCCGTAATGAAAAACAAAACACAAATCTTCATCTCTCTTAGTCCACCACCACTGCCTCGGTATCAGATAGTCAGTATATAGCCTACTACAGTATACTCTCTATCACAGAAAAAAAGAGAAAAAAAGAGACGGACAGAGAGAGAGAGAGAGAGAGAGAGAGGGAGAGAGAGAGCGTCCTTTACGCGGATTTCATCCGTTACGCATGTTTGTTTATCTTTGTCTCATCATCTTGCACAGGGTTTGAATAAATGTGAGTTTCTTTATTAGTTTATTAGTTGTTGTTTCTTATACTATTGGGCAGGGGTTCTCAGTGTATCAGATCAAACCTGATTAAGGATATTTGTATTATTATTAGTAAACTCATTGTTGGTCACTCTGAGCTCGGACCTCCGGGGAAACAGCTGTTTCCTCCGGGGAGAGGTTCGGCCTCTGGCGTCGCTGTTTCCTCCGTCCATGTCAAAGTATAAAATGACAAACTTGCAGCGCGCATCACCCTCCGCCAGTTAAAGGTGAGGAGAGGAGCTCCTTTGATTGGTGAAGATCTGACTCGGCTGTGTCAAACCCACTCCACGCCTTTCTCTCCTCCTCCTGTCTCCCTTCCGCCCTCTCTCCTCCCTCTTTGCCGTTTGTGCCGGTGGGAGGGACGAGGGGAGGGATTGCGCTGGCGTAAGTCTGACTGCGCGGCCCACCAAACTTGCGAAATGGACCTGGGCCACACCCCGTTGGCGTGGCGAAGCTGCGCTGACGTTAGACTTCACCTGGTCGACGAAACTAGGGCCCAATGTCTCCAGCCTCCCTCGGGATCTGGTCAAAGCTCTCCCAGCCTACTGGCCCACCCGGCCTACTGGCCCATGTGGCTCTGTTCCCCCGTGGCCAGAGACCCGGCCACCAGGCACTTGTAATGTGTTTCTTCAAGGAGATCTTAAACTCTGGCTCCTCAGAGTCAAATTTGGACCTGAATACTTGAGATTTGCCTCTTGGTGATTCAGTCTATGACTTGATTCAACTACAACAGGGTGCACACAGCACAAAAACACACACAGGGACAGAATATAACTCACTTTAATTCCTTCTCCAGCTGTCAATAGCATAATAAACCCTCAAACAGTGTGCGCTTGGTTTTTTCTTTTTCTTCTCTGTGGTGGAAAATCAGAGCAGTTCATTAGCCTTATCTCTGTTAACTTTGCCCACCATGAAACAGCACAGGGAAATCAAGGCTGGAATCCGTCAGAGTTGGGCTTGGCAGGATTTGGTTGTTCATTAATTACATTTCGTAATGAGTATTTCTGTTGAACATGATTATTACACTGGTGGGATAATGGCTGTTTATTTTATGGCAACACAAAAATATCCATCTCAGGCCATTCCTAATGTCATTGGATGGAACACTTGATCGAGGTTTCAGTGTTTGGAAAATAAGTTTTCTTTCTCCTTGAAACCTAGAGGCCGAGGGAATATCTATTAGGCTCTTAATTGATTGCATACTCACGGTCTGAGCCACATCTCAATCTTTCCAGCTTTCTTTGGCACTGCTCTCTTCAACCCTGGCTCACTGGTGTGTACAGTGGATCATAACATGCATGGCGATGGCTGGTTTCATGAAGGGTGAAGAGCAATAATTTAATCATTAGACCAAGAAGGTTTGAAGTAAGACCAATGAGTTCACAAGGGCACAAGCAAAATGAGAAGGAAGGCTGATGTTGGATTGGCATTCACAGAAAAGAAAGATGTGGATATTCAAAAGCACTGAAAAACAGTGTATATTCTTTTAAGTAGCTGAAAAAAAGGCTGTAGAATATTTTATATCTGCAAAAAATTGTTTGGATCTTGTTTGCATTTTTAGTCAACAAGACGTTGCCCAATGAGCATTTTTGTTATCAGCCAGTGAAAAGTGATTTGGGCAAGGGATGAAAGAGAAAAAGGAAGAAGAGATGAGGGAGAGAAATCTGGATGCAGATAAGAGATGATCAAGGAGAAAGACGTAAAGGGCAAGAAAGACAGAAAAAATAGAGAAATTGATAAGAGCTGACAGCAATAATTCCTTATATTAGTCACTCCAGACCTGTGAGAAGTGTGACACTCCTGTTAGAGCCTGTGAACTTTTTCCTTCCAAACTAAATGTAAGTTAATCATGCTTTTGCATCTAATGTATATTCCTGTTAGTAATGAATCCACATTGCAAACAGACACACAGCTATGAAAATTTTTATAAAATAAAATTGTGTGTTCATATTGGACTACATTACTCACCACATCAGAAGCTGTTTCAAAACAGATGTTCAGCATCACTCAAGTTTTACTACCCAAGACGAAATATGAAGGAAGGAAGTGTCTGGCCAAGCTGGGAAACAAACAAATTAAAGAATTTAAGAAATAACGCTGTCATGCAGACAGGAAATGTCAGCAATATAATAGAACTGCAAAAATGAAATCTTTCATTTCCAGTCTGGGAAGGCAGGCTGCTGATCTGTAGGTGGATTTCAGTGGCAAAATCAGCTTGAAATTTGTCATCGTGTCTCACAGCTTTGTTGTGTGTCACAGTCAATATTGTCGGTTCGGTGAAGTCTTTATTTTCAGAACACCAGTCCCAGGGCCCCCTATTTCATTCCTTTATTTGTTTAAGTGTAAAAACACAACCTAAACATAGCTAACACTGGGACACGTTATGTTGTTGTACGGTGAAGTGATGTTTGTGAGTGTGTGCGCTGTGAGTAACATTTGGTAATTATAATGAATCATAATTAAATATTAATGGCTTATGAATCTTGCTTAGTTTTTAGGCATTTGGCTGTCATGAATATTGCAGTGCTGTCACAGGTTTGTACATGCTGTTGTTGCTGATATCTCTGAATTTTTGCACTTTTTTTTCAATAATATATTTCTAAACCGGAGTTGTTGGTCGGAAAACATCTATTTCATCTTAATCTTAATGTTTTCCAGGGTCGTGGGGGTTTCAACCCACTCCAGTATATGATCAGAAAGAGACACTGTCTAGACTGGTGCTCACATGAACAATTTACTCTATATATCTCCACCCCATCTGACCTCTATGTGTTTTCAAAGGAAAAAAATATATCACATGAACTCAGGAGAACACTGCAGTTTCCACACTGTTCACCTGCCGCAGCTCAGTTTCATTAAAGTTTCATCTGATCTGGTCCATCAAGGTGATTTGGCTCGTACATTACATCTCTCTGCGGGGAATAAGATCTCTTGCACTGAAAGATTGGGTCCTCGCAGGGATAGTACAGCGTTGATGTGTACGCTGTGAAAGAAGTGTGCGTCTCACAGGTCCGTGACCCAGCTCCAGGCAACGGCAGCAAGTCCGGTCAGTGATGCAGGGGCAGCATGAGGTCTGATGCAAAGTGTTAGAGCTGCTTGTGCTCTATGGGCATGTCTCACTAGGAGTCTGAGCCATGAGCCAAGCCCCCCCCTCTCTAGGCCTTGGTGGGGAAATCCAAGGCCAGACAGAGTCAGGCACTCCTCTAAAACGGACAGACAGATGGATGGTGGAAAAGGGGGGAACATTTTACAGCCCAGTCTCAGGTTTCACATTGAATTCTGATTTGGTGATGTGTCATCTTTATTTAGATTCCTGGACAAACAAAGCTCTGTTTACCTTTATAAATAATTAGCTAGAGATCATTTACAGTCATGAAATGTGATCAAATCTATCAGAGATAATAAATCCAAAGCAGCTTTTTAAAAAGCAGCATATTATGTAGCCTGTATATTTTATCGTTAACCACATTTTTATTTTTCACACATAGTCCAATTATGGCAATTTATTCTTCAATATATATAAGGCTACATTATTGACCCTTACATTATATAAAATATGTAATAAGTGTGTGAGGACCTTGAATGTAGTTTTCACTTTGGCTGAAGTGCAGGTCTGAATACAATGAAACTCTGAATATCATAATTCACACATTTTCATAACTCTCAGCCACATATTACACCAGTGCCACTGACAGGAACTCTCTAGTGACCTCAAGCAGTTTTCACCCGAGGCTTATCATACAGTGTGCCTCGCAGTCAGCCTAAAGAACTTGTTCCTCGGGGCCCTAATTTCTTGGCGCAACTCACGGGGGCGCAGCGAAGCGAGCCCTGACGCAGCTGGCGCAGTGGCATTTTCCTCCAGTGCAACAAGGTGCGCAGCGGATTCGGTAAATTGGTGGACTGCTGTGCGCTGAGATGGGAGTGGTCGCGCAGCAGGGGGAGGTGTCGACAGATTCGCCGTGGCGCAGTGACAATTTGTTGCCGATAGACCGCGCGGAGAGTGCGCCGAAAGCTCGCCAGCTCCAACCTGGTCTAATGTCAGCGCAAGGCGAAGCGCAGCCAGCGCAGTGGCAATTTGACTGCCCAGCGCGCAGTGCAGACACGTCACCAAGACCTCACAGGCAGATTTCCACACTTCCAGGCACATTTAAATGCAATTAATAATAATAATAATAATAATAATCATCACAATAACCCCTATTTATTGTATCTGAATCAGCACATACACCTATATCTATATAGATTGTCCCGTCACACTGATGACCATCAAAGGCTTGCGTAATGGAAACTCAGCCTGACTGAATTAACACAGATGAAACCAGGGAGGGACTGAGACAGCCGTGGATGTCCCAAGAGCAGGTGTTGACACTACACACTGTGCCGTTGCAGATGATCAGCTATTTATTTATTTATTTATTTACTAATTGATTTATTAGGGGCCAGCGCCGCATCGTCACGCGACCATAACAAATACAACTGAAAACAAATAAACTATCATCTCTCACAGCAAACCACAATCAGCCTCGGCACCATAGTGAGCAGATATTAACATCTCCATCTCAGGTAAATTCTAAAGAAAAAAGAAAAAGAGAGACGCTCCGCGATGCCTCGTTACGCCCAGCTGTTTGTTATGTTGTGATCTGTGCACACTTGTTTAAATATAGGTTACTAAATATGAGTGTCTTTATTAATGGAAAAGGGCTGTGTGTGTTTTGTTTTTTGTTTTTTTTTACTGGGCAACAGCAATCTGTCAGAGCAAACATCATAACCTCCTCCCTCCCAGACTACTTTTGCACCATCAGCCCGTGAGGTCTGTTCGCGTGACCTGACACTGCCAGCTTGGACCGGACCAGAACATCAGTTTCCTCCCGTCTCACTTGCTCTGACAGATTGAGAGCTGTTGCCCAGTAAAAAAAAAACAAAAAACAAAACACACACACCCCTTTTCCATTAATAAAGACACTCATATTTAGTAACCTATATTTAAACACGTGTGCACAAACAGCTGTGCGTAATGGATGCATCGCTGAGCGTCTCTCTTTTTCTTTTTTCTTTAGAATTTACCTGAGAGGGGAGATGTTAATATCTGCTCACTATGAGCACTATGCCAGGCTGATTGTGGTTTGCTGTGAGAAATGATAGTTTATTTGTTTTCAGTTTTATTTGTTATGGTCGCGTGACGATGCGGCTCAATAAATCAATAAGTAAATACATAAATATAGCAGATAATCGTGTAGTGTCAACACAGCAGTAATCCATCCTCATCTTTCATCTGTGCAGCCTTTGATCTGTCATCAGTGTGACGGGACAATCGATATACTGTAGATGTGCTGAATGTGTATGCTGTAATCTGTATGTGCTGATTCAAATCTTCTCTTCCACGGTGAAATCAAACGTCCGCCTTGCGCGCGCGGCGGATTTAAAGGTGAGGAGAGGAGCTCATTTGATTGGTGAAGATCTGACTCGGCTGTGTCAAACCCACTCCACGCCTTCTCTCCTCCCTCTATGCCATTTGCGCCGGTGGGAGGGAAGTAGGCGGGATGCGCTCCGCTGCGTCTCGAAGCAAAATCGCAATCTGCTCCTGGCCACTCCCCGTTGGCGAAGCGAAGGCGAGGCGCAGGGCAGATGCGCCTCGCCTGCACCTAGTCTACCAAAGTAGAGCCCTCGGTTGCAAACATTTTGAGACCAGGGGCTCTAGTTTCGTCGACCAGGTGAAGTCTGTGATCAGCGCAGCTTCGCCACGCCAACGGGGCTGGACCAGGTCCATTTCGCAAGATTCGTGGGCCGCGCAGTCAGACTTAGACCAGCGTAAACCCTCCCCTCGTCCCTCCCACCGGCGCAAACGGCGAAGAGGGAGGAGAGAGGGCGGGAGGAAGACAGGAGGAGGAGAGAAAGGCGTGGAGTGGGTTTGACACAGCTGAGTCAGATCTTCACCAATCAAATGAGCTCCTCTCCTCACCTTTAACTGCGCGGAGGGCGATGCGCGCTGCAAGTTTGTCATTTTATACTTGGACTGGACGGAGGAGACAGCGACGCCAGAGGCCGAACCTCTCCCCGGAGGAAACAGCTGTTTCCCCGGAGGTCCGAGCTCAGAGTGACCAATAATGAGTTTACTAATATACTTAACCAGGATTGATCTGATACACTGAGAACCCCTACGCAATCTAAGAAACAACAACTATAAACTAATAAAGAAACTCACATTTATTCAAACCCTGTGTATAAGATGAGAGGTGTAGGCTACACTAATCACAACATAAACACACACCATGTGGATGAAATCAGCAAGGACGCGCTCTCTCTCTCTCCCTCTCCCTCTCTCTCTCTCTCTCTCTCTCTCTGTCCGTCTCTTTTTTTCTCTTTTTTTTCTGTGATAGAGATGCTGAGTAGGCCTACTGTAGTAGGCTATATACTGACTATCTGATAGCGAGGCTGTTGTGGTGGACTAAGAGAGATAATGATTTGTGTTTTGTTTTTCATTACGGCTGCGTGATGCGGTCGCACGTGCTTATGAATTAATAAGTAAATAAATAAATAAAGCGATCATCACAAGGGCAGAGTGGTATCTCAACAAGGCAGTGACATGCAGTCATCCACCCTCAGTCCTGCTTGGGACATCCACAGCTGCTTTTCAGTGCCAGTTCGTCCCTGCTGTGTTAATTCAGGTGGAGTTTCCATTACGCACCGACAGCCTTTGATCTCTGCTTTGATCTGACGTCAGATGTGACGGGACAATCTATATAGATATAAATTCACGTGTTGATTCCGTTAGTTGCATTAAATAGTGGTTATTGTGGATATTTATTGCATTGAAATGTGTCTGGAACTGTGGAGATCTGCCTGTGAGGTCTTGGTGACGTGTGTGCACTGCAGGTCAGTCAGCCAAACTTCCACTGCACCTGCTGCGCTCCGCGCTGCGCTGAGACTAGACCTGGTTGGAGGTGGCGAGCTTTCAGCGCAACTTCGGCGGGACATTTTCGGACGAAACTTCCACTGCACCAAGCAGAATCTGTGACGCCTCCCCCTGCTGCGCCGCCACGCCTATCTCAGCGCAGCGCGATCTACAAATCTCCCAATCTGACTTTGCGCTAGGCTGCGCTGGTCGAAACTTGCATTAGACCGGCTGCGCTACCTTGCGCCACCTGCGCTGCGCCAGCAAACTAGGGCCCCAGGGGCCCTAATTTCTTGGCGCAACTCAGGGTGGCGCAGCGAGGCGAGCCCTGACGCAGCTGGCGAAGTGGTATTATCGTCCAGTGCAACAAGGTGCGCAGCGGATTCGGTAAATTGGCAGACTGCTGTGCGCTGAGATGGGAGTGGTCGCGCAGCAGGGGGAGGTGTCGACAGATTCGCCGTGGCGCAGTGACAATTTGTTGCCGATAGACCGCGCGGAGAGTGCGCCGAAAGCTCGCCAGCTCCAACCTGGTCTAATCTCAGCGCAAGGCGAAGCACAGCCAGCGCAGTGGCAATTTGACTGCCCAGCGCGCAGTGCAGACACGTCACCAAGACCTCACAGGCAGATTTCCACAGTTCCAGGCACATTTAAATGCAATTAATAATAATAATAATAATCATCACAATAACCCCTATTTATTGTATCTGAATCAGCACATACACCTATATCTATATAGATTGTCCCGTCACACTGATGGCAGATCAAAGGCTGTCGGCATGCGTAATGGAAACTCAGCCTGACTGAATTAACACAGATGAAACCACGGAGGGACTGAGACAGCCGTGGATGTCCCAAGAGCAGGTGTTGACACTACACACTGTGCCGTTGCAGATTATCAGCTATTTATTTATTTATTTACTTATCGTCACGCGACCATAACAAATGAAACTGAAAACAAATAAACTATCATCTCTCACAGCAAACCACAATGCCTCCGTTACGCACAGCTGTTTGTTTTTGTTGTGATCTGTGCACACGTGTTTAAATATAGGTTAGATAGATAGATAGATAGACCTGGATAACATCATAACCTCCTCCCTCCCAGACTACTTTTGCATCATCAGCCCGTGCGGTCTGTTCGCGCGACCGGACACTGCCAGCTTGGACCGGACCAGAACATCAGTTTCCTCCCGTCTCACTTGCTCTGACAGATTGAGAGCTGTTGCCCAGTAAAAAAAACAAAAAAAAACAACACACACACCCCTTTTCCATCATATTTAGTAACCTATATTTAAACACGTGTGCACAGATCACAACATAAACAAACAGCTGTGCGTAACGGAGGCATCACAGAGCGTCTCTCTTTTTATTTTTTCTTTAGAATTTACCTGAGAGGGGAGATGTGAATATCTGCTCACTATGATGTGGTTTGCTGTGAGAGATGATAGTTTATTTGTTTTCAGTTTTATTTGTTATGGTCGCGTGACGATGCGGCTCAATAAATCAATAAGTAAATACATAAATATAGCAGATAATCGTGTAGTGTCAACACAGCAGTAATCCATCCTCATCTTTCATCTGTGCAGCCTTTGATCTGTCATCAGTGTGACGGGACAATCGATATAGATGTTCTGAATGTGTATGCTGCAATCTGTAGGTGCTGATTCAAATCTTCTCTTCCATGGTGAAATCAAACGTCCGCCTTGCGCGCGCGGCGGATTTAAAGGCGAGGAGAGGAGCTCATTTGATTGGTGAAGATCTGACTCGGCTGTGTCAAACCCACTCCACGCCTTCTCTCCTCCCTCTATGCCATTTGCGCCGGTGGGAGGGAAGTAGGCGGGATGCGCTCCGCTGCGTTTAGAAGGAAAATCGCAATCTGCTCCTGACCACTCCCCGTTGGCGAAGCGAAGGCGAGGCGCAGGCCTGATCCGCTCCGCCTGCACCTAGTTCACGAAAGTAGAGCCCCAGGTCAGAAGAACCTGAAAACAGGTTTTCCAACAAGGGTTGGTACAATGGAGCGATTAACTAAGATAGTAATCTGTCTTGTCTGTAACAACATCTATGTCACGTCTGTCCGTCCTGGGTGAGGGATCCCTCCTCTGTTGCTCACCCTGAGGTTTCTCCGATTTTTCCCTGTTAAAAGGGTTTTCTATGGAGTTTTTCCTCAGTCGATGTGAGGGTCTAAGGACAGAGGATGTTGTTATGATGCCATGTAAAGCCCTTTGAGACAAACTGTTTGTAAAAAACGGCCTATACAAATAAAATTGCCTTGCCTTGCCTTGCCTAGTGAGAAGTATGGAGATTAGAATATATGCAGCCAGTGACTAAGTCTAATAAAAATGATTCATGAGTATTTACTTAGCTATCACCTTTGTCAGGTCAAATCACATCTATAAATTAAATAATGAAATGCTGATATTTTGCCCTCAGATGAAAGCAAGGAAAGAATATATCGCTTTGCATTCAAACAAAACACTAAAGGGCTTTTGAGATTTCCCAGATTTGCAATGATTTCATATGCTTGAAAAGACCCAGAGAAAATAATATTTGCAACATAAAGCAATTGAAGAACTGCATTCAGGACTTGCATCAATCTATTTATCTACATATATATGCATATTTCACTTTAGATTACTGTTTTGGGATAAATAAATAAAAAAGTAATTTTCCTGACTGACTTGTTTTTGATTAATGTGCATCAGTTTGATGCAATAACTTGACAGAATTTAAAAGAGACAGCAAAGGCATGCCATTGATTTATTGGACATGTTTTGCTGGCTATTACTGGAAGAGTTAATTAGGATGTGTATTAAACAGACTGCAAGGAAACCAGTATGTTAAAATGTAAAGTATAATGTAGTGGCAAATAAGTGGAACGCCTGATTATTCACTGTTGTAATAACAGTATGCTGACTTTGACTCATTACACTGTTTGCCTCGATGAAGCCATTCACTGAAACTGCTGCTTGGATCAAGGTCTATAATGGTGTTCAGTTCACTTTTCCAGTAGTGTAAACATGTATTCCGGAGAATTAATAAAAAAAGACATGATGGACCATGCTATTACACACTGCAAATCATACTGTAGCAACTCGACTTACTGAATACAACACCTTGTTAAAACAATAACAAGACTATTTTTGAAGTTATGAAGGTCATGTTATCAGTTTATTTACAAGTTTATGTCTGTTCAGCATTCCTCACACAAAGATGAGTTTGGGAGGGAATATTCGGTATCTTTCAACTGCAAGAAATAATGAAATTCCCAAGCCTGAACTCCGATTCTGTATTCAGCATTATTCAAATGCATGCTCAGCATGACTGATGCACTGTATTTGCACCTTAAAATTCATCATAATTATCCTACCAAATTAAAGGGGAAAAGGGACACCACAGCCTCACTTCTCCTCCTCTCATCCCCACAGAGTGTATTCACCCCTGCTTTTACTCTTGGAAGAAAGCCTATGATTAATGTAAGGTGCACACACTACAAACAGCAGGTATCTGTTGGTGGTTTATTCTTCATGCTTGGTACAAAGGTTATCGTCATTTAAATGTATGCCTAATATGCATTTTCCAGTTTCAGACATAAATATTTACATTGGCTCCAAGGTAGCAAATGTTTTGCTGCACTCCTCCCTGCAGTTTGTTATGATGCCTCCTGATAGTGACTTCCCGTATTTCCTTTAATGCAAAAGCTACCACAACAGTTTTGGAATGTTTTATAATATCTCTGCAAAGGCTGCATAGGAAGACTATGGTTCAAAACCTTTTAGGACCAAACTCAGGACAAACCGGTTTGGGTTCTATCGCTCTGCTTGCCATGCCCAGCTCGTTCGTTTCATTCATTGCAGGGGGCAGCCGGGGGTAACACATGAACGTCGTTGTAGACCGGAAAAAGCTCAATATGAATAATTCTTTGACTGTGGAATCTATGTCAAGTAACATAAAACATTATTTAATACTTATATTTTAAATTACCACCGAGAAACTTTAGGGAATCGCTGTATTTCATTCACTGCACCGCCCTACATGTCATGTTTTGAGACACGCAGTGCAACGTAAATGCACGCACCCGTCATTACGTTTCGGACGTGACGTCAGCGCGCTGCAATTCAAACTTCAGGAAACGAAAGCGTCCGGAGTGTAAACGGTCCTGTTGTCACAAACAGACTAGAAAGCATCAGAGGATTTCTCCAGTTTGCTTATTCGGTGAGTTTTAAACATTGAATGATAAGTTGTGCTAGGTATTAGTATTTTTATGGTCTTATTTAAAATGGGAGAGAAGTATATTTAAATGAACGTTACGTTTGTTTTTGTTAGTCAGCGACAGGAGACAGGTGGACGGAAATTCCCAGTGTTAAGTTACGTTAGTAAACGGTCATGATTTAACGTTATTACTGAAATATCTGTATTTGATTTTAAAAAGTCTTTCAACTGTGATAAAGTGTGGTTTATGTTGTGAAATTAGTATGTAAATACCGTAGGTTCGGTTACTTTACACGGACTGAAAGTGTGACGTACATGCAAATATGTTCACTGCAACCTTATTACACAATTTGATATTAATATTCAATTCTTCTTCTTTTATAGTCTGGTTATTTTCCTTTAATGTGTCAATTCAAATTACAACTTAATATCCTCTGGTCAACTTTTAGCACAGAGTCTCTCCAGGTTAACACCAACAAAGGGCAGCCATGACATCTAAAGGTGCAAAAGAGACCATTGTCAGCAGGCTGGGTTTCAAGTCCAGCAACTCTGGCTCCAAAGCTGAGGCGGAGCTGGAGAGAGTGAGGAAGGAGAACGCTCACCTGAGGAGAAAGATTGATGAACTGGCCAAACGACACATCAAACCACCAGACGCAGACAAAACCAAGCTGTTGGAGGTATTACTTTGTGTGTTACATTCAGAATTTCCTGCAGCGTATTTATGTGTTTTGTCCTTTTTTTTTCTAACCCTAATGTTCATGTTCATCATGTCAGAGGATTCTTTCTCTTGAGACTCTTCGGGAGAGGAACAATCAGCAGTTGCTGGTTAAAGAGCAGGAACTAGACACCGTGAGACAGCAGCTGTCAGCTAGAGGAGGAGAGGTATGTACACATGGCACATCTTTGCAGAAACTCTGTATATGGTTGAGAAAATATCCCATTTACAACTGACCTGTGTGGGCAAGAACTCTTCTGTAAACATGGACACACGTGGATAAACATGCTGACACCCCGAGGCAGCAGTTACCTGCCCGGGGTGAGGAGATACACCTACTGCTTTGTCTTTGAGGGCTCTCCTCAACTTGTGAAGATTTGTTGCACTCTTGGCATTGTATTGGTGGCATATGTATTGCTGGCAGCAGACAACTGTCAGAAGGAAGAAATCACGCTAGAATTCCACTGAGCTGCCACAAAAACAGTTGGGGGGGAAATAGCTTGTATCCCATTTTGACAGCAGCTCAGCTAAGTGAAGTTTAGACAGCCAGCAAAAGCTGCATATCAACACATGTTGTGTATGCTGCTCACTTGATATTTATAAACCACATATCTCTCTCTGTAGTGTCTGTGCATGAATTAGCATTCATGACTTGTTAGTCTTGATGACACTGCTAGAGAAATTGACGCTATTTATTTGAGGTTGTTGCTTATCCTTGTGAAATCTCTTTTCTATTATGGCAGAAATCGTTTTCTAATTTAAGCAAGTAAGAATGGCACTATGCTAAAACTTTGAGATGGCATTCTGGTAAATGGAATATCAGCTATTTGTTTTCCTAGACATTTTGAATGTGTAATGTGATTTAATCGCACTTGCCTCTTCCTCATTAACAGGCATAAACAAAAGCGCTACCATAGCTGCTCAACCTGCAAAAGGCCAGCAGATTGTCAGCCATGTAATGTCATTTGTATGAGGCAGATTTGCTTGGCAAAGAGCAAATATCCTCAGTGTATTGTCTCTACTTCAAGAAAATCGTATTGACATGGTTGCTGAAGAGGCTAGTTGAGCTGTCGCCGATTTCATATCGCTTTGTATTTCAGGTGGTAGCATCACTGCAGGCGCAGCTAGAGCAACGGAGGAAGGATGCAGAGCAGAGAGACATGTTGTTCCAGAGCCTGTCGCAGGAGACGGAGAACCTGAAAAACAAGCTGACAACTGTTTCTGCCCGGTGCCAGTCCCTGGAAACACAAATGACAGTAAGTTGACCAACTCTATACCTGTCGGAAAAGTTTCCCCCTCCAAATAACCAATTCTCTGCACTGGGAATGTGTATTTTTCTAATGATGTATATAGTTGGCTTTAAAAAGTAGTCTACTGTAAGTCTGACTACCTCCATTTGCTGGTACAGTTTGAAAAGAAAAGTGTTAATAATTATTTTAGTCTGAGTTTTCACAAAAATGTGAAAGAATGGGGGGAAATCCAGACATTATCAGAAACCTCAAGGAGACTTTTTTCATCTGTTACTTTTTGACATAGTTGTTGTCAGAAATCACTGAAGAGAGTTGGCTGAGTGGTTATATCCCTCATTCTGACAGCACACTCCCCCCTAGCCTGGGATTAAATCCACTTCAGATTTCCGTCCTGAGTCTGCATCCCCTTCTAATATCCTCCATCTCTAGGATTTTTTATCTATTCTCTCTATTGTGCTGATGCAGTACACAGTATATTCTTGTTGAATTGTGACATTTCTCACAAAACCAAATCCCATTTTAATGATTAATTGAGCTAAATCCCAGCAATGCTAAAAGATGACTAATAGAAATGTGCTTTAAAGGAACAAGTAAGAGTATGATGTAATCAAAATTGCTGTGATATTTGCCTCTGGCCAGGTTTTTGAATTGCTGTGGCTCCTGTTACGATCAGTAACAACTCCACCTAAGATTTACGTCATGTTTATTTTTAAACCTTTTTGTACATTTCACCAATTTTTTTTGTTAGTGACGTAGGGCAGGAGAGTGGAACTGTTTGAAATGCAAATGCACTTGTTCCTTTGTCCACTAGGTGGCAGTGTGTGACCTTTGATTGTTTTCCTCACCTGCAGACATTATCCTTTTCCTGGAGCAGCCTTACTAATTTGTCATCATGAAACCAAGAAATATACAGTTGAGAATAAAAACACTATAAATGTAAATATTTTTGGTACCAATCTTCAACTGTCAGTACCTTGACTAATAATACTTCACTCACAGTAATTTAGAGATGGGTGGAAAAAAAACAACCTGGCCCAAGTGACACTTGATAGCATTATTAATATCATCAAAACTGTCCGTGCAGGAGCAGTGAATGTCTAGTTGCCGCTCAGCTGCCTCGCGATTGTAGGCTTTTATTCAGTATCAAAGGGCAGCACTGATTCTTGGTCAACCTTTTGATGCTTGGAGCACAGCAGGCGCTCACTACACTCTTAGAAAGAGGTCATCAAGATTCCCCTCGACTCCTGGAGAGCCTTAGATGGCAAAATCACATGTAAGAAGTTGAGAAATTTGGATTTCTGAGGATTCCGACATCATATGCCTCTTCTCCATGGACAAAAAGAGATCTTTCATGGCCATGTGTAAGATCGATTCAGCATGCCTTAAAAATGCCCCCTTTTAACAGTTCTCCTTCAAATCCTAGGACCAGTATTATTTTTGCTCAAATGTTCAAGCTAGTATCCATACATTAGCTATACTGTTTATCCTTATAGGGTTGCACAGGGACTGTGAGCTGACATTTGGTGATGGCAGGGTACATGACAGTACATCTTCTTTCATGACACAGAGGCACACAACCATGGATGCTGGTTGGGCTTTTCAGAGTTGCTAATTAGCCTGACATTTATGACCCACACAGACAAAGGGAGAATGTGCAAACCCCATACAGAAAAGCCCAAGGCCTGGGTTTGAACACAGAACCTTCTCACTGTCAGGAAACAGTGTTAATCATCTTCCCCTGTAGTTCCACTGCATTTCAGTGGAGGCTAGAAGCTAATGAACAGGAGAGTCTGAAGAAAGCGAAGTGGAGACTTTAACAAGAAAGGTACAGATGCGGCGTTTTAAAGATTCATGTTTTTTTCCTCATAAAGATCATCCTGCATGCTGGATATCTTTTTAGACACTACTTTTGGACTCAAGTTTTTAAGTTCTGGGCTCATCGTTTTGAAGCATTAAAATGGGGAGAAATACTTGGTTACAGTAGATTTAGTTCTTTGTAATCTAAGTGTCTTTCAGTTCCCACTCCAAGTGGATATGCTTACTTGTCTTAGTGTCTTCATGATAATGTTCCAGGAATTTTCCCCACTTTCCAAACCCTTGTCTTAGCTCCTTTCACATTACCAGAAATAATCCCAACCAACAGACCCCAGACTCAACCTCTCTCCCTCATTCTTCCTGGATTCACAAAAGCTATTTGTAGGCTCAGCTTATGGGACGTACGTTTTAAATCCATCTGGAAAAAGTTGACAAGCTCATGAAGGCTGGCTGGTGTGTGCATGAGCTCACGGGGGTGATCATGGAGATGTCTATGGTTGTTGCAATGCTGCTGAGAAGGGTTTTCTGGGGCTTAGTCTTTGAGTGGGATCAGACATGAAGACCTCGGGGTCAGAATGACAGCATTATGAGATGACTGTCTTCTAGGGATGGATGTCGAAGAACTGGTGACCTGGGTAATATGGCCAACTCACAGAAAAAACAGCCCATAGATTGACCACTTGCTTTCTCTCTTTTTGTGCATTATTAAAAATTAAGAGGATGAATAATTTAAGGCAAGCCCCATGGCAAACCAACTGTTCTAGCTTCTGTTGAGATTTTACATTGAGAACTGACAAACAGCATGCACATGAGTTTTAAAGGCCACTGCGTATAGACGGTGTGTGTACAAGTTGTGTGCATGTGTAGCAAAAAAAGATCTGCACCTTTTCTTATCTTGTAGAAGTATTTGCAATTGAAAGAATATATTATGACAGGTAGATATGAAGTGCTGCCAATACATATCAGACTTTGGGGTTTATCTCAAAAATGTGTTTTTCCTCGCAGCAGAATGGACAGGTACCTCCTGCAGACTTGGCACTGGTACAAGATCAACTGAGAGATGTGAGTCCAGTCAATGATTTACTCTGTGTGTGTTTCTATGTGTCTGTTTGTGATTTAAGTACATACATTCTGACTATTGGAAAAAGGTTTGTTGACCACCATAGTTTTAGAGCTGGAATATCTCACCCATCTTGACACATATTTGAAGCTTTTGATTGTTCTGCAGTCTATTCATTGCCGGGGGAAATGGGTAATTCTCTGAAGTTTATCATTCAATATTTCCAAAATATTTTGGACCTATTTTATGTCAATATCAACAAAGGACACAAGGCTGGGTATTGCTTTTTCGGACAGAACAAAACTCTGAAAATAAGTAGTAGTTCTGGTGAAATACCACTTGTCTCAAAAGAAGACTTCTCTCTCTGTTATCTACAATAACAAAAAAATATAGAATCCAGTTCTGTAGTGTACATTGTTTTTCTACCAAGTGTCCTTGAATTTAACGGCTCTAAATACCAAGCATCAAGTGCAGTATGTCAGAGCAGAGGTTGTGCTTCTCACCACCAGGCCCTTGAGAAGAATCAGCAGTGGCTGGTGTATGACCAGCAGAGAGAGGCCTTCGTCCAGTCTGTCCTCGCCCGCTCACTGGAGCTGGAGCAGCAGCTCGCCCAGGCAAAGCAGACACAAACCAAACAAGAGGCTGGCTCAGATGGTGAGAGAATGAATTATATGAATTAAAATAAACTTAATCTAACCTTTTATTATGTAACATTATCTTATTATGTCAGTCTCTTCTGGTGCAGCTTTATTTATACAGCAGTATTTTAGCCACAGCTTTAAACATGAAAATCAAAAGATGAAAGTAGATATCCACACTTTTATAAGGCTGTGGCATTTAAATGTAAACTCTTGTTTTTTTAAATCCTACATGAACAATGCTGCTTTGAGTCAAAAATTGTATTATTGAACAAAGTCTTTGCTTTTACCCACTTAATTTGTCCGTCACGATCTATTGCTGCCTCTGCTCACTCAGCAGGTCCGGAAAAGGAAGCTAAACTGAAGGGTCAATATGACCAGTTGCTGGTGGGGGTGCAGAAAAACCTGGAGAGCCAGAAAGATCAGGTAACCAGAAGCCAACAGGAGCTCAATGCACAGAAGGAATGGGTAGATCCTACAAGATTTCACCTGTCGATTGAATGATTCCTGTGTCTTATACTATATACAGACTCCCCAATTAAATCTGATACTCTACTTTTTGTGGATATGCTGCTCACTTTCTTGAGAAACTATGTTCCAGTTCATTTACATTCCCTTCACTCAGAAGATTGGTTTAGTGCTGAATCTGCATGCAGCTGGAACAACCCCATTAAATATCCACGTTCCTTGAATTCAGACGTCTTTATAATTGATCTTGGGAACTCTGCGGGAGAAATGGATAGACAAAAAAGTATACACCATTTCTGAAATTGAATTTTTCCTTCAACTGTGCAGACCCTCAGAGCTCAGGCTGAGCTGCAGACTCAGAGGGAGCAGATCTCAAGGCTCCAGGAGGAGACGTCAGGGCTGCAGAGGAGGCTCGAGGACAAGTGCAGCGAGCTGTCGTCCTTCCTGATGAAGTATGAAAAGAAAAGCAAAGAGTTGGAGGAGACAAAGATGCAGCTGCAGGCAGAGCGGCTTGGCAACAGGTAGGTAGAGCAGCAAAGTCTGCTCTGGTTGTATATACTAAAAAGAGGTGGCTATCCCATCATCTCAGTTTCACGGTTTAGCTTTAAATAATACAGCTGACCGACACAAAGAAATACACAAACCTACAGTATGAAATGAAACTCCAAACATTAGATTAGTTGGTGTATATACTTTAAAAATCCCATTTTACTCTCTTAAATATTTATTTGGATTACCCAAACACTGCATCCAGACATGCAGCGTCCGAGGAGAGAAAGGTGTCTTCTGAGCGAGCAGACAGGATGAGAGTGGAACTGGAGAATATGGACGTCAGATTGGAAGAGGAGAGGAAGCGATCTGCTGAACTTCTGCTGCAGGTAATGTTCATAATAACCACTGTCAAGTCACCTGTAGTCACGCTTCACTATGTTTATTTATTCATCAAAGTTATCCACTCACTATATCAAAGTGGTACATGAAAGGAAGGATTTAAAAGAATTGGGAATGTAAGACTCAAGCCATGCAGGATTTTACTTAAAATAGAAAATCTCAGTGGATATCTCAGAATATCTGAAAGATTAACAATTATTTGAATAGAGTATTAATTAAATATAGCATTATATTTTACTATAATTTTGTTTTCACAGGTAAATATGCTGCAGAAGTCTCTTCTGAGCCAAAACGAAGAGCAGAGGAGAATTGCTGCTCTGGAGCAACAGGTAACACTCCATGCTTCTGTCAGTTCAAAGCGCAGCATGCGATTAGCAGTAATAGATCATACATTTAGAACCTTCATTGGTCAGTTTTGATGTGAAGCACCATCACACAGGCCCTGATATGTTGTTTTTATCAAGCACATATAGTTGTAACTATCTGAAGTGGCTGCAATCTCTTGAAAGAAGGAAATCCACATGGATTCCCACTTGTGCAATTTAAGTACAATGAGTTCTTGGCTCTCTCCATCTCATATATTTCTGCCCCTCCTCAGATCCAACTCTCTGCCAAGGACTTTGAGAATGAAAAGATTGATCGCCAGAGCATGCAGCACCAGTTACATAAGGTGCTGAAGGAGCTTCGCAAGGCTCGTGATCAGATTGCTAAACTGGAGTCTGCTGTAAGTGTTGCTGAACGCGGCAACCATATGTTCAATTCCTAATTTTGTGAGAGGTATAAACTGTGATTATATGGTTTTGATAAATAAATACAATGTCATGATTTCCGTTTCAGAAACAGCCGAATGCCCGTTTCTCAGAGCCCAGCTCCTATAACAGGCTTGAGTTTGAGCGTCTTACCATTGATGACACTCTTGGCCCCACATCTCCATCTAAAGTCACCAACCTCCTGGATGAGAGTTTCTTGGAGTGCCCAAAGTGTCGGGCCACCTATCCCACTAGTCGTCACAGGGAGCTCCTGGCACACATTGATTTCTGCCTCGCCTAATTCACACACAGAGTCCTGATCAGTGGTTCCCAGCCTGAGTGTCAGCTATAAAAAACACTTTGCTACATAGGTGTAAAGGGAATTAAGATTTTTTTTTAAAGAGAGTTAACCTAAGTTTTTGACGACAGTGGTTAACAAGCAGACATTACTCCCTTTTTAATGGATCATGAAACCATAATGTTGGGAACCACTGGATAAGATCAGAACATCAGCTCAGGATCAGACAGTTTTAGACTATTCAGTATGTTCCAATTTGAAAAACAAAAACAAAGTTAAGTGACAAACATTTTAAAACTCTGATGTGAGGCTACATACTTGGTTTGCCATCTCTTTCCTTTGCTATGATGAACTGCAAAGTTGCTCAGATTATTTGTTCGAAATACAACTCCTGCTGTCATAATGATCACTGGACCTTTGTAGATAAACAAACATTACACACTTAGACCTTTTTGATAGATACAAATAAGATATATTTAAATAAAAGGGAATTGAGGGACATTCTTAACCTCCTACATCACCTTAGAAGTATTCAAGATTTCAACATGAGTGTGATAGTTTTCAACAAATGGCACAATTCACATGTTTACACCTTCATGGTTCATTTGTATTCCAGTTCTTTTTGCCCCGTATCATGTCATCAGGCCAAAGATTGATCTGATCTTTAATTTAAAAAGACCTATCGTATTCCTTCCACATGTAATATGTAATATGTTTGGGCTCTGCCTGCTTCATTTTTTATTTTATTTTTTGAGTGCAGTTGTGTTTTTCAGTTTATGTTTTTATGAAGCTCTTAGTTTCTTGTGTTTCTTGTGTATTTGATCAAATTATTTATTCTTGGGTTGTTTTATGCGTGAGCTACTGTCTATTTAGGTAATGAAAGCTTTTATTTTACCCTGGTAAATATAAGTGATGATAACTTTACTGTAAAATGGTGGCCTTTATGATGGTCTTTTGTGTATCATCGTGGGATATGCCTTATTGTATTTAGTATAAAAGTTTAGAAACCTGCCTAATATGCTCCATTGACAAACCAGCTATAAACACACTTTTCCTCCACTCCTAGTTTCAGTAATCAATGCAGTCTGTGCAACCTTTTTTCTCAGTGTGGTATTGATAGCATACAGTACAGTATATGCATTGTTCCCAACAAAGAGAAATTACCCATAATCTGCAGTGTTAATTTGCCATTTTACAGTAATAAGGTTATAAACACAATAATAGGGATGGTTGTTCTGTGTTTTGGATTTTTTTTAATGTTATAATTGTGGATACAACTTCATTCTATGTGTTGCCTATTATATTTTGTGCTCTATGACTAAGTGTAGCAGTGTCCCTGTCTGGGTGTTGCAAACACAAAGCTTGCTGACTGTAACCACAGTTAAGACCATTGCCTGACTTTTAACCACATAGCTTTGATTTGCCTAAACATAACAAACCTTTAACATCCTGCACAAGGGAGCTTAATTTGCTGATACGCTGCCAGGTTCTTCCTGTATTATTTCCTGTTTGAGTGGAGCTCACTTCCATCTCCACCCTGACTTCATAAGCCTGCAGCGCTGTAAGGCTGGAATGAGATTGCATGAGTTAATTCCTTGTACTAAACTATTTAAGGTAGGGGATTAGTGAAGGTCCTCTTTGTAGGGGAAAAGGGTTAAGGTGCCTTTATTCCTGCTGTCTTGGCAATGTGACCAGATGGACTTAAGACAGACCAACACTGCTGTACTGTTATCTTTTGGAGAGTTGTATTGTTTTAGCTTAGGCCACGTCTCTTGATCCTTGTGTTATTCTAATCATGTGCTCCAAAGCTGTTTTTATGATGCACTGTACTGTACAAAATGTGCAATAAAGATGTGAATCTCCTTCCAATTCAGCAGTCCTTTGTATATTTATCACATCAGGTTGTTATTTAAAGACCAGTGGTGTCTGGAACTTTTAATTCATTACATCAATCTTATCCACAAAATGCATGATCTTTGCTTGTTGCCCTTGTGTATTTTATACCAGTTTAAAGGAATGGTTTTCAAAGCACTTATTGTAAGTGATCCACAGTGAAGTGAAGCGATAGCTGAGATGAAGATTGATGATGTTGAGCTTACTGTGTCTTGACTTTGTTTTGTTCACTTAACTGTGAAAGATTAGGCATCAAGAGTTGACTCTATTTACCATCCAGCCAATGTAACACTTTCCCATGCTTCAAGCTCAAATTAATTAGGGTTTAATCAACAAAGTAACAAGGTATTCATGTAGAAAATGTTTTGATGGACTCTTAATCTCTTGGTGGCCATTAGATCAGCACTAAATGATCACATGATGATAACATGCTTGGCAGGTATAGAGTAATGTTTACCTCATTTACTCTCAGACCGGTGTGTTAGCATCTCGTTTGCTAATTATATTCAGGATGAGGCTGATGAGGAAGTTGTTTGGTTTATAATGCCAGTCAAACAAAGTATTGATGGAAAGTTAAGGAATCAAGTCACTGCACTCTCCCTGAGGCAGCCATGAATATATGTATCGCATTTCGTGGCAGTCTATTCAGTAGTTGTTCAGACATGTCACTCAATAAGACAAATGTGGGAACCAGGAATATCTGTAGAAAATGTGTTAATCCACCCAGCAGATGCAGAGATATTTCACTGGATAAATGAAAAGTCAGACCCGCGGGTAGCTCTACCAACGTTTGTGGTCATCCATCAAGCCGTTGTCATGACGTTTCAGCGCAAAAGCCAAAGATTTCAACCTGTGAAAAAGTCACCCTGGGCAATTGTAATATCTTAGTATTTATGAGAAAACAGCTTGTGGATTTCCCAAACAAATAGGAGGTCAAATCATTAGGAAATAACTGTCAAAATCATAGTAAAACAAGAAATAGAGAAATTTGATGTGTCTGAAATTTTGGTGCAGCATCTGGCTGAGAGGAAAGGCCTGCTGTGGGACATATGTTTACCACAGTCTTTGAACACACCTATAAAAAGACTCAAAAGTAGACTTAACCGATGGTTTTTTTTGTACATACTGTACATGTTCATTATATATGCTATGCTAAATTATATAGATATGTCTATGCAGTACTGACTTTACATCGTTGTCCCTTAGAACCTTGATTTATTTGTGGAAATATAACATTATTTTATTGGTTACAGTAACAGGATGTGTTGCTTGAAGCTCATTCCACATTCTTGTTAATTTTTGTAGTTTATTTGCACACATGGATGGAAAAAAAAAAAAGTAAAGCCTAAAATTCATCATATATTTGCATGGGCTTTGGTGTATTTTGACTGACTGAATCCAAAGCCAACTACATGAATTCATTATTTGCAATCCAGGAATACATATTAATATTTAAAGCCAATCAAAAATTAAATGAGCCAACATGGTATGAATGTTTTATTTCAAAAACTGGATCAAGAAGTATACATCATACAATCAAGAAACACCCAAACCACTATGTCTAAATAGCACACGATGTAATATGTATGTATTGAGATTTATGAACAGTATCTACTTTTGTGCTACAAGATACTATGCATCCTTCAGTGTAAAAGTAAAGCCAGTGACTTGTGAACCTGTTTTCTTTTTAGTAAACATGGTGAATATGGTCCAGAGCTGCAGTGATGCTGAGAGTTCAGCTTCTCTCAAAAATACATTTCACAACTGATTGTTCGTCACATTGGCCTGAAAAGTTTAAAAAAGCTGTTTCTCAGTGATCTGGTTTTCTCACTGGAACCAGAGAGCAAGTTCCGCTGGTTTCCCTGAGGAGGGGTATGACTCGCAGTACAGTTAAGTTAAAAAAAAAAAACAGACTTAGTGCGACTAAGATGTTAAAAGTCTATAATCTCTTTTCCTTTGGGTAAATTTCAGAAAGACCAACATGAACAGTCATCTTTCCTTTTCATTTAAAGTTTTTTAAATACAAATACAGCTTTTTGAAAAAGAAGAATGGGCTTCTTCCTCCCTTAAAATACACAGAGATAGTAGATGAGACTATGAAGAGAAACTCTGGTGTGAACCAGCAGAGGGGCACCAAGTCCCAGAGGTGGCTGCTTCAAGAAAAAGTATCACTGTGGATCAAGAGGTGTGCTGGCCTCGCAGAATCCTGCAGTGGATGAAAAAACAAAAACATTTAGCTTTCTCTGATTTCTAAACAGGAGCCATCTTATCAAGCAAGGTAGATAGCGATAACAAGGACTTACACAACTTAGTTTAGTCAATCATTCCACTGAGTGACACTGACTCACAGAATGCATGGATCAATAAGTCCTTACATAAACAAATCAACTCACCCGTGTGTGCAACGCGTCTGTATTTGCCCAGCATACACAGGTCCATCTTCCTCTGGGTGACGATTGGCTGGTCCTCTGGCCTCAGGCCGGTGGGGTGACGGGAGAATATGAAGGAGTAGCTGTCTAAGCATGTGCCGTCAGTATCGAGTAGTCTGCAGGAGTAGTGGATGGCGTAGTTGTCGTAGTCGGTGTCGATCACCCAGTGGTCATCATCTGAGAGTGAGGAAGGTTTAAGGGAGGGCAGAGTTTAACAACCCATGTGAGAACCTTTTTTTTTTTAAAGAAAAACATGCATAGGCAACAAAAATAGTAACTTCAGGCACATTTCTATTTAAAACTAAAAGATGTCATAGCCCCTGTGCCTGCTAAACATTGACTTTCAATCAGAGTCACAGATAACCAAGTGTTGATGTTGATGATTACATCAAATCTAAAGGTCAACAACCTCTTTTGTAATGTTACATCAAGCCCTCCAACTATCTGTGACTAAAGGTTATGCTAATAAAGTGCCTGGTCATACTTGGTTTCCTTGAATTAACTGTGAATCACAGAAATCATCAAATTCAACTCAAACAAGATTTTTCAAGACCTGCTAGTGCACAGATTCACGTGTTCCACAACTTACTCCCAGTCTGCAGGTAGGATGCCACTCCCCAGTACTTCATCCTGAGCTTGGCAGGGTTAGGTGTTTCCTCGAAGGTGGCCAACATGTCGGCACACATTTCCCAATTGCTGGAGGTCAAAGAGAGGGACGGACATTATGAAACAGTAGAGAAAATGAAGGAGACAAATAGTGGAGGGAGCTCACTGATTTAGTCTTTACAGTAAAAATCAGAACTCACTTGAGGATAATGACTCTGCCTCTGGCAGTAGCTGTCATTTTGCCATCTTCTGCGACAATAAACTGGGCCACGATGTTGTCAAGTAAGAACAAACCCTCTGGGTCCTTCTTTCCTACGGCATACCATGTCCCTGAATACTGTAAAAAAGAAGTCCATACATCACTCAGTGTTGAGACATAACATATTCAGATTGAAACATTGAAAGTAACCATATATGACCAGCTCACCCTGTTCCTGTCAAAGTTCTGCATGACCTGGAAGTTGGCCACCTGGCAGTCCTGTGCCCAGGACAAAGCCACCAGACTCAGGGCCACGACGTACAGCAACATGCTGCATCAGAGGACAAAAAAACACAGAAATAGAGGGACCAGCCACATTACAACTTCATTGTCACAAAGTCAAAAAAGGTTCTTTAAATTGAACATTTGTGTTACACAAAATTAGACAAAAATGTACTAAACTTAGTAAAAAAAAAAAAAAAAACTAGAAAAAAAAAAGATCTAAATAGTAGTATACTATACTGCTATTACTATATTACAACTGTAATACTCAGTAAAAGAAAAAAAAAAGCTTAAAGAAAAAACACAAGTCCATGTAAATACATACCTTGTTAGGGAGAGAGCAGCTCACAGAGGTCCTCTGCGTTTCTTTCTGCTTTGGGCCTTTTATACAGTTGGCTAGTATTGTGTAATAACTTCTGGAGACCTGGACCTCCCCTGCTCTTCCCGCAGCTAGCTTGCCTTCTATTGGCCAAACATTTACATAACTGTGGGTCCCAGTCCTATTGATTTGTGTGTTTTGCACATTTGGCCGACCACCCCCCTGTGCCCCCACCCCCATGCCCCCCTCCAAAAAATGTGTTTTCCTGTCAGAACTGCTGAGGCTTTCTTGGTCTTATGAAAGCAGCCACTAGCAAAGCCAAGAGGAACATCTGGAATAAGCTATACAATGCATGAGTATATAAGCACACATTTGTCAAACACACACATAGGCCTACTCTTTTTGGATGAAGAGTGTTGTTTCCTAAGAGCCGGTGCTCACATGCAGAGGAAAAACCTACACTTGAAAGTTAAAAAAAAATTGAGTGAATCGCTTTTGTTTGCATGGAGCGATCCTCCCCCTCTTTTTGTGTGGAAACACTGAGAAACTGAAACACAGTGAAAGACAAGTAATCACATGTTTTCTAAGCACAGACACTGAGTCTCAAAGAGCAGTCAATGATGAGGAGATAATGTGAGTGAAACCAGGTAGTACTCAGACAAACATTCCTTCTATATGGTGCTAATCCACATTTGTGAAATCTATCCTAGTGTCTCTATTTTCAAAGCTTTGCTGCCATTTAAAGGGTCGGTCAGGGATCAATTGTGTTTTCTTAAATGTTTATAGCACTAGAGAGAAGTTAATTAGTAGATTCAACTCTAGGATAAAAGAAATAGCAAAATAATTGAGTTTTGTTTAACCAAGAAGCTGTTTATTTCCTAATTAAAGAGCACAGTTTTCCAAAGTGCAGGGTCAGTCTGTTCCTGACTTGTTTTAATTTTGTTGTTCAAGGTTTATTCAGTTTAGACACAGATTTGTATTTCGTTTGCCTTAAATCTACTGCGGCATCATTTTTACAAAGTGCTGTTGTTTTGCACAGAGATCATGTAACCAGTCCTTCGAGGGCTTGGTTGAATAAAAGAGCACAGCAGAGCCAAACATCTGCAGCTTGCATAACCAAAGCCCTGGCCAGTCAGAAAAACAGTGCAATCACTCATTTTGAGAAGGAATAATAGTGGCTGGAATTTGGCCAGAGGCTATATACAACATTTCATAATCATGGAGATCAGCCAAGAAACCATATATGCTAGACAATATGCTGCCAAGATTGTGTTTGCATTTAACATCTTGGGCAGCGTATAGTGGTAAGTGGTAAGGCAGGCAGTCAGTCAGTCTCTTGTTTTGATAGGCCGTGAAACTTAAGTAACATGAGGATCCAAATGATCCCTTATAAAACTGGGGATTGAGCAAAAGACCTCTAGGCTGAATACACTGCTTCCATCTGAGCTTTGGAGCTTTGAACAGGGTGGTAGCGCAACAGGGAGGTCGTATATTTAGCAGAGTTTTTGTCCACCCACATAAATATAATGTAGTCCAACTCGACACCACCACTACCTATGGCCTAAAGCACCGGTTGACACTTCACAAAGACAGTGTTTTGTACACAGAAATGATATTGGATAGAAATCGATTGTAGAGTTGTACCTTATAAACTGGCAAGTACTTGATTTTAAGATTAGGGTCTGCATGAAGTAAACAACATCACCTCTTTACAATGAATTTAGTGGAACTTTTCATTTTATTATATTTTTCATAATAGCATACTTTTTAAGATTTGTCAAACCATTTTTGAGTTAAATCTTGGGAAATGTGTCTCAGTTTGAAGTTTAGATGATGTTTGGTTCCTGTTCAGTAAACATTATCATCAATGTAATGTGCACCCCATAGAAAACAGCATTCAGTTAAGAAAACAAAATTCTTGTATCAACATGTCATGTCTATCAGTACATTTTGCTGCCTTGCCTTTCTATCATTTGTCTGCCAACCCGATCTTCCTCTTTCTTCTCATTACATGTAAATGACCTAACCTGTTTCTATCACTGGGAAGTTATCAGCTCTCATTTATTTCCACAGCGTCTCACATCCGCACCTCCCCCCACACACCTTGTGTAGTTTTCTTGTTGATAAGCTTGCCTTAATCCCTACAGCAAAAAATAGTGGGGAACCCTTGTGTTGCCAGCCTGTAGCTAACCAGACAGTGTGCTCAGTTAATAATAGCCAGCCATCTTTGTTTAGGGCCTTGTTCCCAGACATTCAAGTCTCACTAATTGGCTAATTCCCTGTTCAAGGACTGATACCATGATGATGGTGATTTCATTAGCACACACAGGTAGATTGCTCAAACAGTGTTTTAGATACCACTGTGGCTCTGAGCCTGATCATTTCAGCGGTAGACACTATTTAGGTACTACCTCCAGTGTACACTGAACAAGGATAGAACAGCAGTAATACCTAATGGGTTTAGCTCACTTCTAGTTAAGTATGACAGCTACTCCTGTGGGTACCACTTTATAACACAACTCTCCTCATTTTGTTTATGTAGGCTGTGGTTTATAACTACTTTATTCATTTGTGTTTTAATACTTTACAAGATGTTATAACATATTAGATAAAAATGGTAACAATAACCTATTGCTTACAGTGAGCCCATATGCACCTGTACTGTTGTGTTAAGCCTCATATCTCATTGGTTACTGGGATTTGTTTTGTTCTTGTTCACTCACCACTCAAGGACATAAACATACACATTTGAACATACACATACATAACATATGGACTTGTTTTTGCTGCTCTGCACTTTGCACTTTTCACATTGCACTTTATTATCTCCCCACAACATCATAGGCCTCTGTCAGTATATCTGTGCTTTTATGTCATATATGTGTGGTAAATGTATGTTGAATTTTTTAGATTTTTTTTAAATTGCACATTTGGAGTTTGGGGAAACATAATTTCGATCCCCTGTGTAACTGTCAGTTGCATTGTGTGATTGACAATAAAGTTTACTGAACTGAACAGAATTTGTGCATGTCTTCATCAGAATTGTCAAGTTATAGCAGTTATCAGCATATCGGATAGTGATAGTAACTCATTTGGAAGATTAGTGAGTAACAAGCATTAACTTGCAAAAAAGTGAATCTGCATCAAGACATGAAAATTGTGTTATAACTTGTTTATAGGCTCTTTATTATTTAGAGAGTAATTACGACTGTATTCATTTATTTATGATAAATGGAGTCATATTGTAAAGGTGTAAGTGGTATCCTCCTGTGATTGTTGAATAAGTGTTAGAAACAGGGATGACACATTAAATATTGGATTGGAACAGAAGGTAACGGTGTGAATACATGATCTGATATCACCAAGTAATTAACAGCCCAGGAGGCTGTTATAACCAACTGGTTAGGTTTAGGGTTAGGGTTAGTCCTGGGCTGTTGTTTACTTGGTGATATCAGATCATGCCGGTGTGAATACATTAACTGGCTTGAAAACCACCTGTGTTTGGAGCATCCCCATTCACCCCATTAGCAAGGCACACACAACACCATGGAGCGGTAGGATTTTAGTAATACATTAAAGTTAGGCCTATATATTCTCATTGTGTGCCATGTAAAAATAAAAAATAAAACACCTGAACCCATTATGTTTCCCATTTTTCTCCCCCTCCTCTCTTCCTGTTGAGTCCCAGGCATCGAACCTGGCGTTTGACTTGTCAACAGCTTCACTCTCACCTGCGTCTTCCGTCAGATGGGCAGGAGCGCCCGATATAAAATGATCAGCGTTGGGATTTGCGGGTTAAGGATGCTTAGAGCAGGGGTTTTAATGTCATGACGTCACATTAATTAGCGGCCACTTTGATCCCTTCAGCCTAAGCCGCACTCTGTCCTGCTCTGTCTGTCGGCGGACACGGGATGCATTAGTGAGTCCCTCAGGAACCGTGCTGGAGGATGCTCGTCCGTGCAGACGGATGCTGAGGCCGCAGCACAGCACAGTCTTGCCTCCTCTTTCTTTCCTACGTTTCTTCCCACAGGTGATGCTTCTGTAAGAGGGACATACACTGAAAAGAGAACCCACTAAATAATTCCAACATGGCAGACAAGGATAGCGTGGAGAAATACCTGGAGAACAACCCACAGTTCGCCAAAGAGTACTTTGATAAGAAGTTGCGCGCGGAAGCTCTGACCGCCGCTTTTTCAGCACCTGTCGAAGTCAAAGACACCGCGTCTTTCAAGGATGTTAACTCTGTGCAAGAGGCCGCCATCATCTTCGAGCTCATACAGGAGATGCAGAAAACGGTGGAGATGGAGAAGTCCCTCCACAAGTGTCTGCAGAGGATTGCCCTGATCATACAGGCCGACAGGCTCAGTTACTATGCATGCCGGTCCAGAAACGGAATACCTGAGCTCTCCACGTGCCTCTTTGACGTGACCCCGACGTCCAAATACGAGGCGAACCTGGTCAATCCGCAGGCTGAGATTGTGTTCCCCATCGATATGGGTATTGTTGGTTTCACCGCACACTCCAAAAAGTCCCAAAACGTACCTGACGTCACCAAGGTGAGGAGCCGAGACTGTGCCGCGCTGTCACTCTGGTGCAATGGAAAATGTGGAAATGATGCTGTTCTTTTTCTGTAAAGTTATTTATCTAAAAATGATCCATGTAGATGAAATCACTCTAATTTATTGTTTTATTAATATAAATTTGTGAGCTGATCGTCTTTGGCTATACTCTCACAAATCAGTGTCTATGTCATTATCCATTTTTTTCCCTGTGCATAAATGAAGATGCACAGATTTAAAGAGAAATTAATTCATGACCATCAAACTGTCAGAAGTGGCATCAAGTTATTTGATCCTATCCAGAGGGATTCAAAAAGTTGCACATAATGATACAGGATAGTCTGACACTAACTGATAATGTGTCAGAGAATGGGTTTTATTTTGAAATCCATTCGATTGCATCAGTTGGATTGTCATAATTGTCAAATGATCCATCTAGTCAATTGACAAATGTGTCTGTAACTTGAATGTCTTTTGATGCTAATAATAGAGAATAATAGAATATTTATTACTGAACAAACAGAATATCATAGATTTTTTTTAAAGTAAAGATCAAACAGTGAGGTGCCCTGTATCTGTCAGTGTTAGATGTATTGTGACGTGCAGCTCAAAGCACACAGGAAACGAGCCGCTTTAACTGTGTTGGTGTATGTAAAACCATGTTGTATGTAAGCACACCTGATGTGAAGTTTTCTTTGTTTCTTGATCCAGAATCAAAAGTTCTGTGACTTTGTGGACAAACAGACTGGATACAAGACCAAATGCGTGCTCACTTTCCCCGTGGTGGCTGACAAAGAATGCCTTGGAGTCGTAATGGCACTAAACAAAATAGGAGCCGATGCATTCACTCCAGAGGATGAGGCTGTAAGAACACACACTTAAACATTTATATTCCCTTTTATCAGCAGTGGCTCACTGAGTCAGCTTGAACTGGGTTTAGACAGTTTGTGTTAATAAATTAAACTTGAATTTGGCCGTTATAGTATCAGACAGAGGTACTTGAACAGTATTTATTGTAGCTCTTTGTAGAATATGAGGTATTAGCTAGATCATACACCCTATTTTACCCTAAATTTTCTGTTCATATTTATTAATATGTCTGCTACTTTAAAAAGCCTGCACTCTGCCATCTGAAATTTGCAACTAAACGAGGATTATTGCTGTAATTACATCTCACCAGTGGGGTGCAAAAACAACCATTATGTTCAGTGGGAGTCAATCAGAACTGACTGACGTGATGCAGGTTGCTTTTGAGCGATGAACTTAAAAAAAAAAAGGCAAAGTGATTTAACCAGGAACATGTTGTTTCTGTGTTACTCAAAAGCCATGAATTCACACTGAAGCACAGCTCCATAAAGAATGAACTGGGTCACACGAAAATGATGTTTTCACAGACTGTTGAGCTCGGTTTTCAGTTGCGAGAACACAAACTCAAACAGAGACTAAAGAGATTTAAGTGAAGCACTGGCAGAAATGATGCACAGGATAAAGGCTTTTAAAGACATCTTACAGTGTCGGATATCTCTGTGTTCTTTGTGTAAGGTAATTTTCTCTGCACATTATCTCTGATGTGTTAACTTAAGAAAAACACTCACATTTACTTGATCCATCATCAAAGGCCTCAGTAATTTTATCAGGCTGCAAACACTAGTGTGTGTGAATAATGTATTACATGTTTATGTAAACTCATGTCCAAGTTATGTGCAATATGTATGAATATTAACCAAACATGGACTTAAAAGACCTTGTGAAGTTTGAGATTTCTAAATTGTATCATATATTAGCAGCATTTTATGCAGAGACTATGTTATTCCTATAAAGTTCATACGACAAATCACATTTTCCTATACTGCTTATAAGAGGTTTAATATGCCACTGTTTTAAATCTGCTGCTGTGTATTGATGAAACCTCTAATCCAATTTTGTTCTTAGCTCTTCCACAAGTACATGAACTTCACTCAAGTCATCGCTCTGCAGCATTACACAGCCTACATGTTTAATGTGGAGTCCAGGAGGAGTCAGGTACGCCGCACTGTTGCTGTTTGATAAATAAATGGGAAGTGGAGTGTGAGACTGGACGCATCATAATGTGATGTTATCCAGTGGGGGATTCCCAAATATTCCTCTGTTCTTTGCCTGTTGAAATTTCTTCTATTCACACCTGTTGCTTTGCTCACAGGTGCTGCTGTGGTCAGCCAGCAAGGTGTTTGAGGAGTTGACAGACATTGAAAGACAGTTCCACAAAGCGCTCTACACTGTAAGGATCTACCTAAATTGCGAACGATACTCAGTGGGCCTGTTGGACATGACCAAAGAGAAGGTTGGTCTAGCAGAATACAGTGACTTTTCCAGACCAGGTTAAGTAGATGGCTTTATTGGCCATAAATAGCTATTAACTAATAACATTAAAAAAAATATATTGTCTACATTTTTTCCCCTATAGGAATTCTATGATGAATGGCCGGTGAAACTGGGAGATGTGGAACCCTATAAAGGACCAAAGACGCCAGATGGCAGGGTAACAAACTCATTATCCTCCTCATTTAACTTTTCTGCTGTCAAACGTCATTTGAAGATGATCAGTCATTTCTAACGGGCATCTGCTTCTCATGCAGGAAGTCATCTTCTATAAGATCATTGACTACCTCCTGGAAGCCAAAGAGGAAATCAAAGTCATACCGTAAGCAGCATTAACCACGTGCTATGCACCCAAACTAAGTCAGTGGATTTCAGACTCCACTTATTATAGTTCCTCAAATGTAGGCATCAAAGAAACAGTGACTTTTCCCACTTATTAATTCTGCATCAGTACTCTATTTGTACCTCAGACTCTTCTGAGGGTATCTGGTGAATGTTATTTGTATTGCAGTAACCAAGTAAATTTGAACTGAAGGTGGAGCATCAGCACTGTTTAACATGCTTCTCAGGGATTCATTTGCTCTCTCCAGCTCACACAACTCTGTGTGTTTGTCTCTTGCAGCGGTCCACCTGCAGATCACTGGGCTTTGGTCAGCGGGCTACCAACCTACGTCGCAGAGAATGGCTTTGTAAGTGCTGCGGAACGATTCATTACCCAAATCACTAGAATCATACATGTAAATGGATGAAAACAAAGGTGTACAGACAACATACACCGTGACATAAAGATGAAGAGAAACACGGAGTGGAGACACATTCAGTGCAGTGTGATGAAGCTGAACATATACTAAGAGTGTCGCTCTATATTGAAGAATTTTGCCCCCCAAAAAATAAGCTTGAGTTATGTAGGTCAGTGGTTGGCGGAGCGTTTTGGGACTTGAGTTCAGTTAAGGGTCAGTTTAAGGCAGTGAATATAAAACAGGATACCTACAAAATTTCAAAAGCCTGTGTAAAAGAATATTATGAACATTTCTATTCTGTAAATTTCGATGTAAGTCAGGCTGTAACAAGCAACGATAGATAAATATTTGCATGACAATAATGAAACCTATGATTGAAATTGACAAGATAACAAATGCTGATGACATAACTGTTTTTCATGTGCATGCAGATTTGCAACATGATGAACGTGGCTGCTGACGACTTCTTCACTTTCCAGGTACGGACACTTTAACTATCCATTACGTACAATTCTAGCTTGCCACTTTGGTGATATATAGGTGATTCCACATATACACACCATGTTGCGTCACTGATTATGTAATACACATTCAGATTGCACAATATGCTGGTTTTTAAAATGCTAAAATGTTTTGATGCTTGTGTTCAGAAAAAATAGAAAAACTTTATTTTTCAACAACTTTCAGAAAGAGGCTGTGGACGATTCGGGCTTTGTCATCAAGAATGTTTTGTCACTGCCCATTGTCAACAAGAAGGAAGAAATTGTGGGCATCGCCACTTTCTTCAACAGGAAAGATGGCAAACCATTTGATGAACACGACGAACAGATCACTGAGGTTAGCACCGCACGGTCTTTCCCTCTCTCACATTTCATGTCCCGTCGCCTTCATACAGAAATGAAGTCTCATTTTTCAATATAATGTTGTTGTCTGTGTATGTGTAGATTGCACTCTTGTCAATATTCTCCACCACAGGTTTCCACCTACAGAAGGAGAGATTTGTTTTATTTTGTTGTGTTTTTTTTAGGTGGGGGGTGGGTTTATGCAGCATAAATTTGCATGTTAATGAAGCAACGCTCCTAAAACAGCAGCAACTTCATAATACTTTGACAAATGGAGCTTGCTGTGGTACCATTTATGTGTCAAGTGAATACCAGTGCATTTATCAACTTAATTAATGTGATAAAAATAATTATTACAAAGAGACAGTCATGTTCTCTTCTGTTTTGTTTGTCTATGTTCTCTTTGCTCATCTTTCCCACTCTAATTGTTGGTTCCAGGCCCTGACTCAGTTCTTGGGCTGGTCAGTGCTGGTCTGCGACACCTATGACAGACTGAACCGTGTGGAGTGGAGGAAAGAAATCGCCACAGAGATGCTCCTGTACCAGACAAGATGCACCAACGATGAGATGCAGTCCATTCTGGTCAGTGTCAACCCCCCGCGTTTTCTCTCCAGAGACCTACCTTTGATCGCTTAACATTTGCTCAAGAGGCCTCTCGAGCAGGAATTAAAAGCAGTCAAAGGTTAATCCAGCATGAATAGCTTTTTGAGTTGCAGTCCTTCAGTGGCAGCTATTAGAGGGCTAATAGAAACTCTGAAGGATGGTTTATCCACTTGGCAGCTAACGTTGAGACGATGACATGATGGTTTACAAGGTTACAGCTCGGAGAACTTTGTCCGAGGTGTCTGAAATCATGATATTTGGATGTATTTTCTGCTTTCTGTAGCCAGTGTTGGAAGTCAAGCTGTGAATTGTTGTAGACAATGACAGTGTGTTCATGGGTGGAATGAAAAAAAAAAATCATTTCAAACGATTGTTCTCTCTTTTATAACCAGAACACCAAGGAAAAGTTTGATGCCGATCCTGAAGACTGCGACGCCAAAGAGATGTACAAACTATTGGTACGTTCCGTTTACATACTGTAGGATTATTGCAGCCACGGCCCTGATATTTATGGGATATTTAAGTTCCACGGACACACAATGTAGTCTTCTGAGTGTCAGTGGAATATTGAAGTCATGCTTGTCTCCGTCATGGTGTTTGTTACGCAGAGAGCAACCTGCCCAGTAGCTGACAACGTGAATGGAGAGAGCCTGTACCTGTTCTCCTTCAGCGACTTCCCTGTGACAGAGCACGGCCTCATCAAGGCCGGCATCCGCATGTTCTTTGAGCTGGGAGTTGTTGAAAAGTTTAAAGTTCCCCCAGAGGTGAGTGAGATCATGATGCTTGTAGTGATTTTTTAATGACTTTTTTTTTTTTGCTATCCTTGCAATTAAATGAACCTCTGCAATGAGTGCAAACATAGAATACGATCCAGGAGAGAGTCATTCGAAACCCATTTACTTCTTTTATGAAACGTGTCTATTTTGAAATATGTAAAGAAGAAAGACAGTGAGCCCGAGAGAAAGCCTCTCAGTGTTCACCGTCATCTGTGAATCTTCAGGATGGCTCTGTTTTGCAGGGGAAAGAGAAGTAGATGTGATCCTTAATTAGCCTCTTGAAGCACATCATGCTGTAGCTACAAATCTGAGTGATACCCAGCGGTGCGGCTGTGAAAGCAGAGCAAGTTTCCTTAAGCATAAGGAAGACATGAGTACATCTCGCTGGGATACAGCTCATCTGAAAGCCCATTGGGGAAAATTACATATTCATCCTTATCACTTTGTCTTTTCCTTGACCTTCCTTGCTCTCTGACTAATCCCCATCCTCTGGTTTCTGAAGACACTGACTAGGTGGATGTACACAGTGAGGAAGGGCTACCGTGCCATCACCTACCACAACTGGAGGCACGGCTTCAACGTCGGCCACACCATGTTCTGCCTGCTCCAGGTAACAACACATGTGCAACATCTGCCTAACGAGCTCACAAATGATTCTTCTGTTTCATATAGACACCCACTGATTGGGATAACTTTGACTCTGCAGCTTATAGCACAATATATAACATCTGGCAACAGTTAAACAGACATCTATACTAAAATAAACCACTTACATAGGCCCATAACATGTTTATTCCTTCATAAAGCTAACTGAGTATTGCACTAATACAGGTGAAATCCTGTTAATTGTGGTAATATAACCACGTTATTGTGCTAAAACTGTCCCATATTCAGCTGTTTCATTGTTTTAAAGGTCAGAATAAAATTGTTATCATGGACAGGAGAGATCATTTTATAGGTGGCTACAAATACCACACTCACACAAATGCCTGTGTTCTTCCTACAGACAGGGAGGCTGAGGAAGTACTACTCTGATCTAGATGCCTTTGCCATGGTGGCTGCTGCTTTCTGCCATGATATTGACCACAGAGGAACCAACAACCTCTACCAGACAAAGCAAGTCCAATTCATTAGTTCTGTGCGTGTTGTTGAAAGTGAAATTGAAGGTATGTGTGCGTAATGCGTGTCTTTTTCCTTCCGTGTGCATGTGTGTAGGAGCGGATCTCCTCTGGCCAAACTTCACGGCTCATCCATTATGGAGAGGCACCACTTGGAGTTCAGCAAGATCCTGATGGGAGAGGAGGTACAACACAGGACTGGTCAACTGGTCACATTACAGACTGGCTCATATGAAACCAGGCACATTTTGACTTCTCCTCATTGTCTCTGTGCAGAACCTCAACATCTTCTGCAACCTCCAGAAGCGTCAGTTTGAGACGGTGCAGCACTTGTTCGACGTCTGCATCATCGCCACTGACCTGGCCCTTTACTTCAAGTAGGTTTTCTCTGCAGCTAGTAGCCTGTCAGTGTTTATCTCTCTCCCTTTGTCCTCTGTTTGACTGACTCAGTAGGTTTTTGTTATTATTGGAAACAGCTTGTGTATTTGTTTAGTTTATTTGGTCTCATTGACTGACTTTATCTCATCTCTATGTCCTCACGCAGAAAGAGAACCATGTTCCAAAACATTGTGAATGCTACAGAGCCGATGGCAGAAGAAAAGGATGCCATCGCTTATATCTCCAACAACTCCACCAGGAAGGAAATCATCATGTATGTACAACTGATTCAGGCTGAAGAGAACCCACCACTGTTGTGCGCTTTACTTTGAAAAATATTTTTTGTGAGACAGCAGACCCTTGCAAGGTATCAGCATCACCGGCAGGGCGTCATCTGCTCCTCCGTGACTGTCTGTCTGTTTGTCTCGCACCTCCAGGGCCATGATGATGACAGGCTGTGACTTATCGGCTATCACCAAACCCTGGGAGGTCCAGAGCAAGGTGGGTGACCGGACCGGGCTTCATATGCTGCTGATTTGAGACGTACAAAGAGAAAGCCCCCAAGACACAAAAACAGCCCAAGAAAACACAGAAGCAAACAATACAAATAATGGGCTTTTAATGTAGTTTGTTGTTCTAACACCAGCCGGTTTAGTTTTTCACCTCCCAACTCTACTCAGTCTTTTATGAGGTTGTTTCTTCCAGACAATATATAGACTTAAAATCATTTTATTTTAGAACCATGACAATAAAAACAAGCAGGGTTTTATAGGCCACTTTTATTAAAGCTTTAACACCAAATGCTAAAAGCTTTAAAGAATCTTTGCAGAGAGGAATATCCTGAAGAGGAATTTATGTTTTTCTTTTATTGCTTGTTACTTTTTGCTTCTCATTCAGAGTCCTTTCTCCCTTTTATTCATCTTTTATTTCCTTTTGTCGTTCATTGTTCTCCTCTTTGTGTGTATCCCCAGGTTGCTCTGATGGTCGCTGCTGAATTCTGGGAACAGGGAGATTTGGAGAGAAGTGTTTTGGACCAACAGCCAATTGTAAGAGTTTTACCCCCTTCTCTGTCACAATATTTTATTTACAGGCTGTGATCTTAGAGCACCATTTTACCTCCTTGAAAATCTCCTCTTTCTCTCTCTCTCTTTAGCCCATGATGGACAGAAACTGTGCTGAACAGCTACCAAAGATGCAGTGTGGTTTCATCGACTTTGTGTGCTCGTTCGTGTACAAGGTAACAACATAATGAGGTTTTTAGTTCCTACAAATAAAGACAAGTATTGTACACACTGCAGAGGAAAAGACACATACGTGGAAACTGGCATCTGTATTGCAACAGTTTATCTGTAACTGCTGGAATTGAAGCACACCCACAGTCTAACAGGGGTGTAGGCATTTAATCCAGCTTCGATTGGATTTAGATTTTCTGCAAAGGGAAGAAAAGCACCATAAAAAAAACTGATTCTGCCCAAAAGTTGTTTTGATTTGGTTCAATTTTGTCAATTTTGATACTTTGAAGAAGAAAATCTTTACAAATGTAAACCTTAAAAGCAACAATACCCAGCTATTAACCTTACACCAAGGATTTAGATTGGTTTCTAGTGTGACTTCTGTTTTTCAGACAGTAATATTTACTTACAAGTTCAGCACTGACTGTGAAGTGAATACTGATCTGTTAAGCTTTAAGATTTGATGAGACTGTGTCACAAAGTCTGGTACAGTCTCTCTATGAGCTTTACAGAAGTGTTGCTGTCGCTTTAACCATCTTAGACTGGATAATAGGATGTATAGAAATGAACCTGTTGAACTCAGCCGGCCCCAGCAGGAATGTTAGTTCTCTGTCAGGATGGTATGTGGGCTAGATAGAAGACACACCAAGGCCTCATGCATAGCAATGACCATATGTCAGCCATCCCTGTTGACTTCTCCCTCTGTGAATAAAATAGATTTAACATGCAATGTGTTTCCCTCTGTTTGTCAGGAGTTCTCCAGGTTCCACAAGGAGATCACACCCATGTTTGATGGCCTGAACTACAACAGGTCACAATGGGCTCAGCAGGCCGAGGTGTATAATGCAAAGATGAAGGCCATTGAGGATGCGAAGAAGAAACTGGAAGAAGAGGAAGCCAGGAAAGGTAAAGAAAACGTACACACTGAGCTAACTGGCAGATGACTGAGTGTTGAGTGTTGAGAGTGATCCTGTTTTTATACACATTTGGTATTTCTGTCTGTTTTTTCTAGCTGGTGGTGGTGACGGAGGGAAGTCAAAGACCTGCACCATCTGCTAAATCCTTTCAGTGTTTGGATCTGGACTGATGTGGTCTGGTTAAGACTAGTCTAAGCTACGCTAGCCTATAATTCTGGACAAGTCATCTAGGTGGAACTCTGCTAGGCTACCTTGGTCTGGTCTGGTCTGGTCTGGTCTTATCTCCATCAGCGTAGTTCTTACTGGTTAGGCACTGTCCGCTCCGGTGCAGTCCAGTCCAGCCTTGTTTGGTCTGGTCTGGTTCAGTCTAGCCTACTTCAGTCTAGTATAGTCAGGTCTGGCCTACAGTGCAATGTGGATTAGGCAAAGTTTAACCATTCTCCACAGAGAGACAGAAACATCACCAGCTAGTAACGTTGGGACTCTGACTGCAAGAGAAGCCGTTTGACTGTGAGGGTGTGACGTATTTGACACTTTCTCCTTCCTCTGCTTTGTACAATACACAACCAATACGCACATGGACAACATGTAGATGATCCCTTATATATAGCAATAATTGCAACACTCCTGACACGCATTGGTTTGAAACCATGGCTGGAGAGTTTCATGAAACTGGAATCATACCTTCCAAGTCAAGCTAAAGCATAACTCTAGTTAACTCAGTAGAAATTGCATGAATAGACTACTACATGTACTGTCCCTGCCAAAGCAATAGCTCTCTCACAGCGTTCCTATTGGCAGTCGGTTTTTACACAGTAAATTAGCACTATAGGTTGCACAAAGCACTTACTGTAGCTGCTGCTGCTCCAGCAGTAGCGGGCCATGCAAGGAGGGTGGGGGGAGTGAGGACAGGGACAATAAGCACAAGACTTTATATGTACAGGGAACAGAGGAAGGGGGTTAAGCTTAATTAACAGTTTAAGTAGCATGGGCAACACTGAATGAGATGGAACTGATTTCATGTACACAAAAAGAGGGGAACTGCAATCTAAAGGATCTGTAACACTTCATCAACAAGGGCTGATGTTTTCTTACCTCATAGGCGCACATGTGTCAAGTGGGGGTATATTTATTGTAATATGCAATCTATCTATATACTATATATTTTATTTTTATTTGATTCTTTGTCAGAATTTTGTACTTGAATTGTCTTCATGGATGGAGAGTGAAGTGGCCAGCTTTGAGAGATGGCGTTTTGAATTTGTGAACAAATGCGCACTAAAAATGGCATTCCGGCATCGAGAATACGTTTTGAATTTGTGCAACTTTATCGTCAGCTTTGATTAACAACTCGCAAGCTATTTTACTTGTGTCCAACTACCTGTAAAAATAACCAAAAATGGTAATATACATAATATTTACACCAATGTTTAGAACAAATCAATATCAAGTCACAAACGATTTCTTTTAAATGTGCATGATTTCACATGTTAATATAGTTTATATAACATAGCAATTGTAAAATGTACATTCTGTAAACTTAATAACTGAAATGTAAAATTGATTTGAGGGATGTAAAAGCAACCTTGGCTTCTTCAGAGGAGGCAAGAATTGCAGTTAAACAGGGTACAGTAGATCTACCTCTCCTGTAAGAAGATTTGATAGGATTTGATTTGATTGCCAGTCAGCGTTTGAGATCCACACAGCTTTAGACTTTAAATACCCTTCTTACAGACGAGGTACAGCAGGCTACCAAAGCCTTATCGTATGACTGTGCAGACGACCTGCAGCCAAAGCACCATTGACCGTAGGATTGTCCAGGCCAAAGTCCCGTGCTGCTTCCTCTTCCTTTCAACCACCGGTGCGACAGCAAGACGACTCTCCCCATAAAACCTTGTCAAACTTGAATTGAACTTGATATAACTCAGGCTTGCAGAATGAACCACCACCCGCCCTTGTGCCCTTTCTGAAACACTATTAGCGATGTCCGTCCTGGGACAAAGGCAAGCTGTGGCTCTCAAATTCCTGTTACACAATGTCATCACCTCTAATCAATGAGGCATCAATCAAAGGCTCCTAATCCTATCAGAATGGCTTTGGGACTACCTGGAAACTCTTTTTCTGCTGCTGGAGGTGAAGTGAGGAGCTAAAACTGGTTCCTGCAAGGATCCTTTGAGACCCCAAAGGATGCACTGTATACTTTCTACTTATCCCATCGACTGTCTTTAAGACATTAGAAATCTATCATTTGATGTATGAAATGACCTCTACTGTATGTATGTATGTGTGATGTAATATGTGTAAGCAAATAAAGGATAATCTGGAGGTGTAATTGCTTTTACTCAATACGGAAGGGTGTAAAACATAATGCTATGCACAAAAGACGACACTATCTCTCATTCTCACCTGACTCATACTTGAAGGTTAGACAGAGACAGAGATTGAACCTAAGAAACCTCGGGCTTAGCTGCAACAGCGCTTGTTCTTAGTCACATATCGTGCAGGGATCTTAGAGGCTCCAAAGCTGGATGAGCCGCTAGGGAAAGAGGATCAGTGGATTGGTTCTGATCCCTGCCCGATACAGTGTTTTCTGGCTATGTTCAACATCCTGTGTCCTGCAGGCTGCAGATTCTGCATTCACAAAACTTGTAATAGTTTTAACAAGAATACAGCAATTTTGAATACAATAAACCATAGAGGATCTCTGAAATTGGCAGTGCAGTGCAATCCTGTGTGTGTGTGTGTGTGTGTGTGTGGTTTGAGCACAGCAGGCTACTAGGGCCTCCCTGGAGAATATGGAACATTTGGCATGAGTGAACAAGAAGAAGCCCTACAATCTATCATTTTGTGGGACACTTGAGTTCATCAATGTGACCTTTTCGTTCTCCAATCTGTTCAGGAGTCAGTGGGTGCAGAGCCGCCCACTTCTCTTCAAAGGTCCCTGCTTGAAAAGTTTTCATATTAAAATTTGAAAGTCCCCATCCAGTCGCAAATAAATGTGTTTGTTTATTGTTACTCCACTTGAATGTTTGACCTTCTTCTTGCAGAATTTAGTAGAGTGTCTGCAGAGTTTCAAAGTCAGTTTTCACATTGATCTGCTGAAGGTACAGTTTGAAAGCCAGTCGTGGTCCAACTTACATTTTAGTGTGAAACTTGAAACCTCCTGTGTCCATACGTACTTTGGAAACGGTCCAGTGGAAGTGACATTTGCGTATCTACACAGATTCTGGATTTGACAATGAAGGAGAACAAGGAGTCTTAATTTTCTACTTTCATTTTGTCAAAAAGCCAAACACAAAGCAAATCATTTTTCAAGGAGAGTATGTTTACTTCTTAAATTTTAAAAAGTTTTTGTTATTTATGATTTTTTTTAAATTCCTCTCAGGATATTGGTAAGGGGTGTGAGAATATAGCCCGAGGCCAAATCATATTCCACCTCCACTCGAAAACAACAAACTGTTACTGCTCAATGGACCATGTTTTTATTCCACTTTACCACCCGCTAGTTTGCATCGCCATCAATCAAAGAGTGAATGACTTCTCCTGAGAATGCAGAGGAGAAAGTTCAAGTGAGACAGACAGAGCAGTAAGCGCTACAGTAATTGTCTTTATTTAAGCCAAGGTCTTTAATCTCCTGGTTTCCCACTCTGTAAGTTGATGTCAAGTCAAGTCTGCCCTTGGCCAGAGGGACATGTCCAGCTAATCCGTGTTGTCTCTCAGGCAGAGCAGACTACTGAACTACTGACGACTAGTTCACCTCCTTTTCACACATGCAACAAAAAACGCACTGGAAAATGTATCGACAACAGCACAGGTTCACTCGTCACTATATACCACAGTGGTTAGAGTTGAATGCTAACCACTAGCTACAACTTTATAGTAACTACACAGTATTAAGCATTAGTTAAGAATTATTAAATTCATCATTTATAAATCATTATTCCTATATTGATACCAATAAGAATAAATATAGTTGTAAATGTTTACCATTAATAAGCTCTTCTATTATAAAACATCTAATAACACACTCACTAGTTAATTTCTATATCATTGTATGTAAGTGCATGCATACATTTAGACTTTATTGATGAAAGGAAATTTGAGTATCCAGTAGGGCATGGAAGAGCAATATAACACAGAAAAGAAAGAAAAATATACACTATATGTATCCATATGAAACTATGTACATACATATATGAATAAAATTCTAAAATAGGATAAATAGAGAAAGAAAACATCAGTTTGTCAATCACTTACTCACTACACTGTCTTACACACTATATCCATTATATATTAAGTATCAAAATAGAACCATCTAACACATTATACATGAGCTTATTCATTAGAGAAACATTTATAACTGTGTTTATAAATCACATACTAATTAGTATAAATGCAAGAAGAATGCTTATAAATAATGAGTTAAGTATTAGTAACAATGCTTAACTAATGTGTAGTTATTATAAAGTGTTTCCTATAAGCATGTTAACATGCTCACAATGGCAATAGTATCATATATTGGTAGCTAATATTTGAATATTTTAATCAAAAGTGATAACTCAAAGCAAAGGTAATGAAAGGTTGGAGCATCACTGATTTAATTCAAACATTACCATCACTACAGCCATGCTACCTCCATCCCTGCAACTATTTACATGTATTTTCCTTAGAGGCTGTGTTGGGATTAAAGTGGAGATAGCGACAGTGAGTAAATCAAGGACTTTGACAGATACAGGGTAAACATTGTGTTTATTTCTGTGTCAGCAACGAAACATACAGTCACACAAAACTACAGGCAACAGAACAGAAGAGAACAGGCTTAATGTCAGCGGCGCACGTGAGGAAGCGCAGTCGCAGCAGGGTTCCCACTGATACCGGCACACTCAAAGAAACATGTCTTCAAAGTACTCATCAAATTCCTCCTCCCTAAACAGATAAACAGAATCACAGAAACGTTAGTTGCTGCCATGCAGGAGGGGGACACAGGCTGTCACGTGCTCTCTGTGGACGGCCCGACTCTCTGTGTTAGCACTCTGCTTTTATTGATAAGAGAACACAAACAAACAAGTACCTAATTTACCTGCTATCACTGGCAAGAGTGTTAACACAGGAGCAGCTCTGAATGAAGAGCATTCCTTTAAACCAGCCACCATGATTGTGTTTTGTGAGTGAAAAAAATAAACAACAAAGCAACGAATTCAATGCAAAACACAATGACCTGATTCATTCTAAATTGTAATTTGCGTCCAGTGCAATAGGTCAAAAGCACAAGCAGCGTGGTATTGACTGTGTTTTGTCTGAGGTCAAGAGATTTGCTCATATAGCAGAAGTGCTTGAATAAACACTGGCTTGTACTGTTGACCTTTCAATAATATCTGAGAGCAGGAATCCTAATGTCAGGAGTGGGTGGGCGCGACATTATCAGGTTAAAGGTTTAGCGACTCCCCTGGCTGTTAGCGACAGCTTTGTGAGGGGTATCTAAGTGGTCTACATTCTGTGCTATGTAGGGATCAGTACACTATGTAGGCTAATTGCTAAAGACCTATCGTGATGGTTTTACGGCAGCTTACTGGGCGTGATTTAATATGAACGTTAGCTGTTAATCTCACCTTGACTTTTCCTCCACTGCTGGGGCGGGTCCTCGCCAGTGGTCAGCATCCGATTGGCCCTCGGGCTCGTCTTCGGCTTCAGAGTCTAGTGGGAGAGGTTCACAGAGCTGTCAGTCACAAACTAGCAACAGCTGCTCAAGGGTGGAAGCCTCACCACGCAGGAAGTTGTTTCACTTGCTCTGGTTTTTGCTAATTTGTAAATCAGGAAGCAGCCAATCGACAGCTGAATGAGTCTGACCAGTCTGTGAAGGTTTTAGACTACAAGCTGTAGATCTAGGAATAAATGCAGAATGATACTATGTAAAAAAAAAAAAAAAAAAAAAAAAAAGGTTTTGGTAGATAGTATTGAAGTAGGCAAGCAAAAACCGGGCAACTGACCTGGGGTCGGACTTGCCCGTCTTACCTCGTGGCTCTTCTTCAAAAGCATTTTTATTTAAGTTTATAATGTCCTCACAAGGTGCCAGTTCCTACATAGCTTTTCATATCAAAATACTTCAAACTGTCAAAAAAGAAAATCTGGGCACTGGTAGTATTTCAGCAGAGGGATTTCTAGGTCCTTTGATAAAGCTTTGATGTGTAGTTTCCTGAGTGCACAGCTCTGGATGAGAACTTGAAGCTAACAGGATACATACACAATGCGGCACAATGAGGGGCAGAGGTGGAGGTGGCCAACAGGGGCACATTAGCATAATTGTAACAGTTTAATCTAGCCAGGGCTGGGCCGGATAACATTGTGTAAAACAAAAATGATGGGTTAGCTTTGTCAGAGCCCTTTAGATGTGGCTCTAATATAAAGTAGCCCCCAATTTCTCCCTGAATGCATTGCTCATAAATGACTTTGACTGCTTCAATTATGTGTGTTTGTTTTTGTATGAATTCCAATGCATGTTTGAACTCAATGACACGACCTCTGGACACCGCTCACACACACACCGTCCATCCATCCATCCATCCATTGGAATGAACAGGGAGACACAGGGGGCAAAGGCATACATCATTTCATGCTGCTCACAGCGAAGGGCGAAATGACAAAAAGTTGTAAAGAATGGGGGAGGAAAAGAGCTGAGAAAAAGCAGGCAGAGTTAAATACAGAGCCAGTGGATGTGTTGCTTTGAAAGAATTGTCGGGTTTGTATTCACTCCAGACGTTTGGAGGAGTGTTATGGCCTCCAGGCCCAGGAGAGTAGATCATAAACTGTCATAAGTCTGTTTTGAAATGGGGAGGGCAGGGCGGGGGGGGGGGGGGTTACATCTGTGTCTGTGAGTGAGTGACTGTGTGTGTGTGTGTGTGAGGGGGAGTTATGAGCGTTACCTTTGTCCGAGTTCAGCCCCTCCTCCGAGCTGCTGGAGGAGGTGGAGCGATCTGCAGAGAAACAGAGGGAGTTGTAAAAATAAGAGACAATTAAACAGAACAGGACAAAATAATAATGTTAAACACGGGAGGAAAAACAGGAATGATATATTTTCCGAGCGCTGGCCGTAAACAAGGCTGTTCTAACAGGCTTGAGATTACTGCTGTAATTAATGGGACAGTTTAAGAGGAGTCTTACCTCTGTGTCTCCTGTGTTTGTCTTTGTGTTTGTGCTTCTTGGAATGTGAAGATGATCTCTTCCTCTTTTTCTGGCGTGGCGGCTCCTGCTTTGTCTCTGATAACTTCTTTGTCTTGGCCTTTGCTTTTACCTCTTTCCTCCTGCAAACCACAAGAATCACAAATTGGACCAAACTGTATTCAGAATGTGTGAAAGCCAGTCATGGCCAGAGGCATTTTCAGAGGCGCCTAAATGAATCTTGGCTAAAGTGTTAAAGGGTATAGACTTTCTATGCTTTTTTTTTTCTTTCACATAATGCCTGCAGTTAAAGGCATAACTTCACACATCTAACACTGGAATTTCTTTCTTATTACAGTCATCTCACTTCATACTTCCATACTACATCATTACATACAACTGTGACCAAATTCCTTTTATTCTGACGCTAGAATTTCTGCCTGGCAAGTTGCAGTATGCAGGAACTTTAAAGGGATAGTTCACCCAAAATTCAAATTTCACTCATTATCTACTCACCCTCATGTCGACTAAGAGCTGTGAGAATTTTCAGAGTCCTCCGTTCCTTCTCTGAGTTATGGGGGGGTCCACGCAGCAGTATTTGTCCATATAATGGTTGTGAATGGATACCAACTTTCTTCGTCCAAAAAGACAGACCAAAAAACATCCAAATACCTCCATACCGCTCGTCTGTAATGTCCCTCTTGTATTGAAGCCCCGACATTAGAAATTGTTCTGAAAAAAATTAAATAAGTATATATTTTAAGCTTGTTTGTAGCGGAAGCTCCTAGTGTCTCAGTTCACTGCTCTTCCTGTGTCCGTGCAAATCTTGCGTGATTTGCACTGACCGGCGGAACAATTTCTCATGTCGGGGCTTCAATAGAAGAGGGACATTACAGACGAGAACTATGGAGGTATTTGGATGTTTTTTGGTGTGTCTTTTTGGACGAAGAAAGTTGGTATCCATTCACAACCATTATATGGACAAATACTGCTGCATGGACCCCCCGTAACTCAGAGAAGGCACGGAGGACTCTGAAAATAGTCGACATGAGGGTGAGTAGATAATGAGTGAAATTTGAATTTTGGGTGAACTATCCCTTTAAAGGAACTGCTATGGAGTCTATTTTGACATCTTTAACATATGAACTCTTGCACTATGACCAAAAATGTGTTTTGTTATGTTCCAGTGACCTTTGACCTTTGACCGCCAATCACTAATCAGTTCACCCTTGAGTCCAAATTTTGAGAGACACCCTCAAGGCCTTCAGAAGAATAAGATCAACAGATGGGCAACCAGAAAACATAACGCCTCCCGCCACAGCTTCAGCGATGAGGAAGCATAAAATACTGTGAGTGTTAGGAAGGTCAGACAGGAGACGGGAATTGTGATTTGAATTTCAAACTCCAGCATGCTGCAAAAATAATGTCCATGGTGACTTGCCCTACTTTTAGCTGACTGGAGCACACTTTCTACAATCTTTGAACTCACTCATTGTAAGCAACACCTTCAGTACAGAAATGCATCAAGGGTAAAAGGTGAGCTGGCTTACTTGTGATGGTAGTTGAGTTTGAAAGAACATTCAGGGCAGAGTCCTGGAATAAAAACAAGTGAAGGTGGAATCATTATTAGCAGCTTATTTGTGCTCGTGTTGATGGTGATGGTTTCATTGTTGTTATCACCATTATTATTATTATTACTATTATTATAGCCATTATCAGGGAATTAATTCTTGCCGTTTTTATGACAGCTTTAATTATAATGTTGCTGAACAGGGACAAAAGCTGCAGCTGGAGCATGTTGCTGTAATTCAACAACTTCTGGGATGAAATCTACTGAAATGAACACATCTCGTTTGTTTATTGTTAATGACCTTTGCAAAGTGTACCCCTTGGAAATTTTCTTGTAAACATACCTCATCATGATTACATTCTCATCAAAACAGATTGTGTCCTTGGGGCCCTAACAAATGTGTTGAATGCATTTATCTCCTCATAAAACCTTTGCAAAGCCCAAGAAAGCAGAATTAGCTTCAAGTTGAGCCTCTTTTCTAGATTATTTATGTTTCTTTAAAGTACGTCTATTTGGACAGAAACTGTCAAAACAAAAACTTTTTTCTCTATTTCTATTTATCTTTTTATATATTTCCCATCTTTTTAAATGTATTTCCTTTATCTTTTCTATGTGCAATTCATGATGCCATAGAATCTAAATGCAGCAACACCTGAATGTAAACCAACCAACCGACCAGCTGATACATACTGTAGCAGTTTTGATCAGCGTACATCTCAAAACCTGCTGTAGGTGAAAATGTGTTGAACCAAAGAGAAGGAGACCAGGGAAAGAACCCTGTGGAACTCCTTTCTGTTGTTCAAAATAGTACACTGCACATAAACAATAAACATGTAAATGCTTCTGTGTCTTCAGAAAGTTATTCATTAAGTCTTCATCTTCATCAAATCATTGCAACATCATCGTATCCATATCCACCATACCTTGCCAAATCCCTGCTGCAGGGTTGCCAGATCATATTTCATTACTGTCAAAACATTGGATTAAGGATTACTGCAAGTTGGGAAAAACTTTTTCTTTATTAATGAGGAGAAACAACATGTCAGGATGTGACCTGTTGCACTCGCTTGTTAAAAGAGACGGCCATTTCCTGCTTGACTGAGCTGACTATGACTGGTGGGTCCTCCAATTACAGTAATTATTCTAACAGGATTTTCTGCAGTATGATACCTGAAGGAGGATTATTATGAGCCGGGTCTTAGACAGGAAACCCCACCAGGCCAAAGCCATACACACCACACACACACACACACACACACATATACACATTTACACACACACACGCTGACATGCACACATGCACAAATGCAGCTTTTTGCAAAGAACAACCAGAGGAAAATGGAAAGATAATTTGTCTTTTTGCTTACTGAGTTTGACCAATGCATTCCTCTTCTCGCCGTGTTCCACGTAGGCAAAATTCACCTCCCAGCTTTTCAGGCCTTCCTGCTTCTCACAACGTTTGTTTCCACACTGGAACTGACCTGGAAGATCAGACCTGGAGATCATGTACTGTGCACATACAAATATATTTTCTAAGTTGATAATCCTTTAAAGGGATAGTTCACCCAAAATTCAAATTTCACTCATTATCTACTCACCCTCATGTCAACTAAGAGCTGTGAGAATTTTCAGAGTCCTCCGTTCCTTCTCTGAGTTACGGGGGGGTCCGCGCAGCAGCATTTGTCCATATAATGGTTGTCAATGGATACCAACTTTCTTCGTCCAAAAAGACACGCCAAAAAACATCCAAATACCTCCATACTGCTCGTCTGTAATGTCCCTCTTGTATTGAAGCCCCGACATGAGAAATTGTTCCGAAAAAAATTAAATAAGTCTATATTTTAAGCTTGTTTGTAGCGGAAGCTCCCAGTGTCTCAGTTCACTGCTCTTCCTGTATCCGTGCAAATCTCTCGTGATTTGCACTGACCGGCGGAACAATTTCTCATGTCAGGGCTTCAATACAAGAGGGACATTACAGACGAGCAGTATGGAGGTAATTGGATGTTTTTTGGTGTGTCTTTTTGGACGAAGAAAGTTGGTATCCATTGACAACCATTATATGGACAAATACTGCTATGCGGACCCCCCGTAACTCAGAGAAGGCACAGAGGACTCTGAAAATTCTCACAGCTCTTAGTCGACATGAGGGTGAGTAGATAATGAGTGAAATTTGAATTTTGGGTGAACTATCCCTTTAAGAGAGAACCAGGAATGACTTGCACCACAGAGCCCTGACAGTGAATGTACAAATGTTCTTGTGTGCAAAGGATTCAAAAAACACAGCAGAGTTGGTAGAAAAGGGCGTAAGTGAAAAAGGAAAATGTTTTATTTCACAATTGAGAAATTCGGACTATAAATCTCCAAACATTTCGGACTCTTCTTCACCACCCTCCCCCTTTGCTCTCTGCTCTACACCTCTCTTGCACCAGCCCCCCCCCCCCCTCTTTTCCCACTGCTTGGTGCCATCTTCCTTTCTTCACCCGGCGTCCTCTCCTCAGGCCTCCCTCCAGCTGCTGCACAGCCTGCCTATTATCCCTCCAGGAGCTTAAGGTGGCACTGATCTGGTCTCTGGGGTTCCTCCAGATTGTGAGAGGGGTGGCGAGTGCGTCAGAAGCAGTCCACTCTTGGCAAAGAGACAAGAGCAAAGCGACGCCCGCCCTCACCTGCCTGAGATCAAGACTCAGTAAAAATTCTGATGACATGACGTTGGTCATCATGGCTTCGGGCCACCAGTGCCATAAGACGGACTTTCTCTTCACGTGCTGTATTTGATTAAAGTCCCATGACGTCAGATAAGAAAGACACTTCTGGCTCCGGTCCGGGGGGGTGAGGAGAGGAGGTTGACTAGGTTTGTTTAGGAGGTCTTTATATTATACACACATACTGTAAGTGAAAGAAAGGAAGTTGCTTAAATTAAGTCGGGACAGTCATAATGCCAGAAAGTAAAACACTGGGGTGTATTTTTATTCATTTTTCAGGATCACACAGTTAGTAACTGGTGTGACTCTGTAAGCCATAAACATTTTATTTAGTTTTTTTTTGTATTATTTCTTCTTCTTTTTTAAATCTTATTTAATTTAAATGTTTTATTTTGTATTGCTTTATTTTACACACCATGATCCGAAACTGAACTGACAGTCATTACATACCTACAGCTACAATACTAGTTATTTTATATATAATCATTTTACTGAATCATGAAAAGGCTGCAACAATTTGACGGCTTAAAATAAAAACTCCTAATTAAGTTTTTTTTTTTACCAACCTACATTCAAAAATACTGAAAAGTTAAAGCAGTAAAGAGAATCTGTAAATGCAAACACACTTATTTTAATCCTTGATGACTGGTCTTCTCCAACACTTTATGGGTGTGACTTGGACCAAGTCCATGATCTCAACTCTGTGCCAACATGATGACGCCACGGGCGACCAGCGCTTAGAGACATCACCATCATTAGTGACGTCAATGGCAATCGCGCTGGGAATTCACGCGTGACATCTCAACTCACCATCACCTAAACAAATCAATCACATGCTGCATGCTGCATCCTGTACACACGGCGTCATCATCAAGAAAGCAGCTCAACCTGTGTTTTGCTTCCACAAAACGGAGCGTCCTTGAACGAGGCGCCGCATCCCACCGCTGCTCCGGAGAAACAGTCAGTGTCAAATATAAAAGAATGTGATATATTTGAAGGTTACAACACAAAGAGTGTGAACGCGTCTGACCCTCCAGCTACTCATAACCACAACACTGACGGAGCCGAGTCAATGGAAATCTGTTTCTAGGCAACCTCTTTGATGAAACAAATGTCAAAAAACTAAACACAATCAAGGTCAGAAAACAATTCTTCGCTTATTTCTGATTTTCTGCCCCCCGGCTTCACAATTTCCCACATGAAGGGTAACTTTAGTGACTGGTGCTGCTCTCAGACGGTGGGGTTTTTTAAGTAGTGCCACACACGTAACATCCCTGCTTCACGAGCCAAAAGCTTCTCTATGAGTCTCTGTTGTGAGTCCCATTGTGTTGTGTTGACAAGCAGTGGGTATCCTCACACACCAGGTGAGTCTCACGTGCTCCATGAACAGGGCTGACTCCAGGTCAGCTGAGTAAACCCGTTAAGAGAGGGAACTCCTGCCTTTCTTACGTCAATGGCTGCTAAAGCCAGCAGCCAGCAGCCTGAGATCAAACCGGATACACCACATGACAGCTGGCGGCGTGATTAACATTCACTGGATGAAGTCGGGGCAGTGACCTGAGCCTGTGCTCTTTCACTTTTTATTTAGTGTCCTCAAAGAACACATTATCACATAGACAAAATGTGCTATAATTTGACAGGCTGATTAAAGTTCATGGGGCATTCAGACGGAGCTGCAGCTGTTAGGCCTAACGTGTCCGGTTTGTTGAAATATTTCGGATGGATCAGACCAGTTGAAAAAGCGAATTTATTCAAAGGAATGTTTGACAGTTTAGGGAAATGTGCTTATTTGCTGTCTAGCAGAGGGTTAGATGAGAAGATCAATGGCACTTTCATGTCTGTGCATTAGGAACTGTATGATGCAACAGTGAGGAAGGCTGTTAGCTTGTCTATGTTTGATGGAAACAGAATCTGCCTAAAGTCTCATCTAGCGTTTGGTAAGAAAGAGCAATAAGTACATTTCCCAAAATGCTGAACTACTCCTTTAATAGGACGACTTTCGAGGACAAATGCCACTGGGAAACTTTACACACACACACACACACCGCAAAGCTGCTCTATGAATTCCTCAACTTCCATGAGTGTGTTTGTGTGGGATGTTCAGGCTCTGCTCAAAGTTACATGGAGATTAATTGATGTTAAGAGTGATCAGTGCTCGTCTTCTCCACTTCTCCCAGGAGGCCCAAACAAATAGACTGGCTCCCATCCAAAATGATTTTATTTTTATCCTTAAAGTGCCGACTGATTGAAAAGTCTGCTTGAAGGCTGCATTCATGCACATTAGTTATTGAGCTGGAGAATTCAGTCCTGCCGATTCTTGATACTCACCACCCCCCTTTCTCCCCGCCCATTTTAGGGGTTGACCACCTTTAATAAATTCTCCGCCTGTGGGAAACGATCAACGCTCACTGCCCCGGGCTGATTTTTCAGATATTGGGAGCCAGCAACCATGAGGCGGCCTCTCTGTCTGCACAGTCCCACCACTGACTCTGGGTTAGATTTAGACTTTTTATGCCTGTCTCTCACATTGACAAGCAGTCCAGATTGCTGACCTGAAGTTCAATGCTCATTTAGCTTTGTAACTTTTATTTACCCCACAGCACCCTGTTAACTGAGCAGCCTAAGGAGCATTACAGACCACGAAGATGATATATATTTTAACAGTATACGTCCAAAGACCTGGAGACCAGACCATCTGTCTCCCAAAATATTCATATTTCATTTTTCAACTTTCAGAGATAAACACAGTAAAACGATAAGAATGAGGACATTGCACCATTGTAATACTGGGCAACTCTGAAAGCTTTGCAGACTGTGAACTAATGAGCTATCACTTCTATCACTTAGAATACACTCACACTTCTGAAGCTGAAGCATTGTGTCTGGAGAAACAGAAGCCAGCAGGATATTCTTATAAAGTACAAACCCTGTCTGTCTCGGGACCGAGGCGACACGAAAGGAACCATTTAAAGCAACTGAAATGTTCTCACCTTTAAATAGGCCTGCCACTTTCATTTTATTTAAAACAGAAAATTGAGGGGTACTGTGAATATCCCAAGTCAGCCAGTCAGTAAGTGCTGTATAGGAAGCTGAGGAACAAGTCTGAGGATGGAGAAGAGGTAGAATCAGAGCAGCAAGAGAATAAGAATTCTGTCACAGACTGAAGTCCCCCCCAAAAATGAAGGACGACACTGAAAATATAAAACTCTAAGGTCAGTGGACAAGAACCCAGTGGCAGCTTGGAGTGGCCTCTCCCCCCAGCTAACAGTGTTAGTTACACAGAGGTGGGTAGGTGGGTCAAACCTGATTCCTCCACTGTAAGCGAGCGTGGTGGCAAGCGCATTAAAACCATATTTTAAAGACAGGAAAGTTACATAAGCCGAGACCTTTGATACTACATTTATTTTGACAGGAGGCCCACCAAAAATAAGATTGGCCTCAACTACCTTTGCTCTTTGACCTCCTCCCGACAGCAAGACTAAAGCTCAATTTATAGCAGACGGGAAACCAACAGAAAAAGAAAAAAAGAAAAGAAAACATACTGTAAGTTGGAATGAAGTGCTGCCTTTCACCACATACATACATCTGCTCCAGCACAAACCACTCTAAAACATATTCTAACGTCTAATATTCTTACTCAATGATGGATTTCTCCTATTACAAAATCCTGCTTCACGCACTGACATTTTATGAGAAGCAAAGATGATATGTAGCAGAATCACAAGCTTTACGTACTGATGTGTAATGTAAGCAGTGACTTGAACTTTGGTTGCATTACTTGAAGGTCCCATGTGGAGTTTTTGATGATTAGAAACACTATGCGGCCATGTTTTTAGGATTGAGTCCCTGGTTATTGTACAGACAAGAGCACTCACACCTGTTTCACGCTGTTCCATCGATGGACTGGTGGTAAGAACAGGCAAAAAGGCCTGATGGGGAACTAAAGGTAAGGAAAAACACTAAAGCTGGATCGCACCAACAAGATTTCACTTTTACACCATTACATGATGTTTTCAACTGAACTTCTCTTGAACCAAACAAGTTATGAATGAAGAAAGACTGCCTTTAAACTCTCTGACTCTACAGGTGAGGAGGTTTAACTACAATCAGCCGGGTTGTTGAGATCAACCAAAATCATGTTTTATGAAGACGACGAAGATTTGTCAGGATATTGGTGGACATTATTTTGGAGCTGAACAGGAGGACTGGGCCATCTGTTAAACATGGCAGTGACAGAAACACACACCAATATGCCAACATCAGGAGTACTATTCACCATCTAGCACCAGTGTGATGCTTTTCAGAAAAGCAGCTGTTTTACACTTTCTAGGTCTTGGCATTATGCAGATTGTTTATATATTACATTCATTCATTTGAACTGAATTTTTATATGAACATTTCTCTGTATTGATTAAACTCATGTTTAAACTCATCTTAAATAAATAAACTCGGCATCACTAAACCACTAAATATAAATCTGTGATATTTTGTTCGATATACACAAGAAACACTGTGCTTGATCATAAATTTGGTTTGTTTATAAAAATAAAAAAACTCCAGCAGGCATCTTTAAGGTTTGTTTATCAGACCTCCTTCCCTCATACAAGAGAATTCCTGTGAATCTTTCAGAGTCTAGACAAAAGGCAGTGAGGGTGAGCATGAAGAATATCCTACACTCTAAGGCAAGGATAACATGAGCCTGCTCCTGTGTACTCAATTCTCTAATATAATCTTTCCCCTCACTTTCGTCTTCAAATTTTCAAAGGAAAATTGTTCAACCTGTTGGCACAGCACACTCCTTCATCCCATATCGCACCGTGGCCATGAAAAAGAAAGGTCAGTGCTCTTCGTAATCCACCTGATTGGGTGAAGAGTTGTCAGCATTACCTAATACCAACATGACCTGGAGTGCACACGGAGCATGGGGATGCTAAGAGGATGATTTCCAAAAAGGTGCAGTACAAGTGTAAGTGCAGTACTCCTTTAAAAAGGACTTGCAGGGGCGATTTAATTGGGAGTGGTTTGGCCAGATCTAATTTTATCTGTGAGCTGAAGTCAAGTTGGGCCATCAGACAAGCGCCACACACCTGGGCCTGGTCTGACAACATGGAGAAGTGGACCAACCAGAACATCTTGGTGTTTAGATGTATACAGTTTGTGCAGATTTTCGTACTCATCATTATGTATCAAATCAAATCAGACTAAAGCCATATGAAGTTCATGATACAGACTTCTTCCACCTTTGGCTTAGGACACAGGTTGAACCACATCATGCACAACTCCTTTCCATATATGCTCCTGGCAAGTGAACAGATATGTTCAACATATATGTTTATATAAGGCCTATCTGAGGAGAATGTGAACAAATCTTCAGTTCAAATTCAGATGATTTACTGGGTAGTAAGAACGAACACTTCTCAGCAGAGCCTTGTGCAACACACAATTCACCACAAAGAAGCTCCGACCTTCAGGCACATGATGTTCCACCTGACATGTTCAAACATCTAAAGCTCTGTTTTCAGCACATGTCCGCTCAGGTAGGCAGATATTAGCCTTTTTTTAAGTATATTTTTGCCTTTAATGGAAAGCACAGTTGAGAGAGACAGGGAACGGAGAGGCAGAGAGGGGGGTGACCTGAAGGAAAGGGCTGCTCCATGCGGGACTCGAACCAGGGCCGCCTGCAGTGAGGACTGTAGCCTCAACACATGGGGCAGCTGCTCTACCAACTGAGCTAAACACCGCCCCAGACACTAACCTCTCTCGATAGTGCATCCACAAAATAACAGTAAGATACTTTGACAATGACTTTGAGTGAGGCCAGAAGTGCTTTTTATAAAAAATCCTAGGCGCTGGACACAACATGACTGTGATAGCCTGGAACTAACAAGAACACTTGTATTGCAGCAGGTAAAAGATAGAGCATTGCATATTTGATGTGCATAGGGGGTAGAAAGGAGCAGTCCAGACTCCATCTTATCTCTCAATGCATGTACTAAAAATCTACCCATTATACAACATGCGTAGCTGGGTAAGCAAACTACAAGATATTTTTCTGGTTGATTTTTCTTTTTTTTGTCTCCCCTGAAGCTCTCTGGCGCCCTCTAGAGAGGCGCGCCTCACACTTTAAAAACCACTGCGCTAAACAGTGGCTTAAGAGGCATTTCTCCACAAATCATCAATGTACACAAATCACAGACGTGACAGCTAAAGTGAAGTGCCTGATCTAATCCCACTTCCTGTAGAGTACTGCTACAGGGGTTGAACTGTCAGAGACCAGGATTACAGTCTTAATCTGGAACAATATATTGGCTTAGTCAACTTTCTTGGACGCACTGTGTCAGCTTGCGAGGCTGCATTGATGTAAACATGAAAAAATGATTCAAATGTAAAGTGTGCGTGTGGTGGGTTGATAGTAGAGCCTATCCTTTGAACATGTCACTGTAAGGTGAAGTAGTAGCAGACTGGGAACAACATGTTATACCGATCATGACCATTACAGAACATAAGGTATCAGGTCCATTTGTGTGGATCAACATTTTAAGTGACTACTAAATGGTGTGGATATAACAGTCTCCTGCAAACAAACAAAACAAGAAAATTCAGCTGAAACACTGAATATTTAAGTGTTATTTGTGACATTCCAGTCAGTGAGTCAAAGCAGAGTGAAACTCACAGATCTGTATAATAGTCTAACAGGGGGACTGACTTGTGTCAGGAAGCATTCAAGTAGAAGAGTTATTTGTCTTTATCTCTGTTGCCATCTAGTGGAAGAAGGTATGAACTGTTTTGTGAGCATGTTGCTGGGCAAAATCATATCTGTGTCCCAAATCCACGACTAAAAACCGAATTTAATATACTTCTGATATTAAACCTTCATCATCCAAATGTCACCTTGACTGCAAATCTCACAAGTAAAATATCTTCCTCAATGCTGATGACTTATTTTTGTTTTCCAAGATCTTTCACTATGATCTATAATTCATCATTTTTATCCTGCTGTGAACATCTGCTTTAGTGCATCACGTTGTAAGAGAATAGTACACCAAATTTATTGTGCATTCTGTTTCATTTTCTCACTTAAAGGTAAAGGTGATGAATCAAGAAGAATGTTTTCAATGTTTCTCGAATTAAGCTCCTAAACTTTAATAATTAACTGCATATTGTTTTAAGGAAACAGAACATGAAAACGTAATTTTAAAAAATTAAAAAAAATTAAAATAAATGTATTTACTCAAAATGATAAAATAACCCTTGGTCATGCCTTACCTTTGCCAGAGACAACTTCATTTTCAGTCCGCCAACGAAATCCAAACTGTTGGGCAAAATTTAACAAGATCCATGCAAATCAGTAAAAATGTGCATTGAAAAAGCCAGACAAGCAAGACAAAATACAGTTTCACTAAATAAAGGTCAGAAACCCAAGTTTTAGAAACCCTACCATAGCTCACCTAACACCCTATCTTTGAATTGTCATTGGCTCTCGATTGCATTTGTTTCAGAGGAAGAATTCAGTGTTTCCTGGTGTGAAAGCTGCTTCATCGAAAATTACATTTGACAAATGTAAAACACAAATCTTTTAAGAATATGGTATATATTATGGTACACATTTACACCTCACTGTATAATGCAATATGGGGTGCATGTATACAGTGTCTTCAGTTGATGGTATATAGCATCCGTGAACAGGAAGCATCACAGATGGTGCTCTCATCATTTAAACTGGTCATTAATATGTTAGCCGGTGTCTGTGTGTAGCACATTTTCTGTTTGTGGTTTAATCTGTATGTGCTGTCACACCCCATTTGCCCGATGCTGCTGATCAAAATGCGACTACACTTGTGGGACTGATGCAACTCACCGCTGCATTTGCAATCATTAAGCAAATCAGAATAATTAATGATTAACACTGGATTCATTTTAATTTTGAGTCAACTGGACTTATGGTGTCAGAGCTGCTTACTCTTTTCCGCCATGCCTCTAATAATTAAGGGCATGCCTGGGTGTGACTCATGTACCTATGACAGCTGGCAAATGTAGTATCACAGCCTGAGATATCACATCAGTTTGAAAGCATAACACCATCAGTCCAACAGTGCAGCTATAGAGCCACAAACACACTTTGCCCTTGGGTTTAACATAGTGTCAGTTTAAAACTTGGATTCAGATCAGAATGGCCCCATGGTCACTAGAGACAGAGCACAGTGCCAAAACGCATCACACCCAGTGACGTGTATCTAAAATAGACCAGAATATTAGTGTTTACATTATGAAGTTCACGGCGCCACCACTGGGACAATTAGTATCATTTTGGAGAACAGCACAAAAAGAATTCATCATCCTGCCAAAGTCCCTGGTAGTGGCGTCTGGGATGGCTCAACTATCTGCAGTCACTGAATTATTTTCCCTCTGTACTTTTTTTAGGTGTGGTAACTTTTCCCATTACTCCACCTGGTCTAGGTAATGAATACTGGACAAAACAATCTATTAATCAATAAAACAATGAATACATTTATCCTACAGTACCTTATTTTCCTTGTATCTGCTGAGGTCAGCTATGCAGTACTCTTTAAACAACTTGTCGTAATACTTCTTGGCAAGGTCTTTTTCCCTGAAACAGAAAAGGTCCAGAGGTAAGACAAAAACACACACTCACCAGAAACTATCTGAACAATAAAAAACAGAACAATACTCAAAAGCAAACTAAATATTCAAGCAGCCTGTATGAATAGTTGACTAATGTTGAGCACCATGTCATGTCGTCCTCGTCTTCATCCTTCCAGAGGAAGCGATGATTCTCACGCAACACATCCCGATCTGTTTTGTCTTGAGTTCTTAAAGAAACAAAAACAAATAAGAAGATTTTAATCACAAATCCACAGCTAAGGAGATTCATTTCAATTAAATTACTACTAGTATTAATTGTGTTTACATCTATTATAGCTAAGTATCAAAAGATCTATTATGGTTACACACATTCTCATTAGCTGCAGTGTCAGCAGATGACTAATCATCACGCTTGACTGTGGGACACTGTACGTACATAGTGCGTTTGAAGTCGCCCATCTGTCCTCCATAATAAAGTATGTAGTCACCGACAAACTTCTTATGTCGCTCAAACTGGAAACATCTGCTTAAGGTCAGCCTTTCTTTGAATGATAACTCACACACCCAACACACCTGGAATTAACTGAACTAATATTTAGACTAAAATGGAATTATTACATGTTTCTTTTAAACTCATTATCATTTTACAGTTAAATAAAAAAATAAAATAAAAAAAACTGGAAATGATCAATAATAATTATCTAAAAAAAAGGATACAGCATTCAGTGATATCAGGTGGGCTCTTCGGTTTCTGGCCTCTTCTCTGAAAAAGAGAAAACAGAATCAGTTACATACAAGATGACCAAAGACTGAGTAATGTTCACAGCATACTTTGTCCATTTTTTAATCCTTGTTTTGAATATCTTGGTCTCACTAGACACTTTGAAACACATGCCAACAATGGATGGAGTGACTTGATCTTATTATAAGACTATTTTATTGGAAGAATAAATTATTGCTTCCAATAAAACATATTCTCTGGATGGTAACGCAAGGACAATGGGGATTTTAATTGGCAGTAATGATGAGTTTTAAACATTAAAAAGTGGAAATTGGATTTTTCCTCATTTTTATACACTACAAATTGCACAAAAAAATCAAGTTGATTGAATGGTTTCATTTAAATATAGGGAATGATTATAGATTATCAGAACTGACATTAATCACAATGTGAACATGTGATCAAAAATGAGTAACGCTCATTTTGGGAAGAGGAATTAAAGTCCATGATGGATGTTAGGAGTGAGCTCAACCATAATTATCCATAAGGCATAATACCTTGCATTACTTGAATGTGATTAATTGTACATTACCTGTCCACTTCATTAGAGTGTGAACTCCGGTGAGCCACCTTTGAATGCCGACCTTTCTGGAACGGCTTCTGTAAGATTTCCTCCTCACTTTTCCTGACAAAGGTACAAGTAAACACAGAAAACATGTTGACCCACATCAATGTAAATAGAACCTGCAGCAGCACAGACACACAAGCCCATGACTTTGGATGAGAATCATTTGAACACTGTGATGCTGTCATCTGTAATTCTACCTTTTAAGGTCTGTGTGTGAGGCCTCTCCCTTTTCACCATCATCATCATCATCACCACTGAAGTCGGAGTCATAGCCTCCACCGCCGTGCACCTGAGGAAACACATACAGTCACATTTGATCAAATGGAGTGATGTTATAACACACAAACAGACTTGAATGAATAATGAGACATCTGAAAAATAACTAGTCGCTGGGAAAACATGCGCAGACGCACGTGACACTTCTCAAATGAGTAGGTATGCATCAGCCACAACTTTACATCCACTTGACACCGTTTATCATTCAGCCCTGAGGTTCATTACTGGTGACAGCTACAACACTCATCACTGTGACCTGTATTCCAAAGTTGGATGGCCCTCACTATCTAACAGGCGTGATCGACACTGGATTTTATTTATTTTTAAAGCTCTTACTGGTCTCTTACCATCTTATATTAACTCACTAGTATCTTTCAATGCAGGTCTCTATCGCACACGCTCAAAAGACCGGCTCACACTGCAGGTTCCCTCAGTTAACACCCAACTTGGAAAGACCAGCTTCTCTTACTGTGCACCTACAACCTGGAACACTCTGCAAAATCATTTGAAACTTACCTCACTTTTATCAATGGGACAATTTAAAGCCATAACTACATCTTATTCTACCTCTAACTGCTCGTGCTTTTAACTATGTTTCAATTTATATTCTGGTATTCTGTTATGTTTTTGTATGTTTCAAATGTCTTGTCTTCTGTCCTTGTGTGTTTTGTGTTTTTATCTCGGCTATATTGTAAATGAGGTTACTCCTCAATATATCTCCGGGTTTAAATAAAGGTTATGAAATGAAATGAAAGGTATACAGTTAGGTAGTCACTTGTTAGGGCTGTGTAATGACCAGTAGAACCTGCTGCACAAATGAGGAGACTCCGTGGAGAGATGAAAGAGACCAGCTACGGTAAAAACAACAACACCAACAAACTCTGTACTGTCCATTTTCAGAAGCTGAACATTTCAAAGTTGCCGTTTTTGCTTGTTCTTGGTGCGTTGCATGTTCCTGTCTCCGTACTATGTATAACGTTACACACATTCTGTTAACCATTGTTTTGTTTTTTTAACTTACAGCCAAAGTGTGACACACCAATTCAGCTTTTATATTTCAGTGTAACTGTAAATGCTCGCAGAGGTAACTCTGTGCTAACTTATCATGAGGCTAATGCTTCAAGCTAACCGACTGGCAAACAAACGCGAAACGCTAAATATTCTTCCAAACTTGGTTGCGGGGCAATGAGTGGATTTTTTTTTTTTTTTTTTTCACTCCGATAATAAAGAAAAACACCTTCACAAGATTATCCATGAGTTTCTTCTCTCCAGTCTCCAGGAGCAGGTTTCCCAATGTTTACAAAATGAAAAGCACGTCGTCGCCAGATGATGACGTCACGTAGCGGCGGAGCGCAGCGTGATGACGCAGAGTCTCGCTCGCGCTTCGTAAATTATTCTGATAAAGCCTGCAGAGAAGAAAAGATGAAGATTCGTCTCCTTTAACATGAATATTAATGCATGAGTCACTTTGTGATTTAAAATGAAGATGTGGCTATTCAACACTGGAGGGAGGGGGGAGTTTTTTTGTTTTGTTTTTTAAATCATTGGGAAACACGATATAGCCTATCAGATAGCCTACTGACTTTTATTTCAATGGCCCACTTACTTTTTCTGGTAATTTCGTTCATTTCCGCTCAGAGTCAGGGACAGTATGAGGATAGGCTACATGTAGGCGTTTGATCTGTCAGTGGGAAATAAAGGGAGCATTGTGCTATTTGAATGTTTCCTCAATTGAGTCCTTGGGCTGTTGGAGGTGACGAGGGTGAAAGTTCACCACAGTCTGGGAACAGAAGTCCAGTGTTTCGTGACTTTTCCACAACCCACTGAACTCAACAGAGCAGTCAATGTGGGACTGAAGAAAAGAAAAGCAGTTAGGGACAAATACTATAAAGAGCAGGTCTTGAATGGCTCTCATCCTATTTCCCAGGCCACAAAATTACAGAATTAATATTTTAGGCTGTTTATTTTTAACCATATGGGATAAACCCGTCCTCTTTTCTTCGGTTAATGTCATTATTATGCCAAAGGAGGGGAAGAAAGGAGGCTGCATCTGAATGAATGAGGCAGGTGCATTTGCACAGAGCTCATGAATAGCGGCTTTCCATTAGCCATGCACGGCTCCGAAGCGCGCATAAATAATAGCTGGCACTGCTGATAAAAAAGCGCACCTTAGGGCCTCTCCCCCTCCTCCTCCTTTCTCTCCCTCTCTGCTCCTCTCTTTCTCCCCTTCTCTTTCTCTCTCTCACGGGAATTTACGCTTTTTTTGTTTTGTTTATCCTTTCATGGCCGCAGCATTGAGACAACTTCTTTGTAAGCAGCAGACTAATTAGAAAATAGCCCGATTTGTTTTATAACTCGTGTGTTTTTATGTAGCCTATTTGGGAGCTTGAGATAATTCCTTTTCATGACAAAAAAAATCTGTGACTGTTTTCTCTCTGTCCTGCATTTGTAATCCTGCGCCTTGCAGAACGAATCCGCTGGACTGGTGCCTTCCTATTGAGACGCAAGAAGCATAGACACAAGACTGCATCCGAGCGCCACCACACCAGCTTCTGTCATCAAAACAATCAAGACTTCAGAAAGAAAGAAAAAAATCATTGCAAAGATTGCTTGTCCTTTTTTTTCTCGAAGTTGTATTCTCCAGGAGAGATAATAGTTGTGGTTCGGGCCAGAAGGAATGGGATACCCGGGCAGAGCACTCAGAGGATGGAGAGGATGGAAAGGATGGACGGTCCTGGTGTGGGTGGCCGCTGTCAGCTTGCTTTTAGCGGACGGACGGAGAGTGAGGCAGCCCAGATGTCCCGCTGGATGTATCTGCACCAAAGACAATGCTCTGTGTGAGAATGTCCGATCCGTGCCTCACACTTTCCCCTCCGACGTCGTCTCACTGTAAGTGGTCCTCCAGCTGAATAATGAAAGACTCTTGGTTTTGTCGTTGGCTTATCACAAACATTCAGGAAAGCTTGTGGCACAGTGAGTGTACCCAGGTCTCATCTTTATTACGCTCCACCTTGCACCTTGATATATCTCCTTTCCCCTGTTCAGGTCTTTTGTCAAGTCTGGATTTCATGAAATCACTGAGGCAAGCTTTGTCCACACGCCTGCCCTGCAACTGCTGTGAGTCTATCTATCTATCTATCTATCTATCTATCTATCTATCTATCTATCTATCTATCTATCTATCTATCTATCTATCTATCTATCTATCTATCTATCTATCTATCTGTTTGACTGTCTGTTTATCTGTCTGTCTGTCTGTCTGTCTATCTGTCTGTCTGTCTGTCTGTCTGTCTGTCTGTCTGTCTGTCTGTCATGGTCTCCCCAGGGGACCTGCACATATGCAGATTTAAAGAGATTCTCTATAATGGTGTCAGGATTATGCAATAGACCACATGGCTACAGCAACTAACAGCAGGGACTGTGCATGTGTGTGTGCAGACAGAGAGACAGAGATAAGAAATGAGCATGTTCTTATCAAAATAAAATAAAAAAGAGGGGAAATTGGCTTCCAAAAACAAAGCCCTAACTAACTGTATATAGTTTGTCCTGATATAAAATGCACGATTGGATGCATTTTTTTGTTTCTGTTTTTTTTTCCTTAGTGTTGGAGTATATTGGGCAATTTGTTATTGCAAACTCACAAATCAACACTAAGGTCACCCTTAACTGTATTCTCCGATCACACTTGTTTCAGTTCACTGCACATGACAGCACGCTGTCACTGAGCATCATCTTGTCTTGGCAAAACATTTTTCTTGGCATCGCTCCCTCCATATGACATTAAATCAGTCTGGATGTGTGAGAACTCTCAAGGGTAGGAGGAGGTGCCAATGCATCGATGCCAAGAGACAGAACAGGTTGGTGACCAGGAAGATGGTAAATTTACGTAACTGGCGAAAGTGTGTAAGAGGTACTGTGCTCTCTATCATTATTTACTGTCAAGGTGACCTGGAGTGTTTTAACCTCCATTCAGGCACTGCTAAATCAATGGGGCTCCTCTGTGGACTGTCACTTGGAATTATGAGGTCTTACTAACTTCTATCTAAAGGGCATTTTGTGGTTGAAATATTATATGTTTTGAAATACCAGTGAGATTATTTTTTATTTTCAGAGTAGATTCACTAAATAGAGGTGAAACTTTTCCACAGACCTTAGAGTACACGTAGAGGAAGTGAAAAGCATAATTTGTTGTTGTTGTTGAACATTATTCTTACATTACTGGTTCAAAGGGTGAGTCAGAAACATGTGGGAGGCGGCAGCCATTTCTCTGTAATTCCTTTCATGAAAAAAACATGTAGGAGTGAGTCGCCATTTCCTTGTTTTTTGGGGGGTTTTTTTCCAGTTCCTTCACCTTTTTACCACACACCATGGGCAGAAGTATTGAATAACTTTGTTGTTCTTTGCTCTAAATCTACCTCAACATAATTTTCACTACAAAATCAGCAAAATTTGGCAAACCCCAAATTCTATTCTATCCCCATCCTATCAGCTCATTGTTGATGTTTTGAAGCTTAGCCTAGTTCACCCTCTGTGTATAGTAAGTATATTTTTTAAACACCAACAGAGAGTGTACAGGAACTTTAAGTTACGTCCTTGTCCTTTGTTTTTTTTTTCTTTGCTCTTCTTAGATTGTTCACGGCAAACTCCTTTGACCTCATTGATGAAGATGCATTCCTCGGTCTACCACACCTTGAATATTTGTAAGTAACTTGCAATAGAGATGTATTTAGTAGCTTTGTATAGTTATTACATATTCTGTATGATAAAGTACATTTGTTTGATTGAGTGTCATAAAATACACAGGCATAAAAAGCACAATTCACTGATTATATGACTCACCTAATCCTCAACACCACTCTGAAATACTGTGCAATATGCAATACTGGCATTTTAAAGCTCCATGTTTCACCCACATTAGTCCATGGGCTAGTTGGTACCACTCAAGGTGGCAAAGGTTACTTATAATTTTTGAAAACATCCATGTCTGTAGATGATATTTTAGTATGAGTCACAGCTATATACAGTAAGGGGTTATCAGCTGTTGAAGTTAACCTTCCACCTTGAGTGGTACCGGCAAGTGAAAATTTGGCCTCTGCTCTGGCCCATGGAGTAATAATGTTGTCTTGTTAGGGTAGGATAACGTACGTCTTTATGATTTTGATTACTCCATGAAGCTAACAGGCGTTGTGTAATTCCCAGCCTAACTGAGTCTGACATCAATCAGAGCAGACATCTAATTAGCCACAATAATTGGAAACAACTGTTTAGCTGCACGGGGCCTTTAAAGTATAATTCATTTTGACATTCATTCCAGTATGAGTGTGTTGGTTACAGTTAGTATACAGTGTAATATGCAATTAGGACAGAGCTCAGGTTTTCTATACAAAATTGTTACACAAGAGCAAGGAGGGGAGACTTGCAGACAGTGGTAGGATTTCAGGTATGAGATGCCTTACATGGGGATAATCTGTCTTAATTTATCAAAATGTTTCTCATTCACAGATTTATTGAAAATAACAAAATTGAATCAATATCTCCATTTGCATTCCGGGGGCTGAAAGCACTGATACATCTGTAAGTATTTTGTTTCTGTGGTTACTATGTTTTGACATTTACCACTAAGTACAGTTTCAGTAATACTGATTCTACTTTTTCATCTTTTGTTATGATTTTAACCCCATATCGTTCGCTCTTTGCATCAACTGCTTTTACAGTACATTTTACAATTACACCAACTCTCTGGAGGCACTGTGGTAACAGATAATAGGATACTGGTATTTTATGGAATTCCAACATAAAATCTGCCCTATTAGCCATTTTCTCTCAGTGTATGACTGTGTTACTGTCTGTGCAAAGTAGGCACAAGCACTGCTGCCAGTGGAGATGTCCAAGGTTACCGGCTGAAGGTATCAGCTGGATCAGGTTGCTGAAAGGCAGATCGTGATCACCACTGACTTAGTGGACCAGCATCGTTATTGTTCACATATTTATGGCAGGAAAAAAGAATGATTCTGTGAAAATAACTTATAGATTCAATTTTGTGTAGATATGGAATGGAATGGAATCAATATTGGAAGTAATGGTTATGGTTTATAAATTCCTCACAAACAAGTTTTAAAAACACCCCTGTAGGCTATTGCTGTATCCATTGTGGTGATGACAAATATATGTACATATTGTTTTATAAAGATATTTGTAAAATAGTGTCCCATGGTAATATAATTAACAAAATTGTAATATGGGAAGAAGCCATACAACATTATTTTATTTTTTTGTAAACACCAGCTCACTTCCCTGAACTGCAAAGTGGAACTAAAGATAGTGGAGAATGTCTTCGACCTGTAGGTCAAGGCTAAATATAGTAACTGTACAGTAACTTTAGACCAAGTGGCTCATAATCTGACCCTGAGTCTGTGACAGGTTTGTACCTTACACATTTTGGGGTCATGTGTAGGGTGGTGCAGCCTAATGCTTGCATATTTGTGTCCCTCACCATGACCCTATGTGTGGATGGATAGATTAGTGACTTTCAACTCTGCATCTTATTTTCATGTTTAGGAATTAATATAAAGAACAGCAGAGGAAAGCACTTAAATGTGAGGAGGTTAATAGTTTGTCCGGATTATTCAGACATGGTTTCGGCGAGAGAACTAAAGCTGCAAATGTCAGTTTTATTTAAAGTATCAGTGGTTCAGATTCCCCTCAGATATATTACACTATCTGTGGAAGACAGAAAACTGTTGCTGTTCCTGTTAAACACTGTAAATCAATATCATTTGAATAGACAAAATGCTGTTACTGCCCCCTCTGTTGCTGTGGATACCTTCATTGGGTTTAGAAGAAATTAAACAAATATTTATTGCACTAAAATGACATATGAATAAATGATCAGAGGATGTTTTGAATGCATCACATCATACAGCATATACATTATTAAAGGGTACAGACTGCTCAAATACTGTCCACTCTGCTCTACCCCTCTACCCCCCCTTCGCCCCCCACCCACCCATGTGTTTAGAGAGCACATTCTTGCACAAACTCCAACTAAAAGTGGCCTTTCCCCCTGGTAAACCGACTCTCAAATAAATAATGCAGCATCCATGAATTACGCTGACATTCTGCTGCATTCATGGCTCTTTCTGGTTTTTGCAGTTCAGTCTCTGCTCTATGCTCACAAATGAAAAGTGTCTGGAGGGCCTGTGTTTGTTAGTCGGTCTTAACTGGCTGCCGAAGATGCTGTATCTTCCACTTGACAGCCTCTGTGAAGGGTAGCACTGTTTAAGTTGGTCAAAAGCATAGAGCAGTAATACTGTTTTTCAGTGTGAGGAGTGACCACTATTAAGAGAGTGAAATATAACCCTGTACAGCTTCACATAATGGCCACATTGTACAAAGAACAGCATGTCACCCTTCTCTAACAAACGAAATTCCCTCCCTGCACTCCATGTAATTACTCTCCCCTAATTAATTAATCACTAAGTCTTTTATCCCCTTTCATTGCACTGTGTAGCTTTTCAAACACCTGGTAGCTACATGATTGTGCTAAGTCACAGCAACATGGTCGGGGGGATTCGGATTTCGACCTTACATTGGCTCACTTGTAATTTTGTTAGTAATTTGTTTATTCTATTCTGTAATGCAGCATAATGTCTCTGTGTGTCTGTCTGTGGAGAGACAGTCTGCCTCTAATTCAATTACTTTGTGTTGTGATTTTGTTTTTGTCGATTAGGAGTCTGGCTTACAACAATCTTGAGACGCTGCCCAAGGATGTCTTCAAGGGTATGGACGCTCTGACAAAAGTGTGAGTGCACTTAGTATATCAGAGATAGTAGATTCTCAATAATTCATCTTGAAATGCACACATATACTTAACATGTTGTTTACATGAAAATAGGTAATCGTCCTGTGGAAAGCATCCAGCTTGTTTTGATTCAGTTTCTATCACTTATTTTTCCTCTACTGCATGCAGCCTCAGCTCTGTCACATCACTAGAAGAAGTAGCGCTGGTCAAAGCACATACTATAATCTCTTATCATTGTCAACAATGGCTTAAACTCTCAGCCAAGTAAACTGCTGATAATGTTAACATTAGCTATGTAGCAATAGCAACAACAACAAAAAAACACGATGAAATCTTGGTGGTTGAAAAGGGAAATGGAAGGAACCCCCACTCTAAACAGGGGAGACAGAGAGAGAGTTGTAGAAAAGGACAATCATTTGCCAGCGAATAATTCTGTAAATGTTGGCTCACTTGAAAATCCAATCAACAAAGTGGCGGAAAGAAAGAAAAGAACAGATTGGAGAGGAGAGATTAGGATGCTTGAATGTCAGAGTAAATAGAAAAACAAGTCAATAGCAGAGACACAAATTGGTTGCTGGCTTTAGTTGCACAGCCACAATCAGCTGGAATAATGCAGGATGCAATGTGTGTGCAAGGTCAACAGCAATCCAGACTGAGAGTGGGCAACAGAGCCCACTTGTTGTTGTGCTGTCATCGGCTTGAAACTCAAGTGCAGCCAAGAAAAGGAGAGGCACAGGAAGCAGGAAACAAAAACCTATTTAGAATATGCTTCAAAATGGCATATTAATGATATAATATCACATTTATACGTTGATTAACGTTCCCTGGATTCATGCCTGTGTGTAGGGATCTGCGAGGCAACAACCTCGTGTGTGACTGCAAGCTCAAGTGGCTGGTGGAGTGGATGCACCAGACTAATGCCACCCTGGATCAGATCTACTGCAGCGGACCACCCATTCACCAGGGGAAGAAGATCAATGACCTGCTGCCACACTCTTTTGACTGCATCACAGCAGGTATCATCTTCCTGCATCTGCCCCCTCCTTTCATAGAAAATACATCAACAATAGCTCTCAGTCGCCAGTTGACTCCCTCACCCTTTTCTTCCGTCTCCTTCCTGTCCTGTCCTGATAATAAAGCTGGAATGCACAGCAGCGCTCTTTCTTTCTGTGCATGGAGGAGGTTATCAAGATGAAACATGACAGAAAGGACAGAATTCATTGCCATATTGTTCTTTTCAGAGTTTGCCTCCTATCAGTCGCTGAAGTTCGAGTCCATTTCAGTGGAGACCTTCACCTTTGGTAAAGATCAGTATGTTGTCTTCCCCCAACCCTTTGCCGGGACATGCAGTTTCCTGGAATGGGACCATGTTGAGATGACCTTCAGAACCTATGACACCATTGAAAGTGAGTTCAAAAACAAAGATAGATCAGTGATGTGTCATTTTTGACTGGGGCAGAAATGACCAGGTAATAGGAACCACATTAATTGTATTGTGTCAGTGTGGTTAAGCACTATTTAGGGATATAATATACATTTGTTATAAGCTTCCCTAGTATGATAATGATTACCTTAATGTTTCTCTTTGTTTTCCTGTTCAGGCACCTCCACTGTGGTCTGCAAACCCATGGTGATCGACAACCACCTCTTTGTCATCGTGGCCCAGTTGTTCGGGGGTTCACACATTTACAAACGTGACATCTCCGCCAACAAATTCATCAAGATCCAGGACATTGATATCCTGAAGATTCGCAAACCCAACGACATAGAGACGTTCATGATCGATGGGGAGTCTTTCTTTGTCATCGCCGACAGCTCTAAGGTTGACTGTTTTTTTTTCCCTTGTTTAGTATTCATAAGTAATTATTGATCAGAGCATAAACAGATCTGTTGATGACAGATCACTTAAATGCACGGCACAGTATGATCTAACCTTTCAATAAAGGTGACCTTCGCTGACATTCGACATTTGTTCTTCTTTTAGGCTGGCTCCACAACAGTGTACAAATGGAACGGCAATGGCTTTTACTCCCATCAGTCACTCCACCCGTGGTTCCGGGACACAGATGTTGAATATTTGGAGATCTCCAACAAACCCCACCTGATCCTGTCCAGCAGTTCCCAGAGGCCTGTAGTCTATCAGTGGAACAGGGGTCAGAAACAGTTCGACCGTCGCACAGACATACCAGATATGGAGGACGTCTTTGCTGTCAAACACTTTCAAGTCAATGGTGAGAGCTCCAGCAGATGTACACACACCATAAGTACACAAACAGAATGCAACCACATGAACTGATGAACAAAAGAGGCTGCAAGGACTCTATTATCATATTTTAAGACCATATCAATACACGTATATATATATATATATATATATATATATATATATATATATATATATATATATATATATATATATATATATATATATATATATATATATATATATATAGATATAGAGTTCATTTGCAAAAGCAGGTAAGTGCCATTTTGACAAAAATGAGCTGAGGCTTTGTAATTATTTTTTGCAAAGTGTTGTTTTCAATAAAACTTAATTTTTTTGAGATATGTCTGAAATATCTCAATATCTCATATATCTCAAAGTCACTCAACTTTTACGTTTTTTTTAAAGCGTTATCTGCTTTTGCAAATGAACTCTTCATTTATATATTAATATAATGGCTACCACCAATACCAGTTTATCATGCCTGACGACATAAGCTGTAGCTATGTGAACTCTAGACCACTTTTTTGAATCCAAACAGTCTGGGGTGTGTCAAGTGATTAAGAGTGGACTTTTCTTTTATTCTTTTATTTTCATTAATTACACTAGTTCCTCATCACTCCACATGTGACCTAAGGGTGGTAATGTTACTGTCTGCTGCCATACAGTCTGTCCATAAATCAATATTGTGTTCTTTCTATAGGGATAGCTCATTTGTTAGTGACACTTTGTTTAGTAGCTGTTGACAGCGAGCTATGCATTAGTTTGGACAGTAAACTGTTTTTTTGGGAAGCAGCTGAATGTGTAAACTAAATGGCCCCTTGAATTTTTGTCCTTTTCCTAGTTGATCTGTTTATATGCTTAACAAGATTCATCGGGGACTCCAAGGTGATGCGTTGGGACGGTGCCATGTTCAAGGAGGTCCAGACATTTCCCTCCCGTGGATCCATGGTGTTCCAGCCTGTCTCTGTCGGCAAGTGGCAGTATGCCATCTTAGGCAGCGATTATTCTCTGACACAGGTCTACCAGTGGGACACCAAGAGGGGGCAGTTTGTGCCATCTCAGGAGCTGAATATCCAGGCGCCTCGAGCATTTTCTCTAATCTCCATTGACGACCGGGTGTTCCTGCTCGCATCCAGCTTCAAGGGAAAAACTCAGATATATGAGCACCTCATGATTGATTTGAGCAATTAAACCCATTCGTCAAATCAAGACAAATTATGTTAACCATTCAAATGCTGAGCTCTGTGGATATGTTTAACTTGTTGCTCAAATTTGAATCAACCAGCAAATTCCCACCTACATTTGAACAAAGGGAAAGTTTAAGCAAAGGCTCAAACTATCTAGAGAAATGTTTCAAATACAATTCAGGACCTTTATAGGTTCGGCTAAGTAAAGTGATTGAAAATCTTACATTGGTTAGAATAAGTGAGTTTATTTCTGACATATTCTATAGGCCTACAGTCTCTTATACCTAATGTTTCGTAACCTGCTGAAACTACTTAATTTTGGTAAAGTCCTTATATTTTCATTCTGATTCCTTCCTATTAGGAATGCCTTATTCTCCATTTGACAAACTCAGAGTGCGAACTGACTATCTTTTAGGAAAGAATAAACACATTTTTTGTCTTTTCTGTAGGCTTACAGCACTGTGACAAACAGTATATATATATTTTTTGTCTTCAGCTCTACGTATAGGTTAGTTGTTTATATCTCTCTTGTAGCGGTTTAATAGGAAAAGTTTAGGAAGTTGGTAGTGCTGAGGAATGTGTAACAACTACATATACTGAAATATTTTGAGAAAAGGAGGCAAAATACATCCAGGTTGACATGTGCAGTTGTATTCAAAAAAACAAAACAAAAAAACAATATGGACAAAGCAGACAATTTTCCTTTTGTCCTATTTGATTATTCAGGAAAAATATGTTTTGTCTAATGACACTCTCATATGAAGTCTAGTTCATCAAACACCTTGTAGAAGATGGACAATCTCACAAATGTTGAAAAAGTGTAATCTAATCTAAGTATGATGATAACATAACAGCCACATAATAGTAATGTTAGTGATGTTTGCAAAATGCAGATTGTAGTTGGACAACATGGTAGTTGGTTAGCCTGTGCTCCATCGGTAATTACTTTACACTTAAAGAATTTACTTAAAAGTCATATATGAAATGAAGAATCCACTAAACATTGTGAGAAACTGGTGGGTAAAAACATCTGAGTTCCGTCCACTCTCAAAAAAGCAAGATTGTATGCAGGATGCAGATACTCACAGTGTTGACTCCTGATGAATGACTCGCTAGAAGCATCCCACTGTGTCAACTAGCCCTCCCTCTTTCACTGCACTCTTGCCCCTTTTCTCCCTCACTGACAAAACCATTGTCTTTACTCCACAACTAAAAGCCAACCACTGTGCAGCACCTTCTACCTGTGCTTTCACACGGTCCTCTTATTGTGACACAAAAGAAACAGAATATCTGTAGTGATTTAACAACTTCACTGACAACAACTTGCCAAATATAATGTTTACGTTTTTACAATACTGTATAAAGTACTTTCTATGATGTTGCTTTTGTATGTAGAAGGGACCACACTTAATGTTTTATTTTTCATAGACATAGAATTTAGTGTTGATATTAAAAAAATAAAAATAAAAAAAGGAAAAAAACAGGGATCACCTCCTTAAACACTGTGTAACATGCAACTTCTGCAAAACAGTACAGACTTATTTGTGTCAGTCTAATCTAGTTAGGATAGAGGATATTAGCTATTCCTATATTAGCTATTCCTTTGTCATTTTGTTCATTGTATTTTATGTACAGTAGTAATAAAATACTAAAATGCTAAATCAGAGATGTATTTGTTTCATTGTTGTTTGGATTCAGCTTTCTTTTTCTTAGCCTCAAAACCTTTTTTCTTGTGACCTGATATCGACAGTGTGTATTAGGCTACAGTTTAGTGCAATGACCACCAACTGTGCACTCTATGTTGTGGGTAACCCATAGTGATGGTAAATAAAAGGAAATGGCCTATGACTTCACATGAGTGGTGAAGGTAGGCCTAGGTAAGTGCAACAAACTGAATAAAAACAAATAATACGTAGTGATTCCCACTATTTAATAATTAATACATGATTTTTAGGGGGGGGGGGGTTACATCATATATGGCTCACAGTTGACAATAGTTTCCCTAAAACCTTATCATTTTGAATTAAGTCATTTTTTTTAATGTAGGGCCTATAGATGAAGTATGAGTTCATAATCATGTAGTTTACTGAAAACTCCATATGTGTGTAAAATGAGATCTGGTTGGTTCAAATCTCCTCTGCCTCCCTCTGCAATAGTCCTTAACGTTGGGTAATGTTTTAGTTGTCCAGCAGAGGTGGATTGGGTTCAGCTCTGCCCCCCTGTGGGTAAAGTAACCACCGCATGGGAGTTTCTATCCGATTCCTACCAAGGTTAGTCATTAACCTTGTCTTCTCAGTTACTCAGGACACCGGAGAAGGAGGACAGTACTCTGACCGAGGCATGCTGCCGCTCAGCCGCCACATCTTACCATGGGCGACTGTAACCACTGCACACACGAGCGGGCTGTATCCGTAGAGGACGACATTACTGTGGTGTTTCACAAAGTTGACAGCCATGGCAAAAATAGCGGCGGCGTCGGCGACCACGACGAGTGTGGCGGCGACGACGACGACGAGCAGACGGCGGAGAGAGTTCACTTGCAGAGAAACTGTCATGTGTTGTGTGATTACGGTGAAGATGCTGAGGAGAAGGAGGAAACAAGAGGCAGCCAGGATTCACAGGAAGGCGGCGAGGAGAAAACGATGTGTCCGCCTGCGTTTTGCGTCAGGAGCAAAGCCGCATCATCCCGAGACGGAAGCGCACGTGAAGGTAAAAAGAGTGCACGCACACGTCGCACTCACTTCGTTAAACGTCGTTTAACCGTGTATCTATCCACGCGTTTAACCCCGAAGTGATATATCCTCACTGTCACATTAATGTCGACTGCTGCTTAACTTTGTGACAGGCTGAGGATGGAGAAATAAAGTGAGGGTGGTTGACTTCCTACGTAGCCTCACGTTACACAACCGTGTAACGTCACTAGAAATAACAGTGCTGATATCACGTGTATTAATCTACAAGTCAAAGGAAAATAAATAAAACCAAAGTTAATTTTAAATGAAAGCACGACTGAAGTCACTAACAATTTCCCTAAGTTGAGACTCCTGTCTCCTTTTCTTTAACGCTGGCAAAAATGACGTGTTTTCAAGATTAACGTCACAATAAAAGTGGGTTACACAGTCCAAATATCAAATTATTGCTAATTAGCAAGAATTTGACATTTGGACTACTTTAATTTTAAACAAACTGATAATGTTGTAGTGTTTTGATCGGTATCTTACAAAGAGTCTAATGCTACCTATATTTCTGTAATAATTTATCCCTGTTAATAATCACAATATGACATATTGTGACAGTTATGTTTATGTTAGCTCGGTTGCTAAATTGGTAGCCTCCTGCAGTCTGCTATAAACCAGCTTAGCATTTGCATCATCCTTAAGGATGGATGACTGTGCACTTTTTCAGTACCAGCTGGGGAACTCCTACACCATTTTGCATATTAAACTTAATGTATAAATAAGAGTTGTTTAGAATTTTAAACATTTATCTACATGGCTGTTGATCAGAACCTATGATCAGAACATATTGTGCCTGACTATTCCAGTTATGTAAGTTTGCCCATCAACAAAAATGGTGTAAGGGTTTTTTCCACTGGTGTAATACAAGGAAGAATAGCTTTTATTTAGAAACACACCAGGAAGTGAGAAATGCAAAAGCAAATTCATCCCCCTCTAATATCAATATTGCTAAAGTTATATTTTATACCAGTAAAAATAAAAAAAGTCATGATAATGTGAAAAAAGAAAGACACCATTAGAAAAGTGTATTTCTTGCTCGAAAAGTGTATTCTCGCTCAAAGTAATAATGATCAGTAAAGTAACACTCTGTTGTTAAATGTCAGTGTGCTGAGGAAACCTTGAATACCAAAGATTATTATATGTAAATAAATCTGATAGCAGTACATTGATATGATATCTTAATGCTACAGAGGATGAAGATTCAACTCTTTGACTTGCGTGACCTCAGGTTGAAATTTAATCTCTGCGAGCACATCCGTTTATTGTTCCACATGCAGGGTTTGCAAACACTACACCACTGTCTTTTCTAGGTCCTTTTGTTTCTTTCTTTTTTTTTTCACCTAATTTTCACCCAGTGACACACTCTCCATCCTGCGGTGACTGCACCAACATAAGTGCAACAAAACAAGCTGTGTTTTTATAAATGAAGTGTAGAGCAGTGATAATCCCTCTTAGGGCCTCTGACTTCTTACTAAACCTTTGTACTTGTTTTTGCCGCCACCCTCGCTACCTGTTTTGACTCTGTCTTCCTTTTCTCTCTTTTTCACAGAAAAACCAAAGGGATGTCCAGGTCTTGGTTTGTTCTATGCTTTTTTGTCCACAGTTTTCTTCTCCATCATTGCCGTTTTGGTGAAAACCATCCAGGGATTGCACGCCATAGAAATCAGCGCCATTCGCTGCTTCTTCCAGATGCTCTTTGTTATACCATTGCTCATCTACCATAAGTAAGCATGACGGAGAAACTCAAACATTTAGATTGTATTAACTCGGTGAGATATATACCTGCCAGCAGTTTATCACTTTCACTTTGTAAGCAAACATCCCATTGTAACATGCAGTCACTCACTACTGTGACCAGTTTAACTTTGTTGATGATAAATAGACTATGCAAGGGTTTTAAACAAGTATTATATTACACATATACTGTATATTGACATTTTGCCAAGAAATGAAAACTGTGAAATTACATTTTGACCCTACACATTACAATTCTTTTAAACGAAATTCCCGAAAACTAGCACTAGTACTGCTATTCATTCATCTACCTATTCATCAATCCATTCATTCATCCTCTGCATTCTTCTTCATTTTATCATTAAATCGTCCACAACAAAATTGCCCCCCCCCCCCCCCCCCCCCCCTCCTCTTTTCAGCCCTATCCATGCATCCACCCATTCATCACTGTCATTTCCTCACAACCTAAGTGTATCCGTCTGTCTGCTCAACCATCCGGTCATTTGCCATCACTCAAATTACTTTGCTGCTCAGTTTTTCCTCATCCATCCATCCGTCCATCCTGTTTTTTTTTCTGTTTATTGCTTACTTAGTCGATCAGTCTAGTCATCCATCCATCCATCCATCCATCCACTCATCCATTCATCCATCATCCTCATATCTCTGCTCCTCCAGGACAGGTTTCCTTGGTCCTCGAGACAAACGTATATTTCTGGTACTTCGGGGTTTCATTGGTTCCAATGCCATGATCCTGCTCTTCTATGCTGTTCAGCAGATGCCATTAGCAGATGCCACCGTCATCATGTTCAGGTGAGAGCTATAGTAGTAAGGACTTGATGTGATAGTGATAGTGGATTAGTAGAGATTATACTAACACTACAATAAGATTATATCCTCGCTGAATTGTTCAGTTTTTGTTAATCTCTCTTTCATTGTTATTCTTCCCTCCTCATCTCTTTATTATGATTTGCCAGCATTTTCTTCATTCCACTTAATTATCTGTCCTGCATTCTCTTAATACATTAAGTAGAGAAAAGTGAATTCAAATACAGCTGTATACCTCATTTAATCAGCATTCTTTCACCACTTTTCTTTACATTTCCCTCTATCATTTCTTTATCTAACTGTACCCACACATCTATTAAATTTTCTCTATCACCTTTTCTTTCTAATAACCCCCCCACCACCATCCTCTGCCTCCTCAGTAATCCAGTCTTTACCTCGCTCCTGGCTTGGATCTTCCTAAAGGAGAGATGTACAATCTGGGACTGTGTCTTTACTGTTTTTACCATCACTGGAGTCATCCTTATCGCACGACCACCATTCCTCTTTGGCGATCATCTACGTGGCATTGAAGGCGACTACACTAACCACATCAGGGGGTCTATTGCCGCGTTTGCAGGTAATACAATTGATGGACTTGCATTTATAAAGCAATTGAGTAATTGAGATAGACAGACACACAGGCATTCAGGACGAAGTGTAGGTTTTACAAATTTTGCTCAGACTCCCAGTATGCCAGTGCTTCATTTTAACCACTTAACCCAGTAGGGATTACCATGGCAACCAGGGAAATCCAGTTAAGTACAGCTATGTCCCAAGGCACATCCAGGTCAACTGGGAGATACAGTCCTTCCAATTAATTGTAGTTTTACTCTCAGGGGTCTCCTTCCAGTCACAGTGCTTAGAAAAGCTCCTTTCCATGTGAAGGAGCATTGGTTTTGGTCCTTTTAGATTTATAAGAACCTTACACAATCTCAAAATTGAACTACTATGCTATGGTGTATGAATTTCAACCAGTACAATTTGAGCTTTGCTTTATGGCTAAGCACAATGCGACTTCTCAGTGGGTTGGTCTCAGTCTCATAATCCTTTCTAATAACATTTGTGAATAAACCTGCTGTCACACGTGTGCAAGTGCAACATTGTGCAAATAAAGGCCATCATTTTCTGAAGTGCTCTCCATAGCAGCCACCTGATCAATAGCAGTGTGTGCTTACCTGATTTTCCACCGGCACCAACTGAACTGAACTTTGTCCCCTCACAACCTGGTTCCTAAACACAGAGACATCCATGAAGCCATATTGTGGCACTGATGGGATGCAGAGGTTATGATACTGCTAGTTTTACTTTAGAGAAGGAAGGTTTAAATATCAGAGGGATTCAAAGCTCTCGTCAACAATACAATAAATACCTGCTTATCTGGTCACAAAAAGAAACCCATTCATTCCAATGAGTTTCAGTCAGAATGTTGTTAATTAACACAAATAATTTCAGTATGAATTCAGTGATAAATGTGTAGTAGTGATCCTGCATACATGTTCATTTTCTTGATTCACTTACTTATTTTTTGGTTTATTCACAGGAGCGATCGCTGCTGCTTTTACATTTGTTATCCTTCGGAAGATGGGGAAGAGCGTACATTACTACCTCTCTGTTTGGTACTATGCTGTCATTGGTTTCATCGAGTGCCTCATCACTGTATCCGTCCTTGGGGAATGGAAAATCCCGTTCTGTGGCCGCGACCGCTGGCTGCTGATGCTGATCGCTGTCCTGGGTATAGCTGGACAGTCCTTCCTGACCAAGGCCCTGCAGATCGAGAAGGCCGGACCCGTGGCCCTGATGAGGACTGTGGACGTGGTGCTGGCCTTCATCTTCCAGTTTCTTTTCTTTAACCGTGCACCGACCATGTGGAGCCTGGGAGGGGCGCTGTGCGTGGTGGCAAGCACTAGTGGAGTAGCAGTTAGGAAGTGGTACACCAGCACTCGCAAGAGCTGAGCTGTACACACATCATAGATTTCTTTAGTATTACTATTTATCCTTTTTCCACTATCATATGTTGTTGATTCATTCAGTGTTTTACTTGTTATCTACATGCAACCCTGAGGAGGAAGTTAAAGCTATTTAGAGAGTTGAAAGTAGAAACATATTAGAATAATCTAGTGGCAGTCAGTGATGACCTGTGGGTTTTTTTTTTTTTTTTTACTCAAATTTGAATTCTGTACATCTATACATGCTGACACCCGAGAGTCAGCTTGTACAATTTATTGTTATGCATTCATTTTTTGTGTGAATGAGCATATCTGTGAGGGAAATAGGAGAAAAACCTGTACAGTATCCTTTACTGCCCCAAGCTGTATCCTTCTCCCTGGAGCCGGTGTAGCAGCTTATTCATGAGCAAGCTCCTTTACTAAAATATGTACAGCATAAATGGGGTGAAAGCTGAATTTCGCCATAACAAAGGCGTGATGTCCTCGGGTCCCATTTGCTTTTTGCTTTAATCTGAAATAGCGAGAGAAAGAGAGAGGTTTAAAATATTGGGACCATTCGTACTGTTTCAAATAACAATAATAGTACTTTAAAAAATATACTGCAATACTTTATTTTTATTGTGGTATGTGCGAGGCACTATTTAAACACTTAATGCATCTGTGGTGCTGACAATATAACTACGGTATGATCATTTTGTCAACCATTGTAAGGAAATAATATTATACACACCAAATAAGCATTTGAATACAGTCATTTTGTTGCCAATTTTAGCAAACAAAAAGCATTTGTGTTGAAGATATTGCAAAATAGAAAGGCTGACAATAAAATCCCAAAATGGGGTTTCACAGTTTTTACTTGAATACACAATCATACTATAAGATTCTCTCAGGGATTTTTCACCTTGGCCAAATTAGAATGACACTGAAATCCTGCCCAAACGTTATTTCATAAATGTGATTAATTGTTTTGTTTTTTTTAATTATTATTAGATTTTTCTTCCATTTATTAACAGGAAATGGAATATATCATTTATTAACCAGTGCACAGTTAATGATTTCTTAACAATATCTTTAAAGTGCCTTAAGTGGGAAACCTTTAACCTCCAGCTTTACTTAATGCTGCTCACTAACCAGCAGCTTGTACAGAGCAGTTTTCAGCTGTCACTGTGCATATGGATTTAAAGTTGTGTTCTTCTGAGAAAAACAACAACTCAGTAACAACATGACAACATGCTTGTATGACAACATCAAATATGATTTTTAAAACAAGGTACATAAGATGTGACCCTTTGCTCCCCCAAAGGCTGCACTGATTTCCCCTTTATATCTGCAGTCAAGTCTTATGATGGATAGCACTTAATTTCATTTTAGAGCTAAAGCTTTAGTGCTCTCAACAGTCTAAAAATATATTCTCCTTTTAATGCGACACTTTATATTATAGTAAAGTAATTTTGTTTCCTTAATTCTCTTCAAATATACATTTTAAGGGGTCTGCAGAGATCTATAGAGGCTAAAGTCTCAATAAGGCGGGGCACATGTGATTGTACAATCATAGCAACGCTCCCCTTTCTATGCTGGAGAAAACACTATTTTAAACTGACTTGAGAACTGATTTGGTCTTCATTTCTATGTAATTTGCTGTGATTTGAAATTCATCTCAACTGTGCACAAACATTATGCAAGTAGAAGTTCAATCACACTGAGTAGGATTGCACTAATATGATAGTTTATTACCAATACTACAAGTACCAGTTGTTAATGAATGAAAAATGCAACAGCTCTTAAAATTCTAATCCCACCCAATGGCATTTAAGAGCAGAATAAAATGTCGTTAAATTGTTCATTTTGGGTCATTGTAAAACAAGCCCAGGGATATAATTAAATGTTAAAGTGATGAACAGTCAAAGTGTGAAATATAGTAACATCAGCCCACCACTTGTGATTCCAGTGTCATATTTTAGTTTGGAATTCATATTAAGAAAGAAAAGAAAAAAAAGAAGGGCACTGTGGCATTTATTAATTATTGTTCATAGTACAGTAGGATGTTACTGTCACTTCAGATGTTCAGAGGTGAGTTTTACAGTATGTTCTTGTTTGGTTGGCTTTAACATTGACTTTTAGTGCTCAAACCTTTTCTTTAGTTGACTTGAATGCTGGTAGTACTGTATACGCACATGTGTTGAATTGCCATCAAATGGTTTGACATTTGTTTCAGGACCTATAAGCCTTACAAACCTACTTAAGATGTTTTTAGGATTTTTTAAACTATGCTTTAATAGTATTTTTACAATTTCTGTAATGTATTACATCAACATATTCTATGAGATGTATATATTTCTGCATAGTGATGGGTAATTAGTTTATTATTATTTTTATTATTATTATTATTCAAGAATAAATTCTATATGAATTTATAACTCATGTTGTCATGTGGTCACTACTATACATCTCCAACATGACTGAAACGTGTGGATAAGACACAAACTGTGTAGAGGGGCTGTGTGTTCGGCTGTGGCGTCACCCCAGCTCTACTAATAACTCAATAGGTGACAATGGTGCAAACCACTGAGTCAGGCAGCTGTTGACAGGAGGGCTCAAATAATAACTGAGGGGATTGTATCATTGTGTGTGTGTGTGTGTGTGTATACAACGCAAATTTCTACTATGCCTTTGTTTATTTTGCTTTTACGTGTAAACAACAACGCACAGTTGTGGCACGTGTGTTCATGCAAAACAGCCGTGTTGCCTTGTGTCATTGTGTCACCCATATCTTGCAAAACAAAGGTTTGTACCTTTTGCGTAGAGGGCCGAGCCGACTGTATACAAAGTGTATTGTAAACCTTCCTCTGGATCCAGGCATGGTTACAGGCTCATTCTTCAGCTGAGCACTGAGCTCAGTGAAGTGTAAAAAAGCAGAACTAGAACAGAGTTGCTCTTTGTTGCACGTAAGAATAACTTGAGGGCAAAGATGTTTTCAAACTGCCACCTACAGTTTCAGTAATAGCAGCTCAGGCTGGTAGCTGGGTACCAGTTACTGTAGCTGGTTACCAGCTCTTATTGTTACCTGCTACCATTGGTGAGACCAGCTGCTGCTGAAATTCACCAGTCTTTAGGAACTACTTTTTTCCAAAAGAAGTGCTATGCCCATAATTTCTGAAATGTCAAAAATGTCTCTACACAGTGTCTAATATAGGTATTTGCAGCAAGATTAATGTTGGTTTACTTGTTACACCTATTGCCATGTTGAAAATTATTTCAAAAACATGTATTTTTCTGTAACTCATTCCACAAACATGTGAACGCATTAATAACAAGGCCAGCAATTTCTTTAAAAACACAAAACAAAAAAACAATCACCTATGCAAGTGTAGATACTCATATTGACTTGTGTATATACTGGTGACAAACTGAAATTATTTAAGTTTTTTCCATATATTATAGTTGGCATGATTCATGATGACACTTTCCCTATCATCAGTTCTATTTTCACTTAACTGTTAGTAAAATCACAGCAGCGGTCAAGTGTCTCCCTGCACATGTAATCAACCTTTTCTGACAGCAGAGGGCATGATCCACAACAAAAAGGACAGAGTCAATTCACCTGATACTCCAGTGGTAAGACACAAATTGCCTTTGCTTGGTAGTTTCTTTTGTTGTTGTTGTGCAAGAAGTTGTAGTTTCATGTTTCACTGTCACCAGCTGGATGTTATGTACTTTCTTCTATGGGGGTAACTGTTGATTTTGTAACTAAAAAATACCTGGTTAAGCATCACTGAAGGAGGTGTACCGTGAAGTGTGACCTGCTTCAATCCACAGGGAGGAATACAGCAAATGTGTGTTGATATGAACTGAAGCATTATCATCCATCCATAACAAATCCATCCATCCATCCATCCTTTAGCTATTCACATGGGTTCACACATTTTATGCTCTTTCTCGTGGGTACGCTATCACCTTGAGTGGTTTGGTCAGGTGGGAGCTTTAGATTGACGATAAAAGTATAGTTTTGACCTTTTTATGCCTTTATTGGATAGTAGGCTATAGTTGAGAGAGACAGGAAATGGGGAGGAAGAGTGGTAAAGGGCCGCCCGATGCGGGATTCGAACCGGGGCCGACTGCAGTGAGGACTGCAGGCCATTTGGTGCCCCAGATTGACAATCTGGCTGGATCGAAATAATAACCATCCAACCTGAAAAAAACATTTATCAATTATGTTACAGTAGATTTTATTGAAATTTGATCTGATACCAACCACATTGCAGCAATATAAAAACAGTGTTAAACTTCAAGAATGAAACTTAAAAAGGAGCAGTTTGCTGCTTGGAGGAAGAACTGTGTCCTGTCAGATGAGGTCAGAGGTGTGTTCAGTCTAACAAGACTTGTTCAACCTGTATCTCTAAGATCTTACATACCTAACACTATCAATACCACAGGGTTGCCAACTTTTGGTCCTGGGCTGGAGTGAGATTCTGTTGGCGGTGGGGGGGGGGGGTTGTCTATAATAATAATAATAATAGTTATGTTTATTGTAGTTTTTCTCTCTCTCTCTCACTCACACACACACACACACACATTATACCTGCAAACTGAGTAGGCTAGAGGTGTAATAGGTGACAAAATACGTATCCCTCTAGGGGGGTCTGGGGGCACCCCCCCAGGAAAAAAATTGTGATTTTAACATGTATTTGAAGCATTCTGGTGTACTCTGAGAAGAAAATAAAGGGAAAACACAACATTTGCTTCAGATAAGAGGGAAAAAAGCAGATCTGTGGTTCCTATCATTGTCTGGCTGGAGTGTATGAAACTGGTCTAGTGGGGAGCTCTGGTTTTTGGCCTGGACCAGCCTATTGAGCCTATTAATATATGAAAGGACAGAACAGACACGTCCTGTGATTTTCAGTCTTATATTACAGCCTGATGATACAAGTCAGGTCCTGAAATGTGTGTTTCTCTTCTGTAATAAACATTCTACATACCCATTCGGAGTTTGCAGGTATGGCCCACGTGCATGCATGCGCAGTTGCGCACACACGTAGTACACACAGACGTACACACACACACACACACACACACACACACACACACACACACACACCTGCTGCTGCGCTGTCTCTCTCTCCTCTGCTCTCTGGGCTGAGCTGCCTAGCTGTACTTTTGGGCTACCCAGTCTGCATCCTGATTTTATAGTTTTCAACGGACTGGCCCAACCAGCCCGACCGCAGGCGTCAGTTCGAGCCGCGTTCAGTCCGAAAACATAACTCGGTCAGGTCAGGTTGTGTCTCGGGCTTCGCTCTCTCCCTCTTTTTTTTGGCCATCGGATTCGGACCAAGTCGGGTCCAGGCTTCAGCACCGTGCCGCTGTTGGGGGAGGGGAGGGGAGGGGGGGTCGCGGATCGACAACTCCCCGTCCTACTGTGCTGTGATCACAGGCTTGAGCAGCCGTCCAATTGACACGCGGATAAGCATCACGCACACCAATCAGAGAGCCTATTGATGAGTGCCAAAGCTTGCTTTAATTTTTTTTTTTTTTTTTTGCCAAATCGCTTGATTTTGGCGTGAGAATTGTTTGAGTGGCGTGAGAGCGTGAGACAGGACCTAAAAGCGTGTGACACACGCCAGATGCGTGAGAGTTGGCAACCCTGATACCATGCTAATAGATGGAACCTTACCGTGTGTGCGCGTGTTTTAACAGAATAAATCAGCCACCAAAACATATCTTCACTTCCCAAAAAAGCTCCAATCAGGGCAGGTTTTGAAGCTGGAATCAAACACTTTCCCCTTATTATTTCTTAATTACAGTGTGACACCCTTGATAATTGGAGCTCTTTTGCCCTATTGGCTGCGTTTCAAACTTGATTTATGTTTAATTTTAAGAAGTGGTGACATGTCAGAAAAATAGGTCACGACACTAACATCGCACCAAATGTCACACTATGTGACAAAGTTGTAAGAAACATCTGAGAATGATTTTGCGAGCAAATAAAAAGCGTATGATAAGGCTGGAACAGAACAGGCCACCCGCCCTGTGTTTTATCAGTGAGCTGGGGATTCCCAAAGGTTCGCCTGCTCCTGGGTGGAGGAGGTGGAGGAATGGAAGAGTTGCACATTCCTGATGGATGGCATAAGACTTCCCATCGGTGGAGCGAGTGGGAATTGGAAAATAATCCCTCACTTTCCAAGTTGAAATAAATGCTGTTATAAACTGTGAAGTGGAAAAGGGCATCTCCCTCGAGCACGTGCTGTTCGCGCTACTTCGAGGGGGGCGGGGCGGCGGTGCGTTCACTGGCTGAACAACCGCACGATTGTAGCCTACTTTCTCTTCTAATTTCATACCGTGCTTGCATGTCGTGCACACAAAACTTCCCTTTGGCCGAGCAGATGAATTGAATAAGGCTCACTCTGCAAACTAGAAATCTGCTGTTACACCTGGCTCGCCATTCATTGGTCCAAAGCATGCAGTTAAACTTATCCCAGTGAATCAAACGAGGTAGGCGGGCATAGCAGTGTGTTGCACACAGTTACCCTGAAGTTCGGTGCTTTACTTTAATCATAATCACTTCGGTTTGGAGGAAATAATGTAAAGGGAAGCTTCATAAAGTTGACGACTGGCTGTGGTGAGAAATTGTTGCCAGACATTCCAATGTAGTGACACACACACACACACACACACACACACACACACACACACACACACACACACACACACACACACACACACACACACACACACACACACACACACACACACACGATACCACAAAGCAGCCCAGAGCCGCAGTTATTGTCCTCCTGTCCACAGCTCGGTTGGCTACTGAGAGAACCAGATGCTGCCTTTGCTGTTGTGGGATATATCAGTATTAGGCTTGACACTTGATTAGTTCCAAAACAATATTATGGCAAGTGGTATTATAGGCCTGTAGCTTTAGTGGACTGCACTATATCTTATTGCCTCCAAATTCCCTACCAATACCATGCACACACTAGTGGTGAATCAGTAACCTAAACTTAATTGTAGAAACCACATCTTTTCTCTAATACTCCCTGGCTCACTGTGCCACTTCATAGGCTATGTGGTCATTTAATGAAACCACCTCATGGAAAGATGCACAACCAGAGCACAACACAAACTAAAAATACTGTAGGTATAAAACTACACAGGAAACCTAGAAGCCAGGTGCCCAAATAGCCTAGGCTACTTCATGGTTAACAGCCTGTGAAAATGTTTTGCAAAGTTTTGACTGATGTGTTTCAATAGAATTTTTGATATAAAGTAGACTATATTTAGATAGATAAAAATGTAGCCTATCAGACACAAATAAAAACAATAAACTACTTAGCCTAAATAAACTAAGAAATACAATCAGGGCTTCGTGTGTGTTCACCACAATTGTAAAAAAGAAAAAAGTGCATCTCCTCATTGAGCAACATCGAGACTGAGAGAGAGAGAGAGATTAAAAAAAAAAAAAACTCGCCCAACCAAAGTGCTGACTGGTGGAGTGCAGTTTTCCGAGGATCACCTGAAGGTGTCAGCAGCGACAGACAGAGTGGTTTCCCACCACAGCACGAGCAGCATCAACTGTAGAGCGAGTCAGTCAACTGAAAGCTACGGGACATGTGTGTTGAACGAAGCGGTGTGTGGATTTTTTGCTGGCTGCTGACTGGAAAATGACAACATTGGTCGGTAAGTGTGTGCAACCACCACATCCTTTTGGCATCGTTTCTTTTGGGGGGGTCGCATTAGGTAAGTAGCGTCAGTTGTCTTGTAATATAAGTTTCTCAGCGGTTCCCAAACTGCTCCTAGAAAGTCAAACAAAACAAGGTGGTTTAACGTTACAGGGATGTTGTCATTCATTCGGGTTTTTGCGGGTTTGAGCAATTGACTCTGTTTCAAAGGACTTGAGTTTGTGTAACTTTTAACAGAGATATTGCCGCAAAAAATGTGGGTCTACTTATTTCTCCTGTATGTTTTCGAGTAGCCTACCTGCTAGTGTGTCTCTAGCTTGCATTGAGGTGTGTTGCTCTGCCTGGAGGTGTTTCACTGTCAAAGTTGCTGTTGTTGTTGTTTTTATGCGGCTGAAAACGTGGTTCAGTGAAGTTTTCTTCGCCAACCCTCATTAACTCCAAAGTTACTTTGACAGGTTAGGTCGTTGTTTACACAGGCAGACATCCCCTGGGGAACAGAACAGCCTACTGACCTGCAGTGGTTTTCAGTGTCAAGTGTCAGTGAACGTTGCCGATAAATCAGCTGCAAATGAAAAATGATGGGGGAAATATCCAGATTCAGACTAACACAGATTGCACATACATACATGTTGAAGCCAGTATGTAGCCTAGTCCCCTTTTGCACACTGAAATTCATCAAAATGAGAGTAACACTCCCTGTTTTCAGTGGTTGACAAATTCAGTAGTTTTACATTACCATAGAAAAATATTGACTGAATATTTGCATTGTGCAAACTTCTCAGTAATTATGCATGGAGAGCAGCTGCAGTGAAGGTGTGGTGGTGTCTTGAGAGATGGAAATATGGAGCAGATAGGGATGGGAGACTGGTTGGACTTGTTTTCCCTCAAACTGAGTCTGTGTATTAGTGCATCCTCTTTTCCAGAAACTCCAGCTGTTTGTTTCCAATCTGCTGGAGCAGCTCAGGACTTATTTTTGATGATGCTGCAGTTAGTCTGGTGTCTGGTTTTGGAGGAGCGTTAATTGCCGCCGTGATTGACCTTTGACCCTTTGAGCTAAACGTGTAGCATTTGTAGAATGATTCATTCTTTTGGCTACATGGTTATGCCACAGGTTAAACTGCAGCTGCACACTGATACCTGTACAGATTTATATGAAGAGTTTGTCAACACAAATATGGCATATGGAAGATTATTTCTACTAATCCTGCAGTGTGTTACAGCCATGCTGAGCTTGCTCTTTTCTTCTCCCCTTGCCTCTTCCTGGTGCATTGCCACACTTGTTTACACTGCAGGCATGAAAAAATTCAGACCCTTCAGCGATATTTGCCATTTTGAAACCAAAATGGGTCATTTACGTGCAGATCTGATGAGAAAGTGTGTTTTGCGGGGTGGGGTTGGGGGGGGGGGGGGGGGGTGTGATTGCTCAATCTTCTGTTACAAAAAGTGTAGAGACCAGTGTTGAGTGTAGCTTATTTCCTTAAGAAAATCTGAATGAAAACATACCCCAAGACCCCTCTGGTGGGTCTGTGTTCATCTCTACTCATGCATCCTTCTCACCTTCAAACACTTGGCATGCCCGATTGTGTGCGCCACAAACAAAACCACAATCAACTTGTAACATTTATGCATACCACTAATGGTCAAAACTGCACAGGGGACTTTGAACTTTACTCTGTTTTTAGCCCACGGTATCCCAGCAGACCTTCTGTAGAGACTTTTTTTAATATAAAGAATTACTTGCCACCAGCATTTTAATTTAGCCAAAAGCTGCATTTGAATCCTCAAATGTTTTCAGATTTTTACAATCTTGAGGCAGGAGACACCCTTGTTATCACTGAATTTGTGTGCTCACCAAAATAGAAATCTCTCTGGGAATATTAGGCTACTTATACTCAGATTCAAGTGCTTTTCCCCTCTAACTAATCCAAAGAATATCTTCTCATGCTCTTCATACCATCTTGCACACAGTAGTTAAGACAGCATGTGTGGACATGAACAGGGAAAAACACTGAACCAAGTAATTATTATACTGTATGTAATCATCCAGATAAATAAGCCAGATCTCACGCAACGAAGCGTCTGGGCTGAAACTGAGATTTCCATTGGCTTGGACTTGAACTTATTTTGACTTGGTCATGACTGAACAACATCTGGGAATTTGATTGATTAAGTGCTTTAACAAAGTTTATTGGACTCTTGATTGTTCTTAGACATAATGTTGTTGCGTGTTTGCCATATGCTTACATAATGTTTAGTCTGTTCCCAACAGTTGAATCATGTGTCCTCCCCGCTGGAAAGAAGTGGCTGATTAGGACGAGCAGACAAACACACACCGCTTATTTCAAGGTTTATTAGCAGCTGTGAAGTTGTGTAAATGAAAAAACCTTTAACTGATGGCCATATGTATGCAAAGTCTGACATATCCATGGCTCTCCATCATATAAGGCTTTACAAGGGCAACCCTTACTGAGCCTCAATTCTCCTTCTGTTCTCTTTCTCTCTCTCTTTTTCTCTCTCACACACACACACACACAGTCACAGACACACACACACAGACAGGGACTCATTTCATTCTATTCTCCAAGTTCAGCAGTCTCCCTGTTGAGTCATCCCTTATTCTCCCTTTTGTTCTCGACTACACACACACACACACACACACACACACACACACACACCCTTGCATACACACACTCATCCACCATGAAACAGTCACCCCTTCTTGAGTCAGCCCTCTCCCCCTGTTGTTGCACTGATACACACTCACACACACTTTGCAGATATACACACACGCTCACACATAGACTTTCTCTCTCTCCCTCTCTCTCCCTCTCTCTCTGTACAGTTTCCATGGCGTCTCTCTCTGCCCTACCCTCTAATCAAAGCCATATGTTCTCCCGGTCCCTTGCATGAAAAGTCTGTTGTGTTTGCAGCGCTGCTTCCAGTGGAACCAGAACCAGCCACACACTGACAGAGGGACTCTGTTCAAATGAAATAGAACCTGCACAGGATTGCAGGTTGATGTTTCATACCTTTACCCCCCTTCCTTCTTTTCTCAATCTGCTTTCAGAATCTTTTTGATACTGGTGCTATCGGGACCATCTATGTGGTGATATAAGTTTGTTACGCAAATGTGAATAGTTTTGTTTCACTTAAACCCTTCCCACCTTCCTCTTCCTATGTAGTTGCTTCAGCATTTATGATCTCTCCTTGAGGCTGGTTTGATAAAAATCTTCATGAGTCATAGATACCTCAGCCCTCAGCTTTGATCAGTCCTGACAGACTAAAGTGTCAAAGATTTTCAGTGTCTAGGTTCACATTTCATCTTCGGACGAATCAACTGTCTGTCTTAGTTAATTAGAAAAACATGTGGTCCAGGAGGCCAAAATGAGGCTGCCGTAACTCATTAATCTAATAAGCCTAGCCAGTTTGGCCTCATTAGTTGACCATGACTAATATAAACATAACCAACACTCGATGTGGGGACCCACCAGAAACTGGCATGTGACTCATTTTGGGCCCCAACCCAAACCTTGAATAATATTCCCTTTGAATAATTGGTAATACATGCCTTAAATTCCCTTAATAAGGGGGGTGTCATTCTGTTTGGATGGATAAAGTACAGATTCCATTTAGCTAAGTTTTCATCATTGAAATTTATAGGCCAGCAGACGGAAAGCAGTTTTCCATCAGTTCCTACTCATTTGAGCTGTGATTCCCTGCCCAGAGCTGTTAGGATGAGCTAGTGTGGGCTCTTCCAATTTGCTTAACCCGGAATGATGCAGAGAGTTGTCACAGTTTTTCATTCAAGGCTCTGCTTAGTTGTTCCTATTGTGAAAATAAATCTAAAGTAAATAGTTGCATTTTTACCTGATTTATCTGAAATGTGATGTTTGATTGAGAAGAATGAACTGTGGTTATGGGGGTTGGCCAAACGCTGCAGCGGCTGAGGGTGAAAAAGATTCCACCTCCCTGGTTCAGTCAGGGTTTGGTCTGATTGGTTCAGTCAGATCAAAACTCTGCTCACTTGCGTCAATGCATTGTTACGGTAGAAATCAAAATGAATGTAGGCTACGCCTCATCTTTTGTGATCAGAGAGGCTCACATGACCCACCACTTAAACTTTAAAGCACATTTTTTTAACCTTCTCAACCACACTGATCTCAAGGTATTTGCACTGCATGGTGACATTTGTTACTCTTTTCTGCTGCTTCCAGACCAGTAAGGAATGTGTTTCTATTGTAGTCATATGATGCGTCTTTTCTTCACTGCCACCCCGGGTTAAAGAGAGAGGGGGTCGAGGGGCTCCTTTGCATTATTTTACTGAAGATGTAAAGGGAGCTGTGCAGGATATTCAGTTACTGGAACTTAGAGACAATACTCGGGGCTTTTACTAAGCCAACAGCGTGCACTGTGGTTTGGATAGTCATCAAAGAAATGATGTGTTAAAATTCTCCAATACTGGTTATTGTTATTTTCATGTGAGATGTTGGCAGCTCGCTGTTGCTATAATAGTATTTTTTCATAATTTTCCAGGCAGGGCATACTTGTCAACAGTTAATATATGAATGTAAGTTCACTTTTTCCAATAGCCAGTCCAGTTGTTTTGGCTAGATTAAAACTAATGGCAATACCGAGTGTCAGATCGCTGCATCCCTAGTTACACTATGTTTTCTAATATTCTTTCTTTTGGCTTTCTGTCTCCTTATTTTGCCCCTCTTATTACTTTACTTACTTATTACTTTTTCCTACCAAAAGAGATCTGTTCAATTTTCCATGGAGTGAAATCTGTGTGTATTGTAGCCTAGGGTTTTTGCTACTTTGTTGACAAATCTAATCACTGGTATCACTGAAGCATTTGTGACTGAACATGTAATCTGCTTGAAATCTGTGCTTTTCTGTGCGACTGTTTCTTTGCAATTGTGTGACACCACTAGGGCCATCACTCTATTGTACTCACACAGCGTGCCTTTTCTTTTTCCATGACCCCGACACAACAGAAAAGGGGGATTCCTTCCCTCCCTGACCTGCTTATTATGCCGCAGGAATGCTAAAGATCCAACGCTGAAGCAGAGTGTGAAGTATTTACTGGGGTGTTTCGGAGGCTCGGGAGGATAAATGGCATTTCAGTTTTCTTTAGTTTGAGTCCAGCAGTATTGAAGTGAGATTAAGAAAACCCTCACTGGTGAACTTTTCTTTCCTGCACTGCATGTAAAGGTATAGTCCTAATCACATACCAGACCATGAGTCATCATTCAGATGACTTGTGAAATAATCCCTCATGAATGAACATTAGCAAAAGGCTTTTATGTGAGTGAAGGCCCCCTGCTGATGGCATAAACACTGATTTAGGACAGGGATTTGAAATCTGGTCCAGTCCTTTAGTTTTTAAATCCGTAATTTCAGGGAGCAGTAAAAGCAGCATAAAAACTGTGAGCCACTCTGAGCTGTGATGTTAGGGGTCAGCTTCATCATCATTATGACCACTTTGAGCTTTGCCCATTAACTTCTACTATTCAATTCTTATTTATTTTGATAATCTAAGTAATTTATAATTTCACTTTAAGGGTGTGAGATGCTCAAGATATGAACATGTACTTCTTCTTTTTTGTTTTGATTTATGGCAGTTTGGAAAAACTTTTCTTTGGTCATTGAGGGAACAACTGACACACCCACTAATACACAACTGTTATACACAGTGCTGTTGTTAGCCATCTGATTCTGATTATATCCAGTTTCTTCAGCGCTGTCAGAGGTGCTGAGATCATCTCCTTCTGCTTTCATCAACATGTGTTACACTTTATTGCAGCGCGGGAAATGTTGGATGTTGTCGGACAAAAGTACCCAACAACCCTCTTTTAAAGCAAACTGGGTAGACGACTGTCTGTGCTTGTTTCACCATGTTTTTCACATGGTGCGAGAGAGAGATCACAGTTTTACTTTTTAAAATGTGTACAGGCTCATATTCAAACATTGCCATTTTAATGGGAAACATTTCTTACATTTTTTCTCTAAATTTTACATCGTCTATTTTGCCCGAGATAACTCTAAAACACAGTGAAGAAAACAGCTGGTGGCCTGGCAACCTCATGATGGGGCAAGACAAAGCTCATTTTCCCAAAAGCTAAAACTGTTATTGTTTTATGTTGCAAATTTGTCGGCTTCAGAGGCTAGTTATTTCCCTCTGGTTCCAGTTTTTTTGTGTGCTAAGATACTGTAGGCTAATGGCAGCTAGCTAAAACTTCATATTTACCGTATACATCGAGGGAAGTAAATCAGTCAAATAATTTCAAGTAGAAACGTTACTTTGACATTGAGAAATGATGATCACTCATCTAAAAACACACAGAGAATCACAGAAACAACAGTGTCTGATTTAGGGCAGGATCCATTTGCAAATACTTGATGAAATGAAATAACTGGGTGTCACAGCATCCCTTTGTTTTGTGTTGTAACTGCCAGTGCGATGACTGTCAAGGTTAAATATTTATGTCGGTAAATTATGTACAAAGTCCAAGAACACGCTCTGATTGGCTGCTGAGCGTTCAGACTTACTGCACAAGTCCCATCCCTTCTTTCTCTCCCTCTGTTTGTCTCACAGAGAGAGAGACAGAGAGAGACAGAGAGAGAGACAGCTACTTGACTCTGTCTTCCCCGTCTCTTTGCTGCTGACACATAGATCCTGAATCACTCTGAAAAGCTGGAGCATTAAATTTGCAAAACTTTTTAAAGAGGCGTGTAACCAGATTAAATGGAAGTATCGCCAGAAAATTTGATTTGAAATCTTTTTTTTTTTGTCAGAAAGCCTGGAAGGATGAGCAGCACTGTGTTGGTCAGTATTGTGTATAATGTATTAGCAAGTGAAGTAGAAATGATTGAGCGTTTTCTTGGTCAGTGCACTTGTCACTTGGTGTGACCTGGTTTCCTGTCTGAGTGTGTGTGTGTGTGTGTGTGTCTGTCTGCGTTTGTGGCCCCAGGCTGAGATTTAGCCTAGAAGAGCTGTTTGTTTTCCTGGCCACAGGTCACAGTTCAGCTGATAACCAGACCTACTCTGAACTGTGGCAGCATGTGTGCTTGTTTATTCTTTTGGTGGTTCTTTATGTGTTTACCAGTTGTGTGTTAATAGCTGCTGAGAAGTCTTTACCGTTGCTATTTTGTTTACCATTTCTGTCAGAGATGCAGGCATGAGGATAAACACTAAGTGAGCAGCTGTTGCACAGCTATAACAAATAATCCATGTTTCCATTTTAAGTAACCATGGTGTGGTAATGCTATCCTTGCTAATTTCAGTGTTTTTAAATTAGCTTGATGGCAAGTACAGCTGTCTATCACACTTCTGGCCACATGGCTTTGACCATTTAAAGCTGCAGTGCACAACTTCTTTTCCTTGAGTAACCAAAATGTTACGCTTGTATTGTATTGTACTGCCCGTGTGACAGGTTCATGCCCTAACATACTGTATGTGGTGTCAGTTTGTGTCCTCAAATGACATCTGCCTCGACGCAACAGCTAACATCTGTACTGCCATATGTTGACTGGCGCAAGTGATGCATGTGTTTTACATGTTTACAACCATATCATCTGCTGTTATTCTGTGCTCCAGCCAGTTGTTGTTGCAACTATGGAGTGTGTGTCTATGTTCTCTGCTGCACCCAACCTCAACGGCAGGTTGCACCTATAATAGATTATACATACCAAACTTCATTTGTCATTTCAGGTGCTGCAGGTTTGTGGGAAGGTGGAGTTTAATTGTGTTAATCATTTACCCTTATATTAAATGTAAATTTGCTTTCAGCACGACTGACGGCAGAAACAGAAACAAACACTGATGAGACATGACACTGTCACATTTTAGTGGTTACAAGTTTTGCATGTGTAGTTAGCCAACTTTTCTCCGGTCAGACCTGTTAGTTGACTCTGACACATGCCAGTGAGATTGTTTCTTAAATGGATCAGGTTTGGGCTCTCTCAGCCACAGTCACATGATCACACTTCTGTAAAGGAACTTGATTTTGACTCGCTCAGCTTCTGGACCTCCCAAAATATTTTCTGAAATGTAGTGAGTATCTGCAGTGTGTTGCCAGGCTAGCTGCTCCCAGGTGTTGCGATTTCACTCATAAAGTGTATTGTGCAACTGATATGTTCAAATCCATTATTTACCAAGGAGGAAGTTGTTCTTTGTTAAGTTTCTTTTGGCTGACATACTGCATCTTTCATGTTTGGAATTTTTCTTTTGGTAAAGAGCAATGGAAGGGCTGAATATGTTGAATGGGTTGGTCTTGAATGTTTCTGGTGTTTTTGTTTTGGAAAAATCTGTTGACGCTGCTGGATGCATTTGAACATCAGTGCTTTTGTAGATGATTGAACAAAATGGATATAAATCAACTGTTCCCTCATCTGCAGGTATCATGTTTGCGTTATCCAATCAGTGGCATTATAAGGCTACAGGCAGCCAATCTGCAGAGTGGAGGAAGTTTGAAGGTTAGATGTTCCTCATGAATGGAGCATTTGTCTGTTTATTTGAATGTGAATGTAGCACAGAGTCTTGATATTAGGCTGCAGACATCCAGCCTTGACACCTTATACATATATTGTTTGTGTGTGTGTGTGTGTGTGTGTGTGAGAGAGAGAGAGAAAGAGAGATTTGCATTTACCAAGAATCCGTAGGTAATGTAGCTGTGTAGCTGGTCTTCGTCTCTGGGTCGTCCCACATTCTGACTGTGGCTCACGTATTCTGGCAGTGAGTCGAGGGCTGTGGTCACCTTAATTATGAGGTTTCGGGCACTAGTTATTTGGATTTATACATCATTGGCCACTTGTACTATACCAGAACCACACAATTAGTATGCCTGCATGTTGTGGCTGAGTGTGTCTGTTACGGATGTATTTCATGCTAACAGGGGTGCATAACTAATCTCTGTCTAGCTCTGATTTCTTTGCCTACCGGTGTACTAGATTGATACGGACAGAATATTCCAAATTAAATCTGGTTATTCTGACATATTGGGTAAGAGACATCATCTCTTATTTATTGTGGACTGAGTGTGATGAAAGCCAGCTACTGAAAACGGACTGTTCAGTTTCAGGGCATCATTAGCGTCCCTCTTTTCCAACTGGCATTCTCCCATAACTGGCTTCTTTAAAACAGTCTGTGCTCTCATTAAAGATGAGTCTTGGGTTTCATGGCTCCTGGACAGCATCAAAATTAAAAAAAAAAAAAAAAAGAAGCTGCTTGTGATAATGGTAATCAAATACCTTAACAAGTGTTTGTGTTGGAGCAGGAGGGAAGCTGAGGGGGGCCAACTTTGTTTTTATTTTAATTTTTGAATAATGTATGTATTCACAAGGATTGCAAACTTGAACCATGCTGTTACATTTACCACTAATAACACTGCCTCTGGAATCCATAATGTCTCTTATTTTAATCAAAGGTTAGTTTTCCAAGTATTTTGGAGGCGCTTTAAGGCTGTAGTGATAGAGCACAGTGAAGACGCGACAGGAAACAAGGGGAGAGAAGGAGTTGGGGGATGATTTCCATCTAAGGTCCCCAGGTCAGATGTGAATCAAGGACACTTCAGTCCATGGTTAGCGCCTTAAAGGGATAGTCCACCCAAAATTCAAATTTCACTCATTATCTACTCACCCTCATGTGGACTAAAAGGGCGTTCACACCGGACGCGATAGACGCGAATGGAGCGGCAACTCTACAATGAAAATCAATGTAAATGGCGCGATGACACGCGATTCAGGCGGAGGCGGCGCGAATGGAGCGTCTGACGCGATGAGACGCGGCGCGAATGAAGCGGCGCGTCTGGAGCGGCGCGAATAAAGTTGAAAATATTGAACTTTTCAGGCGGCATCGCGCCGTGACATCCAATCAGCGACGAGTTCAAGCCGACGACGTCACTTCTTTGTACGGTTGTTTACACTCAGAACAACAAAGGAGAAGGAGAAGCTAATTGTATATGAGTTGTGTGTGGGGCGGGCACCGCTGCCGTCTTCTACAGAGTGAAAAAAAAAAAAAAAAAAAACCCACACACACACACAGTGAACCCAGACACGACGGCGGGTGGTTTTCCAGTGTTTCTGAGACTTGTACAGCAAGTACAGTGCAGCAACGGTGGTGATATCAGCCACGATCGACGCGGAAAGAGAGCAGGGAGAGTACCGGTTTTCAAATTAACGGGCGGAGCGTCTAGCGCGAATGACGCGATGGACGCGAATGATCCAAAATGACCAAGCGGCGCGAATAAAGCGTCTGGCGCGATTGTATTCGCGTCTATCGCGTCCGGTGTGAACGCCGCTTAAGGGCTGGGAGAAGTTTCAGAGTCCTCCATGGCTTCTCTGAGTTCCAGCGGGGCTCCGTGCAGCACTGCATGTCCATATGACGGTTGAGAACGGGGCTCAATTTTCTTCGTCCAAAAAGACACACCAAAAAACATCCAGATACGTCCATAGTGTTCGTCTGTAATGTCCCTCTTGTATTGAAGCCCCGACATGAGAAATTGTTCCGAAAAAAATTAAATAAGTCTATATTTTAAGCTTGTTTGTAGCGGAAGCTCCCAGTGTTGCTCTGCCGGAATCTCGCACGATTTGCGGAGCCGTGAACTGGATGCAAATCACGCGAGATTTTTACGGACCAGGAAGAGCAGTGCTGGGAGCTTCCGCTGCAAACAAGCTTAAAATATAGACTTATTTAATTTTTTTCAGAACAATTTCTCAAGTTGGGGCTTCAATACAAGAGGGACATTACAGACGAGCAGTATGGAGGTATTTGGATGTTTTTTGGTGTGTCTTTTTGGACGAAGAAAAGTGAGCCCCGTTCGCTACCGTCATATGGACATGTAGTGCTGCGCAGACCCCCCCTGTAACTCAGAGAAGGCACGGAGGACTCTGAAACTTCTCCCAGCCCTTAGTCCACATGAGGGTGAGTACAGGTAATACTCAGAAAATTAGAATATCGTGAAAACGTTCATTCATTTAAGTAATTCAACTTAAAAGGTGAAATGAATATATTATTTAGACTCATAACAGGCATTGCAAGATATTTCAAGCTTTTATTTGTTAGAATTTTGATTATTATGGCTTACAGCTTATGAAAACCCCAAAATCAGAATCTCAAAAAATTTGAATATCGTGAAAAAGTTCAATGTTGTAGCTCAAATTGTCAGCCAATTAATCCAAAACACCTGCAAAGGGTTCCTGAGCCTTTAAAAGCTCTCTGTCTGGTTCAGTACAGTTCGCAATCATGGGGAAGTGAATGAACTTTTTCACGATATTCTAATTTTCTGAGTATTACCTGTAGATAATGAGTGAAATTTGAATTTTGGGTGAACTATCCCTTTAACCCCTAAACTACAAGGCTGCCCCAGTTTTGAGATTGCCATTACAAAATACCGGTTGCATAACACCAATTCAACACAATTTTGTTTATCGTCCAGAAAATGTAAGTCTGTGATGACGTTAGATAAATGTGGGAACAGCAGGGTTTCTATCTAGACCCATAAAAGACTGTATTGGCTGTGAGGTGATGAAATGTGTCCATAGTAATTTTCCAAGTCGATGAAAACTCTTATGTAACTATACCAAGCACATAACATATCTTGTGCCACATTCATCATCTAAGGAAATGGCGGTAAATGCGGTTTATATACGTTTTATTCTTATTACCATGGAAAATGTTGAGGTTATGATGAGTTTAAAATGCTGTGAAATTATTGTTGTTCCTTCCCTCTGTCTTCCCTTCCCACTCAGATTGAGGATTTGTTGTTTCAGTTGTTTCACTCACAATGGCTCATACACTGTGGAGTGATTCAGTTGAATAGTTACAGATAAGAAAGCTACTGTGATGAAAGAAGAGCACAGAAAAATGCATTTGCTTTACTTAGTCTTGAACTTTCAAGCTGTCTCGGTCCGTCCTCTTTGAATGTGCCTTGGCGATATGAAAGTTCAGTGTTTAGTTTACTGTGAATAAAATCGTAAGTTAGTCATGAAAACCAGGAGAATAATGAGTGGTGTGTCTGTGTTCTGTCTGTCTGTCTCTCCCAGGGCCTGCAAGTGGATAACTAAGCCACGGATGCAAGTCAGGACCAATCAGAGCTCGTACACAGGCGGCACACACACGGCCATGTAAGCTGTGACCGTGCTATCAAGGAAATTCCTCAGTTCTCCAGGGTCACCTCCGTGGGTGCTCTATCTCTGGTGGTTTGTACAGCTGCACAAGCTTCTGTTTCCACAACACACACACACACAGACAGAGCACACTCTGTATGGACGAGCTGTCTCGGCCACTCAAGAGGTCACTGCCAGTTGTTATTTGCTCCCTGGATGTCCATGATGGCACACTGAAATTGAACAGGAAGCTTGGGAGTGTTGTCTAGCATGACGTGGATTCTTCTGACTGTATAAGTAAGTGATATGAACTGTCAGATATAAATAGTTGCTGATGAGTGACAATGGATGATGAATAACTGAAACTGCTTAAGTATGATGCAAACTAATTTGTCTTAAAAAAGAAAGGTGCTGCTCCATTGCAGATGAGCTAAAAAAATATAGTTTTCTGATTGTATGGGAAGAGCAGTGAGTACATACAGTACTCACTAGGGGTGTCACGATTTCCATTTTTTATCGAAATCGATCGAAATTACGTCATGGTCTCGAGCATTGAAGTCAAAGAGAGGATTGACAATTACAGTTTACATTACATTAAACCAACATCAGGAGAATAATGAAATGTGATGGTGAATTAATGAAAATAAAATTATGATAATGTAGTACAGATATAAATATATTTGTTTTGAAACCTTGGGGGCAATTTTGGCCCCTGGATCATGATTTTGGGGGCATTCTTGGTAAAATTGTTACCTTTATATTGTAAATAAATTATTTAAATGTGACCATTAGTGCCTAATGTGATACATTATGGAAATTGCATCACTTATATGTAGCCCATCTTTTGAAATAAGATTTACTGTACAAAATGTGATGAATAAAACCAATGATGATAGACTAGACTAGTCTGAAAATGGCATAGGCCTCTGTGCTGTAAGAAAAAGAAAAAAATCGAGAATCGAATCGTGACCCTAAAATCGAAAATCAAATCGAATCGTGACACCCCTAGTACTCACTCAGAGAAAGCATTATTCTTAAGCACCTTACACAATATGAAAGGTCTAAAGTCTTTCCTTTTTTTTGTAAATAACTTTTTATTGAAAAATGTACAATATATAGTATATATTCACATCATATACAATGTCCCCCCCCCCCCACACAGTAAGTGCAAACAGAAACAAAGTCACTTATACATTTTCAGGGAGGTAATTTCCTCCTTTTTCCTTGATGGAGGCACTAACTGAAACAGAGCCAGTTACTTCTCCAGTGTAAATGACTTTTCTAAATGCTGTCAGATTTAACATTAAAATGTTCCTTTGTTTCTTTCCTTTGTTTCTTTCCTTTGTCAAAGCTGCAGCAAAACAAGGGACGAAACAGGAGGCTCCGGGGAGACACGATGGCCACTGAGGAAAATCAGACAGAGGTTGGGGCCGTGCTCCTGGCTCAGTGTGCTTCTCCTCCGTCCACTGGGAAAAGAACCAGCAGAGAAGCCAGACATGCAAATAACAGCCAGGAAATACGGCGATACTCTGACCAATTGCTGCAGTCAAAGCAGAAGAGCAGCCCTTCCCTCCTCCTGTATAGGAAGTTGTCGTGTGACAGTGGGAAAGGGACTATTTTGGACGAGGAATATGGGTGTTTGGATTGCAGCTCGAAACTCTCGAGAAACGAAGAGAAACTTTGTCCAGAGATGTCGGCTGGCAGGCGACTTGAAGGAATAACTAAAACAGTTGCTCCTCTTGCTGGGAAAGGTTCAGAGGGATCTCATTGCCAGCTGGACTCCCCTGGAGAAGGTGTGGATGCAGGCAGAAACAGAACTGGCAGCACCTGCTGTTCCTGCACCCTGTCTAGCCTTTACATGAGTCCAAACAGCTCCTCTTGCCACAGCCTCAGATCCAGCCCCAGCCCCAACTCCAGCCCTGCTCACAGTCCCTGTCTCAGCTCCAGCCCCTCCAGGCGCATCCAGCGACACATCCGCCGCAGCAGCCTGCCTGTGTCTATGTTGGCTTCCCACAAGGTAATAAAGGAAGACGGTGCTGACCCAGGTTACATGTAGCTGCAGTTTCAGCTGCTCCATCAAGGCTGACTGTTCTATGTGACAAGTGCAAAACAAATGCAATGTTTACTCTATAAATTTTGTACCTTACAGGGTTACTGCCCCTAAATGGGGGCGTTTTGCCTCTAAAATTTAAAGGGATAGTTGACCCAAAATTGAAATTTCACTCATTATCTACTCCCCCTCATGTGGACTAAGGGCTGGGAGAAGTTTCAGAGTCCTCCGTGGCTTCTCTGAGTTACAGGGGGTCTCGCCGTAGCAGTGCATGTCCATATAACGGTTGCAAATGGATACCAACTGTCTTCGTAACAAAAAGACACACCAAAAAACATCCAAATACCTCCATGCTGCTCGTAAATATTAAAAATAAGTCTATATTTCAAGCTTGTTTGTAGCGGAAGAGCTTCCGCTACAAACAAACTTGAAATATAGACTTATTTAATTTTTTTCGGGACAATTTCGCATTTCGGGGCTTCAATACAAGAGGGACATTACAGACGAGCACTATGGAGGTACAGTATTTGGATGTTTTTTGGTGTGTCTTTTTGTTACGAAGACAGTTGGTATCCATTTGCAACCGTTATATGGACATGCACTGCTACGCCGAGACCCCCTGTAACTCAGAGAAGCCATGGAGGACTCTGAAACTTCTCCCAGCCCTTAGTCCACATGAGGGTGAGTAGATAATGAGTGAAATTTCAAATTTGGGTCAACTATCCCTTTAAGAGAGTACAAGTAAATTTTTCATCTACGTACTCATGTGCAATCAGTAAATTTGCTGTTTTGTTTTTAACCCTGTTGAAACGTGGATGGGGTGACTTAAAGAATCTGGTACCTGTGATTACATCCAATGTGTGTGAGGGTCATCATGTATATAAAAGGAAATGTGAATATTTGCTTTGCGATCGATTGACAGTGTGTCCCTAAATGTTTTAAGTAAGGGGCCCCTGTGCTCCTAGTAAAAAATGTAAGTCTGAAGCCTTGCCTTGTTACACAGTCCATTAGAAACATCAATATGACTGTGTTTTCTACTTCTAGGCATCACTTTGCCACTCATTACACAGCAGCCCGTCCAGTGAACCCAGCTCTGCGCTGTCATCTCCCTGCAGTTCCCCTCTTACTAACCACAATCAGCATCGCCAGAACGGACACGCTGGTCATCAGCATCATCTCAGAGATGGCTACTCAAGTTTAGAGCGGCTCAACAGAAGGCCCCGGGTCAACAAATGCTCCCTGGATAAACTTTTCCTACGACGGACATCTCTGGACACCATGACAACAGCCTATGGGCATGGTGGGAGGTCGCTCTCAGGAGTGAGCAGGAGCTACAGTGGGGGCAGCAGCAGCAGCGACGAGGCCAATGCAGAGGGAGAAGGCGCCTTGGATAACTCTGAGTTTGTTAGGAACCGTAAGGAACGTTCCACTGTCCTCGTGAGGCGCTTCTTCAAAAATAATCAGAAGGTAATTAGGTTGTTGGTATTTCAATTGGTTCCAGATGTTGTTTTTAGTGTTTTTTTCCCTCTGTGTCACTATGGAAACAATCTTGACAGGATTTTTTGTAATCCATCCACCCATTCATTAGCTACACCAATTATCCTTAATATATGGTGGGGGAGGCTGGCCCTGGTCCCAGCTGACACTGGGCGAGGGCAGCGTCCACCTTGGACAGGTCACTGGTCTATTACAGGTGTGACATAACCAGCCACATTCACATTGACACCTACGAGCATTTTAGAGCCAATCATCTTAAAAATGCATGTGTTTGGGTTGTGAGAGGAAGCTGGACCTGGAGAGCACCCACATAGCTGCAGTGAGAACATACAACCTCCTTCACTCATAATATTCCTCAAACTAATGAGGCATGCTCATACTTTCCTTCCTTCCATAAGGTCACCAAGTCAGTGTGTACTGGAACCAGAGCAATTGTCAGGACGCTGCCATCAGGACGCATCTCAGAAGACGTGTGGGAGGTGGTTGTTAACCACAGGATATGGCAACCCAGCAAGAAGGATATTTGGCCAACTTTAATGGCTGGTGTAGGAGAAGAGGCCAGAGTCTGCAGGGGGATGCTACGCTTCGTTGGCGTTAAGCTACAGCAGGTAAGAGAGTGAAAACACAAAGTGTTCATAAGACAAAGTTTTAAGCACATAAAAGAGGCATTTCCAACTTCCGAGTAGAAATGCAGTGCACCTCTCAGGTCTTGGCTAGTCTGTCTTTTAGACCAACGGCCTACTGTTAAAGGGATAGTTCACCCAAAATTCAAATTTCACTCATTATCTACTCACCCTCATGTCGACTAAGAGCTGTGAGAATTTTCAGAGTCCTCCATTCCTTCTCTGAGTTACAGGGGGGTCCGTGCAGCAGTATTTGTCCATATAATGGTTGTCAATGGATACCAACTTTCTTCGTCCAAAAAGACACACCAAAAACCATCCAAATACCTCCATAGTGCTCGTCTGTAATGTCCCTCTTGTATTGAAGCCCTGACATAAACATGAGAAATTGTTCCGCCAGTGTGACACAGGAAGAGCAGTGAACTGAGACACTGGGAGCTTCCGCTACAAACAAGCTTAAAATATGGACTTATTTAATTTTTTCGGAACAATTTCTCATGTCGGGGCTTCAATACAAGAGGGACATTCAGGGTCCGACGTTAAGGTTTTTTCCTACTTGCCCTGTCGGGCAAGTACTTCTCAAATCTACTTGCCCCATCTAAATTCTTACTTGCCCTGCCAAGGTTTTTTTTTCTGGTTGTGTGGTGCATACTTTCGCTCATGACTAAGGCCTATATCTTACTAAAACCCTTCCTGTTGACTATATACAACACTACACAACACTTCTTTCTTCAGAAAGCAGTATTATCTATAATTGCAATGGCAACCATTGCAGACATGTAAAATTAACTGCTATTTCACATTATTTGACCAGTAGCAGTTACACCCTCCGTCCCCTATCTGAACAGGTGAGCCACCTGTTTAATGCCCGATCACAGTTGAAATCTTGAACTGAAGGGCCTTTTAATGGCTAAAAACATTAACCTGGACAACATTTTAACAGATAGCTGGCTCCTCCAATCAGATTTTATTCTTTTCATTGCATTCACATGCTGCAGTGGACAGTGGACAATTTAGCTTCAGTATTAATGCAGTATCTAAAAAAAATTATATTAGAAAAGACCAATTTAAAGGGACAACGAGGAGTTTTGGAAAAGCGAAGCGTTTTCACACTACATTTATGAGCCTCCGCGCGCACCGTAAAATTCTTTTGACCGGCGCAAGACAGACTCATGTTTTCATTCATCAAGAATTAAAGTCAGAGGTTCAAAGAGGTTCACATACCGTCGGAGTTCCGACCATAAACGGCGATTCAGCTGCGTTATTCTCATGACTCGTTGCGAAACCGAAAGTAAAAAACGCTGGTCGGCTCGACCAGCATCTCCGCCACCACTAATAATAACAAAATAAGGATAGAGACAGAACGATATATTTATCGAAAATGGGCCCATTAACAAGTGTGGGTAGCGGAGATTCATCCACATTAACGTGAGACTTTTTTATAACCGCATAGAAACTCCTCGTTGTCCCTTTAAAAAATCATTTTTAATATGAAAATGTTCATGTCCATCTATATGCTCTCAATACTTGGTTGGGGTCATTTGACTTGAACTACTGGAAATAGCCTAAACTTTTCCATGTTACTCTAGTTTATTCAGTTGCCCCTGTAAAACTCAAGGATGTGGGACATTGAAACAACAGTGACAGGCCAGTCATCACAGGGGTGTCAAACTCAATTTAGTTCAGGGGCGACAAACAGCACAATTTGATCTCAAGTAGGCCTAACAAGTACAACAATAGCATGATAGTCTATAAATATATTTTAAAAATTGATTTTTTCCTGTTTTGGTACATTATTAAGATGTTTACAGTTAATGAACAATCTTTTTACAAAGCATATTATGAACCACCTGAAATTTCTTGATAAAAATATATGCAATTTAAAATTTTCACACTTGGCAAATTCATGCTGAGAGCCGGATTGGACCCACTGCCGGGCCGGTTTTGGCCCGCGGGCCGCATGTTTGACACCCCTGGTTAAAGCACCGTCTCCACGTGTGTTTATTGACAACAGGATTATAACCTAAAAAGGACACGTTAGCTCGTCGGTATGGTAACTAAACGGTAACAGGTGACTGTTGCTGCATGCGTCTGCCCCGAGTCTGAAACAGCGGCGGCGTTTTAATGAATGAGGCCGCTCAACGTCAGTGAAACGCTCGTGAAATCGCCGATTAAATACGGCCAGCCGCGAGCGACGTAGATAGCCTATCTCACCTGGTAGAGCACCAGCTGCAGCGACCCAGTTCGATCCCACCTGACAGTCGCTTTGCTCCGCGTCAATCCCCCCTCTCTCTCTCCCCCCTCCCCCGTCTCTCTCCAGCTGTCCTTTCAAAATAAATGCATAGGAAGTCCGAAAATAAAAAATAATAAAATCTGAGTCGGTGCTTGCCCGACGGGCAAGTCTGCACAGGTTCTACCTGCCCGCCGGTAATTTTTACTTGCCCCAGGCAATCGGGCAACCTATTGTCGAACCCTGACATTACATACGAGCAGTATGGAGGTATTTGGATGTTTTTTGGTGTGTCTTTTTGGACGAAGAAAGTTGGTATCCATTGACAACCATTATATGGACAAATACTGCTGCACGGACCCCCCCGTAACTCAGAGAAGGCGCGGAGGACTGAGTAGATAATGAGTGAAATTTGAATTTTAGGTGAACTATCCCTTTAACATGCTCCTATAATGGGAAAAAATGTTCCAGTGCATCACAAAAAGTCAAACATTTTAAGTCTACTCGTAATCAGCACCATTAGATATGTTTTCCATAATGATCCTATATTAAGGGATAATAATGGTATCCCTTTAATGATATTACTAACAGTCTGATGCAGCTGGAAGTTCTCTTCAAGTTGATGAACATCGCTGATGTTTTGCTCCAGTCTATAATGTCCATATTCTGCTTTAAAATGATGTGTAATTTCCCCCCATGAGCACACGCTGGGTTTGTATTTCAGTTTATTTTCTAAAGTCTCTGCCATGAGAAAAAGTCACATTTAACTAATTTGTCTGACTCTCGCTTCAGCAGAGAAAAGTTGTTCTTGGTTTGTGCTTTCTACTGTTTGCATTGAAATGTTAGGCCTGTTATGCATGGCAGATGAATAATTTGTTCAAGGAGTATGTTAATAGGTGGATGCACACACACACACACACACACACACACACACACACACACACACACACACACACACACACACACACACACACACACACACACACACACACACACACACACACACACACACACACACACACACACACACACACACATCTCATCCTAAAACACATACACACTGGCTCTTTGTTCAGGTTAGGGACCGTGCTGTGGAAAAATGATTTATTCTCTGTTAGTTCTGCTCTCAATACTACTTGACAGACTGAATGACTGAGCCCTCTGTGTGTCTTTGTATGTGTGTGTGTGTGTGCACGTGCATTTGTAGATGGACTAAGCAGAGTTGGCATCTGCATTAAAGTTAAAGCCATGGAAACTGGAGAGAGACTGAATGAGCAAGACAGAGTGAGAAAGTTAGAGAGATGGAGGACGAAGGGAAAGAGACGGAGAGAGACCCAGTTCTTTGCTGTGTTATTATCCAGTTTCCAAGCAAGAAAGAGAGTGTTTTACAAACACCAAAACCCTCTCACAGGAGCTGTTTGGCTCCAGCAACTGTGGCAGGCGCATTTCAGAGAATATATACAATACACGTCTGTCTTTCAGTAGACGTTTGTCTCAACACATTCCCGTTCACCAGCTATCTGTCCTAAGTTGTGCTTTGCTGTCCTTGAGGTGCAAACATTGAGAATCTGTGAGAACTCGGCAATCCGCAGCATCACACAGGATGCACACTTATCCCACTTCTTCCTGTAAAAACTCAAAACACATGGAGAGTGAAACCTAATGTCCCGGAGACACATAACAACCACTGAATTACACAAGACCATCTTGATTGGATTCAGTCTCACACAGCATATTGTATTTCAGTTTTATTTTCCTGCTTTGTGCAATGATGGTACATGCAGTCGCTATGTATACACAGACAGCAGCCTGTTGTCAACTCCATTGTGTTGGAGTAAACCACATATTGAGTTTTGGCTGCATAGAATAGTGAATTGCATCAGAAAATGTATTGATAATAATAATAAGAGCTATCATTTGTCATTTATCAAACAATATGTCTCCAAATTCATCTCTCCAATGTGCCGTAATTCAAATCCAGGTCCCTGCTGGTACTGACAGAGGGGAATGACTGTGTGTGCACATGTGTGTGCACATGACATTTTTTATGAATTGTATTTTATGACGGGAGTCAGACGTGTGTGTGAAAAATATGCATAGATAGGTATGTATATGTATGGGGGTTGTTTTTGTGGCTTCATGCACAGCCACAACAGAGCCAAGTTCTGTCTAGTGTTTCTCATGTATGTATGGGGGAGGAGGGAGGGGGTCTACGCTCACGACACACACACACACACACACACACACACACACACACACACACACACACACGTATACCCATGTGCATGCTGCAGTGTGGCTTCTGACTTTGCCAAAATGTTTTTTTATGAGTCCTTGGTGGTTGTAGAAATCCAGGCTGAGTTAAGTCCAGGCAGAGCAGCTTTAATAATGAGCCTATTGAAAATGGGGGAGTTGCCAGCACTTCCCTTGTCAAAACAGCCTGTGAACTGCTCCTGTAAGGGGTCAGCGGAGAAACTCTGAAAACACGCCGGGCTGCAGTGAATAAGCAGAGATGCAGCAAGGTTGTCATCAGGATCATAAAAAACAACCTATAAAAAAAGAGGAACATCCCAAACAATGGGAGCCATGCAGTCACACACATCATATACATTTGTTTTACACACATCATATAGTTAGTGAACAAACATTGTGAGGAATTGCACAATTCTTCACACAATACACATAGTTGTCAATGTAAACATGCACATAATTTTAGTATACTTACAAGTCTGTTTGAATGAGTTCATTCATACCTACTGTGAAATGACCAAAGCTTTAGTTTAGTAGTTGTAGTTGCAGTTACACACACATGACCACACTGTTTGGTCCCGTCTCTACTCCCCTCTGTGTTTTACGTGCACACAGTCACACTTTATGGTACACAGGGCCCCCTATATGTGGCATGCCAGCCTGACTCTGCAGTAATCGTGTCGAGGAGTTTTCTGGAGGTATCCTGTGGCCCTGTGTGTTTATTGCTACAACTAATGAAGCGAGCCAAAAAACACAGGATTATATGAAGGAGGGACTGGAGCAGGGGCAACAGTGGAGGGTAAGGGAGGGGTAACATGCTAGTAGAGAAAAAAGGAGAAAATGAGATTTTAACAGCGGAAAAAGAAGAAAATCTACCATGGAAGAAAAGTGAAAACAAGGATGGAGGGGAGGGGGGCATCAGGAATGGACTGTTTGAGGGAGAATGGAGGGAGAGGGAGAGGGAGAGGGAGAGGGAGAGGGAGAGGGGAAACAAAAAGAAACATTTAAACCAAGACAAAGCCCTCAAGTTATGTCTTACATGTAACAGAAAAGAAACACTATTATGATTATCAGGACAGCACATCTGGGCTCTGCAGTGGGAGCATGTAGTTGGTTTGGCAACTATAAACACGTAACCATATGAGTCAATACTTGAAACCAATGTGTCTTTGCACCACCTTAATACTATTGGTAACTCGGACCATGTGTCACAGGGATGCTGAGCTGGCTTTTGCAGTTAAAGCAATGCATCGTAGTGATGTCTAGGAAGTCAAATATAGAATGGGGAAGTTTTGTAACTTTCAACAGGTTTAAGCATGATGACACACAAACACGCACGTACGCATGCACACAAGTATGCACACACACAAACACAGAGGCCATAGGTGTTCAATAGCCTCCTAAAGCAGAAGCTTTTTATTGCTGGCCTTAGTGGAGTCTACCAATTAGAGCCCTGCTGGTTCCTTTCATTTAACTCAAAGTGGTGTAAGTGGTAAGTGACCATGCACGGTGTGTTACACATTCACATACACTAACACTCACACACACTTAAATACCTTTTTAGACGAGCAGTTAGAGCTGAGTGGGTGTGGGGCTCAGACATGTTTGCTTGTAAATAAGTTATCCTCCTATTAGTGAGGAAGAACCACTCCTCAGGGAATAGAAGACATTCTTCCCTCTGAGCTTTGACATTTCTTGTCATTTTTGGACTTATAGTCCAGGATGTTGTGAGTTGAAATCCAGGAATAACTGAGCTGAGAAAATGAGACAGAAATGTCCTCTGCTGACTCTGAGGCACTGCTATCACTGCATGAATGACAAAAGCGCCTTCAACCCAACTGTGGCAGTACAGAGGACGTTAGCTGTAAATAAACACCACATTATTAGATTTGTCAACCCCAGAAAAGCCACTTGTTCCAAAAGTATTTTTACCACTCAGAAAAGAAATCCCATTTGAGTGTGTTTTTATGATCCCCAGTGCTGCTCAACAGAGAATTTAATGATATCTTAGCCTCATGTTGTATTTATTGATTGATACTGGAAAGTATCTTTTTCTCCCATTTTTGTTTAGTGAAAAATGTTTCCATGTTGTAATAGGAGACAAAACTGACTAAACTGGGTTACATTTCCCAACATTCAGTTTTCAAGGGTAAGTGACCACATGGTTATTATCACTTGATCTCTTGCATCCTACTCTTTGGGCCTCCTAGTTTCCGTTGAGCAGTGAAGCATGTTGGTGTCTTTTGCAATTCTTCCCTAACTTCATTAATAACACACTTAGTAATTTTTTCATAGAAAAGGGATTTTCATATGGGCTATTAATCATATGGGAGGTTATTTCTGCTGCACCGGATGACATAACTGTGAATGACTCTGACCTCCTACTGTTTTGTTTTCTTTACAGTAGGTGGAGATCAGTGCAACAACACAGTTTACCAGAAATGGGTCGTGTGCAGATTTGATTCACAAAAACATCAATCCTGACTGAATACATCACTTCCTTTGTGGTGGATTAACAGAGGGAAAGATAGGTTATCAGTTCCTGGTCACAACACTGCTGTCTCTCACACACACAGACACACACATGCACACTTCACTGTGTTCCCTGTTCACGCTGCTACAGTATGTTGTTGCTCTGCCATGCACATACAGTACCAACACCCAACATTTCTCTTCCTCTTTTCATTTTTCCTTTTAGCTTGAAAAAACACAAATATTAGCTTGATGTTGAAGTGATGGAGACGGTTTCTACTGACGTTGTTGGTGTGTTTAACTCAGTTCAGACTGAAAATGAATCTCAGACAGCTGTTGCAGCTGATTACAGTTTTCTTTCTCTGTAGCTGTAGGCAAAATTGAATTTTGTCCCAAACCAAGTCTGTGAAGATTAAGTTAAAACATGATGTAAAATACTTACTATACATTTTTTTCATTTTCCGGAACAAATCTGAGAACCATCCTTATAGCTGTGGCTTGTGTCAGTATGAGTTGTGGTGTTATATTGATTGTGTGTATCTTTGGGGCTAGTCCCAACAAACCCTAAGATTAAATTACAGCCTGTGCTGTGAGGTAACTTGTTAAACTCACTCTTGTTTGCTCTGCTGAATGGTATGTTCCCTCTAGCCCTTTATAATTCCCATGCCTGTAAAATTAGTCAATATGTTTAAAGACCAGTTATTTATGACCTCAGGTAATAAGTCTTTCAAACATAGTCACATCTTTCTTACCAATTAGTGCTTGTTTCTTAGGTCGATAAAATGTCCAGCAAATATCCGGTCGCCGTCCATTCCATGCCAGACGTTGCCATGAGGTGAGGTTGAATTGACAGGTTTCCAGGTAATTGCTTCAGTAAATACATTGGTTCACTTCTTTGAGAGGGCTATCAGTCCGTTTTCAAGTGTGTATTTGCTCTGAAACCAGATGGGCTACAATGAGATGCTGGAATTCATGTGCATGAATAAATACAGCTGTATACTGATTAGGGCCGAGCAGCTGAAAAGGTAATGAGGTCAATGAAATCACAACTGCAATATTGAGCTATTGGAAGTTAATAGACACAAAAAGGAATAGATGAAGAAGAGATTTAAAACAGAAGTCAAACAGCGTATAAGATCCAAAATGCAGTAGGGGTGGGAGAAAAAATCGATTCACATAAATATCGCGATATCTTTTTGGACGATTTTTAAATCGATTTTTTTTTCAAAAATCGATTTTTTTCTTTTTCTTTTTTCTTTTTTTAATATTGTGCAATGTGCATTTGTTAGCCTTTTTTTTTTTACATATAGAGAGTACAGGTTTTGAAAAGGGTTATAAGGGTATAAAGTTCACTTTATAATGGAGTATGTTAATTTCTAGGCTCCTACAGTATTTGTGTGCAGATAAATGTTAAAAATGCAGACTAAAAATCAAGAGAATCAGCAATATCGTAGAATTGCAATTTAAATTGAATCGCCATCCCAAAAATCGTAGAAGAATCGAATCGGGAGAAAAGCATATCGTCCTAGCCCTAAAATGCAGACAAAATACAAAACGAAAGCACAAGGAGACAGTGGGTAAACAAAGACAACTTAATACAGCATAGCACACAGGTGAACTCCATCAGAGTTACTGTATCACAATAGTGGGAAACTGATCAAAGAGGGGAAGTAAAACAAACAGTGGACACACAAAGTACGTATTTCAACATAAAACAGGAGAACAACTTAAAAGTCCACACAGTTCATACCCCAATGATGCTGCAGCTGGAAGTCAGTGTAAACTTGGGAAACAGAGATTTAGGATTGTAGGAGACTCCAGACAGAGTGAGTATTTTCTTACATCTTTCAATTATGTAAGTGCATCTGCTGTGCATGTTTGTATTCTGCATGTTACTGAAAAGCTCTACATTGGATACATTGTAATGAACTGAGGAAAAAAAACTTTGGATGACAAACGTTAAGAGAAAACTGGCTTATCACAATATGTACATTTTTGCAAGGTGAGCTAGAGTTGAGCAGCGCTGAGGCATACACATTTAAAAAGTGAATTCCCTTTGTATTCATCTTAGTTGTAAGATTAAGAATCAATTTAACAAACTCCACTTGCGGCAGTGTGGCAGTACAGAGTGTACCAGAGAAAGGTTGATATTATTTGCTACTTAATTCAGTGACTTGGCATGTTACACAGTGCATACTGATCATATCAAACATTGTAACCCACTTAGAGAAGTTGGGAGTGGCGGGGTTAATTATCTTCCAGCTTGTGGCTGGTGAATGGGCAGCTTATTAAAGCAAGCGGTGTGTTAAGATAACCGCTTCCATCTGTGATTGTGTTCCACGGTGGTAAAATATATGGATCTAATAAACCTCTTATCATATTTTCTATCTCTTCTCTAAAGAGCTCTCAGCTTTTATTACCAAAGAGCAATTTCCAAACAACCAGATAGTAAACATGCTGCTATGAAACCAATACAAACAAACTAGTAGAATGAAAAAAGAGAAAAGGGAAACATTTAAAAAAAAAGAGAAAAGAATTAACCATCAAAGAAGATACACACACACACACACACACACACACACACACACACACACACACACACACACACACACACACACACACACACACACACACACACACACACACACACACACACACACACACACACATGGCTTGCCCTCCATGTATGTCACACTCATTTAACCTTGTGTCTACCTCTCTTATGTTCTCTGTGTGTGTTATGCCACTACAAAGGAATGTGCCAAGCAGGCCACTTTCTCACTCAGCTGGGTGTTTGGGCTTAGGCAGAGATTACTGTGTGTGTGTGTGTGTGTTGAGACACACTCTTGTTTAGTCAGATGGCTGCTTACACAGAAAAGGGGTTGGACAGTAAATATCTTGCGTGCCTTTGGAAAGGAGTGCTGCTCAGAGTGATAGTGAGTGGATGATGTGACCTCATCTCTCTGAGTCCGTTCTCAGCTCTGTTGGTTTTTATACGTTCACTTGAATCTTGCGGGACAGGAATGTGCGTGGCTGCTGCACATTTGTTGAAAGACAGTCCGTGTGTTTGCCTTTGTGGGGTGACAGAAGGGTGTCAAAACTGCATGTGAGTGTGTTTTTGCCTCAGGCCTCTCGCATCCCTGTGACGGTGTGGGAAAACCGCCCTGCTCCAGAAACCAGAAGAGACGGTCCCTACAGAGACCCAGATCCCAGGTCGTTAACCCACGGGTCAGGACCCGGAACGCACACAGAGACAGTGGAGAATTTTGACCCCAAGCATTGAATGCAGACTGTTAAAAACATGGACTCTTGGTCAGTCTTATCAATCCATAGTCTCAGAAATGAGATGAAGGAACTTTTACCAACACACACAACATAGACTTAAACATCATGAGGAATATAAACAAGCACACACATATTTGAACTTCCTGTCATGGTGACTAACTCAAACTTTTTAAATGTTTGACCTCTCCCAGTTTCATCACCCTCATGTCATGTCACAGTCTGACTATATTTGTCATACTGCCTCTGCACTCCTCCAGTGATGTTAGCACATTTTAGCATTGTGCATAAAAACCATGTAACTGATTCAGAAAACAGCGTTCAGTGTGGAAATGTACCGCCTGTATTTGCCTCAAAACACATGAAATGAGAGGGAATGAGTGTTGAGTTGCTGCTGTTATTGTTGCACTCAAAGATTAACACAATTGACGTAAAAATAGCGCGGCACCTCCCCTTCCTAATGCTTTGACTTGTATTTTGAGAGGTTACCCACGGGTGATTTAGCCAAAAATACACATAGGAGCTTGCAGGATGTTATACAGTCATAGTTTTAACAGGACTTAATGTTTTTGTGTAGCAGTTTTAAAATGTAATTCCAATGCCAACATCACATCAGGATTTCTGAATGAGGTAAAGGTAATCTCTAAACCTCATGAACATGACTTTAAAGATGTATGTATGTATGTAATATATATAGATGTGTGTGTGTATAAACATTTGACAATAATAGTAAAGAGAGAGAGTGGGTTTTTGTGTGAAAACTCAGGCGTTGGTGCCATCTAGTGGACAGACTTGTATTTGATGCTGCAGATGAATTTGGACTGTTAAATATTTTTGGTATGTGAGTTGCAGCGACCGCTGAAGCTTGAGTCATGATTTATGTATCAGTGTAACAGATCACAAGATCTTGGCACACTGTGCTCCCTGTACTGTGTGTTTATGCTGCGTGTGTGTGTGTGTACTGTAAGAGAAGTTTCATCATCACACTCTTGTCATACTGTGACTGACTAATCGTTCTTGCGATCCTTGTGTTATTGTTGCAGAGTGCTGGAGCAGTCATGCATCTAGTTAATTAGGATAGTCAATTAAATTGGCAAAAAAAAAATTAATAGATTACATATAGTAAATACAAAGTATTCACTTCTATGCACTTGAATTAAGGATATCAGATCCAGATGACGCACTGTCACTTAAGGCAACTGAAAACTGTGAGAGATTGTAATTATTTATGTAACTATTATTATTATTATTATTATTATTATTATTATTATTATTATTATTATTATTATTATTATTATTATTATATTATAGAGAAAATTATATTTGATTGAATTAAAAAGTGATCAAGAGATTAATAAGGTTTGGAAACACATTATCTTCTGACCAGCTAAGTGCAGGACCTTGATACTGTTTAGAAGTCTGTGTCTCTCTGCTCCTCAGTCCCTGCGTCTCAGACTCTGTCATATTAATTAAATGAAGTAAAAAAATAATTAATCCATCAATTATTTTCTTTTCAATTGTTTGATTGTCCGCTCTAAATGGTGAATCATGGCCATCAGGCCTTTCCTTGTGGTTGAGTGTGCAGTCCAATTTCCCATTTAAAATAAGATGAATTCGAAAACAAGATGATTCTCTCAGTTTCGATGATTGTACAATGAACATTTTCCTGAAAAAATTACTCCATAAGTTACAAAAATAGCCTTTAAAGTATTTTATCAGTGTAAGCTTGGAATTAAATTTGAAAATGAAATGATTAACCACAAGAGGGCAGTATACTTTCTCAAATAAATTGGGCTTTTACTTTTTAATAGAATTATCCCTGCAAATATGAACTAGTAGTATAAGTTTGTAATAAGCTGCTCTTACATGTCAAGGAAATTACTGAGAGAGTGAGAAAGCTGATGTTGATGTGCACTGGTAGCACCGTGTGCACAGTCACAGAACATGAAGCACCTCCATCACTCTGTAACGCTGCCTTCACTCTCATCCAACGGGGGACTTTGTGCTTTCTGGGGGATTAATGAAACAAATGTAGTATAATAGATGAATCTGACCCCTAATTAACAGCTCAGGAGGCCAGTCTCATTAGCTGAGTGTTGACCAAAGAAATGCAAAGAGGGCAGGCCAGCTGTTTGCTTTGTTCTGGAGACCGCTTTGATGTCAACTGGGCATGAAACAGATTAATATTTCCACTTGATTAGGCAGATTCAATAGGACATACTGTATTCACTTAGACCTGCGACTGTTGTGATTATGTGTGTGTCTGCGTGTGAGCAGACTCTGCAATTACTGATTAGAGAAGACGACGCGACCTCTGCCTTTGTTTTCAAGGAAAATTAATTTTTGGGCTGAAATTCATTTTACTCCTGCCGTTTGTCGCTTCACTCGCCTCACCTTAAACACAGAAGCCATAAGTCAGGGTCTGCTTCACCACAGCTTAATAGAAGGAGATGAAAATGAAAAATGTCACAGCGCTCGAATGAATTGTAGAGTTGCTGCGATAAACTGCAAGTGCTGCGGGTTGCCATTAAGTGATCTGGCTTAACAGAAAAGCTGCAACGCTGGTCTTTAATTAGGGGTTGGCATAGAAACGTTCACCAGAGCAAAGCAAATAACAAGGATCAAGTGGCCGTATCTCAGTCTCTAATATGGTTTAATGGCCCCACAGCATCACCTGTGCCTATGAAAAGCCAAGCTGGTATGTGGATGTTGTTTGGCCATTATGACACCTTCAAGGTGATTTGGGCTCAGTCAGACTAATTAGGTTTCAGCCATTAGGAGACAGAATGCAGACTCTTGTTTTACTCACACAACCGTCATATTTTCGTGTTTTACATCGAGGGAAAGGAATGTTTGGGAATAAAAAGAATAACAAGAAGAACGTAGTTAACAGACTTATTGGTTTTTAGGACCTCTCATCTGTTTTGGCTGAAAGGCAGAAAGCATGAAGCGTGAATGAATTGGAAACAGTTTGAGTAATCAATTCCAAATCAAGGTTCACTTACTAACCATTTCCTGGGCTTTCATCTCCTATTTTCATCAGTTTTCTTTTAATGGATTTGACACTGTAGGAAGGGTCTTGTGGTCTACTTCCTATATTAAAACACACCACCGCACAAGTTACAACTCTTTGTGTCTGCCAACACAGGAAATGTGTGGAAGCTTTTTTTGGAGACTTTTATTTGTGCTATTTGTACTTAATTTACATTGTTCACCTTTTTAATGACACAATCTTCTGCACAGTTTAATGAGGCCACTGGGTCTGCACCAGTTCTTGACCCAGGAAGCACAAGGCATCCATCTGTATTAAAGGGACAATGAAGAGTTTTGGAAAAGCGAAGCATTTTCACACTACATTTATGAGCCTCCGCGCACTGTGACAGTCTTTGACCGGCGCAAGACAGACTCATGTTTTCATTCATCAAGAATTAAAGGTGTACAGAAATGGCCGTTTGTCCTGTTTGTCGCGCCGAGTTGTCACGAGCTGAGTTTACCCGAGTAAGGAAAACGAATTTGATTGGTCGTTATCGAGCGGGCGGGATATTCAAAGCTTGGGGCGAGCTCCGTGTGTGTGTGTGTGTGTCTCAGACGTTTGAATGACGGATGACGGATCCAATATCAGTGGCTGGTGAATCGTGTACAGGCTGACGTATAATCCGTGCGCCTGCGTTATCCAATGCGAAAAAAAAATACACACTTTCATCCCGGATTTACTCAAAAATAGAATTTTGCACAAAGTTTGGCCTACATCGTCTGAAAGATGAGTTATCACATTAATTTTATGATCCAGAGTGGGCTCAAATTCAGTTTTCTTTTCTGTACACCTTTAAAGTCAGAGGTTCGAAGACGATCAGATACTGTCGTAGTTCCGACCATAAACAGCGATTCAGCGGCGTTATTTTCATGACTCGCCACGAAACCGAAAGTAAAGAAACGCTGGTCGGCTCGCCCAGCATTTCCACCACCACTAATAATAACAAAATAACAATAGAGACAAAACCATATCGAAAATGGGCTCATTAACAAGTGTTAACGCAGATTCAGACTTTTCTATTCTAACCAAATAGAAACTCCTCGTTGTCCCTTTAATGAAATGAATCGAGCTCTATCTCTTGATATAAACATCGCTTTGTCTTTTAGCAGGAGTACCTCTCCTTAACTTTGATTGACTGAACACGCTCTGAATGAATTGTCTTTAGTAGAAACTTGGGATTAGACCAACATGATGTTGACTTTGACAAAGAGGCCTCGGCGGTTGATTTTCAGCTTCTGTGTATTAGTTCCCAACCAAAACACAGAAACCTTATTTGAGTGTTGTCAGACAGTGTTTACACATTGACCAGGCTCCCAGAGGAGGATCGATAGAAACCTTGTATACCAGCGTCTCCTCGGGCTTGGTGTGTTTAGAGTGTGTGCTCTCTGATAAAATCTCCTTTCTTGCTGCTGTGTGGTGATGGGCCAGTTCTCTCTTAACCTAATATGGGGGTACCCTCTGTTAGACACCCACCTCAGAGTCTCTGTCCGTCCTCTCTCCCACTTCTCTATCTTCCCCTCAAATCTTTTCTCTCTCTTTCTCTTTTCCTCCTCCTTTTCTCTAGCTTTACTGATGTGGCGATCTCTCTCTCTCTCTCGCACTTCTCACTCTCCCTCCCTCCCTCTCTCTCTCTCTCTCTCTCTCTCTCTCTCTCTCTCTCTCTCTCTCTCTCTCATGCTTTCTCTGGCTCAAGCCTCCTCTCTCACTTCCCTAAGTGTACACAGACTGTGAGGGATTAGAGCTGGGTGCTTTTTCTTCCATTCTCCTCAATATATCAGTCTTTTCTGTGCTACAGTAAGTAAAATGTTTACTACTGTTTACTACCAGTTTCTTTTTGCACTTTCAGCTTCAAACATCTTTTTCATTCATTGTGCTTTGCGGCTGTAATGATCTACACTTTGCGATTTACATTCCAGTGTTACCATTAATTGTTAGTTAAGCTAAATGTCTTGTACAAAGTTGAACAATGGCAATGCACTGCATTTGTAGTTTTTTTTTTAAATATAGTAAAAGTGTAAGAAAGTAGATGAAGGGAAAGTTTGAGAGCGTATCATAACAATAACACAACAGTATGAGGTAACATGACTTCCACATCCTTTTGTGGCTCTCAAGAAACTTCACCTGCAAATACTGTAGCCTATACTTGTGCAAAACTTCCCTCCACGTCTCTACGCCTGTATGTCTCTGCATGTAGCACCAGGAATATTTGTCTTTACTTGAGTGAAAAACATTCATCATCAGGCTTATCTGCTGTGTAGCGGCTCACTGTAGTATGACATCATGAGAACTGAAGGGGGAGTCTGGTGGTGTGGAGGAGTCCCACTGGGTGCTCTGGGTAATGGCTTCCAGGTTGTTTTGGCCCTTGCAATGACCCGGCTATTTTGTTGTTCTCTGACTCTCACTCTGCAGTTCCTCTGACATATTCTTCTGTTAAAGTTCCTCGGCCTTCCACCATCTTTCTGTTTCATTTTTCTTGTATATTATTCAAGCCTTTTTCTCTTTAAGCTACAACTTATCTTATCTATATTGCAGGGATTATAAAGAGAGGGATTGTGACAGTACAAACTTGAACTTATGGTCTCTTATGTCTCATGTGTAGAGACTGTATGCAGTTGGTGCAGAAATACCAGATGATCCTCCTAAATAGATGCTCTGTGTGACACTTCTCTGAATCTGCCATTTATCGCTTTTTCATGTTTTATTTTTGGATGATTGAAGCATAATTCTTACACGTTGTTAAGTCTGACTCTGAAATGAAGTCACTGAAATCAAATGAAATCAAGCTACGTTTGTCGTCCTCATCTCCTAAATTATTGTGGTGCTGCTCGCGAGCAACATGTTATATTGATCAAAGGGATTGTCACCGACAGTAATAAATAATATCTCTTTAATAGTAATATCTAACGTCTGTAAATTTGTACCACAACGATATCTGCTGACTTTGTGATCTAGGATTCTACCCGTGTGCCCTTGTCATTTTCTTTTCTCCTCTCTATTTACTCTCGACAGATTCAATTATTCAGTTCCTTCCTGTAATGTGTTTCGTCTGTTACACTTTCTTTTTGTTCTCTGCTGTTTTTTTTCTTGCTAACCAGCAAAGAGCTTGTTTTCTTTTCTGTTTTTTTTTCTAATCTCATCTACAACAGCATGCAGTATGTTGTTGTTTGTGTAGTATTTCAGTGCATGGTTCACTTCACTATTTGAGTTAGCATGTATTTTTTTGCCCCTCACTCTTGAGTTTTCCACTGCTCCTGACCATCTTTTGTGTGACACACACACATGCATAGTGCACGCAAAGTACACACAGTAATACCCTAAGCTTGTTAAAGGTGTGAGGCAGTGCTTGGGAGGTGGGCCCAGCTCTTGGATCTTTGGTGAAACAGCTCCTTGTGAAATTCAACAGAGGATTATGATTCTAGTCACCCTTGGCCTCCCTCTCCATTTCCTCTGTTATGCTCCCCAGTCTTTTCCTCGCTTCACCTTCTTGTTTGTCTCTGTTGCTGCTCTGTCCTTTCTCCTCCGCTCCCTCATCCTTTATTTTTCTCCTCGCCGTTGAACCATCTTTTCCTGTTTTGACAAACCTTCCTGAACCCTGTACTTATGTTTTTTTTCTTTCTATCATTCCAAGTTTTTCTTCTTTTGTCATTCACTCATTAATTGCCCTCTTCCTCCCCCTCATTCCCATCATCTTCCTTCCTATTATATTAAAAGGGTTTTCTATGGAGTTTTTCCTCAGTGGATGTGAGGGTCTAAGGACAGAGGATGTTGTTACGATGCCATGTAAAACCCTTTGAGACAAACTGGTGAAAAACGGGCAATACAAATAAAATTGCCTTGCCTATTTTCATCCCAAACCTACAAAGATGTTTATCTGGCTTTGCACAGGCCACCATGTTATTGATACAACTACAACCAGTCAGATACAGTACTACATGGATATCTTACACATCTAGGGTCCAAAACCAGCAGGTTGTACTGTATGTGGTGTTAGGAGCTAAACTGAATAATCCATCTTTGATGTGAAGATATTAAAATATGTAAATGCACCCCTTCAGTATGTCTAACTGCATATATTAATTATAAGTAAGGGCGTTTTCCATTAAACATACATAAAAGCCAGCAAGTGTTCCAGTTTTTGGGAATCAAACAAAAATAGGATCTCACAAAAAAACATTTGGGGGTTCCCATTGCCTAAACCCTCTCAACACCCACATTGCATTTACACTACAATATTGCATGAGTCAAACACCCAGAAATGTCAGCAATAATCCACCCACTGAGCCTCAGAGGGCCTGAGATGTGAGTCATACTGTAGGGATTTTCTTTCAAGTTGCACTGGAATTGCATGGTAATCAAAGGCAGTTTTCACTTTATGTCAGTTTTTTCTTCACTTAAGGTATTTCTTTTGCTTCGTCTGTATCTCTTTTTGCCCTCTTTGTTTTCTGTCAGTCATTTCCTTCGTGTCCACAGCAGCGGATGTTGCCGTCAGTCCAGTTGTCGCTGTGCTGATGCGCTGTAAACACCTCCTGTCTCTAGCTCCGTCCTTTTCATGTGGTTGACGATGCATAATCTCTGAGAGACGAGACTCTGTAACCTCGGGGCCAAAGCACTTCATGTAGATCACTAAAGAGATATCAGTCAAGGATCAGGATGGTTTATTTGTTGTTTTGTTACCTTTTTTTTTCTCTACTGAAAATGACGTCATGTGTGAACGGGAGGTTTGCTCAGAAATGTTTATGTGTGAGCCACTCTTACGGTACGTGGTTAATGTTGATGTGTAAATGTGCTGCAGATGCCTGGTTGTTTGTGTGAACGCGCTGCTGTGCATCGCATATGCTCAGACTTCAGGCTCCTCTAGTCTAAGCAATACTTACTCTTCAAAAGTACGCAGACCACCTACACACACGTACGATAAACTCTCATACACTCAGATAAAACTCTGCATCCTTAAAAGTACATAAATACACAGATATGAACCATCATGAATACACAGAATAAAAAATTGTATACATATAGAATTTGTTTCGGTGTACACAACTTTTTAAAATGTTTTATCTTGGCCTGTGAGCTCATGCACACACACAACTGAGCACAGCACTCACTCACCCAGCAGTGAGACAGTCCAGGCTCAGGCTGCGCGGAGGCAAACATTACCTTGTGGAGACAGAAACAGCAGAAAAGGTCAGAGCAGAACAGGATGGTGTGGAGACGAGACGTTGCCTGTTTCTTGGAGATGCAAACCAGGATTAAAGGGATAGTTCACCCAAAATTGAAATTTTACTCATTATCTCCTCCCCCTCATGTGGACTAAGGGCTGGGAGAAGTTTCAGAGTCCTCCGTGGCTTCTCTGAGTTACAGGGGGTCTCGGCGTAGCAGTGCATGTCCATATAATGGTTGCAAATGGATACCAACTGTCTTTGTAACAAAAAGACACACCAAAAAACATCCAAATACCTCCATGCTGCTCGTATGTAATGTCCGTCTTGTATTGAAGCCCCGAAATGCGAAATTGTCCCGAAAAAAATGAAATAAGTCTATATTTCAAGCTTGTTTTGTAGCGGAAGCTTCTCGAAGCTCCTCTTCCCGGTTCGTCAAATTTGGATGAACTGGGAAGAGGACAGCCCCTGGTTCGTCCAAATTTTTTATTTTATTTTTTTTAATGTATATTTTTTGGCGTTTTTGCCTTTATTTGACAGCACAGTGAAATAGACAGGAAAGGGGGAGGCAGGGAGAGGGGGAATGACATGCAGGAAAGGTCTGCCCGACGCGGGATTCGAACCAGGGACGCCTGCGTTGAGGACTGTAGCCTCTACATGGGGTGGCCGCCTTAACCACTGCGCCACGCACCGCCCCTGGTTCGTCCAAATTTGACGAACCGGGAAGAGGAGCTTCCGCTACAAACAAGCTTGAAATATAGACTTATTTAATTTTTTTCAGGACAATTTTGCATTTCGGGGCTTCAATACAAGACGGACATTACATACGAGCAGCATGGAGGTATTTGGATGTTTTTTGGTGTGTCTTTTTGTTACAAAGACAGTTGGTATCCATTAGGGCTGGGACGATATGCTTTTCTCCCGATTCGATTCTTCTACGATTTTTTTGGATGGCGGTTCGATTTAAATTGCGATTCTACGATATTGCCGATTCTCTCGATTTTTAGTCGCATTTTTAACATTTATCTGCACACAAATACTGTAGGAGCCTATAAATTAACATACTCCATTATAAAGTGAACTTAAACCCTTTTCAAAACCTGTACTCTCTGTATGTAAAAGAGGCTAACAAATACACATTGCACAATATTTAAAAAAATTCAAAAAAAAAAAAAAAAAATTCAAAAAAAAAAAAATCGATTTTTGAAAAAAAAAATCGATTTAAAAATCGTCAAAAAAGATATCACGATATCTATGTGAATCGATTTTTTCTCCCACCCCTAGTATCCATTTGCAACCGTTATATGGACATGCACTGCTACGCCGAGACCCCCTGTAACTCAGAGAAGCCACGGAGGACTCTGAAACTTCTCCCAGCCCTTAGTCCACATGAGGGGGAGTAGATAATGAGTGCAATTTGAATTTTGGGTGAACTATCCCTTTAAGAGTAGCCGGAGATGAGATGTGAGGTGTGCTGTGTGTACATGTGTAGTACACAGCAAAGCACACATGTACGTACTAAGAAATAGAAGACACTGATTGCAGCGGAGGCACCTTTTCACGTTTGACCTCAGGTTGGATTTCTGCGTGGGGATGTTTGGTTTTTGTCTTTTTGATTTGGTTTACGCTGTCGAGGATGGGTGGGGTTAAGAGTGTCGGGACGTGCTGAGATACCAGAGCTGCTGAACATACCTGGCGCCTCAGCGAGTTTTCAAATAGACGAGGTGCAGTTGATTTAAAGGTGTCTGTCGCGTTGGGTGGGCAGGGTGCACATTTTCCCCATTTCCCACCACAGCCCCTTTGTCGGCTCCATTTTCACTGCATTAAAGCAAACACGCAGTCCAAGCGGTATGAAGGATTTTAGGAATATGGAGCGTTCTCAGATGTAAATCTTCTAGTGATTTACAGTACTTAGAGAATGAAGCGTTGGAAAGATTCGGCTGAGTTCCACTGAGTTCTCATTGCTCTGCAAAAATCACTCTAGGCAGAAACATTTGAGAGTAATGTGAAGTAGAGGTGAGGATATGTTCACAGGTATGATCAATGGTGGCCTTACTTTCAGGATGAGTTGTTGAAATTACTTTCACTTTAAAAAGAGCAAACCTGACCCCCAACCCCCGGACCTTTAATGTTTCCCTGCTAGACTTTGCTCTTGAAGAGGTACAGTATAATGTAAGTTGGCAAGACATCTCAGGGAATTAGGACATAAACAGGATATTGTGCCATTTCCTGCAGCTTGCCAGTGATGGTGTGGTATTTTAATGATTTAGTTTGACAAACCATGAGATGGTTTTGTTTTGTCTTTTTTTGAATGAAACCAATCAGTTAGAAATGATCTCAGGTCTTGAAAAAGAAAAACTTTAAAGGGATAGTTCACCCAAAATTCAAATTTCACTCATTATCTACTCACCCTCATGTCAACTAAGAGCTGTGAGAATTTTCAGAATCCTCCGTTCCTTCTCTGAGTTACAGGGGGGTCTGTGCAGCAGTATTTGTCCATATAATGGTTGTCAATGGATACCAACTTTCTTCGTCCAAAAAGACACACCAAAAACATCCAAATACCTCCATACTGCTCGTCTGTAATGTCCCTCTTGTATTGAAGCCCCAACATGAGAAATTGTTCTGAAAAATATTAAATAAGTCTATGTTTTAAGCTTGTTTGTAGCGGAAGCTCCCAGTGTCTCAGTTCACTGCTCTTCCTGTGTCAGTGCAGTTCGGCGGAACAATTTCTCATGTCGGGGCTTCAATACAAGAGGGACATTACAGACGAGCAGTATGGAGGTATTTGGATGTTTTTTGGTGTGTCTTTTTGGACAAAGAAAGTTGGTATCCATTGACAACCATTATATGGACAAATACTGCTATGCGGACCCCCCCGTAACTCCGAGAAGGCACGGAGGACTCTGAAAATTCTCACAGCTCTTAGTTGACATGAGGGTGAGTAGATAATGAGTGAAATTTGAATTTTGGGTGAACTATCCCTTTAAGACCAAAGTCACCAAAACACTGACAATTTGCAAACGTCTCTGAACTGAACGTCTGCTCAGTCTGTGAAGGAAGGGGTTAAGACTGACGTCTCTCCCAGTGACCTCAGCTGAGTCTAGACCAGAATAACAGAGTTCTTTTAACATTAACCCCCTCCCTCCCTCCCTCCCTCCCTCCCTCCCCCAGTTAACCCCAGCTAACCTCCACCCTCCATGATGCCTCTAAAAGTAGATTTCAGCCCAAATGATGCATTTCTTTCCCCTGAATGTCAGCTTGGTGGGAGAGCAGAGTGGGGGAGTGGCAGCCCAGCAGGGCTCCATAGCAGTTACCAGCATAATCCTATTTGAGCACTTGCATTCAATTCATGATACCAGTTTAAGTGTGTGCATAATCATGGCAATAGTAGAAGAGACTGTGCTGTATAGACATACGCAGCATTTCACAGACAGTTGGCCTATATTGTATTGCGGGATCTCTGCCACGGAATACTGCAGAATAAATGAGGAGGGGTGCGAGCAGAGTGATAGCGTGCTGAGATAGTGTCTGAAACATGCGTGTGGTGGTGGGTCGGAGTCATCAAAGCAAAGAGGTCGAGATGAGGGCGGTTATATTTCAGGGAGACGGCCCTCAGGCCATAGATACTGTATGTGTCTGCTATAAGATACATAACGGCACGGGAATGAGCCAGTGTGTGTGTTTGCATGTCTGCATTTTAGCATGTGCATGTTTATGTCTTTGTGTGTGTGCATTCCAGCTCAAAGTTCAGTAGATCTGCGTGGTGCCCACAATGCCCCTTGCTAATCCTTTCCCAGAATGGCTGTTGCCAGGCAGAGAAACGGCCCAATGGACTGCTGATGGCCCTCCATGGCAAATTCATTCATAAGTGTAGTAACATGGACATGAAAGTAATACCATGAATGTATTTTATATTGATGTTGGGTGACTTTATAACGATGTTTATAAGCTTAGTGGACACCCTACAAGTTTGAAGCATGTCCTTGAGAAAGACAGCGTCCTCTATAAACTCTCCAGGTGTCATCAAGTCTCAGACACATGCACAGATCGCTGACGTCATTGTGAACTGCTTGAACTCAAAGGTGAGACTATCAAAGATAAAAGGTAGAATTGTGAAGAGGAAGAAAATGTTCAAGAGTTGCTATTGAGACCATTCTCACGCGGTTGGTTTGTTTGGTTCATCATCACGTGCGATTTTTAGTAAGAAAAGCATTGCACACTCAGTCTGAGGCAAACAGCTACCACAATGTGTTGTAAGTCTCTCCAGCAGGGGGGAAATAGTTGCCATTTGTGTGTGATATTATAGCTTATGCCATTAAAATGTCTTCATGGAATAAATGTATTATGCAGAATAAAGGACAAAATAATATAATATAATATTTAATTTTGACTAGACTGTGCACTTTGTTGGAGTTGTTTGTTTTCAGTTATTGTATTTACAGTGATACTAAGCTTAACAGACTTGTCCAACACAGAATTTTGAAAGGTGATTCAGTTTTTATTTATTTATTTATTTTATTTTATCCCACATAAGACGCTCATATGACAAACTACAAAAATGTGGGAAATAAAGTAGATAAAACAGCACGCAGACAAAAAATAATAATAATAATTTAAAAAAAATACAACATACAAAATGAATTATAATAATAAGAAACAATAAGAAAGCAATTTATAAGATTACCACAGTTTAACCACAGGTAAACTGTGGTGATTCAGTTTTTTAACTGTAATTGGAGCTCAATCAGTGCAGCTGCCTGGAGCTGTTATAATTTACCTTCATTGAGCTTAAGCCATTTGCATTTCCTGTGCACACACAGTGTAACATGAGATACAAGTCTGCATTAGTGGCAGTTGAGTCACACAGTCATAGTCTCCTGACTGGCTGAATGGTGAGATCACTGGCATTGTAGCTTACTAGGAAATAGAGCTTGATGAACGCAGAGACGCGTACTTATGTAATTAAAATGAAATGCAATTAGCACATGCCTGATGATGACTGTGGCTACAAAGCAGGACATTCTGTTCCTCTGCCTACTTTTATTGTAATGTTTTTTTTTAACATGAATATTGAAAAAGTATCACCAAAATGAACAATAGTGTTGATTTATTTAATTATTTCCCTATAATACACGTTAATAGTTTGCTCACTGGTTCATTGCCTTGTAAATTTCCACTCTGTGTTTGTTATTTATGGATTAAGTCGTCTTGGGACATTTGTGAAACCTGAGATTCAGATCAAATGCAAACTTGGGCAATATCTCATCATAGATTAAGAAAATCCATGTGGACATAGAGTCGAGCTGTATATTCTACATGTGTGGTTTTGAAAGTTTCAGTGTGAAAGTTGACCTGTGTGTTCATGTGTTTTCTTGGGATTTGAAGATGAGAATGTTTATTTGTGTGTGCAATGTGTGCATGTTTGTAGAGACAGCTGCTCTGTGTCCATCAAAAGCAGCACCACATATGCAACACTGTCTTTTGTAGCCAGGATTTCTGACACACACACACATAGTTTTTCTTGCTTGATTAACCACTGATTTTAAATTGTAGTTTGTGTGTTACAGTGGAAGTCACATTGTTTAACCATCACACTCTGAGTATTTCTTTTAAAAGTCATCAATTGAGAGAAAAAAATGAAACGTTTCCAGCTCAGCAAACTTCATTCCTTTACTCATCAAGAGTGGTTGAAGAGTTGACGTTAGCACACCAGCTAGCTAGCCCTGTCCAGTCTACCTTGAAACGTTGTGTTGCTCATAAATTCAAATTGTAATAGCTTCTCTTGTAAATGACGGTGAAATTCTTGGCCAGCCATAATCAACACTACCCGCTCCCAACATGAAACCACATTTGGTGGTGTTGGAAATGTCGTAACGGCCCCTCTAAAGTGGTACGGTAAGAACATAGATCATATATCAAATCATTTTCATTGTCTGAAAACCCACTGTTGTTTCCCAGAGGTTTCATACAGATGGGCTTAATGGTTCATTTAGGATTCATTATTTCATTGTTTCATAATGGTCTCCATGCTGTTGTAGACGACAGTATGAAAAATCCCAAGGGAAACATTCAGTAATGGTCATTCATCACCGGTACAAGTCATACTTTATCTTTAAACTGCACAAAATGTCATCTTTCATTGACTTCACTTCAATATGTACAGTATGTGCACTGGCTTTGTTGAACTCTAATTTAGATAGCGATTATATCTAGTTGCCTTAATAAAGTGTTCTTTAACTGCCAAATATTTCCAAAAGTTTAAGAGAATAGAATAATATGAATAGGAACCATACAAGGCAAAAATATCACCAACCCAAAACCCAACAACTTTTGTTAATAGGTTTTCCTTCATATTTCACGAGTGCTACAGAAAGCAGCAGTCATTAGCAGGATGGCTTGTAGGCAGAGATGGACTAAGTGCACTGCACAGTGAAGTCATTGTGAAAGAATTATTATAGACACAAATTCAGATCCCATATTAGCTGTTTGTTGCAAATGATTCCAATTGTGTTTCTGCTCACCCAGAACAGAAACACTCAGCAATGTATTCAAAACTTCCCTGCTCAGTGTTCCTGGATTCTGTTTGATTATCAGTAAAATGAAAACATAAAATGATTAACTAAACAACTGAGATCAAGTTAATGTCTGTAGCTCCTTTTTCATGGTGGAAGAATACAGTGTAAATGTTGGAGACTTCATGTCTGAGCAGTGGACATGCTCAGTCTCTGGATGCTGATAGAGAAAGTGAGGTCTTTTACCAGAAATGTGAGTCAGTGAAGGTTCTGGATAAGGAAGGAAAATAAAAATCAGAGGAGCTATTAGTCCACGTGGGTTTAATCACAATGTTTGATTTCCAAATACTGCCAAAAGTTTCTGCCTTTAGGAATAGGCTTGTTGCTGGAATTCAGCTCAATATACAGTATCTCCCATAATTGACTTGTTACTGGGAAAAGACGAGTGTGTGCGTGCGCGTGCGTGTGTATGTGTTTTGTCTCTCACTCGGGCTCTCTCACTTTCTAAACGTGCAGACTGGTATGTCTCCTTTCCCTGGAGACGGCTCAGATCTGACAACAGCGAGGCCTACACCCCATGCAGGAAACCCATCCCTTTAGGAGAACCAGTTGGCAGCGCACAGTGTGTGTTTGTGGGGGGGGTGTATATGTGTATGCAATGCCACAGCAGAGCCAGCTTGAGCTTCATACAAACAGACTTTTCACAGATTTGCATGTACTGTTTCTGAGAATAAGAATCAGCCTGTGGGTGTTAGCCTTCACCTTCCTCCTACCTGGCAATATTGTGAGGCAGCACTGATCAAAACTGTCGACTGCCTGTTCCACTGAAGCTGTATTTTCTCATTACAGTATTGTATTCATCGCCCACTCTGTCACCCAGTATTGATTTTGTCTGATTTTGTAATATCCATCTCCGTTGAAGACATTACTGCCCACTTACATTGCCACAAAATGTTGCCGTAATGGCTTTTCTCTGAAATTGGTACCAGAGAAGCTCATCTGCAGGTTCACCCAAGGACAAAGAACGACCCAGTCATTTTGGATAAGTGTTTCCCTTTCTGTCAAATAGAATTTGTTCCAAGAAAAGTGTGAATGGAAAGAGGAGGAGGCGTTTCTTTAAGGTCAAAATGTTCACTCGGTTAAAACTCCTCAGTGACGTCTCTTCTTTCTTTCTTTTCCCTCTCTGTATACCTACGTTATCAGTGTGTCTCGCTCCGACGATTTCTGTGTGGATCCGTTTTCCTACCTTTCTTCCTATCTGTTATGTGCCACAGTGGTGCTTCTTTCTATTAATTATTTCTTTTCATTGCTTTGATTTCTTCTCTCTCAAGAGGAAATTGCTTCTGAGAATGACCGGAGAAGAGGAGCCGATGACAATGACCTCTGATTCAAATGTTATGTAACAGTCTGAAAGGTGAACAACAGCTCCAGATGAAGTGGATTTCGCCATAAAGCTTTTCTGTCACTCTTTCATCTCAATCACTCTGTTGAAGGTTGATGAAGTTCAATCGGATTCAAAACTTTTTTTTGTATGTGATTTTTCAACTTACTGGTGAAGTTTGTAGCGAAATGAGACAAGTTGCAATTTGCTTTTCTCTGCCAATGATTTACTTACAATAATTTTCAGTGACTAACAGTTATAACATTGCCATCACAGCTCTGATGACTGATGAAATTCAGTTTTGGTGTTTTCTTCTCCTCTAAGAGACATGTTTCTCTCTTCTTTTACAGGTTAGCAACTATCTGCAGGACAGAGAGGAAGTCAGCCTGCTTCATCCGGCCAAGAAGCTCCTCCTCTCTGCTCCTGGATGTGTGTGTCTCAGGGAGTCTCGTTGTGCCAGTCCAGCCAGACCTGAGCAAAACTCCTTATCTGTTCCCTTGTGTTGTGATCCATCTCAGCCACTTAGGTTTGTAACCTTTTTTTTGCCTCCATAAGTTGTTTTGCAAATCCAATTAAAGCAAATTGGCCTTGGTACCTGTGTGTACTAAGATTGACACCAACATATTGTGTGTCCACCCTGGAGTTGCTTTATGACTCACCATTATTAACAATTAATCATGTAGAAAACTAAGTGAAGGTAGATGAATTACAGTACGTCGTATTTTATAGATTCCAGCTGGAAGATGCTAGTTGTAGTTGGCCAGTTGCAGGTGCTTGCTACTGCTTGTTTGTTAAAAAAAACAAAACAAACCAAGGTCAGGCTTTGACACTTGTCCTCATTCATTTCTAGGTTTTATCGTTCTTGTGACCAGAGGACATCGGTGTGTTCTCTGCTGACTGGAGCGCTGCTAGAGGCCACAGCTGCTCTCGGAGCGCGCTCTGCCCTGCCCTGCCCTCTGCCCCAACTTCCCAACAGCCACGCCGTGCTGAAAGGTGGGTGGACTGTATATGGACAAGGTTTTGTGTATTTGTATGTTTGAGTGCACAAAACCTTGTGAATGGACTCTGTATTGATCAGATGTGATCTCTTCCAACTAAACACTGTTGTTATTTATATTTATCATGAGTCAGAGTCAAAGTCATACTGTAGTGCTGTTTTCAGCACTATGACTAAACTTTAGACTAGGGATGTCACCATTATACATTTTCTTGGTACGATTATTGTCAGAGAAATAATCACGGTACTACGATAATCACCATTATTATGCATGAATTCATTTCACAACACTAGGAATGTGTAAAATGATCAAATATAGTCAAAATATAATTACATTACTCATTGTTTACACCAGTATCCATTAATATAGGACCAATTCTTAATCCCCAGGGGAAGTGTTTGAAATATTCAGGTCATAAATTGTATTCTATACCAAATTTTTATGTTTATTTTAATCTTTATTGTTTTGTTTTGCTTTGCTTTTTTAATTAAAAATGACATGCTAACATCTGAATCCCTACCAATTCAATGTTACGTTAGTTAAATGGACCAGTATCTGTGCATTTACTTTTATTTTAATGCACATCTGGCAATATGGTTCCAACTTCTTTTTCTTTTTTTTAAAGTAACAGTAGCCTATTTATGAATCTTTACGATTGATTAATTGTGGCGTTTAATACCATGATTAATTGTGAAAACAAGTAATCATGACATCCCTACTTTAGACAGCTCTTTTGTTTATCTTACAACTTTATTACCCCTAATGTAAACTTTGTGTTACAATAATTGTATATATCACAGTTTCACAAAACCAACAGTTGTGTAGTAGATGAGGCCAGAGGAGCATTGAACTGGGATAGTGAAGTAAGGACTTTGGGCAGAGGGCCTGCATCTGTTTGATTATGAGAAGAAAAGGTTCTCACTATTCCCCTGTGATCCACTCTTCCACTCGTTTCTCTTCCTCTCGGCTCTTTTCCCACATGGTTCCTTGTCCACAGTGGGTTCTGGGTCGGCAGGAGCACGTCTGTTGTTGATCCCAGTGGTTGCCCTTTTCCTTTTTGTCTTTTCTCTTTCTTTCTGCTGCTGTCCTCTCTCCCTCTTTGTACCATCCTCTTCTCTCTGCTCTGACTGGCTCCAGTTCTGACACACACACACGCACACACATACACACGACACTCAAGTGGCGTTAGCAAGAAGAAAAAGCTCCCTGACATCACAGCATCCGCTCAACACTTGTGAGCACACACTTGGTTATTTCTTAACATCTGAAAAGAACTTATATGCACATCAAACAAACAGATAAAAACAAGCACATGCACACACATCAACGCACGCATGCACGTTTGCTTTTCATTTTCCATAAGATCCCGCAGGGCAGCAGCTCGCCATGTCCACAAAATGCCCTGAGAAAGACATTAAAAGGTCAGTTGTAAAATGTATTTTCCTAAATGGGCCTGGAAAATAAACAAGTTCTTATCATGCACATAGTATTCCACTTGTTTCTATCTCTCCTTCTCTCTCTCTTCCTCTCTCAGTCTCTTCACATGACTTCATTGTCCAACCAGTTGCGTTGTCGGTCAGTTGCTCAGCTGGTAAATGTCGGTCCACTTCCTCTACTATGATGCTACATATGACTTAAATGGAAGCCGATCCTGACATCAATTTCCACTGGCAGTGTGCCAATGGACGGAGTGTCACACACGCACACACACATTTGCACGCACACAACACACACAAAAAACATTCATTTCTACACTTGTTTTTAATTCTGATGATCAAACTTTAATTCCTGCTAGAAAAGTTCATTAGCAAAAAAACATTCACTCACTCAAACACACACACATACACACATACACACACACACACACAAAACACACACACACACACACACACACACACACACACACACACACACACACACACACACACACACACACACACACACACACACACACACACACACACAGTGCATATCTTTACCATGACACTGTGTTCTGTTCTAATGGGTGTTACAGGAAACAAAATAGAGCCAGACACGCGCACACATAGCAGCTTACAAGTCTTGGCAGGGCTAGGATTTCATAGACCTGCATGCACGCACACACACATCCACACAAAGCGACAGCATGAAAGACTCCCAGTTTAACACTCTCTGTCTTTCTAACCTAGCACTAAAGCTATCCAGATACCAACACTGCACATAACACGAGTCCTAGACTTCGACTCACAGCCATAGGTTCATGCACGCAGGTAAAGCACATATGGTTTGCCTGTGGCGAAGGCGGGCTTGTGCCATTTTCAATGATTTGACCTTTAATGTGCCAGAAAGCAGAGTGCAGAAACGATGCTGCCTTTTTTTAAAGTTTTGATACAATTGCTAAACTAAAAGTGAGGAGTGCAGAGCTGAGTTGAAAAGAGAGGAAGGTTCAGGTTCAGGTTCAGGTTCTCAAAAGACATTGGTAGATTTCAGATTTCATAAAAGACGATTACCTACTTATCCTGATGCTTAGGGAAGGTGCGAGTTCAGTTTTAAATGTTCAGATTGTCAGTGCAGTTATTTGCCTTCTTACCATTTACGGCATCATTCCTCTGTTCAGTGTTTCAGTACAACAAACTGCTCTCAATCTAATCTCTTTAAATCAATTGCAAATCTAAAAGCTTTTAGTGGCAGAGCTTAGTACTAAACTCCCTTTGAATGAACCTTTATTTGGAGCCAGGATGTTCCTTGTGATTGTTAAACAGTGACAAAACAGCATGACGTGTATTGTTGGTACTTGCCAAATAAGCCTTTGTCAAAGGTGACATAACTGTCACTTTTATTATAAGGAAGCTACTGATGGTTTGAGTTTGTCACACAAAACTTTACTGCAGTTGAATGAGACACAGATTTAGAGACATATTGTCCCACCACTGTCTGTTGAAGTGAAGTGGTCCAGCTCTTCTGGAAATCAAAGGCTGTTTCTATCCTCTCTGGTGAGCGGGGTCATCTTTGTGTCATCTGTATAGAGGATGCTTTTGTGCTCTTTCCCTCTCTATACTGTATAGGTTACCTTTCCTACCTCCTTTTTGCCTTCATCCTTTCCTTTTATGAAAATGGAGCTGTTTTGTGGGAAAGAAAAGTGTAACCTGCATTTTTGCCTCACTATTTCTAAATTAATCTTCAATCTCAGAGCTGTAACTGCTTTTCCCTGTTCAGTATTCATACTTAATACCACATCGATATGTTGTGTATTGTTGTCTAATAACTCTCTTCTGTTTCCTGGTGGCAGTTGCATATCACAGGTAAAAGTTCAGATTAGTGTGTAACAATCAGAGTATGAACATTAAAATCTGTCATTTGTAAGAACAGCTGTTATATTTGACAGTTGCTTGATATTATATTTATAGTACAACTTGTCAAATTCAGTCACTCTCTTTGCTCTGCATAATTTCAATGATGCAGATAAAAAATGTTGCATTAATGGAACGTGGATATAATCATGCTAAGGATCTTAGGTATGTAATCCTTAATTATGACAACACAGTCACAATTATGAGTTACAGATGTAATCATTATGACATTTTCTCTTTTTTTCATGTGAATGCATTATACTTGAGCACATAATTCCTATTATTACCTACGTAAGTCTCACAAGGAATTGATTTTTAGATAGGATAGTGGCATAAAAACTTGGGCTAGAAACGCAACTTTACAAACCTGATCAGTGGCTCTGGCACCAAATGCTTTCAGGGATTAAGCAGGATGATGGCTTGGACAGCCTTAGTGTATTCTTAGAGTTTTAGTGTGAGTGCTGAGAGAGGTGAAATGCTTTTCTAGACCTTCTCCATATTCCACATTCACTGTCATGATCCCAAAAGCATTTTCTCTGGTTCATCAGATGTATGTCAAAGACTCATGTCTTTCTGTAACACAGAAATCACTTGGCTGTAGGTCAGAAGGAACGTTTTGATAAATGATATCGTCTTGGTCAGTGTGACAGGCTTTTGTTGTGAAAGTAAACACCTATAAATGTAAATACTGGTACTGGAAAAATGACAACTGGTTAAGACAAGGGTAAGGTCAAGGTGATGTGTGTGTGTGTTTGTGTGTGTGCTGTTGTAACACATGTGGAGACATGGTGTGAAATAGAGAGACCATAAATCATTGCTGAGCAGTGCACTGGTAATTAAAGGCAGTTGTTTTTGTTTCACGGAGCTTGTCATTGTGAAACGAATGAAGTCCATGTCAGCTCCAGCTCTGCTGATGGCTGAGACTTTGATAGGGGTCGTTTTCACTCACAAGCACAAAATGTGTGCAAATGTTTTGCATAGATTCAAGATTCAAGATTCAAGATTCAAGATTCAAGATTCATTTATTTGCCATTTTATGTTTAAACATAATTGGAACGTTCTGTGGTGATGTGTGTGTGTTCATTTCTTTTCACATAAATAAATAAGTGCAGGACAGGACAGGACAGGACAGGTTCTCTGTGTTGCATCTGCTCATGATATATATTATATCATTATTATATTATATATGTTTTTCTATTTAGGTAAGATAAGATAAGATAAGATAATACTTTATTGTCAGATCACTCTGAAATTTGTCTTGCGTCCCATGACATCCAAGTTTCACACAAATAATAACAAAATACAAAAACACACATTTACAAAAAGCATAAATGTTACCCTCAAAGGTCACATTTAAAGAGAAACACAAACTACCTCCTAACTCCATTCACAACATAAATCCAACATTACATTTGTGTTTTGTACATTTATGTGTCTTGGTGCAACACCCAGTGCTCAGTCTGTACATGAACCCTAGTCTACTTAGAGACCAAACTCTGATTTAACAGTTTGACAGAGTTTGGTGTTTTTACCGTGTTTTATGAAGTTTCACAGATCAAATGTTTAATGGAAAAAATAATTTTCAGATTATTCAAAAACAGAGACACAAGACAATCTAAAAAACAATACAGTATACCAGATAAATGATATACTGTAGGCTTTTAGAGCAGGTGTCAGTCTTCTAATCATGGCTGCATAATTCCCAGCATTAAATATTTCACTCCTTTGCTGTTGAACCATATCATTTGAGGACAATGAACAGCTACTGAAGGCCCCAGGGATTTAGGCATATTCATGTGAACTATAAATGTTTAAGTATTTTTCTTGAGCTCATTTCCTTTATAACACAATTTACTGTACGTCTGAGAAGGGAGTGGGCTGCTGAGTTCTAGGCAGCCATCCTTCCAGCTTGGTATTGGTCTTTGGTTTCTTTTTCACTCTTCCTTTCAGTCGTCATTGTACATTGTGTTGCCTTCCAGCATTTAAGAGCCACTGACAGCAGAAATTGTGGGGAATCATGGAGAGAGGAAGTCACAAGGATTTCAGAAACACACTGTTTACATGGTCATAACTTCTAAAAATACTCAGCAGTATAAACTTGGTACTAGTATAAATTGTACAAATATTCCAATTAGCTCTGTTGTAATCAAAGATATTGTTTTTACCAAGATAAAGAATGAATGACCCTGCTGACACTTGATCTGAGATGAAACATCATTAAGCAATGAAGTACATATAGGAGAGAATGTTACACTTGAATTGAACCATAAATGTTTATCCTCAAATATACCTTTGTTTCTGCAGTATATGCAGCATGAAGTAACAAACACAGGCAACATGTTTTATTCAAAATACACTGTTCTGTGTATTGCTGCATTGATTCTGTTGATCATTTTAGATGAAATGATTCTTTGTCAGACAGTTGTGCCCATCGCAGCTTTCCAGAGCCCTGAGAGTTTATTTTCCATTTACAGAGAAATATTGTACATATCTAAAGGTCAGTCTGTCTTTTGTCTTTTTGATAAATGAATGAAAAGATTAGCTGAATAGTTCTAAACAATCTTTTTGTCAGTGAACTCATCAGTCAGTTGACTAATTGTTTCAACCAATGAATATGAAGTGGTCAGACACATTTAGAAGCATGGTGTAAACCTCAGTAACAAGCAGCAGCTCCATCTAGGACTGTAAATCACACATAATTGGAGATTATATTTTGTTTTCCAAAAATACAGATATTAATAAATGCTTACATAGCTTGATTCTGTCAGTATTTTATAGTATTTTTTGCTTTGTTGTCCCTTGTTCAAACTCTGCTGATATGAGTGTATAAATGACGGTATACTAGTGTGTGTCTGTGCAGTGAGATGGTCTGACCGGTCCAACTCTAGCGCACAGCTGTGAACTATGTATGGTGTCAGTGAAAGGTGGGCGGGAGAGAGAGACCTAGAGGGAGAGAGAGAGAGAGGAATAGTGAATGTTGTCAAGACGGAGACGGAGGGAAGGCTGTTTGCTGCTAAGGCAAGGGAGAGCAGCCAGGTGAGCCACAGAGAGTCAGAGACACAGTGTGAATTGGAGAGAGTTCAAGTTAGGAACGGAGTTAGAGAGAGAGAGAGAGAGAGAGAGAGCAAACAGCCGAGTGAGTGAGAGAGAGAGGGAGGGGGAGAGCAAGAGAGAGAGAGAGAGAGAGAGAGCAGCTGCAGGAGAGAGGAGAGCGGCGGCTCAAATGTGGACAAGTGTTGGTGGGTCACCCCGGCGCTGAGCTGTCAGTGTGGGAGGCAGAGTGGCCAGCTGTATCTAGCAACCATGAAGCACGCTCAGAGGACGGACTTCAAGCTGATCAGTGAGTAGAAACCTGAGCTTCAGTGCAGTGTGGCTGGAGAGAACACATTTGAAATAAGTCATGCTCATGTAGTGTCCTAATGTACTGGGTATATGTTAAAAGGAACTAGTGTATGTTGTGAGTAGTGGTCAGCACTTTGTTATGCATGTCAGAAATCAAATGGGTTTTAATCATTAAAAAGGAGCCCTGGACTTACTGTAAAGCATTGTGTTTACATGTTTGCACAGATTGTTGCCAAATAATGATTCATAATTTCAGGTTTTGTAACTCTGTTGGCAGGACTTCTAGATGTTTATGTTTTTGTCTCATTATCTTATACCTTAAATGGTTCATTTGTATCCACTTCTTTAGAGGTTTTTCATGACAGAAATAGAGGTTTTATTATAACAGAAAAATACCACCTGTCTTTCCTGTAAAACATACTCTTTGTGCAGTCAAATCACATCCAGTTCACAGTTCTCTGTGATTGTCTGTAACCAATAAGAGCTGCAGGGGGCAATAGCAAACATTGCAATTTAATTAGAAAAATGTTTGTTGAAACATGCGATTAATGATGCAGCAGTTTGAAAATGTGTGTGATGTAGCGCTGTGCACTCTGCCCCCTTTACACCAGAAACCCCACAGCATGACAGAGAAGGATTTCTGGCTCTCTGGGTAACATCACTTTGATCTGACCCTTAAAATGAATGTCGCACATGGCTGTGGATACAGTATGTTTTGAGTCTTACAGTTTCCACAAAGGCAGAGAAATTGCCCATGTGTTCCATCTGATTTGTATCAAGTCGCTGTGACGTGACTGGGTAAAGGCCTAAGTTTATTCTTTTCTAAGTGTGTTTGCAAGTAGAAAGTGAATGGGCCTCATTCACAGTTAACGTTCACCTGATGCCTCTCATGTGAAGATAAGAGTGTAAAGCACCAGTATGGCTCTCTGAGAATCTCTAAATCTCTAAATGTACTTTGACTTAATTTAATTACGTGACCTATTTGATGCTCTAATTTGATCTTTGCTTTCATAACAATGAGGCCTTTGCTAAATCACCCCGAATTGGTCTTTACCCTGACTTTAGTCATAGTCCTCCCGCTAACAAGTAAAGGTCAGAAGACTCTAAATGTTATATTCATGTCTGCACGTGGGACTGTGTGTGCAATAGTGTACATATCTGATCCAAGAGGGAAAACTCCCTGTGATAACTCAGTGTTGTCAGCGGTCAGACAGATCAATGTTTATTGCTCCTGCTGCTGCTGTGTGTCTGTGGACTTGGCTGCGTCTACGTACTTTGTGTCCTTACGCTATTTAGTCTTGCGTGCTGATGTTTGCCACTGTTAGGCTGTTTGTGACTACTTGTTGATTTTTTAATTTGCTTGAGGTTTTTTTTTTTTGTATTAACTTTCATGTGCATGCCAGTAAGGACTTGGCAGTATCAGATGTTATTCAGTTATTTATTCCATGGAGTAAAACTGAAGAATTGTCCTTGAACTAAGGAGAAACAGCCTGATTATGCAGTTTGGCTTCTGAATACATAGTTTGTGTTATTTACATGCAAAACTGCAGTAGTTCAAAATGTGGGTGTTGATGTGGAGATGTAGCATAGTTTGATTTATGAATTCCACCAAGAGACAGCAGAAGAAGTTGGCGATTTTGATAAAATCCATATGTGAAATGTATTTATAGTTTTAAAAAAGCTCATTTGTAAACAGTCCCCCGACTTCAAGTGTTTGTGCTGCACCTGTTTGTGCGCCCTACATACTCCTGCGGGGAAGTTGTCATCATCTCTGACCGTGCTTATGAGAACAGCGTACGTATGTGTGGACTTTGTGGGCAAAGAAAGACTGTGCGCTCTATGTTCAAGGTTCCTCTGCTTTAGCAGGTATTAATAGCTGCGATTGGCTTGATAGATAGAACCAGCTTGAATGCAGAGTGGAATGATTTCAACCAGTCTGAAAAAGCAAAGCAGTGCTGAGCACTGAGTCGGTTATTGTTTGACTTGAACATCATGTTCCTCCTTTTGCTTTGTTTGGTCACATATGACAAATATCCTGACTCTATAAATGGCGTGCCCTTTGAAACAGAAATATCACATAGATGGGTAAAAAGGATGTTCAGCCAATGTACCAATGTAACCCCCCCCCTTTCCCCCCACGCACACACACACACACACATACACACATACACACATACACACATGCATGCACACCCACATAGTATTTGTATTCAGCAGCATGCATTACACATGAGTAAATCCATGCATAAATATCACAGGGACATCATGGTCAATTAGTCCAGGTCAGTGTTCTTTCAGTCTCACAGCAGGAGAGCTGCGTGTCCGTTGTGTCTCATCAGTGTTTCTCAGACAGCGTATGTGATGTGTAACGGGTTTTCTCATGGCCCTACAGCTGATTGTATTAGATACTATTACACTTGTCACTATCACTGGAATCCACCATCTCATTCCATCCAGTTATCAGCCCTAGAGTTTTCTCTTATCACTGCTGATAGTGTATGGTGTGTGTGATGCCTGAGGATATCATGACTATCACATGATAAAGGATATTGAATTGCTGATAATATTTTCAAATGCATTTTTTTGACATATGAACTAATTCTCAACCCAGTGACAAAAACCATTTTGAGAACAATATAATGATCTAAATACTATAGTACTTTTAAGGAAATAGCATGTGTACATAGTATATTCTGTACGTAGTGCAGTTGTTTTTGTGTATCACTGCTTTAAGGTGGCGACTTCTTTCTCATCTTCTCATTTGCCTTTAATTAATTCCTCAGAATCTTTTAAGACCTTTCAGTCGCTGCCTTGGCTGACAGCTTTGTCTGCCCGTGTCTTCCCTGTGGGAAAGATGAATAAATGAATGATTCATGCCTCCTCCCAATGGTCATGTAATTCATATGACTCATTTGAGGATGTCTCCATTTCCACTTCAAAAGGGGAGCTTGTAAAACCAGTTCAGGTCTGGAGATTACAAGGTACTGCTTAAACTGTTGATAGATGAACGACTTGATCGTTTTTAACTTTATAAACAGAAAATTTAAAATAAAAAAATCTCAAAGGAGTAAAGAACTCAGTATTTATATTTGATCTTCTTTAATAAAATGTAATAATTGAACATATTTTTTTACCCAGAGGTCATAGACAAGACAGGTTATTTTTTTTACATACCTGCAGCATGCAAAAGGGAGAGCGGAGCCAAGAGATGATAGATGCTGTGAACCAGATGAACTACATTGTCTGAAATGTAGGTGGCCACACTTTCCTTCAATGTCTGATTGTTTTACAAGTTGCAGCTGTTTGTACGCTACAGTTTCTTTCACAGCAGCCATGTGAAGTGGCATGTCTGCCGGTGTCTGTGCTCCGTACGCTGCTGTTCACTAACAGCTCATTTACTATTGGGCCGTCTCTGATACACGTTTTCATTTTGTCAGTAGTCAGATTGTTTTGATTCTCCTGTTTCATTTAATGCAAACATGACTGAGAAATATGTTCCAGGTCTGCACTGCATCACCACCTGTAACTCACAACCTGAAGCCTGTCTCTGTGTCAGACATTTAAAGAATTTAGTGGATTATTCTGTCACTCTAACTGTGATCGATAGCTCACACCTGTGTAAACTACAAAATTTCCACTTATTCTACTTATCGCTTCCTTCCTCTCTGTCTTTTCTCTGTCCTCTCCTCCCATCTCTCTTCAGCTCTCACTTTTGCGTCTCTGCTTCCCTGTCTTGTATTTTTTTCTGCTTGCTTGTATGAATCATTTTTCACTCGTCTTTTCTCTGATCAAACAACCTTTTCCTGCTGCGTCCTTTAACTCAGCTTTATTTTCTTTTGTTCTGCTTTCTTTTCTTTCTTCTTTTCCCCCCTCCTGTCTCCCCTGTCTATGCTCTCAACTGTTTCACACACACACACAGATGTGCACACACACACACAGAGTTCATTACAGAAGCTGTGAGACCGGATCCACAAATCAAACTGTGTAAATAAGCAAGTGTTGTCCCTGCAGAGCAGTCACTGCTGTTGCCATGGCTACCTGTGGCACATCTCAAGGATTATCAAGGACAACCTTTAAGTGTGTGTGTGTGGCCTGGCCCCGTATGTGTATATGCATACACAATTGTGTATGTGGGTCATTGTTGGTGATTTCTGCAAGTATGAAAATAGCCAATGGCCAGAGAGGACATCTCTAATTTATGGTGCTCAGTGTGTCTTTGTACATACTTATCTTACCTTAATGACACACACTTGATTCACTGACATCCTCTCGCTTCTGCCTGAGTCAACGTTGTGTAATGAATTGGGTCTGACCCCTTTAAACCCAACCTGGACGGCCTGTGCTTTACAGGCAGAGGGGTTTTTCGGGGGAAGGAATTGTATCCCAGTGACTAAAATAGGTTCTGTAAGTTACTGCAGTTGAATGTAGGTGAAACTTCTCAAAGACTCCCTCAAATGTTTCCTGGCAAAGTTCCTGCGCTGGAAAACTGCTGTTAGTTTATGTGGCATCGATCCCGACAATGTACTGTATGTCTACCTGGCAGCTCCCGCACCAGTGTAGAAACTGTCCATTAGTCCTTTGTTAGCAGAGATGAAGACAGGTTTGTGTGTGTGTGTGTGTAAACAGACAGACTAATGGACCCGACTGAAATCCAAACAGAGGAACTGGCAGGTGATCAATGCTGTTTACTTCCAGAGGGTGAAGTGTGCAGGTTTCCTTTGGCTGCTTTGGGGGGATAGAGAGAGTCCGGTATGCAGGGATCGGTCTATCAGAAGACTTGTGACATTCAGTCTAATCCTGAAAAAGTGATCCACATTTCATTGAGGCTTAAAGCTTTCATGGTGAAAGGGAAATATCAAAGTAGATAATGTCTCTTTAATCTCTTCTCTTTCTCATTCCTGCTTTCTCTTCTTTTCTGGCTGGTATGAAGAGCAGCAGTCTCTGTTTTCTTTGTCAACTTGCAAAGAGTTCACCTCGTTCTTAACCCCCCCCCCCCCCCCCCCCCCCCCCCCACACACACACACACCGTATTAAAGGGATAGTTCACCCAAAATTCAAATTTCACCCATTATCTACTCACCCTCGTGTCAACTAAGAGCTGTGAGAATTAAATAATATAATTTTAAGCTTGTTTGTAGCGGAAGCTCCCATTGTCTCAGTTCACTGCTCTTCCTGTGTCCGGCGGAACAATTTCTCATGTCAGGGCTTCAATACAAGAGGGACATTACAGACGAGCAGTATGGAGGTATTTGGATGTTTTTTGGTGTGTCTTTTTGGACGAAGAAAGTTGGTATCCATTGACAACCATTATATGGACAAATACTGCTGCGCGGACCCCCCCGTAACTCAGAGAAGGCACGGAGGACTCTGAAAATTCTCACAGCTCTTAGTCGACATGAGGGTGAGTAGATAATGAGTGAAATTTGAATTTTGGGTGAACTATCCCTTTAACCTATCCACGGATCGTCTCTCACTCTGTTTTCACATACCTGCCTTTCCCTCATTTTTCACCAAAATGATTGATGCTGATATTACATGTGGAAAAAGCCTCTGATTCCTCCTCTGGTCTCTCCTGTTTCTCTTACTTGTCCATCCAGAACGTCAGCTGGCCAACAGCATGACCAGCAGCAGCTCTCTTCCCCCCAGTGTCAGTGGGATCAGTAAGGAGCTGGCAGAGCTGCGGCACCTGGTGCAGTTCCCTGAGGAGATCGCCTGTATCCTCACCGAGCAAGAGCAGCAGCTCTACCAACGGGTAGGAGCAAAATCATATGTACTGTGTATTGTTTGACGGGAAACAACGGATAATGATTCTGAACTGACATCTTTGGTAGGGGTGGGTATTGCCAAGGACCTCACGATACGATACGCATCACGATACTTGAGTCACGATACGATATGATATTGCGATATCCAAATTTTGCGATATATTGCGATATTCGACATACAGTAGTTCGCTGAAAAATGTGAAAGGCATTATGCATCTTAAAATCCTAGTTGTATGTACATCAGATGATAGTGATAATTCATGGGACAAACTGAGTCAAAACAATGTAATTCAAATTATCCATGCCATTTTATTGTATAAAATAACTATACAAGCGCAAGTTACAACAACATATTTGCATGAACAACACACTGTCTGAGGTAGCAGTACCGTGACACCTCGCAGAGCAGAGGTGCGGAAGTTGTACTGGATTTATGTCTGAAACATGATTTATTATTTGAAAAAAAAATCGATATATCGAAATATCGATATTCAAATTTTAAATATCAATATCGTATCGTGATACAAAATATCGCAATATATTGCCGTATTGATATTTTTGCCCACCCCTAATGTTTGGTAACATGGAGGTTGATCCCAGTCTGTGTCCAGTCATTCACTTTTCAATGTAAAAAGAAATCCTCACCCCCATCACTGTGTGTCCATCTTCAGGTCTTTCCCTTGGACTACCTCTGTTTCCTCACTCGAGACCTGGGCAGTCCTGAGTGCCAAGCCAAACACCACCCGAACCTCAAGGCCTCGCTGTCGGCCCCCACCATGCCTACCCAGAGTGCTCAGAGAAGTAACGCTGTGGAGGACCTGGTGACACGGTTTAATGAGGTGAGGAATCATCTGATGTCAGTCTGTGTGTGTGTTTGGGATTATCCTGCTGATAGTCAGTTTATTTCTCTGAGGTCAAGGAATAATCTTTTAAAAGGAAAAACAAAAGCCAAAAAGCCCAGATGTCAAGTGAACAAATTAATCCTGAAATTGTTTGTTTGTTTTCTGATGAATCAGTGATTTAGTTAGTTTATATGATGTCACTTAAAAGTGCGATCTAAGACTGTGAAGGTGTGAGCTCATGTAGTGGGAAGCTAAGAATTTTGGGGCCAAAATTAACTTTTATTCTTCAATTAACCAACTAATTGTTCCCGCTCTAATTCATCTGTATTGTATCACTTTACACTTCTTTAGGTGTGATCTTTTGAAGTGAGTTGGCCTCTTTTAACTTTAAATCCTGCAGGGACTCATCACAGTAATGTTTCCCAGTCAGTTGACAGTACATCTCACAAGCTCAGTTTTTACTACATGTCTGAAGTCTGGATGAGATCACTTCAGAATCTCGGATAGTTTGATGGTGAGACTTGTGAATGCCTTGGCTTTTTACACTCTGCCTTATAAAGATGTAGAGTTATTAGTATTGAGAGGAGGGGGCACCTCTCAAGTGGGGAATATTATTTAAAAAACAATGTTTCTGCTGTTCAGGTAACTTTATACCCTGCCATTAATGACATCATCAAAGACAGTGGAAATGCTTGCACTCTGGTTTGACATGGATGTGAAAGGTTGAAAAGCATAGCGGAGCAGCAATCATGTTTTCCCTTATGCAACTATGTTGTATTTATGTGGAGGCATACCATCTTATCAGCCCATGACTGAAGCGCACACTGCACAATGTACGTTGGCTGAAGTTACTCTCCTGGGTCTTGTGTCTTTATGGTGAGTGACTTTGAGCATAAACAATCACAACACTGTACTGGTGAGAAAGAGAAAGTGAGGCAGCCTGAACGGGAATGATGATGTCATCTTTAAGTTGCATGCCTTTCACATCAGCTGGTTTTCATTTAAGTCAGTCAGAGGAGAGGCACATGAAAAATAGTTTCCCAAATGTGCATCATAACCATATATGGGCACAATGGATCAACAGTCAAATGACAACAGTGATTCCCAGTGTGGAGACACTGACATGATGTATTATGGGGTATCTTAGCTGACTGTGCACTATGCTTTGGATGAGTTTGCCTACAATTTTCCTCAGCGATGACGGACAGTGTTATATAAAATATTTACTTCATCTTTCAATGATTTGATTTGCATTTTCTAACTATTTCCCCCATAGACCTGTCACAACATTATGGGAATTTTTTCTACTTTTATTCTTTAAAATTTCCAGTAAACCATGAGTGGTACTGCTGAATGATGAGTGAATACAAACAACAAAAATGAATGTCACATTGGCTCCTCTTAACTCCAGAAATGTTTCAGTCCAGCTTCACTGATTCTCTGAAAGTAAACTGGAAATGTTGGTTGGTTGACCAAAAGAAGTCAACATGGGCTCTGAGAAGTTCTGATTCAGTGCTTTTGTTTTATGGAAATACAAATAATATACTATGAATGTTTTTTTTTTGTTTCTTCAAAAAGTTGTGGGTATAGTTGGATCATTTCTGATGGAAGTCATTCTGGTTTGCAGCTGCTCACTCTTTCCTTGATAGGTTCCTCTGTTTGTAATATAACTTTCTTGTTTTAATTTTCCTCACAATTAACATGCTGTAAATTGGGGAAAAAAGATTAAGATTTTGATCCAGCATGTTCAAGCCATGTATGGGAGTGAAAGATCCTGCTGTAAAAACAGATAGCACGGAAAGAGAGAATTTGGCGTGAAGGAGGGGTGAACAGTTGGGACCCCTTTGTGTCTGTCTGGAGTGTTTAGCTCTGACAGGACCAGTCTGTGCTCATGCGCTGAGTTTGTAATAGTTCTCCGACAACCTTGGTTATGTAATTCGTGTATCAAGGAGAAACTAACTGACCCTCATAGTTCAACTAATAACATGCGCACAGATGGAGACAGACAGACGGACAGACAGATGGACACAGACAAACATCAAATGGGGATCAGCTTGTACCCAGCTCTGGCTCTCACTTTCTGTGTGTGTGTGTGCGTGCATGGTTGGATTATTGTCAACTGATAACACCTATGCTTGTGTATATAAGGGAGGGAGTTGTTTAACAAAACTCTTTACACAGTTTTAGTCTGTCGTATTGTCCTCTTGTCTGTTCTCATCTCTGGTTCGCTCTCTTCTGCTATTACATGTACATGCTCTCTCTATATATAGTATATCTTCATATCCTGTCTATTATCTCGCATACACAACACTAAGCACACACCTCTGCGATCTGGAATATCAGAGGAGATGCCAACTCTCTGGATCGGCGACGGTTCAAATAGTCTCTTGCAGACGGTCAGAATGGTTTAAATGGCGATTGTAATACAACCCAGCTGCTGACATGGTTTCACATTATGTCATAATGCTCGAAGTGGCTGATAGCAGATTTTCACGCAAAGCATGCACATCCTGGCACGCACAGAGCAGGGGAGTAACGGATAAGATACTGTAGGGCAGTGGGTTTGTTCATCAGAAAGTCATACACAGAAGAAGACACACCAAAAAACATCCAAATACCTCCATACTGCTCGTCTGTAATGTCCCTCTTGTATTGAAACCCCGACATGAGAAATTGTTCCGCCGGTCAGTGCAAATCATGTGAGATTTGCACTGACACAGGAAGAGCAGTGAACTGAGACACTGGGAGCTTCCGCTACAAACAAGCTTAAAATATAGACTTATTTAATATTTTTCTGAACATTTTCTCATGTCGGGGCTTCAATACAAGAGGGACATTACAGACGAGCAGTATGGAGGTATTTGGATGTTTTTTGGTGTGTCTTTTTGGACGAAGAAAGTTGGTATCCATTGACAACCATTATATGGACAAATACTGCTGCACGGACCCCCCCGTAACTAAGGGAAGGCACGGAGGATTCTGAAAATTCTCACAGCTCTTAGTTGACATGAGGGTGAGTAGATAATGAGTGAAATTTGAATTTTGGGTGAACTATCCCTTTAAGAATTGTGAATTGGTCATAGATGATGATGTTCAAGGATCTTCTTTGCCCTTTTACATATTGACAGTGCTGATGGATACATAGAGTAAAGATGGAGATGTAGAAAGGTCCCTACAGTTGAACGGAGCAGGTTTGCATTTCCATTATATCACATGATTGTCACCAGCAGATGTGGACAGAGCACTGGACATGCTCAGAAATGTAAACGTCTGCATTTCCACAACAAATGGCTTGAACTCCATCTCTGGATGTTGAAGCTCATGTGATATACATAATAGAAAGCTCCAGAGCAGCTACTAAATGGATCCTGGTTGTTTTCTCAACTGCTGCTTGGAACATCAAAAAGAATATTTTGAAACTGTCACTCCACTCAACTGCATAATCTATTTGACAGGATTTAGAGGATAAGTGTTGCAACTTTAACTTAAGTTTTAGCTTTTGATGTTTGTCAGGTTGAGTAAATATAGACACGACATGAGGGAGAACAGTTGAAAGGAGACAGTTTTAAGTGCATGAAATGGATTACATTTTGAGTAACCTTCCCAGCACCGAGCCCTCTGATTGCTTGTGCTTCTATCACGCAGGAATGCATAAACTGGCATGGTTTCACTCGTATTGGGTAGAGACTTAACAAACCATAACACTATTAACATGAGTGAGTTTGAAATTATGACAACTAACCTTTTTAAAGTCTGACAAATGAAATTCAGCTTTTTTATCGAAGACTGTAGATTATATGTTTATAGAGCAGGGTCTGTGTATGTGCAAGCTCATATCTGAGATGTCTGTATATACTGTGTGTTCAATTGTATATGTAAGTGCCTGAGGTAAGATATGTGAGTATCCATGGTCTCATACGTAATGTATGTGAAAAGGTTGGCATTTTTTACAAGGTCAGAGGGTTCGGTTGCATGTGTTATGTAGGATTTCTGTACTTGCTTGTGTCATAACCTTCTCAAAGGTCAGAGTTTGAAATGGGAAAAAATATCACATTTTTAGCAGTGTTTTGTCAAAGGTGAAGTGGACGCAAGATACTTTGTTGTGTGTGAGTGTGTGTGTGTGTGTGTGTGTGTGTGTGTGTGTGTGTGTGTGTGTGTGTGTGTGTGTGTGTGTGTGTGTGTGTCTTTATTTAGTCCCTGTGAAGTCAGACCATGGTGGGCTTTACAGATCCTTACATAACCCAGTAATAGATCTCTGGGCCAGGGGGATGTTTTTACCGCCTGCAAAGGGGGTGGGGTGGTTTAGTGTGTGTGTGTGTGTGTTTGCGCATGTGTGAATGAATTTTATGAAGCTAAAATGCATAGAGGCACATGGTATGGAGAAAGAAACTGTACGATTGAAATCTGATCTTTTCCTGTATTATGTGTGTTTGCATGTGCGTCTCCATCACAAAGAATGTGAGAGGAAGCTGACTGTGATAAATATCTGGTTTGTATCTTTTGCGTGTGCTTGAGGGCAGTCTGAGCAGAGACAGACTGCAGCTCATAGATATCTGATCTCATTCTTTCTTTTGTGTGACATGTGTGTGTGTGTGTCAGTGTGTGGCCAGCTGGCGTGCTCCTGTACATACACTATACCACTTTAGACACAGGTTGCCATTCCAGAATTTAAAAGCGTTGAGGCGAGCGCACAGAAGACCACACACATACACACAACGGAGAGTTTCAGCTGACTCTTTTGGCCGTGGACCTTTTCTCCTGTTCACTGGGTTTTAAAGGGGTATTTCAACATTTTGGCAAATTCGCCCTATGCCATAAACCCTGTAGTCTTAGGGGTAGGTTCATTACCTTTAATTGTCGGTGCAAGCTGTTTTTAGATCAGCGGGGCAGAGATGTGAGCTCTGCATGGCACGCAGTATTTCTGCCTTTCCCTCATCAAACTCATCAAATACACAATCCAACAACTCCAAAACTCTCTCATGGACTAGTTGTGACCTGCACATTCACCACGCTATGAAATAATAATGTAACTTTTTGAGACAGAGTTGTTTTCGAGGCAAATACGTAACCGGAACTACATTCCAGACACGACTCAAAAAGCGCAAGTAGTTTCGAGTATGTGCTTCATGTGTCATAGTATTATATAATACATTATGGCCACTGTTCATGCAGCTACGTACAAAATGTTGCACCAGAATATTTTATCACTGCGCTTTTTAATAAATGAATAGTCCTGGAAGAAAGGGCTTTCTTCAGACATTTATGTTTGTGAGGAATGGCTTTGTTTTGAAAAGGCCTATATGAATAAATCACAAATCTTACTGTTTGTTAATCAGTTTTAATGTGATAATCACTATTAGTAACATGTCAAATTCTGTCTCAATAGGTGAGCTCGTGGGTGACATGGCTTGTCCTGACAGCTGGGACCTTGGATGAGAAGAGAGAGGTTTTCTCCTACCTGGTCCACGTGGCTAAATGCTGTTGGAACATGGGAAACTACAACGGTGTCATGGAGTTCCTGGCAGGACTCAGGTCTCAAGCAGCGCACACACACTGACACACTCAAAATGTGCCGGGGCTCATGAATACGCAACTGACTGCAACATTTTTTCGTGTTCCAGGTCTCGTAAGGTGCTGAAGATGTGGCAGTTTATGTACCAGTCGGACATTGACACCATGAGAAGCTTGAAGGACGCCATGGCTCAGCACGAGTCTTCTTCAGAGTACAAGAAGGTTGTGACCAGGGCTCTAAATATCCCAGGATGCAAGGTGAGTCACTCCTGTTCAGTTTGGATTTATTTGACTATAACATTTCTCATATGGCATCCTCCTCTGAACTTTACAGTTGAGTAAAAGCCATAACAGACTGTCTTTCCTTTGTCCTGTCCCTGCACCCCAGGTTGTCCCATTCTGTGGGGTTTTTCTGAAGGAGCTGAGCGACGCACTAGATGGGACGGCCAGCATCATTAGCCTTAAACCACCTCCAGACAACACAGAAGACTCAATAGAGGTACAGCAAACACCTTCAAGCATACACAAATGTACATGTCTCATATAAAATCACAGATACTGAAATTTTGGGATCTAGTAGAATTCAGAACCACACAAATTCTGTATAAAGCACATCATAAATTACTACCTGGCCATATACAAAAAAACTTTAGTGATTTAGTGAGAAGGGGGATACCATCTAAGAGGGAGATGGAATTTTAAACAACCAATTGTTCACACTACTCTGAAAATCTGATCTGATCACTCTGATCTGTCTGTGGGGTGAAGCTGTGGAACAAGTTAACTGATGAGATCAAAAAAAGTACAAATCTGGTGCAATTTAAAAAATAAGTTAAAAATGTTCATTTTGGAAAGATACAGTCTTGAAGGTGGGGAATGATTTAAATGTAGGTAGGAATGATTTGACAAATGTTAAATGTCTATTTTTTGCTTGGTATTTGCTGAGTATGTACATGTAGGTGTGTGTGTATACTGTATGTGTGTAGATCACATGTATGCTTGTTTGTTTATGTAAAGGTACTGTATATACACATATTTACATGTATGGTGTAAAGGTTAGGGCATCTATAAGCTTGTAGCTTCAGCCCTGACCCTTTCGATCAGCCATGCAGCCCTGCTTTTAGAGGGATGTGTAACAGTTTTTTTGTTGTTCTATTTATTTTTTTATTTTTATTTTTTTTGCTGATCGAAAAAAAACTCAAACTCAAACTCAAATATAACTGATCTGAGCAATAAGAAGACATGTCCTCTTCTCTCTAGTTTGTGTCTGACTACAGCGGCCAGCACAACTTTATGTTGCGGTCTGGTCCAAATGGCCTACACGTCCCAGAAAAAGAAGCTACTGTCAGCAACATCCTCCAGATAATAAGGTACACTGCATCTGTGTAAAAATGTCTGCCTGGCTCGTAAAGTCTGCTTTTACTTTCTGACTAATGACAGTCTCCTCTGATCTTCTCTTCGTGACTTTATGATCTGTCAGCTTCACTCCTCAGTATTCCTGCTTTACTCTACTTTTGGCTTTGATATCACATTTCCAAATGTTCTTGCGCTTGACTCCTCTCTGACTTCTCTCTCTGTCTCCTCAGATCATGTAATCGTAGTTTGGAGTCAGAGGATACCGATGAGGCGTCCACCAGTCCCTCTTCTACTGGCCCGTCTCCCACATCAAGGAACAACTCTTTCAGGGACCGCTGCCGAAATCAGTCAGTACCTTTGTTTTTCCCTCCACCTTTTTTTAAATGTACATTATGTTTACCCCAGTGACAGACTCCTTTCAGTGTCCAGTTCATCAAGCTCTAAACAGCGACTGTAGAGCTCCTGACAATGTTGGTGTTGTGTTTAAGGATACATTACACCGGTGACTGTCACAGGGTCTTGAACATCACATAATTTATAATGGATAATCTCTGTGTTTCTGGGGGATTTTGTGCAATATTAGCACAGTATCAAATGGCACCTAGCATGTGACCCGGTCCATCAGCACACTGGAACACAGTCTATCAGTTGATTGCATAGTTGTTTTTCATTGTTTGACTTTCTTTCTTCATTCTGGCTTTGTCTATTCTTTAAAGAATGTTTTAAACATGTTGTTTTTTTAAGTGTGATATGTATAACAGACTCATAAATCTGTCTCAGTTTTTTATCAATACAGTATAAATGATATAAACTATTTTTTTAAATTTATGAGTGAATCACTCCTACAGTATAAACCAGACTGGATATAATCTATTCTTTAGCACTATGACCTTCCTTCTAAAGTTCTGTGTCCAAAATTGAGTTCTTTATTGTCCTGTTTGTTCACAGGCAGTGACTTGCAGACAAAGTAAAATAAAATTATCTTTTATTTACCAAATTCTTATGAAAACTATCAACACTGCTATGTGGTAAAAGTAAGGCCAATGCCAATTTCAGTAAACCTTCCACAGCAGTCTCTCTCATAATAACTCAGACAATTGCTATATAATGATTTACAAAAGACTGAACATTAAAAGCATTTTGCATTCACAGCTCAGTTTCTGAGGCCAGATGGACTGGATTCTCACCAAACTTCCACTGTACAGCGTCTTATTCTGGGTCACCTTCTATACACAAAGTGAAACTTTGTGTTTTCATAAACACCTGCACAAGATAATGGGCTTGTGGAGGAACTTATTTACAGATTGTTATGGTGATGAGGTGATGTTCACATAAACCCCTGTGTCACAGAGAAAAGAGATAACAGGTCAGTTTCCTGTTGGGCAGGAAGGAGCAGAGCTCTGGCACTTTTCAGAGCAGTGGTGACAGGTAGTTCGCTGGAATTAGGACACCAACGTGAAATGTTGTTAGAAAACTGATTTAATTTCAAGCTCAGGCTGTGGTATTTGTACTGAGGAAATCTGGATTGTCTTCTCTTTGTTTCAAGACAGTTGTCTGTGACTCTGAGTTATTATTTCATGTTGGAGGTCAGGATAACACTGCTTCATTTTGGCGAGGGAGAAACTTTTCATCCGTTTGTACGCGGATGCAGATAAATATCATCTTTCTTACTCAAAGAGGTTTAGGTGTTCTTTTCCTGTGTTTCTCATTTTCCCTCCGGCATGGCCTCTTTGCTATTTTTTCCTTTTCACTTATGAGGGCATGTGTCTTCATTTTTTTCACCATTGCTTGTCTCACTCTTCTCCATCCTGTAGTTCCCACTCATTTAGGACACCGCCAGAATCAAACCGTGTCTTGTAAGTGATTGCAAGGGTTTAAGGAGTTTGAGATATGTTGTCTAACCTCATGAAGATAGAAGTTTGGGTAGAATTTAGTTTAGTAGTCAAGGAATGTGCAATGACAAATGCATGATGCTTTTTTGGCTTGTTCATCCGATGCATTACAGGACAGAGTTGTTTGTCGTCCTGTAGATGTAGCTCATTTTCTTATTTTTGAATCAACCTCAGTGTATTTTCTTGCAAATGCTTCATCACACTTGCTGCAATAGTTGAAATCCAACATAGAAACTGATGCATCTGCATAAACTAAGACTGTGATGTTCAGACAATGTTCCTTTTTATTATTATTATTTCTTTTTTTCACAACCTCACATTGCATCTCTTCTCTTGGAACTTGTATCCATTTGCAGATTCATGGTCGGGGACTTGTCGGATTCAGACGGTGACTTGTCGTCTGAGCCGGTGGTGAAGGAGGTGGAGTTCCAGGGCACTGAGGAGACACACAGAGCTTTCAGCCACGGCACCGAACTCATTCCCTGGTAAGAAACACACAAACACAGTCATACTCACCCAAAAAACTCTGCCAACAGTCACTCCACTCTCTTTGTATTCTCTCTTTCTAGGTACGTGTTGTCACTCCAACCTGATGTTCACCAGTTCCTGCTGCAGGGGGCTACAGTCATCCACTACGACCAGGACAGCCACCTCACAGCTCGCTGTCTGCTGCGGCTACAGCCTGACAACACAACACTTACCTGGGGTAAATGATCACAGAGCCAACACAACCATCTTGATATCATTTAGAGACATGCTTATCTGCTTTGCTGTATTTTTTTTTTTTACATCACTTGTAATTAAATTTTCTACTGAGCTATGTAATCGGTTTGTGTCTCTCTGAGAGATATTTTAAACACGATGAGTATGTTTATATCTCAGATAGACAAGCACTGCTTCCCCTCTCATCATTACTCTTTAAACAAATGGAAAACAGGCATCCGTGATATATACTGTATATATTTATATATGTATTAAAAAAACTATTTCCTGTGTCTTTATTGTGTTTTACACGTGTTGTAAATGTGTTTATCCAGACAAGGTCAGCCCCATGTCTTTTTTAACACATACAAATTAAACTGGTTGTAAATGTGGGCATTTGTGCCTTTTACTACATTTCAAACATATCATAAATGTGTTGATTTATGGCAGGTAAGCCTCAGAGCGGAGGAGCTTCCTCTCCAGAGCAACCACTGGGCTTAGGACAGACTGTAGTGGCAGGACTGGCAGAAGGCCTGTTGGACCTGGGAGTAGTGAAGGTTTGTTGATTTGTTTCAGTATCTAAACTGTAACAATGTTAAGTCTTTGAAACTGGTGCAGGGATTTGAAATGGAATATACGAGACAGAAGAATGTGAATTTGAGGAAAAACAGTGACAGTCATGGTTTGGACTGTATTCTTACTCATGTTTTTTATCTGAATGCAGGCAGTGTTTCTGGGTCACCAGGGAGTGGACGTCCACGCTGTGTGTCTGCAGAACAAGCTGAGTCAAATGACAGTTGAGGAGAATGGCCTCACACTCCTCTATGGTCTCAGCACCACAGACAACAGGTCAGGGCCTTGTCACCACTCATGTCTTACTTTGAAATCCAGTTTTTTAGCACTGCTGCAGTACTGCAGTGGTACTGTATTTGGTAAGAAGACGAGAAGCTGCCTTCAGGTTCAGTAAGTGTTTTAACTGGTCCCTTGACTGCAGGCTCCTGCACTTTGTGGCTCCCAATCACACGGCACGGATGCTTCACAAGGGCCTGTCAGAGCTGGTGAATGCAACCAGGAAGTTGAAGAAGTTTCCTGACCAAAGGCTGCAGTGGCTGAGGAGGCAGTATGTCAGTCTCTATCAGGTAGATAGATTCTCAACTGACTGATGTTTCCTTTGCAATACTTTCCATCACAGTGTCTGTTTGAAAAGTTTTTCAGCATTGTTGTTTTTTAAGTAAAATGTGCCATGAGTTTTTTCTCTTCTCTGTTGCTTTTCAAATCAAAATATTTTACATCTTCCTAAAACTTTAGTAGTTTCCCTCTTTGCCGTTTTGTGCATAATCATTCAGTTTGTGAGTTGAATCTCAAATTCCTTAAATCCTCCTGAACTGTGCCTTTACTCTGTTAGGAGGATGGCAGGTACGAAGGCCCCACACTGGCTCAGGCCATTGAGCTGTTTGGTGGACGCAGATGGAACATCACAGGTGGAGCAGAGAAACCTGGTGCCCAGAAAAACAGTCCTCTGAGCATCAACGATAAGGCCAAGAAGAAGAAAAAAGTCCTCGTCAGGGTCAGTACATAGAGTTCTACATTTATAGTGGATTAAAGTCAATTGTTAGGTTTAAAGGGATAGTAGCATTTTTTTAAAAGTGGGGTTGTATGATCTACAAATACACAGTTCCATTGTTCGCTATAATATAATTTTGTTCAGCCCTTCAAAGTGCAGGAAAAAGGCAGTTTTTATTTGGACCTAACCAACTCACGTATCCCTCCGCCCATGGTTAGCGCCCGCTGATCAGCAGTTGGTTAGGTCCAAATAAAAACTGCGTTTTTCCTGCACTTTGAGGGGCTGGAAAAAATTATATTATAGCGAACAATGGAACTGTGTATTTTCTTTCAGGTAAAACCTCTTTTAGGCCGCGAAAATAGGCCGTTTTTTTGGGTCTGTTCACAACACTGTATGTTATAAATCTCTGGGCAGGGCTATGGGCTGGCGTTGCTAATGGGAGGAGTGCAGAGAGTCTTCTACTGCAATTAAAGTACTTAGGGGCTATTTGTAGATCATACAACCCCACTTTGAAAAAAAAATGCTACTATCCCTTTAATTGTTCAAGTCACAATACATTCAGTATAACTGTGATGTACAAATGTAAATAAATCACAAAGAGACATACGAGTTAGTCTCTCTCGGTACTGTTAAGTTCTTTCTTATTGAAACTACAAACTCATAGAGATTTGACTTCTTATTGTTGAGTACAGAATAGATGGTTGGTTTTTAAGTGGCTTGAAGTGGTTTATAAATTCACCACAGGGAGACAGCGGGGATGCCACAGATGATGAGATGGTCTCTAGGAAAACCCGGAGCTGTAAGGAGGGACTGTATCGAAATGGACCAGAGTCAGACAGCATCGACCAAGAAGATCCAGGTGACATTTTTAGGAAGCATTTAAAGGAATACTTCACTCAAAATTGAAATTTCACTCATTATCTACTCACCCTCATGTCGACTAAGGGCTGGGAGAAGTTTCAGAGTCCTCCGTGGCTTCTCTGAGTTACAGGGGGTCTCCGTGCAGCACTGCATGTCCATATAACGGTTGCCAATGGATACCAACTGTCTTCGTAACAAAAAGACACACCAAAAAACAAGAGATTTGGACGAACCAGGAAGAGAAGCTTCCGCTACAAACAAGCTTGAAATATAGACTTATTTAATTTTTTTCGGAACAATTCCGCATTTCGGGGCTTCAATACAAGACGGACATTACATACGAGCAGCATGGAGGTATTTGGATGTTTTTTGGTGTGTCTTTTTGTTACAAAGACAGTTGGTATCCATTTGCAACCGTTATATGGACATGCACTGCTACGCCGAGACCCCCTGTAACTCAGAGAAGCCACGGAGGACTCTGAAACTTCTCCCAGCCCTTAGTCCACATGAGGGTGAGTAGATAATGAGTGCAATTTGAATTTTGGGTGAACTATTCTTTTAAGTATGCTGTAGTACTGTGCCTGTATGATCATTATTTACATAATTGTCTTTGTCTCCATAGAGGACAGCTTCCCTGGACCATTCTCCCTCTCATCCAGCAGGAGCCCTGGATTACTAGCTTCTTCCTCCTCCTCCTCTTCTTCCTCCAGCATGGCAGGGTCTAACCAGTCCCGCCCTCAATCCTCTCCAATCCTTTCAGGAACTACTGCCAAGTCACAGCCAGGGTATGTACTATGAATGCAGGCCAGAGGTGTGAATCTTTGACCGCAGAGACATCCTTTTTCTTGTCAGGTTAAGAAATGTTTCCTCCTCTCTGTCGGTTGCAGGGCCTGGAGCAGCAGGTCGTGGCACGGTCGAGGGAAAGGTTGTTTCAAAGGCTTCCAGAACCTCATGATCTCTGACAGCACCATGAGCTTCATTGAGTTTGTTGAGCTCTTCAAGTCATTCAGGTGAATAATAAAACCGATATCCTGGTACAGTAGATCCCAGAGAGTAAGATGCTGTTCACAAAATACGGATTCACATGTCAACATGGCAGATTGAATTCAAAGTATTTAAAGTTTGATAAGTATGTTCAGTAGTCAAGTTGAGGGGGGATGAGGGGGGATGGCATCCCCCCTGAAATAAAAACGATCAAAATCATCCCCCCTGAAAAAATGCCATCCCCCCTCTCCATCCCTCCCCTTTTTACATTAAATGTTGGACATATAACTTGTAATTATAGGCTGTCAAATCAATTTTAACGGCGTCAATTTCTTTTTATCTATTGATAGTTGATTTCATTAAAAAACATTTGCACAAATCAAGCCTATCCACTTTTCCATGTTGATAAAAGTATTAAAATGATACTTCAAGGGACATTTAGGCTATAATAGATAAAAATGTGCGATTAATTTGCGATTAATTAATTAATATTCGCGAGTTAAGTATGACATTCATGAGATTAATCGGGATTAAATATTTTAATAGATTGACAGCCCTAATTATTTCATCATTAGAGAGTTGAATAAAAGAAATAATAAAATCTAAAAAAAATTCAAATAAACTTGGCTTGATTTGATTTGAGAGGATTAAGAAGTCTTATTTTCAGTGTTTTGTTTTGATATCGAATTTACATGAATCCCCCCCCCCCCTTTTTTTTAAGGTGAAAAAAATAGACCATCCCCCCTGAATTTTTTTTACAACTCGACTACTGAGTATGTTTCTGTTTTATCTAGCACAAACTAAAACCCAGATCAAACACATTTTTCAGGTTATGTGTAACCATCCAGTGTTCTGTTATCACCTGACGCGTTGATATATGTATATCGTCAATAGTCTGTTCATCATTTCTGCAATGTCACTCCCTTTTGTTATGTAATTATTGTGTTTTTATCAATAGCAGCTAAAGACAGTGAGATCAAACAAATTCAGCAAATGCTTTTCACGGTTATCATGCTGCAGATATTTTCCAAAGAATCTTCTCTGTATAATATTTAGCTTCTATAATATTTTCCCCTGTCAAATCAAAGGAAACAATGTTTTTCCTTGATAAGAACTGGATTATTCTCATACCAATCCTCCTCCATGTCTTAGTCCTAGTGTATCCTCTCATCTGTTGCCCAGCAGTTTCCTTCGAAATGCCTCACTTGTGCAGCCTTGCAGAGAATATGGAACTACTTCCCCCCTGATTTAGATTTAGTTTCTAAAGATGGCAACTGAAGCACATTAAGCCACCAGCTGAGGTTTATCCAACCTACCTGAAGGGGTTTTTATGAATCTAACTCACAAATCTCAAACTCTTTAAACGTACAGAACTGTATATGTTTGTCTGTTAACAGGGAAAATAGGACTTAAAAAGATTTATGTTGAATGCCTGTTTATAGGTTAAAATGTACAGGTCCTAAAAACAAAGAGGCATTTCAAAGATTGTGTGATGCATAGATCAAAGAGAGCATTAGATAATACTTCTGCATACAGTATCTGTATTGCAGGAGCTGAATTGAAATAGAATGTAAACGGCAATGGCTAAAAATCTGAATCATCTCCTCCACAGTATCCGAAGCAGGAAGGACCTGAAGGAGCTGTTTGACACCTTTGCTGTTCCCTGCAGTCGATCCAGTCCAGAGTCAGCTCCTCTCTACACCAACCTCAGAATAGATGATAAAGACACAGGGCAACAACCAGACCTTGGTACAATACACAGTCATTTGTTTTTATATATTGTTAGCAGGAAAGAGAATGAACAAAAGTATTAATATTTTTCTTCTGTTTCTCACCTCTCCAGATTTATTAACCCGCAATGGTTCTGATCTTGGCCTGTTCATCCGGACGAGGCAGCAGATGTCAGACAACCAGAAGCAGATCTCAGACGCCATTGCGGCAGCCAGCATCGTGACCAATGGCACAGGAGTGGAGAACGCATCACTGGGTGTCTTGGGATTGGCCATCCCCCAGCTCAATGACTTTTTAGTCAACTGTCAGAGAGAGCACATGGGCTACGATGAGATTCTCAGTATTATACAGGTACAATGTGGACCCTGCATACAGTAGATGAACGTAAAGGTGACAGTAAAAACATTTTATTAATGCATTGATCCCCCCCCCCCCCCCCCCCCCCCCTCGCTTTTCTTTTGCAGAAATTTGAACCTTCAGCAAGCATGAGACAAATGGGCTGGATGTCATTTGAAGGTTTTGCAAGGTAAAGTTTTTTTGTGTGTCTGTGTTTTTAAATTCATTGCATATTCATTTCAGCAACAAAATTATATTGAATTCAAATTGCAATTTGAAATTGAAAAAACTACATAACACTGTATTTCAAAACAGTTGCAAGTTTAATTTTTTTTTTCAAAGGAACAGAATTTTTAGTTTTAATGAGCTCCTTTAGGCATTTTTCTGAGGTTTTCGAGGTGGCTTGCAAATTGCGATAACTGCAATATCCTACTGTCTATTCCAGATACTTGATGGACAAGGAGAACTTTGCATCTCGTAATGAGGAATCCCAAATTAACCCAGAGGAGCTGCACTACCCTCTGTCCTATTACTACATTGAGTCCTCTCATAACACATATCTGACTGGACACCAGCTCAAGGGAGAGTCCTCTGTTGAGCTTTACAGCCAGGTCAGTGAGAAAATGACTTGCTGTGTATTTACCCAGTGATTGAAAATGTTTTTTTTTAAATAAAAATGCTTTTTTTTATTGAATGTCAATGTGTTGATTACTTAGGTGCTACTGCAAGGCTGTAGGAGCGTGGAGTTGGACTGTTGGGATGGAGATGATGGCATGCCAGTTATTTACCATGGGCACACACTCACCACTAAGATACCCTTCAAGGTTAGGAATGTATATTTATTCATGAATTCAACATAACAGAAAGGAAAGTCCATTCATTTAGAAAAGTAAAACAAAAAGCATCTAGCACTGGTTCTCCCTGCTTTCTGCTCTCATGCTTCATTGGATGGACATGTTAACAACAACCATATCTTCAAAAGCAGTTGCACTGCTGTGTGATGTATTCAGTCTGACAGAGGTTGTTAGGGCAACTCTGTTGTGTCAGTAAAACAAACAAACGTGAAACTTTTCAGACACGTATCAACTGGCATCAGTTCACCAGTTTGTTGCCTTTGCGATATTTTTTCCATGTAATCAAACCGAGGACATTGTTGTGTTCAAGTTGAAGCTGTAGCTCATACTAAACTTCATTAGTATTGGTTTCAGCTGAGATTTATTGTTACATATTTGACTTGAAGTGATTTTTCTGAGAATTAAATCTTTCCTGTCATCCTCCAGGATGTGGTGGAAGCAATTAACCGGGCTGCATTTGTCAATTCTGACATGCCCGTCATCCTGTCCATAGAGAACCACTGCTCCCTTCCACAGCAACGCAAGATGGCGGAGATCTTCAAGGTAGGTTTTCTCTGTGTGCTTCATTTGTTTCTGTCTATGGTATTGAACTTCATGATCAGTGAGTGGTAGCTGAGACACTGACAATCTTTTGTCATTTTATTATGTAAAGAATTTGAGCATTTTAACCAAACTGAAAGTCAACACAAGATGTTTCCATCTGTTTAACTGATAGAGAAGCATTACTAGCAGGTAGAGAAAAAATGCATTGGTAAAAGTTTTATCATGGATAGAGTTCTCTATCCAGCATTCTTTATCCATTTTCAGTAAGACCCTGCTTTTTACAAAGAGAATTAGATAATGGTAATGCTACACCTATTTTCTAGCCCAGACTTACTATTCCCATAACAACCAGGTGGGATTATTTTCCTCTGTGGCACTTTTAACTGCGCTACTCGAGCCAGAGTAGAACTACCCTCATTTGTTTTCCTTGACCAGATTTTCTCAGCTGCTCTGGGCATTCAGTCTGGCAGACGTCCAGACAGCCGGCTTGCTTTTTTAATCTTCAGGCTACAACTGTCCCTTTCCTCTTTTTTTCAAAAAAGTTGTATACACAAGGCCACACATATCTGGGCACGACAGATACATCACAGAATAACATCATGCTTTCATCTAAGAAACCTTCCCAGCATTTCATCCTCCCCAGAGACGGACTTCTGAGTGGCTTGATAAAGAGAAGTCTTTCATGTTCAGACAGCTCACCACGAGCTTGTTTATTTGTGATGTAGTTTTGTGTTGATAAAACCACTTTCATTTTTGAGTTGTTGAGGGTTCTTATAAAGCCTCTGAGTTACCCTCTCCTCCTCTCACTTGACATTTCCATCTGATCTATACCTTTACATTATTTATTGTCTATCATGTTTCAAATTGTACCCACTAGACGGTGTTTGGGGATCGCCTTGTGACACGCTTCCTCTTTGAAAGCGACTTCAGTGATGACCCTCACTTGCCGTCGCCGCTGCAGCTGCAGGGGAGAATCCTCCTCAAGAATAAGAAGCTGAAAGCCCACCAGGCACCGGTGGACATACTTAAACAGAAGGTCAAGAAGAGAGAAATCCATCCTGTCCACAGATATACACACCTACATACAATGTATAAGGACATGTGCATAATTCATAGCTGATGTCATTTATATCCTTTAATTGCACTTTTTGGTAGCATTAGTTCATTGAATATTTAGAATTGTTAAGTGCTGCCCGTCACACATCAATAATTCCTGCTGATGTTCTCAAATGTGCATCTCATTACACAATTTCCACTTAAAGCATCGTATACTTCAGTCAATACACACCTAGTTTGTTATCAGATAAAAGCTTGTATACTTATAGGCAGGGTTTAAAATTAGCACCCACCACTCGCCAAATGCCGGTAAAAATATGTTTTGGCGAGTAAAATTATAAGGCCACTCGCCATTGGCCGGCAGCTGGAATATGCCAACTTCACTATATAATTGTCATCATAAATGCCAAACTGTGAGCCGATCTATATTAGAAAAAAGAAACAAAAAAAACCTGTGTTCACACCACTTATTCACTCTAAGTTTATGCACTTTTAAACGGAAGTTTCAAAACTCACATCACTATATCTTCCTCCGAAAGCCTATTTTATTATTTATTTTTTATTTATGCAATGTCTGTTGTCATTCCATCAGCTAATCTTAAGCCTAAACCTATTTTGTAATATATATGTATTGCAACAATTTAGTTTAGGAGGGAGGTGTGTGTTGTTAAGGCAGCTAACTATAATGCAATGGGGGAAACACTGCTGATTTTAATGACTTTGTGTTGTGAGCAGTTCAGTGGCCAGTGAAAACATATTTTGGCCGGTAAAATTTCATACATTACCTGCCATTGGCAGGTAGGTCACAAAGTGAATTTTATACCCTGCTTATACATAGGTGATGGTAGATATAAACCAAACTGTCTTCAAGTACACTTATGTCTTTGTAAATGAGTTCTTCTTGCTCACAACAGTTTCAACCTTCTCACAGGCTCACCAGCTGGCCCACATGCAGGCACAGGCTAGCAATGGATCAACCGGGGTTACATCGCCTGGCAACCACACCAATGAGGAAGAGGAAGAGGAAGAAGACGAGTACGACTATGACTATGAGTCTCTGTCAGATGGTAAGGATAACTGTACTGGGCTTTGTGGTGGCTGAAAGTGCAGACTTTCAGCACAAAATCAAGTGAACTCAATTAACCTCAAGGACTTAAGAGTTGTCCACAGATTGTTGGGTTAAAACACAGATAAGTTATATGTTTATTTTAATGTTTTAAGCCTTGAATCAGGTTCTGTTCATCTTTATTCTGTCTCTCTTCTTTTCAACACTTTAAGTCTCTCTTTATGTTGACACTCTGTTTTCGCTCCCTTCCTTTCTTTTCTTCTTTATTTTGCCTGCTCTCCACTTAGCTGATGTCCTCACAGCCTCTACTGCCTCATATGGCCTGGAAGGTAAATGCACAGCTCCAATGTGTCTCTCTCAGTACCATTGTTTCCCTCTCATTTTGTTTTGCAGTGGTAGCTGTTTTTTTTTTTTTTAGTAATTTATCTTGTCCTTGGCAAAGTAACAACTTAATATCATCCTTAGTATCCGGTTTTAGTTACTTAAAGATGCTAGTTCCATTTTTCAGGGAAAATGATCTTCTCTTAATGAAAAATGTACAAGTAGATGCTGTGGTTGTCTACCACTGCAGAATAACTACAGAGGAAACATGGATGTGTGATGGTGTGTGGATGTTCACTAGCAATCTGCACCACTGATTCTTGTCTGTGCTCGTACGCTGTATGAGCTGCTAGCTTTCTGCTTTGTGAGGGGACAAAGTCACCAGATCTCCTTTACTGTAGCCATCTTGCTTGGGAACCAGCTGTTCAAAATGTGTCCATACATATTGTGCACCCTATTATGTTTTTATAATTCACTTCAGTCTGTTTGACGGTTAAAAAATATTATGGAGGTTGAGTTGGTTAATGGGATTTAGGAATAATTAATGAGCTAACACTGAGGGGTCTGACTAATGACTGTGTTGCAGACATTCACCTTCCCTCAGACTCTAGCTGATGATATACTGTAAAGACAACCACACGTGTTCTTCAGCCATTCTGACAACAGCAGAGAGCTTCTTTGTAATAACTCTAATTTATAACGGTTTTGGAATATCATTAGGCTGCCTGGTAGCATATTCATCACTACTGGACCGCTAACAGTGGATGGTCATAGACACACAGAGTGTTTATTATGATGTGCACTTGTTTTATCACTATTATGTAGTTGGATTAGTGTGACAAGTATCCCAACCTCCCAGTTTGCCACAGCTTCTTTTTTTTGTTAGTGACTTTGTTGATATGTAGTCTGTGTATCCATCATTCAAAATGACCTCTTAACTACTACCTTAGAGTAACCTGTGTTTATAACAATCGTGATGCAAGTTTGTGTTGTGCTTGTGTATGTCTGTGTGTTTGGTCTTTTGTTTTGACACAGAAGGTAGTAGATGGCTCTTAGATAGATTTCATCTCCCTGTATTTAAAAACAGTGGTAACTCAGGGAAGGATGCAGCCACTGTACAGTAGGCACCTCTGTATTGATTGAGGGCCTGCACTTGTAGAGCACTTAACAACCACTCTAAGCACTTTAGACTTCAGGCCACATTCATATAGTGACACATATTCATACATACTGTATGTACACACACCATCAGGGGTAATTCCTTGTCCACACTTAGAAATGCTGACTTGAGGGGCCGGGAATCCAACCACAAGTGAAAGACCCACTCAGCAGCCTGAGTCACTGATATAGAATTATGAATGACATCAAAATTGTATGTGTGTTAGTAGAGAGAGAAAGAACCCCAAACATTTGATTCATTTCCTCCAGCGTTTTAACACTACGATGTCTGGATGCTTTCTCTTTCTCCCACAAACAGCACACCTCCCTTCCTCCACCCTCTGTACTGTATTTGTCTGTGACCTTCCTAGTGGCTGGGCAGACTCATCAGGGAAACAAAACAAAGCCATCTGGTTTCTCAGGCCCCGAGCTGCCCCCACACTAAAAAACAGACCAGGGGAAACTACCCTGTCCCCATCCCAGTCCCAGCTCTGCTCTGCTCTCTCCTAGTCCCTGCCCTCTGCTTGTCCCTGTCGGAAGAACTTACCGGTCATGGACCTTTCAAATAACATTCCTTTAATCTAAACCTCATAGCGTGGTATCATGCGGTTTTGCAAACAAATCTTTTTGTCAAATATTAACCCTACTAGTCAGCTATCAAGTCACCCTGACTAAATAAACCACCCCCGACTCTGACTGAATCCCTGTTACCGCACACTGTTAGAGATCAACATCAGTTGGCCCAGAAAGAACAAACACTAACATCTGAGGACGAAGCTGCCAAGTTGCCACTGTCCCTTGTCAAACAGTAGCTCCTTCTGGCCCAGTCTGGTCCAACTCACTTCTCCTACCACTGACTATAGCATGGCATTCAGGGCCTTCTCTCTAATAAAACCTAGTCCTGAGGAAGAGAGTTCAAATATCACGACTTAAACATGTTGAAATAAAAAAGAAAAGAAAAAAAAGCCACTGTAATTTTACACCGTTATCTTTCTTTTTGTGGTTTTGGTTGAGATGAACATGTAGGAGGAATGGGAGCAAAGGGAAGAACTCCCTACTGTTACTGCTGTTTACAGTTGATAGACATTGCCTTGAGTATCAGTAAGGGGTGGGGGGTCGATGTGGGCGTTTGCTTGGGAACATGCTCATGAGCACCGCAAGTAGTCATGGATATACAAGATAACTGCTTTTCCTGTCTTAATTATTCTGTAATTGTTCCCACCTGCTCAAAGTTTTCCTCCAGTTTGAGATAAAGGAGATTTTAGACGATGTAGAATTTCAAAATAAAAGACCTAGTTAATCTCTGAATGAAAAGCAGAACAACTGTATGTAGAGTTTTAGAGTTATTCTGTGACATTCAGATCGCTGCAACCACAATGAATATGCTTGCACTGGCCTATTATTGTAAGTCACCTGAACAACAATTAATTTTGTTCAGAATATTAAAAAAAAAAAAAAAAAACTAACAAAAAAAGTGCTTTTAAGCTGCAGATAACGATGGCCCCTCAACACTCTGCCTTTATTCAAGTTACAAGAAAAGCCCACGTCCTCTCCTGAAATAAAGTCACTATTTGTTTTTATAAGAACTAGTTTCCCAGATGCTAAATTTACTTCTTTTGATATATGCATTACTGGTGACTTAATACTATATCAAGCACAACTGACACACCAATGGAAAGTTTTTATTTATGGATTTTTGTCAGGTCCATTTTTGCCTTAACTGGATCAGATGTTGCTTTTTACGCTACACATGAGAATTAGGGCTGTTACAATTGGAGAGAGTTATTATGGTATAGATTCATGAAATCTATTAGTGAAATGTGTTCTTAAGGAAAATTGAGGGGTTGAAGCGAGGTGTATTTGGGTGTTTGCTTGCTTGATTAACAGGTGCATGGTGGTTGCACACATGTCAGTATGTTTCAGCATACGTATTTTTGATAGAAAAAATACTGCCTGGCCCTTGGCAACTGAGCAAGTTGATAAATCGTTGGTTGGTGTTAAATCCCTAATATAAGCTTATTTATTTATTTATTTTTAATAATTTGTTGTTTTTGTCTGAATAGATAACATCCTGGAAGACAAGCCTGAGGGGAAGAACTCAGCAGACAAAGAGGAGCAACCTGTCGATGAAATCCCAAAGAGGATGAAGAAGACTGACAGCACCACACAGAGCAAAGGAAAGGTCAGAAACCACACCATTAAACTGACATAATTGCTGCAGTTCTTATAACACTGAATAACTTTATTTGTAGACTTTATAACTACTTGATGCCAGTAGTCTTTTGCTGTTTGGATTCAGGCCTGTGCTAAGTCATGGTTAATTCTGGGTTATTTACAAAAAAATCAAAGATCGACAAATATGCTGAACACATAGCCGGGTTAAAGTCAGAGAGGAAATTTTAAGATGAATTTGACGCTGATATAAAAGTCAGGTCCACCTGCTGCCTTGCTTCCTCTCGCCTCTGTCTGTGCATCTACAGAGATCCAGTGCTCCAGTAGCACATCACTGTCTCCTCACAGAAAATGTTAATGTGTTCTTCATGTCCTTTGTCTGCCTGCACCTGTAGGTGTTCGACATGGAGCTGGGCGAGGAGTTTTACCTTCCTCAGAACAAGAAGGAGAGCCGGCAGATTGCGCAGGAGTTGTCCGACCTCATCATCTACTGCCAGGCTGTGAAATTCCCTGGTAGAGAATATTTCATCATCCTGTCTCTTTGTCAAACACTGCTCTTTCTCTTCTTTCACGTCTCATTTCAGGCAGTCATTTCTGATTGTTACTGTGTGTTCCCTGGTTCCCTTCATGGATTCTTTTCCCAGTGCAAAGTGATTTATTCTCCGTCAGAATCGTTCTTCCACCCTCTCCTCTTACTCTTGACATGCAATCACTTTCATTATCTCCTCTTTTCTGTCTTGTCCCACTCCCATGTTATATTTAAGAGGTCAAACCTTTCCCCATGTTTCAGATATTTTTTTCACTGCATGACATTTAATATCCCTGTATTTCACTCCATTCCTCTCCCACACAGGACACCCACTAAGATGATGAATCCTTTTCTCCCCCATGGGAAAGATATGGTTACATTTTTTTTGTGTTGTCAGTCCCAAAACTGCACAACAGCACTACATCCTGGGTTCAAATTTGACTTGGGGCCTTTGTCACATGTGACCCTATGCTGTCTCTTAGTTTTAACCGTCTTGCTGTAAGCGGACATGCCAAAAATTGAAATAGTAAAAACTGGATTATTGTAATTCAAGATTCAAAATGCTTTCTGTTCAGCAGTTCAGGATATTTGACTTTATTCTCTGTACCCACATTAAAATTCCTGTTAATTCGTCTTTATTTGGACCTATCTTCATTCTTTGCTACCATTTATCTTTCTTTTTATCCGTTAAATTTCCACCTCTTATCTCCACTTTCCTCTCTCAAGTGTTCTCTTCTCTGCTCGTCTCCTCTTTTCTTTTACATGACATTTGCCCTTATAAACCCGCCAATGTTTTTATTTGTTTACTGTTTCCATGGACCTGAGATGTGAGCAGTAGAAGGGAGGGCAGCATGCCCAGTCCAGATAGACAGCAGACTGCTCACTGTGGTGTCACACATGCTTCAAGTGACGCCTGCAGGACAGAGCAGCAGTATTCTCGTTGTGATGCAGTGACAGCTTTTAGAGAGACAAATTGAGAATAAGAAGAGGGAGAAATGCCCATCATCATCATCATCATCATCATCATCATCATCATTGTCGTCGTCAGTCTTGTTGGGTCTCCAGTCTGTCTGCATTTTGTTATTGACCACACTTTCGTTTTGTCTGCTTGTTTTGTGTGGGAACCCAGGCCTGTCCACGCTGTCTCCAGCCGGCTCTGGCAGAGGCAAGGACCGGGGGAAGAGCAGGAAGTCCATATTTGGCACAGCTCCCGCTCGCTGCAGCGCCACAGGGGAGGTCACAACCCAGAGCCGCGCCCCTGGGAAAGGTACAGTACGCAAGGCTAAAGGCTGCCCATTCTTAGCTTGAGCATGTGTGTGAGTAAGAGGTCAATTTAGTACTTCATGTTTTTTGCTCCATTTTTATTTGTATTTCAGTGATATTTTTGAAAAGTCTTGAATGTTGCTGGGGAGGAGTGGGTGGACATGTATTAAAATAAACAGCAAAAGAATGCAGCACTCCCACTTAAACACTGATATTCATCCAAAAAAGTGTAGATTAACCTGGAAACAACTAAATGGGAGTTTGACTGGATAAGCAGCTACATCACTGTTTCACTCTGTGAACCAAAAATGGATTCAAACCTATTGATCATTTTAGATTGAGCTTGCTTTTGCAAGAAAATTTGTCTTGTGTTAAATTGAATATTGATTTACTATTTCCTCTTGTTGTCAGGGAAATGTGAATGTAAAATCAGTGTTGGTTTTCCTAGTGAAATTCTGAAGGAAACTCTCAAATTTGCCATTAGACTTTACTTTGGCAGAGAACTGTTATGTGCTGTTTGAGGAGAACAGGTGTTGAGGCTCTGTTCTCTCTGTGTTCTACCTCCAGGTGGCGCTGAGCGGCTGAGCTGGGAGGAGCAGCAGACATCTCCTGTCCTCAACCCCCCGACCTCGCTCAGCGCCATCATCCGCACGCCCAAGTGCTACCACATCTCCTCCGTCAACGAGAACGCCGCCAAGCGCCTGTGTCGGCGCTACTCCCAGAAGCTGATCCAGCACACGGTGTGCCAGCTGCTCCGGACGTACCCGGCAGCCACCAGGATCGACTCCACGAACCCCAACCCGCTGCTGTTCTGGCTGCACGGCATCCAGCTGGTGGCACTCAACTATCAGACCGATGGTGAGGACGGCACGGAGAGATGCTTTTAACTCTTTTTATGTGATTGAACTTCAGAACCAGGATCAGGTTTATTGCCCAGTAGGTTTTCACATATGAGGAATCTGCTTTGGTGCTCTGGTGCATAACAATAAACATAGTAAGAAGGAAAGCTATAAACCAATGCAAGTGGTGCAAGTCTGATAGTTTAAATAAAGTAAAAAAAATAAAGTTTTACAATTAAATATTTAGTATGAAAATATCACCTCACCTCATCTGCAGTTTCTAGGTATTTGACAGTTTGTGTCTTCCACAAGAGAGTTTTTTGTAACCATTGGAAGATAAAGGAGAAATGAGAAATGAAGAACACACAGGGCTGCTTCTGAATGATAATCTCTTCACATCTTGTGGCAGTGGCTGAATAACTTTAATTCTACAGTAATGAAGGCAGTGCAGCACATTTCCAATGACAATGAATTTGACATGAATTTGGTGACATTATATGCTGAGTCTGTGTTGAAGCTTTGAAGTGACATATGAAATATTCTTATTGTTTATTCCAAAGTGCTCCATCGAAAGTTCCATCCAAAGTGCTTTTCAATTCCCTCTCAGTCTCCCTCTGTTGATCTGTCTCTCTTTTCCTTTTCTTTCTGTTTCCTTCCCTCTGGTTTTCTACTGTTTTCTTCATCCCTAGAAGTTTTCTGTTGTGTGGATGTGTTTTCTGTCTGAACTCAGAGAGTTGAAGTTATTTCCTCCAAAAATCTCACTCGCTTTTGATCCTTGTCGTACTCCCTTCCTGTTTCTCTTCTTTAGTTCTCTCATCTGTCTCTTGTTTTTCTGCCTTTCTCTGCTACTCACATTTTATCGTCAATTTTGTCCAATTTATATCAAGTTGTGGACAAGGACACACTTTCCTCATTTCAAAAGTGCAGGTTTTCTATGTAGGCCCCTCTATAGCCCTGGTTGAGGAAACAAGCAGTAAATTTCACTCCAGTTGACAGAACTCCACCTCTTTAATTGGCTCATTTTCTAATACTGGCTTGCTGCAGTTGAGGTTTTTGGTAATTGCTGTTTGTTGCAGTGCTATATGAATTAACAGGCTTTTCTCTTTCCCCAGACCTGCCCATGCAGTTGAACACAGCACTGTTTGAGTCCAACGGTGGCTGTGGGTATGTGCTGAAGCCAGCAGTGCTGTGGGACCGTAGCTGCTCACTTTATCAGCAGTTCTGTCCGATGGAGAGAGATGTGGAGAAAATGAGCCCCGCTGTGTATTCCCTCACTGTAAGTTAAAACGATAGATGGAGCAGCATGGAGGATCAGTCAGAATGACCACTTCATCCCTGAGAATTTTCTCTCTTTGCACTTTCATCCTCACTCCTTTTGATCCATACCCTGAGCTTCCTGCCTATTCAGATGTTTTACTACTATTTTATACTGTCAGTTTGGATTTCAGGAGTGCTGCGTAGGAATTTTCTCAGAGGAAGAATCTTGAATCATAATGCAGCTACTTGCAATTTGCAAATGGTATATGTGTAAATAGTTCAAATTTACTCTCTCAGTTTCAGAAAAAAATGTTTTTGCTAAGTGCTGAGAATACTTCATATCGAGTTGTACTGTATATACTTCCATACACATGATCCAGGTTTATGACGTCTTCAAGCTTTTAAAACTTCCTTAGCGTGTTTTCCATCTTTCATCTGCATATAGACCTGCAACAACTGCACAGACTTTATGACTCATATGAGTTCCATTAAGGTGTGTTTGGACAGTTTTATTATAAAAAAGATCTCTATATGTTTTTATTATCTGACAGTCATGAAGGCCACCCAGTTAATTCCATATATCAGTGAATGAACACCCCCACCCTTCTCCTGGTCTCCTTTTTTTTCAGTCTGTGCTTTTCATCACTTTGCATCACCCACTGCATTGAACATTACTGCTCTTAGTCTATAAGATACATATGTGAGAACTGTAGAGAAGATAGAGAAGATACAGTAGGAGAAGGTGACATTTAACAGTACAAGTGAAAATAGATTTTTCTTTTTAAAATATGTATAAGTCAGTTATATTTCATGACAAAATTATTGTTGACATAAATGAACAGCATTTGTAACAGTGTTTTCTCTAAGTACGAAGTGGTTTTTATTTCTTGAGAAGCTCTCTAATAACCCGATTGAATTACACTAGGAAAGGAAATATGTTACCGTACACATCCTCGTTCTGTTGCCTTCAATTATTGTTAACATTCTTAGCAAGTTGCACTGTTTACCCTCTGACATCCATCATCATCTGTCAGGTTCAGATTATCTGCTTCCATACTGTCTGTGTTTGTGTGTGTGGGGGAGGGGGGAAGATGAAGTAGAGTCCTTGCTGGCAGGTCAGAGTGACTTCACTGACTGTTGTTTGGCTTCGTGCCTGCTTAGGTTTTCATCAAAAGCACTGAAAACAAGGTTGATTTAGAGAGAGTGGATAATGTTGAAAGAATCTTAACTGCAAGTGCTGTTGATACATGGCATTATTATTGGTGCTCATTCATCACATGACGCCTTCTCCCTTCTGCTTTTCTCTCAGATCGTGTCTGGTCAGAACGTCTGCCCCGCTAACAGCGCTGGAAGCCCCTGCATCGAGGTGGACGTCCTGGGCATGCCCGTGGACAGCTGCCACTTCCGCACCAAACCCATCCACCGCAACACCCTCAACCCCATGTGGAACGAGCACTTTCAGTTCACCGTGCACTTTGAAGAGATGTGCTTCCTGCGCTTTGCTGTGGTGGAGAACAACAGTTCCCAGACCACCGCTCAGAGGACTCTGCCTCTGAAAGCCCTCAAGTCAGGTAGGAGTCTCACACACCGTGGACCAGGTTCAGCAGCCCAAACTCTGTACATAGTATATTCAAATATGCAGTGGTGGACAGTAACGGAGTAAATTTACTTGAATACTGTACTTAAGTACATATCCAGAGGATTTGTACTTTACTTGAGTATTAGATTTCTTTGGTACTTATTACTCTTACTTGAATACATTTCCAAGACAAATATTTTTACTTTTACTCGAGTTAATTTCTAGGAAGGCTGAAAAGTACTTGTTACTTTCAGGTCTGCTCTTTTTTTTTTTTTTTTTTTTCTAAAATCCTATTGAACACAAGCTGTGTTTGTGAAAGCAGGAAACCCTAACCCCTAAAAGCAGCACATCAGTGCAGCTGGTTTCAGAGAGTTCATTCTCACAAACAAGAGTTAAAAGCTCCTTAAATTCATTTAGAAAAAATTATAGTAATTCATTGATATAAATAAAAATAAGAAATTTACTCTTTTACTTAAAGTAAATTTAAAAACATGTACTTTTGGATACTTAAGTACCTTTAAAAGCAAGTACTTTTTTACTCTTACTCGAGTAACATGTCGACTGAGCTACTTTTACTTGTAACTGAGTAGTATTTGTACTCTTACTCAAGTACTGGGGTCGAGTACTCTGTCCATCTCTGCACATATGCAGCTAAAATACACAGAATTTTGATAACTGCTGCATTGTGAAGTCAAAACGTTGTTGTTCTGTGTGTTTCAGGTTACAGACACATCCAGTTGAGGACTCAGCATAATGAGCCACTTGAAGTGTCCAGCTTATTCGTCTACAGCCGCAGAACAGAGGAGGTTCCCACAGGGGGCGCTACTCCCTCATCCTTGGTACGACTTATTCAGGCCAGGTCTTGAGATGCACTTGAGAAACCTTTTTAACGTCACAGACATGTTAAAATTTTGAATATTGTAGTCTGCAATCCAAGAATGTTCAAAGAAATCTTGCTGGCACTGTGAGCAGCGTCACTGCTGTCAATCACTGTGGTTTTGCATTTCCACCGTCTCCGAGGAGAGAGCCAGAAAGGCCGTCTTCTAAAGCAGAACCATCATGACAGTATGTTTGGTATTAAACCTGCTCCTGCTTTCTGTACAGCTGTTCAGTTCGGAGGAGAAATGTGCCTCGCTGCAGCAGCAGGTGACGGTGCACGGAGCCCCCGGTCCGGAGCCCTTCACCGTGTTCGCTGTTACTGAGCAGACCACCACCAAACAGCTGCTGGACACGGTCAGTCACTTCCACATAAAGATTTATCACACATGAATTTTGTCATTGCAGCCTTTCTGTCATCTCCATCATCATCCTCTTGTGTTCTACACATATTAAGTTTTTCATCTTACCTCACCACAGGTTTTAGCGTCTGCAGGAAACCCATCCGACTACTTCCTTTGTGAGGAGAGGGTTCCTCTGTTGAAGGAGCGCAGTGAAGTGAAGCGTTGTGCTCAGTATCGAGCTCTGGCCCCTGAAGAGGAGCTGGTCCGGCTGGTCTACGGCTGGAACGCTGAGGAGGGATATGTGGGGAGGATTTGCCTCAAAACAAGAGAGGAGGTGTTTGTCAAATTATTCATTTAGAGCAGCATGTGTTTTATTGGAGTTTAATGTTTCTTATCTGTTGAATGATGCAGAACAATTTAATGTAGTTGTCTTCATGTTGATCTAGCAGTAATCCCATTTAATGTTATTGAATTTAATATAAAATCAATTAAATACTACAGACCATAATATATTTAATGTAGAGTATGGCTCCTCCTTGTGGTCATCCCTTGCAGTCATTTATATTTATTAATAGTGCTGCTTTACATCTGTTATTCTGTCACTCTTGTAGAACTTAAATGAGAGGAACACGGTGCCAGACGGAGAGGAGGAGCTCCCTGTAGGAGGTAGAGAAGGAGCGGGAGGAGGAGGAGTGGGAGGAGGTGGGGGAGGAGGAGAGGACGACATGTTCTTTGTCCAGGTCCACGAAGTTTCACCAGAACAGCCTCACACTGTGATCAAGGCCCCGCGCTACAGCACGGCTCAGGACATCATACAGCAGGTGGGGACAGACAGTCAAGGACACGTTTTCTTTATTTGATAAAGATTGTGTTTTAAGGAGACCGAATCAAGTCGGACAAGGTTTCTAACATGATAAAAGCTCACAAAATAAGGCCTTTTCTGTCTGCTCTTGTTTCTTTTGTTCCCTCTCTCTGTCAGACTCTGTCAAAGGCCAAGTATTCCTACAGCATCCTATCAAACCCCAACCCCTGTGACTATGTCCTGATGGAGGAAGTGACCAAGGACGTGGGCTCAAAGAAGTCCTCCACCACCAAACCTCTGCAGCGGGTGCTTCTGGATCAGGAGTGTGTCTACCATGCTCAGAGTCGCTGGCGCGGCGCCGGAAAGTTCATTCTTAAGCTGAAAGAGCAGGTAGCTCCAAACCTGGTCGTTACTTTACAGTGCTAGAGACGTTTTCACCTGCAGCACTAACACCTCGCCTGCTGCATGTGTGTCATGAACTCTTGCAGTTTCAACTTGTGTGTGCTTGCAAAAACTGATTCTTTCTAACTTTGTGTTCATTCACATCTCTCATCTCTAAATCCATGTTGTTTTGTATAGTCGTTGTGTGATGAATTGTATGTGCTTTTAACCTGCTTTTGCTTTGCTTGTTTGTAATTTTGTGTTGTGTGTACTTGCTGATCGTTGTGCTTGGTTTACAGTTCAATGTTAAGCTTTGTCTGGTTATTTTTATATATTTTATATCTGTGAGTATTTATTTTTTTATTTATTCATCATCCATTTACCCTTATAGCCCGTTTACTGATGCATTTGTAAATATGAATAGATTGAATGTTTTTCAGTGACCTACCTTGGTTGAATAAAAGTGAAACATTTTGAAGCAAATTCATTCTTCATTCATGCAAAAAAAAAAAGCAAGACCCTTTTTGTCTTTTTTAAATTTTAAAGAAGAACATGATTGTAAGCCTGGCACATTTCTATATGGTCTTTATGCATTTCAATAACATGGATCTATTTCTGCTCCCAGGTGGTGCGTGAAGACAAAAAGAAAGTAATTTCCTTCGCCAGCGAGCTCAAGAAGCTGACCAGTCGCAGCCGCAGCATGACGACTGGCAGCGGAGTGGACGGTCCTGCCCAGAGTAAGGATGATAGAGCTGCATGCTGTGTGGCTCTGACTGAGCTCCAGGAGTGAGGCTCACACTCTGCCTGCTGTCTGTGCATGGAAAGGCAACAGAGGTACCGTATGTTGTCTCTAACCTCTAACACTGCAACATTGTAGGTGCCAGTATAAAACAGCTAAATAATAAATAATTAAAAAAAAAACTTTTTAGTAGTCATGCTAACTTTGCAAGCAGGTTATGTGTAGAATTGTATTTGCATTTGAGATGTGAGCACATTGGAAAGAACAGTCAACAGTCACATCACAAGGCTTATTCACTTCCCACTTACAGATGTTCCAGTTTTCTGAGCACTAAAACATTCTCACGTCCATATTGACACAATAACCACAGCACCTTTTTGGGATGTAAATGAAGGAGCCAGAGCAGTCATTCAGAGATTGTTTTGTTAATTATGATTTCTAAAGTCAAGAATGAACTTTGACCTGACTAGTTGTGAGTAGGTTAGAGGTGGTCTTGTTGCAGGTGTGTTTGGGCGGTCAGTTGAGCATGATACTCACATTTTTGTCACAATGTAGTGTAAGATTTGGGTTTTACAGTAGGTTTTGTTTACATTTACAGTACTTAAATATGGATTTATATATTGAATATATTTCAGGAAGGACAAGGCCAGAATTAGAGCCAGCTCACACTTGGACCCAAACAGACCACTTCAATAGAGGAGGGTGGGAAACAGGGAATACCCAAAAAGGTTCCCTAGTGTCATAGATGTTACATTCCTATAAAACAACTCCTGTTAACACACCAAGAAAACAGGACTTTGAAGTAAATGAATCCTTAATATACCAGACTATGCTACAAAGAAGGATCATAATAGGCTAAATGGCTTTTAGCTGTAATCAGCAACTTCATATTATTTAATAATTTATATGTAAAAGGGAAACACTCAAGTGGGATAGGAACCACAGTATGACTTATATTTCAATTTACTTCAAAGTCTGTTTACAATTAATTGCAATGTCCACTTCCATACTGTACATCCTAATATTTAGTAGCAACATTTCATCCTGCCTATAACAGTCTCAATCTGCTTTGTGGCTACAGTTCATCATGGTTGTGTTTTTATGCATCAGTCAGTCTTTCTAGAAACTCACTGGTGTTTTATTCTAATAAGAACAACATGAGAATAAACGCTGTGTCCTCTGCAGGGTGTCAGTCTGCAGCTGCAGGTCTGAAGGCGTGGGTGGCAGAGGGCAGGGTGGGGGCAGGAAGGTTCCTACAGGCCACTTCCTCCTCCTCCTCTTCCTTTAGGGGACACCTCCTACCTGTGCATCTGCCCACCCCCTCTCTGACCCCCCTGGCCTGGAAGCTTCACCTCCTCAGGAACTGGAAGATCCACAAATGAAATCTAGAGAGAGACTGTGACGCTGACTACTTCTTAAACTTGGAGGATTTCCCTTTGCAAGAAGTCAAGGTGTTTGACTGAAGGTTGTGACACACGGCGGACACGCTCCTCTCCAAAGGAGTCTGATCCTGCTTTGTGTTAGTGGAGCGAGTGGAGGCCGGGATTCATCCCAACCCAAGCCCTGTTAACAGGTTAGGTGACAGGTTGAATGATGGATGAGAGTTACCGACTGGAAATCGCACCCAGCGTCACTTTAGAGCAGTGACAGACAGCCATGTGGGCCGTCCCAGCTGGTCTTGGTTTATTGGTTGTAGTGCGGCTCCAAAGAGAGTCCAGAGTACCAGGGGCAGCTGCTGTTGTTGAAATCATCTGGTACGTGATCAGGCAAAAAAAAAAAAGCTGAAAAGTATTCCCTCTCACCAACATATGGGAGGAATTTGTCAAAAAAAACAACTTCCCAGAGTCATGTTAAAAAGATGACGAGGTATGGGTTTGCTTTCAGATGTGCCAGTTTTTTTTTAATCTAAAATGTTGAAGCAAAGAGTAAGGGCGGACGGGAGGGGGGAATGAGTTTTGTGAATACACTTTTTCAAAGAGTTGATTCAGGGGAAATTTAAATATGGCTCCACAAGAGATAAAATGGCCAGTGCACTAGCACAGACTCTGGTTCACAATTGGAGGAATATAACCTGTATTTGGTTTAAAGTAAGTTTATAAACAACTTTTACTTTTTCTTTTCGTGGTTGGGGCGTCACTATAAGAAAGCACATAGCATCTGCAAAGAGATGCGGAACAAGAGATGAAGGATAATACGAGGGCCGAGGGGGTGAAAACGTTTTTTCTTCTCTCCTTCTTTGGTATGGGCTGTTTTGGCTGAGGGCATTGTGAAGGAGACTGACAAGCTGGCTTGTACAATTCTTTTCTTAATGTTCCACTTTCACAGTACTGTAAGGGCACATTTTAAGGGCAGTGCAGATTGTTGCCTGTTTCTGTCAGAAATGTCAAAGTGAGACGACATATATATATTTTAACAGATATTCTGTGATGGAAGCAGCACACGTCCTGTGATTTCTTGGACACTACTGTCTCTGCCCTAAAGGTGACAATACACAGCAGTGTTTTAAGGCAGTCTACATGTGGGATGTTAATGTTTTGTTGGTAGTGTTGTCCTTCTGTGTTGCCTTAAAATGCTGTGACACTGCCTTTAAATTTTAAATTGTGTTGCTGTATCTCTGACAATGATCTTCGGCTGTTTCCATAAGGGATTTTAGTGCTATCATCATTCTCCACAAATGATTATCTCAACATCTTCTCTCACCAACTGAATTCATTAATTGTTAAAAAGTAAAAATGATATATTTCTAGGTATTTTCACTGAAGATGAATGAGTAATAATTTTCTTGATATGATATCCAGTGATAACATTTTCCATGAAATATAACACATATACACAATGCATGTTCTATAGAAATCCTTTTACTGTGTTAAATAAAATAAGCAAAATCCTCAAACTGTAAACACAAGCCAAACATAGTGCCATCTAATTTTGGATTTAAATTGAAAACAAATCTGTTGAATGGAGATATGAAGAAGTATGTCCTTCAGTTTCATCCTTTATTTGAACAGGAGAATGATCATTTTAGGACCCATTTTCTTTATTCGGACTCAGCCTAGTCTTCTGCAAACAGCATTTTGCACATTTTGTTCTCCTTTTGCTGTAATTTCCATGTTTTGTGTTATTACCTGATTTATGACAGAAAGGTGATTGTTAAATTCATGGTAAAATTATCTTTTTCTATGATCATAATATTTATTCTTCTTAATTTCGGGCCAGTTGCGAATTGAGTTGTGAGAAAAGCACAAGTATATTTGGATACTTTTTTACAAGTCGCTGTCAAAGTATGTAGTCTGAGCTCAAACTTAAAATTCCAACACAAAATTAGTGTTAAACAGAATGATTTGCATTGAATTTAACTCCTTTGGCCTAAATTTTACTGTCCTTAATTTGGATTGCATTATCTTTATAGAATACTAGTATTGATTGATTGTCATTGATTATGATTGTAGAGTTTATTTCCACTCACTGTTCATTTCAATTTTCTTTCACTATGTGGTAAAAACTATTGGGGACTACTTAACCCAACATTTCCATATATTGTTTTTGATTTATTATTATATTATTTTCCCCTACAGAGTGTAGTTTAACTACTTTTAAGATCTATAGTAAAATGTTAAAAGGCAGCTGATCAATGTGACTACACTTGTCAAACATTGTAGAGACAAAAAAAAACTCTTCTGTGAGTTGTGTAACTAAAGATTCTGACCCCACTCCTGCTAAAACAATGTAAGGTTATGAATATAGTAAGCCTTTACATCAAGAAGTCAATTTGCCTGTTTTTAATCCACACTCCAACGCTGACTGACTAAAATGATGCATTCATAAGCTTCCTCTATCCCACAGACAGCAATTGATTCCTGTTAAAATGTAGGAAACTAAGTATAATTTTATTCAAAAGTGTTGGATTTTTATTTTGTAGGCATTATTGGCAAATTAGGCCACACTCCACAAAAAGAATTTGACTTTGTGTCCTTTTTCTTTTCATTTATTCAAATAAAATTTTGCTCTGTGCCAAGTAATGATGTATGAATTTTAGTGCAATAGTGAAGTTCTCTCACGTCAAATCTTTTTAGGTTTTACTATCAACAAATTACTGACATTTTTTACTCCTTTTTGTTTTTCTTTACTCTAATTCCTTCTTCCTGATCTTGACTTGTTCTTAAAATTGACATAATTTACGCACAAAGATGATATTTTGTTTGTCATAAAGCAGCAGGATGATCCCTAAATCAAACTGTAGTCCCAGAAACCGCAACTCTGTTAGTGACAGTAGGTTCAGTTATCATTGTTACACCTGTCAGGCTTTTGTTACCGTAATTGAAACATGTAGAAGTGTCATTATATAGCTAGTATGCTGGATAACAGTAATATCGCTGATGTAACTATGTGAAATCCACACTGACTATGAAGAGGAAGGGACATTTTCTGTTGAATTGTACATTTATGATCCATCTGCTTCATCACATTTTGTTTTCTTTCTTTCTAACTTGTAGACCTCATTTCTGAATGTAACATTTCTTAACGTGTTAAACCTGAGACAAATGTATTGTGTGTTTGGATGTTATTTATTTCAATGTGAAGCCCTGGTTGGCATTTATCTGTTCTTGTTTATGTAAAAAAAAATCCTGTAAGAAGTTTTAAGTGTTTTTTTTTATTTATTTCAATATAAAAGAGGATAATCTCTGAACTGCCCTAACTTTACTCAAACGTATTTAGATATGTAAAGAAATATTTTACTTTATGTGTAAAATATTCAATATAGTATTCATAGTTCTGGCATGTTATTCTGCAGTACACAGTAGCAGCTTTTAATGCCTTTTACTTGGTGAGTTTTCATAAATGTTGACAAAAGCTGACAATTTGAAACTTTGTTGAATCATTCATTTGGATGATTTTGGTGTATTCATTATATCCACTGAATATGACACGTGTTTGCTGACTGTGGGCTATGTTTTATTTTTTAGCACTCTGGTGTTACCTTAAGATGTGCAGTATACCCTTTAACATCCACAATCCATGTAATGATGTGGCTGTCCAGTGAACATCTGTCTATTTACTTGAATTTTTCAATGGATGCTAAGTGGTGGATTTATTACATACCAAGATCCTAATAAAACTACAAATACTTATATGTGTTGTGCTATGTTCTGTTCTAGCTGATGATATCACCCACTCTAGCCCTATAGTGCTATACACACCTATTTATAAGTTGAATTTTGCCCGAAAAGTTTTAAACTGTCATAAATCAGAAACTATTGAAAATATCAATACGATGAATTATAGCTGAATAGCTGAACGTTTTGTGAACATATTAAAGGTGAATGAAGTCTGTAGCTGAAAATATGCTGAAGTAATAGAAGCTCAAAGAGGTTGAAGTTATGAAGCCTCTGCTTGTCAAACACAATACACACCCATTATTTGTCAAAATGATCAAGGGTTTTAAACAGTCATGAATCAAAAACTGTTAAAGGTATCAATACGCTGAATAATAGCTGAAAGTTTTGTGAATATTATAAAGGTTGAATCAAGTCTGTAGCTGAAAGTACGCTGAAGTAGTTAAAAAGCTGCACATTTTGATATCTGAATTGTTGATATAGCACAAAATATGGAGTAGTTAGATGCCGAAAAAGAGAAGACGTCGCAAGAATAATATTAAGAATGAATTGAACTGCCACCTTACCATGGTGGAGGGGTTTGAGCACCTAGGAGCTATGTTGTCGGGGGCTTAATGCCCCTGGTAGGGTCTCCCAAGGCAAACAGGTCCTAGGTGACGGGTCAGACTAAGAGCGGTTCCAAAGCCCCTTATGAAAAAAGTAATATCGAGGAAGTCCATGTCGCCTGGATTGGCGTCACCGGGGCCCCACCCTGGAGCCAGGCCTGGGGTTGGGGCTCATAGGCGAGCATCTGGTGGCCGGGTTTCTGCCCACGGGACCCAGCCAGGCCCAGCCCGAAAGAGCAACGTGGGCCAGCCTTCCAGTAGGCCCACCACCCGCAGGAAGGACCATAAGGGGCCGGTGCAATGTGTTTTGGGTGGCAGCCATGGGCGGGGGCCCCGGCGACCCAATCCCCGGACAACGACTCTGGCTTTAGGGACATAGAATGTCACCTCGCTGGGGGGGTTGAGAGGTATCGGCTAGAGATAGTCGGGCTCACCTCCACTCACTGAGAGAGGCTGGACTCTCTTCCACTCTGGAGTTGCCCACGGTGAGAGGTGGCAAGCTGGTGTGGGCTTGCTCATAGCTCCCCAGCTCAGCCGCCATGTGTTGGAGTTCTCCCCGCTGAACGAGAGGGTCGCTTCCCTGCGCCTTCGGGTCGGGGATAGGTCTCTCACTGTTGTCTCGGCCTACGGGCCAAACAGCAGTGCAGAGTACCCGGCCTTCCTGGAGGCCCTAGGAAGGGTGCTGGACAGGGGAGGAAGCTGGACAGACTTGGCAGACCCAAGCGAATCGTGCTGGGAACGTTTGGCAGAATCCCCTGTCAGGGAGGTCTTCAAAAGTGTCGGGAGCGTCAGCAGCATGGGCAGCAGACGCTCTCAACGCTCTGTTCACAGCCTGCCAGCTCCAGCGGCCGGCTGCCAAAGGGGCGGGACTTTCAAGCAGTGCGGAAGATGTGTCCACTCAGGCGCTCTCAATTTCTCCCGCTGTGAGACTCCCGTTCTGCAACTGGCTGTCACCGCCGCGGCGACGCTTCTCGTTTGCATAAAGTTGAACTTCTCTCAACTTCTAATTTGACGCCTCTCGACGCTCCAACGCGCGTCGACACTCCATATGCCCATCAGCGCCCGTCGATGCCAGTCTCCATTGAAAATGAATGACATCTGGCAGCCGCGACGCTCCCAACGCTTTTGGTGTGAACCCACAGTAAGTCCGAGGCCATGGTTCTCGACCAGAAAAAGGTGGTTTGCACCCTCCAGGTCGGGGGAGAGTTCCAGCCTCAGGTGGAGGAGTTTAAGTATCTTGGGGTCTTGTTCACGAGTGAGGGAAGGATGGAGCGTGAGATTGACAGGCAGATCGGTGCAGCAACCGCAGTAATGCGCAGTAATTGTATCGGTCCGTCGTGGTGAAGAAGGAGCTGAGCCGAAAGGCGAAGCTCTCGATTTACCGGCCAATCTACGTTCCCATCCTCACCTACTGTATGGTCATGAACTCTGGGTCATGACCGAAAGAACGGGATCCCGGATACAAGCGGCCGAAATGAGCTTCCTCCGCAGGGTGGCGGGGCGCTCCCTTAGAGATAGGGTGAGGAACTCTGTCACCCGGGAGGAGCTCGGAGTAGAGCCGCTGCTCCTCCACATCGAGAGGAGCCAGCTGAGGTGGCTCGGGCATCTGTATCGGATGCCTCCTGGACGCCTCCCTCAGGAGGTGTTCCGGGCATGTCCCACCGGGAGGGGGCCCCGAGGAAGACCCAGGACACGCTGGAGTGACTACGTTACTCAGCTGGCCTGGGAACACCTTGGGGTCCCCCCGGAAGAGCTGGAGGAAGTGTCCGGGGAGAGGGAAGTCTGGGGATCCTTGCTCCGACTGCTGCCCCTGCGACCCGGACCCGGATGAAGCGGAAGATAATGGATGAATAACAATAGCCAGAAAGCTGAAGGCTTAATAATAAATTTACGACTGAAAAAAATAGACTGATAAAATAAAAAAAGAAATAGAGCAGATCCATTATTAATAACACATGAACTTTATGAAGTCAAAATATCTTTTTTATTGTATTTGATTATCATTGTCTTTTTGCTACCTTGCTACCTTGCTCTTGCTATGTATGTTCTCACTTGTTTTGATTGATTGTTTTGTAATGCTGCTCTTCCTGACCAGGACATCCTTGGAAAAGAGATTGTTAAATCTCAATGGATCCTTCCTGGATAAATAAAGGTTAAATAAAAAAATAAAATATCTGCAGTGAAAATGGCTGTTTCATACAAATGTTAGTAAGTAATGATTAGAGGGCACATTTTGCAGCTTTTCATTCTTTTATCTGCTACATGAATGATACCATGTGATTACCTGCTGTGTGTAACTGTGTCTGTACATTCACTTGTAATACAGCCTGTCAGTGAACCTCCAATCAAATTAATATGGTTTTGCATTAAGGATGAAGCACACATAACAACCAAGCTTTATTTTTTGGCTGAAACGCTCCTTTTAATATCATTGCAGCCACTAATCAAATCTTTTTTGCGCCTGTGTCATAGATTAATGAGTCGAGTTGAGTCTGTCTTCTCCTCTAATAAAGCACAGTGGACTCGGGAATCAGTGACATAATCAGCTCATTTACTTGAATCAATAGCAGCGGCTTGGACGTGCCCTTCCTTCCAGAAACTGCTTAAAACACTCCTCTCCGGTACAGTCTGCTAATTCCGGTTAATAAGGAGCACTCCGTTTCAAATATCACCACCACCAGTATAGCACCCTCTGTTGAGTTCCTTAATGCAAAATTATGCAGTCATCAAATTAAATGTGAGAGTTTTAAAACTTGGTTAATTCCGCAGCTTAATGGTCTGTCTTCGTTCAAACTTCAAATAAAACAATTCACTGTAATGTGGTTAAGAATTTAAAAAGTTCCTCCACCTTTATCGTAATGAAGCTTGATAAGGGAGAAGGATCCTTGTGTTCTGCTGAGACGATCTCTCAGGGATGCAGGGGAATTAAAAAAATAATCTCTTCATTCCAAACAGTATCAGTTCAATTAAAACAAAATGTAAATAGCAGAGGTGGGAGAAAGTCCCTATGTTGCAAGTCCAAGTAGAGTCTCAAGTCTTTGCTCTCAAGTCTCGAGTAGAGTCTCAAGTCTTTGTCCTCAAGTCCCAAGTCAAGTCCAAGTCCTAAGATTTTTGTTTCGAGTCCCAACCAAGTCCTAAGATTTTTTTTCAAGTCCCAACCAAGTCCTAAGATTTTTTTTTCAAGTCCCAACCAAGTCCTAAGATTTTTGTTTCGAGTCCCAAACAAATCGATTATAATTAATGATAAGTAAAGATCATGACCACGCCTCAATTGTTAAGTTGTTTATATTTTATTGTTAATGTTCTGCCACTTATTCATCTATTTATTTTTATTAATATTCTATTGTGATATGCTTTGTCAATATAAGCACTGCCTTCTCATGCCAATAAAGCTATTTAAAATTGACGTACAGTAACACGCCAGAAATCTTGTGTGATCAAACGTGATCTGACGTACTCTGTTGATGGTAGCCATCAAAGATACTCTATTAAACCGTCTTTGGTAGCCATGGAGCCGTTAGCCACACTGGTTTGTTATGCTACGTGTGCTGCAGTCAGCTGCTTCTTTATTGGTTACATTAAATTTCACGTCACATTCCGCAGAGCCGGTGACTCGAGATGGTCGGCTACCCCCATACACAAGCCGACTTTTGATCCAAACTGTCACGATTGTTGCGACCAACAATCATACTGGACATGTTCAATATTTACGATTGTCCCCGCCGACCGTTTTACGAGCCGATCGTTGGGAGAATTTAAATCTTAAAGCACCACACACCACAGGAGAATCTCATAAAGAGCCAAGATAATCGGGCGATTTTTGTCTTTGGTCCGAAGGGGGAAAATCGGGGCAAAATCAGCCAGATTATCTTTATGTGTGTGGTGGGAATTAGTGTGTTGGCATTAATTATAGCCTACACAGCCAAGACTGATAACAGGAGTGGGTTCTATATAGAATGTCTCTGGCTGGCTGCTGCAGATGTGACACTTTTTTAAATATTTTAATATTTGTGCTAGCTGCTTGTGACTTGACTTTAATTCAAGTCAAGAGGGTTAAGTCCAAGTAGAGTCTCAAGTCTTTGCTCTCAAGTCCAAGTAGAGTCTCAAGTCTTTGGCATCAAGTCCCAAGCGAGTCCAAGTCTTTTTTGGATTTGATCAAGCAAGTCTTAAGTCATCAAAATCGGGACTCGAGTCCAAGTCAAGTCTCAAGTCTCAAGTCCAAGTCCACACCTCTGGTAAATAGCTCTTAAAAGATGGTATGCAAGCAACTTTTTGGGAATCTCAGTGCTCTTAATCAAGTTAAAAGTTTAATATGACTAACTCTTTTACAGTTGACCAGCTCTTTGTCCAGTATCTGATGAACAGGAAGTGATAACAGCTTGTACTCAGTGCTGATGAGACTTTTTATATGAATTTATTTGATCTTGGGCTTGAGAAAGCATTTTAGAGTGAGCCCCAAAATAAAGGTGCTCCAAAATTTGAATTAAAGGGTAAATGAAGCAGCCGGCCAATTCAACAACATTCAATAAATGGATTTCCAGTGTACTTTAAAATTGTATAACTAACACAATAAATGTAAACATATAAAAGAAGTTAGAAGAAATGTATTTTTACATTTTTTTAGCAAGGACATGGCCACAAGATGGCCACATCCTTTCTGTGACATCACAGGGTTGGTTAGCTCCGCTGGTAGACAGTGGCAGTGAAGGAGAAAAAACTTTTTTTCACACAATGGAAATGGTTGAAACATGATGATAGTGAGGAACAAAATGGAAATGGGTATAACGGCAGTGGATGACTGTTTTGGGATACAAGGAGTCAAGGTAAGAAACCTGGAAACCACACAGGTCTGTATGAGCTGTGGCCTCTCACTAACCAAATAAATGTGTCACTCAGACTGAGATTATTTTCAAGCCTTTTTTTGTAAACAGTCATTTTCCCTCCTTTATTGTATCGCTGATCTCTGTTTAATGAGTCTGGTGATACAGCCTCTGCCGTGGAAACCTTTATGGTTAGTGGATGCTGTCTGTCTGTCTGGTTAGGCAGGTGTGCTCAATGACAGACTCATGATGAATTTTACTTCAGTCGATGCCGATCACAGTGTGAACATGTGGGCCGGTCAGAGGAGGAGGTGCTGTAGGTAGCCAAAGAGAAAATGGACATTTTAACGTCAGGTTTTAATCGGTTGGTTTGGTGAACGACCAACTTTCCCGACTCAAAGGTTTTCTCCTGCATGTAATTTTGCTCTAAAAATTAATGACCACTACAGACCCTGTAGTCGGATATTAGCAGAGGATTCTTTCTTTTCAGCTCTGCTACCCACCGCAGCAGTATGGCTCCTTTTTAGCAGCAGTTAGTGAACTAATGAGCTATGAGCTAGCAATTCCATGCTATCCTTCACCATCACTGTCTGTCATTGTCTACCAGCGGAGGCAAGCAACCCTGTGATGTCAAAGGCTGTCGTCCCCAAAGATGACCGTGCCACAGCTAAAAAGAAACTTAACTTAAAAAAAAAAAAAAATTCTTAATATGTTAACATTAATTGTGTTAGTTTTACAATTTATTTTATTTAATTAAGTACACTGAAAATTGATTTGCTGCTTCATTTCCCCTTTAAAAAATATAGCATTTTCAGGTTTTAAATAAAGCCAAAAATTCTTTATTATTAAATTAAGCAGTGATTCAAATGTGGTGCTATAGGAACAAACATCGGTGTTCTAAAAAAAAAAAAGACATGATGGATTTAATGTACTTTCCACATTGTAAAGGAGTAGTTCCACTTTTAAGAGTTAGTTGACAAGATCAATGCCCAAATGCACCTACAGTACCTGTAAGGTCTGTTTTGGGGGAGCTCCTATCCCTGTGAGACCATACACCTTGCCATTGTTATGTCATGTCAAGTTTGAAAGAGGAGACATCAACTTAGGAGTCAATCTAGTCAAACTCTATGTTTCAATGGATGAAATAGTTTTTTTTTTATTTGGATAAAGTTTGCCAAGCAACTTGACAAAGGATAAAAAGGCAAGTTTGAACAATACAAGACTTCATGTGTCAATGAAAAGTGTCAGGCAAATTCAAGATGAGTTGCACCAGTAGCTGTTAATACTGAATGAAACAAAGTGCAGTTCCACAGAGACACATCTGTCGCTTAAAGGGCCGTGGAAAGTTCATTCATTGACTATTTCCTCAAGTTTGTGGCATTATCTCTTAGCAAAGTAGAAATATAACAAGTCTTCTCATTCTAGGTCAAGTTTTGTGAAGGTGTTTGCAGCTCTGAGATCAGTTGGGCCGAGGGGATGCTCTGTTTGGACAGTTGAGAAGTTACAAAACAGACATTTTAATTGGCAAAAAGGAAGAAATAACCAGGTGCTAGGTTACTTCCTAATTTTAGTGTACCTTTACCTTCCATCTCTCTCACCTTTAACAAACATAAATGAAATTCTTTTGATCGATACATGAAGAATATTACCTTACCAATCACTTAAAGGGACAACGAGGAGTTTTGAAAAGCAAAGCGTTTCCACACTACATTTATGAGCCTCCGCGCACCGTGAAATTCTTTGACCGGCGCAAGACAGACTCATGTTTTCATTCATCAAGAATTAAAGTCAGAGGTTCAAAGACGATCAGATACCGTCGTAGTTCCGACCATAAACGGCGATTCTGCAGTGTTATTCTCATCTTGTTATCTTATTTCCTTAGATAGTTTTAAAAACTTATTATCGAATGTTTTACAACCTGTATGTAATTGTGGATCATGACCTTGTATATTGTATAATTGTGTTTTTGTAATCAGGGCGTCATTGAAAAAGAGAGCTCGCTCTCAATTGACCTTCCCTGAATAAATAAAGGAGAAATGAAAAAAAAAAAAACTCGCCGCGAAACCGAAAGTAAAGAAACGCTGGTCTGCTCGCCCAGCATCTCCGCCACCATTAATAATAACAAAATAAAGATAGAGACAAAACTATATATTTATCGAAAATGGGCCCATTAACAAGTGTGGGTAACGTAGATTCATCCACTTTTTTATTTCCGTGGAATTTTTCGTTCTGCCGACGGAAAAAACTCCTCGTTGTCCCTTTAATTACTGTCACTTTCTCTTAATTGGACTGGAGCATCCCCATCAGATCCACAACTAATGAACAGCAACAATGTCTGAACGCTGTAATGATCCTGGCAATGAGCACAGTGAAGACAGTTTCAGTTTCAGTCAGAGTTTGGTCATGGGTATGTGAAGGCTGTTCCACGGGCCCATCCATAGTTCCTCCTCATCTGACTGCGTCCTGTCACTGGGGCACTCCAGCGGCTCCCTCATAACAAGTCCATCGTTGTCGTCTTCATTACTGTCGTCCACTTTGGACTCTCTCTCGTCCTCTTTCAGCTCCTCCCTCTCCTCTGAGCCCTGAGGCTGCTGCTCCGTGCCGCCCTGCGCCGCTTTCAGCAGGTTGGACTTGGAGGCCTCGCTCTCGGGGCCCGTGTTGCTGGTGCTGGTCGACCCTAAAGAAACGCTGGATTGTCGAGTGTTAAACACATTTAGCGTTTTATTGTTGTCGGTGTTGGAGAAAGAGGACGCGGCGGTGGCGGGCGTGGCCGTCCCCGAGCCTTGGAAGGTGCGCAGGATGTTGCAGCCGCCGTCTGCTGCTGCTGCTGCTGCTGTTCGGGGGTTGTTCAGGGGAACTCTTTCCTCCAACGTGGCGGCCATTTTGTCTAGTTTTTTAAAGTGCTTTGCCAGCCGTGAGCTGAAGAGAGGGGAGGTGTGTTTGAGGTTGTTGTTGGTGGTGGTGTGTGTGTGTGTGTGCATGGGACCGGTGGCGTTCCCTGAGCGGCGCGTGCGGATGATGGAGCCGTTCTGGGCCATGTAGACGCTGCCGTTGACGTTGGCGTGGCTGTTGAGGGTGGCGGGTAAGCGGGTGCGCTGTGTCTCCGGCACGCTGTCCTCGCCGGTGGAGCTGGTCTCGTACTCTCGGTCGACCACCAACTTTACTCTGCGTTTTCTACTGCCGTGCTGGAGGAAACACACAAAGAATTTGACAGTTTAAATTGTTTTCTTAAAATATTTCCAAAGAGTTTCACCTGACTTGTGAAGAAAAGAAAAATACACTGGCGACAAGAAAATGTTAATTTCCTAGTAGGTCCTTTCTCAATCTTTGCTTCTCTGCGACAGTTTGACATTTCTTTGACATAAATTTGGATTTAAAACAGCAATTTGTCAGATTGCTAGCTGTTTGTTGTGTTATAATGGGTTTCCTTCAGTGCAGCCTGGACGCTACAGTGACTCAGCATTTAAAGTGAGCAGGTAGGCTAATCTGACCAGGAGCTAACTGATTAGTTTGCTACTGTGGAACATTTACCATGAGCGCCAGTTTATTTTAGCTTAGTATTATTTGCATTATGCACACATAACGGTAACACTTTACTTGAATAGGTATTCATAAGATTGACATAACACTGTCATAACCATGACATCACAGCTGTCATAAACATCAATGAATACTTATGACAGCTGTCGTTAAGTGTCATTCGGTAAGTTATGTCACTTTTGATGCAAAGTTGACATTGTTTGAGATGTTTTTGTTCTGACAACTTGACATAAAGACAATTTAAATTGTCATAGCAGACCTAATTTAGCCTCGTAAACCAGCCGCTCCCGGAAATGCAATTCATTTCATTTCTGAGGGAGAGTCTGGCCTCATCCCCGTTGTAAGCGTTTGGCCTGAAACCTTCAGAAGGCCGAGCCAATGAGCGTCGCCGCTGTGATTGGCCAATCAGAGACTGGTGCAACGCCCCGTCACTACACCAACTTGCTAATTGCCTGAATGGGGTTGTCTGTCAACGCTACTACTCCCGCCCAGCTCCCGCCCAGCCCAAACGCTTACAGCGGGGATGAGGCCAGACTCTCCCTCAGAAATGAATATGAATTGCATTTCCGGGAGAGGCTGGTTTACGAGGCTAGACCTAATTGCCAAACTTTAAAAATGATGTCAAGTTCTCATAACAAGGACATCTCAAATAATGTCAACTTTGCATTAAAAGAGACATAACTTGCCGAATGACACTTAACGACAGCTGTCATAAGTATTCATTGATGTTTATGACAGCTGTTATGTCATGGTTATGACAGTTTTATGTCAATCTTATGAATATCTATTCAAGTAAAGTGTTACTTTACTTGAATTACCCATTATTCACACATATAACACAGTCACACACTGCAATACACAGCAAAGCCAGTGTTTACTCCAGATTTTAGTCTTAACTCTTTATCAATATAAAATACTATGTAATTCTGCTCAGTTAGGTCAGAGCAAACACTGTTGTGCACACATACAAACATTTTTGAAGAAGAAAGGGCTGCTGTGAAAATAACTGACCTGCTATCGCACAACACAACCCTCTGATTTTCTATTTAACCCTGATAATGAGGAGGGAAGAATACATCATTACACAGAGAACATATTTTCCCCCCTGCATATACCAGAGACTGGAGGACCTGATCTGACACAGGGAGAGTGATAGACACAGAAAAAAGAAACGATAACTGAAAAAAGCCGAACCTTGTGTGCAACAAAGAGAGGTCAGCGAATAACAATCTGTGAGCTGCAGCAGCCCAGAAATAAGCAGCTGGAGGTGGAGTTTTCACAAAAGGAAAATGAGAGCAGTCAGCTCAGGAGAAAAAGTACCGGAATAAAACAGTCGACTTCAGGAGTATCAGAGGAGACGAGACAGACGGAGAGAGGAGCGGGAGAAGATAGGTTGATTGGAAAAAGGGGATTAAAGACAGAGGCTAAAAACACAGAAAGAGTTGCAGTGCGAGGGCAGCGGAGGACATGCAGGCAATTTAAACTCCTGTGAACGTAAATCACACCAAACAAGAAGAAGAGAGAGAGATTACAGTAATAAATCCCACTCAGGTAATGACTGCACTCCCAATCCAGGCATTTTCACCAAGATCTTACTTAGTGGCAAAGAATTTAATCATGGTGTGAAGGGTGGGGGCGCAAGGTCTTCATCTGCATTTCAATCAGCCCATTTATTCTCCAAATCCCCCACTTCCTCCTTCTGGTTTCCTTCCCCCACATGGCCGCTGCTCCTCTCTTCCTCCTCCTCTTCCTCCTCCTCCTCCTCCTCCTCCTCCTCAGCGTCCTCAATGATTGTTGACAAGTCATCTGAGGTGTCGATCAAGCCTGAGCTCATCTCCGATTGGTTGTGGCGGGAGTTTCGCCGACTTGATGACGACTTCTGTGATAAAGCACTGTTCTCATCCTCCTCCTCCTCATCCTCCTCTCCTGATTCCTCATGTTCCTCACTCTCCTTGTCACTCTCTTCTATAGTTCCATGTGAAGCCGTTCTGGGCCTAGATTTAGAAACTGTAGAACCTGCGTACCTCAAACTGCTTCTGTCTCTACCTGACCCACTGCGACTGCTCCTTCCTCTCCGATTGCTCTTTCTTTCTTTCTTTAATTTGGCACCATTACTTTTACTACCACCGCTGTCCCTGCTATTACTAACACTATGCTTTGAGTTTTCCTTCCTTCCAAACTCTTCCTCCTCACCCTCTAACCCTGAATCCTCCTTTGACCCCTCATCCTCTCTGCTTTCACTCCCTCCTTCTCTATCTGAGCTCAGAGCTCCCTCTTCTTTCTCTGCTCCTGAGTCAGACTCATTTTTTTCTGTCCCTGTATCAGATTCGGTCTTGTCACGGCCGGCTGTGACAGATGACGTGGGGCTACTTGCGTCAGAGAGACTAAATTCTGACCCTTTGCTGCCACTTCCTGTTTCAGAATCGCTGTCGTTGAATCTTTTTCCTCGGCTGGACCATCGCTCAGAGGAACTATCTTCCTCTTCTGACTCCCACCTCCTCCTCGCCTTGCCTTCTCCGGCTCTCCCTGACACTGATGCTGAAATACTCATATCTCCTATGGAGCTATACATCTTCCTGCTGTTCTCCTCTCGCCTCCCCAAGCTTTTTCCATCACTCCACTGTTTGTCTCCCACCCTGGCGGGTCCCTGGAGCCTTCTGGCGAGGGAGATAAGACTGAGGGCCTCACTCATCTTTTGTTTTACTGGCAGCGGTTCTCTGGCTTCAAGGGACGTCTGGAAGTAACTCCCATTGATGACCATGCCACCGTCCGGCCTGAAAGACTGGCCAGAGGACGAGGAGCCAGGGAGCTCTCTTCCAAAACCATTTCTCATTCCATTGTTCCCCATTGTCACAACACCTCTACTGCTTCTTCCCCATCCTGCTGTTTCTCCTCTACCTCCTCTCGCTCCCCCTCTTTCTGTTGATTCATCTCTTCCGCCTCCTTTGTTTTCTCTTTTCCCTGCCTCCCCTCTCTCAGACCCTTCCTCTTTTCTTTCTTCCAGCCTTTCTCTACCTCCATCCCTCACTTCCAACGGTCCAACTCTGGCCTTGTTCCATGGTGGGTGGATGGCAGGAGGCTGTCCAGCTGTTTTGCTCTCGGTTGTCAGCAGTGTGCCCACTTTCACCATGGCTTTCAACCTGGCAGCCACACCCGAGCCGTTGCTCTTTGTGTTTATGGTTGGACCGACCTCAGGTGGTTGTTTTTGTTTTTTATCCCCCTCACTTCTTGGGTCTCCTGGGGTCTTTCTTGGGGGAGGACGTGGCTGGAAGTTAGCAGGGTGTGATGCTAATCTACCTCCTCGAAACTGTCTCTTCACCTGATATTAGTCCAAAATCAAAGGAAAAACATTTAGCAAATTAACAATAAACTACAAAAAGTTAATGCTTTGGTCTTTTTTTTCTGGAGGACCAGAAACTTTGCTTGAACACTCTCTAATTATTTCCATCACAGTCCCACTGTAGCCTACTCTGTCTACATTTCTAGAGCTACTTCCTAACTTCAACTCTGGCAAACCAATACGCAACAGAGAGATCTACCTGCCATCGATTGGGTAAATCAGCATGTCAAGTTGTTTAAGATCTTAATATAACTCATTTTCTTTTATAATGCAAAAGTCTTCTTTAAACCTTAAATTATGGGAAATATAAATTTATTTTCTTGTGTCTTCCTGCAAATGAGAAACTAGATACAACATGTGTAATTAGTGAACTTTGGAGTTGATGGTAGCTGAAGGCAGTTTAGGGGCCGTGTCCATCGGACGCGCTTTCAGCGCTCTGAGCGCCCTGAGCGGCCGCAACCAACAGCCGTGTCCACCAAATGCGCTCTCTATCTCTCTCAGAATGCTGCCGTAACCAGGTAACAAAATGAGCCGTCTCACTTCTGAGCCGCTTGACGAGCGGCGCGCTGTTCCAAAAGTTGAACAGATTTCAACTCTGAGTGCTCTGAGAGTGTTTTTTCCACCAAGGGCGCTGAGCGCTGTGAGCGCCGAACTCCATAGGATTTGAATGGAAAGTAGACGCCCAGAGCGCTGAAAGCGCGTCCGGTGGACACGGCCCCTTAATCCTCTTTGCTGATCACCAGAATCAACACACATCTAAAAATGTTGAACAGTTCCTTTAAAATGATGTTTCGTCCCAACCGTTAAGTGTGATAATTTATGCCACATAATGTCATTTAGGCCCAATCCCATTTCACCCCTTGGCCCTACCACTTACCCCTACCCCTCCGTTTTGCGCGTTCACGTGTAGGGGTAGGGGTGTCCCAATTCCCGTAGGACAGAGGTGGTAGGGGGAAGTGGCTACATAGCCCTCCAAACGGAGATTTTTCAGAGGCACACTCCAAACGGAGGGGTATGAAAGTTTCCCAGAATGCATCTTGCGGCAGCCGGCAGCGGTGGCTGTAAAACGAAAAGCTGTTTTATTTCTCACTGTAGCGCGGTTATTACGTCACTTTATTAAGTTTTAATATTTTTTCTTGCGAGAAAGTAACTATTTAGGTCCCAAATGTGCGGTTAGTTTATCCAAATGACGGCGGGTTAGAAGTTTGCTCCGACGATTTTTCGGAGAAGTGAAGCTCCAGGAGGAGCGGCTCCTCACAGAGACAGCAGCCGGTCTGCAGCGCTGCTCCACCGGCCAAATTACGTCCTCGTCCCGGTCCCGCCGGGAGAGAAGGCGGTCGTTAATTAACTTATCCGCGGGTTTTTAGAGGTTTACCACCAGCATGTTAAATTCTTTTCAGCATTTAAATGTTGGTCTCATTGATGAAATCTGACAATTGTGGCAGTAGCATTAGTTTATTTGGATGAAAAGTTATGCTTCATGTACCAGTCAGAGGAGCAGGCAGCGCTGCCTCTGGGCTCTGTGTACAGAAATCACCACATTTACATCAGTAAATAAATGTTTTACAATGAACCGATCAGTCTGCATTAAGTTTTATCTTATTTTATTAAGTTATATGGAACACGCTATTTGATTTCTGGCAAAAGCTCGCCGCATCAGCTTACGTAAAAGCCAGTGAGACTACGTGATGACGTATGTGATTGTTGAAGGGGTGTCCCAATTCGGAGGGGTTGACTTTCTACCCCTACCCCTTGTAGCTCCGTTTCAAGGGGCGAGGGGCAAGGGGTAGGGGAAGGGGTAGGGGTAAAAAAGAGAAATGGGATTGGGCCTTAATAAATTAGGATATTAGGGATGGGTGTTGAATGGTTAGTGATGGTTTGTGCTCTGTTTCTATGGTAACTTTGTGTGTTTACCTCTCCATCAGACTCCTGTGGGCTGTAGTAGTAGCTGCCGTCGTCATCGACAACAACTTCTCCATATTCATCGTAGAGGCCTGAGGGTGAGATCAGCTTCCTGCGACTGCCGTACTGAGGAAGGTCGTAGCTGTACGGAGAAATAACCACTATGAAGCTGTGCAGACCACAACTCATCATTATTTTGTGTTAAAATAATCTCAAGCTGTTGGACTGGACAATAACTTCATCCAGGCGGAAGTGAAGACATTAGAGAAACTTGCATAACAAACAAAACCACAGTTGCACTTGGTTAATGTGTTTCCGTCAGCGCTTCGGGCCGTAACACACAGGACCAGGTCAGGGGTCACTCCGATGATGAGCAGTGTCTAACGACTCCGTAGCAAAGCCGCTTTAATCACAAAAGGAGCGTTTCGTTGCCAGGAGACATTTTGTTAGCAGAAAACACTGGAATCGATTTTCTTACCCTTTGTCTCTTTTTGTTGCCTGTTGCCGGGAGCGCTGCCTGGCTCTACTGGCCAAGAGACTGTGTTGTGTATCACCAGTTGGGCTCTGTGCCCTGCAGCAAGCAACTCAGAGAGCCAGTGGGTCAAAAAACATATCTTTTCGAATGCTTTTCTGGAAACGATATGTCCCAGAGTGATTAAAGTAACAAATCTGCTCGTAGTCCTTTGGCTTCCCTCCATAACAGAGTTGTACAGAAAAGTTCCTTGTGTAATCACTCTGCTTAGAGTCAACTGGTGGAAGAAGCTGCTCTCCCATTACTGGAAGTAGCCAAGCAATAAACAAATGGAAGGGACACATGGGTGAAGGATGTGTTTGGATGAGAAGGGGGGAGATACAGGGAGGCAGCAAAGGCAAAAAGAACAACAAGCGACCAGTGGATTGGTCAAAACAGACCGGGCCAGTCTTAAATGTTACAGAGTCATAATCCTTATAGTATGGCCTCTACAAGCTCATGTAATGAGTCTTAACCTTCCACTAAAACCTGCTTATGGGATTTCATTGTTATTACTGTGAAATCACTGAAGTGCACACACATTCTAATTACTTAAAGGCTACAGAAAGGATTTGCTTATATTTTTCTTCTTCACTCTTTTCTGCTTTTCTTTCTTTCTCATCCCCCTCTCCATGTCACCACTAGGGAGCAGTAATGATATGATAATCAGTTCATGCTGTTCAAATTCACCAGGATCATAGTGGGTTTTCTCTTTTTTGTATCTCTATATGTGTGTGTGTGTGTGTGTGTGTGTGTGTGTGTGTGTGTGTGTGTGTGTGTGTGTGTGTGTGTGTGTGTGTGTGTGTGTGTGTGTGTGTTTGTGGGGGGTGGGGGTGGGTTACTGGCTTGTTTCTGGTCAGTCTCCAAATGCTAAATGTTTGTTTAATGATCAGTCTATGGACTGAGTTGTGAGAGCCAGTACTGTGGCTTTGATATACTTTAAAGGTTTTGATGCCCAAACAAAACAAATAATTATTTATCTAATTAACAATTGACAGTGTGAATCCAGTATTCAGATACAGGTAGCCTATGGAGAAAATTAAGGTATTTTTAGTGGACTATGGACCAAAAATGACAAATTGTCAGACAATGAGGATTAAAGATGAATGGTAAATAGTTGCATTATGGGAAATGTAAATCCAGTAACTAGGGAGTTAAAGTTTTGAACTGCTCCAATTTGACAGTTTTTTTTGTCTTGATTTGTTTATCACAGCTCCCCCTATACTGTAACTCCTGAATAACAGTCTGTATGTTATGTGCATGGTGCATGACAGCATTAATAAGAAATGAGAAAAACTTATTTTCTCTCTTGCCAAGAATTAAATGAGAAAAACTTTGATGATAAACGCAGGAGCTGGTTGACCAAGAACAGTCAAGTAGTGTAGTGGTTCTGTATGAATTTCAGAAACAAGTACTTGATAGATGCTGTTTGCTTATCTTTAAGCTGGGCCAAGATAACTGACTAAAGAACCTCATGCAACACCGAGCCTCACATGACCTTGAGGCACAGACTTTTCTTTTTGTTCCCGTGTTTATCCTCATTCATCCTGAGATTACAACGCAGCCAATCATGCCAGATTTCTCGTCTCATCAACCTACTTTTTCCATGTGGGTGCCCTAACTCAGCAGCTATCAGCTACAGCAGCAGCCACCGTGCTCATCACCCACGCCAGGAACCAGTTTTTGGAAAAGCAAGATTTAATCCCTTACTGATGCGTGTATGGGTTGAGTATTTTACTCTTGACTACAGGGCAACATGAATATAGCTTATTTTGTTGTTGTATTTTTTTTTCTTCTTTCCATCAAAACATCAGACCCCGTGCAACAAATGGTTCAAGCTATTTTTTGCATCTGTATAAATCCAATAAGAATTGAGCCATTGGAAGATGGCTACATTCCCACATGCAGAGAAAATCCCATTTTGATTTTGTTTTTTGTAGACACATAAAAAAAAAGGGGTCAAAAGGTCACAAACTTACTATACCGAGGGTGAAATCTTTTCACATCACCTACTAAACATAACTCAGTCTGGGTGTAGTACTAGTTAGTCTAGTCTAGCCTACCTGCACCATATGTGATTCCACCTGAATCCCATGAGGTCACACAGTCTGATTTCCTGCCAGCGTGTACGTACAGAGTCAGACATGAGTTTGTGAATGTTGCTCTAAGCCAACAGCATCTGGCCCATTGTCTGCTGCCACGGCTGGCTGCCTGATTAGCTGCTACGGTAACGCAATGCTAGGAAGAAGAGGAGAATTAACTGTGTGTATGTGTGTGTGTGTGTGTGTGTGTGTGTGAGTAGGACAGCATTTCTCACTGAGCGTTAGGAGTGAGTGAGTGATGAATGTGTTTGCCATGAGAGAATGCATGTCTGTGTGTGTGTGTATTTATGTGTGAGTGTGGGTGGGTGTATAAAATCTAGTTCCCAGGAGACTGCAGCTAAAATTATAAAAATTACACAATGCATCACGGATGGATGGCTGCATGCCGAATAATACACACACACACACACACACACACACACACACACACACACACACTTGGGAGGGATGCGATGATTCACATTTTATGTGTCTGTATGTATGTGTGTTCAATGTATTTCCACTTCTATACAATATTTCTTGCTATTAGGCTTCCAAGGAACGACACACATACAGTACACACACACACACACACACACACACACACACACACACACACACACACACACACACACACACACACACACACACACACACACACACACACACACACACACACACAGTGTAACCCGTCTGACTTCCTGTAGTTCAAAAACACAGAACTACATGGGAGTGTGAGGGCTGGTGGGAGTCAGGTTGCCGTGTCAACCTCTCCCAGTGGCCGACACACTGTGAGTGATGCCATCAGCTTGATATGGAAGCAGCTGACACCGATCAAGTCCACACACTGACCTCCAGGATCATGTAGGAGGAAGTGTAATCTATCAGTGTTATTAGGGGATGCCGCGCCGCGCTGTCACTGCTACAGGTCAGAGGTCAGAGATGCAGCACAGTGGACACCGCCTGGATTTACTCTGCTCTTGACTTGCTACTGTGTCCCCACTGACATCACACATTGTATCATATTGTACGATCACTTCACTGCCACGACTCCAGCTCAGAAATGTGCTTCCTGTAGTCTGACACTAGAGGAATATAAACTATAGTATGACACCATGGCAGATACTCTATACAGTAGTACAGTAGTAGTAGTAGTAGTATACAGTAGTAGTATATGCAATTGAGTCATAAACAAATGTTCATGCCATTCATAATTAGCCATTATACATCAACATTCACCATTTATTCCTATTCTAATCCTTATACATCAAAATAAAAGCATACACATTTCATTTTTATAACATTATTTGAGCATAACACAATATATAAATACTGGATAAATATACAACTCTGGAAAAAAATGAAGAGACCACTTCATAATGATCAGTTCCTCTGGTTTTACTATTCATGTGTTTGAGTAAAATGAACACTTTTGTTTCATTCTATAACCTACTGACAACATTTCTCCCAAATTGGAAATAAAAATATTGTCATTTAGAGCATTTATTTATTTGCACTCAGAAAATGGCAACAGGTCAAAATAACAAAAACATTCAGGTGTTTTCAGACCTTGTATAATGCAAGAAAAACAAGTTCATATTCATTTTAAAACAACACAACACTACTTTTTGAATTAAGGAAGAGTTTAGAAATCAAGATTGGTGGAATAATCCCTATATTTAATCGCAGCAGTGTTTTTATTTTATTTTATTTATAATCTTTCTTCCTCATTAAATATGATTTGGTTCAAGTGATCAGCTAAGTAGAGTGAGGAAGCTGATTTATTAAGAACATTTTGGAGTGGTCTCTTTATGTTTTCCAGAGCTGCATATACCATTGTTGTGTTAGGATGCTATAAGTGTCCACACAGACAAACAGACGTACTGACCCATGATCATAGTTGTAGTAATCCTGTGTGTAGTAGTCCTGGCCGGGGTCAATGCCAGATTCCATTGATAACTCCTGTGAGACAGACAAAACATAATTAGTACTTGGACACACGTATTATATACAGTACATACTTTCTCCAACGGTTCAGTGAGTTTTTAGAGCTTCTGGTTTATTTTTGACGATTAAAAAAAAAAAGTGTTTTATCAGTCTTTGGGTTCATGGCGTTAAAACACATCTATCATGTACAATTCTATTTATTCCACTGTGATTACAATGGCTGGACTGGTGAGTCAGCATCTGAATGCATCCACACAACCCCCCCCCACACACACACACACACACACACACACACACACACACTCCAATGACCCACACACTCAAGCAGAAAAACACACATTAAGTGGAGTCAGGAAAAGAGAGACAGAGTACCTCTGGTCTGAGCAGAGAAGGTCGCAGAAGTTGTTGTGTCTGCCAGAGGAGAAAAAGAGAAGCAGCGAATGACAAGACAAATGGAAGAAGTTCTCCCCCAAAATGTTCAATTTTGGAATGAAAATCTATTTTGGAAAACTGAAAATCAATCGCTGATGTTCCTCATTCAATTTTGCTTGAATACAGAGGATGTGACATTGTATTAAAAACATTTGGTGTCAGTCAGTTTTATTGGAGCAGGTCTTAGTTGTTTTCTTTCAAAGCAGAGCAAAAACCTAGTTTCATCTCTAAATGAAAAATTTATTGTATCAACAAAATTAATGCATTGTCAGGGAGCTGTTTTTTTTCCATCAAGTAAACAGTCAGTTATGTGCACGGCACACCAATAACAACTGTGCTATTTATTAGATTTTAACAGCAACACCAACAAAGCCAACTTTTTGGGATTTCAAAAAGATTGGTTGACTTTCATTATCTTTGTATTTTTACATTTTACATCAAACTTTTACTCGATGTTGTAAAATGTGTAGTTATAGATGAATAGAGATGGGAGACCAACAATAACTGGAAACACAAAGCACTGATTACATTCTGCTCCATCCTGATGACATCAAACAGAGGAAAACAGAGAGTGGAGCAGAAAACAAAGAAGGACTGAACTAAAGAGCAAAAAGAAAAAGTAGAGACAGCACATGCATCTGTAGCATGCAAGCTGAGAGACACGACACCTACCTCTTGTTGTCCATATCCACGCCTGGAGGACACAAACAGAGAGACTATAAACCCACTATACTGAGGAAACATTCACTTAACACACTTGATCAGCTCTTCAACGTGCAGTTTCCTCACTGCAGAGGAAATTAGGTGTTTGAATCAAAATCCAAATAGATGTGGCTCAGTGGAAAGATTTCACGTTTTGAATTTTAATTGAAGACAACTTCTAACATGAAAGAGAGAGGGTGAGCTGTAAAGAAGTGTACGTATGGGAATTGCGTGTATTTTGAAAGGAACGGAGAAAGTTAGAGGTTTACCGTATAAAAGAGGGAAAGACAAAAATAAAGTAATAAACCAAAAAATGCACTGTTTACTGATTTATTTAGATAAATATTGTGATTATAGCTCAGGTTCATCATATTCTTTATCATTATCATGTATGTCATCTGTACATGTAAATACACTGTTTTCATTAATCCAGGATTGTAGTGGGGCATATACAACAATGTGTTTTAGACAAAGTTTAGCCACAGTTTGCAAAGGAACTCTGACAACTGTAGCCAAGGTTGACCAGCAAGAGAAATTGAAGGAACCTTTGCTTGTGTGAAAACTCTCTGCCTGACTCCAGTCAAATGATTGTACTTTCTTTCAAGGGGTCTTGAACCAAATTAACCGAGGGCCACTGGGAATTGCCCACCCGCCTTGAAACTGTTTGGCCTCCTGGTAAACCTTTTAACTTTCCAAACAGACATTATGATGTCCAACACATTTAGGAAAAAAAAAAATCAATATTTTCACTTAAATTCTGAAGCCTTGACAGGATATTTCATGATGACTCTGAAGACTGAAGAGAAGTCAAAATGTGAGAGTTATCATTTTGCAAGTCAGTTGCAACAATAAATTACCATTTCCTAACCAATAAATTTAAGGGATTTGTATTTGTATTTTAAAAATAACAGTTGATAATGCTGATTGAGTGTCCATCGTGACAGGATGGTTTCATAAACAAAGAATGTTATCTCTACTGCACACTGATCCTTCATCAGTATGAAGCCAGTGAAGGCTGAGGGTAATTACTCTTGGGAAATTATACAAGATGTTTGTTACATTTTAATTTCTAAACTCACACGTTACGTGAAGGAACATTTTTTGTCAAACAACTAAGTGTAAATCATCTTTATAGAGACCAATGAAAAACACCCCAACAAGTATCTCTAAAGCCTTGGATTTATCAGTGCAATGACAATAATCTGGAATCCTGGGATGAACAAGTTTGAACTAGTTTGGTTTATTTGTGCAGCAGCTGAAACAAAAAGAAGGTTTAGTGAATGTGTTCTGCTTTATTTCATTACATGGCAGGGGTTGGGACTATGTAGCAAAAAGTAATTAAATGAGATGTACTGAACCAGATTTAGCTACAGCGTAATTTCCATCTGCAGTCCCTGGGCTGGTAGATACAAGTTGTACTTGTACGTGCAGCTAGTACCAAGTGGTTAGTTACAGCAGCTAGCTGTTTCTTCCATTGTTTCCACTCATTATGTGAAGCTAATCTAATTCAATGCTAGTTCTATAAAGCTTTGTACTTGCTAAAGATCCTAATCTTAATAAAGCTTTTCATTTTGTTGCATATCAGACAGGGTACACGCAGCAGCCACAATGATGACAGACTGAACAAATACGCTTGATACTGGTTCTGGTACTGTCAAATCAGGACTCACTGTTCTTAGAAAGCAAATTTCAAAAGCAGTAAGGCCAAGTCAGACAAAGAGACTGTGTAAGATACTTCAAAAAACTACGTAAAAACAATGTTTGGGGGGAAAAAGCCAAAGGGAAAAAATACAATGGAATAAAGAAAAACAGCCCCATGTGTCTTAGCCATGTTGCCAGCAGGACCTATTGTCATGTGAAACCAAGGTAATGAGCTGGCACAATGATGATGTATTGCAGAACAACAAATGGCGACTTTTTGGAAGACACATCAGATTCTCCTTTCTGTTATCATCCTGCGACACACAAACGGGCACACGCATACAAAATCTCTAAGCCACTTGAAGTTTTCATTAAATAGACAGAGACATGAAAATATTGTCTTTGTGCCTCTTAAATACCACAGACGAACGCACAATTCCAGGAGAAATTGTGGCTTTCATTCACCATAAAAAAAACGGTTTCAAATGAATGAGCGTGCTTCAAAAAGAGGAGATTATCTGGTTAAATAAGGGCAATGGGAAGATGCATTGAAGGACACATGAGTGGATGAATAGATAGCGCTGAATGGATAAATGAATGGAGGGATAAGTGGATGAAGACAGATGAAAAGGTTGCTTTTTGGGTGATCTACAAACCAGAATGAAATAACCCTTATCACTATCACGGAGTAGGAATGTGTGTATATGCTCCAGATTATAGCTGGCAGCTGGATGTGCCTAGCATTGAATACTGTAATCTGTGTGTCTGTGTGTGTGTACATAAGTCTACCTCTGTCCTTGTTGTTCTGACAGACACATTATTAGGTCCTCTTCAGACAAAAACACACACACTGCTATCTGATCAGCGCCTCTCTCTCTCTCTCTCTCTCTCTCTCTCTCTCATACACACACACACACACCTGACATGATTGACTCCCGATTTTAGTGTCCTCTCCACCTTGTCTCGCAGTGTGTATGAGAAACAGAGGAGAAATATTATTAGCTCTTAGAGAACACACTCTACTGTGACACCCAACAACACTCTCTCTTCTTCTGCTATTTTCTCTCTCTCCCTCACACAGCCACTGTAGCTCCCTCGCCCTTTGCACTGTCACTCCTCATTTTTTTTCCCCTTTTTTCTCTCCAACCTGTTTTCACTTTCTCTGCCTATTTCAACCTTTTCTCTCTACGCTTCCTCAAAGTGCAGCTGCATGTTACGCAGAAAACAACTTCAGATCTGTTTGCAATGACTGAGGAGAAAAAACCTGTGAGGGTAAGTAAAGCACCTTTCAAGAAGAAGAATCCAAATAGCTGTACCTAATGGCTCTACCTTCTTGGATAATGAAAAATGTCTTCCCTTAACTTACAGGAGTCTTTCCTGGTACAGAAATACCTGGGTTGGGTTGTTTAGTGTTGTCCAACCCAATTAATGAAGATGACATTAATTTCTCCATCGCAACTTTTTGTCGACACAAGAGCAGGTTTGTTGTTTTAGTAGAGTCTCAACACGATGCACTACAGCTGTATTTTCCTCTTACTTCTTTATAGGGAAACTATGCAAGTCGGATTGCATTTCCCTCTGTTTTGCTAACCCTCCACCCGGCCATGTGCATTTGTTTTTAACGAAGCCGATGAAAGTTGTGGATAATGTTAAAGCAGAAGTAAGCGATCCGGTGGTTTTGGCTAACTTCCTGTCAGCCGATGGAGTTAGCAGTCCCTGCCCTCGTCCCTACGTCACCACATTCACACGCATCCCTTGGCTGCACACACAGAGAGGACCGCCCCTTTATGCCGTTCTCTCTCCTCATTGGATAAAGGTTGTAGGATACAAGGAAAGTTTTCTCCTGGGCTTACAGCAGAGCAGAGTGACTGACAGACCCGTGTTTCAGACCAAACACTCTATAGAAGTGATTGCTGTCAGAAGATACAACTATTTAAGACTTATATTAACACAAACATTCCACTTACTTCTGCTTTAATTATGGTATACGCATATGATGTGTATATCTGTGTAACCTTATCTGTCATAATCAAGAGATTATGGGTTACGGGGCGAGAGACGAGAGCTGGGACACCGGGTCGGAGATACTAATCCTGCGAGGTTGGTTTTCAGCCATGAGACGCTATAGGTGGAAGGCAGACAGCCTCCATTCTCCTTTGTAACAAGTTACAAGTCATTTATTCAACCATCACAATTACTCAGAAGCCGTTTTATTATAAAAATGTAGCATAGTTAAGGATAAAATCTTGCATAGTTAAATGGATGTTGACAAGTAGCTAGATAGCTATGTGGGAGGATCTCTGCCTACAAAGCTCTAATTGGCCAAATGCTTCATCAACCCAACAACAATGCCTGTCAGTGGGCACAATATTGTTGTTTTTCTTTGCAGCAGCTCATGGCTGTTCACTGCCTCAATGACTCACATTTGCCTGTGATAATCTTTGCTATAGCTGGGATCAAACCTGCGACTTTACCACTGCATGACAGGAACTCTTTTTCACTATGTCTGGAGTCTCTATTTCCCAGTTCAGTTTCAATTAAACGCACTCTGCTTTGCTGGGTGTTGGAAACAATACATATTCCCATAGATGTCAAGGGATGTCTGTTTTCTTGCATAAGCACACAATAAGAAGTGAAAGCTTAAAAGCAGAATCTGTCTTTGGGACAATGATGATACTCTGCATATAAGTGTGTGTGTGTGTGTGTGTGTGTGTGTGTGTGTGTGTGTGTGTGTGTGTGTGTGTGTGTGTGTGTTTGTGCAATGACATGCAGTGTGTTCAGGTTGAAATGAAGTCCTAGCATAAAACATTTCCAACCCAGTCGGCTGAAACAGCAGCACTGCCTGCAACCGCTTTCATGCTGCTGTGCGGCTGTGTGTGTGTGTGTGTGTGTCTAAATGTTCACACTCCTCCTTTATGTTCATTTGTCTTGTGCTTTCCCTTTGGGTGTATGGATTTACAAAATCACATCTTGACAAAATATGGGTCATGGCTTGATCGTGATTTGTGTATCTTAGTGAAAGCACCATTCTGTGAAGATGGCGTGTGTGTTGGTCTGATGTCAGACAGAGGAAACCCTCCCACCACCAGAGACGTGTGAGTATCAGGGTTTGTTTTATTTGGCTGTATATCATGATTTGATCCAATTGCCCAGACATGATCATCAGTGACACGCTAGTCTTGCGGGACTGATGCAATCCTGTCACTTCATAATGACAATGATGCGTCTAGAGACAGGTTGTTGAGGCAGTGTTAGCGGATGGAAGTGAATTCCACTGTTGACAGAGCAACAATCACAGGATTTTATTCCACATCACAAGTTATATTCGGTAGAAATTTGAGACATTTTTAAAGTAATCGCCAGACGGGTACTTGTGTGTACATTAGAGCTGCTGCAGCTGTGAAGGGCAGTGGTCAAGTTAAACAGACCTGTCATTCCTTTAGCCACGGGTGTTTCATTATAGAAAAGGGAAGGGTCGAACATATCTTTCAAGCTGTTACAAATGAGATTCCTGGTAAGAATCAGCTACAACTCAACCAGTCAGAGTCAGATTTTTATCTTTTTTCATGCCACTGAAATGTGTATCATAAAAAAACATCTGATATCAAAGAGAAAAGGGGCCAAACTCCTCCTCAGTCTGAGCAGAGTGAAAGCTTTAACATGGCATCCTGATCTGTAATTATATTACTTGTGACTTGAACCACTTGAAAGCAAAGAGTTCACTCTGGTGCTGAGTACCACGGGGATGTATTTACTGACCTCCAGCCAGTGAGCCATTAAATTGGACATAAACCTACTACAAGTTGTGATATGTAATTTCATAATAATAATAATGGATTACATTTACATAGCGCTTTTCATGGCACCCAAAGCTCTTCACAGAAACCATTTTTCATTCATACCACATTCACCCCGGTGGTGGTAAACTACGTGTAGCCACAGCTGCCCCGGGGCAGACTGACGGCCCCTCCCACCACCATGATCATTCATACGCATGCACACCAGGCAAGGTGTGTAAGGTGTCTTGCCCAAGGACACTACGACAGAGACTGGGAGAGAGCGGGAGAAAGAAATGTTGTCTACAGGGAAACAATTTAGATTTATAGTCAAACATCCTCTAATGAGATGGCCCTGAAAAACAAGCCCATACATTGTTTGTGCAGCATTTATTATGACTCCTAGTTGTTTGTGGTAGGCAACATCTTGCAACCAATTGGAAAACAGTATGATGATAGAGAAATGCAGTATACAACACAGGAGAGTGGTGTTCCATAACCATGTGACACCAGCTGTTTATACTCTATCTGTGATAGTCTCATTTTGAGGAAGCACTTACTACCAAGTCAAGATCATTTCCTAAACCTAACCCAAGTAGTTTTGGTACCCACACCCAACCAAGCCATGACCTTTAAACAATAACCATAGCAACAGAGGCAGGTGTACCCTAGAGCAGCGTTTCTCAAACTTTTTTCAGTCAGGGCACCTTTCAAAAGTGCATAAAATCTCACGGCACCCCTGTGTAAAATATAATTCAAAATGACACTGCATAGCCTAAATGTAAATGTCCTGTTTATTTAGACGGGACAGTATTACAGTATTTATGCATAGGTGCCTCTGTAGCCTACATATGCACACACACACACGCACACAATAATCCGCAATGTGAGAGGAAGAGAGAAAGGTCTACATGCGCAGCGCAGGCACGCGTTCACATGAATATCCACCGGCGTCTCCGCTCCGTTCTCACTCCGTTGCGAACAATCAGAGAGTTTTCACCGGTGGAAGAGGAGAGAGGAGGGGGTGTGACTCACCATCAACGTGAGACGTGAGCCTGGTACGACGCATTTTTTTCATAGCGTCCGGTGGACACGGACCCACTGCTCTGAGTGCCCGTGACCACCGGCCGTGTCTCTCTCTCTCTGAACGCTGCCGAAACGAGCCGCCAGCGCCGCTTGATATAGGCCTACTGTATATACTGTATATATCAGGGGTGGAGTGGGGCAGGGTTAGAATAAGAAAAATAAGAAATATGGGTAGCTATATTTAGCTATTTCCTTCAGAAGTGGGCACCAGTTAGATCATGGATTTGTATTAAAGTAGGCTACAGAAATGCTGAATGGGGTGAAAGAGCTGCAACTAGTGCCACTCAAGCATTAACGCTGCTGACCATAACATTACATCCAGTCAGGTATATTTCCCTCTCCCTACTCTGCTCTGCGAATGGATCTTACTGACAGCGCTGCACACGCCACGGTTTCGGGTCTTGTCCTACTCACCAACATGCTTCGGTGCCAAATCCAGAAGTAACGGTACAGCGTACCGACCAGGTACCGACGTACCGACGTACCGGCCCACTTAGCACGGACTGTGTTGTCTTGTTAAATGAACATAACTTATAAATAACGTGACACACGGGCAGGACTGATAAGCTTTGCTGTTTAGCTTCCGTGAGTCGTTCTATTTTTAGCCGTAGCCGCTAGTTTAATGATAACTTTCTCAGTGACTTTTCTCTAGCGCGTTTCCCATTTCCCATGAGGCTTTGCGCCATTCTACAATTTAAGAACGAACAAACATTGCTGGTTATTTTATATGTTTGGTCATGAAAGTTCAGTTATATCTGAACAAAAAGAATTAGATAAAGACAGGAGGCTAAACAAAAATCATTTAGTAGTCTGGATTGATGAGAGTCTGCGTCACTATCGCAACCATGAGTGAGATGTAAAAAGACAAGAAGTGGTATAAATAATGGTTGGACTGTTAACATCAATTAATTCAAGGAAACCTTGAAGATTATCATGAGAACATGATTGACTTACATTAGCCGTAACTCACTGAGGCTGGTCATAAAGACCGTGTAACCGTGCAGGGCAACCTGCTGCTGGTTCGCTGGAGCATATTGGCTGGGCGGCCGACCGGGAGATCTCCTGGTCGTCCTGATAGCCATTCCGCAGCTGGTATATATATAAATATATATTTCAACTTTGAGCGCTCTGAGCGCCGCGACGAAAAAAGGAAAGTCCGACAGCTTTTTCCCGAGCTCCATAGGATCTGAATAGAAAGTAGACGGTGCATGCCCTTTGCATATATAAAGAGAATGTATTCTATGAAATGTCAGAAGAGGTATTTTTTTCACGGCACCCTTGACGCAGTCAGACGGCACTCCAGTGTGCCACGGCACCCACTTTGAGAAAGGCTGCCCTAGAGCACTGGAAAAGAGAGTAAGGACACGCATTGGTCCAATGGAAGCGCCTCCTGGTGGAGGAATATGGGTATTGCAAAAGCGCCCAAGAACTGACATCTCTACATTGTTGGTGAATGAGCAAGTGTGGTATTTTCAATAATTTAAGGACATTTATAGATCACCCACGTTAATAGCATCATTGAGGATCCTTTACAGATAAGTATTAACACATAGGCGAGTACATTTTTTTTTTTTAAATAGTTGTCTACATTAATGTTTCAATCTACATTTTGTAATAAACAAATTATAATTATAATTTGATATGACCAAGATACCTAAAAACAAAAACACGGCCGTTTTCATCAATTTACAAGCAAGTGGGCAACACACATACATTGGAGTGAATGAGTTTTCTGGGCGCTTTTGCAATACCCATCCTGCCACTCGGGGCGCAAAACCCTTACCACGGGAGTCAATGGTGGTGTCGTTACCCTCTTTTCCAGTGCTCTAGTGTACCCATGGGCGTCGCACCCGTGGGGAAACACCCCCACTTTTATAGCAAAATAATTTAATCCCCCCCACAGTTTCCAATTGTAAACCCGTGTGCCCACCCCTAGCTGTGCACCAGCATACAAAAATGGAGCGCACCTCAGCCTCAGCCCCATGGATGTATTATGCTCAGCCCCCTACGCTGCATGAAAAGGCAGTGGTCGAATTGAACGGGCATTCACCCAATCACAGACCGTTGTCCGTGACTCGGAGCTTCTGTCACTCACCGGTGACTGAAAGTGAACAATAGTTCAATGGTGGTTGGACACATGTCAATCCTCTGATCGGACCTCACCGCTGACAACATGTGTGTGCGTGCGCGCCTGTTTGTTTGTGTGCTCTCTGTGTGAGAGAGAGAGAGAATCAACACATTACCCCCCCCCACACACACACACACACACACACACACACACACACACTCTTTGAGAGCAGACAGGAAAGACAGTAGAGCAGTTTTTCAACCTTGGGATCAGGACCCCATGTGGGGTCGCCTTAAATGTCTAGTAATTGAAAAAAAGAAATTACTGATAAAAATATTTTTAAAACTAATTATCATTTTTTAAATATGATTAAAAACACCACACACAATCCTAAACAACTATAAGAGAGAGAGAAAGTTTTTGAAGTAATGATAGTTCATTTGTTTATATTCTGTCTGTTCAGCAGGTGGTGGTGGGATTCATAATGGATTAGACTTAGAAGTGTATCTCAAAAAAACTGGATTTTTACACCTATTTTGAATTTTACTCGAACACAAATACAAATAGAAATACTTTCCCCTCCTTTAGTTTTGGACCCTGATTGGAAGCTTACTCTTTTGGCGATCTAAGGTGGGCTCAGGGCAATTATATCTTTTCGAGAGAGTTTTCAATCCAGCCATGAAGTGCAGTTTTTTTCAGGAACGTCGTAGCATAGGTAAATCCACCGTGATAACTCTGTGATAGTGATTAAAAATTGCATTTTGTGATTAAAATTGAAATTCAATTTCCGTTCTTTGGAACACCCCCACATTACCCCTATTGGTATAGTGACCAGGTTGGCTATGCCTGTGCCGTGTGCCATTACAGACAGACAGACAGACAGACAGACAGACAGACAGACAGACAGACAGACAGACAGACAGACAGAAGCTCCAGCAGTGGGGAAGAGGCAACAGGTGCAGGCAAGATGAATGAATCCTGTACACTTGGTCAGCACCACGTATTTTATTGAGAAAAACATCAATCATTTCCCAGTAAATACCTGCACAATGACACCAGAACCTCTATAAAAAGTCCATAAAAATGTAGCACATGTGAGTAAAAATATCAACCTACGTAAATGTTGTAGAAATATTTCCACTATACCTACAATACGCACCTACCTATGTTTTAACATTTGAAAAAAAAAAAAAAAAAAACATTCACATGACCTTGTGACCTTGGCCATTTAAAGACATTGCAGGACCAGTAGGAATGCAAGGACAATGTGGCTCCAAGGGGAAAAGATACAACTGACTACAGACATTAATGAAAATGGGGATTAATGGTAGACAGACTGAGAACAACAGAAAGACAAACCCTTGTGTGAAACTTCCAGAGCTAAAAATCAATACGGGCAACTAGAGACAAATGAGTATTAATAAAATGCAAATACAATCTACCTGGTGAATTGAGTTTTCAATTTGGAGTAAGTTTTCAACACCTTGATGTCTTCAAGCACCGATTCATACTCATTTAATTAATTTGCATATGATCACACAGATGTGACATGTAACTAGAAAAGGACATGTGAGTGTTCCAGCACTAGATAACTACGCAACAGTGGATAATGGAGATAATCCACATGTGATGCAGATCATGTGACTGTCATGTAACAAGAGAAATACTGGAGCAAAACATCCCAGCAAAGGAAACATAAGAAATCCCTATTTAACACGCTTCAGTCCATGTTGGCAGGTAAAAAAAATGTTCTTACTTCGCTGATCGATGTTCCGTTTCACACCCTAATCAACTGTTTCAGAGCCCATCCCAAACTTAGAATCATCACATTTCTCCATGACAACTGGCCTCAGCTAATTGATGATAATTTGTTGTTGACAAGAATGTCAATTACTTCGAAAGGATGCAAAATGCTAATGACATTAGTCAAACTGAAACTTAACCAGGAGACATTTCACCACTTCTAATCAGTCGTTTCCCTGACTCCCATCTGTGGTTATTTAAACCAATTTCCCCCAGTGTTAATTAAAGAACAAGTCCTGGAAACAGTGTTTGGATGGGTGGGTGGTGGAAAACTCAAAATAATGGACGATGCTGATAATGAACAATTGCTTTGATGCTGCAATTAGATTCCTCATAGTGGCTCAGGTTAACAGAAGTAAGGGACACAAATCTTTAAAAAAATGAACTCAACTCATTAACCTGATAATTGTTTCCTCCTTGTGCTTCACCACTCCTCTAATCCCTCTCTCTTCTTGTAATAGTCAGAGAGAAATAGAATGAAGAAAGAGATTGGAAGTCCTTACCAGCTATTACATGACTGAATTCATTACGGCCATGTGACCCTCTCCCCTTCTCTTTTCCCTTTTACAGTAAGGACCGTCATTTGAGGGAAGAAACATGAAGAAAAAAGCAGTCCTGTTGTGAGTAGTCATGAAATCATCTCACTGGGCTATTCTGAGTGGTAGTCTTTTGACAGAGTGTAGGAACTACTCAAAAACGTAAAGTAATCCCACTCCGTGCGCTTTCCATATCAGAAAGGCAAAGGCTAGAGCATCGTGGACTGAGAGGGGAATCGTTTCTCAAGTTCCTCCACAATGGAGTTCATGTTTGGGTTGATCTGAATCTGTGGAAGTGGAGGAGGAGGAGGTAGAGGAGGAGGAGGAGGAGGAGACGATCCTCCTTCTCCTCCTCCTGACCCCCTCCTCTCCTCTTGACCTCCCTCTCCTACCTCCTCTCCTCCTCCTCCTCCTCCTCCTCCTCCAGCTGCCAATATATCCAAGGAGTCCAGAGAGTCGAGAGAATCAATGGAGGCGCGGCTCCTCATGGCCTTTTTGAGCGGGACCTGTTTCTGATCTATCTGACTGAACATGTTGGCCACGGACTTCTCAATGTCCGCGATGTTTTGGATATTCTTCAGGATTCCTTTCAGCTCTTTGCGGGGAATGATGGGCTCCGTGGGAAGAGGCGGAGGCGGCGGTCGGAGGGACACGGGCCGTAGGGCTGGCACCTCGGCCAGCGACGGGAGGACGAAGGTGGACGGACGCAAGAGGGAGGGCGACAGAGGAGGAGGGAGAGGTGGGGGCGGAGGGGGAGGTGGTGGGGGAGGGAGAGGGGGAGGAGGAGGAAGCTGCTTTTCTGCATGGTTAGAGTGAGATGAAGCAGGAGGCGGGGAGGAAGAGTGGCCAGGAGGCGGAGGGGAAGGAGGGAGGGGAGCAGAGGTGGTGGGAGGGGGAGGGGGAGGTGGGGGTGTTGGGGGAGGTGGGGGTGGAGGAGTTGAGGGAGGATCAGGTATGACATCTAGACCGACCTGGAGTCTTTCCTCTGTGTTCTGATTCTCTGACAAATTAGCACTGAAACGCCGCAGCACAGGAGGAGTGGGCTTGTGGCTCGGCGGAGGGGTTCCTCCGTCGCTATGGGTGACGATGATACTTGGAGGACCCGGGACACTGTAGGTGGGGGTGTGCTTGTGATGCTGAGGAGACTCGGGGAAAACAGAAAGCAGAAGATCGGGCGACAAAGATCCTCGTGAATCTCTGCTTTGCCTTTGTCGCATTTCCTGCAGAGCCTGTTGTTCAAACTGCCTGGCTTGTTCTTTAACCGTCAGCTTGGGTTCCAGACTCGGGCTCCCCATCAGGTCTGAATCCAACCCACGGTCAAATCCTGAATCCAGACCGGCGTCTTTACTCTCTTTGAATTCAGCCTTCAGAAGCTCCAGCTCCCATTGGACGGGATCCATGACCACTTGGCGTCTCAAAGCGTCGAACATTTCTCTGCGGTGTAATCTGGATGGGAGGGTCCAGCTGTGTCCGCCTCCAGATCCCCATCCACTGTCGCTGCCGCTGTAGCCGCCGAGGCCCACGTCACCCGCAGGGGAGCTGAGCCTCAGCCAGGCCTCTCGGATGCCTTTCCTGGAGGAGGAAAAATTCCCAAGAAGGTCTCGTCTTCTCTGACTTCTTCCGAGAGTTTCTGGGCTGCTCAGGGTGCCGTCCTCGTGGTAGATGGGGTTTTTGATAGTCAGGGGGTTTTCATCAGAGAGAAAGGTGATGTTGGATTCAGACTTGGGCAGGTTGTTGAGCACACCTCCGTTAGCAACGCACTGTCGATGGGCAGCGATGGCACGGGTGGCAAAATCAGAGATGAGACGTTGGCGGTCGTTCTCATCCAAACTGCCGCCACTCCCACTCCCACCGCCACCGCCACTCCCACCTACACCACCACCACCACCACCACTACTGTGATTCGACCGGCTGGTGCATGAATGAAGGGAAAGAAATGAGAAAAAAACATGTAATGAAAGGAGAAACAATGAAAGAATGACAGAAAATTTGAGGTAGAAGTGGTAAATGAAGTGTTTTATAAGGGAAGTGACAACAGAGGGGTACATAAGGAGAAAGAAAAAGGAAGATAAAACAATAGGGCTGATCAGACAGCTGAACGAGGAAGGTGATGAGGGGAAACAGATAAGGGATCTCAAATGAGTTAAAAGATTTATTTCTATTTCTGGGCTGGATTTTCTAGAGGGGAAAAGATGAAGCAGGACAAGGAAAAGACTGCAAATTCTATCTATACGCTACAAAGACACAACTGTGCAACAACTATAAACAATCTGCAGAGCTGTGTACCAGGGAGTCCTGAGAACATGTTTCTGTTCAACCAAAGACTAATTATATCCTCGTCTGTGATTGAAAGTATGCAAATGAATGAAATCTCTTACAGAGTTTGATGAAACTTTTGGTCTTGTCACTCTTGCAGACAACTTTGCTCTACAATCGACCCTTGGAAGAACTTACCCTGCACAAAGAACAACAGTAACCGATGACTAGCACAACAGACGCAACCACTAAACTAAAAGCAAAGAGGACTTGTCACAGCACAGTGTCAAACTAGCCACAGATGTGAAGCGGTTTGCAGCATCCTACTCACTTTTGTCTGTCAGCCATGTGTATAAAGGTGGATGGAGGAGAACAACAGAGGATGGACATCAGTCAACATGAGAACAGGAAACGTGGAGTGATGAAACTCCAACAAAAGAATGATGTTAAAATGTCCAAAATCTTGAAACTAAAGAATGTTATTAAAATGTGTATCAAAGTTGGAAAACTTACCTAAAAGCATTATAATTTGACTATATGGCTGCTTTTCAAAGTAGCAACAGTCATATATTAGCACGACATATAATACAGTTATTATATATCATATTATATTATAACTATAAATGACAAAGTGTCAATAATGTTATATCAATACAGCAGCACAAGTGATGGCAATAATCTACTAAAAGTCTAAAAAATCTTACTTAGTTTGACTTGTTAAAAAACATGCTTCATTTAATGTGCTGCTAATAATAAGCTAAAGAATTAATCTTCCGTAAGTAATTGAAAACAGACATTAAAACCCAAGTCTGTCATGAGAACAGCCAAAGGTAATTAAAAGGAGGAGAAGTGCCTTGAAAATCAATCCACTGAGCAGTTTGATAATGGACCTTAATTATGAATGTGCAAACTTTTGCACTTTGCCAGGTTTTATACTCTTTGGGGGATTATTTAGTTTCTACAACACTGCAGTGATACAGAGCATACACACATACGCATTCGTATCAAGTATTACACCAGACATGCTTAACACACACCCACACACGCACACCAATACACAAAAGGCCTTACCCACCACAATTAAACATGCTTTGCAGCTTATCAATAAAATTAATTATCGCCCAGGGTGGTCTTTATAAATTACTGGCTGCATTTATTTCAATTATCTCATATCCTAGTTCATTTCCACACACATTTTTCAGAGAATCACTCATGCACGCACACAGGCGCGCACACACACACACACAGACATAAAAACACACACAGTTGGAAATCCCTCGTTGTCATTTGGAGATAGTTCCTACCATCTTGCATATGAATTGCTCTCATGTTAATGGGAGTTTGGAGGCATATCAAGGACAGACAGGAAACTAGTGATGCATGTAATGCTGATAAGAGTTTCTTGCAACTTCCTCTAAACGCTGCAGTTAGGAGGCTGCGTTGCCACGAGTGAGTTTTATGTATGGGTTTGTCTGTGAACACCTGCAGTTTAAAGTTACATTTGTGCCTTTATTAAACTCCTGTTTGATCAAAGCAACATGCATCAGACCAGTAGAAATGGGCAAGAAGACGAACAGATACACAGAAACAAGTGAAGAGAATGTGAAGAACTTGCAATAATACGCAACTTTCTGAAGTTTGTGTAGAGAAGATGTGCAACAATGTCCTTCAGCACTGATAGATAGAAGAAGATGTGGGACGGAATTAATAAGTCAAATTAATTTCTCCATAATCGCAAAAAACCTTATTTTCATTGCCTAAATGTACTCGCTATGGTCCATGGCCTTATGAATATGCAAAGCAAATATTCACAAAAAAGCGTACTACAATCTCATGTGAAGGCTGATCAAAAGAAAAAAAGTTATAGGAAACAACTCTTAGACAATAAATAAACCCTTTAAAATATAGGTTCTTGAGATTACAGTGATTCCAGCCTTATTGAAAGCCACCAATCAATGTAAATCTTGAAGTGCACTCTAGAGGCTGCACTCAAAGTGAATATTGTTCTGTGGGCAGATTCCTGACCTTCGCTTATCTTTTGTGGAGCGAACACATTGGTATTCATTACAACGGGTAAAACTGACATGGAAAAAGCTCAGTGAAGATAAAATTGCCAGGTTTATCTACAGCTGTTAATGCATTCAAAAATCAGAGCTTTGTTTGGTGCTCTTCTGATGTGGGGTTACAAGGCCCTGCTTGATTAATCACGATTGTGTCGCCTCCGTGTAATGTCAAGTTTCTCGAGCTGCTGCAAAATGCAAAATGAGGGAGATGTCTGTGGACTGCTAAAAAAAGGACGCATTCACAAACGTCTGGTGCTACTTTAAGACACATTACAACTTAATAAATCCTTGTGAAGGCTCTGAGCTTAAGAGTGATTTGAGGAACATCAGCAAAGCAGGTCAAGTGTGATAAATCAACAGGAACGAAGCACTGAGTAAATAAGTCTTATCATTTATCTGTCTGACATGAAATTGGCTCAAGACTTTGACCAGTTAGTTTAATTGCAAATCTATGTTGGCAAAGCCTTTAAATATGGTTGTTGAACAAGTCTGTCGATGACGCGTGTGTGTTGATCAGTGACCCAGAGAACACCAGCGCTCCACTCCCCCTCATTAACGTTGTTTTGTTTACCCACTAGCCGCACACACTCTCACATCTAATTAAATCAATTGCGACCACGATGCAGTTAAAGGGACTGAAAGACTCATTGTTTTTTGATTGGTCTGCGTTTATTTATGACCGCAATTTTTGCACTGCTGCATTCTACTTTCTGCAACAGTGTGGGGATCATTTCATCTGTTCAGAGGGGTTTTAATAGAAGCTATATGGAGTTTATGGATGTGTTTAGCGGGTGTGGGCGGGGCTCTTTATGACAGTTTCCCTGATGTGTGCATTATTTCCCCCTCTTTTTATTTCTATGTGTGATATGGATTTATGCTGTTATTTTCCATTTCCTGATTGCCTTTGGGTTGGATTAATGCTTGTGTTTTGTGATGTATTGATTTTGTCAGAATTTTTACTGTTTAGTTTTGGATTTGCACAAATCTTCTGAACTGCATTTTCAAAGTGTGTGGCATGAGACAGCACCGTTGTAATCCCTTTGGTCCCATCATAAGGAGTGGGATTTGCTTATATCCAACTATTTACCTTGATAGGCATCTACATATTAGAGTAAAATGTATTCAAATATTCATATTTCTATCCTTGCATTCTCATTTGTAATGCATGAAAGTAATAAATTGGGGAATATATGGGATTCATGTTTGACCTCAGCTTTGTGAAAAATAGCTTTGGTCTCTAGAGACTCAAGGATGCAGGTACATTTGCATTTTCCATAGCATAACTTAAAATATGAGGAGGTGTAATGTTGTGCGACTGACTGCGTGTAACCTACTAGAGCATGTAAAGACACACTTCCACAGCCTGGAGTTTAACAACCAGTGAGCTAATGCCTCTGTTTTGGCACATTAGTGTAAAAGGCACTTTCACACTTTACTTACATGGCGTTGTCACCCAGCTCTTCATACAGGTTGTTGGCAGTGCCTCCTCCAGGTTTGCCTTTTGGCAGGGCCATCTGGATGCGGGCTGTTTTGGCACACTCTGCCTGGCGTCTGGACACAGCACAGAGGAGAGAGACACAGTTAAATACCTCAGGCTTAAGTCAAACCTTGACCTCACAGAGTAGTCAAACTATCGTTATGAGGACGAGAAGACTTTTTTTTTTCTATTTTCTCTTTCAGATTTCAAATCAATCACTCGGTACATCTATCACAACCTGACACCCTCTGTAAGTCCTCTTTTATTAATGCATGTAATCTATCTTATCTCATATTCACATTGTACAGTTCTTTACATATTTTGCTAGATCAGTAGTAGCCATGTTCTTTTGTACAGATATTCATAACAACCAGCAGATGAATAACTGAAGCTGTGTTTGTTGCCAATAAATACCTGTTTGTAAACAACACTAACTTGTAAAACTTAGACTTAGTCAGCAAGTTTATCCTGAAAATATAGAACTTCATCAATATTAAATCAATACTTTTTTAAACAAACCAAAAGCAAGGACAAAATACTAAAGCCAAATGCATTTCTGTTATTGGAGTAAAATTATGGAATAGCCTTGACAATGAATTAAAATCATGCACAACTATTACCCAATTTAAAAGGATGTTTAAAATCAATGTATTGAATAAATATTTAACACTAGGATAAAGTAAGAAAATTATTATTACTAAATGGTGGTTCTGTTTGTTTCGTTTTGATACTATTCACTTTACTAACTCTACTCTTCAAGTGTGATTTTCCTACAAATTTTGTTTTGTTTTGTTATTGTAATTTTTCTTCCTGTAAACAGGGTAGGCATTAATAAGCTGCTTCTGCCTTCACCCTTTCGCCCATATTGATCATGAAAATTTGACTTGTTTGTGTATGTTTATGTTTTGTGGAATGGACGAATAAATCAATCAATCAATTATTATGTAACAACAAATGTTGAACAGTGACCACTGTGGTCCACATTGTATTTCCCTCCATATAAAAACACACACACACACACACACACACACACACACACACACACACACACACACACACACACACACACACACACACACACACACACACACACACACACACACACACACACACATAAATGCACTGGTTGTGGGTATTTAATAATTCCATGTTCTTCAGGATTCATTGATTCATTGATTGATCTCTGTCCTTTCTGATCTCATCCACTTAAATGTACAATGGAAACCAACTGATGAATCACAGTGAAAGGTGTTTAAGACATCCATGATATTATTACAGCGTGGGAATATGAAAGTGGTACTCACTCTTTGAATCTGGTGGTAGGCAATCGATGCAGCAGATGAGAGACACAGAAAGATTAGTGATTATTTGAACCATAAATCACAGCATACTTCTTGTTAGCCAAGTTCACTTATTGCAAATTATAAGCAAAGTCAAGACAATTGGTCTTCATTATAGTCATTTAACGACACTGACTAGTAATTATTATGCTGATGATTTCTACACTGTTTTTCCCCTCAAATCTCCTCTCCTCCCCTCAGCGTGTCATTTGTCTCTCTTTCTCAGCAGGCTGAGGAGCTTTCTCCAAAACGCACTGATCCAGTATAAATGTGTGCACATGCTGGTTTATGTGTGTTTGGGAGATGGATGAAATTAATAGCCTTTCACAGAGGTTAGCTAAACAAACTATTAGGATTGGCACTGTGGGACAGGCTGCCATGCTGAATCATCTCAGGAAGTGACTGGCCCAGGTGATAAAATGATAAATGGTACTGAAGGACGTCCTGTGGGAAGAGACTGTCAGCCCTGTCAATTTGTCCCACTGTCGGCTTTCTCTTCTTCTGGCTGCTATCTTTGTTGTAATTCCCATTTGAAGAGAAATGCTGATTCTTTAACCCAGCATGTTTTGAAGATCTAAACTCAAACATTAAAATTCAGTAGCACCAACTTGATATTGAAGTATAATGATTTCAACTTCAAGCACATTTACATCAGCGACTAAGCTCCGCAACCTGCAAATCACACCGAATTACATTACAATGAACATTATCGGCTTCAAAACATAAGATCTATTGCTGCAGGAGATTTAATAGGTGGCTGCAATAATCCACCTCACTGGGCGCAGGAGAGAAGTAAAAATTGAGAAGCTGCTGTGCATTGATGAGCTGCTGAGATTTGTTAAGGACTGACACATTTGTCAAACTCTTAAAACCTCCATCTACAACCCCAATTGTTTCTAGTGAGCATGTCAAAGTATACGATTATTTGGTTCTACTTTTTAAACATTATTTACCGACTGGACATTGTTGGTTTTAAAATGATATCCAAAAAGGGGTAAATACTGCATTTGTTGGGCACTATTTTCAGCTGGGAATAAATACACATTCAATGCACTAAGGAGTACTGATTAAAAAAACCAAACAGCAGTTCCCATGTTCATCAAATGAGAAAACCATGGTACTCTGGTAGGTTTTGTCTACACTGCTAGTAGGTTTAGTTCAAACAACAGTACAGAATATACACAGGTAAGGTTCATCACCTTATTCTCATCTCTGATTTAAAGGGATAGTTCACCCAAAATTCAAATTTCACTCATAATCTACTTACCCTCATGTAAACTAAGAGCTGTGAGAATCCAGAGAGTCCTCTGTGCCTTCTCTGAGTTACGGGGGGGGTCCGTGCAGCAGTATTTGTCCATACAATGGTTGTCAATGGATACCAACTTTCTTCATCCAAAAAGACACACCAAAAAACATCCAAATACCTCCATACTGCTCGTCTGTAATGTCCCTCTTGTATTGAAGCCCCGACATGAGAAATTGTTCTGAAAAAAATTAAATAAGTCTTGTTTGTAGCGGAAGCTCCCAGTGTCTCAGTTCACTGCTCTTCCTGTGTCAGTGCAAATCCGGCGGAACAATTTCTCATGTCGGGGCTTCAATACAAGAGGGAGTAGATAATGAGTGATATTTGAATTTTGGGTGAACTATCCCTTTAAGTTCAACTCTTAAACATTAAAACGATGCTACACATGATTCCCACTTACTGTCTGTAGGTGATAATCACGATGAGTATGGCAGGGACACAACAGATGATGATAATAACTGCCAGAGCCAACAGCGCCCCCTCTGTGTAGCCGACAGTCTGCGCTGCTTTCTTCACGCTGGTCACCACTTCAGGGGTCCGGATCTCCAGTATCCGTCCGCCGGGAGGGAGGAAAGGTTGGAACTCTTTGTTGATGTCCAGGAGTTTACCGTCAAGAAACCTTGGGATGGGAAACACAGAGATGTAGTTGAGACGGTACGGCACGGTGGCGGTGAAGGCCAGATCCTTTCTTCAAGCCATATCAGATAGTGTGTTGTTCTCACACTGAGAACACACAAACAAATGCCCACTCATTTATTTGTGTTTCCACACTCTTTACTCTTGAGTGACTCAGTCAAAATGAGGCCTGATAAATCTTAGTAAGAACTTTTCTTCTTGTAAGGATAAGCTGCCAGAGAGAACAAGACTGACTTCAACATAATACCTTGAAAAATTGATTGAATGGCGGCCCTCCAAAGAATTAATTGAAGGCAATTAATTTAGGCAATTAATTAATGGTGATGTAAGTTAAGGTAGGAGCTGTCTTGTTTTATGATCAAAGGCTTTTGGAGTGATGCCATTTTACTTTTCATGGATTTGTTGGCAAAGTACTCACTTGTAGAGCTCCTGTCTAGAAACAGCTCTATTTGTCAAAGGGTCGATAGCATAAATCATAAGGTCCGACTTGGTGTAGTCCTCCTGCTCCATCCCATCACCATGGCGATGGGGCCCGATGGTTTCCACGACAACCTTTGCTCCTGGAATCTGATCTTGGACGTAGCGCTCCAAAATGCTGAGGATGAAAAATAATAGATTTTGATTGACAGGATCGCACATAGGCCGTTGTGTTATATGCACACGTTCACAGAAATACACCTAAAGCATGTACTTAGACAAAGACTTCAGACTCTAGTCACACAGACACATTTTTTTCCCGGCCTGTCAGCTTGGCACACTCGTGCTGTGCAATATTGATTTCTGTCCCCCAAGAAACACCTGCTCACAGCGGGTCCCACTGGGTGAGTGTGTATGTTTGTGTGTGTGTGTGTATGAGAGAGAGAGTGAGGAAGTGAAGCACAGAGAACAGACAGACAGTAAGTGCTTTAAAACATCATTATCATGTTATACTCTATGTGTGAGGCAAAAGAAAAACAGCAGCCTGACTGAGCTCTTGTACAGTGTGTTTGTGTGTGGCTGGAGAAGAGCCCGCTGGTGTGTGTGCATCACAACAATACCATATCATGTAATGAATAATGCATTTTGTGTTTAATATTTTACATCTTCTGTGCCTTAGACTGTAAAGGGAGAAAACTTCAGTCAGTCTCATCAGAACAAGTTTATCCCACAATGAAGCTGCTGCACTGTTGTATGGATGAGATTATTATTTCAGGGCTTGAGCCACAATTGTTTTGAGCACAACAATCCATATCTTGCATAGTGTATGCTGCCTTCAAGACAGAAGATGAGGAGAGAGTGATTGAAGCCATTTCAAAAATCACCATTAGCCTAATAACATTCCTGGGGAAATATGTTGTCATACTCATAGAGGTAACCTTTAAAGGTATAATATGTAGGAATTGCCCCCATCTAGCGGTGCGGTTGCATATCTGAACGTATTCTTGATGTTGCATTCAGGTGAAATGGGGCAGATGTCAGACAGACAACAGACGCTGCATGTAACAGGATAAACAAGTGGTCCACCAGCACGAGGCAAAACAATACAGGCCTGACAACATGTTGTCATGGTGATGTGGTATTGTTTTACCGTCTTTCTCTGGTGGAGTAAAATGACATCCGGTTGGTTTGCCGACGGCCGTCTGCCTGACTGCACCTGAATGCAACACCAGTGCCTCCGTCCTTCCTCACACTACACAGTGGTGACAGTTTTAACAGGCCGAGCCCACAGCTCCGCTGAGTTTCTATGGTTACCTACGGTCACGCTGCCACTCAACATAAAAAATGGCGATGCAACATGGCCGCCTCGGTTCGGTGCGTCGCCCACTTATGTATTTGTAACGACTTGTAATAACTCATTCTAAGGTACCAGAAAGCTTTCATTTGTATGTGGGTGTGATTTGACTTCAGTGAAATACGTACTGTAGGCTATTTATGAAAGCAATATTTGATTTTTGCTAATAAAAAGTCAAATAAGTTACACACTGGGGCTTTAAATTTCAATGCAGCTTAAGAGGAAACATTATAATATAGTTAAATGTTTAATGAACTACATCCATATCCACGGTTTGGTTCTTGGTCCCCAACAGGGCCATTGTCTGCCCTGTAACTGTGGTGGTCTGATTGCCTGTCCTTGTTACAGTCCCAGTGTGAGTTCTAGTTCAACACAACACTTGAAACATTACTTTTACTGGGACACTTCATTATGATAAAAGTACTATTTGTACTGTTTGTGCTCTTTATCGAGTCTTGTTGATTTCCCCATGGTGGCAATTACAGCTCCTCTTCTTCCTATGGAGACATACCATGGCTAAATCAATATGGAGGACCAGTCTTTACTTTACAGCTGTATAAAAATGAAAAAGTGACATCAAATCACAGTTAGAACTTAATTTCAATATTGTATACCTTTGTATATGTTTTATGTATTTCAAACATACTGTATATTGCTCCACTCTTCTAAGACTTTCTATAAGTGAAGCAGTGAGTGGGAAGCTGTTTGAAAACAAAATCTTATGATAAATATTTTATAAGCTGAGGGTCGCTGGTTGACAAGGTGTTAATCAACAGTTTTCTGCAATGTTGATGTGTATTGAACTTAAGTTGCATGTAGTTTATATAAACAGCATCAGTTTATTTCTTAAAAATACATTTAATTCTCATCAGTTAGGCTGTAGACAATATATATAAGAAAGAAAACGATATAAAACAAATAGTACAAGCACCTTACCTGAGCAGCTTGTCTTTGTTTTTCTCCACATAAGTTGGAGGAACATTTGACACCACCACCTGCATGTCCAGCTGGTTTACCACCGACACCTACACAACAACAAAATAAGTGCAAATAAATCTCATTTCAATTAACGGAATCACAAAACAACATGCTCATCTGTGAATTACTTGACTAAACTTTATCAGCTAGTACCTAAACCACTGGAAGAAAAAAATTAAATCAGAAAATAACTGACATTCTCAGTCTGACCACGACTCAAGCTGTTGCCAATTTAAATTTGTTTTCACAGTCACATATTTATCTACTTCAAGGACAATCTGGGTGCAACAATAAATCCCACTGCAATGAAGTCAAGTCATTTTGACTTCATTTGTTTTAAGGAAAATGTGTTATATGAGATCCAATAAACCACTTTTTAAGATTATTATAAACTTCTAGAAATTGCCAAAAAATATATATATATGTGTATATGTACACACCACTATCTCTGCCTTGCTGCTGTGTCCTTGACCGTAGTTGTCCGTAGCAACCACCTCAAACTTAAAATACGACCTCCTCATGTTCCGGTACATGATCGCTGTCTTCACTACGCCGCTGTACGGCTCAATGACAAATCCATTCTTGCTGTCTTTTGTGTCTCTCCCAGCCTGAGGAGGAATGATGAGCCGGTAGATCATTGAGCTGTAGTTCCCAGTGTCTCGATCCAGCGCCTGGCAAAACAAGAGAATCATCTTTGTTGCATCATCATCATTATCATCATACTCACACTCATAATCATTATTATCATGAAATGTCATTGTCATGCGCACACACACTGTGATCAAGTCACTGTTGTTATTATCACAATGAACAATTCTGTGATTTGTGATGATGATAGTGTATGATAGTAACCCCTTCACTTCCTGATCAACATCATAATTAACCAGCTGAGGATGTTTGAGCAGCTCGATCGATACATAGAGAAGTGCCATGTATTGATTGTTGTTATTCCTACGCACTAAAAGCCACATCCTTTTGTTTACTTTATTGTATTTTTTGGTTTTGTTTTGTTTTGTGCTTGCAGGCACCGCTGCTCTGAGACATTCATGTTTAGATGGTTTGATGTAGTTCTCTGAATAAGCAGTAGGGGGTAAAGTGGTGCTTTGAGCTATGTGAAGGACTATTCTGTCATTCTGGCTAAATACCAAGTCTCTCCCACATTCACACAATACATGCAAACCTCACATTCACATCCAGACCCACAGCCAGACAGACATTGATTTATTACTGGGTCTTTACAAGAGGGGCTGGGAGCACAGACTACAGATTCAGCTCTGAGACACCCACCACATCATAATGGTAACACTATGATAGGAAGAAACAGAAAATGTATTTTTCATGTGGTAAGGGAATAAGGAGACAAAGGCGAGGAAGGGAAGAAGCAATGAAGGAAATAAGGAGTCATATATAGAAAGATAAGGGAATACGAGGATGGCTGGTTGAACAGGTATAAGCAGATCCATTTCTTTTGTTCATACTTGCAGAGGTCCATAGCACAGTTAGGATACGTTCTCTCAGCAATAAATCAATATCTACAGTAATATCAACCACCTGTTTAAACTTCAACAGAACAGGTGTGGAGTACAGACCGGAATATATAATACTTAGTTACACCGAGGGTATAACTGCTCAAAATCCGAGTGGATGTAAATTGTGAGCAGGTTTCGGTGTGCTCACAGTGAAAAGGTGTCAAGTTTAGGTATATCTCAATAAGTCAGTATGGAACCACAAAAACCCTTGATCTCTGAGTTGAGTTAGGAGGGGTAAAAAAACACCTGGATGGTGTTGAAATAAGACAAGAATGAGCAATTGGGAAAATATTTGGTTATCTGAAAGTTTTGCGATTACTGCATAACTACAGTAACATTGGCATTGTTAAAGCAGCAGTTTACTTGAGAGTCTTGAGTCATCATTGTGTTTGCAGTACATCATGTCCTCTGAGCTGCACTACTGCTTCAAGAGAGACTGGACGATATGGTGACTTGGTACTAGAAAATGATGACAGATGCAAAAAAAAGAAGGGTGGAGGCAGCTCTTAGCAAAAAAATGAATAAAGTTGGTGGCTGAACTCACAATGTTTTCCTTGGGACTGGTACATTCATGCTAAATCTGATGAAAATAGCTCTTTGCAGCACTCAAACTGTTCTATTGTCCTGCCACTTTTTTCAACAATCCTCTTCATTATATGTTCAATATTTTCCACTTTCCATTAGGCTAAGCATTTTTGACAGATGGAAAAATATGGAAGACAAAAATAAAAGCAGCCCCTCTGAAACCTCTGCACCTGAGCTGCATTCAAATGCATTTTTAAGGGTGACTGAATCACTTTGGTGAAACAAAGTCATGTTCAACAGCACTCTGTGAAAATAATGTAGCCATAGCTTTAATATCACTGAAACCTCTGCGGGGTTCAAAAGCAGAGACTGAACAAAAGGCAAAAAAAAAAAAAGATCAAACTTGTGCTGCAATGCAAAGACAGTGATAACCAATCCAAACCAGCACACATTCCAGATGGATTATTGGCAGCCATAACTGATGCCATGATGAATAAAATGGCTGTTGCTTTGATAACTTTGTGATTGATGCACAAAGCTTTCTAATGCTGTCGGATGTTGTTTCATTTGATAAATCATCAAGCTCATGAGTGTATAATTTAAACTTGACTTCCTCGATGTACATCATCTTTTCACCAGTACTGTTCCAACAACACACCCACACCAACGCAGCCCTTTGAATTTTTTTCATGCAGGGCTATTTTTGGTCTGAACTGCCACCAAAAGGAAGCCTGGAAGATTGGAATTAGTAATTAAATTGGGGATGGAAAAGCTGAAGACACATCTGCTCTGCATTTGTATTGGCTGTGGTGGGAAAAATGAAAGAAATATAACAAATTGTGACAGAAATGAAACTACAAAAACGAAAAAATCTTTGTAGTCAACAAGGATGTTCGCTGATGTGAGAGTCATCTGTAGCTGAACACTGAATATCTGTGTTATGGTGTCCTCTGAGGGACAAATTGAGGGACCAAGAACTCCAGATACACTATGAAGACAGCAGCCCAGCGTGAAGGAATTCACATAGCTGAGAAAATATAGCTCAGTACATCCACACAATACACACACACACACACACACACAGCAGATGTGATGGAATTAGTTTTACTTGAGTGAAACCACTGAGATTGAAAGTGCACATTTCTCAAACTTTCTCTCCATCTTTTGTCTCACTCACTCTTTGGTCTGGATGGTAGCGAGCATGCGGCCAGCATCCCTGTCTGTCCTTCCAGTCACTCCCTGCCATTCCCTCTATTCATCCCCCCATGAATCATGCATGTCTCCCCTGCCTTCTTCTGTCCAGTCAGTTTGTCTCCCAGCAGGATGCCACTTATCTTTATCCAACCATCAATCCTCCCTCTTCGATGCAAGCTCCATATCTATTGGCTCTCCCTGTGATCATTGAGCCTACTAGCAGGCTATTAGTTCTTGGTGTCAGTCTGTTTAAGTATTTAAAGAGGTCAAATGACTGTAGACTGTAAACCACCTTTACACATGAACACACAATCCATATGAAAAGAACAGCCTCAGGTACTTGCAGCAGTGGAATAATAATTGCAGACTGCAGAAAACCACATTTTCTCTACTTGAGAAAATGTGATTTTATGACTCTTTGTTGCATTCTCAACATTCCTGTCACTCTTACTGTGTACGACCTAATGAAGCAGGAATACAGGGTACTTAAAAACTGTGATAAAATATTAAACTGCGTGCTTTTTTCTGCCCAAGACCCTGCCCCAGTCTCCTGTGGCATCCAGGCTCATTAAAACCTATTGCTACTTCTCAGATAGGGGTGGAAAGAGAAACTCTGCGTGACCCATTTTAGGCCCTGGAAGGCATTTTAATAATACGAGTCACTGAAGTTGTTTACAGTGATATGGAATTCTTCACAAAATAAGAGATGTATCAATTAACGGAGACGCTGACGAGGGAATTATAATAATAGTTTGTCTGTTTAACATCCATGTACTGTGAACACCTTCGAATGAGCTGAGCTGAATTCTGCTGGACCTCATCTTCTTTGACACTGGATGGTTTGTGTGTATTTGTGTGTCTGTGTTGTACCTGTACTTGCAACACCGAGGTGAAGGTTTTGGCATCTTCAGCAACGCCTCCGAGGTAAAGAGGTCTGGTGAAAACTGGTGGGTGGTCATTCTCATCCTGGATGTCAATCACCACCTTGGCTGTGTTAGCTAGGACGAACACATGAGAGAAAGGAAAGATAAATATCCAGGACAGAATCCACTATAAGATTGTACATAGATACTATTTTACACCACTGAAACTGTTTGAAATTGGATTAACTCAGGACAGTAAATGCTAGAAATGTCATAAGGAGTTGGGGACATTCCTTCATGCTATATGGGACTGTCCTATGGTACTGCCCTTCTGGAAGGTGGTGCTGAAAAACCTTGAAGGATGGTTTAAACAACCTTTACCAGAATCCCCACAATTATGCCTGTTAATGGATAAGGCTCTAATGCCACCAGGCCTTACCAAAGCAGAGGTCCGGGTGACAGTAACTGGTCTTATTGTTGCGGCTCGGCTCATACTACGCAAGTGGAAGAGCCCACATAAACCAGAGCTTGTGGAGTGGTTAAAACTCATGACAGAGACTGCTGCCTTTGAAAAGATGGTTGCTAGGGTTAATAATGTTCCAAGTACAATTAGTCAGATATGGGAAGTCTTTGTGAACTACATAAGGGGTGTGCCATAGAAGGGTGGAAGACATGGGTGGAAGGATAGTTACATTGCATGTAATTGTATGAGGGGTGCCAGGGGTGGGGGCTGCCTTTAAGTTGTAAGATGAGTATTTTATTTTTATCAATGTTATATTTTATTTTTTTATTTTTTCAGATATTTTTTATTTTTTTTTGTCTGTTTTTCTCCTCGTCCTATCTATCTGTTTCTCCTTTTTTACTTTCTTAAACAGACTATTAATTTGTGCCATATCTGTAACACTTGAAATGTCTGTAAAGTTATGTTAAAACAAATAAAAATTTGAATGACAAAAAAAAAAAATATCCAGGACACACCTGTGTGATGATCTGCTAAAGGATTTATGTTGAACTTGTTAAAAGAGTTTGTTGAAATGCAAGAATAAACAAGGATAAGCAGTAGTACAGCCACAGCTGGTTTTGGCCGGGTCAGTTCAGAACCTGCAGAAGCCCCATTTAGATGTGCAGGTGTAGACACTACACACTTGTCACAAGTATTACATGTTGTTTACTACTGACAAGACAATAAAACAGGTACAAAGCCCATTAGGAACAATGGGGAAAAACCATTAGAACTGCTGTTGCTTTCCTTTTCTGTGGACTGGATGGATAGCAGGTGTAAAAGTGTCGGACAATGATTGAACAACTTCTGCTAGTGAACAATCTGCAGCCTGATGAGGCGACCTGCAGCACTGTGAAGAAACGGTAATGAGCAGGCCTGAAAACATGGTTTCTTTCCAAACCGTAGTCAACTGACTTTTTCTACATATTATTGATTTTAGTTTAATACTGAAAACCTTCTAATCTTATCTGCTTTATCTGGACTGTGTGGGTGTGGATTGATCAGATATGCTCTGTAACACACGCAAACAGCCCCACAGCTGTCATGATACGTTAATTCAAACTTGGCAGAAAAATATTGAGTTCGTGATTCCAAAGTGAGGAGCTGAAAAACAAAACTGTGACGTTTACGTAATGATGAAAAGGTGGGGTGGCACAGCGAGTAATGACTGAACTTGTTAGATTCAGAGATGTTTGCAACTCTGCAAACCAGCTGAGAGGAAACATTAGAAGCTGGTGAACGTTAAAGGAAGGGCATCAGAGGTGACCCTGATCTCAGCCATCTGATCACACTTTTGAGATACATGCATCATGAAACCCCTCTGGTCATGAATATTGACAAAATTGCTGTCAACACTGTGGCCTTTCCAAGTTCTGTTTTCCAAATTAATATAAACTATGCCAAGTTTCCAAAGTTTTGCATCAGTAATAGCATAAGACCCATTCTGGATTGCACACACAAACTGTATGGGGGAAAAATGAATCTATTTAAAATATATCAGCCCCCTACTGTAATTAAACCACACTGTTTATTCAGCGCAAGACCAATTCCAATGAGCCTCTGACATTCATATGCAATGATTGCAACTTGGAATGACTTGCATTCAGTCTTTATCTCACCATTAACAGAATTCTTAATCACACCCTCATAAAACTGTAACATAGTACAGCTACCAATCTCTGTAAAAGAACCAGATGTCTGAAAGGAAGAACAAATCCCGTCATTGTCAGCTGTTTGAGTTTTACTGCAAGAAAAACAAATGGAGGAAAAAAAAAATCACCCCAAAACTTTGGCACATTGAAGAAAAACAAAAACAAACAAGCAGCTGCAAATGTTAATCTTCTTATCTAGCATAGCCATCCTACACACACCGTACCAAAATGTGTGTTTACAATTCCAACCTTCACTTGAGTTAGGAAACTGGATTAACACATTATTAGAATCCTATTGATTTTCTGCCTGATTAAAATGCGTACCGAAAAGAATTGAAGGGGATTTGCTAATGACAACAATGATTTGCAGTTTTAATCCCTGCAGAATGCTTAAATTCAAATGGTTGGATGAAATGAGAACAGCATGTGGTAAAACACTATAATTAAAGAAGAAAGAATAAACCCTGGGAGCTGAGCATCAATTAAGAGGAATGCAGATATGTTGTGAAAGGAAGAAAGAAACAGGAGAGAAAGACCGGCAGAGATAGACATTTAGAGAACAGGCAGAAGAAAAGAAAAAAGAGGAGGAGGAAAAAGAGTTAGAGACTAATTAGAGTCATTCTCACTTCAGATGTAATTTCAATTAAAACCGTGACAACTTGTTTTGGTTGGTTCTCCCACGTGCAGCTGAGGGGAATTCATTTTGGATGGATGGAAATGATGATATAAAAGAAAGAAAATGAAGGCTGATTTTGATGAAGAACAACTCATCTAACTAGAATTACAGCCTCATGGTTTTATGCCTCTGCCAACCTGTCAAGTGGCAGGAAATATGGTCACAAGTTTAATAATGACTAGAGGTGCTTTTTACTGAACATTATGACATCACTGTGAAGTTGACCTATGACCATCTGGATATAAACACCATCACTTCATTGTTTTATCCCTGCTAAGAAAGGCCATGGTGTTGTGAAGTCACCATGACCTTGACCTCTGACCACAGAAATCAGTTCATCATCAAGTCCCAGTGAATGATGGAGCCAGGTTGGAGGAAATTCCCTCAAGGCCTCGCTGAGATATCGAGTTCACGGGAATGAGACACATGGAGAATCTGAAAACATGATGCCTGCAGCCCAGACCGGCGCTGCTGCACAGACACAAAATTAAATGAAAGATGGTGCTTAAATTAAAGTCGATTCAGTTCAAGGTAACACTTAATGCTCTGATCACTGAAAAGCATCAGGGGTGGAAGGTGATGGAGTTCATTTATTCCAACAGTGTAAATACAACTCTGTGATACTTAACTTCATCATTTCCCTTCTATTCTGCTTAATACTTTACTTCACAAACTTTTAGTGGGATATATTTACATCAAAATCTTAGAGCATTACACAGAAACAAATGAGTAAATAAGTAAATAAGCAAAAAGAACAAAAAAACAACAACAACAACATCCTTAAAGACTAAATCAGTGGCTACAGTCGTTTTTGGCTCGTGGCCAGTTGCAAAAGACGGTGTCTTCTGGGTCTACTAGTTAGAGCTAGTTCCACCACAGAGACATTGCACATTGATGCAGATTTATTATTATTTTAGTAAAAAAAAATCTTGATTGGAGACTAATGAATTAAACTGCCAAACTGGAGAGTTCAAACTTGGCCTATCTCAGCCAGCTACAACAATAAATTGCAGCCAACACATTTGTGCATGAGCATGTTACATCTAATAATACATCAGTCACATATGCAAGCTTATATAACACTTTCTATTTGCCTATATAGTATTTGCCAGTTAAACTTTGGACAGTTACATAATTGCACATAGATGAGACATGTGATATTCCAGTGAGGCACTGTGCATATCTACCAAGACAAGCAAGCATTTGAAAGCATCAGTGGTGAAGGAAAAAACCTGTTGTAGTCTCTAAGGTTAATAGACAGCTGAAGAGCAGTTTGAAAGGTAACAGCAACAGCCAAGGTCTAATACAATCCATCCTCTAATGCTGAAGGCAGCCTGTTATTACCAGAGAATTTCTAATATTGAGACTGGCTCTGTATATTACGATGACTTTATTAAGTTTTAATATTTTTTCATGCGAGAAAGTAACTGTTTAGATCCCCATGTGCGGTTAGTTTATCCAAACGACGGCTGTTTAGAAGTTTGCCCCGATGTTTTTCGAGTGTGAAGCTCCAGGTCGAGCAGCGACCGCGACATCACAGAGGCAGCAGCCCGGCTCCTGACGTGCTCCGCCGGCCAGCCTACCACCGTCACCCCGAGGAGAACAGACCGCTAATTAACTACCCCGATGCTTTTGAGGTTTACCACCGGCTGGTTAAACTCTTAAATGTTGGTCTCATTGATGAAATCTAACAATTGTGGCTGTAGCAGCAGTTTTGTTTGTGGTTAGAAAGAAGAGCAGCACTGCCTTGGGGTCTGTACGCACAGAAAACACCACATTTACATCAATAAATAAATGTTTTACAATGAACCAGGCCGATCTCAGAGCTGGCAAGACTCTCCGGTAAGGCATATTGAACGGTTAAATGCCGTTAACGGAACGAGAGCACTCAGAGCAGTCAAAACGGCGGTTTAAAGCTAGCTACAGCGAGGGTAGGTTCACTTCCTGTTTACAAAGTAAAAGCACAAATTCTATCGTAATGGCTTTCTTATGATAAAAGGCAACGGGTATTTTATTTTGTGAAAATAACCGGAAGTGCGTTGCTCACTACGGCTAGCTTTAGTAACGCCGACTTCGTTGAAACAAAATTGTAAACAGCTGGTATTTTGTCAGATTTTCAACACGTTGGGGATCTAAACGACTACTTTCTCGCCTGAAAATGTTTCAATGTTGCTAAGTTATATATTTACAGAGTTTAGAGCGTTGCTCGGCGACGTGTAAATGACGTCACGGCGGTACTAGTGGAACTCAGTTGTAATGGAAACACAACCAAACCGAGCCGAGCCGTGCCGTGCCGAGCCGTACCGAGCCGAGCCGTGCAGTCGATGACATATAACTGTCTGCAGGGGAAAGGTTAGCCAGAAGTGGTGCCTGGTAAAAACACATCGAGTGTGCAAGGGAAAGTTAAAGCCTGAGGCAACATTATCTTATCTAATATCATGTAGCAGGCAATGCACTGTTGTTTTATTAATCCTCAAGAGCATGTGTGTGTGTGTGTGTGTGTGTGTGTGTGTGTGTGTGTGTGTGTGTGTGTGTGTGTGTGTGTGTGTGTGTGTGTGTGTGTGTGTGTGTGTGTAATTAGAGAGAGGAAAAACCGGTGATATGTGGTGATGCAATCCTGAGTTCATAACTTACTCTTTGAAGGAGCTCGGAGGTTTGAGGACACCACTCTCATGGAGTCGGCCTCTACCTTCAGAGTGTAGCTGGAGTTGGCCTCAAAGTCCAGAGGCCTGGCGGTGGAAATCATCCCCGTTGTTTCGTTTAATGCGAACACCCCTGGAGAGAGCGAGAGACCGAGAGATAAAGAAAGACATCAGGAGCCAGGAAGTGAAGATGAAAAGAAACACGGAGCAAAAGATGAGAGAGTAAGGTCAAAGAGGGATTCAAAGGGATGGGGGACTTTTTTCATTTACCTTCTCGCATTTGGCAGGTGGATAAGTGTTTAATAACTCAGAGGGAGAAGTAGGAAATGTGCTTAGACCTGACAGACGGAGTTTGTGGTATTGCAAACATTATTATTTCATAAAAAAAAGGCAAATGACAAAGGAAACAATCAGAACCTAACCTGGAACCCATTACTGCTATTGAAACACTTTCTGCATGCTGCTTTCATCAGAAAGTTAAGACATGGTGAATTTCAGTGTATTGCAGTTGCCGCTTTCAAGGAGTACAGCCTCTGCTGGTGGCCATAACTAACAGGATTCATAACTTAATCATCCAAAGTCAGCAGCTACATCCTCAGCAGCCCCCACCCCAACAGGAAAACGAGCCAAGTCCAAGTGAAATCCACGACAGTGCAGCTCTGCATAAACAGCTCTGTGTGTACTCACCTCCCTGGTTGCCTTCCACGATGGAGTACACGATAGTTTGATTGACAGCAGCAGCCATGATGACTCCCACCGGGGTCCCAACGGCAGCTTCCTCGCTCAATGGTGGAAACCTGGGAATGGATCAGTCAATCAATATCAACTGATAAGAAAAATTAAATATGTATATGTAGGCTGTGGGCCCATCCTCTCTGGAGGCTTGACTGCAATTTGGCAAGTTAAATGCAACTGCGAGTTAAATCTGTCAAGCATGTCCAATTTTCTTTTTCACTTTTTCTTGCCGAGAGCTTTTTCTACCTCGACTTTACCCCAAATGATAAAATAGATGTACACAGTCTTTGCACTTTCAGAACTACTTAGAGGTTATTGCACTTGCAGATGGGAACATGACAAGTTGGCAGGTGAACAACAACCTCTTTAGTGCCAGTGAGGAACAAATTCACTTTATCTTTGGCACACACAACATTTGTTTGTTTTCTTTCACGTTTCAATTTCTCACAACATACGGTGGATAATCAATATACAGCCCATCTCCATGCTGAATGTAAGTACCATATCAAAACTGTTAAAGCGATCAAAGCAGTTCATAGCAGTCGGCTCACAGCTACCACATGCTGATAGGTGGACAGAAGACAGCGGGTAGTTCACTCAGGTTTCTGCCAGTTGATTCTTAAAACATGCTGCAATGAGCCGAGTCCAGCTGCTGGCTGAAAGTTACAGAATAATTTCATCAATATTGGGTATGCTCAGGAAAAGTGCTGGTAATAGGTAAAGCTCAAGTGTAAAAGAGGCTGTTTGTTTTCTCTGCGGCAGAACATGGTATCTTGCCAGGAGTGGGTGTTTGTGATTGACAAGATGTTTCTCTCACAGAGCAGCGCTACATCTTCAAGGTAAACTGGAGGCAACACTGAGCTGCCAATGGAGTGACGGCCGAGGCTAACTGGTAACCATGTTAGCTTTAGTGAAAAGTTTTTTTAAACAACTTAAAGCAGAAGTAAGTGATCCGGTGGTTTTGGCTAACTTCCTGTCAGCAGATGGAGTTAGCAGTCCCCGCCCTCGTCCCTACGTCACCACATTCACGCGCATCCCTTGGCTGCACACACAGAGAGGACCGCCCCTTTATGCCGTTCTCTCTCCTCATTGGATAAAGGTTGTAGGATACAAGGAAAGTTTTCTCCTCGGCTTACAGCAGAGCAGAGTGACTGACAGACCCGTGTTTCAGACCAAACACTTTATGTAAGTGATTGCTGTCGTGGGTCCATGCCTATGTTCCCACAGCCTTATGTTCCCACAGTTCTAAGATTTTTCTCAAAATTAGGCCCTATGTTCCCACTGGGCTCTCTCTACCTATCTGGACTCTATCTATCTGGCCTGTCTAGCCTCTACTGGGTCTTTTTACTAAACTTAACCAACTATTTTCTTCATTGCCTAAACCCAACCAATGGTGGGACCAAAGGGCTGTGGGAACATAGGGCCTAACTGTCTAACAAAAGTTAGAAATGTGGGAACATAAGGCTGTGGGAACATAAGAATGACCCCGCTGTGGGAAGATATCACTATTTAAGACTTATATTAACACAAACATTCCATTTACTTCTGCTTTAATGAGTAAAATTGGTTGATTTAACTAAATTCCCATCTAAGAATTTAGTGTGCAACTTCATTTTGTTTAATTCATTACTCATTGAATACAAGAAAATAATAAAAAAAATCCTGTCACAAATTCCCACAGCTTTGAGACTGATGTCTTAACATTTGAAGAAAGATATTCATTTTTCTATGGCTTCGAAAAATGCAGGAAATCTGTGCATTTGAGATGCTGGGAGCATAGAATATCTCCCTCTATCTGTAACTCACAGAAAATGTCAAAGATTGATTGATTATAAAAACAGTCTTGTGATTAAATTTGTGTTGACTGATTGCTGGAATGTTTCACCCCTTGCAGTAATACACTACTACGATGGTGCATAATGTGTTTGGTCTGACAGACATTACATTTATATACAACTAACTTGCAACAGAAAATTTGTTTTGTAGAAAATGTAATTGTGACAACATATTGGTTGTCCTGTGACTGTCAAAATATCCAGTCTTACACTGCAGCTACAGCATTAGTGGATTTATATATATATATTTGTTTTTGTTGAGAGAGAAATGCTGCGACTGGGTTTAACTCAGCAAACATTTCCAAAGGCACAAAGTAATTTTGCACATTTGACCACATCCATGATCTTTTCCTAATCTTATCTTAAGTGCTTTTATTATCGGATTCTAACCACACACAGGACTCTACTGGTCTCTGGTGACACTTTTACAGTCATCCAATGTTGTGCTGTAAATGCTGTGCTTCATCCATTAAACAGGTTGAACTGATAATCTATAGGAGGCTGGGCTGCTGACACGACCTAATAGTGGCCTGAACTGAGCAGTGAAACCAAACCATCAATATCTTTCAAAGAAAACCCGTCTTGGTCTTGTTTTTGTCCACCTGCACCTCGTTGCATGTGGTGGGCAGTTTTCTCCGCCACTTGCTTACAACCCTGACAGACTTTCTTGAAAATCTGGCAACACTTGAATTTCCAACAGCTTTCGCTCCATTAAATAAACCCAGTGCTGTCATTAGGCCAACAGTCACAGCTGGCTAAACAATATAACATGGGCTACCGACTGGCTAAGCTATCAAGTAATCACAAGGTGATAAATGGGAGTGTTAGGGAGCGGTAGGGGGTGGGAGTGTGTTGGTAGAGATGTTAACTTCCAGCCCAGTCAATTGCTTTTCTAACCACCTGCTCAGCCCCAAGACTCCTCCAAGAAAATATGTAATAAAGCTGGAGTTTGTAGAATCATTTAAGATTTAATTGAAAAAATAATATGTTGGGTGATGACTTTAAGCTGAAGTAAATCCTCTTCATTTATATATTTAATATATATCCAAAAATATGATCCTCTTTTACAGCAGACAGAGTAGCACAGCACAGGTAATAATATGAAGAATGGCTCTGCTGTCTAGTGACACTGAGCCAGCAGCAAAATACAGCTACAAATACACACTACACGCCCATCATTCATTGTTTTATTCACACATGAGCTTCTCATGTTGTGACAACCCACAACAAGGCATTTCTGTCTACTGTTCTGCTCCATCCTGTCCAAACTCATGATCATTTTTTGTATAAATAAAATGTGAAGTGTAGAGTTAAGAGTTGTTGAGAAATGAGGGAGGGGAGAAGAAGGATAAGAGCAGCAGTCCTTGGCTGGATCCAAACATGGAGCTTTGTGTTTGTGTGGTTAGTGTCTTAAAGCCCAAGGCCTCCAGCTAGCTCATGAAATTTTAGTGTATTCCTTTGTAATGAGTAGAGAGCCAAACTGTGGGTTAGGATCAAGGGAAGAAGCTTCATGAACTCACCCGACATATCAACATTTCTTCAGGAGTTCACTGTCTAAATGCCTGCGCACAAAGAGAAATGAAAAGTGGGCTGATACACTGTGTGAGCACGGTCAATCAACGCACGACAACTTGGAAACACAAGATTGTTTCATTTCTCCTCTCTCCTCTTTTAGTATTTTGCTCTTCCTCCCGCCCCTTCATTCCTTTTCCCCCTACTTCTCTCTCTTTGAATTTCCTACTTGTTCCACACAAGAATCTCAATTTTCCACTTAACGCCATCGCCTACTCTATTCATGTCCATCTACGTTCATCCTCCTGCCTCTCCTCTCCCACCCATCTCTCCCTCCTCTCCCTCCATCTCTCCCTCCTCTCCCTCCCTCCCCCAGGCTACTGCTTCCAGGCAACATCCCAGCAGACCTCAGCTACAGTTGTCGTCCATTCCTCCATCCCTCTCTCCTTCACAATGGCTATACTTGACAGAGGTAAAGTAGCACAATGGAGAGGATGCCGGTGCCCACACACACAAACGCTCGCACGCGAATGCATCACCATCTCCCCACCTCCCACCCCTTACACTCTCTCTAGTTGCTGTCCTAACTACAGCAAGCTGGCCTGATACTGATAACAACACAAGCACATACACAAACACACACATTTGTCTCTGCTCTACATTGCATTGACTTTTGCCTCCAGATGCTTAGTCGACACAAGTTTAACCCTAAAGATGAACCCTGTGGCCATCGAATGTTTGAAACGATGCAAACAGACTTTTGTGCACACAAAGTGATGGATGGCACACACACACACACACACACACACACACACACACACACACACACACACACACCCACACACACACACACACACACACACACACACACACACACACACACACACACACACACACACACACACACACACACACACACACACACACAAGCTCATATTCAGACTGGATGTAGACTAAAGGACGTAAACATTAGACAGAGTCTCGGCAGCATGAAGGGAGAGACAGAGTAATGAGGGTAATGATAGATGTTGGCCAATGACAGCCTCCACTCTGTGGGTCTCTCTCTTATAGCCACTGTCATTCATTTGTCTCACTCATTATGTTTTTCCCCCTTTTTAGCCTGTTTAGTTCAGCTCCAGCGTTTTCATCATATATCATCTTCCCCATGTGTCATTATTTTCGCTGTCCCTCCTCATGCTGCTCTGTTTTCATTTCTCTCTTTCTCTACTGCTTTTAATCTCCTCCTTTCTCTGCGTCTCTTCATCTGCACCAAACTACACTATCCTTCCTCTGTGCCAAGCAGTGATTTTTGCTTTGGTTTCATTGGGCTCTGCAATGCCTCATGAAGGTTTTTTTTCTCTCTGCACGACAGCCATGTTTGATCTACGATATGTGGTCGGTGTGGGAGGCCAGAGGCCGTGCCCTGAAGACAGCGCAGCCAGCTCAAGATAAGTCAAATATTATTAGTCAAGATTATCGGCCTCTCTTTTTTATTATCACTTAAGCTCGGCATGATCTGTGCAAGTTTATTGACCTTGTATGTTGCACCGACTCACACAATAGTATGGTGGAACAACCAACAACAGAACTATCTTTCTCAGTCAAACCTAGAGGTAAACTGAAATTATGAGCACAGTCTACAATAGGTACAGAAATCTGGTTTATTAGCATCACAACACTGCCCCGAGAGTCTGGAAACTATTGAGCCAGGCAAAAAAAATGGTTATATTAACATTAAAACACACTAAACAGCTGCTATGAGGGAAATTGGACTGTGGAACTGAAGAGAAAGAAACTATTGTGATTGTTGTTCATTACAAAATGTTCTGAAACTAAAATAAAGTAAAAACAAAAATTGATCTGGCAGAAATTAAGTTAGTTGAAAGCGATTCATTCAGGGTTGAATGGATGCTTTATCTGTCCAGTGTCTTCCCAGTGTTATGGAGACATATGCTCAGAAAGGAACCTACTTCATATGATGTGCCATCCATTCAAGGCTGTTCCAAATCGCCACAGCGAGGGAAAGCTATAATGCAATCATCTGCAATAACCATTGAAAGAATGGGATATTGATGCATATTTCCATGCAGTTCATCCTGGAATGAATCCACAGTGAAACAGCTGCGTAAAGAATGACAAAATAAAAACAATTTAGATTCAGTCTTTGAATTAATCATCTAAATACTCCTCTGTTTCCAGCTGCTTTGAAGCCATCTAGGTTGAAGCTTTCATGTGCTGTTTAAACAAACAACAACAACAAATCAGATATTCAATATCGCTACCAAACTCTTGTAGCCAAAGTTAGACTCTTTTTAACAACTGCTGGTCACCGCTAGTCTGCATGAAGACAGACTGAAGATAACAACACTCCAGTCGCTGTCCAGAGGGTTGCTAATTGACTGAAGGATTTTCATTAGAAGGCTGTTGAGCGAGGGGTGTAAACCGCCTAGAGAAATATCCTTTACAGGCTGGAGTTCTCTAAGTTACTTCTTGTCCTGCTGTGGCCAGAGCTGGAAGGCTTTCATTTTCAGTTCACATGTCTTCACAATTTCAAGAGCTTGTAGAGGCATGCTGGTTGAAATCCAAGAGCTTTTTCACATAAGGCAGGTACTGGCATTTTACAGCAGCAACCTGGATAAATGAAGTTTTTCAAACAGTCGTTGAGGATTTAACATTAGATCAGTTGGCTTTAGTTAAAACGTTGCAATATTGAGCCAATATTGCTGATTTTATTACAGTTTCCAGGGCATATAAGTAATTATTTTTTTTCTGTTTCTTATTTCTGCTCAGCTCTGTCTGAATAATCAAAATTCATTTTCTGTACCCGCTGGCACTCTCCCCTCGCTCTCTAATCCCACATCTCTCTCTCCTACCTCTCTCCATTCTGCCATATTGGTTCACACACAACCCCTCCACTTTTGTCATTCCGTCTTTCTGTCAATCACTCTCTCTGGTCTTTGCAGCTCGCTCTGAAACTCTCAAGCCGATTCTCTTTTTCTATGTTCTGTCAGCAAGTGTCACAGCATTTTTCCCCCCTCTCCCTTTTCATTGCCCTCTTCTCACCTACTGCTTCACAAGATTGTTGTAATTGTCAGCCGACAGTCAAACGGTCTGGTATCTTTCAAACGGTCTCAACTTGAATGAACAACGTTCAAGCGTTAATACATAAAACATATGTGGGACAGAGCAGGGAGAGATTTTTAGTCAAATTTATCGTGTTGGATGAAATAATGGACTCCAGGTATTGCAGGTGAACCCTTTATCCAACTGAATATAAATGAGTAGGCCGATTACTTGAACTGTGAGTGTGTATGCAATTGTGTGTGTAAGGGCACATGAGGCTGGTGTCTCTGTGGAGCTTTTGTTTTAGCTTTTAAAAAAAAATATTTTTCAATTCACCTTTTTTTCTGCTCACTTACACTGCTACAAGCAGCAGCAATGACTTTGGATAGAATCCAACAGTTTCCCATGATGCTGTGCACCAAGCAATGCTGATATATCACAGACAACATAAAATATGTGGTAAAGGGGTTTAACATTTTAAATATGGAAGTTCCAAAAAATAAAGTCTGATAATATTGTTATAAATTATGAGTTAATGTTTATTTGATCTGCTATTTGTTACGTTTTAGGATTGTTAACTTTAGGTGACAAACACTCTTAGTAGATAGTAGAAAAAGAGTCAAACAACAAAGTCACACTTGTTTGGTTGCTTATTGCAAATCCTCAAACTTGTCTTTGTTGGTACTGTGAATGTAGAATACACAAGGGAAGTTGTTTTATATTGTAAATATCATGGAATAGAGTTCTTTCATCTGCACTTCTGAAGCCTGTGATAGCTTAAATAGAAATTATACATATAAACACACACACACAAAAAACAACAAAAGACTGCAGTGAATCCCATATTTCATCTTTATCTACTTTGTGTGGCATTTTGCATTCAGAGTAGATCTAATTAGATATTTGTATAGTTTGTTCTTTGAATGTTTGTGTGAGGGAGCGAGAGAGCATGAGCGATTGAGGTGACATCAGGAGATAGCAATGATTTTGCTTGTAATTATCATATATCAAAACCAGTTCTATTGTGATTACCTTGTCTCTGTCTCATGAAACTGCTCCATCAATCTCCCTCCCTCTCTCTCTCTATTCATTCCCCTTTGTCCCCGTTGCTTCCTAGACATTTGACAGTAACAGACCTCTGCTAATGATGTGAAAACATCCATTTAAAAATGACAAAGTAAGACTTGAAATATGTAACCACTCTATTTTAACAAAAAGAAAACAGACAAAAAAAAGTCGAACAGAAATGAGCGCAAAGGAAAATTTGCTCTCATCATTAATGTCAGTGTTTATTCTGCAGCCTGAGAAGTACCAGCCGTTTTCCTGAACAAACACTTGACATGGTAGTTTCTACCCGACGCTGTATGTTCGCTTTCATGTAACAACAACTCCAAAAAAAGCCAAGCAGGCAGACGAAATGACTAATTCAAAAGCTGCAAGTGTTTTTTTTGTTTTTTTCACAAGCTGTCTGCTCTAATCTTTTGGCCATCCTGACTGTGGTGTTATGTAATCAATTCCTGAATGTACTTTAACTCCCAACACTTACACAAGAGAAGAGTCACACAGAATTCCTTGTGTGAAAAAGTGTCAACACATGTTAACTAGCTCATACATTATTCATCCACACAGGGGGTGGAGACCAATATTAAAGTACTTTATTTGTAATGGTCACTTATAAAAAAAAAAGTATAGAAGTCTTTGCAGGCACTAAGGAAATGAACAACAGTAGTAAAATACCCAGTGTGCACTCACATGGGATAGAGCAACACATCTTATGGATGGATCTGGGAAATAATAGCTATACTTAGGCTCTGCTCAGTGTGGCCTTAAAAATAATGATTTTCCTTCCTGTGTTCATGTTCACGCTGCACTGCTGCTATATTTCAGTAACAAGACATCAAGGTAATTTCAGGCTCCAGCACAGGACCTGACAGTATAGCTGACCTTTCAGAGTAACACAGATACACTGTGTAACACTGTCAGCCATGGATTTTTTTCAGTTTAAAGAAGCTGTCTGAATTTGCGGCTTTACAGTGAGTCCACTTTAACTTTTTCTCTTTGATCTGTTGGGCCTGGGCGAGCTGGGTGTCAAAGCCACGAGAACTGTCTCTGCTGCTGTTAAAGAGAGCAGCAGATAAGCAGCATCCAGCAGAACAGAATCAACCTGTTCAAAGAGGAGGGAGGTGATGGCTGAATGAATTTGGCTCATTCCTTTTCAGCACCTTCTTGCATCAGGCTGGCCAATACAGAAATGTAATATATTACATACTCTACAAGTCCCTACACAGAGAATAAGGCTGCCACCTATGTCACATAGAAAGGATTATATTTATATCACAAAAATACATTCTCTGGATATGTGAAGGGTTAGGTTTATGAAACAGCCACAGCTGAGTTTGTATAATAAAATATATATGCTGAGTTTAATATTCTGTAACTCATCTGTAAACAATGCTGATCATGTATATTACTGTATAAACACGTTTTGGTAACACTTTATTTGAATAGGTATTCATAAGATTGACATCACACTGTCATAACCATGACATAACAGCTGTCATAAACATCAATGAATACTTATGACAGCTGTTGTTAAGTGTCATTCGGTAAGTTATGTCACTTTTAATGCAAAGTTGACATTGAGATGTTTTTGTTCTGACAACTTGACATAAAGACAATTTAAACTGTCATAGCAGACCTAATTGCCAAACTTTAAAAATTATGTCAAGTTCTCATAACAAGGACATCTCAACAATGTCAACTTTGCATCAAAAGTGACATAACTTACCGAATGACACTTAACGACAGCTGTCATAACTATTCACTGATGTTTATGACAGCTGTTATGTCATGGTTATGACAGTTTTATGTCAATCTTATGAATACCTACAGTATAGTAAAGTGTTACCCAAGTTTTTCTTATTCATCTCATTGTCCTACTGGGAAATAATGTTATAGGAATGTTTATAGTATATAATACTAACAAATAAGGTTTGGACATATAATCATATTACATAAGTCTATAATATAAGCATTTATTCATTTTATATATATAATGTTTCAAAAGCATATGCGGAGGTCAAGAAAACCAGCAAAAACATCTGATAACATCTGATCTCAGAACAGGCCGGCAGATGCAGTAGTTTTCAGCTCTGTGCTGGGCAGAGCTGTCCACCTGTTGCATCTTTAACACCTCCTGTATGCTTGTTGCTAGAGGTGCTATTATTTGAAATGGTCTGAACTGGTGAGCTGTTGCTGAATCACAGCCTTCAGGTGTCTGTCACCGTCTGTCAGCCATCAGCCACGTCAACAAACATCTACCATGTATGAGTGTACAGACGTCTGTCCACCCGAGTGACTCTCAACACGTCTATCTATCTATCAGGCTTGCAGAATATTTAGAGTGTCAGTCTGCCTGTCTATCACGTTGACTGTCTGTGTATCTTCTCGTCCATCTGCTTTTGTGTTCCAGCCTTTACCTGCTTGTCTGCTCGTTTGCTTCAATCTGTCAGCCCGTCAGCTCATCTGCCACTTTAAAGACATATCTGCCTGTATGTTGATCTGTCTGCATGCATGTGTCTGTCCATCAACGTCACTGAGTTGTTCAAAAGCTGTATACACACACAAACACACATACACACAACTCAAAGTTTTACTGGAGCATCTCCTAAGTCCTCTACTGTCTCCATCTGAACCTCACACTGCACATCTCTGAGCTGCATCCCTCCACTATCCCATAACAACACCCTCTATCTGCCATTCTCTCTCCTCATCCTCACTCTCTTCTAAACCTCACTCTCTCTCTCTCGCTGTCTCCCAGCTGCAAGTGCCTTATAAATAACAACACTATGGTTACTTGCCATTTGTTGTCACAGCTGTAACATTGCCAGGAGCGCTCAGCTCACTTGGCTGTTTGTGTGCATCAACAAAACAAGGTAGCCTTCAACTGAATGGGTTAGGTATTTACTGGATTTATAGAGCCACAGATCGGATGTGCTTGTTTTGACGTGTATTGAGGTGAGGATGCATTTATCTCTTAGTTAAAATGTTTAAAGGCCTCTGGGATTTTATTCGTCGAGGCAGGAAAGATGCCAATCCGATAGAAGATAGTTTACAGAGGAGGAGACAGTGTTGACTAAACTGACAGGGAGACAGGTAGGAAGTAACAGAAGGGCAGAGGTGAAAAGAGGACTCAATCATTTTCATGTAAGAATATTGAATGCATTCAATTGGGAAAAACTCCCAACTCCTACAGTAACCTGTATATCTACACATATATGAGAAGAACATCATATTATCAGCTTCTCCCAGAGCTTTAATAGATTTTCTTTCATATAAAAGTTTATCATACAGTGTTCTGATGGACTTTGCGGTGGTGGTGGCCCGCTGCCGCAATATTAAAGCCACCACAGCTTTAATCACAGTCTTATTGAAATGTCAATAAGCTGAAAATACACAACTGTGAATCACTGAGGTGTCTGAGCAGACCTGATGACCTGCTTGGTTCAACTGGCTTTCCATGATCCATCTGAACTTTCTTTCATCTCATATCAGTGATTTAAGCTACAGACTGTATTTCTGAAACATGAGCTACATTATTTGTTTAGTGTCAACACTTTGACACAATTATTAATTAGATCCAGACAGATATAATTGAAATCTATTTGTATTCAAATAAACAAAAGAATTTAACTTGATATTGTCACATTGTAAATCTTTGAGAAACAAAGAAAGAGAAGGTATTTCAAATGAGGGAAAAAAACGACTTAATTGAAGCTAAATATACAGGTTATAGATTTTGTATCACGACTTGCTCCCCGGTTAATTTTCTGAATTGGAAAATCCCACAGCCCCGAGCTCAACTCACACCCCGCGGTTGAGGGAAGTGATGCTGCGCCACAAATTGGAGAAGCTCAGATATGAGCTTTATGCCCCAGGAAAACTGACAAAACATGGCAGGTCTCTCTCACTAATACCAAAACTAGGTTTGAATCCCTGCCCAATGTAATATAACAATCATTTACTACAATTAGTAAACCCATAACAGTAGTGGATTCTATGGTTTGATGTTTATGGCCTTGTCATCTCCACCTGTGTGCATGTTTTTGATACGTTAAATAATCTACAGAGTAAAAAAAAAACAAAAAAACTTCAAAAGCTTTGAACCTCGAGGCATGTTAAACACTTTTTTTTTAAATTTGAGATAATCTGGCCTGTGAAGCAAAGCAATGAACAGCCTGGTTGTGCATGTCTCACAGCTTCGTGCTTTATGGGAAGAACCGTTGCCTAGGAGAAGCAGACAAATCTATTCTGTCTGTTCCAAGTAGAAGATTAAAGATTTAGTCTTTGCTCGTTTCTGCATGATGCTTTAACACTGGATCAACTTGCCAGGAGTTTGCACATGCTTCTATTATTGCAGGTAAGTCGGTACGTTCCGTTTCAGCTGACTTGATGGCACACAAATGGGACTGTCGTCTTTCAAAGGGAAAAGTGACAGCTCTGGGTTTGCTGCTGTCCAGCTGGGAGACGGTGATAAAAGCTGTGACCTCCTGCCTGGCTGCCTGGGATTCCTGAACAGAGGAACACTGTATTGTAGAGCAGCTGATAGATACCACCTCATTTATCTAAATCTCTTGCCGTGGCGTAGTGAGTTATCTCCATTTTTGTAATGACGCAAGACAAAGCAACATGTTCTCATCTTTGATCGCACAATGTCTCGATTAAAAACAAAGCTTTGATGTTTAGAAATGTTTTTTGGCTCATAACTCTCTCACCACCTTCCAGTTTGATTCATTAACAAAGTGCCAGGCTGCGAGGGTATTTTGGCGGCATTGGGGGGCTGAGTGGAGGGCTGGGTGTGGGAGCACATGCCTGCAATCACAGATGTGCAGTAATACACATGCATGACACAGTGACAACACAAATTATGTATGTACTGTATGTACCCTGCTCCTACCTACACGACATGTAGATTTCAATCATCTTTGAAACGGCAATATTGTCACTTAACCTCACGCTGATAATTGCCACCGGGTGCTGATAACTATTCATGTGTATGTGATACCGGCTGCATACTAATTGTGCAGGTGCAGGGCCGGGCCTACAGTGAACGGACCGGAGAAGGAGAGAAGAGATTCTGCTCCAATGACACACAGATGCCAAAATGATTCAACAAACTTCCTCTCGGCTTGTTAATTGTTTTACTAGGTGAGAAACCTGCAGCTGCGTGTGTGCGTTTGTCTTTGAGTCTGTACACTAATATATTTAACTGAAGTGCATCCAAAAGCTTTGTTTGACCCTGAGAACATGAACTCTGATGCTCATACTACTGTGATCACAATCCTCTGTTCAGTATGTGATATACCTTCTTGTATTATTAAATGTGTTGAAATAAAAACTTATAATGAAAAAAACATATCTACTATGATTTTGATAGAAATGGTGGCAAGGTTAGTTGAAAATCTGTATTATGTATTAGCAATTTGCAATATTATGAACTATTCATTGTGCACAGTCCCTAAGCAGAAACACTGATTTGTTTGGGTCTGTTCTGTTTAGATTTCAAATGAAACATTGACCATGAAGTTAAAATGCTTAAGTTCTGCTCCTGTTAACTGTGCAGGAAATTGTAGACCTTTTCACACAGACCCTGAGGGGCTACGAGTCCTACGCTGCTAACTCAGGATGAAAGTGAACAATGCAAAACACACTTGAAACTCATCTGTTTCATTTGAAATGTTGTTAGCTCAGAGTACTGAGCCAAAACAAAACAAAAATGTCAGTCATCAGAAAAGGATCAAAGCCTTTGCAGAGAGTTCAAATAAGGATTTCAGATTTCATGGTTTAATACAAATTGAAATACAGGTGTTAATCAGAGAATGGCTGGCAAATCTTCTTTTATGAAAAGTCAATAAGTAACACAATGCTTCAGTAGCTCTGTGTTGTTGGTGTCTCTAGTTTGTTGGTGTTAGGACCAGGAGTAAAGGGAGGAGTTGGGTCACTGGGGATGTCAACAATAGATTTTATCTACAGTCCAAGTTATTTAGAGTTTTTGCGGTCTACTGGCTGTCCTCCTCTTCTGAAGCCTCGACTGTGTTTATGAACTCACAGCCATGAGGCCACGTTTCTATCTGAGACTACTGCAGTTCTCTACCCTCTGTCTCTGAGAGGACACAAATAATCAAGGATGGACAGTAACACAATACATTTACTAGAGTAGAGTACTTAAGTAATTTTTTTTTTAATCTAGTTTTTTCTTATAATTGCTGGCTTTCTATGACGAGGACAGCAAAGTAAGAATTTCATTGTCAGGGAAAGTCACCTTTCCACTGTGCAAATGACAATAAACACTTTGAACTTTGAACTTTTCAATAACAGCTACCCCATGTGTTGAGGCTACAGTCCTCACTGCAGGCGGCCCCGGTTTGAACCCCGCTTCGAGCGGCCCTTTCCTGCGTGTCATTCCCCCCTCTCTGCCTCCCCATTTCCTGTCTCTCTCTCGACTGTGCTTTCAATTAAAACCCCAAAAATATACTTTAAAAAAAAAGAAAGAAAAGAGGAAAGTTTATCAAGTTTTTTTTACTCCCTACACTTAACAAATATTGTACCTTTGACTTCACTACCCTTAAGTACTTATTACTTGAAAGAAGCGATATGTACTGTATATGACTGTGGCCAAAACTGCGTGCTGCAAATAACATTTTTAAATGCAAATATTCTGGCTGTACTATCCATCCATCCATCCATCCATGCTGATTACACAACAAGTAGTCTTTTAATTATTCTATTAAATCAGAAGGCTGAACGTTAATTACACAACCACTATGGGGAGTTGACGTCTAGAGCTCCCAATTCTACAAATAGTGTCTTTGATTTAACATGACCTTTATAAAGTCATGCCATTTACAAATGTACAGATAGTATAAAAAAAGGTTTTTAATAGAAAAAATATAATATTGTTTAGTGATGAAAACATAAAATGTAAACTTTGGCAAAAAGCAACTTAACAGATTCACAGGTCTCTCTTGCATTAAATGAACCAATATTAGTAATTCAGTTGAACCCATACAGAATGATTAAGCTGCATTAGTAAGCTCTTAAAACCACACTGGTACTATGGTTGGCTTTTATTCAATAAAGCTGGGATAATTAATTCAAAGCTGGTACATTGTACCCTGTGTGTATTCAGCATGGAAAGAGAAGAACAAAAAGCACACACACACACATACACACACACACACACACACACACACACACACACACACACACACACACACACACACACACACACACACACACACACACACACACACACACACACACACACACACACACACACACACACACACACACACTTAAATACAGTGACAAAAAAATGAAAAAAAAAAAATCCACATATGCACCCAAAGAGACATGAAAAACACAGAGACAAATAGCAAAATACCCACAGAAAGGGACATTTAGAGTGAAAAATACAAAAACACACAGACTCTTAATAGTGCACAGTCACATAGACAGGCAGATGCACACGTACTCTTAGCTGGAAGCTATGTTACATATTCATAAATGCAGTATTATATGGCTGGCTGACATCTCTCTCTTGCCTCTAACCCTTTTCCTAAAAATAGACAGGAGCTTTACTCTGCTCTGTTTGAAAGACAAACCTTGACATCTTGAGATTTAGACTTTATATGGTGGGAAAATATGTCGATATTGACAATGAAGTCGCAATTAGTCACAAACAAGCTCATTGGCTGAAAGCAGATGGTGTTCAGAGTTCAAGGAAATACATGTGAATATATTTTTTTCTATACAGTAGAATCAGAAATCGGAAACTGAGTTTTTTGACTGACTAGTACTGACAGCTGAATTGTCTCGTAGGGAGTCAATTCTGGCATGATGCATGACAGATGATCATGTCAGCTGAGGTGAGAGTGAGTGGCATCACGGTAAACGCCTCAACACTCAGCATATAAAACAAGAGCCCAGAGGAGAGGAAGACAAAAAAGGCAAACATAAAAAAATTGAAAGAAACAAAATCTTGCAAAGAGAAAATAAATCAACTAATAACTAATGCTATCATCTCAACACCAATCAGTCACTAAAAGTGCAACTGTCCAACCTTGAACAAACCAGGCCTTTTAAAGCATCTTCTCCCTTAATATCTTGCCAAACTGTGCGTCTGCGTTGTGTCTGACAGATGACATAACAAGCAAGTAAATGGAAAGCCATTTGATTCACTTCAGTGTCACTGTTGGCGACAACTACTGAGGTGACCATAAAAGATGGGACAGTGGGAAAAAAAATCTGACAGGGAAGTGAAACCTAGCCTGAAACCAGACCTGTCAGTGAGCTCATTGGTCCGGCCTCCTTCACGTCAGGCTGTCCTGAGGCAGGCTGGGCCAATAGCAACTGTTTGTCTACAACAGGGCTGGTTTGATACACTGATGGACAGAGGAGCGCCACTGAAGCATTTATGATGCTGCCACTGACCTACAGTAAACAAGCCTATTGAATCCACTATTGGGTGTTTGGTAAAACTTTATGCTCACCAAAACCATGGGACACAATGAAATGGCTGCTCTTTCTTTGATGGTCGAACAGGAAAGCGACCAAGGGCCGGATCTACTAAGATCCCAGATAGTGGGCGCTAAATTGTTTGCGCCCGCTAAAATATTGCGTGTTTGGTTAGTGCACGCAAAACAGGTGATCTACTAAGAGTAACCCGCTAAATGAAAACAGGTGCAAACCGCAGTATTCAAATGAGGGTTTTGCGCGTGGTAATCGTTTCCGCCATGGAGAGAGTGGACAGAGAGCTGGACGGACGAAGGGACAGAATGACATTCGATCCGATGCATACAATGACAGCATGTGTGTTCATCTCTCTCGCGCTCTGTTTAGATTAATAAACACAAATCGCTACAGGGCCCAACTCGTCATATAGTGACGAACAGGCAGCAGCTGCAGCGACAATCACACACCTACAATATGTGTGTGTGTGCGTGTGTTTGTGTGCTGCCCATGATCGAGTGGATTAATAGAGAGCTCAGGTGGGACACACGGATCTAAACGCTCTGACCACTGACCAGAGGGATCAAAGACGGGTGAAGGCAGCGGTGACGTCTCTCAGTCCGGGACCGGGACCGAGAGACGGAGCTGAGCAGCCAGGTACTGGAGAGGGAGACGTGCCCTGTGCGTAACGGCGCGTAAAAGACTTTTAACACGGCTGAAAAACTGTTACAGAATGACCCAGACGTGAGGAAATGCAGAGATGTAAGATCATGGGGCTCTAGTAGGCATCAAATCAATAAACGCATACGTTTTCACAAAGTTGTATCAGTTAGTAGATGGTTTTCAGACGTGGTAAATAAAGACGCAAAAACAGCCACCGCAATCTCTTCCTGGTTTGGTAAATCACATTGCGTGCGCTAAATAAATCGATTTGCATCTACTCCTCCCAGTATTTAGCACGTTCTGGCTGAAACGCCCATATTTATATATTCATCAAGGCAAACACGCTAAATGGATTGCACATGCTATTTTGTCCGTTTGAGAGACGCAATCCTCGGTGCGTCCGGTTAGTAGATCAGGTTCCACATGTGTTTGCGCGTGCAATCACGTTTGCACACGTTTTAATACACGCAAACCTTTAGTAGATCTGGCCCCAAATGGGGGATCGCTGCCTGGCAGTAGAGAGTTCATGATGTGGGAGACATGAAGTGAATATTGCCAATTTGTATTGTAAAGCCCACAGAGTCCTACTTGAGGCTACTGAACTGCAAATGGTGAGACATGTTGATGTAATGGGGGGTGCTCTATATCACATAGTTTGCTGATCTGATTAGTTGCATGTCTGTCTAATTGCATTCATAGTCTGGACCCATAGACAGTTCTTCTTGAAAATACAAAAAGATTGAAAGGTTCCATCCAGACCCATTCTCAAAATTGCTCAGGCAGCGCTGGGCTAATTAAAGGCTACTGTGGAGTGGGGAAAAATCAAACCACATCAAGACAGAGAAGAATACGAGAAAAGAAAAAGAAAAATGTATTCAGTGGAAGACAGATAATAGCTCCAGATTATTGGAAAATTTCACATATGACCTCAGTTCACCCTGTCAATCACAGAGGAGAAAACCTGAGGCAACACAGTGACCTCATAAAACAACCAGCTGGAAGAGTTATAATGATGACTAGAGTAGAGGAAAGGTGTGTGTGTGTGTGTGTGTGTGTGTGTGTGTGTGTGTGTGTGTGTGTGTGTGTGTGCAAATGAGAGAGTAATATATAAGAGTAAAATTTATAGATGTAGGTTGAGTTTGTAGTGTATGACCGACCGCTGGGTTTATGGGCACTTCAAAACAGAGTGAATTAAAGTGTGTGTTGGTGTTTATGTGTGTGTGTATGAGATCAATCCTTTACACTTCTGTAGAAAGACATTTATGCAGCTGGGGAATGAAATGAAAGTACTTTTGTTTTGGATTAGAAATATGCTACTCCTTCAATGGATTTGTGTTTTTAAAAGAGTTGTCTTTATATTTCTTCATTACTTTGGGTATGGTTTAAAATTCAAATACACAACGCATGCAGCAGGAGTCAGAGGATGGTATGGGCTACTGTATGGATGATGATACAAACACTGGTTGTGACTAAAGGGACGGTAACTGTGGTGTTTTAGTGTTTTTATTTTTGCATGAATCAAATACCTATTCAGTTTCATAGTGATTCAATCTTGTAAATTTAACATTGTTTAGCCATAAAACACATTTTGCACAATGTCTCCTGCTGGTTTTCTTATCTTCTACATTAACGCAGGCTGAGGCGCTCTGTGTCTATGGTGATTTGTTCGGAGGTTGTGGGTCAGAGCAGTGTCTGCTTCTGGTGATGAATTTTCAGCAGAAGGTGAAAAGTGTTTTGCTGCCCCTAAAGTCTGACACTACTCCTCATTTTTGTTTGGAAAAGGAATTCAGGGGGTTTGTTTGTATCATGAAAACACAAATCAACCGAAGTTCATAAATTTGGTTTTTATTCTCTACTGGAATCTCATTGCACTAGGGCGCATCATTTGAATGGTAATCAAAAGTGAATTACAGAGGCAAACATAAATCATGCTGCTCAGACCTAACACCTTCTGTCTGACTGATCAAAAAGTCATCCACTGGCCTGAAATGTGATTTTCCCCATATTTTTTAATAGTTGCTACTAAAATGTGGAAAGTGCTCTTTGCTTTTAATCAATCAGAGCAGGGAAAGTAAATAAAATCAGTTATTTGCATTATAGGGCTCAATATTTTATTAATAACCCCTCTAATTAATGTAACAGATGAAAAACAAACCTTATTCTGATCTGCATGAGCAGCTGGTGAGAAGCTTTAACTGATACTTTCGGTTATTTGTGTGATTCTCTATCGTCATGCGACCACCATGCCACTCATACTAAATCAACAATATACACAGTGTTGATGTCTGCCCCCAGGATTATTGTTATTTTATAGGTCATTTACTATGGTGGCTGACGAGGGCAAATCAGCTACAAAACATCTGAAACAGCTCCATTAGGAGGAGATGAGCTCCACTAAGAGCTCCCCCTTGAGGCCTGGAGCATTACGCCGTCTGGAAATGCAGTGTTTTCTTTCTGTTGAATTAGTTTTTGAGGTTTATGTCTTTATTTCTGCATCATTTTTGGCTTCCTGCAACATAATTTCTAAATGTGCAGCTTTTTCTCCTAATGGACTGTGTTTTGGGCTTGTGGGCCACCATCATTTACAGCTTCCATAGAAAGATGTTCAGGTAGCTGGACATTTCTTGCTCTCTGTTCAAAAACCTTTGTAGGGAGCGTAGCATTAAGGCTTATTCCTACTGTGGCAGTCTGGGTTTGATTCTGAACTGCATGTCATCCTCCCTCACTCTCTCCCTATAGTTTTCCCATCACTCTTTCACTGTCACTGTAATAAAGGGCATAAACCCCCCGCATAAATACATTAAAATATGCTAATTCAAAACCATTTTTAATTTAGGCAGTCAAATTAGTCAAATAGCTCATGTTAAATTTCTAACAGAAAACACTGGAGATCTATGATGCTCTTATTGAAAGCGGGAAAAAGGCTTTGCATTGCTAAAATGATCCACATTATATTAAACACAGCTTCACGGCTACATCTTCTTCCTTGTGCAGTTAGCTACATGAAACCATTTAAAGATCAATGATTAGATCAATCTGTTTGAATCAAGATAAAATCTAATTATGGTAATTAAACATGAATTATGTTAATCATGTTTCCATCTTTCCATCTCAATTAGGTTAAATAATTATTAAGATTTTCATCAGATCAAACCCATACTTCTTACACTCGCTTTAATTTCCATACAACATTTGAAGGAATTGCCATTGTTGGTCACATTATCTCTTGATATGGTAGTTTACATTGTCAGAGGTGGAATGAACCACTTCTGCTTTGGATTCAAATGGCATTTGCACACACATAGGATTCAGCACACAGGAGCAGGTGCATGTGCATACTCCAGGCGTTACATCATCTACAGGCATTTTAAAGTGTAAACATTTTTGTGACTGTACAAATATGAATAGATCAATCTGTAGAGAATATCTGTAAATACTGTGTTTCCTGCCCCTGATGATCCATTCAGTTCAAACAAGCATCTGAGACTTTATTGTTTATCATCATCAGGACGCTCTTAATATTACATCCAGTAAAAACAGGTGTTACAACTGAAACTAGCATGCATCCTCTGTGAGTGTGTGTGTGTGTGTGTGTGTGTGTGTGTGTGTGTGTGTGTGTGTGTGTGTGTGTGTGTGTGTGTGTGTGTGTGTGTGTGTGTGTACCTGTATTCCTCCTGGGTGAACACAGGGATCACAGAAGGCTGAAGGACTGTGATCTCTACTAGAGTTGTGTTCTTCTTTACAGGCTCACCGTCATCATAGGCCACCACTACCAGCTGTCAGTCAAACACACACACACACACACACATAGGGAAAGAGAGTCAATGTATTTGCTAAATTCTACACACTTGTTTGACCCTGTTGTGTTTGTGCCCTCTAACATTGCAGAGATGGGTTCAGAGCACTTTACAGCCTGCCTGCAGTGACAACAGCCAAATAAATGGATGCTGCTAATGCATGACAGGCCAATAATAAACCAAAATAAATGCCTACATTTTTGTCGCACGCTATCTAAAAGCACATTATTTGCATGGGAATTGGAGAGCAGGATGAGTGTGTGTCCCACTGGTGTGCTTATTTGTTCCTGCTTAGCCTTTCTTCTTCATTTAATTGGAGGGTAACCACTGTTAACTGGACCCAAAGGAGCAGTAATAAGGGCTAAACTTAAATATCAAGACACTGAAATATTGTTTTCTTGCTCATATTTAGTTGGCAAATTATCACCACACAACATTACCCTTGTTTATATTCATACTGTAATTTACACTTGAAACAGAAAACCAAAACCACTAAATGCACACAGTACATTACTCATCAACTATTAAATAAGTACCTTGCTCAACAGCACAATATTTTTTTTCAAATGCATTGGCTCCTTTATTTGTACATGCTTCTCCTCCAAACCAAACATATTGCTTTAAACACCTGTACTGTATCTGTAGGAGCTTTTCAGTGTCGTTGCAATTAAGCACTCGCTACATGTCAATAAGACCATCTCGTCTGCCCTTGAAAATATGATTCCACACTCTGTGTTTATCTCAGTCATAATCCAAAAATTGTGCGCAGTGTTGGACTGATTCATTTTGTTGGAGTTATTGGGAGCAAACGAGGTAGAATGAGTCCCCTGAGTGACATCTTCAGAGGACGCTATATCCTTGTTGTGTTAATTAAAGCCCAATGAAAAGATGAAATTAGCATGGCCCAGAGCTCCATTGAGTAGCGCAGCTGGGAAAAGGCAGTTTTCAAACTAATAAGCTACTGCGGTATACTTTACTGCGGAATACTTTGCACAGTGCACCGGGATTTACAACGCTGCTCCACACAAACGACACTGCTATGTACACTAATGCTACAGCTAAGCAAGTAAAATCTGAGATTAATGATCAAATAAATTTTTAATGACTCAATTCATGTGATGTCGTCCCAAAGCTCCACCCACTAAATACATAGCAGAACAGGGGGATGCAGCAGATAAATCTTCCTGTATAATGATGTCTCTATCAAACTACAGCCTGGCGCCAGCATCTCCAGTTTGAATACATCACTTTGATTGATTGGGGATTACATTAAGAGATATTGCATACTGTACTTTATTATCGTTATATATATATTACATTATGATATATTGTAGACTCACTGCCACATGGCTTTATTTTATACATTCACTATATAACAGCCTGATGGGAAGTTAATTTCCAGTGGGAGAATATTTTACTGCTGTTTCATAGATGAGCATGTTTTATAACGTCTATGATTGAAGTGAAAACTCACTGTAAGAAAAATACATTTGCTGCATTCCTGATGCAAAAAGTCTGCAAAACAAGGGACTGCAATATGAGTCCAGTTCTGTTCAGTTTCATGCAGCGACTGAGACACAGGCTCTTCTTTTACAGAATGCAGCAGTGGTACACAACAGGGGTTCCCCATATGTATTGTGTGGCTTTAATAAACAGTAATAGCCTCTCATAGGATGTGAGGAAAGTTGTCAGCAGATTAATTAAAGGCAGATTTCCCCTTTTCAGGCTAATACATTTAAATAACAGACAATGTAACCCTTGCAGACAAAATCAGATATTAAAGATAAGTCACCAGGACATCAACTATAGAGTGTGCCATGGCTTAAAGGGATAGTAGCATTTTTTTAAAGTGGGGTTGTATGATCTACAAATAGCCCCTAAGTACTTTAATTGCAGTAGAAGACTCTCTGCACTCCTCCCGTTAGCAACGCCAGCCCATAGCCCTGCCCACAGATTTACAACATACATTGTTGTGAACAGACCCAAAGAAACGGCCTATTTTCGCAGCCTAAAAGAGGTTTTACCTGAAAAAAAAACACAGAAAAAAAATTATATTATAGCGAACAATGGAACTGTGTATTTTTTTTCAGGTAAAACCTCTTTTAGAAAATAGGCAGTTTCTTTGGGTCTGTTCACAACACTGTATGTTGTAAATCTGTGGGCAGGGCTATGGGCTGGCGTTGCTAACGGGAGGAGTGCAGAGAGTCTTCTACTGCAATTAAAGTACTTAGGGGCTATTTGTAGATCATACAACCCCACTTTAAAAAATGCTACTATCCCTTTAAATTGCATGCATGCATACTTACACTGAACTTAAGGTTGGGCTCCTCATTAAGATTTACTCTAGTAACCACGTGCCCTGTGTGTTCATCCACATCAAATATACTGGCAGAGTATGGATACGCTTCCTGGTCCAACTTATAGCGCACTAGACCTGCCGGGGTTCCCTGTGAAGAGAGTAATGATGAGAAGACATTAGGATGACAGATTTAAATGAATGTTGCATTATGGGATTAAGCTTCTCTTGCACGGTTTTGCAAAACTGAAACTGTTATGGATTTTTTTTTCTTGCACAGCAGACTCAAATTGGTACAGCATTTAATATCCAAAGCAATTAGTTTGGATCCAGATGTCAGAGCACCAACTCCAAATCCTCATGAAGCACATGCAGCACCAACACCAACACCACTTGGGATAAATGAGCTCCAACTTTAGGGACTAATGATCATAAATTAACCTCTCAAGTGTTATTGATAATGAGGGACCATCAGTTAGTATAACTAATTTGGATGAAAATGTCAGAAAATACATAAAATGACATTATTTTGTAGAATGTCTGGCAGAGACGGTAACACTTCTAGTGAAATTCCTCACTCTGAATTAATGAGTACATGTTCCAAGGGTGAAAAGTAAATTCACTTCTGTTAGATGTCAGGGGAAATAGTTAATACCACATGTTGTAAGGCATCAGATTGTATGATTCCAGGCAATATGGCAAAAAGTTACTTTTCTCTGCTTGTCCGGATCGTTACCAGGCAACAATACATTGATTGAACACAAGATAGTGGTGCTGTGTATTTCTGGTGATAATCACAATCATCTTAAGTTTGGGCTGCCAACCAAAAGAACTTTATCTTTTACAGCACTTTTCCAAACCAAAAGTGCTACACAGGAAGAAAAAAAAGAGCTCATCATCGCCCTCACACCGTGTTTCTGTGAGAACTCTTATCTGCATTTGAATAGGGCAGTATATCTGAGAGGATGGGTCGGTTCCTGGCATTGTGACACTCTATTTGATAGGTCTGGTAAATATTTTCTAGCAGGCCAGATCACCAGCTCACAGTTCCCAGGAAATGTGCTGTATATCATCTAAAGTCTTGGCAGTGTATCCGAGTGTCTGAGCGACAACCTGACCCGGTCACTGCTAATAAAACGGAGCTGTTTGCTTTAACCTCTCCTCTCTTCTCATGAGGTGAGAAGATCTCTCTACAGACTGAGTCACAGTGGCTCTGATTACATTGTCTTGATTGAGGCTGTGAGTCTGATCCGTTTGACAATAGCACAAGTTCTACTGCTCTTACACCAGCAGAGTGTCATGTTTACCAGACAGATGCAGCTCAGCTACAGTTCCAGTAAACAGACAGGTATCCAAGGTAAATAGGGTGATCTCTCAGGTCATATTTCCATTATTACAGTCTTCACTTACCGCAACACCACACACAGGATTCAGTGCTGCAGCGTCAGCATCACATTACAAGTTTAAACAAACTTATAAAGTCATTAATGAAGTAATTTTCTCTGGAGATCTGTCATTTATTTTGGAATAAAAGTCAGATTTTGTGGACAAAACAAAGTTACACACACACATACATACATACACATTATATATGTATATTTATAGGAAAAAACAAAAATCTTCGCACATCTATTTCTTAGGCAGGTGCGTCGGAGGATGACAATTAAGTCCAAATTAGAAAAAGAAGAGTTCCCGCACACATGGCCAACTTGCAGAATTTATTGTATTGCAACGTTTCGGTGCTAGACCTTTTTCAAGCAAATGTTTGTGCCAACACAGGAAGCCTAGCCATCTTAAATAGGAGTGGCTGTGTGACACAAACCAATCACTTTCCCACACGTCTGGGTGTGAGGAATTCAAATATTAAATATCAAAAAATAGAAAAATAGAAAAATAGAAGACAGAGTGACTTGCAATACTTGCACACTTTTTATTGCAAGTCCCTCTGTCTTCTATTTTTCTATTGTATCTGTCGTATTTATTGTGTCTGACTGTGATTATTAGCTATTACCTGTGTAATGTATTCATTGCGCTTTACCTTTGTATATTGATGCTGTTTCTATTGTTTGTATGTTGATATTTAATATTTGAATTCCTCAAACCCAGACGTGTGGGAAAGTGATTGGTTTGTGTCACACAGCCACTCCTATTTAAGATGGCTTCCTGTGTTGGCGCAAACGTTTGCTTGAAAAAGGTCTAGCACCAAAACGTTGCAATATTTATAGGAAGAAAAATGAATATGTGTGCCTAGTTTAGGCTGTGGGAGTTATATCACACTGTCAGAGTGGACAGTATAATGTTTCCTTGATGCTTTAAACCTCAAGTGTGAATCAATGTAGCTGATGTAAGAAAATAACCAGCACATTAGTCAGAGGAGCATGGGACTTCTAAAGAGGTTTCTGGGGCAACATCACCAGTGGAGAGGATCTCATACTGATGTTTCTTGAGCAGTAGTGCTATTAAAGATACTAATATTTTCCTGGTCTTTGTTTATAGTTTTCATAGTGACATTACTAATTTACCAGATGGTTGTTTTTTAAATGTTGTCTATTTTTCACACAGCTACAGCGTTTCAGATCTGCATCGTAACAAAAGGCTGTGTGACTCAGCAAATCTTTCTAAGACATTCATCCTGCACTTACACAGACCCCTGTTGGAGCAGTTTACACCCTTTTAAACCGAGGGTTAACTGCACCAGTCTATCTAATGGCTCGCAATGGAACACTTTAAAATGAGCTAACCTTCATTTTATGGCAAGCAGAATAAACCAGCTTATATTACAAAGATGTTTAGAGTTAAAAGCCTGGCTCAGTGATCACAAAGTGGCGCGTCGGGGAAAGAAAAAGAAGAGCTCCAATTGAGAAAAAAGTGCAAGCACATTGAAAACACACACACACACATATTAGAGACATACATTTGTGACAGTTTGTGGAACAGACTGTGAAAAACATTTTGATTGAATAGCAGCAGCTGGAAATGCTCACCGCAGGGTCAGAGTCATTGGCCATCACTGTAGTTACGATGGTTCCCTTGATAGCATTAGGGGCAACCATTCCTCGGTACACTGACCGGCTGAATACCGGAGAAAAGTCATTCATGTCCTGGAGAGAGATAAAGACACACACACATACACATTATATATACACACACACACACAACACATGAAAAGGTATACAGTATGTAAGTGTTGTAGACATACAGTAGACCTCGCTGCTTCCTGTTCCTGTTTTCCTGCAAATGTCTCATATTTTCAGCAATAATACTGTAAACTGATTTGTGCTGCTTCTTGCTTTTGCTCTGATTCCTACATTTCACTTTCTCTCTGGTGTCCCCAAAATGACACACTAAAGTGGTTTCATAGGTTGAGGAACATCTGGCATCCACAGGGGAGAGGAGGCAACAGCTGTTTACGATAAAAACACCTAAACCAGGTAACACAGCCCTTGAGCTTTATGCTAATGCTGACTTAAAAGTTTCTGAAGAGGTTGTTTTTATTTTTGGCTCTGATTCGGTAAAAACATCAGTTTATTTTGAGTGGAATAAATGCAGCAGGGAGCTGAATAAATGAGGTGGTCAGGAGGACCTGTGTTTTAACATCTTTTTTTATCACAACAGGTGTCAGCAGAGCTGGAAAACAGCAGTGAGTTTGAGAGAGAGGGCTGATTGATGGATCATAAAGTTGTCTAACAGCTGTCAGATTGACACTCAAAGGAAAAACAATAAGTAAACAAAAATGCTGCGAGAAGAATTAGTCACATTGTCAGTCGACAACTTTGAAGTCTTGTATGTGATCAGAGATAGACAGAGTACTCCACCCCAGTACTTGAGTAAGAGTACAAATACTACTGGTTAAAATTTACTCTGTTACAAGTAAAAGTAGCTCAGTCGACATGTTACTCCAGTAAGAGTAAAAAAAGTACTTGCTTTTAAAGGTACTTAAGTATCCAAAAGTATATGCTTTTAAATGTACTTTAAGTAAAAGTAAGAGTAAGAGTACATTTCTTATTTTTCACATCAATGAATTACTATAATTTTTTCTAGATTAATGTAAGGAGCTTTTAACTCTTGTTTGTGAGAATGAACTCTCTGAAAGCAGCTGCACTGATGTGCTGCTTTTAGGGGTTAGGGTTTCCTTCTTTGACAAACACAGCTTGTGTCCAATAGGATTTTAGAAAAAAAAATTAATTAACTCGAGTAAAAGTAAAAATATTTGTCTTGGAAATGTATTCAAGTAAGAGTAATAAGTACCAAAGAAATATAATACTCAAGTAAAGTATAAATCCTCTGGATATGTACTTAAGTACAGTACTCAAGTAAATGTACTCCGTTACTGTCCACTACTGTATGTGATCAACAAGGGATGAGTGCACCCAAGCTTCTCCACAGGTATCGATTGCACTACAAGACATCTGTATGGCCCCTTGATCACATAGTGAAGATTCCCTCCAGTAGCATCACAGTGAAGGAGACAAAGCACAACAGTGTGAAGCTCCAGCACTGAAAACTCTGTATTTGCTTCTGCTAAGGCAACTTATTTCTTTGGCAACAAATGCTGGTCGGTCGGGTGTCAGTCATATCAGTATATGACTAGACTTTGATGACCAGCCTTTGTTTTGTGTGTATCTGTAATTGTGGGGTGAAGGACATATTCGATAGACTGTGGTAATAATAAGTTCCTCCACGGACAAGTTCCCCTGAACTTTCTAACCCAGATAAAAAAAGTTCAACTTTCAGCATCACCCTCTCTTTCAAAAAGCTGCTCAGCCATAATACAGAGTTTACTGGACTTTGTCTACTGTCCTCTGCCCTTAAAGTGAAAACTCACACACACACACCCACACACACTCACCATTATTCTGACAGTTACAGAGGCGAGTCCTGGAGGCATGGTCCCCTCTATGTCCAAGGCCTCTACGGTGAATGTGTATGAGGGTTCTGGTTCACTCAGCGCCTCGTAGTCCAAGACCTTAAGAACCGAGAGCTCCCCCGTCACCGGGTCCATGTGGAACAGCTCAGCGATCTTCTTGTCGGTGCCTTCGCCTCGTATCCGATATGTGAGGTTGGAACTGAGGTCGGCATCTATCGCCTACCAAGACGGAGAAAGAAGTGAATCAGGAACATGAAGAATTAAATATTCCTGCCTTGTAAGTTTTATGGCGAGCTGAATTTTTCATATTTGCCAGAGGGACGAGCATCTGCATGTAGACGGAGCTCGTAACAGACGGCAGCATTTCCATTAGGGCAGTGTCAGGTCTGAAACGCCTGTGGTAGTGACCTTTACAGGCCAGTTGGTGGTAGCTACCTTACATTTCCTTCTGTAACTACTTCCCTGCATAGCTAGAGAGAAGAAACACTTTTTCTACTGCAAGTGTTATCAGATAACAATACTGACTTGTTCAAAAGTTGCCAGTGCTGGCTGGAATCTAACTTAGAGCCAATTTGGACCTTTCGATGAAAATGTAGGTAAATTACTCTGAATAATGACTCTCATTGTCTGGACTTAGGAACTAAATTCATGACCTGAAATACTTTAATTGAACCACTTTCAAGTCCTGTATAATATATGTAATCATGCATTTTACCCTGGTTATTACATTGTGCTTTTATGGCAATTATTTTAAACAACCTTGCATATACAGTATAGTTCAAGGCACTCCAGCAGTTTAGATTCTTAGTCATAATGCAATTATATCAAGGAGGAATCTGCAGCAGGAAGAAGAGCAGAGTCTGGCACCTACAGAGTCCTGATCTCCACATCATGGAGCCAACGTGGCTTTACATGAAGAGACAGGGGACTGGGACTCTGAGACACACTCTTTCTCCAACAACCAACCTGTGAAATACCTTGTGTGTGTTTGTGTGTGTGTGTGTGTTCTATCTCTCCAGGTACCACCCCGCCTGCACCTACTGACGAGTGCATCAATCAGGTGCAGTGGTGCCAGTGGGCCAACAGACAACTCTCTAGTGTGTGTGTAGACCGGGCCACCATTGGTGTGCCGGTTGTGTTGCTTCGCTTGTGGTTGGGAACTTTAATTTAGGTTGTTTCATTTTCAGGTCAGTGACGTGAGTCTTGAAACCGCTATTAAGTTCTCTTTCTGTTGACAGCCTGTCTACTGTATTGTGGCAGCTCTACCCTATGTTGCGTTTAGGCAAGGCAAGGCAATTTTATTTGTATAGCCCGTTTTTACAAACAGTTTGTCTCAAATGGCTTTACATGGCATCATAACAACATCCTCTGTCCTTAGACCCTCACATCCACTGTGGAAAAACTCCATAGAAAACCCTTTTAACAGGGAAAAATCGGAGAAAGCTCAGGGTGAGCAACAGAGGAGGGATCCCTCACCCAGGACGGACAGACGTGACATAGATGTTGTTACAGACAAGAAAACAGTTTACAGTTTATGTCACATGTTTATGTTGCATTTATTAATAAACAACCATAAAATTGACCATAAAAAACTAAAGAAGAGTACTGGTATTGTTTTGTACTTGTTTTCCTCAAAATAAAAATTTAGCACGACTTTTAACAGTTTTTTTTATTCTGTGTGAGTTCAGTAGTTTACAGTTTACAGTTATACATATGCTGCCTAGAACGAAAATAGCTAACATTTCTTATGGCCGACATTGTACCTGAGCTGGATGTTTCCCAGTTGAAAAATAGACTTGTCAGTATTCTCAGTTATACTGTTAAAAAATATTTTTGGCATCTCTGTACTGCATTTTTATGACTTATTCCGATATTGCTAAGCCAAGCTAAAAGCTGCCAAAACAATACACAACCTGGCCAAATGACTGGACAGACAGTATTTAGTGTTTTAGTGTTTAACGTTTATAAGATATTGAATTTGGCATTTTCTCATAAAGCAAATTACTTTATAATAAACTACTGAAATTATTACTACAACATTAAGCACTACATCATCTGCATAGAGACTAATCCATCCATCACCACACTCACCTTTAACTGTAATATGACTGTATCTTTGGGGCTGTTCTCTGGGAGGTTGACATTGTAGGTTTGTTGGGTGAATATGGGGCTGTTGTCGTCTACATCCAGAACAGTGACAGACAGTGTTAATCTGGATCGCCGGGGGTCTACTCCACCATCCCAGGCTTCAACGATCAGAAAGTAGTGACCTTTCACCTTTAAGATGACAGAGATTCGCTGTCAAACAACAACACTACAGCCACACAAAACATATTATTCCCATCCCTTTTTCCTCTTTGTCCCTCTCCAGCTGCAACATTCATGTAATATTTTGAATCTATGATGTTTTCTGACCTCTCTGTCGAGCGGCACAGTGGTTCTGACCGCTCCAGTGGAGTTGATGGAAAACAGCTGCTGGTGGTTGACGAGCCGATAATGGACCTGACCACTTGCCCCCAGATCTGGGTCTGTCGCCTAAACACACAGACACACACACATGGAAATAAAGCCCACACACAAGGCATCAAGGAAGGAAGACCAGAGGTTTAAATGATCTGTTTTGAAACAAAGGTATTTCAAATCATCCTTTCAATGAATTCATTTCAAGTGAACTATTCTATTCTTGAATCAAATTAAAATGTGCAGGTGACATCTGTGAATCTCTGTGTAACTCTTTTAATCTTGTTCATATTCAGAAAGCTTCTCCTCTGGAATAGAGGAAAAATATTTGCTAGGGGCTGAGTGTATGTTTGTTAGTGTGTGTGTGTGTGTGTGTGTGTGTGTGTGTGTGTGTGTGTGTGTGTGTGTGTGTGTGTGTGTGTGTGTGTGTGTGTGTGTGAGTTACTGGCAAACAACAGAGGAGAATAATAAGCAAAATGTCTTCCTTTACCAGTTTAATTCAGGAAGGTTTTTGTCAAACTTGTGCACATACATGATTCATTCCTATGAACTCAGACCTCTTGGCTCGGCACTTCAGCATAAAGTTCAGTATAACCAAGTTAAACTTCAGAAACTAGAAGCCTTACATGTACAAAAAAGTCAATGGGGTTCCTGACTACTTTCTTTGATGCTATTCTCCCACTTGCTCACTTTTTGTGTAATTGCCCCCACAATAGGTTTTACTCAAACCTTTTAGCTATTACTTTGACAAGGTGACAAAGACAGACCTTGTGTCCTTCTCACATTTACCATGGTGAGATAACACTTGCTTTTTTCCTTGCTACTTAACTTAGTTTCAACATGTAGAATTTATTCAAAGTTAATGAGATGGTGGTTGAATTAGTCACTTCAGAAAAACGTCTTTCATCTGACCTCTTTTCTTTATTTGTGGAGTGGACTACATTTAAACTCTGATTATTTGGCCCTGACAGACATTTTCAGTTAGAGCTCCCTTAAGCTTGGACAATCTGTTTTATTCTGTAATTTCTTTCTTTCTGTGCATTTTTTCCCCTTCCTATCTGTGTCCTGTTTACCTCCTTGTGACATGTCTGCCTAACCTTAATGTTCTCTGTCAACACCTTTTTCAGTTTGTCATGTTTTGCTGTGGAACTCTTTATATTTTTTTGTTGTTTAATACATCTCCTTTTCCACCTACACCCTAGAATTGTGTGTGTGTGTGTGTGTACTGTATGTATGTCTTGTGTGCATTGAGACAGAATTCCTCTCAAGTGACAATCTCTTTCTGCTAATAAAACCATGTGGTGAGAAGGTGGCAAATTGTTAGCCAGTATTCCTTTCACCCAGTCATTAACATATATCCTGTCCGATCAGCGTTCTGACCCCATTAAAATAAATGAGGAGAGAGGCACAGAGGAAATATTAACATGTGAATGTGTGTGCCCTGTTCTTAGAGCTAATCATAAGAAAATGTGTTAAATACAATTGGTTAGTGCTCCAGTGTGTTTAAAACATGGACTACCTTACAGTATAATGAAGAGTTCTCCATATGGTATTGTTCCAGTGCTATTGTCAGCAAAAGTCATGACAATAAAGTCTTGGCTCAGCTTTATCAATTATTAATAAGACCAAATGATGCAAAAGTGCCTAACAGCTTACACAAAGGAAAACAAAACAAACCAAGGGAAGCAACTCACACACTAGAGAAAGTAAAGTTGAAAACAAAGTGGAAATGATAACCATAGCAAGTGCACCAACAGCATTATAATTAATTACTTTTGCATAACAATCATAATATAGTGATCAATGTGATGAAGAACTCAGATGAACCCAGAGAAATTTTGAACAGTTAAAACTCTTTGGAACAAGTCAAACTGTACTTTAACACAGTGGTGCTTTTGGTGCTGCATGCTATCAGTAGCATACTAGCATGCTATGTTTATATGCTGATACTTAGCATGTGGTATATAATATGTACCATGTTGAACAATTTAGTTATGTATGCTATCATTTTAAGATTTGCCAGTTAGCTAGACACAATATTAAACTTTATGTTGACTGGGGTAATTTAACCATCCTCCACCTACAGCCTGTAATTGTATTTGCCAAAATCCACCGCTCCCAGAGATTTTCCACCAGGTGGCAGGAGTAGCAGCCAATCACTTTCGTCCACTTACCAACTGGGATATTTCAACATTTCGGCAAATTGGCCTATTGGAATATCTGCCCCGCCGATCTAAAAAGAAGCTTGCACCGACAATTAAAGGTAATGAACCTATACTCCTACTGTAAAACTATAGGGATTATGGCAATAGGCCAATTTGACAAAATGTTGAAATATCCCTTTAAGATGTTGTTTTCTTCAGTACAGGACAAGTTTGGGCAAAATAAAAAATTCTACTTAAAAACATATTCAACTTTGCATTGAATCCCTCTGGCAACGATTTGGCCAAAGCAACAGCAGGAAAAAAAAAATCTGGATCTTGCTGTATGTTTTTATGTAGCCTGTAAGGTAGGCTATATATTAATGCTGTAATAATTGCACAGTTTAAAAATTAGAAATTGTTATTTTGTAATAGCTGTGACACAACTGTCACATGTTTGTCTAAACCCTAGTACTCAGTTCATATTAATATTCCATTCTATTTGCTGTACTGTGACCCATTTTTTCTGTTTTTGGATCATTAAAATTTAATCTCATCTCACACAGCGACTATTAGGATTAATAGAAATCAGACTCTGCCTTGCCAGTGTTATGTAGACTGTAAAAGAGCAGAATGAAGTCCTCTTATGATTTATGTTGGGAGATTCATCGCTATCTGGGTGTAAAACTGTGTTATAAATCTAATGGAGCATCCAGCTTTTAGGTGATTATCTTGAGTTGTTTGGAGAAGGTAGAGAGACAGAATGAAACATGGACAATGAGAGGGAGAACAGGAAAGAGATGGGGAGATTGAAAAAGAAGGGAAGGGAGGGGGGGGGCTACAGAGAGAGAAATAAATGGTGTTGGAAAGAAACATTTTAGACATAGCAGTGTTGTAAATGAATGATGGTTCAAAGCAACGAGAAGACTGATACCGCTCACATGTCTTTCAATTGATAGCAACACCTTAGCTTAGCTTTAGCAACTTGAAATTAACTTAAACTTAAATTTGAGGTGTTGAACATTTTCAGCCAATTTAAAGGGATAGTTCACCCAAAAAACATCCAAATACCTCCATAGTGCTCGTCTGTAATGTCCCTCTTGGATTGAAGCCCCGACATGAGAAATTGTTCTGAAAAAAATTAAATAAGTCTATATTTTAAGCTTGTTTGTAGCGGAAGCTCCCAGTGTCTCAGTTCACTGCTTTGCCTGTGTCAATGCAAATCTTGCACGATTTGCATTGACACCCAGTTCACGGCTCCGCAAATCGCGCGAGATTCCGGCAGAGCAACACTGGGAGCTTCCACTACAAACAACCTTGAAACAGACTCATTTAATTTTTTTCAGAACAATTTCTCATGTCGGGGCTTCAATACAAGAGGGACATTACAGACGAGCTGTGTGGAGGTATCTGGATGTTTTTTGGTGTGTCTTTTTGGACGAAGATAAGTGAGCTCCGTTCTCAACCGTCATATGGACATGCAGTGCTGCACGGAGCCCCGCTGTAACTCAGAGAAGCCACGGAGGACTCTGAAACTTCTCCCAGCCCTTAGTCCACATGAGGGTGAGTAGATAATGAGTGAAATTTGAATTTTGGGTGAACTATCCCTTTAAGGGTTCGATATTTGTTTTGTTGTGAGTTTTCCAATCATAAATACAACCTGAATGTTGTATATAAATGTTTATAAGTCAAAAATTCATATTTTTTATATAGTATGTCATGAAAGTTGTGACAGAGAAAGTAGTGTAACAGGCTATGCCTTACAAATATGCTGTGTTGCCTAGATACAAGGGGAACAGCGTCATCACACTGATGTTAGTTGAGCGCCTTGATATGATGAGACAAATACATGTACATGGACCTGAACTGTGTAAAAATGTGGCATTACACTAATAACACATGTCAGCACATGGTAGACAAATATTACCTTTAACCCCCAACCTGCTGGAAACACATTTTTACAGCAGGATGTTCTGGAAAATGATCACTATGACTGAAAAGGTGAGAATGTAATCCAACGTAGTCCATGATAATCCTGATGTAGTGAGTGCCAGTAAAATGTGATTTTGGCTTCATTTGAGTGTCTTTTTTTAGGTAATCCCTCTGTGGTCCTGTGTGTGTGTGTGTGTGTGTGTGTGTGTGTGTGTGTGTGTGTCTCGTAGCCCCCTCTCCCTATTTTCCTTAGACACCGTCTCCCTGCCTCCATTCTGTCCCCTCTATTCTCCCATCCTCTTGCTTCTTATCCTTCCATCTTTACCTTTCTCACAGCTTTACTGTAATTACACCACAATTTTGTTACCTTTGGACAGAGCCAGACTGAGTGGTATCAATCCTCTCATCTTGCTGCAGCAGAATGAATAAGCCTTTATTTTTTTTTCTTACAAAATGTCAAACCATTTTAAGTGACACATTTCTAAGCTATTACCAACAGTCAATATATTTTTAGACTATTAAGGCCTGTTGACCATATTCACCATGTGCTGCTGTCATTCAAATAAAAAGGTTTTTTTTCACCATGAAAAAGCCAACTGATTAAAAAAAAAAAAAAAAGAGGATCCTTTTCTTCTGGTTCCATAAAGTGTAAAGGATTATGAAGAGAACACATGTTTGATAAGTGACAGGGAGACGTTTTTGTCCATAAAACCTCCCTTCAAACTGCCTATCATATCGCTGCGTTTTAGACCCTGGATTAAATCCTTTAGATAGTGGGCTGAATTAATCGCCTTGATGTCAAACATATTGATGAGTGCAGTTCCTGGAGTTACGTGTTATAGAAGTTGTTTGTGTGTATGTGTGCACACATGAGTGTGTCTGCCTCCATCCTTCCCTGGCTGTCTTTCTCATCGTTCTCAGCATAATTACGTTGCCAGACAGTTAAAAGCCAAAAACACAATAGGATTAATGTCTCGCCTGTCTTATGTTTGCAGCTTTTTTAACACACACAGATTGACAAAAAAGAAAAAAGGAAAAAAAAAAGTAGTTTGAAGCCTGAAATACACTCGATCTCTACAATTGCAAGCTGTGCTTTTCATGTACGGGTGCTCCTACCTTTATTCTTCCAATTTCTCTCTTTTTTTCCATCTTTCTTTTTATCACTCTCTTACCTCCACCTCTAATTTTATTCCTAGATACAAGGAGAGAAGTGCCTGCAACTCAAACTAAATTACAGAGATTTTTTCAGCTGTCTCTGAGAACATTTATTTTGCTGCACCAATAAACCATACAGTCAGGTGTTATAACAGTGTGGGAGCCTTTCCTTACGTGGACAGACAAGCAATCGCTCACCGTGTATATGTGTGTGTGTGTGTGTGTGAGATTGCTTGTGTATTTGGGTCTCTGTTATTATTTCTTTTAAACTCTGTTTCCCCATCAGGTAACGTTTGTGCTCTGCCTGAAGTTCACCTCAGTATCTGGTGGAACTTCACACATACATCAACTATATGCACTTAAAAAGTATCAGTATGTGTTCTGCTATATTTTTTGTTGGTAGAGTTTTAAGCTGTGGTTCCGTCTACCGGTTGGAGCCAGACCCCCTGCATGAGATCACAGGAGAAATGTGAGAGGTTGTGATTTGATAAACAGGACGGCTCTCCAGTCTCCACTGATGTTTTGATGCCTTCTCCTTGTAAACTTTGATCATTTTACCTTGTCGGGTCTTGAGAAAAAAGACATTTCTACTCAAAGAAGGATGGAAAAGAGTAAACTAGTCAGAATCAGGCATGTGTGAAGACTGATGATGGGGTTGTAGTTGTATATGTCTCTTCATTTATAGCTGTCAAAGGGCTAAAATATTGGAAAAAAATATATAGAGAGAGCTGATGTGTTAATATAAAGGAATTGATATTGTGCTTCAAGGCGTTATTGTGGCTTTTTTGGATGTTTCCTCTCAGAACAGATTTTTAATTCTGGTGAAATTCTGTTGGGGGAAATAAAAACATGGTTTGCCCTGCTATTAGTATGAGGAGAATAAAACAGTATGAAGAGGAATCAATACGTATCTAACCCTACCGATCTGAAGTTTTTTTTTTCCCTTGAAATAAATTTTTCTTATGAATTAATTCAAAACAATTTATAAAAGCTTAGAGGTGAAGCCAGTTTTGTGCAGCTGACAGCACACGTTAAGGGTAAACAACCATGCTTGAGTGACCGACAATCATACCATGAGGGAACAGCAGAGTCCCAGCTAACAACTGCAGCAGGTGATTTCACTGATTCAATTCCCTCTCTGTGGTTGAAGTGTGTAAATCAGCAGAATCATCTGGTGTGGTGTTGGACAGGAAGAAAAGCCTTCCAATCCTCTGCAGCGCATCATTTCTTAACCCTGCTATGAAATGATGGAGACGAGCTCTGGGAGGCAGCAGGCTCCATATGAAATGTTTGGCTTTTTGAGCTTCGCATCACGGCACGCCCTGTTGGTTCAGCAGGAATGTCAAAAGATGGGCATCAAGGGAAAATTATTATACTTTTGCAGCTCCTATTTTGCAGTCTCATCCAGGGTTTATTCAGGTTTGGCACAAACAACATCACATGGAAAACAATATTTAGTTCAATAATCCATCAACCCTCCACTACATCTGCCGTTATGGACAGTAAGACAGAAGTTTAGACAGTTTAAGACACTTTAAACAAAGCCTTAAATACTGAGCCACCAGCAACGACTGTGTTAGTAACTTCATTCAGCTCCATTACATTTCTCTGGGGTCGAATATTACTGCAGTACGAGTAGAAGCTTCACAGAATCACGTTTTTATTATTTAAAAGTACTCGAATGTACTTTTTCATATCAATGTACTGTTGTATTGTTCTAAAATGCATTACAGATCCAGTGAAACAATTAAAAGCATGAGACCTGCAGGAGCACTGGGCTGGTGGAATAAAAAGCTCAGTATAATGTGCTACAAAGTCTATAGAAATGGCCAAAAATCATTTGACCAATCTTAGGATAAAAATGGGGACCTGGACATGTTCTCTTAAAGGGATAGTTCACCCAAAATTCAAATTACTCAGTATCTACTCACCCTCATGTGGACTAAGGGCTGGGAGAAGTTTCAGAGTCCTCCGTGGCTTCTCTGAGTTACAGCGGGGCTCCGTGCAGCACTGCATGTCCATATGATGGTTGAGAATGGAGCTCACTTATCTTCGTCCAAAAAGACACACCAAAAAACATCCAAATACCTCCATAGTGCTCGTCTGTAATGTCCCTCTTGAATTGAAGCCCCAACATGAGAAATTGTTCCGAAAAAATTAAATAAGTCTATATTTTAAGCTTGTTTGTAGCGGAAGCTCCCAGCACTCCGAGAAGGCACGGAGGACTCTGAAACTTCTCCCAGCCCTTAGTCCACATGAGGGTGAGTAGATAATGAGTGAAATTTTAATTTTGGGTGAACTATCCCTTTAAATAAGACAGCAGACGTACACGTCACGCAGTGATGAAGTTGGATCGAGCAGTAAACACAGCAACATTTAAAACAAATGGAATCTTTTATTCTATTTCTAAAACTTCAAACATGGGCTGAAGCCAGCAGCATGGCCGCTCTGGTGAAGAAACCTCTGTCTCATCTTTATCGAACGCAGCTGTGATGAGCACAGTTTACAGCCTATGGCATTTTAGAAAATCAGAGAAACTTCATTCTACTGTTTAAAGTGGGGAGACGTTCATACACAAAAGTAGAATACACTGTCTTTCCACTCCTGTTTGGTCCGTGTACGTTTCGTTAGTTTGATTTTTCCTTTAAATCGAACTGTCAGAAAACGAAAGTCAGCTGGTAATTTGGTTTTCCGTTTCAAACCAAAAACCAAAAAACCACAATTCAGGCTGGTTTTTTGTTTTTTGTTTTTTTGTTTTTAAAACGAAAAAACGAGGAAACCAAAATCAAATTACGGTAAAATTTTGATTGTCTTTTTGTTTTTGATCATAGACAACACATTAACGCCGATGACAGACCGGAAGTGTCGGAACATCAAAATAAAAGCCCAGTGAATTGCGTTATAGCCACAGACTGTAGATGAATGGCCTATAAAATCTTTTTTTTTCTTTGTAAATGTTGTGTTTTGAGCACATGGATACATTTTCACAGCTGTGTTTATTTTTTTACACATGAGTGACAAGCTGATCGTTAATTAGTTCATCTTCCTCATGTACTGTTCTCCTCGCTGCGCTGGGTCTCTCTCCGCTGCTGCAGCGCTTCGCTTTGCTTCCATTCAGTCAGATCATTTTCACAACGTGTTCTGCGGCCCGTCTCCGGTCCCAACCGGGCTGTCCCTCTCTGAGAGGGTGAGGTCAGCTTCACTCCCGCATTAACGCCGATGACAGCCTGGAAGTGTCTGAACTTCAAAATAAAAGCCCAGTGAATTGAGTTATAGCCATAGACTGTACTGTAACCTATAAATAGCCTATTAAATCTTCTTTTTTCTTTTTTTTGTGTTTATTTTGTACACATTAGCGGCCAAGCTCATCATTAGTTCATCTTCCTCACGTGCCTCGGTCTGTCCGTTGCGCACGCTGCAGCGCTTCGCTCCCAGGTCAGTCAGAGCATTTTCACATGAGGTCAGCTTCACTCCAGTCAGTCTTCACAGACAGTCCACTAAGAGTTTCTGAACATTTCCTCCTCAGTTTGTCCCAGGCGGCGGCAGATAGTTTTTAATTTATTTTTTTTATGGCTTGAACGCCATTATATGAGACCCGGCTATTAATTGAATACTGACTGATTGTTTTGTTATTTGAGGAATATAGCTATATTACGATCTGCTGCAGTAACGTTCGCCACCTTATGGAATAATGCTGCATGGGGCTGGGTGATAGACCAGCTCTTCTCAGAGACTCAACCCAACCCTGAGATCTCCAACCCCGGGCATATTTGGCAGGTGGCAGCGGCCCCTTTATGGTTCTTTTCTACTCTTTTCAGTCACATGAGATCCAGTCCCAGACCTCGGCTACAGTCCGGGATTTCATCAGGCTCCCTTCCCGGCACAGGGCACTCTATTGGCAGCTTAGATGAGGGGAATCGCCGTGCGTAATGGTCGCGCGTAATGACAGCTCCTCGCCGGTGAAACACAATAAACTGCGCTACTTCTGGTGGAGCCGTCACAGAAGTCCGCTGTGAAAATGATCTGACTGAGTGGAAGCGAAGCGCTACAGCGTGCGCAACGGAGACGAGGAGAACAGTACATGAGAAAGATGAGTTAACGATCAGCTTCGCTATGTGTAAAAATAAGCACAGCTGTGAAAATGTATCCATGTGCTCAAAACACAACATTTACAAAGAAAAAAAAAGATTTTATAGGCCATTCAGCTACAGTCTGTGGCTATAACGCAATTCACTGGGCTTTTATTTTGAAGTTCCGACACTTCCGGTCTGTCATCGGCGTTAATGTGTTGTTTAAGATCAAAAACAAAAAGACAATCAAAATTTTACCGTAATTTGATTTTGGTTTCCTCGTTTTTTCGTTTTAAAACCAAAAACCAAAAAACGAAAAAACCAGCCTGAATTGTGGTTTTTTGGATTTTGGTTTGAAACGGAAAACCAAATTACCAGCTGACTTTTGTTTTCTGACAGTTCGGTTTAAAGGAAAAATCAAACTAACGAAACGTACACGGACCCTGTTTAATTTACTCACTATCATCATCATCAGTCATTACATTAAAGCAGAAGTAAGCGATCCAGTGGTTTTGGCTAACATCCTGTCAGCCGATGGAGTTAGCAGCCCCCGCCCTCGTCATGGATCTATTGGTCCTCATCCCTACGTCACCACATTCACGCGCATCCCTTGGCTGCACACACAGAGAGGACCGCCCCTTTATGCCGTTCTCTCTCCTCATTGGATAAAGGCTGTAGGATACAAGGAAAGTTTTCTCCTCGGCTTACAGCAGAGCAGAGTGACTGACAGACCCGTGTTTCAGACCAAACACTCTATAGAAGTGATTGCTGTCGGAAGATATAACTATTTAAGACTTATATTAACACAAACATTCCGCTTACTTCTGCTTTAATTGTTTTTGACTGACTATAATTATGTGATGATCATAGAGGCTCTCTCTGAATCCACCTGGTCATTGCTCCTCTTTAAAAAGGGACCACGTCTTCAGCTCATGAAAGTCAGATTAGAAATGCAGCCGAACTCCCTGAGCTCCATCTCCCCCCTTCCCTTCTTCCCTTCTTCCCTTCTCTCTTTCACCTCTTTTCCCCTCTCCCTGGTGTCTCTCATTTCTCTCTGCCACCCAAGCATGTCTCACTTCATCCCCTCTCTTTCTACCTTACCAGCATCAGCAAACCAAGGTCAGGCCCATTCATTCTTCCAGAAATCCGTTTACTGCCTACAGGTACGGGCCCTGGTTTGGAATGAGGCCCGGAGTCGTGCGTTGCACAGTCCGCTGAGGGATCACACCGTCTGTTTTGGTTTGGAAAATATCCAAGGGTCCTTGAAGGGAGGAAGTTCAGGATTGGAATATTTTCAAGTGCCCCTGTCTAAAGATTAAGGTGAGTTTTTGGGGTGTGGAAGCCTAAAGATGCTCAAAGGTCTCAGAGACAGTTGGATTTACGAGACTGGAATTGAGCCCGATGGTTCAAATAAAAAAAAGTATGGAGCTTTTAAGAGAAAGACTTTTTCAAATCCAAGACAAGGAGGTAAGTGCCATATATTTATCTCAGGAGAAGTTCTAGTGTTCGACTAAAGAAGCATGATTAACATTTAGAAGCTGGCAAGGTGTCAGGCTGATCAAAGACCCCCTGACACCAGTGTATAAAGGCTATGAATTAAGCTTGGAGAAAATCCAAGCAAGCGTGCAACTGAGGGAGCATCTTTAAAGATCAGAGCCTATCAAAGTGTCAGATTTACCCATGACCCCTGTCTGGGGAATACATGAGTCAGTTATTAGGTCTGGAACAAGTCCAGGACTCTTTGGGATAAGTGGAGAGGAAGCTGCTGATGCAGATGAAAACGTACCCTATGGTCCTTGGGAGAGATCATGTGACTTATGCATGTGCTGTGCAATTTGTGAGAAGCCGATTATTTCACTTCAAATGCTAAAAGTTCAGTCACAGGAAAAAAAAAAGTTCTCTTATACAGTAAAAGGGTGTGCTAGTAAATAATAATGATTTGGTCATTGTTGACATGTTGTTTAGTGTGTTTCTGAGATGGAATACTTGATTTGTAATTGTAACCTCCTAACCCCCCACCCCCCTCAAAAAACAACAACGTTTTTAATCTCATCAAAACATGATATTTAATCATATTTATGGTTGATAACCTACAGTTCTGTGCTGCAAATTAAAGTTAAAATGCAACATTTCAAATAATTAAGAAAATGTGCATAATTGCCTGAACACAGTCCTCTGAGTATAATAACATACAGTCCTAATTACTAACGTTGGAAATCTCTCGTCCCCATTGCCAAAGATTATAAGAGCTAAAATTACGTTGATCCTCTGTGGAAGTAGCAGTGTGTGTATGTGTATGTGTATGTGTATGTGTGTATGTGTATGGGTATGTGTATGTGTATGTGTATGTATGTGTGTATGTCTGTGTGTGTGTGTGTGTGTGTGTGTGGGGGGGGTGAATGTCCTTCAGGCAGGAAACGTCTGTTTAGACCAGAGGTCAGCAACCTGTGGCCCAGGAGCTGCATGCAGCTCTTTCATCCTTCTGCTGCGGCTCCGTGGTTTAGAGAGGGCTAGCTCATTTTTGAAAAAAAAAGTGAAGATTGAGGTGCTCTTGTGACATTAAAGGGATATGCCAACATTTTTTTTTCCGTGCTTTGGCTCACTCCCGAGTTCATGAGAAGCAGATAGACACCATCCTTTCGACTGTGCGTGCAGTAACAAGGGAGATAGAGCCGTATCGCCCGTAATTAGCTTAGCTCAAACACTGGAAGTGTATAGGTAGTGTTAGCCTGCCTCCACCTAAAGTCATCAGAGAAACTCTTCCGCAACTCTAAACCGGAAGTGTGTTGGTCACAATGGCTAGCTTGAGTAGTGTTGAATTCGTCCGAACAAAATTGTAAACAGCTGGTATTTAGACAAATTAACGACACACTGCTGATCTAAACGGCTACTTTCTCACCTAAAAATGTTTGAAATGTGGATAAAGTGATATATTTACAGAGTTTAGAGCTAAAATGAAATCAGCTTCTGACTGCTGATTTCAGCTGGGGTAGGAGGCAGGCTAACACTACCCATACACTTCCAGTGTTTGAGCTAAGCTAATTACGGGTGATACGGCTCTATCTCCCTTGTTACTGCACGCACAGTCAAAAGGATGGTGTCTATCTGCTTGTCATGGACTCAGGAGTGAGGCAAGACACGAAAAAAATGTTGGCGTATCCCTTTAAAATAAAACTTGTTTTAATATTTTGTCCATCAAAATATGCGTCACGTAGGTTTTTTCCACCATGAACTAATGTACATCAAAAGTAAACATTGCTCGCACCTCAGCTATATAGCAATCGTGAAAATCAAAGTGACGTCTTACAACCCTGATATGGATACTCTGTGCAGTAAAGTTCAGGGGTAGAAATCACATTAACCAGGTGAGAGAAATAATTTAATGAGTTATTATTTAGAAAAAATATATTTCTTTATCGGACCCTGAAGTGATGTATTTTTGTTTCATATTCAGGTTGATGGTTGGCTGCTGTATGCCACGGAAATTAAGGAATTTTGTGGCTCCAAGTGGGTTTTAATATGGTGGGAAAGGGCCCAAACGGCTCTTTTAATGCTAAAGGTTGCCGACCACTGGTCTAGGCGGCAGAGACGAGACTGACACTGAAACAGCTGTAGAACCAGTTGATGAGGACCACTAGAGAAAACCTGCCATCCTATATTGTCTTCCATGGCGCTTGTGTTGGGCCATTTAATGTGCAGATGTGCAGACAGGAATTATGATACAGTGAGACAAATTGTAATCTCAATATGCCCTTTTTTGTCCATGACTCATCATTATAAAAATGGATTACTCTCAGCAAAAGCACAAAAAGCTCAAAAACAAATGCACAGTCATGTGTGGATAATCAACGCATTAGCACACAAACACACACGCACCCTCATAGAGACACGCTGCCACACTCATACATGTTCACACAGACTATATGAACAATACATCACAGTGTTGAGGTGATCATTTATCTTAAACATGTAGAGACTGAGGAGGGGAGTGGAGGTCGTGTGTGTCTGTGTGTGTGCATAACTTCATACCTTGACTTTTCCAACATAGGCATTATCCTGCTCTTCGATGACAGTCAGGTTCACAGGCAGTGAGGGATCGAACACCGGGTCATTGTCATTAACATCTGTCACCACAATGTTCACCATGGCGGTGGAGGTCTGCACACACACACAGAAACACAGATTTGTGTTACTTCTGCAATCATAAAACATCTTAAACTGAAAGTGCACCAGATGAATCCATCTTTAAATTGTGTCAGTTTATTTAAAAAAAAAAAAAAACTTCCTAGCGTTATAGATTGGGGACGTGTAACTATAAAATCAAATATCTGTGAAATGGTGAATACATCAAACTTAAGTGCATGAGATTCGCTGTTTCATAACCAACTGCAAAAGGCCCTGAAAAAATGTTGTCAAGTGCAGAGGAGGAGAGAGAGAAAATGGTAGGAGGTCACCAATTTCTTAATTTGACTTTCATGAGAGCAGGAAAGAGAGCGAGTGATCGAAGATTTGACTTTTAAAGAAGGGAAGTGGGAGGAGGAGGAGGAGGAAGAAGAGGGAAATAGGGAGAGGGGGCCACATGATTCACAAATTCAACAACAGTGGTATGAAAAGAGAAAAAGCAGAGCATGTGTGTGCGTGGCCGTGTGAGAGATTTACAATCATAGAGGGGACAACAGGCTATTGAAGGCTGGCAGGGCACACAGTGATGCAAGTAATTTGAGGTTAAGAGCGCACAGTTGGCAAAATGGTTTATCTGAAAGCCAATATATGTAAAGCAGAGAGAGCTCCGATAAGGCCGACTTTGACGCAGACACACACTCAGACACACACAAAGCCAAAGAGATGCACTACAGTACGTTGCGTTTTGCATCAGGCGGCTCCGAGCACATCACCTTCAAACAGCAGCACACCTATGAAGTTTATTATCTTCCTGTTGCCACGGGCAGCTGCCAAAGTTTAACCCCCAACCTGCTGGAGACACAGTTTTACAGCAGGGTGTCCTGGAAAATTATCACTATGACTGAGGTGAGAATATAATCCAGTGTAGTCCATGATAATCCTGATGTACACTCTTAGAAATAAGGGTTTTAAAGGGTTCTTCTAGAAGGGCCGAGGTTTTACCTGGAACCATTTGCTTCTGAAAAACAAGGGTTTCAAAGGTTCTTGGTAACACTAATAGTTCCAGTAAGAACCATTTTGATCCAGAGAACCTTTATAAAAGGTTCTACCAGGAGCCAAAAATGTATCCTATGAGGACAAGCCGAAGAACCTTATATGGTTCTACTTAGCACTTTTATTTCTAAGAGTGTAGTGAGTTCCAGTAAAATGTGATGTTGGCGTTATTTGAGTGTCTTTTTTGAGGTAATCTCTCTGTAACTGAGATCTGTCATGACAGTTACTTATAGCAACCACCGGGTGTGGAAGGGAAACCATCGGCTGTTTAAAGACTCACACACTCAGGGTGTGTTTCCCCCGCCTGCACAGTTACAACTTTACTGACACTGAACTTGGTACAATTTATTCCTGACTTCTGCTGTGAGCTACACTGTTGCGATTGGTTCCTGGTCTTGACCCTTCAACACGGTGAATGTTGGGCACTGTAGATTCATTTGAGTATAACACACATCATCCTGCCGCTGTAAATTTCTTAGCAGCAGTCCAAAGATGGAGCGTAGCATTGGTGGAGGGAGAGCACTAAGGCCACAGCTGACTGACATCAGCTGTTTCATTCATGCATAATGGCTTGCTCATTCCTCACCTGATTGGCCACCAGCTGACTGGTAACGTCTAACAATACATGTCTAGCACGCTCAATACAACCTTACACCTCTTACTATTACTCTGATTCCAACATAGTCCATCAAAACCTACAAAATAAATAAACATCCCATTCATTTGTGTAGCTATATGTGCTGATTCACACTTTATTAACTTCCCATACTGTGATACAGTGCAGTACCGTTCCCATGACAGCAGCACAATACCCTGTTAGAAAAGTTTAAGCTGCATCCCATGATGCACCGTGCCCTCACAGTGGAGCTGCTTTACTGCACCAGCTTGTAGGGTCCTCAATCTGTGGCAGTATGATGGATTCACTGGCCAAATAGCCAATTAGGCACTTTGTAGTCTGACACTCTCACAACGGGACATTCAATAATAGGGGACACAGACGGGTGTGTGTGTGCGTGTGTGTGCACGCATATGAAGACAACCCAAGGCCTTTCGAGTGATGCTGATTAATGGGCCCGTATAAGGAAACTATACCCCAATCTTCTCCTCTCCTTATTCTATTTCTTTCTTTCCTCGTCTTCCCTTCTGTCTCCCTGTGCAGCTCACGCAATCCCTCCCTCTCTCTCCCTCCGCAATCCTCCACTCTTTTTTTTCTTCCCGTTCAAAATATAATGGAGTGTCAAGCAGACAAATGTCCAAACTACTTTTAGCCATTTTCTGACTTAAAGACCTTTGGGGCACAAAGATAATACACTAATTGTCAAGGTCCAGAGAGCAATTGACTAAGTACACTGTATGTGTGCGAGAGTGTATGTGTCAAGACTGCTTTATAAGACTATCTATGGACACACAGTACAATTATGAAGGTAATAAGAGCCTCCTGAATAGCTCTCGCAGCTCAGCCCACTCCCTCTTCCTCGCTCCAGTCTCCTCCTCCCACTTGTTCTCTCCCTCCATACTATGTGCAAGTGTGCATGTGTGTGTGTGTGTGTGAGAGAAGGTCAGAGCATTCAAATCAGCATTTTCTGTCCTCAGAGGGTGCATAAACTTTAACTTTTGTTTTAATTGACATGGGAGGGAAGAGGGGGTCAGTGACGAGGAGGAGGATGAAGAGGAGAAGACCAACTTCTTTTAATGTTAGTCCAACAGACGGACAACGGGGGCCAGAGAAGAGGAGAACAGAGGAGATGGAAGATGAAAGGCAGAGGAGTGGAGAAGAAGGAAAGAGGGGAGAGAGAGGAGTGTGAGGGGATTCACTCTATCCAATATCTTCATTTGACTTTCATGTGAGCGCTACTAAAGATTTGACTTTTAAAAAAGGAGAAGAACACAAACAGAGAGCGAGAGAGAAATCACTCCGGTGACCTGTGATCAGTTAAGGTAGGTGAGGAAGGGATGGAGGGCACACACTCCTTATAAAGCTGTAAACACAAACCAAATGAGATTTTTCTCTTACAAATGAAAATGACCAGCATTCATAGCAGCATTTTGAGGTCATTCAAATGATTCATTCATAGTAAAAATGCCAAAATGTTTATATATCTTCTTCTAAAAAAACTCGCACTTCAAAAGTTTTCAAACTGGAGAGTGGTTCATAAACTCTGCTGAAGGAGAATCTTCCCTGAAAAAGGGTCTAAGGACCAAAACATCAGACATAAAAGGAGCAAGTCATCGCCCGTTTGTGAGATTTGTGGTTCTTCCGACAGCTGGAAAACAACAACAACAACAACAACAACAACAACAACAACAACAACAACAACAACAACAACAACAACAACAACAGTGGTGATCAACATCAGCACTCAACATCTGGAAAAGGAGTGATTCAGACACAGAAACAGTTCACTTTCCTTCCCCAAACAAAACAAGATGGATGTTTTTTTCTTTCTTTCCTTTTTTGGGATTTATCCACTTGGGAGAGCGGCCTGAAGATCTGCTTCATGAATGTAAACCGCCCCCCCCCCCCAAAACAAAAACTGCTAGATAAGCACGGATAAGAAGTGGCCAGGACTGACAGAAAAGAAGGTTTTCAGATGTAGCCATCTTAGTGTTGATGCAACCCCAGCTGTGTCCTCTGAGACACAGTGTGATCTAATAACATCAACATGCTGAAGCGCGGTAACAGCAGATACTGTAGCATCAGCTGCCAGTTAAAGGGGGAGTCAGTGGATAAATGCTGAGTCCTACTTAGTATGTATTCTGTATAGTTAATGACTGTGTTGTGTTCGTTTGCACTCTCATGCTACAAGGTCTTCTCCCGTACATCTGACTGTTAAGAGTTTTAAACACAAACCTGAAGGCCATGCAAACCCTCGCTTGTGCCAAATATTATTTTCCCAGGTAGCAACATGTTCTTTTTCCACTCATCCATTTTTTAAAGCTGCCAGGCCTGGAGCCCCCTTTTATTTTTCATATCCATCTAATTACTTAAGTATTTATATTGGTCTAAAGTTCAGCGTTGTAAATCGATTGAGGTTATTAAGATAATAACTAACACTGAATAATGAGTGTTTCTAAAGATTCATGCTTTTACATCTGTCTTTTTACATTAATACCACAGCTGAGGGATTTGGATTCCCTCCCTGCAGCCACTCAGATTGATTCCACTGGGAATGTGAAGCAACTCAAGTAAAGACAACCACTTAATATATCTGTGTGGTACATCTGAGTTTCTTACCCCATCTGGCTGTCCGTCTGAGGCTGTGACCACCAGGGTATAATAATCCACAGACTCCCTGTCCAGAGGCTTGTCCAGAACCAAATACCCTGAACTGGAGAGAAAAAACACAGTTAACCCTCAAGGCATGGGCTTGGAAATATATCAGTGCAGAGAAAGTGGAGTAAAATAGAAAAAAACAAAACAAAAACCAAACAACAGTGGTGCCATCGTCCGAGAGGTTGATTGTGAACCGTGTAGATCATGTTCAGACTGATACCTGCAGCTGCTTGTCAGACGGTCCGGTGCCAACTCTGGTAACATGGGAACTAGTTAACTAAACTTGTCTTGTTTCCTGTCTCTCCTTTTTAATATACACCAATTTACAGACACATTTGGAACTGCTGATAACCAATGCATGAAGCCTTAACACCCACAGTGGTTTTAATTGGTACTGGTGATGCAGATGGTTTCTGATACTCAGCACCTCAACCACAATGAAATAAAGGAATGTGCTCTTGCTACAGTATAACGGCCCAGAGAGTGATGTGCCATTAAAAAACCACTATGTCTGTGCAACACAGATAAGAGTATACATACATACATAAGACATAAGAGTATTTATCCAAATACTGATTACATCCAGATTCATTATAAATTAAATACAGACTAGATTTTGTTTCAGTGGCCAACATCAATATATTACTGGGAGATAAAATGTGGCAGTAGCAGACAAAGAATTGTGGTATTCTGGTTTGAAGGATACAGAACCAGTAGCCACCTCATTGAATCAATGCCTCATAAATCACAGGGTGTGAATTATTAATATGGTTCACGAGTCATATATTTCCACTTTTGTGAGTTATTCATTGCATACAGTTCAATAATCAAAAACCACCCAAAACAAAAGAAGGAAGAGATAAAAGTCAGATATAAGGGCAAATGATTACAGCACTAGTAAATGTGTTCTCCAGAAGATCAAGAGACTCTGGCTAGCCTGTCTGAGGCTCCTGACCAATCACAACCAGAAGAAATCTTTGATGTTAGCCTTGATAGATTACGCTTTTTGTTTTTCCAAGTGAAGATTTACATAATGATTGAAGTGTTTTTAATTTAAGCTCCTTTCATGGATTAGAAACCATGTGAATTGAACATTTTTATCCAAATATCAGCTGTGTGTGTGTGTACATGCAGGCTGTGTGCATGTGCATATGTTAATTGGTCTACAGAGGAAGAGATGAGAAGCTGTTTTATTTTTTTAAATAAACCATGAAGAAAAAAAAACAGTTCATGTATATTTATGGCTGAGTTGGGAAAAGCAATGAATGTGAACACGCATGCACACATACACAGTCTTATCTCCTCAGCTACGCCAGACATGTTTTTTTTCCCTCTTCACACACCTACTGCTCACAAAGCGAACATCTGCTGCGACATGTGGGGTGGGCCTACAGCAAATCCCATTGTTTCACAACGCGCCCAGAGATACCTTTTTCAAACGATACAAACTGCTCAAAAAGCTCATCGATCCCGCCAGCATCCCGCACTGATGCTACTTTTATTTCTCTATAAAACTAATCAGAATCTTTTCTCCCCTATTAGAGATAGGGGGAATGAGAGATCGCTCTATTCTGTGCCCAATATGAGCTGCATGGTGTGTTGCATTTGTGCTACGGAAAAAAAGAGGAAGAACTTATTGTGTCGTAAAGGAGAAAACACAGCTGAGGCACTGAGGGATTTTTGGCACATGTATTGGAATATTTCACAATGTCTGACAGAATCCATCAGATATTCCTGGAGTGCAGAAATTAAAGCTCTTCAATTCATTTTAATCTTTTCCATTGTGAATTTCTGTGCAGCTGAACTCTTTTAGTTAGTACTTCTCCTTAAATCCTCATTTATCTGTCAGTCTTTCTCATTGTTTCCTTCCCAGCTGTCTAACACTTCGTCTCTCATCTTCTCTTCTGCCATGCCTTGCTCTCTTATCTCTTCCTCTACCCTTTATTCTCTCTCTCTCTCCCCCTTCCTCATGATTCACCCCCTTCTCTCGCAGTCTTGCGCCATACTTCCCTTTGTTACTCTCTCTCCTTCTCCCTCCAGAAATGCAGATACGATCTTTCCCCTTCTAATAAGTAATAAATGAATAAATAAAACAAGCCCTCAGAGTCTGTATGTGTATGTGTATGTGTATGTGTATGTGTATGTGTATGTGTATGTGTATGTGTATGTGTATGTGTGTGTGTATGTGTATGTGTATGTGTATGTGTATGTGTATGTGTGTGTGTATGTGTATGTGTATGTGTATGTGTATGTGTGAGCGTTTGTGAATGCAGGAGAGAGTATTGGTGTGTTTATGTGAGGCCCTTGGCGGAGCTTGAGCCCTGAACGACATAATTTAGACTGCTTTCAACTGCGCCCACACACACAAACACACACACACACACATACACACACACACACACTATAACTACATACTGGTATATTGCCATGCTTGTACAGTAAGCGTACACTTACACAGCGCACATAAGGAGAAGGATATCATAGGATTTTCTGAAAATATTAACGTCAACAAGCTCAGAGGATTTCATCAAACAATTATAAGTGAGAGTTTAGCGTGTGTGCACTCACTCCTGCTGCAGTGCAAAATGTCCATGGGGGTCTCCACTGTGGATTTTGTAAGCGATGGGGTCCCTCTCCCGATCCACTGCCTAGAGATGTAAACGGAGACATATACACACACGCTTATTCTCTTTACATGCCACACACCACTGTTCCCTAAGCAGGGATTCTTGTATTGCAGGAAGTAGCCTCTGCAGTTGCCAGGGGCTACGTGAAGAGATTGTGGAGTGGCTCCATTAATTTGAAAAATAGAAATTACAGTTTGATTTACATAAAATACATTTCCACATGTTGAGTCAGCTTTAACTCTTGAGTTTGCAATTGATGCGAATAATGTTAGCAAGGGAGCAGAGAAGTGGAAGCTGTTGGCTAAAGGAATGAGTAAACACTTCAAATAATTAGATAGAGGCAATTCATAAGTAGTTGTTATAGACAAAAAGTAAGATTAATTGCTGGAATAGTTGGATTTATTGAGTGGATAACAGTTGATATTAGCTAAAAGTGACAGATAAATATTTGTGAATGAGTGTACCTGCAAATTGAGCAGTGTAGCTCCAGTCCTCATAGCTTCACTGATCTCCAGGCTGTATTGTTGCAGGGGGAAGTGAGGAGGACTCTGGTTGTTTGGGGGTAAAACTTCAATATAGACGGTAGTAATGGATGACCTGGTGGGAGAGAGCGAAAGAGACATAAGAGGAATGGGGCTGTGAGGAGACGAAGACAGCCAGAGAAACAGATAAACAGATGAAGGAGGAACAGTAGTAGAGAAATGTTCGATGCGAGGGGGAAAAGAGAAAGAGGAGGTCTGAAGGGCAGCACAAGAGGACAGCGGGTTAAAGAAAAAAAAACAGTGTCAGGGAGGGTGATGGTCTATTATTTAGGAGTGGTTGGCCAGTGTTTGTTTCTTTGCACTTCATGCTGTGTTTAACTAATCGATAAAAGCATGAAGTCAACAGCAGTGGCAAACGCATGAAACTGTTTTGTTTTTTTCTTCTGCTTGGCTTATAAAACTTTTTTTTTTTCTGTGCAGGGGCTCAATGTTTCTACTATGCGTTCTGACAAACGTATCCCACTGTTTCAATGATTCATTCATGTCGACTCGGCTGCTGTTTCACTGAGAGAAAAACCTCTACTTTCTGTTTGGTTATTCAAAAGTCTGTCTGGACAGAGTGACACCGTCTTGTTAGGGCCGTATTACATCATCTTTTACACTGACCTTTATTATGCTGTGTTATGAGTCTTACTAAGCAGCAATATAAACCTTATTATACACTATAATGTACCTTATTAAGCAGGGTTAAGAACTACATTATGCAGGATGGCACATTTGTAGACCTCCAGAATCTAACTAAGCTCTGCACCACATCCTGACCTTTAATATCACACTAGAATTAACACTAAAGGGTTGGTACACATGGAATAAATGGAGTGATAATATACTGGTTATTGTGAAGCACAGTTATAAAACAAGTCTAGCGAAAACATGATGAGTGGATCTGGAAATTTCTCAGGTAAGCCGACTTGATGAAGTTGTTTCAAGACAGAATCAGATAAGCAGACGTTTTACATAATGAAGTTTAGTAGATTTAAGAAAAAAAAGGATAAATTATGTTGAGTTTCTTTTTTCCCAGTAATGACAACATAAGAAAATGCATCCAACAGCAGATTGTGTTACTTTGCAAAATAAAGTCTTAATTACATTGTGTTTACTTCCCCTTTGATAAACAGCCTCAGCTGCTCAATAAGCTGTACTCACTGGCATTTTCTAATCAACATAACACTGGTGTACTACTGTAATGACCTACAACTGACAGTGCTTGTTTATTTCTGACACCATAAACTGCTAGTGTCCTTGTGTCAGTTTTTCTTTGTGAAAATGTTTAATCACCTGGGTCACAGTCACCACGTTTCAGCTCTCTGGCTCATTTGACTGCTTATATAATTGGGAGAAAGCAGTGAACAAACTGCAAATTGAAGTAGGACCCAACTGAAAACAGAGCTGACATCTGCTATATCAATTATTCAGAGATGATTCAGTCTGGACTTGTGATCCTGAACAACTCCGTCCCAAAAGAACAATAAGATGCGAGACAGCTGGGAGTAGCCGGAGGTCAATAATGACCTCCAAGTAAAATGCTCCACTGGCAGGAAACATGACTTTGTGAAGACAGCAGCAAAAGCTTTTGGGATATATGGTGTGTTACATCACCACAATAAAATAATGCTCAGTGTGTAATATCATCGATCTGCTTTCCAGCCTGAATGTGTAGATGTACCACTGATCCTAGTGGCATACATCTCTGGTCTAATGGTAAAAGTCTTGTTCCGTGTTCCACAGAGACCCAAGAAAAAGAAATTAAAATCAATGTCCACCTTTTTACCCTTAGAAAAGGGTATCGCACCAATGTGGAGTCACAGTTGGTTAAACTTCATGAGTTATATATTTATATCATCATGACTTATTATAAATGAAGTTCCAAAAAAAAAAACACATTAATAATCCATATGGTGGGATCACTATTACTATTTAAACCAGCGCTGTCACACTATCAGATTGTCATATAAGATTGTCATGAACAGAGTTCATTTTACAAAGACAATATGATCGCAATATTTATAGGTCATGTGAAGAAAATGAAATTTAAAAAATGCTGTCAATCAAAAATGTCCTCTACTTTGTGTACTATACTAAAACAAAATCAATATTTCTGTTTTCCATTGTCACTATTATTATGTCGCACTTGATTGATTGACAGCCCACCAGCCTATTAAGTGACGTTTACATAAAGTACATTGAATTATTTAAGTTACATGAAAAGAATAGCACTCACATACAGGTGAAACAAAGTGTGCCACTCCTGTCCTGTAACGTCCAATCAGAAGTTTTTAAGTTGTAAATAAATACCACTAATGAACAAGCTGAACGGAGCTCTGTTTCCCAGTTTTGTCTCCACTTGACACCAGTGATGTGGTGACTCCGAGTTAGTTTCGTTCGCCCCAAGCGAAGAGATTAACTCCACTCAAACTGGGTCATCAACTGTAAAAGCCAAAGAACCTCGGGTCTAAACAATAGCCCACAAAATCTGTTTACATTCACAATAAATAAATAACAAGATAAAGGCTGAAAAAATGTAAGCCAGCAGCGAGAGTGAAAGCTGGTGTTTTATTAAAACAATTCAGATGGCATTATTGATGAAAACCGATTATTCAGTGAAGGTTCCTGCTGAAACTTTTTGTCTTCTAGTGAAAAGAATCCTTCCGCTTTAAAAACTCTTCTGTGTTTCTTATTTAATATTCATCCTCCCATAGTCCTCATAGTTATTTACTTGCTCCCCCTTGTGTAGCAGCACACAAACACAAACCCACACATGTGTACATATGACTATATTTGCAAATCAAATTTTTGGTTGGGACAAATTTAGAGAGAGTGAAGGTGCTTAGTCCGGAGAGTGACAGACTTGAGACAGGGTTGTATCTGTGAGCATTTTCTGATCACTTCAATGTTGAGTCACCACTCAGCGCGCACAAATAACCGCCTCCTCCTCTGTCATTTAGAGTCATTTACTGGTCCAGCAAATCATTATTAGGTTAGGGGGGATGTTTAGGTGAATGACTTCATCATTGGTGCACTTTACGTCCTGTTTGTTTCACTCTCACTGAACTCAGTGTCACTTCTCTGCTCTTCTCACAGAATTCTGGGACACGTAGAGCGTTTTCTTTAGCTGAGGTGTAAAACCGTACTTTGACACCTTGAGTCTGTTTTATTTCAACCTATGGATGCATTTACTTTGATGTTTATTGGGCTGTGAGCGCTGTTGTTCTAAGCAATCAGTAGTAGAGTGGCTGATCTGATCCTGCACAGATACCGACAGAAGACTCTGCTGATGCTGAAATCGTTCCAGTTCGGGGCCGCTAGACAAGATGTTTATTTGCTTTATCTGTTGAATATGAAATGTAATTTCTGGCTTAGAAGCGAAGCTCATTTGAGTAGATTTTATGTGTGTCACACAACCAGAGGAGCAGACTTGAGTCACATGTCTCAAATCACAATTCTTTAAAATGCATAATTTGAATAATTTAGAGCTGCAATATGCAAGTTCTTTAAATCAAACTAGGACTCTCTCCCCAGCACTCCCTCGCTTGCCCAGCACTTCACCAACACTCTTGCTGTATTTGCTGTATCAGTTAATATAAGAACAGGGAGCTGGCTAGCCTCAGTCAACCATAGCGAAGAGGAGTAGCAGACCAGAAATGCATTGATGGACAGCTGTGAGCTCCCACCCCTGACTTTGGCCTTTTCTGATTGGTTAGAAGGACGAGGCTGCCTCAAAAACTTTTTTAAGGAAATGTCTCGACCTCCCTATCTCTATCTCTCCACTGCGGCCAGGACATTCGGCCAGTCAGAAGCATCTGACAGCACTTCTCAACAGGATATGTAGACCAAAACAAATATAATAGGAATAAAAAGTTGCATGGTGTCGCTTCAACTTCCTGGTTGGCACTGGCAGACAGCAGCCTACTGCCACTGATGATAATGTAAACATGGACATTAATAATAGTAATAAAGTGTAGTATAATAGTATTAACACTAATGATACAGTTCCCCGTCTGTTGACATAAACTTTGATTACATTTGGTAAATGACACGTAATGATGTATTTTGCGCTTTTACTTTATGTTACTTTAGTGTCATAAGGGCATCATTTAGCTCAGTTGGTAGAGCAGAGGCTATAGTCCTCGCTGCAGCTGGTCCCGATTAAAGGCCAAAAAGCCCCAAAAATATACTTAAAGGGATATGCCAACTTTTTTTTTTTTACGTGTCTTGCCTCACTCACTAATTAGCTTAGCTCAAACGCTGGAAGTGTATAGGTAGTGTTAGCCTGCCTCCACCTAACGTCATCAGAGAAACTCTTCAGCAACTCTAAACGGAAACCGGCGGGCCGATCTTCGTCTCAGAGCTGACAAAACTCTCCGGTAAGGCATCTTGAGCGGTCAAATGCCGGTAACGGGACCAGATCGGTCAAAACGGAGGGTTCAAGCAAAGACGCTTTATTTTGGTTCAAGCTAGCTACATCAAGGGTAGGTTAGCTTCCTATTTCAAAGTAAAAGCACAAATTCTATCATCATGGTTTTCTGTATGTAAAGGGCAACGGGTGTTTTATTTTGTGAAAGTAACCAGAAGTGCGTTGGTCACAACGGCTAGCTTGAGTAGCGCCGAATTCGTCCGAACAAAATTGTAAACAGCTGGTATTTAGACAAATTAACGACACACTGCTGATCTAAACGGCTACTTTCTCGCCTAAAAATGTTTGAAATGTGGATAAAGTGATATATTTACAGAGTTTAGAGCTAAAATGAAATCAGCTTCTGACTGCTGATTTCGGCTCAGGTAGGAGGCAGGCTAACACTACCTATACACTTCCAGCGTTTGAGCTAAGCTAATTACGGGTGATACGGCTCCATCTCCCTTGTTACTGCACGCACAGTCAAAAGGATGGTGTCTATCTGCTGGTCATGGACTCGGGAGTGAGGCAAGACACAAAAAAAATGTTGGCGTATCCCTTTAAAAAAAGAAAAAAAAAAGATTTCCAGTGTCATGCCTTTAACTTGTAGTGCTTGTAACTGGTATTGGACAATATCAGATTATCTAATGCAATTAGTGTGAGATGCAACTACAAATAATAACATGACAGTTACTAATGCCTTTTATACTTTGGGGCTGGGATGTTCGCCAACCCCTTAACTCATTGAGTGCCAGCCCTTTTATAAAATGGTCAGTGCCATGTGCCAGCGTTTTGAGGCATTTTGAGTAATATTTCAAGACCCAGAGAATATTTTGTACTATGACTCTGAAAACACCAAACAGCTCAAAGGAAAGAGGATATTCTCTATTTAATTAGGGAAAAAACCATTTGTTTGTACCTTGTTCCATTCTTGATTTATCTTAAGTTGAATAGAGCCTGGTTGCACCAAAAATACCACTTTTTTTCTAGAAAGCTGAGAAAAATACATTTTTGTGAAAGAGAAAAACAGTGATTTATCCGTTTTAATTTTGGCTTCAAAAACATGTAAGACATCTGAAAATGTCATTTCACATGTTTTTTCATTGCATTAGTCTCAGAACTGAAGAAGCCTCTTAGATGAGGGGTGAAACATCTTCAAGCAAGAGAAGAAGTCCAGTTGCTTTTTTACTAAAACTCCACAAGAATAAGATGACCTGGATGACCTTCATGGACACGTTACTGTATAAGATAGTTCTACAGGTAGATACAGTAGATGATGTGTCCCACGGGTGTGGATCAGTTAAAAACCACATGAAAGTAAAGTGACTACAGTATTAGCTATTCACTTTACTAGTGAGTAATTCATACTGAGTAATACGTTTTTGTAATTTTAAGTGCAGTAACTTGCTCTTTACTGTTTGTTCAGAAACATCAACTCCTTACCACCTCATACAGTCATTTACTGCATGCCTTGTAAGGTACAGTGTAAAATTCTGTCTTTATCTCTCTCTATCTATTTATCCAGCATCTTATCCCAGCTCATCTCTTCTCTCTGGTGGTTCCCTCTTCTCTCTCTTACCCTCCAGTTTGATGAAAGTAGAAATGAGACCCCTGAGCATGAGCTGTTTTCAGTATTCTGGGGAGCATCTAACTAGGCCATGCAAAAGCGCTTCTAATCTGAATGAAGCCTGTTAGTACATCCAGGGTTCTTCACCAGGTCTGGCCCCTCATAGCATGGGATTCAGACACTGTTTTTTCTGTTTGTTTTTTGAAAAATGTTGTCACCGATGGCTTGTTGGTGCCCACCAGGAAGAGGACACACCGCTCACTGTGGCTGCTGACCCGGACTTTTAACAAATCACGCAGCGGACATAGATATTGATTGGTTTTGCGGGTTATGTTTTCGGCTGAGATAAACTGGGGGTCTGGGGAAATTTGGGGGCAATCTGTGAGACGATCACTGGAACCACCTCAATCTGCAGTGGCTCACAGTCTGTATCGATTTGGCAGATACTTACCTGGAGCCTAGAGAGAAGAGAGACCATGCTGGTTTCATGACACCTGACACAAATTGCCAAACCAAGCAATTTATTGCAATGTTGACAGAACACAATTTATAATTCTAAAACATAAAAGACATCATAATTTTTTTTTTTATCATTAGTTTTGTTTAAGTGAATTGATTTATTAGACACATCCCACAACTAAACAATTGAATTTGTTTTATGAAGTTTTGATTTTTGACTTTGACTTTCCTTCCTAGTTTTTGTGGGTGTGGCCTCCTTCTTAGTTCACTCAAAATTTAAATTTCTCTGAGTTACAGGGGGTCTCGGCGTAGCAGTGCATGTCAATATAACAGTTGCAAATGGATACCAACTGTCTTTGTAACAAAAAGACACACCAAAAAACATCCAAATACCTCCATGCTGCTCGTATGTAATGTCTTGTATTGAAGCCCCGAAATGCAAAATTGTTCCAAATCACGCGAGATTTGGACGGACCAGGTAATCAGTGCGATTACTGACGCCGGCACAAATTGTGCGAGATTTGGACAGACCAGGAAGAGGAGCTTCAGCTGCAAACAAGCTTGAAATATAGACTTATTTAATTTTTTTCAGAACAATTTGGCATTTTGTGGCTTCAATACAAGACGGACATTACATACGAGCAGCATGGAGGTATTTGGATGTTTTTTGGTGTGTCTTTTTGTTACGAAGACAGTTGGTATCCATTTGCAACCGTTATATGGACATGCACTGCTACGCCGAGACCCCCTGTAACTCAGAGAAGCCACGGAGGACTCTGAAACTTCTCCCAGCCCTTAGTCCACATGAGGGGGAGTAGATAATGGGTGAAATTTGAATTTTGGGTGAACTATTCTTTTAAGAAGCTTCTAATCACTTTCAAGTTAATATGTATTCTTAAATCATATTACCTCACTATTTGATCATAGCAACAGGTATTACAGATATATTTCCTCTTTGTATCCCTGTATCACAGCTGAGTATGGATAGAAGCTTTGTATATACTGACACTGCAAAGGGAAGGGATACATTCATTTGACAGTGTGAACACGAGGACTGGTAACAGTGAGCGAGAGAAAATATTGAGTCTTTCCTTTAAATGGCAGACTGGGTTCAGCTTTCAGCTTGGCTTGGTGCGTCAGGTCTCTAAGACCTTACATTCAGGTACAGACACTAATCTGGAGTGACGAGCACTTCAAGGAGCAGCGAGGGGTTCAGTGTGGAGTTCACTAACGCTCACAGGAGATGGCGTGGTATCGTCTGAAGGACACACACATACACAGAACGCTTATACGGCTTTCTTATAATCTAACATTTGACCACTGCCATTTTAACATCAGATAGTGTATTTTAAACAGTTAACAAGGGAAATTCAGCCCTTATAAACCTAAAGAATGAATTCCTTCTAAACCAGCCCAACCCAAGATCAAACATTGCTGCTGTATTGTGTCTTTTCCCACAAACAATGTTTTAGTTAAAGAATGTGTGTGTATTTATCCAAATGTTTCTTTTGTTTCTCTAACAGAAACGACCTCCTCTCTGCAAAGGACACTGCAGTGTTAATTTATCATTTTGTTAAGATGTGCCCAAGTGCAAAGCACCAAGAACTTCACCCAGGTGTGCTTTGAGCATGAACAAACAACAGGCTGTTATTCTGGCAGCTGCTGTACCTCAGTGTGCACAGCTTTTGTTTTCACTGATGTCAATATCTCACATGTTTTTTTTTTAGAGTTTTTCCTTATGGTGTCGCTGTATTTGATGATATGCAAAAAGACAAGAGAAAAAAAGAGAATACGGAAACTGGGAGGGAAATGAAAAGGAGGGGGAAACACGCATCAGAAGGAGCTAACACCTTTTGATGCACGTTGTCCCCCTTTTCTGCAACCTGCAAAAAGCACATGGCATGTTCCCACTGAGTCCCTGCTCTGTGATGTTTCTTGAGTGAACTTGGAGGCAGAAAGAAAAGAAAGAGAAGAAAAAACACTCAAGGAATCTAACGCTCTGCCAGTGCAGCTGCGGCATCAATCTGTAGAGCGATGTAGTCTGACCGTGTTCCAGTGAGTGAACAGCTCCATGGTTGGATTTGCTTCTGTTCTCATATACTGCACGGCTACTGCAAAAACTAAAATTTTACAATTTAAAAAGTGCTCCGTGCAAGACTTTAGCTACCAAATCGATACACAGAGTTTACACAATATATATATATTATTTTTTTTATTATTATTTTTTTTATAATGAATAATAACCCCAGTTGAAGAATAAACTGGAGTTGGGGAAAGTTATGGCACCGTATTGATCTCCTCCATGAAGGAGAGCTGAAGGAGACAGGAAACATGAGGCAGGGGAGAACGACAGTCAAAGAAATGTCACCTTATCAAGTCAGTCCTTCTCCCTGTGTGTGACGGGGCAGGAGTGCAGTAGATTTTGTTTCTCTTACCATCTGTGGTGTTTATCCTTGATGCTATGTCCTTGTGCATTTACTGAAACTGTCCCCTCCCTGACATGCAGACAGTATCATTTCCTTTAGATTTGCAAGTAGAATAACTAGCAGTGAGGAAGTTGTTCATTACTTTTGACTCAGCTATACTCTTCTCCCTTTTCTCCTTTCAGTCGCACACATATACGATTCATTTTCCCCTCTCAGATTCCTTCCATGCCATTTTCCAATATAAGACTAGAATTCGTGACACATTTTGAAAAATGAAAACGCCTCCCCTGCCAGAAAATGGTGAATAGATGGAGAGAACAGCAGGGAAAGATGAACAAGAAGGCAGCGATGGAGGGGTACCCTGGAGTGTCTGATGGCGAGTGTGTGAAAGAAGGTCTGGAAAGCAGATAACCTACCACACCTTAGCTCCAGAAAGAAAGAGGAAGAGGCTGATGAAGCACAACAGAAGGGAGAAAACTTTACCTTCTATGAGGAGCAGGTCCATTGTCCATGGCCTCTACAGTCAGAGCGTAGCTGCGTCCCACAGTCAGCTGGACACCTGCTGCCACAGTAATGACTCCAGTGCTGTGAAAATATAAACAACATAGAACATCAGCATCTTCATTTTGATACAACACTGTTTTTATTGTGGTAGTACTTACGTTATCGATGGTTTTATTTCTCTTGCAGTGACTTGCAATGGTTGTTTTAGTGGAACACTGGCATTTGCAAATCCTGCACAAGTTATCTTTGATACCATCATTAATAACTTCAATACTGATAATACCACAGAAAGCAGCTTTGACACTGCCGGCTCTGTGTTAGTTTAAGGAATTGCTTGACATTTTGGCAAATATGCTTATTCGCTCCCTTGCTGAGATTTGGTCCCGCTGGATGAGTGACAGCGAGCCAAGAAATAGTCCAACACACACGTCCTCTTACTTAAAACCACAATTTGTAATTTTTGCATAAACAGGATAAAATATAATGTGAATAAGCGAGCTTTCCACTTAGCACAGCAGAGCAGCAGTTGCAGTATGTCACCTACCCACACATGGTGCATTCAGGCACAGGTTTCAGTGTAGGTCACCTGTGTTTTCACAGTACGTGTCTTGTTCTCTAACTCTAAGCAAAAATAACTTCAGAAAAAGTAACTTGCATAAACATTATTATAGTGTAAGTGATATAATTACCTGTTTTGAATAAGAAAGTGTCCTTGGGCGCCAGCTAAGATCCTGTAAGTGACTTGACCGTTGACACCTGCATCAGAATCTACTGCTGACAGCTTTGAAAAGACAAGACATATTTTTATTCTTACTGTAGATTCTTGATATCACATCATTTGTAATCCTTTACTTTATTGGATTGTATTAATTAGTGTGGTATATTGATGTGTTGATGAAGAGAAGGGATCACCGCCGACACGTCTTAGTTTGTGATGATGTGTACCTGTAATAGAGTTTCTCCAGGCATCATGTCAGTAAAGAGGTTGATGTTATAGGAGACATTGGCAAAGGTTGGAGTGTTGTCGTTGGCGTCCAACACTGTTATTGTCACGGGACTTGGCGTGCTCTGCTGGACGCCATCTGATGCCACAAGCTGGAGAGACAGAGACACATCGGGAGGGAAATAACAACAATATATATACAGTACAGCGTTTTTGTTTTTGTTTTTCTTGACAAGAGCCATACCTAAAATGTTCCCTCTTGCAGAAAAAGTTGCACTGAGCTGAGCTACAAAAAGCTACCTTTGGAGAATCATGAGGTGGGCGGGCTGTGTGCTCAATACCTCCCTGACATCTTGATAGTGTCGTGTTTGTTTCCCTGTTTCTTTTGAGGTGGAATTGCTCTGTACATTTTCAATCTAAATCCCTGCTCTGGGTTTATTTACACGCTCCTGTGGGTGCAGCTTAGAAGTCTTAAAAATCTTTGAACTAATCTGTCCCAGCTGTCTCCTCTCTATTTAATTTCACATACATAGTGTTAACATTGACTGTTGACTCCTCTACCTTTAATTAAACATTATATAAAATACATATTATGTATATAAATGTATAAAACAAGCATATATCCAATTAATTATAATATCATCTGTACAGGTAAACTGATATAGAATAGAACACCTCGTCCTGTGTTTCATATGCCTTAATTTGTTTTTAAAGGCTAATAACTGAAAGTAATAAGCTTAGTTGCTCTCTTGCAAAAGCTGGTTATCATATCTTATGTTATCTTATGACTGGGAATGGAAAGATAGATAATCTAGCTCTGTCCAACTGTAACAAATTCACAATACTAGCAACAATACTTACAACAATAAATTGTGTATATACTGGATGTTATGTACTAGAACTCTAGATGAGGTCCAAAGTGACAGTAAACGCTCCAGGGAGTCACCGGCCATCAACTCACTGGTTGCCGAGCTAGCGTATGCATGGCTGCTGTAGAAGCTCTTGGTTTTTATTTCTGCCCATTTCTAAATTGTAATCTTCAACCATTTTAGTAGCTGCATGTTAAATTACGGCAGCGATTCAGTGACATTTCCACTCATAAATAAATCAGAAAAGAATTCATAATGAGCAAAAATCCAGTAATCCAGGAGTCTGCAAACTATCTGTGGAGAGACAGAGCTACCAGTGGCACAACACAGCAAACACACAGCTGGTGTGAACAGACACAGTACATGCTTCTCTGCAGCAAGCTCAGTGACAGCAGCCGCCATGGTTACATCTAGCGCAGATGGGGTGTGGATTGAGCTGGGCTTGGCTAGGCTGAGCTAAACTAAGCTAACCATCTTCTGACTCAAGCTTATAATTAGGGCTGTCAGGCGATTAAAAAAAAAAATCTAATTAATTACATAATTTGTAATTAATTAATCTAATTAATTGCATTTTAATCTCATATCTGCTAAAGGTACCCAAATAAAGAATTCAAATTCTAAGACATTACAAAATTGTATTGCATGACTAATCAATTGAATACACTTAGAAGAGAAGATTTGAAATCCACATTTTTAATCGTGATGGAATTTAAAAGAAAATGGTCAAGCACAGCGGACGCAGTAATCTATCTAACTCGATCTGACTGGCCGCACATCCCACGTTGCGGGGCGGTGCCCCCGCAGAGGCTCGCGCGCTGCAGCGCTTCAGTTCGGCGTCTGTTCTATTTTTCACACGACCCACGAGCGCCGTTGTCAAGCTGGATAGACCAGATCGCACCAGACAGGAAGTCGGGCACAGAAAAGGCGAGAAAATCCGGTCAATTTTCAAAATAAAATAATTAAATGATGATTAATAAAGTTGTTGCTTGCCCCTCTATAAATATTTGTCAGTTGCGTCTGCACACGAGACACACACACAGAGCTAGAGACAGACCTGTGAAAACCGAGTACAGACGGGTATAGATGCGAGTGGAGTCGATGTTTGACCGGCGCGGAGAGAGCAGGAGAAGCAGCTCCCTGTGCGACCAGCCAAGCGCCTGCGAGGACAAGCGCTGCTCCCACTCCGCTTCTGCGGGCAGTGCGTCCGGGCTGTGAGTCGCGTCCATGTCTGTTGTCACCCTGCTTTGACTAGCGACGCAGGTGGGAAGTGACGTGCCACTGTCAAGTAGCTTACGGGTCATTCAATGGACCAAATTTAAAATGCTTGCGCATTGAATTGCCACTCAGAATCTCAGAATTAATTGCGTTAATTTTTGTAACGCGTTAAACTGCAGTGTAATTAATAATCTAATTAGCGAGCCAAAAGCCGCTGCGTCAACGTGCGCCGCCATCTTGTGACTTAACGTGTTAAACTGACAGCCCTACTTATAATTCAATTTGTTATATTTGTGTTATGATGGCGTTCATCCCCAGGAAGACTTCAGTCATGCCCTTGATCTTTTACATTCATGACATTCATGCTCTTGTGAGCATGTATAAAAGGTAAAGAAAATATTTCCATTTAAATGTTGGAATAGCAGAATGCAGTGCTTTTATACGCTCAACAAATGATCTGTAATTTTGTTTGGTGTCTTTTCAACCTCTCACTCAAGCAAACTGAAGTAACTCATATATCTCTACATGTTTAAGAAATCACAGACTACAGCAGCAGCAGCAGCGTCTCCACTGATACCAATCTCCTCCACAGGCTCATCTGCCAACACGCTGATTGACTCCTTTAAATGAAAATCATCTTCTCATGTCTCATAGCTGACTCACTCACTCTTCCTCCAGTTTAATTTCTCCTGCAAGGCTTTCATGATGATTACTGTACACCTCTGCCTCTCAATCAATAACCAGACCCTCTGCTTTCCCCATCTTTAACCTGCAAACAGCCGCATGCACACGCACGCCAGCACACGTCACCCCATACAAACGCACTGCACTGTGTGACCAGGCTGAACTTGACAGATAACAGACTGCTGTATGAAGTGCTGTATCATCATATGGTGAGGCACACACACACACACAAACACACACATTTAATCTGCTTGGCAACGAGTAGTCTCTCTCTACCAATAAAGGCACGGTTGAATTAGATTGCACTGAAATAAAATAGATAAGAGAGGAAGAATGGCACATTGAGAGGGGGAACAACAACAACAAAAGAAAGTAGGATGAAAGGGAATGGTGGACCGGAGGACTGGGAGGAGACAAGACACGCAGTCACACAGGAGCAGACAAAGTGATGGTGAGAGGTACACAAACGGTAACACGGGGAGCCCATTGTAATAAGTTCCAATTCTCTACATCTATTTCTGCACAGAGAGATGGAAAAGCTAAGTGCAGGCCTGAATGCTGAAAACAAGGCAATCACTCATAAAATGAGATCCATTAGAGGAGCAGTGGAGGTAACTGAAGTTATGTTTCCTTTGTATCAAAGGGCAAACATGTGACACACAGATCTACCCATCTTTGACTCTGTTCTTTGCTTTCTTCTTTCTTCTATCTACTGTATCTACCTCCCTCAGCTCCGGTCCTCTGCTCTTCCTCTTGCCTCTTTCACCTCTCTTCTTATCAAGTTTCCTGCTTTCACCTCCTCTCTAGATAAAAGTCTCGCTCCAGTTTTATCAAGGGTATCTGTTTTGAAGCCAAGTATTCAAATGCATAGAGGAGCTCATCTTTCTCTCCCCCAACACACACAGGTGTTGTGTACAATACATAAAAATGCCAAGGCTCTGGAGTACCGTGAAAGAATAGGAGTCCTGTTTCTCTCTGTCCAGCGGCTGCAGCAGGGTGAGATATCTTCTGATTCCAGTTGTGGACACAGTGAAGACATCAGAGTAGCTGTCCAATGAGAACAGCAGCTGAGGATCCCTGGTCTGTTGAAGAGGAAATCAGATATTATGAGATGTAGAAGAGACACTAGAACTGTGAGCTATTTAATTCTTTTACCCTTAAAGGGATACCCCAACATTTTTTTTCCGTGTCTTGCCTCACTCCCGAGTCCATGACAAGCAGATAGACACCATCCTTTTGACTGTGCGTGCAGTAACAAGGGAGATAGAGCCGTATCGCCGTAATTAGCTTAGCTCAAACACTGGAAGTGTATAGGTAGTGTTAGCCTGCCTCCACCTAAAGTCATCAGAGAAACTCTTCAGCAACTCTAAACGGAAACCGGCGGGCCGATCTTCGTCTCAGAGCTGACAAAACTCTCCGGTAAGGCATCTTGAGCGGTCAAATGCCGCTAACGGGACCAGATCGGTCAAAACGGAGGGTTCAAGCAAAGACGGTTTATTTCGGTTCAAGCTAGCTACATCGAGGGTAGGTTAGCTTCCTATTTCAAAGTAAAAGCACAAATTCTATTGTCATGGTTTTCTGTATGTAAAGGGCAACGGGTGTTTTATTTTGTGAAAGTAAACGAAAGTGCGTTGGCAAGACACGAAAAAAAATGTTGGTGTATCCCTTTAATAATCTAAGAAAGGTACATTTACAACTGGGTGCTGCACAATATACTGTATGGCAGCAATGAAATGAAATATTACACAGTATTATTATGATTCAAGATAAATATATGAATGTATATACGTATGGAGAAACAGATGCATATGCAAAACAGTAAAGATGCAGGTGAATGAAAAACAGCTCCAAGATTTTCCTGACATAAAGATTATTCTAAGGACGGTGTGTGTGTGCGTTTATGTGATGGAGAGGCAATCCTCATCCAAGTCCTCCACTGACATTACCCACACACTCACTTCCCCTGTCTATGCTCTGTGTGTGTGTGTGTGTGTGTGTGTGTGTGTGTGTGTGTGTGTGTGTGTGTGTGTGTGTGTGTGTGTGTGTGTGTGTGTGTGTGTGTGTGTGTGTGTGTGTGTGTGTGTGAGCTCTCATTCCAGATAAGGCTGGCTCAGCAGGGTAACTGCAGGGAGTGGGCTGATAATATTGCCGATGTAGCCAGTGTGGATATTGAGTCATAAATAAACACAAACACACATACATGCACACACACACACACGCACGCAAACACACACACACACACACACACACACACACACACACACACACACACACACACACACACACACACACACACACACACACACACACACACACTCACAGTCGTATGCACGCACATAAATAACAGTGATGGACTGCGCATAAAAGCAATTAGGACTAATCATCATTGTTGGTACTTAATACTGGAGGAAAGACCACGGTTAGCAATATTTAAAATAAGTCAACACATATCAATCACCACACACACACACACACCGAGTGGTTGAAACACACACATTATCTCCACTAAGCCTTTGCCGTGTTGCGGGGGACCGGATCTTTTAGAAAGCAATGAACCAGAGCTTGTTTTTGTCACAGTGACTATGCAACATCTTAAACAAACTAAGCTCATGGGGAAGCATCAGCGATAACAGAGCTCCACCACTGTAAATTCTTACATTATCACTAAGAGGCAATTTAAGAGGGAAATGGTTTTGCTATCCAGATTCACAGGGAAATTAGATAGGACACTTCACACACACACTGCAACCGAAGCACAAAGGAGAGGTTCAGAGGAAGAAGGAGGACTGAAACAGAAACAGACACTCTAGCCCACCAGACCCTCGGTCACACTGATGGTCTGTTTACAAGGTGACTTGTATTTGGAAGCAGGAAATAGTTCTGTATCACATTTGATGGTTTAGTGCTTCTTCTCTATTAATCCAGACTATAAAGTTATGCAGAACCAACACCATATTAAAAAAAACAAATAACTCAGGGTTGAACTCCTCCCCCAAAACAATGATGGTTCAATAAAACCTTTGCAATAACAGCAGTTGCATTGCAGGCCTGTCAAACTCCCCTTCTCAACACAGGAGCAGCGTGCATGGTTCTACAGTAAGTGATGGAGCTCAGTGGCTCATTTCCTGTCTATTTAACTGTATTCATCATCATTCATTTAGCTTTTAGTGATCAAACACATAAGACTAAATGAGAAAAGAATTGATGAAGCAGTATGTTAATGACATGTGATGACCAGCTCATCATTGCTCACCACTGCTTGAACTGAAAGATGGAAGAAAACCTGTGTGTTTCTGAATGTCCAGATGGGAACAACAACCACCTGGGGTCCGTTTCACGAAGCAGGTTAAGTGAAAACTCTGAGTCTGTTAACCCTGAAATGAGGCAAACTCTGGGTTTTCAGTTTCAGAAAGGGAGGTAACTGAAGCTTGGAGTAAGTTACTATGGCAACACACTCCGTGAACCTAACCTGGTCGGGAGCACGAGAGTTTCTCCTTTTTATCTGAAGCTGCAGACTGAAAGCAGCGGCTGACGGGACGTGTAAACTCCGTCAGGAGGATTATTAGACCTCGACTGGATGTTTTATTCTCCATGAGGATTTGTTTGATCGTTCCCGTTGTTCTGCACCGTCACTTTATCTGAACAACCCTCACATGACACCACACGGACACTTCTCTCTCTCCTTCTTATTTTTTTCGTAGTAGGTCGATCCACTTATGGATTATTTCCAGGTGTGATTGATGACTACACACACATCCCCGTCACGTTATAATGGAGACAAACTTGAACATATCAAACACACATTTGGAGTTGCACCTGCTCAAACACACATGTTGAATAACTCTCGAGATTTCTTTTTATCGATTAATACTCGTATTGTGCTGTGCTGTGGTATTTGCCGCTGCTGCAGAATCCTTTTTTTTTTTTTCTTTTGGGGGGGGGGGGGGGTACGTGTCAGCATTCATATGTCCATACTACCGTGAGAAGTACTGGTTGCCATGGTGAATCATATTATCTTTGTTCCATATGAGGGCTTTTCATCTCCCTGTAACTCAGGGTCAAGTTACCTCAGAGTTGACTGAACTAACTGTTATCACCTGTTCTGAAACCTAAAACTCTGAGTTTCCTGTCTCAGAGTAGATCAACTCAGAGTTCAGGATTAGACTCAGAGTTTGTTGAACCTGCTTTGGTCTCATATTGACACCATAGGAAGATATCAACAAGATGCAGCTACATTCAGCAGTTTTAATGCAATAACACAATTTGAATCTCTGAAACGTAACATTTTCCCACAAGCAGCAGCAGCAGCAGCAGCATTGTGGTGAGCCACAGCGAGGTGCAGCTGTCCTGTAGGAGAAGGGACAGTTGACAGGCCTGGGTCGGGGGAGGGGCTGTTAACAAACGGTTAATCACCAGCTGGTACTGGGAGTTGTTACATGACCATTAAACACTGGTCAATGAGCTTTAAAATTGATAATGAATGGATTGTCATTTTGGTCGACAGAAAATACAACATCAACACCAACCAGCTGACACCTCAGAGAACTGAGCCCAAGGAGATAAAGACAAGAATGAATGCACTCAGCTTATACATACAGGCGTCTGATTGGCTGTGAGCTACAAAGGAAGTAGATGCAACAAATCATATTGGTGAAAAGAGTCCAAAAACAAACTCATTTAAGGCAAAAATAAATTGTTGCATATTTCTGTACTGAATCTGTAAAGCACATTAACTCATATTTTCATGACCTGTGATTCAACGTGTTTTAAACTGGTGACAGCTCTGTGGGTTTTCATCCTCACCTCCTCCACATCGTTATCCAGAGCTATGATGGCCAGCGGTGTAGACAGGCTGTCATTGGTCCCTACAGTGGTTCCCACCGGCGATGCCTCACTGACGTAGCCATGGTAACTGGTCTCCAGGAAGTAGGGTGCCTGGTTGTTTTCATCCAGAACTTCGATTTGAAGGTTGGCGAACGCTGGAAGGGGGTGGCCGTTGTTCTGCTCTGCCTAAAGAGAGGAGGTAAAATAACTGATCATTTACACTGTGATGTGATGCTTCACCTTCTCCACTCTGCTAGTCTCTGCAGTCCCTCATGCTGCTGCTCAGGTGGAGTTTAAACATCAAGGGCTCAGCTCAGGTAACAGTAATAAAACAGCCTAGTTTCTCATGTTTATGTTTATTTTTTACAACAAAGTGTAGAGCAATTAGATTTGGATCGATTGATGGAGTGCAGATTTTGATAGGGTTTAGATGTTAGTCTGACTTTATCTTAGAGCAACACACTTTTTGCCCAATTTGTCAGCTTTTGAAAAGGAAAATATTTCCCTCAAGGGTAAAAATTCAGGAAAAAACTGCAAAATCTAGGACATTTCTGTTTACGTAGTATTACTTTGCTTTTTGACTCTTTGTAAATCAGTGTGATTAAATGGAGAAAATAATCTTGTGTAGTGAAAATGGATAGAATCCAGCTTTTAAAGTTCATTGAAGTATGCAACCGTCTGACTGTCTGTGTGTTTTTTACATTTGTGTGTCTGTGCGTCTTCTTTTCTGTTTGCAGCTTATGTCTTTACACCACTCTCGTCTATATCTCACTCCTGTAGCTTCCCACTCCTCTCTCTTTGCATCTCTCTCTTATCATTTCATGCAGGATCCAAACAGCTTTTCTATCCCAAAGGTGAAATGAATGTGGAAGCATTTAACAAACAAAATATCACAGGTTTTGACACTGGTGTATACACAGTTAAAACACACTTTTAACTAGAGTAAAAACATCCTTAAGAGGAAAAATTCAATTTTCAATTTCAGTGGAGCAGAACCTGATGAATGCTTGCTACTGTAATTTCATTACTGACCTAATTAGGCCAAAACACCTTCACACAGCATAGCCTGGCTGTAATGCTTAACAATTAATGCCAGAGAGGAACACTATTAATTGAAATAAACCAGGAGGCACCAAATAGGTTAAGTGAGAAGAAACATTTAGTCTTTATTTAAACGTACAGGAGTGATGGATATTTGAGGTTTAAAGGCAGAAGAAAAAAACACACCAGAGGGATGTTGCTGTTTCTATAAGTAACTCCCATATTTGCAGCTCTACTGTTTCTCACCTTGATAACCAGATCAAATCTGTGGTACAGCTCTCTATCGATGGGCTTCAGAAGCAGCAGCTCTGCCGTCGTTCTGTTCAAGCAGAAGTATTCTGCATAGGAATCCGGTTTGCCTGTGAAAATATGCATTGAGAACAGAGCTAAAAACAAAATACACAAAAATGAAACCAGTGTGTGTGTGAGTGTGTGTGAGGAAGAGAAAGAGGGGAGACATCAGTAAGTTGTGAAAGAATCAATATTTGTTTGGTGGTCGTCTAAGGGGAGTATGAAGGAGAGAGGGGAGAGATGGAGGGAAGAAGCCATGGCTAATGCTCCCAGTTTTCTCATCTCAGCTCCAAATGAGGGGCTGCTCAAACACAGACACACAATACACACAATACACACACACACACACACACACACACACACACACACACACACACACACACACACACACACACACACACACACACACACACACACACACACACACACACACAATACATATATGGTACTTTGGAATGCTACATTGCTCAGTTGGGAAATCAAGGTCTAGTGAGAGGAGCAGCAACTCAAGCACGTGTACACAATCACATTTCTCAAGTGTATATTTCTATGTGTGTGTGTGTGAGTGTGAATGTGTAGATGTCTTGCATCTTTATGGCTGCCACTGATTTTATTGGCTGAGGGAGGCTGCACCCCAAGTCAGCGTGAGTCCTCCTGTGTTTGTGTCCAAGCCTGAATGAACACAATCTGTGTTTGACTCTACAACCATTTAGTCTAATGAATTCCACTGGATCCTGCACCACTATCTTTAAACATGAAACCTTCATATTTCTTTATTCATTCAGTAATTAAAAAAAAGAACATACCATAGATCTCACAGGAGCTGCAAAGTTGCAATACATTTTTTTGTCCCTTGTGATTGTGTTTTCACCAGTAAAAGCATTGTTTTGTGTTTTTTTTTGTTAACTAATTATCATTAATCAACATGCCTTAAAGAGATGGTGTAGCTACAGTTTGAAGCAATAATGCGCTGCCAATTCCATCTCTGTCATTTTGGAAATGTCTCATCTTTTGCATTCAGCGCTCAGTAAATTACTTTGAATGCTTTGCTGAGTCAGTTCAGCTGCTAAACATTTTTTTTTTTTTATTGGTTTATTTGGATGGGACAATGCACATTAATGGACATATAAAAACATGTAAATGTGCCGGATTGTAGCAGCTAGTGCTAGTTTCCATCCGGAAATGTAAGTGTGTTCCTTAAAAAGCCCCAGGATCATTTTCATAACAATTAGCCCCATGCGAACAGATGCACCGCTGTCATGGTGAATTACACTGTTATCTCTCTCAGAGCACCACGTATGCATCCCCTGTCATTAAATGCAACACAAATTAAGGTGTGTCATTATGAACGGCAATGATTGTGTATTTCATCTCAATGTATATATTTGTTTTATAGCCCAACCCCTTGAAGCAGGACAATGTCACCTCCCCCGAAAAACGTCAACCTACCGATGAGGATGGAGTATAAGATCCCTGGTCTGTCAGAGGGAGGTTGGATGTTTCTGTCTTGGTCCACAGCTTGTATGGGTGGAGTCACATTGACGGGGTTCACCTTATTCTGGAGACAGAACCAATGAAATCAGATGAGAGTTGAACAATGTCACGTACACTAACAGTAGATATGAAAAGCATCAGATGTAGAATGTAAGGGTTGTGTGACGATTTCCATCATACTGGCTGTGAATGCCTGCATGTGTGAAAGAAACCACAGAAACAAACAAGTAGGCTTGGAAGTTAAACAGTGCTGGCTTCATCTCATATCATCATGTTCACATGCAGTTTTCAAGGATTCTGAATTTCCAAGACAAATTTCCCTCCGGGGACAATAAAGTTTATATTGATTGATTGAATGATTGATCTCTTAACTATGAAGAAAAGCTTAGCTTTTGCCATTTACTGTTTATATATTATTTAAGTACAAAAATCTACATAAAATTCTCTGTATGTGCAGCACACACAGCACATGCTGTAAAATAAAGTTATAACACAATAACAATTACTGTAGGACCTGTCTTTATTGTGAACATGTGTTGTTCCTGGCTGTCCCTATAGATGCAGCATATAAATATGTTTGTCTGTGTATAAACACACACACAGATACACTGTGCAATTGTACTGTCTAGGTGTGGATCGGCATCTGTATGCAAGTGTTGCTAGGCTATAATGTTGACTTATAATGGTGCAATATGCTGAGGTGTGTAATGCCAAGACCCCAAAGGGACAAACATAACATGTCTATGGGATAAAATCTACAATCACAAGAGCTGTAAAATGTCAAGCCAAACAGGCCAACAAGACTGCGTATTCCCAAATGAGGACACACACACACTCGTACACGCACACACACACACACACACACACACACACACACACACACACACACACACACACACACACACACACACACACACACACACACACACACACACACACACACACACACACACACACACACACACACACACACCGTAGGCAATTCTACCAACTCATACAATATGTCACCAGAGCACCTGTCATGCCGCACTTAAAATCTACTAGCCATCACAGAGCTATATCTCCAGTTGCCTGTCACTGAGCAGGGAGAGGAGGGAGGCACAGGCACAGGAGGAGAAGTTATGGTGAGTAATGAAGTGGGGTAAAAGAGGGTGTTAATATATGAAAGGGTGGGGGGTGGGGCTGTGGAGGGGAACATGCCAGGAAACTTGAGGTAAACAGAGGTGTAAAGGCAGCACAGAACCAAAATGTTGGACATTGGAGAAAGACAGCCAGGTCCTAGAGAAAGTAATCCAACAATGGAAAAGCATTTCTTAAATGTCAGTTCATATTATGAAAATATAAAAGCGAGGTAAAAGCAAAGTAAAAGTGACAGATGGGCACCGAGCTCAGCTTTAATACATTAACTTGAATTTAGCCAAAGAAAAAAAAAATCCTTGAATACTCTGACCAATCAGTCCTCAGAGGAGTCTGTCCCTCTTTCACACCACAACACAAACAACAGACAACTCTTCTTCACACTCCAACCTGGTTTAAGGCTCTGACACATATGCTTCCACTTTCTCACAAAGTACTAAAAGGACAGAACAGAGCTTCCCACTTAGGGAAGGCTTTTGACTAAACTGAGTAGTATCTTCACAATATTCACACCTCCTTAATAGGCTTTTTAAATCATTGTTTCAATATAATTAATACCGCTGTGTATCTTACACTGCCATGTACCTTTGTCTGTGATATAACTTGACATTTAATCATGTGTGGAAGCTACTTAGCTATGTCATGGTGGTGCTGCTGTACATGCAGCCTGGCCTGTGTGGCTTTCTTGAATTACACCTGCAAGTGTCTTCTAACCAGGTTCATCGCTTTTTATTGTCCATTGGAAACTAGAAAATCTGCAGCACTATCTCGTATTTGGTTGTGCTGTGTGTATTTGTAGCACAGTAGCAGAGGTTTTCTGAATTTGTCTCTGTGTTTTGTCTATTTGCATGTGTGTTGAACTCTCATCAGTCTCCGAAGGTCCAAGTTTATGCAGTCGAGTAGCTTGTTTTGTCCAAACGACAGTTATAACCTCAAGTGTCCAAGTTCAAAAGCTTAGATAAACATACGATGAAACAGGAAAGGTGCCCATATTCACACCTGATAAATGAACATCGTTTTCTTCAGGGTTAATAGAGCAAGTAAACAAACTGTGTGAGACCACTTATCCACAATAACCATCCCTGAAAATATGAGTTGGACTAATAATACAGGCCTAGAATGTGGCCCACAAGGAGCCACAGCAAGCTGGGCAGGTAATATGAAAGGCTCTTTACTCTCTAGGGTTTCTGTCAGAGACACACAGATTCAGACAAGCGGAGTCTGCCGAGCCAGCAGGACAAATAACAGCAACAGGTATCAAGCAGGCATGAGTGAGTCAGACGCTGCAACAACCAAACAACACCACCTGGCAAATGCTTGTGTGGGGAAACTGCCATTTTATATATAGTGGGGAACTAATGAGCAGCAGCTGTGCCGGCAGGTGGCTGATCCCAGAGCAGGCAGGAGATCAACAGAGGAGGGAGGAACCCCCCGAGGGCGTCTAGTGGTCAGGTGAGGCTTTGTGTCAGGCATAGAGCTGTACGCTGCACCCCCCCCCCTCGCCGTCACATCAAATAAATAACATATTGGTATTTCCACAGTGCAGCGCGCCACAGTGCTGCCTCAAGGTGTGGAAAACGGCTTAAGTGCTGTTGTCTTTGATGTGTTGTTCACCATTATACCATTATGCTTCGTCAACACCACGATGACAAACGGAATGATTAGTCAGGTGTCGGTGGGGGGGGGGGGGCTGTTCTCTGGGCTCTTCTCATCCATGTTTCAGAGGCAGCCATGTTTTTGAAGCCGACGTGTGAACATGGTCTGACAGCCAACTCCTCGGCATGAATGACCAGCATCTTGGTGTGTGTGTGTGTGTGTGTGTGTGTGTGTGTGTGTGTGTGTGTGTGTGTGTGTGTGTGTGTGTGTGTGTGTGTGTGTGTGTGAGAGAGAGAGAGAGAGCCAGAGAGCGTAGCTGCGTCGGCTCTGAGGCTCTGAGGTTGTCATATCTTATCAGTCTGATTAGGACTCAAACTATTATAGCAGCCTGACTCTCCTCCTTGTTCATTCCTCCTTTCTCCTCACTCTTTCCCTTCTCCTCTCCTCTATCTCTGAAACAGCAGCTGTGTGTTGTCATCTCCACCTCATCTATCCATCCATCCATCATTCACTATCTATCTATCTATCTATCTATCTATCTATCTATCTATCTATCTATCTATCTATCTATCTATCTATCTATCTATCTATCTATCTATCTATCTATCTATCTAGGGCTAGGACGATATGCTTTTCTCCCGATTTGATTCTTCTACGTTTTTTTGGATGGCGATTCGATTTAAATTGCGATTCTACGATATTGCCGATTCTCTCGATTTTTAGTCTGCATTTTTAACATTTATCTGCACACAAACACTGTAGGAGCCTAGAAATTAACATACTCCATTATAAAGTGAACTTAAACCCTTTTCAAAACCTGTACTCTCTGTATGTAAAAAAGGCTAACAAATGCACATTGCACAATGTTAAAAAAAAAAATCTAAATTTTTTTTTTCCAAAAAAAAAAAAAAAGATATCGCGATATTTATGCAAATCGATTTTTTTCTCCCATTCCTACTATCTATCTATCTATCTATCTATCTATCTATCTATCTATCTATCTATCTATCTATCTATCTATCTATCTATCTATCTATCTATCTGTCCATCTATCTATCTACCTGTCTATCTGTCTACCTATCTGTCTACACTGTACTCATTCATCCATCCATCCATCCATCCATCCATCCCTCAGTTACTACACTTGTAGCTCATTCAAGCAGAACATATCAAGTTACTGATGGCGGATGGCTTCAAAGTCTGGTCTTAATCAATCAAACATGGCCCCTTAGAGACAGCTGCTTTGAATAAATGAGAGTGCATTCAGGCAAATCTAATAAGAGACACCATGCTGCTACTGTAAAATAAACATGCATTTATTTCTCTGACCCGGAATGAATCAGCTTAAAGCTTATGACTGTTTAAAAATAAAAACCTAAGTGTTAAGCAGTAATGAATTAGCAGTAAACGTATCACAGACGGATGAAGGGGGAGAAACGCAGGGTGACTTGGGATTTGTGTTGGTCAGTAGGCTACAGTATATGGACGTGCACATTCAAGATTGAATATTGTGCATGTACCTTGCAATCTACTGAATGGAGCTGATACTGTAATTACTGCTGCTATGTGATAAGTTTTGAGAGAGAGAGAGTTGTAAAAATCTTTCATCGCAAGAGCCACTCTGCACGGTCTTGGTGTCTGAAAAGCCTTCAAGTTAATAGATACATTATTCATACCGGAGGTGGGTTCCTATCTAATTTCTTCACTCCAATTATTTCGGAGCTCTTCTACAAAAATTGCAAATAATATCTAGAATAACTTGACCGACTGAGGCCTTTTTTGTGTGGAGTTTGCATGTTCTCCCTGTGACTGTGTGGGTTCGCACCAGATACTCAGTTGTCCTCTCACAGTCCAAAGACTAAGGTTAATCGGTGACTCTAAATTGCCCATAGGTGTGAATGAGAGTGTGATTGGTCATTTGTCTCTATATGTCAGGCCTGTGATGGACCGGTGACCTGTCCTAGTTGTTGCCCTTGCACAATGTCAGCTAGAATTGGCTCCAGCCATGCCTCAACTCTATAAAGATAAGGCTTGATCAAAAATAAATATAAATAAGATGCCATCATCAGTCAATCTACCGTTGCAAAATAATTGAAAACTGAAAGATACTGTACTGGTGCTGCAAAGGAAAAAAAAAAGAAAAAAAAAAAAACATGGCTAGGCCAAAACCTACAGTATGTGTAGCCAATGGTCATATCCAGTTACACTGTCCAACAAAATCATATAACACATTAAGACAAAAAACTAGGAGTGGGAGAAAAAATCGATTCACATAAATATCGCAATATCTTTTTTGACGATTTTTAAATCGATTTTTTTTTCTCCAAAAATCTTTTTTTTTTTTTATATTGTGCAATGTGCATTTGTTAGCCTTTTTTACATACAGAGAGTACAGGTTTTGAAAAGGGTTTAAGTTCACTTTATAATGGAGTATGTTCATTTATAGGGTCCTACAGTATTTGTGTGCAGATTAATATTAATAATGCATACTAAAAATCAAGAGAATCAATAATGCAATATCGTAGAATCGCAATTTAAATCGAACCCCCTCCATGTGTCCTCAATCACACAGAGTAGTAATAAGCCAAAGTTCATAAATATACTAGCACGGCATAACATTAAATCGTTAAATGACAATTCAATTCAAGAACAGTCCTGCCTCAGAGTAGATCACAGGGCAAGTACAACATCATTAATGGACTTAACTACTTCTCTCAGCAGGAGAAGCACAGGTGTAGTTTTAACAATGGCCATTCAGGGGCTTGGTAAGCCTTCATGTACAATGCAGGAGTCTTGAAAACTATATGAGGGTTAGTGTTTGCTGTGATAAAAGACCCATTAGGTTTCATATGAGCTTGAATCTGGTATCTGCACAGTTTCCTGCTCCTGAGGTGAACATAGATCACCGTTAGAACATCACCAGGAGGTGGTGGCAGCGGGGTTTACATAAAGAAGAAGCCAAGCAGCCCGGCGTTTGCCTGTGTGACTCCATTTCTTATTGTGGCGATGGTGCGAGATCATAAATAGATCATAAACACTGATATAAGTGAAACATCTTGTGCTGCACTGGGAGCAAATTGACATCTGAGAACCAATCTCCGTCTTAGATGCAATGTGTTTTATGCATCGCTTTGGATTTTAAATCCCCTTAGGTATTTTCTTTGCATAACTTTGTCTCTCTTTCTCTCTGTGTATCAACCTCCACCTCTCTATCCTAAACCCTTTCCTTGTCTGCTTACACTTGCTCCTTCTCAAAAACCATGAGGTGTAAAGTTGATTTACTCCTGTTGTTGCTCCCTGTGCTTTCATATCTTGGCTGGGAGGGAAGTGTGTGTGTGTGTGTGTGTGTGTGTGTGTGTGTGTGTGTGTGTGTGTGTGTGTGTGTGTGTGTGTGTGTGTGTGTGTGTGTGTGTGTGTGTGTGTGTGTGTGTGTGTGTGTGTGTGTGTGTCCGCAAGACTGTATGTGTGAGTCAGGAGAGATAAGAAAGAGAGAGAGGGGTTTGAAGACACTGGTGTCAGCAGTACTTTGAGGGCCTTAGTGTCTCTGGAGTAAAGTGAGCAGATGTGTTCATGTGTGTGTGTTCAAGTCATTGTCTGTGCATGTGTGACAAAGATCTCAGTAAACAAAGAGATGAAGTAGACAATGTCCAGTTCAGCATGACTGCTCTACCGCCTTGACACTGGTGCGGAATTCTGTGTGCATGAGTGTGCACGCGCATGTGTGTACAGTAGGTGGGTGGGGGCGTTGTTAAGGCATGAATGCACTGCTAGCTTGTCACTATCAAGGGTGTGTGTGTGTGTGTGTGTGTGTGTGTGTGTGTGTGTGTGTGTGTGTGTGTGTGTGTGTGTGTGTGTGTGGTAGGGGATGAATGCTCTGCTGACTTGTCAGAGTTGAGGATTTTGCCTGCAGCAACTTTGTCTCATTTACAAAGTGGTATTGCAAGTCTCTTTGGATAACAGCATCAGCTAAATGCCCGAGATACAAATACAATATGATACGTACAGCTGTGTAAGCATAAAACCGTGCCACACTGTTGCACAATCACTCTTGTAACACTTGTTCATACACAAGAGATTCAGATTATGATCCGTCAGGGAAATATATTGTGCAGAGCAGTCTCAGTAAGTAATAAAAACACAAGAAATCATCTGTAATGTAATAAAATACAGACATATAATAGGATTTTTTTCCAAGGTTGTTAAGGTTACGTGATTAACAACTCTGTCTGCTTATTAAAATATCAATATTCTTGTTCTAAATGATGCTAATTGACAATGGAATCTAAAACCATATTGAACAGGAGTACACGTTTTTCATGCCCACATGGATGATTTTAGCCTTTTGTCTTCATTACCTACAGTAGCAGATGGTTAGCACGCCATAATTAAAAAAAATCATTTTTTTTGCAATTGTAAAGTTGAGAAAAACAAAAAAACTTTTTTTTTTAAACTTTATCTGCTGGTGGCATACAGGCACATTACAGCTTGTTTGAAAGCTTAGAAGTCGTGAAAAAGCAGATACAGCGTCCTTGTCTATCAGTATCAGTCTGAGTAGAAGAGGTGCCGGGGTAAAGTTGTCGTTCCCATGTTAAGATTCAGTGGATGTCAAGGGGGCAAACACATTATCTGACAAATGATGTGTGATATTACAAAAGTCAATAGACACTCACTGCAGCGGCATCAATTTCACATACATTAAATATGAGCATGTATAAACAAGGCCTAAGAGATTAGCTCTTACTATTAACCTTAATCTAAGATTAAAATGGTAAACGCTGCCGACATCACTAAAACACACACACACACACTCCTATAATTGTCTGCTGAAGGAAACTGGTACCGTAACAGTAGTACACATTATGCACACAGATGAAAACGTGCCCTCTGGACCTCACATGCATAGAAACCAGACAGCGTATAGCGTGTTTACATATGGGGAGCACACGTACCGGCTCAGTCAGCTCCAGCACATTAGCCTTGTACGTGATGGGACTACAGTCACGGGTGTTCCCCACCAGCGTGCAGGGCAGAAACATGGGCCCCAGGTCGTCACCGTCCAGCACATCCACGGTCAGAGTGGTGGTGGCTGTCCGCCGCTCACTGGGGTAGGGGGCTCGGTCCTAAACACACACACACACACACAGTTTCAGTTTCATCTTAACCACTTTCTTATTTGCACTTTCATATTTTGGATATTTGTGATTCTTCATCCTCAAGTCTTGAATAAAAAGTGAACATGAGTGCTGCTAGAATATTTTCAGGAAATGAACAAAGCTGCCAGGAAGCTCTCAATACCTTCAAAGACTGATGTCTACTCAGCCCTGCATCTCCATGTCTATTTATATCTCATCAAGGGCAACTAAGCACATATCTAATGCATTTTAAACTGCTTCAGCTCCTCACAGACCACGCATGAAGCAGAAACTGCTATTTGTTACATTATCATGTATGTGATGTATTTCATAAGCCTTGTAGGTTACATCATAATCAATGGTTTGTTATAGCACCCAAAGAGTTTTTCTTTGAGAAAGTATAAAGTTTGTTTTACAAATTAACACCGAACTGCTCCCACTCACCTCCATCTGTTGTGGGAATTGAGGAAGTCTTCATTAAAGGACATTAATTAGATACAGACTAATACTGTATATGCATTTTTTTTCCCCAAGCAGATGACGTGTATGAGAAGTAAATTAACAGACAGAATGAAAGTATGAATTATAAATAAAATCCAACAGTCAAATCTCCAACAGCCTCATCTCTCACTGGTGTCATTTAAGAAAATCACCTTGTTATCTGACACATTCTAATTATAGTCGGACACCTGCTCTGGACTAACAGATGTTCTCTCCAAAATACCTTGATGATACAATGTGCTACTACAACACCACGTCACTCCTCCTCCCCTTTATCAGCTTTAAGTAGTCACAACAGATCAAATTAGTAGTGGTTTAATTGCATATTGATTAATTATTGACATTTTCAGTACATTTGTTTGTAGTGAGCTCACAAATATTTCAGGTCTTGTTCCCAGAGATGAATGAGTCAATAAATGAAAATGCTCCTATTGTGTAGTCATTAACGTTAAGATGAAAAGATGAAAAGAAATACAAATAATTTATCTCCTAGTCAAAAATAAATAAATAAAATAATAATTATCTGAATGAACACTGTTCTATTACGGAGTATTAGGGCCGCATTGAGAAAAGAAAATCTGACTTCGAGAAGTCATAATTTTACAAGAATAAAGTCGTAAATTTATGAGAATAAAGTCATAATATTACGAGAATAAAGTCATTAATATTTTAACCTGTTGTTTTAGAGGAGGAAAGTTGTTAAAATGAGGGCCGTGGAGCATTTTGTGAAGTTGTACTTCAGTATAGGTTTAACAAACAAGGAGAGCCACACTATGTAGTTTTTGGACCTTAACATAATGTTTCTAAACTCAGTGAAGTGGTACATTGCAGCTCTGCTAAGCTCCAGCCCAGTCTCCCTGCGCCGTGTGTCTCCCTCCACAGCTCCGGCTCTGGAGCTTTGTTTGGCACCGTGACCAACAACAGTGACGGCACCGCCAGTACAAAGTACCGACAACGGCGCCAGTACCGGTGTCGGCACGGTACTGGCAACGGCAACAAATTCACGTAGGCCACTGTGCTTCTTATGCACCACTAGGAGTAGCATCTCCAAGTTCGTTTAACCTAACCCTAACCCTTTCATATCTGATACAATGACAATAAAGTCTCTATTCATTATATTCTATTCTCTGGGAATGAGGTAGCAGATAGTTGTTCTTCTCAACCATAGTACTACCAGTACCGCAAATCCTCAGTATCAGGACTTTGAAAAGAATATGCAAGAAAATACATCTATTCCGCAGAAAGAACCAGGCGGACTTGGAAGTCATTGCTTTTTTCTCATAAAATTGCCACTTAATTTTTGTAATATTATGACTTTATTCTCATAAATGTATGACTTTATTCTTGTAAAATTATTACTTTATTCTCAAAGTACTATACCAGGTGGCCTATCACATTTTGTTCACAGTAAAAATATTTGTATAGGTTTTGAAAACAGTTCTACACCAAAAACACTATGACCTTGAAACACAGAAAATGAAAAATGGATGTGTGTAGACACTATTAAGTTTTCATTCAGGAGAAGACCTTCAGGAGACCTTAAGCTGAAATAGCAGGGCCTCTACCCTGTAAAATATCACAACTATTTCTTGTCAAACACAAAAAGTAAAACTGTTCAAAAGCTTCAATTTCTACTGCGGAGTGGATGTGCAATCATTCTTTCCCTTTTGTACAGTACACCTCTTAAAGTGCTATTGTCAACTTTTGCTAAAGTATCTATCCACCCTTCAATTACAAAGGAAGCTGCTCAGCAAATTCACAAAAAAGAAGAAAACGTTTAATAGGCCTATTCATCTGAATATCAATATAACTGCTTTGCTTTCAGTTTTTAGTTTAAGATAATCGATATACTGTACACAAACTAGCCTTGTTATTTTGTATTATTCCACACAGCTCTCAGAACAAAATAGCCAAATCAGGCTCAGGAATCTACAGAAAACTCAAAGTGAATAATCAATCATCGTACAGGGAAAGAAACTCTACTATTTCAAGTTTGTGCAAGTTATCTAGATCCCTGCACCTTGTCCTTCACATTATTCCTAGTTGTGTCTGCATATCAGCTAGCTGGATACATCAGCACTTGTTTCTCTCCTTTAGAAGAAGCAATTTTCTGCCGCTAACCATTTTTTCCCCTCACAAGCTTGAAAATTAACCCAACAAGATAAGGAGCAATGAACCTCCACAAAGTACTGCTGAAATTCCTCTTTTACTGTTATTTAATTGCACCTGAATTGAGTGTTTCTCTGTCACTGTGTTACATATCGCACTTTTCACTGTCAATCACTCGACAGCACAAGAGAGGCATCAAAGTTTCTCTTCTCTTCGAGCTGTGAGATGTGATAAAATACAAAAATATCCATTCAAAAGCTGTGATCATACCGTTATTTTAGACAACTGTTTTGATAAGGTTATAAGAGCTGTAGTTCAGTTAATCAGTGCTTAATTTATTTTCTCTTTTTCCTCACCCAGCATTTCAGTAAAAGGTCAGCTTTATTCCACGCCGTTCTTTTACCTCCCGGCACGTGTCTCTAATACAGCCTTTCTCTTACATAGCCTTTCTGAGAATTTATATTCAGCAAATCCACAGCTACTCAAAACACCCTTAATATTGTATTCAGATGAACAGTGAATATGTCAGGCTTTCAAGTAGTCAGAAATGCATTAATCTTTCAGTGTACTGTTGACTTTTAATAATGCTTTCAGGGTAAATGGGCCTTGAGACATAACGAATATTTGCCAGAATGCTCTGCTGAAAACCAAAGGATTTGTAAGCAAGGTTTTCCTGTCACAACAAAAACATTAATGGTGCAATCAGCTACTTAAGTCATTTTTTCGGTTGCACTTTAGATCCTTCAAAGTTCCCCCCGCCCCTCCCCATGAGTCTTTTTGCATGTTGAGTGAAATTAACTATATTGTAGACCAGCTGAATAAAACATACAGAGTGAGTGGTGCGAAATTAAAGGAAACAATTACATTAACATAGACATAAGTGATAATCAGGGTTACACTTATAGTTCCCTGGAGACTGAGTCAACAGAGAAGTCTGTGTAGCAGTACTGTTGCCATAATAATACAAATTTACATATGATATCACAACATAGGCTACAGACTTAATTCCCTTTTAATCAGGACAGAGTTAATTTTCTTCAGACTTCCTGTATACACATCTATTGTACGTAAAATACAGTGACATCCTCAGGTTTGGTCTGAGGTAGCTGCACGACAAACAAAAACACAAACAACGACAACAAAAAAGACCACTTACGTTAGCCTGTATGATGACTAGGTACCGCGTTATCTCCTCATAGTTGAGTCTTTCTCTTAGAACCACGGAGCCAAACAGAGTCAGGGGGATGTCAAAGGTCCTGTTGGCTGTCTGAAACACAAACACAGACAAGTCACTGACAGGGTCAATATGTAGTAACAGAAGAAAGACTGTGGAAGTTAAAGCAGTAAATTCCTAGAGTATGATTTTATTATTACGCTGAAAAGAGAATTTTCTCAGGTAATACTGGAACACAGAAGAGATATAGCAAGAAAGTCATGAGTCGAGAGGAATCTATAAAAAAGTAAAGCCAAGAGGTATAAAAAAAAGGTAGCGAGATCATGATGGGAACATAATATTTGTACAGATAGGCTAAAACTCTCTATGTTTTCATAATATGTCAGTGATCTTATCATGACAATGAAGCTTCTTGGGAAAACAGGAAATAGGAGCTTAAAGAAAGCGTGTTATCTAATCTCATGAAGCAAGTAAATGATACAATCGTCTGCAATAATTGACTCTTCTTTGTACAACAAATCCCCAGTGCGTCTGTTACTGAGCTCAGTTATATTTTATGCAAAATGTGTCAGTCAAATAACTGCTTGGAGACGAGGAGAAGGGATTTAGACATCGAATCCAGTCGTCAATAATATTGATATTATGTGGTCAAGACATGGGTTGGTTATCAAGCCACAGACACACAACACTTGAGGAAATTCAGGATTCTTGTGCTAAACTTTATATTTTACACTTGAAGGAGGTCAGTGTGCAGAGGGACAACCTACCGGGTCTTTAGGGTTGTACTGGATTGTATACTCTATCTGTCCGTTGGGACCGTCATCAATGTCCGCCGCCCCGTTGTTGCCCCAGAAACCAGAGAAGATGGTGGTTCCTACTGGCGTCAGCTGAAAACACATCAGACACAGAGAATTTCAGTATCTTTGTCTAGAAGCTCACTGCACATGTTGTCAAACACAAAGACATTCATTAGCTCTTATCCTGCACTGTTGTGTCTTGCATCTACTGTTGGTACTGTATGTTCACAAAAATTTGGCCGTAAGGGATCTCCGTACTCTTCTGTCTTGACAAAAACAAACAGAATACGACTTTCAGTTTTATGTTTACTGTTCTCAAATGGAGCTTGAGAAGGAAAATTGGCATGCTGCTGTTTGTTTCCATTTGTACTGGTAATATAATGGAACACAGGCAGCGTAGTCTGGTCCAACGCTCTGTGCGTCTCATCAGTGTGAATGTTTGCCATACCTCATTGCTCCATCTGATAAAAGTTTCAGATAAAAGTGGAAAATTGGGTGATAGACAAGAGCAATATGTTAAGAGATGTTTGTCACATAAAAGCCAAAAGAAACCATTGACGTCTTTACTTTTCCCTTTGATTTCAGTGAAATAGAATTATAATTAAACGCACAAACAGACCGAACCCAAAGCCCATGGTTATAAAATAATGAGTCACTGTCAAAATAAATTAGTCTTACTGTAGTTTAACACACCTACTCCTTTCACAGTTTAAAATTTATAGAAATTAATGAGCTCTTACGACAATAGTAGAACTGAGCTTCAACTATTTAATGAGGTATCACATAATTATCACAATATTCTTCACCAGTTGCTTATTGCTCATGTGCATTTAATTGCACTAATTCACAAATTCAACTTGTATATGAAACCTTTTTTTCATTATACATGTCCAGAGCAGAGCTACTGGCAGCCAGTTTTAACTAACATGTAACGCTAGCAACACATGGAACTATTAATGCAGCATTAGTGGGTTTTTTTGCCTATGATTTTGCAAAATGTGACATTTCAATTTCTAATCCAACAACAAAACAAACTTTTTGTCAGGTTCAGTTATAAAATTATTTAGATATGACATGGCATTTTTTTAAGCTTGCCATTGTTAGACTAGCTGAACACAGTTCAGTTTATGCTAGAACATATCTACAGTAGCATAAAAATTAACCCATGCTAATTTGATGATTATTCTAAAGGTTAAAACTAATTTGAAGATAGCAAGTACAGTTTTACTTCAGATTTTTTTCTTCAAGTTATTTATATTGGTGTTCTGGCAGAAAAATAAAATCAATCATCAAAAATGTGACAAAAAGCAGATGCTTTGGAAAACTGCCAATCTAGACCAGAAGTACACTCATACATATGCTTTGCTTTAACACATTCACTTTGACACAGAATGATGGACACAAGCTGAAGTCATAAAATATAAATATTATGAGAAGGTTTAAATCAATATAAAAAGAAGTGTGAGGGAGCCACAGACCAGTCCTGAAAGTTTAACCCCTTGACGCCTGAATTTATATGCAATTATGTTAAAAAATTAATTATTTGTGTTTTTGCTTTCAAGCAGAGACTAAATTGAGTAGAGATTATTAATTTGACTATAGCACATAGAATAGTTATAAATTTGGGTATGATGCAAATTAGCGACAACAGGCATTAATGGATAAAAGTAGTAATAAAGTAGTAATAAGGTAGTAATAAAACACATTTCTCAGATTGAGGTATGAAATTGATTTTATTGATGCCAACATAGTATTTAAATTTAAATTGTAATCTGGTTTCATGACAGACATTCAAAACTTCATCATGACAATGATAAAACAACAATAAATAAAAAAAAGTGCGTGTATGTGTGTGTAGTTGACTGTACATGACTTGCAGGCCTGGTTGAGCCGACGTCAACCACTTGTTTCTGACTGTCTGTGTATGTCCTCAATGACAGCCCTGATGCAGCATCCAGTATGTGTGTGTGGTGAGTGTGTGTGTGTGTGAGTGAGTGGACCAGTACATTCGTGAGCGAGCGAAGTAAGTGCAAAACACTCATGTAAATTACTGCACCAATGAACTGTTCCAGTTCATTACAATCCAATTCTAGCACACAGTTTGGATTTTTTTGTATGTAGTATAGATTGCTCTGTTCCACAATACTGTTTAGAAGCTCGGTGTCAAAGAAATCTCTAAAGTACTGAATGAGCAGCTTTCCACACTGGGACTTCTTTTGCAGAGTTTGGTTTCACTGACTTCCACTCCACCCTATGTCTTTTCGTTCTGATAGCAGCTGCTCTTGCAGGAGTAACTGTGCTAGGAAGTGCATCATCCTCTCCTTCAGTGCTGCTGTCATCACTGCTACTGCTGCTGTGGTCACCTGTAAAAAAAAAAAAAAAAAAAAAAACTCTATTGAAAAGTGCAGACATTTGTATTTACATAATACACAGCGTGCTCTAACGGTGACATCCACAAATATGAGGCTAACAAGTAAAAAATAAAGGGCAAAAATTGCATTCATAGAACAACATGCTAATTCTATGATGATAACAGAGAGTTACAAGAATTGTATTTGCTATAGAAAGTGTGTGTGACTGCTTGTGTGACTGCTGAAAGCCATCTAAATATAGTATTGTTTACATGTAGCCGCTATGGCTAATTTAGCCAATATGGCCGAATGTCACGAATTCGCGACGAACGGAAAACTTCTAATATCTTCAAAAATATCGGTCAAAAGTACTCTATTTTGCTTTGCTAGCTCCATAGACAAACAGTAAGTAGACATGTATTTTTATTTTACTATACCTTACCTCAAAGAAGACAATCCATCCGCGTTTGCGACTTCGACTCGCTAGCGCCAAAACCGGAAGTGGCCGCGATCGGAAACCGGATGTGGCTCCCACTTTAAGTGGTCCGACGATAAACCAGTGATTGCAAAAGGTTCCTAGGTCCGTGTCAAAGAGGAATTAACTGACATTGGGAGAACACATGCACTATCTCAGCTGCAACCTGAATAGAAGCGGTTTGAGGCGAATTCGCGACAATAGGCGTTAAGGGGTTAAAAGTAACTGGACACATGTCAAGTCAAACTAAATCATCATATTTTATAATTTGAAGAAAATCCTTAGCATTGACTCAACATAATTTCATTCACATTAATTCCTAGAGCTTCACTGCAGCCACTTCCTGCTGCTGCTGGTTGTGGAGTCTCTTCCTATTCTCATAAAGCACAGGCGACTTACTCAGCCGGTTTAAGATTATTTCACCTTGCAACCCTGAAAAGTTCTTTGGTTGCTATGGCCATATGTTAAGGATTGTTGATAAATGCCGTCCAATGACTTTTGACAGATTTGTCTGAATCTGAGAGCACCGACTGCCCCAGTACACCTGTTCATTCATCCTGTTGCTTCTGTCAGCTGTGAAATCATCAATAAATGCCAGTGTGCCTGTTCCACTGGCAGCCATAAATGTCTAATCCATAAAAGAACCACCGCCATGTCTGACTGATGAGGTGGTGGCTTTGGTTCACCAGCTTTTCCTCAGGCAGCGGTTGATTTTTGTTTCGTCAGTCCGTGGAACTTTCTTCCACAACTCTACCCATTCAGTTTTGTGTGATTTTGTGCTCTGCAGCCTTGGGCTTTCTGTATTTGAGGTTTACCAGGGGTTGCATCTGGTGGTGAAACATTTGAGGTTCTGATCATGAAGACTTCTCTTGATCACCGACAAGGAAACATGTTTGCTTGCATCCTGCAGAGTATTCCTGACTTGCTGTGCAGCCATGACAGAGTTTTTTCTCACCATGCAAATGAATTCCTGTTGATCCGCTACAAGACTTGTGCTTCTCTGTCGACCAGGCCACCTGCCCTTATTTTACTTCCCCTGAGTGTGGATTGTGGCAAAGCAATTACCTTTGATTTCTCTGTGATAGATGCTTTCTAATTGTTATAATCTTCCTCACTTGCAGACACCTCTTTACTCCTTTTCTCCTCAGACAATTCCACCCTAATCTAAATGGCAAAAGTCAATTCTTAATCATATGACCTTTAGTGCATTAATAACATATAGTAGCCAGAACCAATTACTTTTGGTCATGCAGTATTAAAAGGGCTCTGTTGTATATTCTACACAGTTTTACTTAAAATTGAAATCTGAAGAACAAAAGTTGTGTAAATCTTCAAATACTTGTGGTCTGAATGACATAGTGAACATAACACATTTTAGTGGTTTAAAATGTATATCACTGTATGTTTATCATAACTCATGGTGTGTGTGCCAGTGCAAGTAGTTTTGACTGTGACCTTCATTTCTGCAATTTAAAGCAGAAGTAAGCAGAATGTTTGTGTTAATATAAGTCTTAAATAGTTCTATCTTCCGACAGCAATCACTTCTATAGAGTGTTTGGTCTGAAACACGGGTCTGTCAGTCACTCTGCTCTGCTGTAAGCTGAGGAGAAAACTTTCCTTGTATCCTACAACCTTTATCCAATGAGGAGAGAGAACGGCATAAAGGGGCGGTCCTCTCTGTGTGTGCAGCCAAGGGATGCGCGTGAATGTGGTGACGTAGGGACGAGGGCGGGGACTGTTAACTCCATCTGCTGACAAGAAGTTAGACAAAACCACCGGATCGCTTACTTCTGCTTTAAAGGGCAACTTCGGTTTTTTTCAACCTGGGCCCCGTTTTCATATGTTTTTCTGTATATGTGAGTGATGGATAATACAGTTATTGAGGTGGCTCCAGTATTGAGCCGGGCAGGCAGCCTGCAGCCCCGCTAACACTCTTCAACCGGGCAAGTGGCTCCCGTCAAAGTTCGCCCTATAAACGTGCATTTTTTTCACACCGACAGGCTCAGATAGTTACAATGAGTGTCAGACAACATACTAGAAAGGAGAAATGAACGTATGTCTCTACCTTTAGCGTGTCTCTTCTTTGACTGGCAGTAGTCATCCCGGTCAAAGTGGCTGCAGACCCTGTGGTCGGCACGGCGACGGTGCACTGCATCCACAGGAGTGTTAGCATCCATTTGTAGCACAGCTAACTGTTAGCCCTAACTTGTGAAAGCTGCGTGAAGAGCAGCCCAACATTTTGTTGTTACAATTTGTAAATTCTCCAGGCGTCTCTCTTCACCTCAGTCAGGTAACAGTATTCCCCATCTGTGTTTTGCCGCGAGTTATCGCGAGATTTCAGAACAAGACTTCTGGCGTGGTGAGATTTGGACACAGATCACAACAAACAGCGACCTCCAGCTAAAGGTAGAGACATACGTGCATTTCTCCTTTCTAGTTTGTTGTCGGACACTCATTGTTACTATCTGAGCCTGTCAGTGTGAAAAATGCACGTTTATATGGCGAACTTTGACGGGAGCCACTTGCCCTGTTGAAGAGCGTTAGCTGGGCTGCAGGCTGCCTGCCCAGCTCATTACTGGAGCCACCTCAATAAAAGTATTATCCATCACTCACATATACAGAAAAACATATGAAAACAGGGCCCAGGTTGAAAAAAACCGAAGTTGCCCTTTAATTTGCACGTGTGCAACAAGATACAGAGCCTCACTTTCTATTTGCCTAAAGGAGGCGCTAGATATTGAGAAAGTTTGATTTAAGTTTTCCGTGAGAAATTCTCAGTCTTAGAATGAAACATGTTCCACAGCACATGAAAGGAACAAGTTTTTGCTGAACATAAATTGCTGTGGTCTGTTGTTTTTTCTCTTTTTTTTCCCAGCCATGTGCCTCAGGATCTGTGATTAGGTGTCAAAACAGAAGTCTAATCTCCAGACAGCACCAGAAACATTTGAGATTAAGTTTAATTTAGCTGCTGCACCAGTGATTTGTTACATCATTTCCCTCAACAGGGTTATCTCTGCCTCCCACTGATTTTAACAATGGTCTTCAGAATGTCTTACGCTGTCACTTCTGGATACGGCTGGAATGAAACAACCCCACACTCAGGCACTGGCGCCAGCTCATGAAATCAGCCACAGGGATCACCTTGTACCCGAAAACTACCAGAGTGAGCTCATAAATTGTGTCCTAGACATTCTCATAAATAACCATATTGCCTCTCTGTGTGTCATAATCTGTGTGTCTAACTTTCTTGGGTTTAAAACTGCTTAGTTATAGACAAGGAAAAGCAAGTTTAATGTAGATAGAGCTGGATGAAGTCCTGAATCACTCTCTCAATATTAAATTTACTGCATTAGATGGTGGGAGTTCTGGGGGCAACGTAAGTGAATCAGACAATAGCTGTCTGCCTAATGAGCAGACTTGCACTCATATCTGAATAAATCTGCTCCCGCTTTTAAATTATTGCCAACATCGGAAAAAATTTATTCACTTTTAAAAAATTATTGCCACCAAACTGACTACATTTACCTTGGCATGGCACAGAGATCATATTTTAAAGACACATCTCCTAAATTGTAAGGCAGTCGTTGAGGCGAACTGAAGGAATCATCTTAGTAGGAGTAAGGAGAAAGTGGAGTGCTGAAAGAGGAGGAAAGAAACCCAGAACCCAGAAATATATAGATAGTGGCAGAGGAAAGGTGGGGAGGTTGAGGAAAGGTGGCATAATGAAGAGCAGGGAGTTGTGAAGGGGCTTTGGAAGTTAAGGGGGAAGGGGAGTGGAGAGAGGGAAGCTGCAAAAACAGAAGAGAGGCCAAGAAAGGGGACGGGAGAGGTTGAGAGGACAGATTGAATTGGACAGGCTGGGAAGGAGTGTATAATAAGATATTCTACAGGGTCTGCCTGCGCTGGCAGTGGGCTACATGTATCCTTGTCCAGTTTAAGTTTGAACCTCTACTAGTTCAACTCTGCCACCGCACAGACTGTGGAAGACACACAAACTGTACCTGTGGCAGTGTAAAGACTGTGCTGAAAGCCTTCAAATGACAGATTTAGATCTTTCCATACCTGCTCCCCGAAAAAACCCAACTTTTCCCTTCATACTGACAGCAGAATGCCATGTACAATACTGTTTGGGGGAGGTTTTTTACTTGGGGTGGGCAAAAATATCGATACGGCAATATATCACGATATTTTGTATTGCGATACGAAATCGATATTCAAAATTTGAAATAATAAATCATGTTTCAGATGTAAATCCAGTACAACTTCTGCACCTCTGCTTCGTGAGGTGTCACTGTACTGCTACCTCAGACAGTGTGTTGTTCATGCAAATATGTTGTTGTAACTTGCGCTTGTATAGTTACAATAAAATGGCATGGATAATTTGAATTACATTGTTTTGACTCAGTTTGTCCCATGAATTATCACTATCGTCTGATGTACATACAACTCAGATTTTAAGATGCATAATGCCTTTCACATTTTTCAGTGAACTATGTAGAATATCGCAATATATCGCAAAATTTGGATATCGCAATATCATATCGTATCGTGACTCAAGTATCGTGATGCGTATCGTATCGTGAGGTCCTTGGCAATGCCCACCCCTATTTTTTACTGTCCAGAATTTCCAGAGACCTACAAGTGGCCCCCAAAGAGCAGCATGGCTGAAAAGCTCAGTACAGTCTCACACACATGTTCTGCACCTGCAGTCATGACAGACAGCAGCAGCACAGAAATGTGTGTGTATCTGTGACACTGTGTGTGTGTGTTTTACCTCGCTGACAGCTACATAGTATCTCGGCTGCTGGAAACGAGGTGCGTTGTCGTTGCGGTCTCGGACAACAATGCGGACCTCGTGTAAGATCACCGTGCCGATCAGCTCGTTGGTGCACTGAACCTGAACCACGATGGACTGAATGTACGAGGGAGGCTGGGACAGAGACACACACACAGGAAGTAGAGATGAGGGTACAGTAGTGGTACAGGTTAATACATAATTTACCAGAAAGTAAAACAAAATGAATAAAACTGTCACACAGACGACTGCCAGTTTCTGCTATTCTACTTTTTGTGCCAAATGGGACCTTGAAAAACATCTGCTGGATTTCTTGACAGAGAAAAACAGCAGGAGGTTGATTCTGATTCAGATTCTCTCAGAACAGCCAGGAAATCTGCTTCCACCACATTTATCATGAAAAAAGATAAACAAGAACTAAAGAAATAAGAAAGGTAACGTCTTCATTCAGCATGCTCTCAGTTTTAGAAGCAGCAGCACATTCACTAGAACTTCATTTTGCATCTGTCTTAAGCCCTATTCGCACAGGATTAGTTTTACCTGGGGACCTCTGGTAATTTGTAATAATTGCGGAGGACGTCTGTGATCTTAATCCTGTGCGAATGCGCCATGTCAGTAATTTGTAAAGTAAAAATTCCCCCGCAAATGACCTACTATATTTCACCAAAGACCGACGTCCCGTGGTAAAACTAGTCCCGTGCGAATCTGCATTTCAGTAATTGAGGGGCATTTTTTTGTTCTTCCCCGGTTGAAACCATACTGTACGGGTTGAAACATGGAGGCTGCGGTGGAAATTATGAGCAGCATTTTTGAAGGCGTTTTAGGTGCAAACACGGGCTTGTATCGGTGCTGGAGACCCATTTAAATAAACAGCTCAGATCCATAAAAAGAGTGAAATTTAGGAGGAGATGGATGACGGCAGCCTTCAACAGGTTTAATACAAATGCCGTGACGGCCCGTTATCGTGACAACAACTGTAGGTGTAGCTGATGTCATATCTGGCCCTCTGCGTTGTGTTTCTCACGGCCTGCCCTAGGTGGGGTTCGATCCCACGACCTCCCGCACCGGAGGCGACGATGCTAACCTCTTCGCCAAGAGGTTGACAACCACTTGACGGGTTGGTTAGCACGTCTTTTATGGGTGGAGTGAGTGCACATCCGTTACATAGGCTACTGTTGCGAAGTCACGTTGTGCTTTGACATTTTATTTACATTTGCTTCACACATGGATGTGACAGCAGCGTCATATCGGAGCCTTAATGTCAGTAAATTCAAGTAAAAATACAGACTTCACTTATCCCGTGCGAATGCAATTTACAAATGACCAGACGTCCCCAGGTAAAACTAATCCCGTGCGAATAGGGCTTTAGACTAATGAGCTAAACTGATCTGAGCAAAATAGGGTTAAAGATGAAAAAATTGTTCATAAGCAAAATACAAAAGTAAAATAAAGTGGTTTGGTTTCCTTACATCTCTGTCCAGAACGCGTCCTGTGCTGTTGAGGTAAAGAGCCTGTTTGGAGGGGTCCAGGATCACCCAGTAGTCGTGGTTGTCCCTTAGAGAAAGAGAGATGGTACGATCTGCACCCTCCGCCACACCGTTTATCTGCATGTTCTCCACTAATAACGTTCCTGGAAACACAAGAAAAACAGCTACATTGAACAACACAAAGAGCTCCTGGAAATAGATTATGACAGATTAATAGTTTGACCCTGAATTGAACTATACTGTATTAGAGAAAGAACAGAGAATAAGAGAATTCTCTGCTTTGCTTCACATGCAGGAGTGTATGGAAATGATACTGAGGCTGTAGCTACGGGTCAAGGGCAATGAGATGGAAAAGCAAGAGTATACTGTTCAGTACAAGAGAGAGAGTTAAAAGCAAACGGTTCAGTCAAATCAAATCAAGTAAGAGTCAGAGCAGATATGGAGGCTAATCGCTTTGCCTTCTCTGTATCAATACCTGGAATACAATACATGAAATAGAAAACAAAATCAACATTAGACAGAGAGAGAGAGAGACCTGGTCTGCCAAGAGATAAGGGAAACATATTGGTCGTTCTGCATGATTTTCACATAAAACAGAATAAATAAAAGTAAATATTTGAATAGGACCATCAGTGCAGGCTGAAGAAAACCTGCATCATCCAACACAGTCAAATGAGGCTGGTGAAACAACGGAATGAGAGGAGTATTGAAAGAAACAGAGAAAGAGAGAGACAGGACATAATTTGAACAGCAACTGTCGGCTGTACATTTATTTCAAGTGATGCATACTGTGTCTCTCAATCAATACAAAGCCAGCAAGAGCTGCTGGAGAAGGACGAGGAGTCAAAGAAAGTTCAAAAGAAGAGAGAAAAAACAGCTAGAGAATCAGATAGATATATACATGTAAGTTTCAAAGAAATGTTTTGAATTTATCAGCGATTGATGATGATAATGCCAACGAAAGCACAGAGACCTGAGTTTTTTACTGTAACCGTATATACAGTATTTGTATTTCATTTTAAAGCTCAATAAAACTAAAGCTGCATTTCACAGATTTCTAAGTGCAACTTTGATGTTAGTTTTAAGGCTTTTCATGTAGGCTATACTACGTATTTCATGAAATTCACATCTGCTTTCACATGTTTGATCAGTTTTATAAACCAGTGTATGAAATATACAGCTATTACATGCTAGCTGTCATTTTTAAGTTTAGTGGGAACAATTAGAACAGGTGGGTAGAAAAAGAAACACTAGAGAAGCAAAAAGTTTAACTGCTTGACTGAGTGCAGCTTCAAACCATGGGAGACCCATTACCAGGCCCTGCACACTGAATTATTAATCCAAAAACTGTTGTGTATGTGTGTGTGCGTGTGTGTAAGACAGCACAGAACCATCCTTCAGCACATGATTAAGCATAACAGGTTCTCAGCCCAAGTCATAATTGTCTGTGTCTATTTGTGTGAAACATTCTAAGTGCAGAACGAGGCAAAAGCTGGTCCTGTGTCACCAGCAAACTGTGTGTGTGTGTGTGTGTGTGTGCAAGAGAGAGAGAGACTGAGTGGGAGAGAGAGAAAAGTCAGAAAGAGGGAAAATTAGAAATGAGAGATCAAGACAGAGATTTGGAGAGAGAGGAAAGTTGAGGCAGCAAGCAGGATTGTGTTTGGTTGTGTGTGTGTGTGTGTGTGTGTGTGTGTGTGTGTGTGTGTGTGTGTGTGTGTGTGTGTGTGTGTGTGTGTGTGTGTGTGTGTGTGTGTGTGTGTGTGTGTGTGTGTGTGTGTGTGTGTGTGTGTGTGTACATACGCGTGTGTGCTTGCTAGAAAAATCATATTTTCACTACATCTGCGCACATTCAACAATGAAAACACACACACACATATACACACATACAGAACTATCTCATATCTGATCTGCCAGACATAAAATTGGGTCATGGCCTTCTGTGCTACCATGGAAACCGTGTCAAATGTGTTGCTGTGATTTGCTGATGTTAAATAAATGGGGAAATTTAATGAAATTGGTTTCTTTTTATGAAAAATGGGATAGAAAATAGAATTCATTAGAGGAAATTCATTTCATGCTATCTCTCCTAGTCCTCTGCATTTTTTCTGCTGCTGTCTTGCAAAATGAGTAAAAGAACAGAAGTGCAGGTAAAAAAGAAAGAAATGGAAAGTGCCTACACCTTGTGTAACTGATCTGTATCTAATTCAATTCCATAGAAGGTCTAATATAAATTGGCTCTTTTCACAGTGACCTCACTTTATAGGATGTGTGACTGAATGCTGCACTCGGCAGGACCTGATTAAATTGACCCATGTGTTAAGGTGCAAATGCAGAACCTGCATGGAGCCCAGAGAGTGTGTGTGCAGCAACAGCAAGACAGTGTCTCAAATAAGAGGCAAAAAGGGCAATTAGAAAGTAAGAAAAATGAGACAAATAGCAGAGGAAAGTGAGGCAAGAAAGAGTGGGTTGAGTGAGAGGGGGATAGAAATAAAGAATAAAGAGGATATTAGGAGAGAATAGAGAGAGAATGAGCATTGTGGTGACACATTAATAGAATTTTTACAGGACATTAGCTTAAGTGAATGTGGAGACATCAGTGGGGTGTAAGGCAGGTGCAAGCCGTGGGTTTAAAAGTAATCATTACATCCACCTGCTACTTCAGCCTTTAGCGAGGGAAGGAAAGACAGATTAAAGGCAAACATTCATAGATAGATATGACAACAGAATAAGTGGATGTAAACGGTTCATGTGCCGTTTATCCTGAGATGATTCAACGACAGAGTTTATACCCTGAAGGACAAGCTTAAACACATGAATGTTATCTAGAATTTGGTGAAGATGCAGAAAAGAACTTGTTTTTATTCATTTATATTTATATATATATATGTTTTCTCTTATGATAAATTTGCCTACTGATGTGTGTAGTGCACTCAAGAGCCACCGCCATTACTGAGTGGAACCGAGCACATTTACACTGACATTTGAGTGTAAAGATGTTTGGGTTAATCGCGGTTGGCAGTTTTCTCCCTCAAACAAATTAAGGAATCTTAATGTGGAAGTTAATCGCTCTCAAAACATCAGTTTGAAATTGGGTATGACACTGGCTTTAGGAAAATAAAATAAAATGAATCATAACAAAAAGTCAGCAAGTTTTCTCAACCTTCCATTCTGGATGAACAGTAGGCTACAACCTGCAGCTACTGTAGCATCACTTGTCATTACAAATCAAGCGCATTCATTTCATGCATTGTAATAATACACAGTTTAATAAGAATCTAAACCCATGAAATTATGAAACTGTAATCTTGGCAACTATGAGCTCAGCTGGGACCAATCAGCTGCGGTCTTTAGCGGCCCTGTGTCGGTCTGTTGTCGTGAGGATGGAATGGAGACTAAATGAAGTTAATTTCATGGAACAGAGGCTTGAGATTTTTTTCCAAAGTAGAGAGCAGCTGATCACAGTAAGAAGATGTTCAGATTCAGATTTAGTATTTCAATGGATCTGGTTTCATCATGTTACAGGTCCTAGAGCATCTCTTCACTGTATTTTGTGTCTTTTCATATATTGTGGTCACATTGCGCAGGTTTTAAAATGAGTAATGACAGCTTATTTACTCGCACTTCAACTCCAGAGTCCTCTGTAATTGAGCTTTTACCTGTGTTTATCTGTGTTTCATTTACATCACTCTGTTTGGATACCAGCCCTCTGTCATGCTGCGGTGACTCTGTGTGACACCTGTGTCACCACTCTCAAAGCTCACAGGCAATTCTTGTCAACGCTTTATACGGTGAGAAGAAAAGTGTGCGACTGAAGGACAAAAAAAGTAAATAAACAGCTTCTTCTGTCTCAGCTCTCGCTATTGACAGCACATCTGAGTTGCAATAGTCTTCTACAACACCCACCCGTGTGAATTATAAATGCAGCCTCTCCTTTTTATTGGATACAAGAGAAATTAAGCAAATGTTTGTGTGTACACATTGGAGCTGGTGACACATCTACTGAGTCACATCATCTGCTAAATTACACATTTAATGCATCAGGGGGTGTTATTGTGCACAGTACATGGTTCTATGTTCTGAAGCCTCCTGCTGAACTGGATGAACTGGAGATAGTCATGTGTCTTGGTGTGTGTCTTCTTGTGTGTGTGTGTCAGTGTGTCCCACTCCCATTCACACATATCCACTCAGTCTAATCACCCTTTTACTAGATATTATTAAAATCAAATCACACTCCTAATTTCAGTATTATCTTCTTTTATGACATTTCCCCGGGCTAATGAAAAAAAAAATCCCTAACTTGTATACCCCCCCCCCCCCCCCCCCATTCATTCGTCAAGTCTCTCTCCCTTTTGCTAACACCACCCCTAAAGCTAGATTTTCTATTAAATCCGTAACACTATTTCACAGCCACAGAGCAATACGTGACATTATGCATACAAATCATTTCGATACTAAATAATTCTTCGACAACCCTGTTATGAGGATTAGTGCTCAAACGAAAGAACGCACAATCGGGCGAATCAAGAGGCGCACACGTGTTGTTACACACAATGTGATGGTGAAATGAGCACACTAATGTGCAGTATTGTATGCGCATATACTGTATGGTCACATGCAACACACATGGCTGCTGCCCGAGCTTCCCCATGTAATATGCCGATCTTTCAACTTTTTATCTTTCAAAAAAAGAGTCTATTAAACAGATACAATTTTACAACCAATCTATTTCTTTATGAACCCAAATGGCCGAAGTGGCATTCATTTTTTTTTTTTTTTTTTACAGAAAATTGTGTTTAAGTACCACACATGCAGAATTTGACAAAAGAACACATTATAGTTCTATTTGTATGGCTAAACTTCTATTGTGTTATGTTGAATTGAAGCAAACATTAACTGTTTTGCAACTGAACGACAACGTGTCAATGCAAGGGTGTAATTTCCAATGTGGGCTGGAGGGTATTGGAGGGGGGGCTGCCCCACTTATTTTTCGAAATCCTATTTTTCCCCGTCTCCTCACCTCCACAGCTTCAGCTGGATAATCCACTTAAATCTCTCTGAACAATATTGTCCAGCTGTTGAAATCCAGATGAGCCCAAAGAAGAGGTGATAAAGCTGTTGATATGCTCATCCGGGTCACCTTACACTGTGTACACAGGAATAAGCTTTATAAGAGCAGCCATGTGTCATTTAGTGAGCTTATATCGCCCTGGGTTTGGCCTGCCAGGCTGGGTCAAAGGCTAATGCTGAAAGCTTTGCTGTACATTATCTGCAGGCTGAGAATATATATTGTATCTATTTACACTCCTATGCAAAAAAGGAGGAATTAAAATATAGATTAAACAATTTAATCTTCTCTCCTGAAACATTACCTTCAAATATAACTAAATGTAAATCAAACAGAACATGTGGTGAATTAAAAATGAATAAAAAACAAATAAATCATGTTGTTTATTGTCTTGCTCGGCCAACATGGGTGGCAAGTGGGAAATGCAAAACAAAGTCCTACATATAATTACCAGTACAAGACTGGTGTGAATACCAAGGGAGGGAACAGAAGAACAGAGGAGTGAAAATGGAGAACAGAGGAGGAATTAAAGGATGGATAGCTTAATAGTGATGAAGCCATCAATAACAGATCCAGACGTGCCAGCTGAGGAGATGGGAGACACTGCTCTCCTCTGTGTCTGCTGTTGCTATGTTAATCTCTTTTTATGTCAGTTAGGATTACTCTGATCAGGTCTCACTATTGAAATCCCTGTTGAAAAGCAGACATGGCAAACATGATGCTATGTCGCAGTTTATGTAGGCTGAGGAAAAGAGTGGGATTTAAAAACACAGAGCTACTTGTCTGTGTATATTTAATGTTCTGCTATATGATTTGGTGTCTCTATACAACTTAATATACTTGTGATTAAAGTAAGGGTTAAAACCATCTATTAAAATGTGATGTCTACACTGAACGTATGCTGAACATGTTAAAAAAACACACAAGCTTCCACTAAAACACATCTGAACAGACTGTGGGATGGTGTGTTTTGGTTATATTCCTACAAACACTTGAAGTGGCACAACCATCAAAACCAGGAGCCAGTAATTAGCTTATAAATACAGTTTGAGCTAGCTAAACACGCCATGGAGACTTCCTTTGGTGTTCAGATAAAAGGTGTGTGAAAAGTCTGAAAAGTCTGGCAGCCTTATCTTTGTTTTGTCAGGTGGAAGAGAAGAGAAGAGAAGAGAAGAGAAGAGAAGAGAAGAGAAGAGAAGAGAAGAGAAGAGAAGAGAAGAGAAGAGAAGAGGAGAAGTTAATATTATCCTGTCTTTCTAAGTCAAAGTTTTCTCTGCAAAACAACCACCTGACAATGTCAAGGTCTTGAAAACCAAAATAATTATTTATGAGCTGAAATAAACCAATACAATGAAAATAAACAACACATGAACTTGGACTTAGTTTAGCCTCTTCTATAGAGGGAAGAGGCTGTAGCATGAGCCTCATAGGCCAAAGGTAACAAGTCTGACCACCACAGCCTGAGCTTGCCAATTAACACGTTACATCTTGTTTGTTCAATCTGTATAGACAAGTAGAGATTTAAGATGCGGATTAAACAAACGAGATGTACCACAGTGATTGAGCTGATGAGCTTTGGAGGTGAAGCTCGGTGGGTTTTGTTGTTATGTTTGGTCCAGACTTCATGCTAAGCTAAGCTTAGCTGTCTGTAGCTCCACATTGACACAACGAGTGGTACTGTAGCTACTGATTGCAAGAGCAAGAGAGAAATAAACAAGTTTCACAAAATGTCACACTATTGCTTCATAGAAGCAGTTTATGACTGAACAGCAACACAAGCATGAGAGATGCAGACAAACTCCTATCTTTTGTTGTTTACACTAACAACTAACACTCAGTGACGTAGCTGAAATTGAATGACCCAGTGTCTCATCCTTTGCAACAGGGATCAGGCTCCGCTGGCACAGACCTAATGAATATGAATGAGTGTAGGCTACCTGCCATGCCAATCAGCAGCTGCTGAAAAGGTCAAGATCATCTAGCAATGTTTATTTAACGCATCGCTAAAAAAGGTGACGATTATCTCAAAAATTTAAATTCTGACAAAGTGTTGTGTCTGAGTTGCTGCAACGACTTAACACATTCATCATGAAGTAAAGAAGGAAAAAGTAAAGATCAACACTTTACCGTTGGGGCTCTCTTCATCTATGGCAATGATGGTAGCTGGAGGACCCGACCGAGACAGTTTACATTCTGGAGAGGTGGAAAAGAAGAACAGTTAGCATTGATACAGTCTGACTGCCACTTCTTCATATCCATTTAGAACTTGAAATCTAAAACTTGATTGTGAAACTTTATGAATGTTAGTTTTTCTAAGGAAAATGTTTTTAAAAAGTTTTTTTTTAAAGATAAGTGCCTGCTGCAATCACTCTGTAAGAGTTTCCCTTTTTGGATTTGAGGTGAACTTTCAACAGCACGCACAGTGCAATATATATGAATATATGTTGGTGTGTGGGTGTATCTGAGATGAAGAGAGTGGTTAAGAGAAGCAACAACAAAGAACCGAAAAGAATGAAGGTGAAAATAGGGGAGGGTGGAGTAAAGGAGGGAGGTGTAAGAGGTTAGAAGGAGGAAGAAAAAATGAGACGAGAAAAATGGAGAAAATGATGATGGACAGGGCAGGGAATCTTCTCAGATACAGACAGCGAGAAATTGAAAAAGTAAAAATGAACCACTCTGAGGACAACACATATGTAGCGAAGAATAATGGATCTACGAGGAGCGTAACCTCCTCCGACCATCTCTGCAGGGTTAGCAGGGGTTAATCAACTAACACAGGGTGAGGAGAGGAAGAGAAAGGAGATGGTTCTTACCCTCATATTGCCAATCTGCCAAAAGAAACAGCCACATCCCATCAGGAGGGAAGGAAGAGGAGAAGGAGGAGGGAGGAGGAGAGAGCAGAGGAAGGAAGAATAATGAAAAATAAGAATTAACCATCAGAGAAATAAAGAGGGGGTCAAACATGAAAAGCAGAAGGCAGAAAAAGACATAAGTAGACAAACTGTGTACAAGCAAATAAGAAACGTGCATGTGTGTCTGCATGCAAGTACACAAACGGTGATGTGTTTATCTCTGTAAGCTCCTTCACCTGCATTCAAAGCCACCACCTACACTTACTGTATTTAGTATATGGAGAAATAATTCTTAACTGAGCTTGAGGCTTAAAATGCTCCATTCAGAGGGAGGATCTCCTTTATCCCTGCGTCCTTGCCAGGATACAAGAAATACCAGAACACCCACATTCAACCAGACAGGGCAACATTATTGTTCAGCTCTCGAGGATAGTTGGGAAGAATCCCACGGGAAGGCTGAAAGACGGATATCTGCTCACCTAGAAAATAGACTTCATGGAACAATGATCACACCGTTTCTCTGGCTTTCCCCCTCTCTCTTTCCATCTCTCTCTTCCCCTTCATGATTAAGCTTTACAACTGTGTGACATTATAGATTATCCCGGGATTCATTGTTTCTTGTTTCTTGCGAGGGGAGACGGTATTGAATGTTCCCAAATATAGATTAAAGCGCTCTACGGCTCTGAATTAGCTTATCTTCGTGCTGAAAATGATTGCTTTTCCAATTTGTTACGGTGCAAAGGAGAAAAAAATGTTTTCTTAGCTCACAGACGTGCTGATTTTAAACTGACCGCTCAGACCAAACACTGCATTTCTTACACCTCTGATATTTTTCTTTCAATCCAAGAAATGTGACAATCATTACAACGCAGCAGAAGTAAAACATCTGGTGTGGACACATTTCTGTTGTTGGTTTAGATGAACACATGGCGGCTAGAATAGATGGTGGATCCCAGACTTCATGCTAAGCTCAGCTCCAGGATGAATGCGCAGTCAGAAGGGCGGTGTTGATCTGCTGACTCTCAGAAACAACACAAACAAAGCATTTTTCCCAAACTGTCAAACTGGTCCCTTACAGCCAGCGCTGTTATAGACACAACTCAAGATCTCTCCCTCCATACAAAGAATGTGAGATGTCAAAACATCATTTAAAAAATTCAACATCCTTTATGTGAACTGGTATTTAAAGGAAACAGTTTTGACAGCGTACTGTGAATACATTCAACACATTTCCTCATTATGATGATAGAGCAGTATTTTCTCTGCAAGATATCACTAATGCCAGTTTGGTTTAGTTTTGCATTACTTACTACTACATAATTATTTCCAATGCATTACACATAGGTATAGCTGTATACAGAAGTACTCAAGAGTGTCTGGCTGCAGACCTCCACCGTCAGGCTGCTTCCGGTGCAGGCTCCACGCTCAGGCTGCCTCCACTGTCAGACAGGAAGTGCACGCAAGAAACTTCAAAATAAAATCATGTAGACATTTTTGGAGGAAACGGCAACAACAATGTAACGCGAGTCTGTCAGCAACATTATTGCATTATAATATAGAACGTCTCTGATAACATTAAAGCAGAAGTAAGTGATATATTTGTGTTAATATAAGTCTTAAATAGTTATATCTTCCGACAGCAATCACTTACATAGAGTGTTTGGACTGAAACACGGGTCTGTCAGTCCCTCTGCTCTGCTCTGAGCCGAGGAGAAAACATTTATCGTATCCTACAGTTTTTATCCAATGAGGAGAGAGAACGGCATGCAGGGCTGTGTGTGCAGCCAAGGAACGCCGTGAATGTGGTGACGTAGGGACGAGGACTGTTATGGTGCGTTCAAGGAAACTCGTATTTTTCCGACCGTGAAGTCCTATCAGTTCGATCTGGTACGAGTTCACCGGTCGGAAGTTACGAGTGGCCGTTATAGTGACTTTCACCGGTAAAACAGGTCGGAAAAACACGAGTGGGTTGCCTGGAACGCTACAAAGTCGTAAGTTGTGACTTGAAGCTGTAATTTACGATTTCAAAAGCCTGCCTGGAACGCAGCATTAGCCAAAACGACCGGACCACTTACTTCTACTTTAACTGTCAAAATGGGGTATAGACCTAAACTCTGTCCACATAGCGACAAGTTCATCGAAAAATATTTAATATTTTAACTTTAACTTTTAACCTCAGTTCCAGTCTTTGTCAAAAAAACAACAACAAAAAACACCTTATTTACCATTGAATGGTTTAACAGTAGGATAGGCCTAGTGTACCTAAATAAGATCTGATTTAATATGAAAAATGTATTTCAAAACACAACGCTGATGCATCTGCTCAAAGGCTTAAGCTTTACAGTAGGCTAATCTCCGCACACGTACAGTAGAGAGCAAGATTTGAAACCATCAACCAACATAATTAACTAAGATTGTTTTCATTGCTCCACATTATTTAGTCTATTGCATGATTCCACTTGAGTCTTTTATATGATATACTTATGGTAAAATAAAATAAAATATACCGGAGTCGGACTGAAAAAAAGAAAAGAAAGATATGCTCAGAACAGGCTGGACTCGAACCTGTGCTACTTGTACATCTGCAGTTATTGCGGTGACTCTACCAGGGGAGCTATGAGATAATCACAGTATTATGATTTATTTAAAAAATAAAAGAAAAAAGAAAAAGAAATAAAGGTAGGCTACCGTAGGCTACTATGCTGCCCAAAGCATCATTAGTTTAAGTTTAAACATATTCACGAATTCATAACCGGACCCAGACAGGACGTGAAAGGTCACTCTTCACCCTAAATTAAAACTGTATTACCATACAGTGTTCTTCATGGTATAATGAAAATCAGGTGTTCATTAAATAGGTAATGAAAACACACAAAATAACAAAATTTCATTGTTGCCTTTTATTCAACAATATTTGTCCTCCATTTCCCATTCTCATACCCTCGTCGGTCAGAAATACGCTACGTGTTTTGAACTTAAACGGCTCCAGGATGACTTCTCTCTCCACATCAGAACTCATCGTGTCGTGAAGCCTCCTATTCCTCCCGGACTGGACTCAAAACAAAACATTTAATCCTTATTCCATCTTCATTTAGACAACAAATAACCCGAGCGTCAACTGCTAACCACCGTTAACTAATTTAAAAATTACAACAGCTCACCCACATATAAACATTCAGTCGGTAATAATATAAATAGATGTATCCTAAAGGCGGCTGCTAAAACGGTAACGTTAACACAACCCGTGTTGTTGTCATGGTGGAATCAATGCAAATGAAGAAAATGCCGGACTCCTTTTGGGGACGCAAAAAAGTTTGTTTTTTCCTGTCCTGACGGTGGAGGCAGCCTGAGCGTGGAGCCTGAGCGTGGAGCCTGCACCGGAAGCAGCCTGACGGTGGAGGTCTGCAGCCAGACCCCTCTCCAAGTACTATATCCTTTCTCTGGTGTTCGGGTCACCAGTGACCCGTTTCAAGGTTTTGAATGCATAAAAGTACCACATAAATGTGTTTATAGTATCAAGGCTTTTTTTTATGTTCTGGTTAAAATTATGACATTTGTGGTGTTAGTGTCAATTTTGACCCGGTTATAATAATAAGAACAACAATTAGAGTTAAAGCTGAAATCATAAGTGCAAAACCAACCTTTTCATGGATAAGGAAGTCTAACAATGTAACCAAGAGATGAGAAACATATGGGATGATAAATAATTGTTTTAGTGTGTTTTACAGCTGATTTAAAACATGGGTCAAAACTGACCCAAACACCATAGATGGCAGCAGAAAGCTAGAAAACACAAGATGAATGATACAGAAGTACTACAGTATGGTGTACTGCTGCTGCTTGTGGCCACAGTGGGAGTGGGTGCACCTCACTGGTGGCTGACTCAGGCACAGGTCTGTGTCACTGCAGCTAGACAGATCATTAGTAGAGCTGCTTGACTTAGCTGGGTGGTGCGACAGCTTCAGACAGGGCAGCAGCTGCCTTCACAGCCTGTGGCTCCATCCTGTTTGCAGCTCAGCCTTTCAAACCGAGTCATGAGCATTAAAAGCATCATGTAAAGTGTCACTTTACTATGTGGTATCTCTATGGAGTGCTGCCGTGACATGTCAGTAGGTTGGGTCCAGTTGTTGTACTGGACTGGACCAACACAGTAACTGTTGATGTGGATCAGGTGGAGCAGCGTAGTGCAGTGCAGTGAGCTCTCCTTCTACGGGTGCATCTCAGGTTAGCAGTCTAGAAAGATGCATGAGCCATGGAACAATAGTCACTAGTTACATCACACTCCTACCAGCTGGCCTGTGTGTGTGTGTGTGTGTGTGTGTGTGTGTGTGTGTGTGTGTGTGTGTGTGTGTGTGTGTGTGTGAACGGCAGATGACAGATGTGTATCCCCTGCTTGACTGCCTTTTTATCCTTCAGTGTAAGCTGATGCCCCTCATCTATTACTAACCAGTCATTTGTTCTTGATGGGGCATCTCTTGTCTCTCCCTCCGTCTCTTTCTCTCCACATAGTTTCTTCCCTCCCATGTCTCTTTTCATCTGCTTCCCTCTCTCCACCTGTCAGTATGACCCCCCTCCTCCCCTTCTCAAATAATAAAAATTAAATGGGATGAAACAGTAAACAGCCTGGGTTGTAAATGCAAAGCGACGGATGAGCACGCTGTACGATCTGGAAAATGAATTGAGCTAAAAATGAAAAACCCTGAATACAGGTAACGTTAATTTAAAGTCCAATCTCTCTGCGTCTGCAGTAAATTTGAAGAAAATGTACAGGCGCTTCCTCCAAGTATAATCTTGATTAAAACGAATGTGTCCACATAATTGCGTAAAAGTTTAAGCAAAGACATTAAATCAATCAAGCTGCCACACACTGCTGTAATTCTATATTAAACCACACACTGCCTCTCTGCGTGACACTTGACTGGTGCTGCTCGGAGCCACCAACCACACAAACTCAGGATGAAATATGTATAACAATGAAATGCAAATTCTCTTTCAAACAGGTCACAGGTAGATTTCCTCACAACAGTGCACTTGTTTGTATAAGACATCAAATAAGGCTGTTCGTGTTCTCTTGTGCTCCTGAAGTGTCTCCTTATGCTCACCCTTGAAAGTTTACCAGTGTACCTCTTCCCTCGTTGATGTGCACTTGTCCTCCTGCAAGCACTCACTCATTGTGTGATAAGTGTGTTCCTGTGCTCTCCTCTTTCTAAAAATTCTATAAAAAATTACTGCAAAGGCTTTTATGCATGGACAAGTGTATAAATCCATCTAGAGCCAGGTTTGTGTAAAGCTGATGAAAAGCCTGTGCAAGCAGAGCAGGGGTGATGCGTTCAAGGTGTGGACCATGAGACTGAGGTCTCTGCATTAGATCGCTGTGTTCAGACGATATCACAGGTAGTCAATGAGAAGAGCTCGGCCTGTTCCAGATTTATTATCCATTCACCGCCTCTTTATTTAAACCTGTTCTGTTGCAATCAATATCCTCTTTATTTACTATTCAAATTATTTCCATCTACATTTGGCAGGCACAGTAAGCAGGTACGGGTTGCCAAGGGTGGAGGGGGAGAGAAAAAACTCCCCTTTGAAAACAAAGTCAACTGAGAAGGAAGGAGAGAGAGAGAGAGAGAGAGAGAGAGAGAGAGAGAGAGAGAGAGAGATAAGTGAGTGTGACTGCAGCCTGAAGACCAGAGTCCAAACAGCCGGAGCTTCTTGAAAACAGCCATTGCTGTTCAGTAAACACAAACACACCTTAGCAACTATCTCCATGACACACACATGCATCTTCACACAACACAACACAACGCAACGCAGGCATACTGTAGCCGAGCTGCTTTATGCGGTTCACCCACTTCAAGCCCATGAGCCTGTCTGCACTCACACGTGCTCGAGTTACCATCAAATATACATACACAGACTGTGTGTCCATGAGCACACCCGCACACACACACACACAACACCCCACAACACATGCTATGTTGTAGGTGTAGCCTACTGACTCAGGATTCACTCTACTGAGAAAAGCTGTCACACTGCCAACAACAAAGGAATTAATATCAGTGTTTAATGTTGTGTTATTGTCATAACATTAAAGGAGCAGTTCATCAATCTCTGAGTCTTTTTTAAAACCACAAGTTGTTTTCTTTTCACCTTACTGTTTGTACAGAAGATACAACATGCTTGTCTACACACTAGTTTTACATACATTATAGAGCATTTATAAATGTTCATGTTAGGGATGGGACTTTTTGTCGACAAATAAAATAGAGTGTCGACATGTCGAGGGGGCGGTGCTTGTGGAATTTCCATGTGTAAATTGCATTTTGTCTTTCAATATTTCCTATTCAAATAAACAGCAGAAAGTGCCACTTTTCCCATAATGAAACCACTTTTTCTAAATGGGATAGCTACTTGAGCATGCGCGCATGCTGACAGGTGACAGAGTCACATCAGCTGTCCGGGCTCCCTGCAGTCTAGGTGATGGTGCTGTTGATGACGAGTCCGGGTTTGCAAAAAGGGCAAAACCATGGGCAAAACAGGTGGATGCAATGGTTGCATCCTTCGTAGAGGACCGCGGACATGCACAGGGAAAAAAAAAGAAAAAAAAGAAACCGAATGCGTGCTGCCTTGTCCGCTCGTGCCAACAGCAGTGTTAATAAACCACAACAAAAGCACGTTAAACCCCCCCCCCCGCGTATCTGCTGCTGCTGTTAAAAAAAAGGGCCAACAATTCGACAAAAAGTCGACACATGGGCCTCGACAATCGATTTTCCAAATCCCGTGTCATTCCCATCCCTAGTTCATGTTCATATAAAAGCTGAGGTAGACCAGAAGGATGCGTTATAAACCCAGAATACTAATTACAGCTGTAGTGTATATCAGATGTGACACACTACTATGAAGTATTGGCCCGCTGAGCTGAGCTGAGCTGAGCTGAGCATGGTTTCTTCCCAAATGACAGTGTAGAATATCACAGGCGGCACTGGCCTGCCTCCACTGAAATAATTGACTCATTTCATCTGATGATGTTTGAGATTGGGCCTGTGACTGATGCACTGTGAGCCCAATATCACAGGACAGAGAAAATCAGCAGGCAGTCTTCTGGAGATAATTATGCTCTGTTTCCTTGTTTGTTTGCTTCTTTTTTTTAAGTCAATAGAAAATGGATTTGGAGATGAATTTTGTAAATGTGTTCAAGTAAAACAAACAACCTTAAAGGAAATGTTTGGAAATGTTATTTGCTGTCTCACTGGGGGTTACTCGTGTCTGTTTGCTAAATATGAAGCTTAGCTTAGTAGAAACAGATGGAACAAAGGTGAGAAAATCCTCAAAAAACTCACAAATTTACAGTTTAATTGTATATTAGACCAGTAAGGGTTCTGTGTATTGTGACACTGATATGTATTGACACAATCGCATCACAAAACAATGCTAAAAACCTGTGTCAAATCAGTAGGAAAAACCAATTAGACATAATTAGACTGCTCGCTTTGCAAATTCAGGCAACACATTTCTCTCTAATACGAGTTTAAAATAGTTTCTGAATCTTTTCAATCATTTTTTTCCCTCTGTGCCATATTGTGAAATATTTGTGCTCATTTGGTTTGAAGTTGTACTCGACTGAATTCTGCTTGTTACCATCTGTTAAACACTCGCTTGGCTACCTTGCCTCGAGTCTAGATTGTGAAAGGGAAAACTCAGTGATGGTGAAGTCCAAAATATGGTGGAGTAATATTTCAACATGCTGCAGCAAACGGAGGTGACTTCAAGACACGATGGCATTGATCCGATTTCTGAAAAGACAGACTCTACTGAAATAAACAAACAAAAAACACAAAGTAAAGAATATGATGACACAACTGCCCACTCCTGTGAGCTAGACTGAAATGAAATGGGTAATTTAAGATCAATTGGAAATAAAAAAATAAAATATGCAATTGCATGGAGTGGGATGTCTTTTGATGTCGTTCATCTTTGGAGTAAGACTTTAAAAAGACTGCTTAAGCTGCGTAAAATGCATTAGTCTCTTTCACAAGCATACAATGAAATCAATTAATTCATTATTGGAATCACAGTGGCCTAATATTACGCAGAAGTGTTTGTTTGAGCATTGAGCATTCCCACAGTATATGTGGGCGTGCAGCCATTAACAGAGTTCCACAGGGTTTCTAAGTTAATTACATACTAAGCTTTTTTGATACAACTTAATTAGTATGCAAAGAGCTGTTTTCAGATAAGTAACTTATTAAAAGCACATTATTAAAGCAGTGGAAATTAAAATGTTACGACAAAAAGCTACACCAGTCATTTCTTTCATGTGTTGTAACGGTCCTGCCACGGACCGTGCATGGAAACAGGGGAGATTTTTCATGGCTCCTACTGTATCAGGAAAGCTTCTCAGACTCTAGGAAAATTTCCTGTAAATTTCCAGAAAGGGAAGTTAAGCTGGGGAATTTGGGAAATTTTCCAAATTGGAAACTTTCCATGTGAATTATGGGAATTATTGGGAATTTATGGGAATTAACTGGAAATTGGGGGTCATTTTTATATATATATATTTTGAGGGCTTTTTATTGCCTTTAATTGATAGCACAGTGGAGAGAGTGACAGGAAATGGGCGGCAGCTCTACCAAGTGAGCAAAACGCCGCCCCGACATTGGGGTGGACTTGCATTAAATCTGGTTGTTTTAGCCAAGATTATGCTACAATATATTTTCCCCAACTATATTTAAATTCCCTTTTAAGGGCCAACCTTCAATTTTGTAAATTTTGGATTTATTCCCGTTCTCGTTAATTCCCATATATTCCCGTTAAATCCCATGGAAAGTTTCCAACTTTGAAAATCCCCGTAATTTTGCAACCCTAGTTAATCTTTCTCTCTGTCAACACTTAAAGGGATAGTTCACCCAAAATTGAAATTTCGTGGCTTCTCTGAGTTACAGCGGGGCTCTGTGCAGCACTGCATGTCCATATGACGGTTGCGAACGGGGCTCACTTTTCTTCGTCCAAAAAGACACACCAAAAAACATCCAAATACCTCCATAGTGCTCGTCTGTAATGCCCCTCTTGTATTAAAGCCCCAACATGGTCCGTCCAAATCTCGCGCGATTTTTACGGACCAGGAAGAGCAGTGCTGGGAGCTTCCGCTACAAACAAGCTTAAAATATAGACTTATTTAAATTTTTTTCGGAACAATTTCTCATGTTGGGGCTTCAATACAAGAGGGACATTACAGACGATCACTATGGAGGTATTTGGATGTTTTTTGGTGTGTCTTTTTGGACGAAGAAAAGTGAGCCCCGTTCTCAACCATCATATGGACATGCAGTGCTGCACGGAGCCCCGCTGGAACTCAGAGAAGCCACGGAGGACTCTGAAACTTCTCCCAGCCCTTAGTCCACATGAGGGTGAGTAGATAATGAGTGAAATTTCAATTTTGGGTGAGCTATCCCTTTAATACATTTCAGGGCATAAAACCAGAAAGTTGTGAGCGGACCTGACTCTATCGCTGACAGGATGGACTTCTAAAAATGTACAACAGTGTGTTAAACAAGAGGCAACAGAGAGAGAGGTGGTACTGTAGTAAAAGGCTGAAATACAGGAGCAGACAGATACGGGAAAGTGATTTTTTTTCCCTCTAAAAGTTCTCATGTCATGTCCTTTTTAAGCTTCCATCAGCAGGTACACCAATCTACACCTCTCCCTGGAGTCCCATTCCTCTCCGTCTCCTCTCCTCTACCCAGCCATCCAGCCATTCATCCATCACCCATTCATCAGGCTTCTCCCCCCTTTCCTCACTCACACACAAAACGGTGGGGACAAAATTGGAGAGGAGAGAGAGGAGGCGATTTGAGGAGAGGATAGGAGAAGAGGAGGACTGGGAGGAGAGGAGAGGAGAGGAGAGGAGAAAGGTGAGAGGAGGAGAAAAAAGAGGAGAGGGGAGGAGTAAAAAAAGGGAAGATTATAGAAGAGAGTCAGTGTGACCTTGTGTTAGATTGATGTATCTCTGGAGAAAACGGATTGTCGACCTGCTTGCACACAAAAAAAACAAAAACGCACAGACAGAGAGACAGAGACACACAGACACATACACACACAAAGACACACACACTGGGGCTCAGTGCTGTAGGAATCACCACTTTGTCACTGCGCTGGCTTATCCATTATCCTGCCTCTCTCCCTCTCTCCCTCCCTCTGTCTCTGTCTCAGTGTGTCAGCTCTGCTCTGGGCCGGTGTGGGGCTGAGCGCGGCTGACAGCAGTAGTGTGCTAATCAGCCTGTAGTTGTTCTGTGGACACATGGTGGAAATACATAAACACACCTGGAATAACCCACGTGTCCTGAAGGTAGCCAGCAAACTGGAGCACGCCGCTGCCTGGAGCTTCAGGCTGGATCTGATTATTATGTAAAGGTGTTTACAATCAGATGGGATTTAAAGGAACAGTTCGACATTATGATAATACAGATGTTTTATTTCTGCAAAAGCGATGACAAGATCAGTGTTGATGTTGTGCCCTGTGGCGTTTCTGACCACTAGAAGCATTACATAATGTTTTGAGAGAAAGTGAAATATAAAAAGATTTTAAAAACTATATCGATGTCTTAGTCTACAATGGGTTAGTGTAGCACCTCTCCTGCTAAACTGGCTAGACACATGAAACGCTCTTGTTCATACATACAAATTCATACATAATTCAACATAACTATTTGAGCCAAATCTTGTTGTCAGGCTGATACAGACTGAAACAAGAAGCTAGCTGGAAGAAGCTACAGAGCAGTGGTTTTACTGTACAACAGCACTGAAGTACAGGGCCTGTTTACCTGTACTTCAGTGCTATTGTACAGTAAAACCACTGTACACTGTGCTGTTAAGTGTGTTTCTTCACTTTTCACCTGAATGCTAAATGTTGATGAATATGTTGGATGGTAAATGGTAAATTGACTATAACTCTTTTCTAGTCTCTGGTACCACTCAAAGCACTTTACACTTTTGGTCAGATTCACACATTCAAACTGTGCTTACTGTTTTACACATGGTGTCTAACCATTCACATCAGGCAAGTGTGGGTTCAGTGTCCTGCCCAAGGACAAACCAGGAATCAAACCCATGTTCATAAGTAAGGTTAATGCAAATGCAGATATTCTCAATTCAGACCAGACATGAATGTGCTCTCATCTCACGCTCCTTCGTACTTTACCTTTAACCTTTAGTTGTCTTCTCAGTCTCAACTTTGACCTTCTCTGATCAGGTGTGAATACAATAACACAAAAGGTTGCGCAGAATAAAGTCGTAACAGCGATGCATTATGTTACTGTGTAAGCATATACGTACGTATGTGTAAGTATCAAGGACAGAGTGTCTGGGTGAAGTCAATTGAATCAACACAATGAACGTAAGCTGAGGTCTCTTGAAAGAAATATATAGTACTAAGAGAGCAGGAGGTGGCAGCAGCATGGAGGAGAACATGCAATAAATATGAGAGGGGTAAAGTTCCAGACAGGAGGAACACCCTGAAGATATACCAGTCTGCTTCAGGGATCGGGAGAGAGGGGGGAGATGATGATGATGATGATGATGATGATGATGATGATGATGATGGCTCATGGGGAGAAATGGTGGGTGTAAAGAAAGTCAGTGAGGGGAGAAAAGGAGAGTAACACTGAAGTGAGGAGAGACGAGATAGACATTCACATCAGAGGAAACATCTGACAACACAGTAGCAATAAATATTAAAATAACCTTGAAAACTCCAACTCCAGCCACATCCACATGTCCATACTAACAACCTCTCTCTCACACACAGAGAGAATCTGCAGCACCCTAACTCACTACACTGCCACAACTGACGTTAGCACCGTCCCACTGGGATGGAGACAATATCATGAACATCTGCACAATCTAACAGTCTAATAGGAAATTGGAATCGGTGTTGAACACAGCGCTGTAGATCTCACAGTGGTGTTATTATAAGCATCACACTGGCCCTCATTTATTAAACTTGCGTACACCAAAAAAATGGGTGTACACCAAATTCACCGCAAGGATCGGCATTTATTAATCTGAGCGTGAGCGTACGGTACGCACAAATCTCACGCCAGCTCTGACCAGGTGTACGCACATTTGGAACCAGCTTAGAACATGCAGGAAGGAGTGCTGCTGTGTCAGAGTGATTATTAAACCATAGTCTAATAACGCAGCGATGTGGACCACATGTTGTTGTTGTTTATATTGATAAAAAGATAAAAAAGTAGCCAAAAAAGAAAAGAAACGATAAAACCAAGTCCGTGTTGAAAATATAACTCGAGTTTTATTTTGGGCAACTGAGATGAATTAAAAACCAGGATGTGACAGATGCTCGTTAATCAGCTGTGTAAACAGAAACAGTCAATGACAGACAGACCTGTTATTGTAGATCACACACACAAACTTCCAACATCTGCAGCACCAGAGCATGACCGGACGGCTCCTCAGTCTCTCTCTCTGCCGGACACCGGAGCCCGGGGGGGGGGGGGGGGGGCTCCGCTACCTGTCCAGGTGCAGCTGATCTCGGTGGAGTGTTTTTCTTTTCTTTTTTTTCCCGTCAGCGGGACATCGGGCCGGTGTTTCACATCCCTCCATCAGCCGAACCATGCCAGCGGTGCTGATGGTCATAAAGTCGCGTTCGCAGCAGTAATATGCCTACGATTTCTCCTCAGTCACTTGTGTTTAGTAAACTGCAGGAGCATTTCATGAGATCGCTGGATTTCCTGACGTGGTCGGTGACACGTGCGTCTGCAGCCTCCATCCACCGGGATGACGCTTATCAATCACAAAATCTATCAATCTATCAATGTCCAGATATTTAATGTTGCCGCCCTCTCCCTGTTCAACGCGGTAATGTCGGTAAAGTCCCTCTTCTTGGCCGTCTTCCGTGTCTCCATGTCGTAAAAGGGGCAGGGCGACGCCTCTAAAGCAGGAATATATCGGGGCGTGACATTTAAATTATGCTCGTTTTCAGCCGCCGGATTTATCACCACTACACCGGTTCTACGCCGAAATCAGCAGCGTACACACTTTTAGTAAATCACACGTGACACTTGCCGTACACTGATATTTACACCAGAATCTACACCAGATCCTGCGCAAGTTTGATAAATGAGGGCCACTGTGTGGTAACGCATTAGATTGTACATGTTGTGTTTTAATATACAGTATGAAGGCAGAAATTGCAGAAGTTGGAACAACCACTGACACCGATGCCACAACTGCAGATTCACTTCAAAGTACATTTAAATATTAGCATGTGGTGTATAAAACTGTAATTGGAGCACTTATTTTTGAAGGTTTTCTGTTTCACTGTCTGGTTGGCACCGACTCACAAGTCTGGAGTCATTCAGGCTCTAGTTTTTGGATGGAAATATCACTTGCTCTAGTGCTATTGATGGACAATCGATGCAAGCAGCATTGGCTCGATGCCAGCGTGGCCTCGTGATTTTTGCGCTATCTTCCTCAGTTCTCCCACTCTCTTAAGGGAGGCTCAACATATTAACAGGCTGCTTTGTGGATGGACAACATCCACAATGTGTTCTGAAGCTGATGAGTGGTGTGATCAGTGGCCCTGAGAACTCAACGTAGTGCAGCTGAAGAAAAGACATACAAATGGACAAAACACAAACAAACAACCTCAGAAAGGTCAATGGAGTGCATTTGTGCGTGTGTACTCTGTACTATATGTTGTAAGTTTTTGCAGTATGTGTTGATGGATCTTTTCTTTGTGTTGCAGTGTGTTGAGCTCTCAGGGTCATGTAGATAATAGAGGAAACACTGCAGTCTAAAAACTTTTCTACTTTTCCAACACTGCATTTTCACAGTGGGACTCAAATCACAGAAAGTGCAGTTGTGCTTCTGCAAATGTTTCATGAGTCCTCATGAATATAAACTCCACACAGAGCCTCGACAGTAAAATGATTTGTTTCAGCCATAGTTTGAAACAAAAGGCTACATCAACAGCCGAGGGAGTGGGCTGTCTATCAGTGCATGTTTTCTACTCACTGTAGAGTTGCTCTCCCTCTCATGCAGAGTGCTCTACACAGCTGTGACAGTGACTTCATTCAGAGTGACACCTCAGAATTGGTTTGGGAAAGGGCCACAGTCACACTATGGACTGACATCTACTCTTTTTCTACTGCATCTTGCAGGGAGCTGCTTGTCCTGAGAAAGACACTGTGAGAGGAGCGACTTAAAAAAAAAAGAATAGAGAAGGTAATATCTCGCTGAAATGGTGGTGACACAACGTAGCGCACAGGAACTCCTGCAGACTGTCACACAGGTGCAGGAGGCATTTGGGCTTCATGACAGAGCCTCATGAACACAGAGACAGACACACATCACTCCCAATGTACGACAACTCAAGTTAGAACTCTTTTCATGCCTTCTGTTGCGACTTGTTCCCGTTCACAGATAAGTCACATTCAATTAAAACAACCAGTGAAGCACTGCCTACATAGAGACAGGCTTCAAATGGATTCATAATCTGAGTCTTGTCAAGTGCAGGAATTCACCAGACCACAGGGTTTGCATTTCCATCTGCTTTTAGCGCTTGTAGCAATCACTAATTTCAAGTTTGAATCCAATGGCAATAGGTTGAGTAAATGTGTGTGTGTGTGTGTGTGTGTGTGTGTGTGTGTGTGTGTGTGTGTGTGTGTGTGTGTGTGTGTGTGTGTGTGTGTGTGTGTGTGCCCATTTTGGTAATGAGCACTTAAGTATTCTGATCTTAATCAGTTTTTTTTTTTACAGAAGTTCTGACAAGTTTCTAGGGAAGACTAAACAGGAGCACAAGGGTTTTGCACAAGTTAAACTTTCAGCCAAAGTCTGATTTGACACGTTGTGTGGTCTCTCACCCTGGATCCAGCCTCATTAAAAATACACTGGAATTCTTGTCACTTGGGAAACGAAAAAGTGAGTAAATATAGTTTCTTACCTTGGGACCAGGCTAATTAAAACATACTAGTGCTACTGTCAGGCCGAGGTCCAAACTGCAAAAATCAACCGCTCATCCTGGGACTGCAGCTCATTAAAAACACACTAGCACTTGTGTCATGAGGGGACTCAAACCGAGTAAAGCATTGTCTGTCAACCGCAAACCCAGGCTCATTAAAACATACTATTCTTGTTATGTGAAGATCCACTAGAATAGCGCCTGCAATCCAGTTTGATTTTGAGAGCCTGCCAACAGTTTAGGAAACACAGCTTTACAGGTGTAATTGAATGCAAAGTGAACAGGTGTGATGAACAGACACAGATGGGTCCAGCCAGATCTGAATTGAAGGGATGTCTCTACCTGATGAATATTTCCCCAAAAACCCACATGCATGCACCTCTAGCCATGTTCGATTCCTGCACATGCTCCTCTCCTACTTCTGCACAGAAACGCACACACTCACACACACACAGATTCACCTTTGGCTGCAGCCCCCGTCAGCTAAATGCCAACCAGATAAATCTCAAGGACTAAGAGTTAAATGGAATATTAATATTCCAACAAATGGAGCAGAAAGTCAAGAGAGTATTTTGCTGAGCTCTCCCATCGGTGATGACTTCATTTCTGTCTTACCTTGCTTCAGTTTGCTCCAAGTTCAAACCTACACTCTCTTTTACATTAGACATAAATCAGCATGGGTGATATACCAGCAATATTTCCCCCCTATACTTTACTGACCATACTTTACTGACATCACAATGGCATTTTGTTATTCAATGTATTAAAATAAACATATGTCAAATGTGTAAAACTCCAGCATGTAAATTTACTACATGTCTCACAAAATAGTCCCAATAAAAAGCCTTCACTCTCTAATGGGACTGCAGCGGGACTGTGATGGCACACTGACAAGTTGGTTTGCATCAGCTTTGCCAGAACAGTGTAACAATTCATTTCTGTGCTAAATCTCACCACAGTCCCTCCAACAGTTGGCTGATTTCACTCTGGGCCGAAGTGGTGGACCAGCTGACTGATGCTCAGCCAAATTAGAGCCAGGGTTTCCTAGAACCACGGTGCTAATGTGGCTAAAAATATTCCACTGACACTGCTGTATGCATTTTGCATCAGCAACGTGCAGCAACCTACTGTACTGCATGCTCCACAAAAGTAGAGAGCAACTTGCACAAGACGTCTGACACATTTGTGACCAGGTGAGCTTTACATTATTATTTCATACTTACATGCAAAATGTAAAAATAATTCAAGTACTGTAAATTATTAACTAAGTGAGACTCAAGCGTAAAGTCGCCTATTAGTGAAAAGTTAATGTTGAATTTGAAATGACTGCGTAGAAGGTTTCATAAAAGGGAAAACTGAAGAAACAACTGACTTCCCTTTTACAAATTGTGTTGTGTAGTTATCACACATCAAAGAGGATCAATAATGAATGAGGAAAATCCTGTGACACTGCAGCTGACTGAGATTTGCTTACTACCTACGACAAGCCTCGAGGAAGAAAAAAAGTAATGTGTGCTATTCTGATGTTGCCTCCCTGCTGAGCAAACTTGACTCACCTCCGAATTATAAGACAGCGAAAAAAAACAAACTAAACCAAACAGTGAAGCCGAAAAAGAAAACTCTACAAAAAGAGAGGATGAGTGATTGAAAAAGAGACAGACAAGAAGACAGGGGAAGGGACATGAAGACAGACTGCCTTTACCTTCTGTGTCTTGGCCAAGACAGGTTGATAGCAGCAGCAGATAAAGGACTCCAGCTCCCATTATACGTGGCCGTTTGACCCGACTCCATGGCGGTGGCCCCATTAAGTGCGTTCGAAGCATCTTCACCACAATGCTTCACCAAGCATCCAGCTGCACACAGAGGGGAGGGGACAGGAGCACAAAAACACAGGTCAGTCACAATTACACAGCTCATTTTCCGCTGCACTGAAAGCAGCAACACGAGAACATCCATTCACGGCGAGAAAAAAAGAAATCAAAAGGACAGTAAATTTCAGTTACTGTGCTTAACTATCCATCTAGGCCACCTCTGCTCTGGCATTCAGAGAACAGAGATGTGTCGCTGACAGAAACAGTCATAGGGGGGGTCGGGCTTGATGAGCGAAACGTTTGTGCCCCGTCCCCACAGAAATAAGCTTTGAGTCAAAATATGCATCCCACATTGACAGTGCACTCCGCAACATCCCTAAGGTGAGATGCCCTCGCAATCTACCGCTCAGATGGCATTTAATATTCATTTGTGGTTGCTCTTCGCGGCTGCTACGTCTCAATCCCAAATCTTTGATCAAATCTCCGTGCCCCGCGCATCAAAGTAAATGATTGTTTCACAGGGATTGCCACCACAATGGAAACTGTAGAAACCTGTGGATGATGATAGAGGAGGAAATATTTTAGTGCAATGTAAAATGCCAGTGGTGCCAAACAACATCTCAGGTCTCGCAGCGGAACATTTGCCATAGCAAAACTAGACACTTTGAAGGATGCTATATGAAGAGGGGTGAAATGCATTAAGCTGATGTGTGTGTATGCGAGCTGCTTAGATTAAAATGAATTACATTTTATAGTGAGAACATGTACAGCTGAAGGGAAAATAAAAGGTTTCTTCAGAGGTCTCAGCCGAAGCAACATTTGTTAGCTGTCGGAGCCTGTGTGTACGCGTCTATAAATTGCTCCTTGATTGCTTCGTGGTAAACTAAAGATGGCTGTTTTTTTCTGTTTTTTTTCCAGAGTATTCTGCGTCACGTTCATTCTGTTCCACATGGGTGAGAAAGTCATTATTTACACGGCAACACAGCACAAAGAAGGAGAGTATAAACTGCTCACTATGTATACTTAAGATAATTAGAATGACGTATAGATGTATTGATCCAGCTGCATTACTGGAAGCAACTGACTCATCTCTCAAATCCTGCTCTCAACAGCAACTGTCCAATCCTAGATTAGAAAATGTAACTGATCTTCACTAACTCAAAACTAAAATTAGGGCACATCTCAAAAAAAACGTTCATATATTCTTGATTCATTACACAAAGAGTGAAATATGTTCTGATTTTCACAAGTTTTAATACATAATCATTGAAAGTAATACAATTAAGGCTTGAAACATTTCTCTGTGTGTGTAATGAATCGAGAATCTTGAATTAAATTACCAAAACAAAATAACTTTTCAATGACATTCTCACTTTTTGAGATGCACCTGTACTTGATTCCTCAAGAGTGTAAAACTTCAAGTTCACACCACCATCTCTGAAACTCTGAAAAACAACACCAGAACAAAAGCAGGCCAATTAAATCATGTATCTGTTTAAATTTGCTGGCATTATTTCCCTAGACTGGGGGAAGATGATTAGTTAAAGGGGAACTACGTAGGTTTTCACAGTGGCCGCTTTTTTTCTTCTACGGAGCTCCCCCTACAGTTTCGGAGTTCATTATTTACACCATCATAAAAACTAACCCTCCTCCCTCCCCTTTGGCCATGTGCATTTGTTTTCAACAAAGCTGGCAAGAAGGCCCATGGAGTGATGTCTACCGAGGTGGGTAATGTTATCAAGAGATTACGGATTACCAGGCGTGTTTGTGTCGTACAGCCGTAAAGCAGTCCATGTTTCTCGCGAGACGAGATCTGGGACACTGGGTCAGAGGCGAGGATCTTGTAAGCTTGGTTTTCAGCCAAGAGACAGGTGGAAGACAGAGAGCCTCCATTCTCCCCATAACAATTTAACCAGCACAATTACTCCGAAGCTGTTTGATTAAAGCAGAAGTAAGCAAAATGTTTGTGTTTTAATATAAGTCTTAAATAGTTCTATCTTCCGACAGCAATCACTTACATAGGGTGTTTGGTCTGAAACACAGGTCTGTCAGTCACTCTGCTCTGCTGTAAGCCGAGGAGAAACTTTCCTTGTATCCTACAACCTTTATCCAATGAGGAGAGAGAACGGCATAAAGGGGCGGTCCTCTCTGTGTGTGCAGCCAAGGGATGCGCGTGAATGTGGTGACGTAGGGACGAGGGCGGGGACTGCTAACTCCATCTGCTGACAGGAAGTTAGCCAAAACCACCGGATCACTTACTTCTGCTTTAAGGTAAAAATCTTGCATAGTTCCTCTTTAAACGCTTAAAATATAATTATATCCAACTGTTTGTAAAAACGGGCTATACAAATAAAATTGACTTGCCTTGCCTACTGTCCAATAACTTAAAAGCAGAACTAACTTGAGAGAGTTAAATGGATCATTAACTGGTGAGGCTGCCAGCCTCCTGCTTGGAGCATGACATTGTGCAGAGGGAGTTTTAGTGGATGCATATTGACATAAGATGATCAAATCAGGCAATAATGATAAAACCTTCTTCTATGACTAATACAGTAGTGTTAAAAACATACCAATGTCCTGATGTAAACCAGAATAGAATATGTTGTTATATATTCAAATTTCAATAACATCCTGTTCAAAATAACCATTTTTTTTTCTTCCATGGTTGGATTCACATAATGTATCTGAATTAATCAAGATGAATCAACATGGTCTACAAACATCTTACCCGCTTCGGTTTTGTTTTGTTTAAATGTTCAGTTGCTTATTTCCATGGTGATATTGAGTTTGTTTCACTGTGCAGAGAGAGATTATCCTGAGTAGGACCTTTAACTGAGACTAAACTCAGCAGAACAACATTAAACGCTCCCCGTCATGCAAAATCTGCCGCCTGTTTAATTAGAACTGATTTATGAAGTTCCCACGGCGCAGATTACTGTGACAGAGTCAGATTACTGTTGCCCTACCGTCTGAATGAAAATGGAGTTGGCCGACGACAAAAATGTAACTGTGAATGTACGGAATGTAATGAACCTCTGAGGTGAAATCCAACAGTCAAGGCGACGGGAACCAGGAGCAGCATCATCTGGAGGATGCACTTTAGAGATTGTGATGCTCTTAATTAAGTTAACCATATACTGTATGTGTATATCTATATCCATAATGGCGTGCAGGTGTGGCGGACTATGAAGATATAACACCGTGTCAGAGAAAGGCTGCAGAGGAAACTGATGACAAGGAGAAGATGGTGTTTTTCCTGCTTCTAAATGGACTGCACTTATAGTGATTCTCTGCTCTAGTCATCGACTCAAAGCTCTTTACACTACAAGACACATTCACACATGTTCTCTCTGCATTTGTTCTATGTATACTCCACTTTTCTGCCACACACGCAATCACAAGTCACACAGTGATGATGCATCTGGCCCAAAGGGCTGTTCCACATGTGAAATGGAGGGCCAGGGATCGACAGTATCTTCTGAGTCACAGATGCCCTTCTCTGGCACTGATTTTTAGGAACCACCATGGATATAGATGCGTATGAATTCAAAGCTTCTCTCATTCCCCAGTGTGATGCTGCCGCTGTTGATCCATGTTACATAATCCTACTAGTTTTATAAGGTCCCCAAATGACTAATCTCTGGCTGTCCCTGAGGGTCATGTTGCAATATTAGCCAGGAACTAATGCTCACATGAGGCTGAGCTTGCATCATGAGTATTTCTATTGGCTTGCCAACATTGCCAACAAATTACATTAAAGTGCAAAAACCTACTTACATTTAATCAAACCTTATGAAACTACAAAACAATAAATGCCTTTTGGTTTAATCTGAATTTTATTCACTTTAATTTTCATCAACAGGCTCATAAAACCCTTGTTTAGCGATGAAGGAATGACACCACAGGGTGTTGGACTAACTATCTATAAAGAATAATGTGCACACTTAGCTGTAATTGCTGCAAAGACATCACCTAGTTACACCTTCCATTTAGCACTCAGTGACCCACACTGTTAGAAACTCTCTGTCGGAAAACAATAACTGAAAATACACTTATCAGAAATCAAAATGTGTTACTAGCTGATTCAGGAGCACAGTGCACAATAAACAATGCTGGTTTGTTTTATCGACCTTGTCATATTTGGTGATACTGACCTCCAGTATTATCTGTCTTATCATTAGTGCTCCTCTGTTTTAATGGGTAAATACCATTCACACTAAGTGGAATCTCTGCAGCTGCCGACAACAAAGATACTTTGGTGGACCTAGCATTGCTAGCACTAACAAATTCTGAGGTACTGAAACTTCTTGGGATAAAAAACCCCACAAAAAAAACAAAATTTTTGTCAGCGTCATTAGATAGTGCTATCTGAAGTATTGTCTTATCACAATTGCATTTCACAACTACCATTAAAAAGCTTAGCAACTCAATATTGAAACATGTCAATTCAACATCCTTCTGTGCCCAACACTGGTGGTACACAGGGCCCACATATCAAAAGAGAAACTCTCTCGTATGTATCCAGATTTTAGCCCATGTTGTAACAAATGTAAAGGAGATGAAGCCTCGCTTATATGTATTGGTCATGTTTAGGAAAATTCTGGAGAGAGGTGTTCCAAACTCTTTCCACAGTTCTCAACCTTGACCTTACACCTGACCCTCTGATCGCTCTCTTTGGCATAACTAGAAGAGATGATTCTCATTTGACTTCATATACCATGCATTGTCGTTTGCTTCTCTTCTGGCCAGATGAGCAGTACTACTGTACTAAGATGGAGGGATGCCGCCCCACCCACCCATGCTCAATGGCTGGGGGACATTATGTCCTGCCTGAGCCTGGAGAAAATCCGTTACTCAATCCATAACTCATACAAAAAGTTTTTGAATGTGTGGGGACCTTTCCTCGAACACTTAAAAGTCTTACACAATAGGGTAACACTCTTGCAATCCTATCTGCTCTCACATGTCATGTAAATCTCACTCACCTCGACAAATGATTACAGGAAAATGTTTTACTCCTCGTCTATCCCTGCTTTCAGTTACTCCCTCTTCTCCATGTCAGTGTAAACATTACCTATTACTTCCAGCAAAGTTGTGTTAATCGGCTCCAGTGTGCTTGTGTTCTGATCTAATCAAATGTATATGTGTTTATATGTGCATTATGTATGTATATTTATATATATATATTATTTACTTTTGTGTATTCATATATACAAGATTGTGACAATGTATGTACAGTATGGTCTCAGTATATGGGCGGTGGAAGGGGTTCGAGTTCATATTGTGCTTCCACTGTTAATATTGTATACAAATGAACAGATGTATTATGTTTGAAATAAAAAACAATAAAAAGATGTGAAAGGAAAAAAAAAAAGCTTAGCAACATATATATACTGTGCTTCAGTCTGCCATATTGTAAGCACTACACCGAGGGCCGGAGCAGGACTCATTTTCAGCCTCAGACTGGCCCACTTCAGGGGGAACACTCATTTTCTTCTGGAGAGAAGCAGCAGAATGGGAATATTTTTATTGAATCCTATAACGTTATGTTGTAGGTGCCACAACGCCAAAGCTGCTAGAGGAGACGGTTTCATCTGTTGTCAGGGGCCACCAGTGATGTGCAAGATGATGCAATGGAAGATTTAAATGCAACACAATGATTAATGATTATTATGAAAGCACAATTACTATGTCACATACAGACTCCTGCAAGTAAAAATACATGTACGGAGTCAGAACTTCCATAATATAAGTGAGAGACTGTGTTGGACAGAGTCTTTGCTTTATGTGAAATTCCCTGGTAAAGTTAACAGAGCGCTGTAGAAGACAATAGTAGGCCATGCTGTAAGCGCCAGGAACCAGGATGAAGTGTATTAGGACTGAAGACGCTTCTCCTCTGGTACAACTTCAAAAAGTTGTATTCCTCCAGAGAGGAGGAGAGATGCGCCCGACAGAGAGTGAGGGAGAGAGGGGTGGGGGGAGGGGGGGGACTCAGACAAAGGAAATGAGGAGGAGAGAATAAGAGAAATGTGGAGATGCAGTGGAAACAGAGAAAGGGAGGGAGAGAACAGAAGAACAAGAGACGAGAAGGTAAAAAAAAGAATAAGCAAAGGAGATTACGCTGGAGAAGGAGGAGGAGGAACCAAAGATGGAGACTTTGTGGCAGACATATAGACGGACAAAGAAAGAAACGACACGCAGATTGTGACCTGAGCTTTGAAAGTCATTGGCTTCATTGAATATCAACAACCTCTCAGTGATCACTAGAGGAAATACCAAAGCTGGGATAGGAAATGAGGTTAAGAGAGAAAAAGGTTGAAAAGAGAGAAAGAAAAAAAAAACTCTCGAAAGGAAGGAACTTTTGACCTTAAAACTAAGCAGATATTGATAGAGAATATGCGTCTGTGTGTTAAAAATAGTGAAAGAAGAAACTAAACAACAAGATAGAGACTTAACCCAAAACAATAAGTGAGAGAGAGGGATGTTGACATGCTGTTTTAAGTCCTTCACTTCCTCCGTGTTTGTCATCAGCTTCCTGTCATCGCGTGCGACTGATGAGACCTTGTTACTGTAACTCTGACAGACTGAGCCACGCATGTGTGAAGGAAAAGACAACAAATAAGAAACAATACTTCCCCTTGTACTGTCACAGGCGACATCTGTCTGTTTCTCTCTGTCAGTCAGTCAGTCAGTCTGCCTGGCTGTGTGTCGGCTCTGTAGGAGGCTGACGTTCACATCCTCCGCTGCCAAAACAAGACTAGGAATTTATTTTATGTCTTTTCTTTTATTATTATTATTTTTTTTTTTACATTTCAGGTAGATGTCTGGCAGCCTTATGCAGAGCAGCTCACTACGAGAGCTTTCTTGTCTTGCTGGAGGGTGTTTTGCCGGGACAGGGGACATGTGACCTGTGACTCTCAGGTTACAGTAATGGAGCTGTGCTGGTGTGCAAAGTTCAGCACAGCCATCACCTTGATTTCCCTCTTCCCTTATATTCACTCTTTCTTTTTTTTGGTTTAATACAAGATGAGCAGCTTTCAAAATGTGGGATGAGCCAGCAGATGCCAGGAATTTGTCAAGTCACAGCAGACAAGAGTGTCAGGTTGAACATTTTAAATCAGTTTTGTGCGCTTTAATGTGATAAACAGCTCACATAACACTGTCAGAATGAAGTAGATGAGGCATAGGTTACAACCAACTATGTTTGCAAATACACACATCCACACGTTTGGATTTAATTCAATTTTCTGTATGAAACGCCAACACACCAGCTTTGCAACATGCTACTTAAACCTAAACCTTAATCTAGCCCACTTGGCAGTATCACAGAAGGGAAAAAAACAAACAAACATGCAGAAACACACACACACACACACACTTATACACACAGTGTTGTGTTGACCAGGCTGTCCAATAAGCTAATGGCGGGGCACTTTGCTTGTCTTGTTCTGCCAATCTCACTGAGTGTCCCAGAGACAGTCAGCACCTGGGAGTGTGAAACGGCTGCATCCAAAACACCACAATTTCCCTGATTGCACACAAGCACCGAACAGAGGAAAGACAGAGAGGGAGAGAGACAGAGACAGAGACAGAGACACAAAGAGACAGTAAGTGAAAGATTGGAAGTGAGCATAAATTAAAAAAGAGTTTTTTGAAGCCTCAGGTCTTAATGCTCAAGTTCTGGATTTTTAACAGACTGCAAATGCTTCAGTAAGAAAGAGTGAAGGAGGATCATCGGAGTACATTTTTCAGCTGAATAAAGAGACGAGATCGTCAAGGTGGAGCAGAGTAGTAAGGCTGATCTGATAGAAACCTCTCACACCAACACTCCAAACTGTGCATATTGTGTATAGAGGTTAAAGCAGAAGTAAGCGATCCGGTCGTTTTGGCTAATGCTGCGTTCCAGGCAGGCTTTTGAAACCGTAAATTACAGCTTCAAGTCACGACTTACGACTTTGTAGCGTTCCAGGCAACCCGTAACTCGCGTTTCTCCGACCTGTTGTCTGTATAAGTGCACTATAACGGCCACTCGTGTTTTTCCGACCCGTGAACTCGTACCAGATCGAACTGGTATGACTTCACAGGTCGGAAAAACACGAGTTACGGGCTGCCCCGAACACACCATAACTTCTTGTCAGCTGATGGAGTTAGCAGTCCCCGCCCTCGTCCCTACGTCACCACATTCACGCACATCCCTTGGCTGCACACACAGAGAGGACCGCCCCTTCATGCCGTTCTCTCTCCTCATTGGATAAAGGTTGTAGGATACAAGGAAAGTTTTCTCCTCGGCTTACAGCAGAGCAGAGTGACTGACAGACCCGTGTTTCAGACCAAACACTCTATAGAAGTGATTGCTGTCGGAAGATACAACTATTTAAGACTTATATTAACACAAACATTACGCTTACTTCTGCTTTAACAGATTGACAGGCCGTCCATGCTGCCCTCAGGTGCCCCTATTCCCTCTGAGATCCTAAAACCAGGAATGGGAGTTGAGTGCTCTGTTTGACCATCGCTCCATCGAGCAGTCAGGAGGTGTACTGCTGTTTGAGAACCATCCACAAAGGGAATATGCTGACTTAACAAAAAAAAAAAAAAAAAATCTTTTCAGCATCTCATCATCAAGCTTCTTTGTTGTTGCTTGTTTTGTTTTGATTTTTCTTGCTGGATTTCAAGGTTCTCGATTCGCACTCAAGTTGTAATTTGCATATTTTTCTGCTGCACTTGAACGCCACAATAAAGCTCAAACTCTAAGTGGCGACATTAGACTGCAACACGTTCGTGTCAACAAATCGGACACTTGTTGCAAATGTGTTACCTCGAGTGTTTCCAGATAAATGAAGCAATTTGTGGGATTTGTTCACATCACCCTCAAAGGACTTTCTTTTTTCTTTTCCAAATGTAATCAGTCCGTTATTGCTGAAGCACAGGGAAAGTACAATAAACCAAGATTTTGATGCGAAAATGGATGTATTGATCAGTTTTACCACCCCAGGAGCGCAAAGCAGGATATGAGGAATGCGGGACAAATTTTGTTAATACAGACCAAATTGCCAAAACCGGAGAGCAAGAAGGGAGGCGGGGATGGCGACGAGATGAAGAGGAAAATGAAAAGAGAATGAGGAATCAAAGCAAAGCGGAATAAGGAAAGCAGAGTGACGACAAAGTCAAATTGGGAACATATAAAGCGAAATGAAGAACAGCTGGAGGATCACAGAGAAGGAGAATTATGGTGAAAGAGAGAACGTAAATATCACTGCGTGTTACATATCCACTACTCCACGTGATTATGCAATGAAGCACTAAAGAGCATTGAGGTATGAATATACAGTATAACTTTTGGTTTTACTGGCCCATTTTTCAAAACTGCCACAACAGAGTGAAGACACAAGAGGGATTTAAATTAACAGAGATGCACAAAGAGGCAGGAGGGGGTGGAGAAGTCGGGTCAGCTGAGGACAATTTAGCAGCATTTCCAATGTATTCGTCTCGTCCATTGAGTGTGCTTTGTCAAATCCTGGAAGGTCTGGTCTCATTTAAGGCCTTTTAATCACACGGAGCCTTTGCAGCCCGTTGTTAGAGTTAAAGATTTGGAGGGAAAAGCGCTCCACTCGTTCTTGACGGCCTGGTAGCTCTGAGGAAAAACCTACAGTCAAGATGTCTTTGGTCTCCACACTATAGTTTCATAGAAGGAACAGTAAATGTAAAATAAGGTTGAGGTGCTGGATTTACTGGTTTTCTCTCCAGAAATACTTCAACTCCTCTTTGTGCAGCCATCACAGTGGGAAATGAGGGTGATAAGGATGATCATTAGTAGGATATAATGCATTTCATATATTCAAAATAATAAATGCAGGAACTATAAGAAGTTGTGGCAGTTTATTACTTTGCATGGGGGGCCATAGTGTTTTTTTTAAATACAGTATATTGTGGCAGGATGATTAAATACTTGTATTGAAATACAGCAGTACTTTTAATAAAATATATATGTATTTTTATCTTGAATTGATGTTGTATTTTGAGGTTACAGGCCCAAACAGAATGACCACATACTGTGGTTTTCATCAGCTCTATTGGGACATTTTAACGTCTTTCAGCTCATTGTTTTGGTTTCACTATTGTTTGCCTCATTCTTCTTTCATCAACCTCTTTTCAACATGCACAAGGCAGCTGTCTTGAGAGGAAAATACCTCAGCTAGACTGGCTGCACGCTGCCTGCACAAGCACCAGATTAGAATTTAACTGGACTTCCATTTGGATGCTGATATTCCAGCGATATCTACTGGATGTGTTAAAAACCTTTAGAAACAAGGCGTATCACATTAACTCATTGAGTGCCATTGACGTCTATGGACGTCAATCAAAATCCAACGCTTGAGTGCCATTGACGTCCATAGACGTCAAATGCAGTTTTCTGCGGCTGGTAAATGGGGACGCTCTCGCGCACACTCTGAGTAATTTTGGGGCTTCTGGGATGTGTAGAACGAAGAAGACTGTAGATCAGAGCAAGAAGTGAAGAAGAAGGAGAAGACGAGCGCGATCGGTACAGAGATAACAAAGTCGGAAAAAGTTTCTATTTCTAGAGAAAACGACGGGCAGAGCCTGGAACAAGTGTAACGTGGAGCTGCAGGAAGCTTAGCCACGGATGCTATTAGCATAGCTCCAGCATGAAGTGATCGGAGGAGGCAGGAAAGGTAAACTCATCTAGATGATCAGCACCAAAATGCCGAAGCGAAAGCGGAGGCGGATCGCGGAGTCAGTGACCGACGTGACGACGAACCGAGAGATCAGCGCGGTGAGTCGCTGCCGCGGCCGCGTCCAGCACAAAGGCTGAAGACGCCACGACGTCTCCCTCCCTACTTCAGAGACGAGGGGAAGCAGCAGGAGGAGAAGGAGGAGAGGAGGGGGGAGGAGAGGGAGGGGAGGGGGGCGTAGGAGAGGCTGAGGGGGCAGCAACCGCTCGTACTTGTTGTATTTTAGTTGTTGTTGTTGTTGTTGTTTTGTTTTGTTTTTGTTTTTGTTTTTGTTTGTTTTTGTTTTTGTTTTTTTTTTGGGGGGGGGGGGTCAATGAAAAAACATGTGAAATGAAACTTTCAGATGTCTTACATGTTTTTGAAGCCAAAATTAAAACGGATAAATCACTATTTTTCTTGAGAGACTCTCTTTCACAAAAATGCATTTTCTCAGCTTTCTAGAAAAAAAGTGGTCTTTTTGGTGCAACCAGGCTCTATTCAACTTAAGATATATCAAGAATGGAACAAGGTACAAACAAATGGTTTTTCCCCTAGTTAAATAGAGAGTCTCCTCTTTCCTTTGAGCTGTTTGGTGTTTTCAGAGTCATAGTACAAAATATTCTCTGGGTCTTGACATATTACTCAAAATGCCCCAGAACGCTGGCACATGGCACTGACCATTTTATAAAAGGGCTGGCACTCAATGAGTTAAAGGGCAATCATAGTTGGTGTTTCAGTTACACACCTAAAGAAATTTGGAGGAAAACTTACACCTTACAGGCAGATGAGTAGATTTTGAATATTGTCATACCTTCATCTGCATACAGTATGAAAGAGAGCAACTGTTTCTTAAAGGGATAATTCAACATTTTGGTGAATTCTCCCATTGCCATAATCTCTATAGCCATAGGAGTAAATAACGGTCCATTGACCCCTGTCCCTTAAAACTGATCAAATATCAGTCCAAGAACTATGAAACACTCTTGTGGACAAGTTGTGACCTGCACATCCACCACACATCCAGACATGGCACAAGTACAGTAGTTCTGAGTATTTGCTTCGTGTGTTGTAATATTACATAATTATACATGATTATTTCATACTGTAACATGATGAATGCAGGTCACAACTTCAACACCAGAGTGTTTTGGAGTTGTTGGATTGTATATTCGGTAAGTTTTACAATACAATTGTGTTTGCTGAGCAGCTCACGTCTCTGCCCCGCAGATCTCAAAACAAACTGCACCAACAACCAAAGGTACTGAACCAACTCCTATGACTGTAGGGATCATGGCAATGGGCGAATTTGCCAAAAATGTTGACCTATCCCTACAATGTTTACTATACCCTCTTTATACTGTAGATGCAGTGCACTGATCTTATGGGATTACTCAATAGAAACACATTGCTGTTCATTGTAATGTGTGGTTTTTATGAGCGGGCTGCATGCTGGGTCTCAGCATGACACTTGGCTTAGACAAGAGGGAAGACAATACTAGATTGAAAACAACTTCCAGTACAATCTGTGTGTTGTAACAACAATAATAATAGCAATAAAAAAAGAATAATCTTGGGATTAAGCACACAATCACAAATCAGGCAGATTTGCAAACAAACAACACATTTGCCACAAAACATCAATTTGTGCTCAGTTCACAGACCAACACAGATAAACACATTTGATTTCACTCATTCTGCAATTAATGGACCAGAGTGGCACAGTTAAGTTTTGGCAATCTATTTCCTGTCCTCCATTGAACCCTGATGACTCATTTCCTGTTCTCCACCTGATGGACTCTGCTGCCAGGTGATACTTTCCCTCGTATGCATATTATGCATAAGAGTGAAAGTGCATATATGTATGAACTGGTGGGCGAACATGTGCTCGCTCCAGTCATTGGTAGTATACTCACACGTAACTATTCATATGTGAGGGAGTGAATAATGAGGCATGGCCCCGCGGTTAACATGGTGTAAGTGGGTGTTAACTATGACAGATTGTGCTGCCACTGGTGACCATGGTTGATCAGTCTGATAGCCTTCACCTCCCTGCTCCTCAATTATTCCACAGTCACATGATTGTCTGGATGGCAATAAATCTCACATCTCATTTTGTGCACTTGATTTCACCTCTAATGTCGTGGCAGTTCCAACTTCAATTTGTCTGATGCTTTTTTCTCCCTGGAAAAACTCCAGCTAACAATGAGTGAGATTGTAGCTGTCAGCTGTCACTGGTTCAACCCACAGAACAGGACACACACATGGGTGAGTGTTAACTCCACCCACATGTGAGATATTCAGCATAATATAACAATGGCACAATTTTAACCCTTACATAGGAACAAATCTGGATCCAAATCCTAAGCATGGTGTATTAGTAGGGTTAGGAAATGCAGAATCCAAATTTAAAGTGGCATGACATCAATGATATCTGTGGCTAAAGAAATGGATTACAAATGTATTTGCTTTCTAAAATTATAAAATTGCAGTTTTTTAAAGTTAGTTTTTTAATGAAGAGTCAATTTTGGTCATTTTTTGGATTAAACATTAGTTTAAGCAGCTATGAACTGTGAGTGGAATTTTGTGTGGTCATTTAAGACATGTATCGATTTTGTTAATTCAAAGTCAGGCTACACCTCAGAGGATTCGTCTGAAACAAGTCTGAAAAAATCATCTTGAAAACTGATTGAAACAAAGAGATAAGTGTTAGTTAATAAGTTAATAAATTAATTATTAATGAATGAATGAATTATTAAAGTATAACTCATTCAGTGAAGAGAGGAGACTGTTCAGCATCTCAAATCTGCAGAGCCTTTTGTACTGTGTGAACCCAGATTTTATATAAAGTATGATTCAGCACATGTGTGTCATAGTTATTGTCTGGAATTTGTCACTGATTTTGGTGAGGAGTTCTAATGGAAATGACATTTCCAGAGCATCCACTATTATCTAAGCATTATAATTGCTAGGAAACACCCAGCACACATCCAGTGTGTTTGTCCAGTCAGGTGTAAGAAGTGTTCATACTGAGGGAAAGTAGGAAACAGTGAACTAAACTGTTCATGTTACAATTAAATATCATTATTTAAGTTGCTAATTTCACGGTGGTCCAGGTGTTTTCGACGTGCAGCGCTTGTTTTTGAATTGCATTCAAAATTGCACATTGTCTTGAAAAATTTGTATCGAGCTTCATCAAAGTTGGATTTTCATATATACAGTAAGGGAGCGTGCTTGATTGGTGCATGCCACAACCAAAATCGCATCATTATTTTCATTGAAAAATAATTGTCAAACTTAGTGTTCAACCCAAAACAACTCATACAGTATCACACTCATAATTTGGGTTTTATTTTTTCCCCACATCTATACCCCATTGTGAAGTACTCTGTGTAACAACAAATACTGTCATACAATTCTCTGCAAATACAAAGCAATGACACAGAGGTCCCTTTTGGCCAATTTGGTACAGGCAGGGATTTAAGCTATTAAGAGCACAATGTTTGAATTCTCTCTGTAAAATGTCAGACTCATAAAATCTGCCAGTGTCAGCCTAGTGAACTCATTCTAACCCTGACTCTCCCAGGCCTGACACACTGCCCTGGAACAGTGTTTCCTGAGTTTGGCTGCAAAGCTGCTGATCCTATGATCTGTGGGGGACTGATTAGCACGCACAGTACTGGTGCACAAAGCTCTTCTTTAAAGACTTTGTTTTATTATTTGATCAGCCAATAAGGGAATGAATGAATAAATTATCAAATGCATAAAATAATGATTTGCTGAACACGGCTTAAACCAGCCAGAGAGAGAAGCTCCTGTTTTGTTGAATCATAACGCACATTATAAAATATCTGAGAAGATTCAGAGGCATACTTCTAATATCCAAAACGAGACTATCTACAAAGTTTTTTAATAATCAGATACATTTTGGATTATTTCTTTTTCAGAGAAACACATCACCAACAATAATACAAAGGTGCTGCTTTTTCCCAAGGAATAAATGTCTTTCAAAAATGACTCTCATGCAAAAAAAAAAAAAAAAAACAAGAACTAAAGGCATATTTTGATGCAGCCTGATTTAGCTCCTCTCTGATTTGGATCTGCCTCATCAGGTTCATGGGCCTTCTAAGAAACAGCAGAGAAAAACACTTGCCCTCTTCAAAACACATCACAACTGACAGCTTTGTTAAACATTAATGACAGGTGGGAGAATGAAGAATGGAAGGAGAGGGAGAGGACATACTGGGAGAATAATTGAGCCGGAGTGAAAATAACTAGTCCAACGTCGTCTTGTTTGGAGTGGTGATGGCTTTACGTTGTGGGGTAGGGGCCAGAGAAAAATGAAGATGGAAAGCAAAGAGCAAGAAAAAAAATGGAAAGGAGGAACTGATACAGTACGTGCATTAAGCTCTAATGTTCTTACCTTGCCACACTTCAATATGACACAGCTGAGAAAACAGGATACTGATCCCTCTAAATAGAGGATTTAGCTTGATGTTACGTTATGCTAAATGACGCTACATTTGAATAATGCATGTAAAGCTAATTAAAATCATAAAGTACATTTCTAGGATGCAAACAGGTTTTGCCCCTGGATAACCAGACGCTATGCTAGCAGCTCTCTGAGGCTGCATAGGCTGATGATGAATGCTAACAGGCTCACCAGCATGAAATCCACCTGAGCTTTTCTCAATGCTGAAATATGTGTTTCATGCATAACTGATGCTCAGGACTGTTTTGACTCCACCTTGGTTACTGTTCTAGTACTTGTTGTGGTTTTTATGCCAGTTTTAGTTTTAAGAACTCGGATGCTTGACCTATATTATTATGATATCTTTATTTTACATTGTGTTTTCACATCAAACTGTCCCAGGACCATGTTCTTATCACAATCTACATGTTCTCACACATTTTTTTATACATTTAACACATTGTGACACAGATGATCCTGACCACAATGAGGTCACTGATGATGAGTCATTGTTACGGAATTATGAGGAAGTCGCACAGTTTTTCTTTTTTTTTTTAAGTCTCTACTATAAACATCAATTCTGCCATGTGTTACCTCACATTATATATTTAAAGCTTGTACCTCTGAGCTATTAATAATAAATAAGTTTGGCTAATTTTATTTCGGAAGAAAAAGCTGCTGAGTTTATGTAACACCTCTTCACTGGGCAAAGGTGCATCTGCATTTGAATTTTGCATCTCCCGTTTAACCAAAGTTGAATATTTTAGACTTTACATTTGAATTAAAGTTTTATGGTTGGAAAACTTCATGGAATTAGGCAAATACATTTTTCAGCATTAACAGCTCTCTGGTTTGTGTTATCATATGTGTGTTGCCATATATGTATTCTCTGTGTGGATTTTCATTTTAACTGGCTACAACCATTAAAGCGTGCTCTGTACTGTAATGTTTGTGCTAAATCAATAGCTTTGGGGTTTTGCTGCTTGAACCAATTGTTAAGGGAATAACTTGACATTTGTTTTGTTTTTGGCAGAGTGGTACATGAGGAGATCAATACCACTTTCATATTATACTATATATCTGTGTGTGTGTGTCTTAAAAATGGAGGTGCAGCCAGCACAGCAGCCTGTTAGGTTAGTTTAACATTAACACTAGACACAAGGGGAAACAGCTAGTCCGGCTCAATCAGGCAGCTACAGCACAAACAGATTTCAGAATGCTTTCAATCTTCTCATCAGAATGGAGGAAAAGTCTATTTTTCCCAAAATGTTAAAGTCTTGGTTTAATTGTAATAGAGATACTAGCACCTGATTTACAACCACAGGGAAAAGCAGTGAGTTTAAAAACTGCTAGACAGTAAGAAATAGTATTGACGCTTATTGTACAATCTTTCCTAAAAGTATCTGAGAAAAGTTAGTAAATATATGAGAGTGAAACTAGTCGAAGCCTCCAGTGATGCAGTTTTTAAGTTTTCAGGAACAAAATTGTATTGCTGAGTAACATTTAGCCCACTGGACAGCTCAGTGTGAGGGCCAGAGAGTGAAAGGAAGACATGGTGGGGGGAGGAGGGGGAGAGAGATGGTGGAATCAGTGCGATGCCAAGAGCTGTGTGCTGACCCTGATTAAATGCCTCCCCTAACTCACTGGGACCACTGATAAGACCAATGCACTCTGGGCAGCGTGTGCATGTGCCGTGCGCGTATATTCAGGAACCAGAACAGGAGATAAGGTGTGTCTATACATGTGCAATGTGCAACGTGCACAACTATGAGTGTATATGTGTGTGTGTGTGTGTGTGTGTGTGTCCCAACACCAATTCTCCTGTGTAAACATGCTGACCTGGCACAACACCAGTAGACACTTTGAAGTTGGCAATAGCCGCTGTAATCTCCCTGCCTCTCTCCCACTGTCTCACACACACACACACGCACATACACACACACGCAGCCAGAGGCGAGACTTAACACTGGCAACCTTCTGTGGCTTAGCATGTGGCCACTAACACACACACACACACACACACACACACACACACACACACACACACACACACACACACACACACACACACACACACACAAACAAATACTACCACTGTCACAGACAGTTGCATCTTGGCTCCCACACACAGCGATAAAACAATAAACTCTCTCCCCCACAAATGGAGAAAAACACAGACGCTCACATAACTCCTTATTTTTTGTTTTTATTTATGCCACCTATAATGGAAATTCCTGCTAACAGTAACATGTCACTGTGTGTGTGTGTGTGAGTTGGTGCGTATGGGTGTGTGTGGGTTTTGCTAAAAGTGTCTACCACTCTGGAGTCTATCACACCAGCCTCAGAGCATCTTCAGGTCTTAAATCAGACACGCTGACTTCCTGCCACAATCGTCTGCAACTCTCTAAATGCACCAACTTCCAAAGCCAGAGCCAGACCACATACAGTCTGTGAATGTGTCCACTTAAAGACAATCAGCAGGGCATTGCCTTGAGGATAAGACACACTGTATCTTATCAACATGCACTCTTATAAAAACACACTTAAATTTATGTTTTATATACAAAAAGTTGGCTAATGGCTATGACATACAGTATATAACACTATTAAAGGTATAATATGTAGGAATTGCCCCCATCTAGCGGTGCGGTTGCATATCTGAACGTATTCTTGATGTTGCATTCAGGTGAAATGGGGCAGACGTCAGACAGACAACAGACGCTGCATGTAACAGGATAAACAAGCGTCTATGTAAACAAGTGGTCCGCCAGCACGAGGGCAAACATTACAGGTATGACAATATGTTGTCATGGTGATGTGGTTTTACCGTCTTTCTCTGGTGGAGTAAAATGACATCCGGTTGGTTTGCCGACGGCCGTCTGCCTGACTGCACCTGAATGCAACACCAGTGCCTCCGTCCTTCCCATAGACTGTAAAAAGAATGGACGTAGCGTCCGTGACGTCACCCATTGGTTTTGGGGAGTCGTTTTTGTGACTCAAATATGGCGGCCTGAACAGCGCCATGTTGGATTGGCCGGCCGAGAACCCGCCCACTGGCCTCGAAGCAGCCTGTCTCCGGAGCTGCTCGGACCTGTCACTCAACGTTTCCGCGCCCTAATTGGCCAGAGTTTTAACCTAATAACAGTAAAACGGTAGAGTTTTTAAAAAATTCACCCCCCTCAGAGTGTGTGCGGGAGTAGAAACTATCGATTGAGACAAAAAAACTTTCTGACACCAGGCTTTTAACATGTTTATTGAGGATGTAAAATCGGCGATTTTAACATGGGGGTCTATGGAGAATGCTGCTTTCTGACACCAGCCCCCAGAGGAAGCCCAGTTGATTGCAGTTTTTTGAACGAGGAAGTGAGCTTCACTTCTCAGACCGACAACTGCCCCCTTGGTCCTTCCTCACACTACACAGTGGTGACAGTTTTAACAGGCCGAGCCCACAGCTCCGCTGAGTTTCCGTGGTTACCTACGGTCGCGCTGCCACTCAACGTAAAAAATGGCGATGCAACATGGCCGCCTCGGTTCGGTGCGTCGCCCACTTTTGTATTTGTAACGACTTGTAACAACTCATTCTAAGGTACCAGAAAGCTTTCATTTGTATGCGGGTGTGATTTTACTTCAGTGGAATACGTAGGCTATTTATGAAAACAATATTTGATTTTTGCTAATAAAAAGCCAAATAAGTTACACACTGGGGCTTTAAGCTTGGCTAAATTCAGAAATTGTCATTACCTTGCTCTTAAAGATAAAAGAAAGTTTTGCTTATACCCACAGACATTTTCTAAGGGTGAGTTGAACAAAATTACAAAATCTGAAAAATAAAGTTCCTATTAAAGTTGCATGTTCTGCGGCTTATCCAGAGAAAATATCAATTGCTGCACTAAAAAGAGATGCTGCTGTTGAATTTGTAAAAGCATCTATAATTTACATGTTCAATAACAAACCTAAAATGACAATGTGACAATGTAAAAGGGGTTTCTCATACTGATTAATCTCGCTCCACTCCAGCCACAGCAGAGAGTTTCTTTCAGCCAAACAAAAGAACGGTTAAAGTTGTCTAGCACAAAACGAGGGTCAAACCAACACAAGGTGAACACTGTGGAGCTTTAACAGCTTAAAAGACAAATTATTCCCCTGTGGAATGTAGTGGATAGAGCTCAAAGAAAGCAAATATCAATCTAACATTCATCACATGGCAGAGACATGACTCCATCATGAATGTTTCTTTGCAACTGTTTGATGTGATAGTCAAAAGGTGCTGATGTAACAATGTGTTACCATGGCAACACGCTGAACTAGTCAAAATATTATTGTGTAATTCAAATGAGTTCATGGTTTGTGTCTGTTTAGCTAATTGTCTAAATTCTTCTCAGCCATGTTTGTTCTGGTCTTGTATGTAAACTGTACGTGTGCAGAACATTTGTTTAGTGTCACCTTACCGGAAATAATTCTGACTTTCCTGTTAGCCCACAGAGCTGTTCATTTTAACGTACTGTAGCTATATCAGCCCTAGTTACAATGAGATTGTCCCTCAAGTCAGACATGCACTTCATTATATAAACAAGCACTATTATCTATGCACCTGCTATGGTACGCATCATTAATACCTGCTGTATTGTAAAATAAGAACTCTTTTCTGACCCTAAATAACCTTCACAGCCTTGTTGACTGGTACAAAAATGGTGTCCCAATTTCACATTCCCAGCCACACCAGAGAGACTGCAAATGCACCAACTGTTGCTGGCCGTGTATCATTATCTCAATATGTCAAACCCACAGCAGAGATGGTTAATCTAAATGGTGAACACTGCACTATTGTTCTAATACGTCTAAGGTCTGATGACTAATTCTTTCTTTCTGGACTGAAGAGGTTTTATGGGCCCCTGATCAGATAGAAAACTACTTAAGGTATTAAAATGGGGCAAAGGGGAATGCTCAGAACTTTTACCACACAGGATTAGAAGTGAGTTCATTTAATCTCACCCTGCTGGGACTCAGGCACACTAGTAAACTGCTCCCACAGGGACACACAACAAACAACTAATTTTCGACCCAGTTTTAGAAACTGCAGGTCTACGGGAAAGGAAAGCTAGGGTGTGGGAATATAAATAGTAAAGTTGGCATGTTGTTGAATGCATGTTGAGTGTTTACTTCCTAATAACAAGTGTAGTTAAATTGCTTTGTTTACTTTTTTTTCAATTTCTTTATTGGTCTGTTATGCAAAGTGGTTAGTCACACAATAAAAACTGTTTATAAGTAATAATGGGAATTAAAAAAAAATGTTGGTCACAAAGGGAATAAGTTAGGCAGTTCTTGCTGATTTGCCTCTTTGTTTCTCCTGCCTGGGTTGCCAGATATGCAGATTTCAGGCAGTGTTTTGGCCAGCAAGCAGATAATCTTGTTAGAAACAATTAACTTGGTTGTATTGTTGAATGTAAACCAAATCCCTCACACAGAAGCATTCAAAACAGCACCTGGCACCACAAAGACCAAATTTCAACAAAATGTCAATAAAGATCGACGCTCCGTGCACTGGTGTTGGAACACAACAGTCAAAGTCATTGAAAACTTCACTGTTTACAAACTAGAACAAAGCAAATACACTAAAGCCAGCCCCTCAAACACCAGGGATCATGTTAGTTCTGTTGTGTCATTACTGCTGTGATGAAATAAAACAATAAAAGAGAAAATTGGCTTCCAATGTACTGTACATTTCATGATGTTGGCAACAGGGTTTGATTCCTCATAAACCTGCTGGAAGGCTTCGAAAAGAACGAGGGTGCCGTCTTAAACCCAGGGCTGTAACTACCACCGAGACAAGCAGCTCATGTGTCAGGTCTGTTCTTTCAGGGGATTCCCAGAGTTTTGTCACTTTTGTTTTGAGTATTTGACATTCTGCAGTAAAAAGGCTGATTCCTGTGTCTTTTAGAAATATATATTGGTCTATAAACAAAAAGAAAAGTAACAGAGATTCAGCACTGAAACACCAACAGGTTATCATATGAAATATTATGGATGCAGTAATGTTGGCAACTTAATTTGCTAATTATCACTAAGAATTAACTACAGCTGAGGCCTACATTATATTGTACCAAATGTTTTGGTCATAAGACAGTGATGTCCAACCTGACAGGACTGATGGGCACTGCGGTCCTCTGTCTGTGCCGAGTAGGAAACAAGTCAGTGCCTCCATCTCTGCAGGCATTAAAACAAGTGCAGCTGGCTCTCGTCTTGTTGTTACTCACATTGCTTCAGAGTACATTTGCATAAAGTTGAATAAATTCTCCAATAAACAGCAGCCTATTGCTGTCCCTGCTCTTGAGTCTGTGTATATAAACGGCCTGTTAGACAATGAACCAGAGTTCTCAACAAATAATTCACCCTGATGTCAGCAGCACTAGATTTTAAAAAAGCTGGAGGGTCACCAACACCGTCACAATTCATCCTGAGGGGAGCATGAACATAAACGTCTGAACCAGGTTGAAATTTGGCAATCACACAATTCTCAAGGTATTTCACTCAAAACTACAAATCAATGGAGAAGGAAAGGAGTAAGTCAGCATATCACCAAGGTCAGGAGGATTTATCCTCTGGGGACCATAAATGTTTAATCATGTTAATTAATGTCTCTGTTCTGCTATGATGACACACACCTCTTGATGCTTCTAACTGTTTTAGAGGAGCAGTTAAAACCATAAACAGCTACGTATGTCGAAAACGTACACCAAATAATTACTCCCTCGCACCTGGGTGTCAAATGTATTAAATCACCCCTTAAAAATGAGTTGAAGTTATGAGTTAAAAATGAGACAGGGAACACTGAATATAAGTTCATAAACCCACAGAATATGTCTTTAGTTACAAAAGCAGCTTGTGCTGTTCACAGAGGCCTGACTAATTCAGCAAGACAAGTCTATGACAGCTTGTTGTGAGCATTATGCCAAATATATACGGCCCGTAGATGCAACAACAGCCTGGAAAAGTGTGAAAGAACTCTTTCCGATTATAGGTGTTGCTGAACAAAAACAAGTAAATTACCAACCTTTGTGATCAGTTGGGTGTGTATTCAGAAAGACACACAGTAGCATAGACATTGAAAAATGAATTCTGCCTTTTGGTAAATGCCCTGGAGTTGGGCAGTGCATTTGGGGCAAAAAAGGAAATACTATATGCACCCTTACAGGAAGAAACCAGGTGGAGAACACATGCTTTTGATATACACAGAGAATCCACCAATACCTGTGAGGATTACACTGTCCACTGCTTCCCTCAGATAGAAATTGAAGAACTCAGCCATAGGCTGCTTTCTGTCACGAATGTGAATAGTTAGCCTTGCTCACATGAGTGTGGCTAATTCAATATGACACTTTTCTAATAGGTAGTCTGGCTACTGGGAGGATGGGACCATTCACAGACAGTGCACATACTGTACTACAGGTGGGGAAAAAGCAAATGTAAATAAAGTTGTAAAGATGGCTTTGAATTTTTTAGCAAGTATGGGATCTGTTGGTAGAATTAAAAGAGGGAGTAAAAGAAGAGGCCCTCTGGACTTGACCTTCAGCAATTCACTAGCATTGCTAATTAGGCTAAAAACAACACCCTGAAACAATCTGTTAATATTACAGCAACACTAGATTAATGCAGTGATGCAGGGACGGTGATTGTCTTACAATAACAGTCTTGATTGATTGATTCTGAGGGTGGGGAGTGGGGGGTGGGGGAGGCTGAAGATGCTTTCATGTTTTAATTACCATCTAGGTTGAGGGGAGCTGTGAATCTGATAGACAAACTGAATCAATGCCAGTTCATCTGTCATCAACTCAGGTTGTTCAGGCTTAAAATGTTCTCATATAAAAATCTAACTGTCGTGATAACGGAGTGCGATAAATAAAAATAGGGGGCAATTCAGCCAAATCATTTTATCCTTAAGAGGCTTCCCAAATTTTACACCCAAACTTGACAATGTCTTCAAAGACAAAAACATTCTTTGCACTCACAGAAAAGTTTTCCTCCAGTACTGGCCAGAAAAACACTCCTACCCCAGCTGGACTTGACAGTTCAAACAGTCTAACTCCAGGCCACTGAAGTGTGCATGCATCATGCAGGGTCAAAGTGTCTCTATATTGAGGCCACTCTGAGAAGATTTTGTCCACAGTTTTGGTTTGAGTTGCGAATTTCAATTGACTGCTAGGGGAAAAAATGATTTGTGCGTGTGTATGTGGTCATTGTTATAGATATTCCACTACTGTCATTGGGGCAGCTCCAGGTGATTGTAATGAAATCTGAGAGAGGCTCCAGCAGTCGTGCCAAGCTCTGTGGAAACCAGGCTAATCAGTAAACCCTGCCGACGGCTCTGTTTGCTCCCAGTGAGGAAACAACACCATCTCCTGCTTCACCAGTGTTGGAGTAGGAACATTCTGGACATGTTTGAACTGATGACATTTTTTTTGTATTGTATGCGCTGTTTCCGTCTATTGTGAAGTCATGATATTGAGACGATCAGGGTTCACTTAATGGCCTATTCCACTGCTGTCGTCCTGGCATTTTGCCACATGTGGTGTCGCATTACTTCAACACCAAAAACTCAAGCACGACCAAATGATCTTATTTCATCAATAAAGCGCCAGCATCTGAATTTAGTAATGATTATAGCTGGGAGCACTCTGGTATCTTTATGTTCTCCACGCCCAGGGTACAAAATGTTTTCCATTGTATCATCTGTGAGTCGCATCTTGGGAAATATTTTGCATTGATTTTCTAATCACTACATTCAAACTTTTGACTTTTTAATGCATTTTTAATAGCTTGGGTTGGTCTCACAGTCATTTTCTAAATATATATTACACTGGTTAAAGTAGGGGATCCTAATTGTGAACCATGGGACCCAGAGTAGCAGGCTTTAATCCTGCCATGTGGTTATTTTAGCATCCCCTGTGTATATCAGTCAATGAGCTGTTGGCTGAAATGAAGGCCAGGAGGGCTCTGAGCATAAAGGACTGAGATCCAGTGGAATGAGTTTGAAAAGTACAAAATGATTCCAGCTGAAATGAAGACAATAATGCCTCACTGTTATTGGAAATACAATTCACGACTCAGTGCTGCACTCCTTTAGAATTCTCTATTTGACTTGCGTATACAAGGGTTCACATGAGGTAAATCACAAAATATTTTGTACTCCAGATGACTTCAACACGACTACCACAAGAGCTACTAACAAAAGTAGATCAGTGTTTAGATTTCTACTTATATCAATACATTATTTGCAGGGATTACTGCAGGACCTGGTGCCACAGATGTCAGTAAAATAGGAGGTAACTTAGTTGCGCTACTTAGGTGATTTTATCCATGCAATTGCACTGTACAGTCATTGCGCAGGTGAATCTAACATTAAGCCGAGAAGAGATAGAAGCCAAGATCAGGTGAAGAGGTAGAATAAGAAAGTAGCTTTCCTTTTAGAATAGAAGCGTGGTAAATGTGCATTTCTTCTGCAATAATACCTAATAAAACAAAGAACAAAGTAAATGATCCACTGGAGTCATATCAGTTCACAAACAGCCTCCCACTTAAAAGGCGAAGACCTAGCAGCAGTTATTTTCATCCAAGTCCTGGTGCTTCTGTCATTCAGCGTGACTAACAGGATTTGACATGGTGACGAGTGGACGGGTCCCAGGTTCACAAAACACATTCTGTCTGTCTGACCCCTCTCTCACTCTCCTTCCCTCGCTCCCTCCTTCCCTCCCTACACACACACACACACAAACACACACGGAGGCTTCATACATGAACAAGCCCACACACAAACCCCGCCTGCCCACACACACACAGGTAAAACAGCCGTGACACATAATCCAATGGGCACAGTCACTTGACAACCAGATCCAACACACTCAACTTCACCTGAACACACTCATGTATGTGTCATTACTGCTTATTTCACACACTGAACAGCTCTACCTGTGTGTACAAGCCACTTTTTCACACCTGACTGACTTTATATAAGGGTTCATATTTTGACAGCCAGTGAAGGACGAAGGGAGGCTATAGAAGAGCATCAGAAAAAACTGTTACTCCCCCTTTATCCCAACCCCACCTCCTGTCACCTTTGACTTTCTCCCCTCGCTATCTGCTCGGTTTTGAGGAGGCAACAGCTTGTGGTAATTTAAGGTAATCGGATGACTCTCTCTCTCTCTCTCTGCCTTTATAATCCGAGGAGCACAGGCTGCTTGTGAGGTAACCTGCTTTCGACGGGACCACTGCATGACTCTAAGACAGAGCATTATACTGTGGTGTAGCAGCTGTCTACTTGTTGAGAAATGAACCAACCCCCCACAGTTCTTTCAGATGAGATGAGGTGATCCCTGACAAGAGGAGCGGTGGTGGGGAAACTGCTGCTCAATTACAGAAATGACTTATGTCACATTTATTTACTGCAATGGATTTTTGTTATCCTATTATATTAAGACCACTGCAATAAATGATATTAAAAATCCAATACTAAGTGCAAGGTGATGCACTGTAGAGTCAGAGTGGTGCAGGTTACATGAGTGAAGTTCATGTGTGATGGACCTGTGTCAGAATGAACACAGTGAAAAAAAGCTGGAGAGGCTGAGAAATACAATACAGGACAGCTGCATGTTGCATGTAAATGTGCTGAGTTGTGTTGGATTAATTCAAGTCGACGTACAATTGACTAAACAGGCACCAATAATCTCCTCAGCACCGGTTTCACAATCAGCACCACGGACAGCGAATTCTGCATTCAACGCAAAAAGAAAAAAGAACACACACACACACATCTCCAACTATTCAAACTCGCTGAGGATCGATACTGTGATGCAGAAGAGTTTTTTTTAAAGCATGAGCAGCGACAGTCATTCGGCGTGTGGGCTTTTCCACACCTGCAACCTGCTCCAATTCAACCAAAAGAAAGAAAGAAAGAAAAGAAAGAGAGAACAGAGCCCGCAGAGGACTGAGAGATGAACTGTGGAGCACGGAATATTGTTGAAGAAAGAGGATGAAAGAAACGCGCTATAAAGGATGCCTTTAGGTCAGTAAACTCACCACCGAGGTAACACGAGCGAAGCTGTAAGTCGGATACATGTTAACTAAAAGATGAGAGGCTGAGACGGGTGAGATGTCTTGTGAGACTTACCGTGTTATTCTGGTTGAAGCCATATGTTTAACATTCAAATCTACTTTTCCACACACTGTTGCCGTCTCTGGGCCGCGGGGAGGCACAGCCCGAGGAGAAAATCCAGGAAATAACATCCACACAACTCATCCACCCGCCTGGACTGCACACTGAGCCCACTTTTCTTCTCTTCTTTTTTTTTTAGGGAGGAGGGGGGGAAATTCCGCCGTCCGCGCTTTAAACACTGCACATATGTGTTAAAAAAAACACACACAAAAAAAACAAAAAAACAAAACCGACTGGTCAGAAAACGAGATCAGACTGTGTAGAGAACAGTCTTCCTCTCCTCTCCTCGTGTCTTCTTTGAGTTGGAGTCTCCAGTGTGGGACTTGGAAGGTGGAAGTGCGAGCGGTGGAGGAGAGAGACAGAGTCACAGTGTCTCTCCTCCGGTGTTGCCCCTCTGCTTTCTCAACCAGAGAGAGGGAGGGGGAGAGACAGAGAGAGACAGAGAGGGGGGAGAGAGAGAGAGAGAGAGAGAGAGAGAGAGAGAGAGAGAGAGAGAGAGAGAGAGAGAGAGAGAGAGAGACTATGCGGAGTCAGAGAGGGAGGTTTTGTCGTTTACCGCAGGAGCATGAGGGTAGCCGCGGCGGCAGTAGCCGGTGATCGGTGCACCAGCACCACGGTAATCTAATTATGTCCACGGCGAAAGGCGCACGGCTTAGCGGCTGCTCGCTGCTCTTTGCGCCCCATGGCGGAGACGGGAAACGTCGGCGCTGCTGTTGTCATTTGATCCACTCACACAGTAAAAGCAGCGTGTTACAGCAGCAGCAGTAACACGGGGTTGCCCTGATATTTCACGCAGGAAAAACTTGAGATGCACAATACACAGCAGTGGAAAGGGAAAACAGTGTGTTGCATAGACCTTGCTGCTACAGGTGCACGGTGAAGCGAAGCACCTGGCAGTGTGCTGATGCCCTGAGGGGTATTTATGAAAAAAGAGATGTACACAGTGCAATTAACACTTGGATTTCATGCCTCTTTGAAGCTGTAAAGCAGCTCTATTTATTGGGGATTAACTGTTCCTACATGCTTATTCCGCACTTCAACTACTTGCAAGGTGCAGAGAAGTCGCTTATCAGCAACACAACAAATGTCTTGGTCACTTTCTTCATCCTGCTGACATCACATTCCCTCACTGTGCCAAATGTGAACATGCAACTGTAGCAGTCCAGATATCCTATTAACAACATGGCCACATAGGCGTTATTAAATACGCTCAGTCACTGTCCAAACCTCACATGAATGTAAAATCATGCATCTACTATATTACTACAAGAGAAAAACAGTCTGACTTTAAATTGTACTCAAGCATAAGTGCAAATATAATTTGAGAAAAAAAAATACTTTGACAGCAGAATTTTAAAAGTAGAGCTGAATTCAAATATTTTGTGTACTTTCTGGTGGATGGGTAAAGCACTGGATCATTTTACACAAGATGATCATGTGCTTTGTATGTGTAATATTGATCTGAACCTGCAACTTTAAAGTATCCTCTTGAATGTAGTCAAGTAGATGTGTAAAAAGTAGGAAGAAGTACTAAAAAAGTAACACAAAATTTTCATTTTCAAACGTGTCATCTTCAGCTCCAGTCGGTGTTAAAAGGTTTTGCACCAGACCTGTAAACACACTTAGAGGTGTGGACTCTGTAGAGTTCATACAGTACAGTAAGGTGCTTTAGTTTAATATACATGCCTTCTACAGCTGTTCACCACATGATATACAGTTGTTTGCACTGTAAGACCACAGTTCAGTGAACCACCATGCATCTCTGCACATTAGAAAAATAAAAAAATCCACACAAAAACCCAGGAGTTCCTTCCTGTATAGCTCCACATCAAAACTTTATGATGAATCATTCTCGGTTCAAGTTTCCCACCACTTTTTAAACAGTGGCCCATACATAAAAATACTGTTCCTACAAATAATTCTAAGGTTGCAATTAATGTCTTTTTGCAGGGAAGCAGAACACACGCTGTCTTAAGCAGCACCACAGCCAACGCCTTTTAAAATAACTACTGTGAATGTGTTGGGTTGAGGAGGAAAAGTGAACTCCTGCTAGGGCTCTGTGAAAACTTGATTATACATCGTCAGCGTGGGTTAATGAATCTCTAAGGTCTCTGTGGAAGAACTTTTGTGTAATCATTCTCTGCAGCTTTTACAATCTTTGTGTTATAAAGTTGTTGTTTTTCCCACTCAGCCTGCTGATCTGTTCACTGTTTGTTTTGAGAAGAGATTATTTTCCAGGCAGTTGCAAAGGGGTTATTTATTCTGTGAGCTGTTGTACTTCCCCAGACTACATACTGGTACCTAAAGGGGCCACTCCGAGGGAAGAGGATCTATAGTTGATTAATCCTTTGCTCAATTTGCTTTGAGTCGAGTCATCCAGCCTTATGTCCACATCTATTTGGCTATTACATTTCAAAGGTTGAAGTATTTGGAATGCAATAGATTTCCTTGCTGGAATGCAGTGATTCAAATAAACTGCAAAACAGACAGGTATGAGACATTAAAGAAGAATCTAGTCCCTGCAGCTCAATTTATGATCACAAAAAGGAACTTAAATCAATTAAAACTAATTAATCCTGCAAACAAAGGGCTTTAAGGCAAATAACTAAGATTCACTGAGCAATGTGTGCAAGCAGGCTGAGATTCATGTTGTGTCTCCTGCTTTCTGCGAAAGTCAAATTTTGTTATCATCGTACAAAAATATAAATATCCACTCTCTGGGAAGTTTATTAGCAGTCGTCAACAGGCTGGGCACCAATTTATTTTTTTGGGTAATGGCAGGTTACATCCTAGATCCCAGGAGTTATTTTAAATTGGCTGCAAGTGGTGCTAAGTGCTGCAAGGTGTGAACTGACCATGCTACACCAAAAAGACAAATTCTCTGCCATTGCTGTTCTTTAACTAAGACATGTTATCTGCAAACCTCATGGGAAATTCCTACCATTTCAAATTCAGAGTGATGCATAGTCCCAAAGTGCTTTGCAGCAGTCATAGAGCTGGATACTGGAGCTAGAATAACGCAGCTCACCACAGTTGTCCTCACTGCAGGCTGTAGTTTTTTCCTAATAAAATGTAATAGCTGTAAGATAGCCATCTGCTCTACGATGTTACAGTGCATGCAGTAATTACTTTCTTTATTTTTTAATTTGATAAAGTTTGGCTCTAACGGAGGAGGGGGGCTGGGGAGCTCCAGTACCTGTCTGCCCATCTGCTCTGTGGGATTACACTGCAGAGTTACTGTATCTGTGCCCACTGTGTCTGACACACAATCCAACTATAACCACTGAACTAACAGCAACATCTTCTGTACACTGAGCAGAAGAAGCTTGGAATGAAATGTCCACATCGGACACAAACTGATCTGAGTTGCAGAGTTACACTAATTTGAAATCTGATTACGTAATCAAAGGATTGAAATGACTACCAGTAAAAGGGGTTTGCAGGCAGAGGGCCAGGCCAATTATAGCCCCTAGACCACTGTGATCTTACCTGTGTGTCCATCTGCTCTGCTTTGCTCTGTGGGATTACACCAAATCCTATTGAGCTCAGGGAATGGCAGCCAAGATCAGTAGGCCTGAACTAATCATGACAAACCACCAGGACAAGAGAGGGTTGTGTTTTTCCAGAAAAGCAAAAGATGGATAAGGAATTATCATTCACTGGTTATTCACACAGTCAGTAGAGTAAATAGATGGCATACTGAATATCTGATAACGTTAGAGTGGAAATTAATAGAAATAGTGGAGCAGCATGAGCTACGAAGCCTGAGAGTCTGGTGGCTGAAGACACTATGACATAAGTGAGGGAACACAGCTAAAGCTGATTTGATGTTATTGATCGATAAAGGTGAAATTCTCTTTCCACTTGCATGATTCTACAGGAGGATGAGACGCTGCACAGCAAAGAATCTGTCACACAACTTATAATGATTCAATTATATATAGAACATTTTTCCCTTCTGATTCAAACCTGTTATATTCAGTCTTTGGGTTTTTATTTTACTTATTCATATTCTTTTGCTTCAAATAAATGCAATGTGACGGTAATTTAATCTGTGGCTGTGCTTTACTCTGCACTTACAGCAGAACAAGACAAAGTTAAAGGAAGATTGTGAACACTGAATGGTCACTTCCAATCAGCATCTCAGACTTGATTTAAAGGTAGCCTATGGAGTTCTCCGCCACACGTAGTGCTGTCCTCGTTCCACTGGGATGTACCAGAGGATGGACATGTGCAATCATGTGGGTGACAATACAAATTCCTGCTGCCAGTTTCAAGCTATTACGCTGATCCACGGATGTTGTTGGTGGTAACATGGAGAGAAATCTAGTAATATACCAACAAAGGGAGTGGAAAAGCAAAAAGGAAACGCTTGCATACACCAATATAAACATTGCATCACTAAAAATATCAAGAGAATCAGCAAATGACAAATGGATTTCAACACCTTGTACACAGTTGTGGAGAGTGACTCTGACTGTGAACGAAGAAAGGTTTTCTTTACTTGATACAGTAGAGTCAGAGTCACATGAGCACCTTTAAGGTTTTTGTAGTAGAGCCAGACTCTAAAAAGGACGTTTTATTATTTTTCAACTTGGCTCATATTCTTCATAGTTGTGTCCAGCCCGATAAATGTCAAGAAATATGACTATGCTAAGACAATGTATATCAGGGCAAGCAGCAAGAGTCTCACAGAGCTGTCCAAATAGACTTCAACTTTACATAAATCATTTCAAATCCTGGCTGGTTGCCCTAGCGATGGACTCCTAAGTACTTTAGAAACCCAGATAATCCAGCATGATAATTTCTGTGTTTGCATTTGGTGGATTTCAGTGTTTGAAATGATTCATGTAACAGTTTCTTTCGCAAATCTACAGAAAAAAAACAAGAAAAACAAGCTGTAGTTAGAACATAATAGCACCCAAGATATATAAAAAAAAAAACAGGAATATTTCAGTGCCCTGAGCCTGGAGGGGTAGAAGTATATGTTTGTGCCAGTTATTTGTTGTTTTATGCAGATTCTTAAATTGCTATGAGATGAAGCTAGTGACATGAAACTTGGCCCAATAACTGGAAATGATGTGAAATTGCTTCCCAAGAAACATGAGCCCAGTTGGCCAGATAGCGCTGCTGCATAATCGAGGTTCAGAAATACAATTTAGGGAGTTATTTTCCAAAAAGAAGATAGTGTGCAGTTAAAACAACTCATCCAGTGTAATTGCTGGCATGTAGAGAGTTAATGATGTGTTTATTTACTGTGGCCTTAGATGATGTAAGACTTGAAGATACCTCAGATCTTGGATTGTGGATTCTCTCCTTGGTTGAGGAGGTGGCAAACCACCAGCAGCACTTCATCCACCCGCAGGAGAAGACAGCTTCCCTTCATCCCCTTATCAGGTGATACCAGCGTGGTCGCGCTGTTGCACGCAGCAGTCTAAGATAAGATAAGATAATAACACTTCATTGATCTCCAGATGAGAAATCTGGGAGTGAACAGCAGCAGAAAGAGTCAAAGTTGTACAAATGAAAATACAATAAGAACAGCCAACCAGGAGACAAATGTATTAAACAACAGATGCATGGAGTGCATACGAATGTAACTTTTAACACATGTTAAATGTTTCTCTTACGTAACTGACTATGGATTTAAAACTAATTCCATTGAACCACACAATAATTAACCAACTACAAAGAAGGAGGAAGCCTGGATACACCAAACAACTGAAATTAAAAATAGAACATGGTAGCATTGTGTCGACAGTGACGGAGGATGAATATTTGAACTTTGTCGAGACTGATTTTCCATTCATGTATCTTTCTGTTCTTATTATCATCAGTAGTAGTAGTTACGCAATATTCTATTCATCCCACCCTCCCTCTGACATTGACTTTTGCAACACAGACCAGTACACACACGCACTATATGTGGTTACTATGGTAGACATGGTAACATCTTAGTTCCAACATGGACACTGTTCGGTTTTTGATTTTTTTTTCCTGCATACATTATGATGATGAAACAAGTGTGCAGAGAGTGAAACTAGCTTCAGCACCTTTGCTGAGCTTTGTCAAGCCTGAAATCCACTCGGTGTTGCTCTGGGCTTTAATTTGGGGTAACTGAGCTGTTTCCCTCTGTTGGGTGCAAAAAGGTTAGAACCTGCAAATTGTCGCTTCTGGCTATTTTTCTTTTAAAGTTTCTAATGTAATTACATCCTAAAAGGCTTTGAAAAACTGTCTTGTGACAGTGTGCATGGTCTTTATGTCAGTGACTGAATGTCAGCTATTTCCTTTTTTATATAAAGATCTGTGAGAAATACTGATGGAGTGAAATCCACCATGGCTTCTATAATTTGTATCCTGTTTGATAACAGAGGCAGTGGTTGACGCAGTTATCCTACTAAGGCAAACAAAAAGAAAATGTTAAGAGCGAGAGCAGCAGACACTAAGACAATTACAAAGACAGAGAGCACCAGATAAACAGAGGAGAATAGATGAGGGAAAATGGAAAAAGGCAAGAACAACATGAAAGAGAACACTATATTTATTCAGCCTGCCATTGTTGAGTCCATCTAGTGCTGGAGCCCTTCCTAGTTCATTTGCTAGAGCAGATGTTAATAGCTTAACAGGGCTAGGCAGTAAGTGTTTAATTAGGTCTGGGAAAATGATTTATTCAACACATCTGGGCCCATAAAATAATGCTCTCTGGACTCTGTCCTTTATGACACCCCGGCTGGATTCCCTCCCAAACCTGCAAGCATGCAGCAACTGCCTGGTGCAGCCCTGGTTCTGACAAGCAGAATCCAGAGCAGAATAAACACCGTGTGCGTCCTGTAGTGATGTCACACCTCCTGAAGGGAGCGGGAGAACAAGTGCACCTAGTGGGAGGAGAGGAACGATAGGGGGTGTGTGTCAGCGACGATCAAGCGGTGCGGCGGTACAGTTTTAGAGTTGAGGATTACTGGGATTTGTGCGTGTCGCCCGCCTGCTCAGACCACATCAAAGCCACATGGAGCTAGGTGCAGTTCCACACCGTCCTTCTGTGGATGACAGCTTCCACTTTGATATTTCCCTCTCATTGGAGTAAAAAGACGACATATTTTTTCTGCAACAATGTATATGCGGCTGCGGTGGCGAATGGCCACTTAGCCAGGACGATAATGCAGGAGAAGATGCTGTGAATTTGTCTGCAGCTACTTCTGCACCTCCAGCACAAGAGCATCAGTTCTGGTCTCTGATCTTTTTTACCATAAAATTGACATATAGCTGTGGCACACACTGTGCCGTTTTGAAAGGGAAGGGAAGCAGGTAACTTGATTATGTGTGGTTTATGCCAGCTGCCACACACCTACTGAGAGTCTGTTTCTACCCTCAGTGGGGCAGTTACACCATGAGATCTGGCAATCACTCACCAAAACCTGTGCACTCCACCATTCATCCTTTGAATGTGAACTGCATCATGTGACACTTGGGTAAACCGTTGACTCTCTGGTGTCTTAATGCAATTTTACGACACCTGCCAGCCAATAAGAAATGAGCATTTTTCCCCGGCAGTGTTATCAAGAACAATGGCTGTTTCTGACTCGTGTGTGCTGCTCATAGATTAAATAAAAGCCTTGTTCCTCAGTTAATGTAATGCACATAGTCACTTCTTCGTGCGCTCAACTGGCAGCTTATAAATAATTTTTACTGTTACAATTTTAATTTACAATTTTATCATTGCATTTTTATTTTTTAAAAAGGGTTTATTAATCATGCACAACATCACAACTTGACTGCTCACAATAAAATAAAAGCACATTATCTGCCTTTGGCTGCATCTCCGTGGAGCAGTATATTTTGTACCTGCCACTCTGCACCTTCAGGATAACAATATTATTTTATAAGCCGATCCTTGAGGGTGATGTTCCTCATGCATGACTTGGAACAGCCGATTATCAAAAGTTATAGACAAGAAATGAGGGTAATAATGTAGGGTAAAAACTACTACATCATATCTGATATAAATGATGGGCAGATCTAATAGAGTGATCCAGGATTTATACATTTTAAGCTTGGGGTATCTCAGGGTTAATACTGTTTTAAGCTCAGCTGCTCTACAGCTTTATTTACTGTTTCTCCTTATGATCAGAGAACTGGCACGTTTCTTTCATTCACCCACTGGCTGCAGAGTGAAAGTCCGTCCATGCCAACAGAAAACCTGATTGCTGTTGTGTTAAGGCTGTTTCTACAGAAGCAAATGTGGATTTCATTAAAACAGCTTTATTAGTAGGTGTATATGTATTTAATTGCTCCTGTTTTGCGCTAGTTGTGTCTGTCCCCGCATCGCCACGGCAGAAATGAATGGAAGCGGATGCACGCAAGACCCAAGTTGACGTGCGCGGTGTGTTCAGGTGCAGTGGGAAAGCTACCGTTTGTGTCATAAACACAGGAATATCAACTCTTGACTTGCTTCAAGTAAAAAAAACTTCTCGGCGCATGTTTGAGTGGCCACCTGACGCTGTCTGTGGAAAAAAATGTACACTTGAAGCAAGTCAAGAGTTGATATTCCTGTGTTTATTACACAAACGGTAGCTCCCACTGCACCTGAACACACCGAGCACGGCAACTTGGGTCTCGCGCGAGACTCCAGGAGACTTTGAATTAGATCTAGTTTTACAAACATGTCGGCTTGCTTGAAGTAAATAAACTTCTGGGTGCGTGTTTGAGTCGCCATCTGACGCTGTCTGTGGCTTTGAGGGATGGAAACAGCCTAAACAGTGGAACTTGCATCTGCTTCCATTCATCGCTGCCGTGGCGATGTGGGGACAGACACAACTACCGCAAAACAGGAGCAATTAAACTGAAAATCTTCAGATTCCTTCTTTTAGACCTAAAATGATAGGAAAATACAGCCCTGAGTTGATTCGCCTGGAATTGTCCTTTAATGGCCCGTTGTGTGTGAATGCAGGTGTTGGCCCTGTGATAGACTGCTGACCTGTGGCCCTCCCCCCTACGTCAGCTGGGATTGGCTCCAGCCCCCCTGCCTGCACGGAGAACTGGTTGTTATAGCAGCATGTGTTTAAAAGACATTTAAATTGGTTCACACCGTTACTAAATTACAGTAAAATACATAATGTAATTGATTTGGCTGCAGCCCCATCAGCAGTCTAAATCTGTAACACGCATGTAACTGTTTCCTCATCCACCATCCACTCAAAGCGGCCGTCCTGCTGAGAGCAGCTGGCAACCTGACTGAACCATATTCATTGATACTGGCTTGACTGCACAGATTGAAACACACCATCTAAATGCTGGTTCAAAGGAGCCGTGTTCGTACACATTTCAAAGGAAACTGAAGCCTGTCATACAGACGAACTTTACATAAGTATCCATTTCAGCGTTTAGTCCCACAGGCTCTACATTTAGTTACAAACTATTTCATTAGTATTGGTTTCAGTGCACAGCTTTTGTGTGTCACGTGGCTCATATGCTGATTCAGGAGGATTTCCATCCTGCCAATTAAAGATTTTGCAGAGAAAAAACACTGATACACGATTCTGCACCAAACAGAGCCTGGAGGACAGCCAGTTAAATCAGCCTCAGGCCTGATTTATGGTCCACATTTCTTCACTAACAAGACCAAACGGCAATAGCAGAGACCCAAAGCTCTTTACAAAGTAAACTGAACGTATTACATTGATATTGCGTGTGTGTGTGTGCATTCATGTGTGTGGAAATTGGATTCTGATTGCCTTACATTGATGCCAAGTCCATTTTCACGTTGCATATACAGATGGTATCTCACACAGATTTGTACTTCAGATTCAGTCGAGGTGATCATTATTTGTACTCTCATTGCCACATAATTACAACTAAAGTTCACGCACATCAGCAAAACGTAGCGGTTGCACACTCACAGTGGAGCTAAAAGTAAATTAAACTGAATCAAAGGTGCAGAGTGGTTTACTTTACAGCCAGTTGAACAAAATACTTTCTGTTGTCAAATAATATTAACTGAACATCATAGTTGTTACATCATTATGGTGAGTCAATGGCCTTTGTCATTTATCCAAACTAACTCCAAAAGGAAGAGCCAGGCAGCCAGAGGTGAGAGTAGATTAGCAGCTGGCACTGGGAGCCTCCAGACTCCAATGTCTTCTTAGTTGACATTAGCAGCAGCATTAGTACTAGAAACACTATTATATTCTAGATGTATGTAAGAATAAACTAAGGATTGTTCATTGGATTGACAGATGGGGATTTTCACTTTATGAACGACTAAATTATTTGCAAATTATATTATACTGTATAAGAATATTCACGTTAAAGGGACATTGTGTAAGTTCTCCTGTTATCTATTCACGAAAATCGATTATTTGGTTCAAAAGTCTGTTTTTCATTCATCAATAATCCCCCCCATCAACAAAGTGAAGTGTTCCTTTCAGCTCTGAATGAGCCGTTCATATCATTCATATCTCCATGGAGTGGGTAAGCTCGGTGCTGGCTGCCATGTGGTGTCTCCATGTTTTTACGTTCAGTGGCAGCGTGACGGTAGGAAACCACGGAAACTCAGCGGAGACACCGGAGCTGTCGGCTCAGGTCGAGGTGGCGTCTGTGAAAAGTCACCGCGGTAACGCAGTGAGGACTGTGAGGACTGCACCTGAATGCTGCATTCAGGTGCAGTCGGAAAAACGGCCGTCGGTAACAAACCAGATGTCATTTTAGTCACAGAAGTCCAGAGAAAGCCGGTAAAATGTGGGTCAGGTAAACAATACCACATCGCCATGACAACATATTGTCACATGTATTGTTTTGCCTCGTGCTGACGGACCACTTGTTTACATAGAGGCTTGTTTAAGCCGTTACGTGCAGCAGCTGCCGTCCGTCTGCCATCTAACCGATTTCACGTGAATGCAGCATGAAAAATACGACTGAGTTGCTTGTGATCTACAAATGCACCACTAGATGGGAGTAATTCTTACACAATGTACCTTTAACAAATGTAAACCAAGAGCAATTTCAAATACATTCATTGAACAATACTTACAGTCCTTGTCTTTAACCCTACATTGAAAGGTTTCTGTCCCTGACAACTCAACTCTGAGTCCTGCTGTGATGCCAAATATCCATCAAGTTACAAACCACATCTCCAACAAAAGAAATTTAAAAAAGCAGGAACCTTTAGATCTACTCAAAGAAGACCTTGCCTGTACTTTCCTGCTATTTAACTTAGATGATAGTATAACATTTGATGAAAATTTAATCAAGAAGCTGAATGCATGATAAATCTATCAAATCAAGGGCAACCTTCTTTCTTTATGTCTCTATTGTTGTTATACAAATTGGAAGTGGATCTGAGTAACAGAGAACTCCATTCAAGCCGTTTTACAGTATCAGCCTATTTGTTTTCTAAAACGTTAGAGATGCGCACACAGTCTACCTGCAGACTTCTACCAGCACCATCTGCTGTAACCTTCAAGAATCACCGAGTGCAGAACTGCAGCGTCAAACACCATCTTTGTGTACAAGGGCCTCATGTACAAAGATCTAACACCTAAGCAAAATGTGCATGTAAGTGAGATGTGCAGATGAAGTAAAATCAAGTCTCCAGCTGTTTTCCTCTTGGTTATAAATGTCTTACCCATGAAGCATACAATGGTGCACAGATGCTACCTCTGCCATCTTCACGATGCTGTGGCCATGGTTGTAAATACAAATACAAGGCTTAACACGGTGAAGTAGGAAGAGCCAAATTACCAATAACAGAAGATGCAGTAGTTGTCCTATAAAATGCTGCCAAGAATCTAAACAAGTGGAAAAGTATGACATGGAAAATGATGGACATGTGAGTTCAAAGTTGAAGGTAAAGCAACAAATCCCCTCCAGCAAAGAGCAGATAAAAAGAATCACATGTGAAGAATGGTTGAACATCAAGAGTGGTATCATGAGGATCGAATCTGGTCAAAAATATTAAGGGTTTCTCTAATGAGGGGTGTACAGTACCTACTTATGCTGCAGGTAGTGGAGCTTCCATTAGAGTTGAATTAGTCAAACATTTGTACATTTCAAATTAATTGGTTGATATGACTTTGGAAAAAAACACAACTGTATTAAACTGAAAGGATTTGTATTTGTGTCAAAGAAAAGTGTTTGTTGTCATTAAGAACCACAGAGCGACACTTCAGGTTTGACTTTGCAGACCACTGTAGATTTTGGCATTTTGCTGCAAGCACATCTGAACCACAAAGTCATTACAGTGAGTATGAAGTACTGGCAAGCTTTTCTTGAACATTTGCATTCATATTTCTGGAGCTAAAAGACATCCATCAGCTCATTTTAGGGGAGTCACTGCAGTTGGTACATTTTAATTTTGAGGCTTTATGGTCTTCAGCATAGAAATTAGGAAACTTCAATATATTTTCTACCAAAGTTTTTAGCCATATAGTCTCATTTTTAGTGTCATACTCAGTCTACTACAACACTATGTCTAGTTTGTGACAGCACCTGATCAATCAAGTATATCAATACTCTTATCATAGAAATTGAAATCAGAAATCAGATGTGTGTAGGAAAAGCTCACAGCTAAAGGTTATTTATGAGTTAGAAATACAGCCAGGTAAAAATAAAAGCCTTCCACAGTGCTGTAATCCTATGATAAATGTTAGCATACTTAACATTGATCACAGCAAAGCTGACTGCAGAGAGTTAGCGCAATATTACAGGCACTGGAAAATAAAATGTAAACAAAAAACTACTGAGGTAAGAAAGCTCACAGGTAGTGAAAGATTGAAGGAATATGAGATATCCTAACGTTTAGTTTAGAGAGCTCAAGGACCGTCCTTGTCTCTAAACATCTCTAGCAACAGCACAATGTTGAAATCAAACACTGAACTTCCACTTTTACATTTGCGCAAATGTAAAGCGAAGACAATGTTACGTGAAGCTCAACAAACTTAAGTCTTTTACAGCATAACCTTCACTTTACTGCACATTCTGCAGCTGGAACAAACAAAACAACATGATGTGGATTTAGAGACATCCTGAATTAATGTTGTTGGATTATGGGAGTTGTTGTTTTCATTGTTAACAACTTTGTTTCTAGGTTAGCATTCCTTCATTGTTCACTGTCCAGGGATTTTTTTTTTAAACTGACGGCTGATTTATCTTCACTTCTTCAAAACAAACAAAAAAACATCATAAGGTCTGCAGACCCAAGCATCAAAACAAACACATCAGGTTATTAGAATAAAGAATAAAGAAGACTGAGACTATGAGAAAGGAAGCTCAGCTTGTTTCTCTGATGAACTAATGATCCAGACAACTGTTGACTAAAATCTTTCATCAGACCTACAAGGTCATAAGGTCCTAAACGGTAAGAAAGTAGTTGGCTGGAAATGTTTTAATGTCCGGCTGTTCTCCACGACAGCCGGCACTTATGGGAAAGTCTGCCAGCACCCCTGAATCGGACAAGCAGATTGAAAATAAATAAAAGAGTGCCAAAAATGCAACAGAATGAGGCAGAGAGGGCAAATAGAGGACGAGTTTAAAAAGAAGAGCTGAAAGAGGGAAGAGGTGATGATGGAAAATTGCATCTATCAGCCTGAGTTTTTCCTCACCTTGTCACGCAATCAAGATGTCAGTGCGAGTGTGTGTGTGTGTGTGTCTATGTGTGCCAGCATGTGTTTGTGCAGCCTCACTAATAGCACAACACCATCAGTGAAGGAGTAAGGGCAGTCCTTTGTTGAGATGCTGAAAACAGACAGATACATGTGTATGCACAATGAAGCAGAGTCAAGGACATAGACACAGCCGCTGGCTAAATCACAGTGTTTGTGACCAGATATTTAGGATGTCAGACTGTGTGGAGTATAAGTGTGAGAAGGTTTTATAAAGTGTGTGTGTGTGTGTGTGTTTTTTAAAGAATTCCTCAAAGCGGATTTTCAACTTAAAAGGCACCACTGCACAAAACTAGAAGCAGAAGCTGTTGGCATAGGGTAACTCAGGACAGCAGGTTGCAGAGTGTCGCCATCAGTGTTCATCATGTGTCCGTCTCCCTCTTTGCTAAATCTCTTAACAGCACAGATCAGTAAACAGGGTCATTTCAGTTGAATAAAATATCAAAAGGAGTCCCAGTACCCCTCAAAATGCAGCGTTATAAATCCAGACCAGATGGAAAGATCTCGGACTGAAGTGAACGGCAGCACTGCTTCCCCCACTGCAACCACCATCTACTTGCCCTTGAGTGATGCACTTAATCCCTATTTACTACAGAGACTCTGTTCAGCAGCAAACAGTGAGTATATGAAGTTCATATGCAGCTCTGAGGTGACTCTAGTTGTCTTTAGACTGCAACACAGGGAGGAAGGAAACTCTTCATTTTAAGGGATTACATGTTAAATTTACAAGATTATCATGTTATAGATGTAATACTACAGTATGTATATATAAATGACCTTTTTTGAGCAAAAAGTTGTGAAATATTTAACTCGTCAGAGAACTTGAATCAGTAGATGTATTTGCAGTTGCATATGCCAAGATGTCTGGTTTTCAGCAAAAAAAACAACAAAAAAGCCATAGAGACAAATTCAGCATCATGTGATCTGCATAAACACAACCACAGCTGGGTCACAGCATCCACAGTGGTGCAGGCATTTGTTTGCATCCACTATGTCAGAGAACAGACAGAAGCATAGAAAATGGACCAACTGTCTCCATATACTGTAAGCACAAGAATACAGAGAATTTCACACAAAAAAAGTGTTTTTTTTTTCTTTTCCATTCTGCACATTTGACACTTACAATGTAGAGCTCCTAACCACGGTAACAGAGGAGCTGCAGCCAGCAGCATTCAGGAGGAGCTGTCGTCCTCAGCATGAACATGGTGTTTAACCTTGACGTTCTGGGTTGTATCAAGTTCACTACAGAAACATTGATTCATATCAGATGGCAAAGTTTCAACACTGTTGTATGGTCGTCAGCCTGTGATTGTGTCTCACTATGGTCTGTCCTTACTTGGTCTTATTTTATGATCTCTTCTTTTTTCACTGAAGACTTTATTTGCCTACGCAAACCTGATGTGTTGCATTCAGTAAAACCAAAATGCATTTTCCATTTGAGAGACGTTCAATCAGATCTGTAACTCAGTACAATACTTCCTGTTTCAAATCACATTTTTGTCAGTGTTTGTTTGCTGAATAGGTGAGTTGGTAAATGAAGTACTCTCTCTTTCATTCAGGTGACCTGACACTGAAACCTTCCATTTACTGATGAAATATTAGATAAATAAAACCTTTTTTTATTCCCTTACTTGGTTTTTACTGTGCCACTGATATTTTGCTGTGAACACAACTGGCACAAAAACAACATTAATCCAGGTATTGTGTATTAAAACTAATTGCGTTTGAAGTGTTTTATAGTGGATTTCCCTCTCAGTGGAAGTCTCACACACAGGTCCCACTTGTTATATCACTGTCTTTGTAGTGCCTGTCAAAAGTTCAAGGATATACAAGTATTACCAACTGCTGCACAGAAAAGCTAAGAATTAGCCACAATGACTCGTGTGTGTGCAGTTTTAGCAGCCTGGGATTGTGAGGAATTACATTCATACAGGATTAATGTGCATGATCTACATCTAGACCCATTTTCCCAGTGTATGTGCTGAAAGTAGGACGTCCTTTATGCAGCAGAGGAGGCAATACATACGGGCATGTGTTTGTCCTATTAAATCTGATATCTGATAATCTTCCTACACAAAAGGAAGTAGTTTCATCAACACTGACTCTGGATATTAAAAATAGTTGTAAATGAACTTTTTTTTTGCCAAATAGCTCTATATTAATGTAATTAGTGTATTCTGGCAATGGATTTAGTTTTACCATCTGACTCACAGTGTAGGAACTGTAGGAGGAAATATGTTACCATCATTAAAATTGTATGATAGTATAGAAGCTGTGTACATACATGCATAAACAGGATGGGGAATTTGATGGACACACATGTATCTGGATGCGGCTGCATTATACTGTCAGCTCAGCTAACAAATAAGGGGAAATGCTAAACAAGCGCTAGATCTTCCTGCCATGGCTTCAATTCATCAGTTTCTTCCACAAAGTGTGACAGAAAATGCATTCCCACGGCAACGAAGCAGCTACGATGATGATGATGACGTGATGCAAAAACCCCCTCAGTAGTGCTTCCCTCCATCCATCCATCTGAATTTGTAGTTTCAGGCAATTCCTTTAGCAAAAGTGCCACCGGTGTTATCATTCTTACTGTAACGCCACCAGAGGATTGAGTAGTTGTCATCATTGCTTATGCCCTCTAGGAAACTCGGTGTTGCCCTGGGGGGCGCAGAAACACACACTCACGCACACAAATGAGGCAAAATTCACAAAAAATGAACTGTGCACACTTTCTGTCAGAGTATAAAGACATTAACACAAATTTGCATTCGTGAAACACACCAAAACGAGACCGCAGCCTTGAGCAACGTGGTGGGGATCTTCTTTTGATATTACATCTACTGAATTCTCTACAACATCTCACTGTCTTCTTCTGGATGTTTCTTTTCTTTTGCTCTCCTGTGCTGACAAGTATCAACCTTCTCCATTTTAGCTCCTACTTCATCTCTTCCTCACCAGTCTCTCCTCTTTGTCCTCTAATATACGTGTGTGGCCCTGTCTGTCAGGTCTTCTACCTGAATGCCTCCAGTGACAGCACTCAAAAAAAAAGAGGAGAAAAAAGTAGAAAATTCAAGCTCTTTCCTCACCACAGTTTTCCCTGATTTCTGTCTCCATTCCCTCTGCTGGCTCTGCACATCCCCAGCCTCCCCCTGCCACCATCCCTCACTCTGTCACCCCACCACCACTCCTTTTAGTATTACACAGGGGGTCATGCTATTAGCCCCCTGGTCACTCGAGCTGCTCATGGTATGGCTACGCATGGCTGCTCTCCTTGTATTTAGAGTCCATGGACAGTCTATCAGCTGCCCCCACAGCCACCGCCACCGCGGCTCCCTCTGATCCTCGGGTGTTTAGTCAGTCAGTCAGTTAGCTCCTCTGTCAGACGGTCATTCAGCCAGTCACACAAAGTATCGCTCATGTCAGTCCGTGTGACAGTCGGCGTGGGTAAAGCAGTGTTTCAGTCCATTAGCGAGGCAGTTAGACAGCTGATGCTATACAATGATACTGCTAATTAGCTGCTCACTCAGGTGCACGGCTCTCTCATCGGAGACAAAAGCGTGCATGACAGGAAATGTCATCTTTACAGCTGTCTCACTCTGTTTCATAGAGCATTGTAGCGGAAGTGCTGGCAATATTGTGTTTAACTACAAAAACTGTCATTAAAATGGATGAGCACTGCGTTAAGACGGCAAAAAACTCATTGTAATGTAATTTGAAGAAATTACAATAACACAGATGTTGAATAGGGATATAAAGGATTGCAAATTGAATATTCAGATAGAAGCAGTTGAGTTTCTACTTTTGTTGAAAGTAAATGAAAAAATAAATGTATAGACCCACAGGGAAAACAATGGAAATACTTCTACAACTATTTGGTAAAGTAAGTAATGGCACCATGAGGTCAAAACATGTAATGTGTCCATCATGTTAACAAATACCACCTAATAATAATAACAGCCCCAGCAGCATCAGCTTCTGTGTTTAGTGCTAATTAGCACTTGTTAGTATGCTCACAATGAACACATCAGATTGCTTCATAAACACCAAGGCCTCCTCTCAGTACAACCTGCAATGCTGCTGTGTTTTCCCCACAGTAAAAAAAAAAAAAAAAAAAAAAAAAACATGTTTTATTTCCATTATTCCTTTATACCTAGAGCACTTGTGGTGGCCTTGCTACATAAATCATGCTTTATTGTTTGATAAATGAAGGTACTTTGTTATACATAATATCAGGTTTAAGATATAAGTGGCAACACAAAACTACTACTACTTACTCTGACCCAAATTTCAAATTCTGATTTGAATCTGAATACAGATACCAATATAGATATTATCACAACTAAGAAGAGCACAACAGAGTCTGATGAGGGTATTTATTCAGAATTATTAAAAGAGTGTGGTGCTCAAAATTGTTCATAACAATGTACAGTGTCACTGCCAAGGCTTCTTTTCAAACCTTTATTTAGCCGGATACCACTGGGAACACTTTTTTCTCCAATACCACCCATTTTCACCCTTATTCAATTACACAAAGTAACTCCAGGGAGTTGCTCGATACAGCTACAGTCAGCTCAGCCGGAGCAGGTGGGGTTAAGTGCTTTTGTCAAGGGCACCACCAGAGAGGTTTGTTGGAGAGGAGTTTGTTACTCACTTCCAATGGCTCAGAGTAGGGAAGGGCAGTTCCAGTTACAAACCACCATCTTCACACTTTAAAGCATGAAACTATAATAACGGATTTTAAGGATTAAAATGTATACCTATAAAATCCTGGTGCAAGTGCATGGGCAAATTACACAGCTGCATTTTGGTGCTTCTTTTGATGTTAAAAGTAACCTTGGTTGATAAATCTGTAAAAGTTCAGTTGTTAAATTCACATGTTGCCAAGCGAGATCAGAGAGTGCTATATTTGAAACAAAATGCCCTTTTTAATTTGTAACATGAATCCCAAAGAAGCAGATAATTAGCCAAGCTGTTCATCATCTACCTCAAGGCAGCAGCAGCAGCATTGCTTTTTACTTAAATACTAAAAGAAATATTTGGGGAATCTTCCATTTTCTATCTTTGTGCATTTGACAGGATACAAAATGCAGTTTCAAATATGAGGGTCATTAGTTTTCCCTTCTTAAATATTTGAATTCTAATTATATTTGAATAGTGCAGAGCAGCCAACACTGAGCATCGTGCCGCACCTCAGAGTGGCTTTTAATAATTATTAACTAAAATCTTCTTTTTCTCTTCTTCTTCTTTTTCTTTTCATTTCTGATCATCTCAAACTGTAAAATGTCAACATGCATTCTGAGATACAATTAATCCAAGACTGTCAAGATGCCTACATATAGTGAACATTTTCTGTCCAAATTTTCACAATGCTGAGAGCTTGATGCACTGCAACTTAAGAAAATAGAAAGAATACTCATCAAATACACCAATGTGTATTTGATTCCAGGGGACACTGACAAATAATGAACCTGGCTGTGACTCAATGGCCAACTGTGACTTTTGGAGTTGAAGCATTGAATAACAAGTGTGTCCCAGCCGGGTTCTTTGTTAAGATGGAGGGAGAGAGAGAAAGAGAAAGAGAGAGAGAGAGAGAGAGAGAGAGAGAGGGATTACTCTAGATTTATAATGTAGGTTTATATATGACCTTGTTCCTTCCCTATGACAATGTATCCATCACTCTGCCTGGTCTCAGGTCAACTTAATTCTTCTCACTCTGATTGATAGTGTCCTTACTCCTTAATAAGATACAAGTACAAGTACAATAGCATTGAAAGTATACATTCAAGATATGATCAAATTACACTGCGAGTCCTCCACTGTTTCACTAAATTAGGATTAGTGTCCATGTAAACATACGGGATAAACCTTCAACAGAAAACTAAAAAACTAAAAGTTTAAACCTGAACAAACTGCCAGTATAGTTGAAAATAACACTTGAATATGAACTCAAATCAAATAAATTCAAGCTTTAAAGCAGAAGCAAGCGATATTTTTGTGTTAATATAAGTCTTAAATAGTTCTATCTTCCGACAGCAATCACTTGTGTTTGGGCCGAAACACGGGTCTGTCAGTCACTCTGCTCTGCTGTAAGCCGAGGAGAAAACTTTCCTTGTATCCTACAACCTTTATCCAATGAGGAGAGAGAACGGCATAAAGGGGCGGTCCTCTCTGTGTGTGCAGCCAAGGGATGCGCGTGAATGTGGTGACGTGCAGTAGGGACGAGGACCAATAGATCCATGACGAGGGCGGGGGCTGCTACCTCCGTCGGCTGACAAGACGTTATGGTGCGTTCAAGGCAACCCGTAACTCGTGTTTTTCCGACCTGTGAAGTCATACCAGTTCGATCTGGTACGAGTTCACGGGTCGGAAGTTACGAGTGGCCGTTATAGTGACTTTCACAGGCAACAGGTCGGAAAAGTACGGAAGTGGAAGATTGGAAGATGGCGGGCGCAGCCAGACCAGGTGCTGGCAGGACAGGTGTAGTGCTGGCGTTTTTATTGTATGGATTCATTTTAACCGTGCTAAAACCCACAGATATCAATCTATCAATGAAGTTGGCCGATAATGCTCATTTTACCGTCAACAATGGGACTGATCAATCGAAGAGCAAACAAACAATTCATGCCACACCGTATTTCGGATTTGGCGGACATGCTCTGGCGTCGACCTTTGTCTTTCCTCGCTGCACTGCCACACAAAGAAACACGGGTCTAAGGTCAGCATACAGCAGGGAAATGCTCTGCTTGTTACAATCTGTTTGTTGCTGTCCGGAGATGTCCATCCCTGTCCTGGCCCCCGAGGGGAGATGAGCCCCGCATGTGCCATGGACAAAAGTCGCATGACAGCTGTTTTGCGGGCTCCTGAGTTTGACTTGCCGGCCAGGGATCTTGTGGTGCCTGTGGAGGGTGTGTCCAGGGTTTCATCGAGGGATCACCGGAGTGGTGGCTGCCACGCACCGGCGGATCAGCGGCGCGGCGGTGAGGAGATTCACACCGCTAGCGTGTTTAACATCGGCCCAGGAGGGTCTCCACTCTCGGATCAGCGGCGCGGTGGTGAGGAGATTCACACCGCCGGCGTGTACATCGGCCCCGGAGGGTCTCCACTCTCGGATCAGCGGCGTGGCGGTGAGGAGACTCAGACCGCCGGCGTGTTTAACATCGGCTCCGGAGGGCCATCAGGTGAAGATTCCTCCCCATTTTCGAGTAACAGAGGTAATCGCTTCACTCAACACGCTGGTTGCACGGATGGGGTCTGTGAATCATTAGATGGTTTATCTATTCCATCTATTCTATGGCCACAACAACAATCTAAGCTGTCATCGGATCAAACCGTTAACACTGTAAAAACATTTGGAAACTCTATGAATTCCGTGCCAAACAACATGCCACACACTGTAAAAAAAAACAAGGTTCTAAATATAGCGATCTCGAAAAATCGGAAATTGAACTTATTTCAGACTGTCAACCATAGGCGGCGCTATCAATAGGCTAGGGGAAGCTTAGCTTCCCCTAGATTGTCACAGAAAATAAAATAAAATCATCACAAATAATAAAATGAAAAAATAAAATGTTTTTTTTTTTCGTTGTTTTTAAATTATATTTTAGAAAGAGGTGGGAAATACATTAAAACACAAATTTTTAAAGTATTATCTATGTCGATGGTTTATTTATTTTTTATTTCAGTGGTATTTGACTGGTTACCTGCGTCATTACGTACACACGGCGTAGCTACAACGCGCAGCGTAGAAGCTTACCCCTTTGCCTCGCTATGCTAGTCAGTGACAGTCCAGCGAAATTAAAAGAAAAAAGCCCGGTAAAACGGACATTAGAAGGTTTTTGAATATCAAAATTAACGAGTCCGAGAGTCCCACGAAGCAGCAGCAATGAAGCCGACCACGATGCTTCCACGACCGGCTGCCGCCTTCTCTCCTGCCACTGGCCTCCATCATGACACCGGCTGCCTCCCCCCCGGATACCGGCCACTGCCCGCGAGTCACCGGCAGGCCTCCGGACAGCCGCGGCCCCCCGAACACCTGCGCACACCCTCCTCCAGTCAAGTTACGTCCAGACAGCAGCCTCGACCGCCCGGACACCTGCTGCCTCCCTCCTCCAGTCACCAGCCTACCTCTGGACACCTGTGTGAGCGCACATTCTCAGCGATACAGCAGTTGCGCAACTGGATGAGGACAATGGCACAGCAGATTATAGGTGCGTTTCCATTACCCCTTGAAATGCGCAAAACCTAAATATCGAAATTAAAAACTTGTAATGGAAACACCTACATTTCGAAAAAACTCTCAAATATCGCAAAAAAGTTTTTACGCTCTCATGAGGTGGTTTTTGAGACGTATCGATACAAACGTGTATCGCAAAAGTGTAATGGAAACACTTTTTTCGCTTTTCTACATGTCACCGGCGTCACCGGAGTTGTGTGTGTCCACGCTGTGTTGGTTTATGTAACTTGAGGGGACAAATGAACCACATGTTTATTGTCATGCATTGCTGACCTGGGCATTGTTTCTCAGTAAATTAGAAAAACATTTCCTATCATTCCCCTTTTCCGTGCATGGTTGAAGGAGATTTGGCTCGCATCCACGCTCCCACTCCCTCCTGCGCCGAAATGTCACCTTAAGTCACATAAACCAGTATGGGTGTGTGGACACACACAACCACCTATATTGTTGTCAGCGCCTCATCACCGCTGGTGTTTAAAAAGCTCCGTTCTTTCTGCAGTCAGGTTAAAGCGCACATCCGCCGTGTTGGTAAACAAATAGTCCCTCTATATCAACGGAGGAAACCGTGCTTGAGCAGCTTGGGTTCGAGGTGGTGTGAGTGCGGGCCAGCGGGGGACAGAGGAGGGGGCATTATTAGAGCTTCAGCGCGGTGCGGAACAACTGGTCCTAGTCTGAGTGCGCCCTTATTTGTGGCCGCTGCAGCGCCACACGGGCTTTGCCTTTCAGTAATCAAGCGCTGTTTTTGTCTTTGTTAAAAACAATAACAGCAACAGCTGTCAACTTTATTTTTTCTTTTTCTTTTTTGTCCCGTAGCTTCCCCATTCCTTCTGCCCTAGCGCCGCCTATGCTGTCAACCACTCAAGAATCATCTGGGACCCAAAATCAAAGCCAAGGGGCATTTTAGGAGGACACTTAAATATAAGAAGTTTTAAATCTAAAAGTGATCAAATTCATCAACTATTATTGGACTCAAACCTAGATTTTCTGTGTTTATCAGAGACATGGCTTAATGAAAATTCACCATTGTCAATATTACATGTCCCTGGTTATAATATTTATAGAAAGGATAGAGTGGGTTCCAAGGGTGGTGGAGTTTTAATTTTTGTGAAAGAGCACTTTCAATGTCGTGAAATACAGTGGTCTTGCAATGAACTTGAGTGTATTGGTCTTAATGTGACTTTGTCTACATCCATGTCTTTTTCGCTTATTGTATTGTATCGCCCCCCCTCTTCCAATAATACCTTTTATGAACATTTTAAAAATATGTTAAAGGAGTGTAATTTTAATAAGGAGTTGATTCTCATGGGTGACTTTAATGTCAATTGGGAAGTGAAATCATCAAGGAAATCCTTAAAACAGATCACTGATAGTTTTGATCTTACACAGCTGGTAAATGGTCCCACAAGAATTACAAAAACCACTAGCACAAAAATTGACCTTATTTTTAGTAATAGGCCAAATCGAATTGATAAATCCTTTAATATGCTGACTGGACTATCGGATCACAACTTGACTCTGATAGCTAGGAAGCTAACCAAAAAGCGCTTTACTCCATTTGTCCAAGAACAGGAATCCTTGAGTATTCCCAAAAACATGCAAGATGGGTTTAAAAGTGCTGTTCAAAACATTGATTGGGAGGCTGTATTGATGGGAAATTCTTTGGAAAATGACAGTCAAGGGTTCATGCAAAAACTACAGAGCGTAATTGATAACTTTACATGTAGACAAAGACGTAGGAAAAAAAAAATTACAATTCCTTGGATGAACCCAAATATCCAAAATTTAATGAAAAAACGAGACATGGCTTTAAAGAGTGCTCTCAAGTCCAAATTAAGCAGTGACCGATACACTTTTACCATGCTTCGTAATAGGGTAGTTAAAGAGCTTAGAGCATCAAAGGCAAACTATTTTTTGAATATAATAGAAAAAGCAGGAGGTAATACAATAAATATTTGGAACCAACTAAGAAAACTAATGGGGCAAAATTCTAATAATACCAAATCAATTGAAATTTATGCCAATGGAACACTTTTGAGCAACCCACCTGAAGTAGCAGTTGCTCTTAATCACTATTTCATTGATTCAGTAGACGATATTATCAAGTGTTTTTCCCCTGTGGATTTTATATCCAGCCAAGGTAGACATACTGAACCAGCCTTTGAACTGGAAACTGTTACAGAGTCTGATGTTGGGAGAGCAGGGTTTCCCCCAGTGTATTATAAGCCTGGCGGCCCGCCAGGCCTTACTTGACCCCCCGCCAGGCTAAACATCGTTTATTAATTTTTTTTAATCCGTTTTTATACTCAATAAACACGTGATCAGGTGTCTTTTTCATCACCTGACAACGTTACAACTTCGTCGCACATAACGGGACACGTCACGGACATCATGCTCCTCAGACAATAGACAGCATCAGACCGCTGCTTCACCAGCTGACCGAGAGGAACGCACCGAGTCCACGTTAACGTGAGCGGAGCCGCAGCTCTAGAGGCTCAGTCAGCTGCTGTAGGCAGCTGGTAGCTGTTAGCTGCTAGCTGGTAGCTGTTAGCACGTCGTCCCCTGCAGCGTCAGAGCTCCGGACTCCTGTGAGTCGCGGGGCTTTGACCTGATGTGAAAATGATCCATTGTTTCATTTTTCAGCTCGTAAAGTTCGCAATCACACACGTTTGTTCTAGTAGATCCGTGAGTGTCACGTTTCCATGACGACTGACCGGAAAAAGAGCGTGGTACGTCATGTGCACGTGACTCCAGATGTAAAAAAAAAAAAAACATGGATGATGGATCTACAGTATAATACATCCATGGAAATAAGGCTAGACTTTAACAATGGAGACACCAGGCAGTTGTTTTTTAGTTTTTAATGCAAACAGTTGATGTTATTTATTTAAATATTTTTTTATAATTATAATTATTAGGCCTACTTTTTTTGTGGTTGATTGAACAGCATTTCAAGAGTGCCTTTCTGTAAGACTCTGCTATAGCTGGTGTTTAAATATGTTACATAAAGTCTTATAATAACAGATGTTTATGATAATATTTTCAAATTTCTAGTCAACTTTTAACAGATCTTAAGGCCTTATGGAATCACACCTGCTAAATGCTACTGCTCCATTAATGAATCTGTTCCCTACAGGGCCCTGCCATCGGTCAGGGTCAGGCCCCTGTCACAAAAAACCACGCTTGGGCACCGGTGGCCCGCCGATGGGCCGCCGATGGGCCGCCGGTGCCACCCTACCACCGGGCTTAACCAGTTTTCTGGGGGAAACCCTGGGGAGAGTAATTGGTTTTCTTAGGTCATCCAGAGCTAAAGACGTCATTGGTATGAACACAGTTATGCTTAAGGAGCTCTCTGCATCGTTGGCATGTCCTATTACACAACTTGTAAATCTTTCAATTGCTCAGGAAATTTTCCCAGATGTTTGGAAACTAGCTGCTGTCTCACCCATCTTTAAAGGTGGTGATCAACAATCCATCTGCAACTACAGACCAATTAGTGTTTTGCCGGTGGTTTCCAAAGTGGTTGAAAAACTTGTTGCCGAACAAATTATAAATCATTTAAATACCAGTTCCTATAGTTTGCATTCAAATCAGTTTGGCTTTCGCACCAACCACTCCACGGAGACAGCCAATTGCTACTTCATTGAAAAAATTAAGTCAATGTTAGATAAAGGTGGTGTGGTTGGTGCCGTCTTTCTAGATTTGAAGAAAGCCTTTGATACTATAAATCATGGCATACTTCTTGGTAAACTCTCCACATTTAATTTCTCATCAGACACTACCAACTGGATTCAATCATACTTAACAAATAGGTCTCAGTTTGTTCGAATAAAGACTCATCAGTCAGATGTTGTTTCCTTGGCTGCAGGTGTTCCCCAGGGATCTATTCTGGGTCCGCTTTTATTTTCAATGTACGTGAATGATTTGCCAACTGTGTGCCCTAATTCTAACACCATAATGTATGCTGATGATACTGTCATTTTTATGCATGGTAGCAGCACAGCCCGGGTCGCTGATCAGTTAACCGACTCAATGCAACACATAAAAAAATGGTTAAATCAAAATTGCCTTCAGTTGAATGTCTCTAAATCAGTCTGTATGTTTTTCAGTAAAACTAAAATTCACTGTCCAGAACCAGAGGTGGTTGTAGATGGGGAGAGATTACGTGTTGTCTCAGATTTTAAATATCATGGTGTGCTCATTGATAATAATCTCACCTTTAAAGAGCATATTAAAAAGGTCTCCAAGTGCGTTAAATTTAATTTGTCTAACTTTAGACATATCCGCAGTTGCATGTCGACCAAGGCAGCATTAATGTACATGCACTCAATGATCTTGTCCCATATAACATATTGTTTGACTACTTGGTCTCAAGCGAGCAACACTGCTCTCAAACCATTACTTTCACTATACAAAAAAACCCTTAAAGTGCTGGACAGGAAATCCAATAACTACCATCATTGTCATATTTTACTGAAATACAAGCTGTTAAATTGGGAAAACCTGATTAAATACTCACACTCTAGTCTTATGTACAAAATCATACATGGACGTGCGCCTCCAGCATTGAATCAGTTTATAAAAATGGTATCAACATCTACTCGGAGTGCAACTAGAGGAGACTGTGTTATCGCATTTAGAAAAAGTTCTTTCAGCCAGTCTGCGTTTTCTATTAGAGCTGCTCGTGAATGGAATTCTATTCCAACTCATATTAGAAATATTTCAAATTACGCCTCCTTTAAACACTTTTTAAAAAAGTGGCTAATTAGTGGTCAAGGCTGTGAACATTAAATTTCTTGTCATGTTGTGTGTCAGTGTATTAATTGTCTAGTATTGTTGCTTTTTGTGCATGGCTTCTAATGTGTCCAATGTGTATAATGTGATTGTGTCTTGTGTACTTTTTCTTTTTTTTTTTCTGTTGGTGTTGCTGCTTAATGTTGCTTCTGTTTTGTCTGTAGCGGCTGCTGTTTGAGTTCAGTTTTATGTTAGTTTGTGTGTGTATGCATGGACCTCCACTGAGCTCTCTGTCTTTTGTCCACTATTCAGCTTTTTAATCATCGAATGTATTATTTGTATGTTGATAACCCAAAATTTTGTATTATTTTCTTTTAGGGTGACTCAACATCAGTCCAGGGACAACAGATGCAAAATAGCCTTCGGCTAATTCTGGCATGTTTACATTTGTTTAAATGTTTTTATTAATGTGCAATGTCCCTGATCCTTAAACCTTTAAATAAATAAAAAACACGAGTTACGGGTTGCCTGGAATGCAGCATTAGCCAAAACGACCCGATAAACCCTACTCATTTTGTAAATCCCCCTTCTTCTCCCTATTGCCACAATCAATCCAAAGTTCCCTACTCATTGTATTTTTCACTGCACCACCTTGAGGTCAACTTTGACATTGTCATTCACCATTTAGCACAAAGCAGTGCTCAAGGACAACCCCACTGGGTATGGACCTTTGCTATCAACTATTATTTTACAAGTTCACAAGACAGAGCTGATTCTTACATAACCTCGTTCTCCAATATGAAAATTGCTAGCTTTCTAGTAGCAGTTATCAGACTGCCTTCCTCCTTTTCTGGCATTATGAAAAATATATTTACTGTATAACAGACCTAAAAATTAAGTCAGTGAAATCAGCTCTTTGAAAGCAGATTGTGGTTCGGCTACAGAAATTTTTGCAGCATCAATGTGTTTTTTGTTTTGATTATAGCTTTAACTGCACCTCCATCTGTCTGTTTTCAGTCTATCATATCTACTTGGTATGATTGTTGTGTCAACCACCTGTGATCGTTCCAGACCGACTCTTCCTGCTCCTACCCTACTGTACTGATGCATTTCTCCCATTGCACTGCAAAACTCTCTCTTCACCTGTTCTCCAAACCTCTTGTGCACCTTTTGGCTTGCTGTCATGTCAGTCACTGCCTGCCACGCTTTTCCATTCCAGCCACCAATAAAGCTTTTCTCCTTATCAGCCCTCACTCTGGGCTCACTCTGAGCTCTGTGTTTCACCTCCTTCTATCTACAAAACACTTTCTGCCATACAGTATGCATTAGAGTCAGCCTCAAATGAATATACACTATATAACCAGAGATTTGGTTTAACCCTCCTGTTGTCCTTCTGGGTCAAATTCCTCCATCCTTCCTTCTTTTCTTCCTTCCTTGAACGAATCTGCTCTCTCCCTCCATCGTTTCCCTTCCCCTTTCCCTTCCTTTTTTCCACAATCCTTTTTTCCTTCCTTCTTTCTTTCCTTCCTTCCCTTCGTCCTTACTTCTTCTTCCTTCCTCTTTTGATCCAGTTGACCTGTTCCTCCCCTCCATCTTTCTTTCCTTCCTTTTCCCTTCTTCCTTCCCTCTTCTTCCTTCCTTAAACAAATCTGTTCTCTCCCTCCTTCTTTCTTTCCTTACTTCCTTCCTTCCCTTCGTCCTTACTTCTTCTTCCGTCCTCTTTTGATCCAGTTGACCTGTTCCCGCCCTCCATCTTTCTTTCCTTCCTTTCCCCTTCTTCCTTCCTTGAACAAATCTGTTCTCTCCCTTCATCTTTCTTTCCTTCCCTTTCCCCTTCCTTCTTTCCACAATCGTTTTTGCCTCCCTCCCTTCTTTCTTTCCCTTTGTCCCTTCTTTTTTGACCCAATCTGTTCCCTCCCTCCATCTATCTTTCCTTCCTTCTTTCCTCCCATCATTCCCTTTGTCCTTCCTTCCTTCCTTCTTTCCCTTCCTCCTTCCTTCGTTCTATCCCTTTATCCTTCCTTCCTTCCGTTCATCTATCCCTTCGTCCGTCCTTCCTTCCTTCCTTCCTTCCTTCCTTCCTTGACCCAGGAGGACAACAGGAGGGTTAAGAGGGAGAGTAACAGAATACTGAGGGCAAGTATGATGAAATATTTTCACTGGAGACTCTACTTCAAATTGGATTGTCTCACATGCCAGCATCTATAAGTGACATGAGAAACAAAAATCAATGAGCTCATATGTGGGGTTCCCTTAAACACATCTGAGTCATTATCAGAAGCTTTACTCTTAAGAATCCAATAGAACTTGAGGCTTTATGAGCTTTTACTTTATTCATTTCTTTGAGATGAATTAAAAAATATATATATTTGAAAAAGTATGCTGACATTTCAAATCATTATTATGGACAGGATTCAGACTGACTTCAATAACTGAAAAAGATCATGAATAAAATTTGACTAAAGAGTTAAAGAGTGCATCTCAAAAGATTCTGTGGCTGTAAAGTGGTTACATAAAAGCGACAGACCTGACATTTAAAAAATGAAATCTTAATTGCAAAAACACAACCTAACAAGGGAAAAGAAAACCTCATTCCCAGGAGTAAAAGTAAAACTCTGTGCAGCAGAATACAAATTAAGATCTACTGTAAGCGTGTCAAATGACAGAACTGAGGCTCTGTTTAACTACCTGCCTAAATATATCTTCATTAAGACAGAGGCATCTGCAAAAGAGGTAACATAAAAATGAAATAAAGAACTGGTTGCATGTTCCCTCAAGTAAAAAACAAAACCTGACTGGGGTTTCAACATCTGGGACAGAAAATAATTCAAACAAAAACACATGAAAGAGATTGTGTCATCACACCATATATAAAACTGAAATCTTTAGAGGATGGTTCACGGATGGGAAAACACAAATATGTACATTTGCATGAGTTGTTTCTCAGATCATAATGGAAAATGAGGACAGAATTTTAAAAAAAAATCAAATACAGTGACTCGTTTACAATGCCTGCTGCCTGGGTCACAGTTCACAATAGGACCATGAAGATAGGGAATAACTGAGCAGACAGAGTTTTGTGTTTGTCTGCATATGAGTGAATTGACCATTCTCTTCAGTTTCACCCTATTCCAGCGTCACTAGCTCCAGTGTTCAAAGGCTTGTGTGGCATTCACATTTAAACATCATATTTCACAAACCAATTTCAAGCTGCTACAGAAGATTCTGAATTTATGCTTTGAGTTCAAACGATGGCAATCAACTTAAATAAACTCCTCTGTTGATGTATAAGGTATAATTAAGTGATGGAATTTACACAGCAAAGATTTGAAACATGTCTTCAAGCAAACGCTACGGTGGCCCTGAAGTGCAAATCACAACGGCAAATCAGAAAACACAAAAACAAAACAGAAAACACAACAACAAATCAGAAAACACAACAACAAATCAGAAAACACAACAGCAGATCAGAAAACACAACAAAAAATACAACAACATTAACCAAGACAGAAAAGGTAGACCCTCGGGCGACGTGGATCGTTGCTGATTGGACGATGACCAGCTAGCTTGTATTACTTCATATATTTGCTACATAAACACCCATATACTGTGATGACATCAGTGTAACAGCATTACCTCTGGATTGACACTGGCTCTATGTATAATGTGAAATTCTGGTGATAATAAAGTGTTGCTTATTACCACAAATCAAGTGTTAATCATTTTCTGTTCTTCTCTTTTACTTTTTTGTTGCTGTTTCTCTTTTGCCATTGTGCTTTCCTTTTTGTTGTCGTGTTTTCTGATTTGCTGTTGTGTTTTCTGATTTGTTGTTGTGTTTTCTGATTTTCCATTGTGATTTGCACTTCAGAGTAAAACTCCATCTTGTGGCATTATCACCATCTCAAAGCTCACAGAGGATATAAATCCACTTTGATTGACTTTGTAAAGGTCGTGTGATGAAGAGGTAGTGGGAGGATATTTATCTTTACACCCCGTCTAATGAACACTCAACACACACACCAACACATTTAAATAAGGCATTTAAATACAATGTGCTTTAACCCTTTGACTGTAGTATAGTGTGTGTGTGTGTGTGTGTGTGTGTGTGTGTGTGTGTGTGTGTGTGTGTGTGTGTGTGTACACAAAATAAAAAAAGCATAACTCACTATTATCTTCCACACACAGACAGTGACCCCTTAGCTTTAGAGAAATAGTGTGCAGTGTGTGTGTGTGTGTGTGTGTGTGTGTGCACATACGTGAAAAAATAAATGATGTGTGCCTTTGCATCCAGTGAGAATAATAAGGTGACATGTGTTGTGAGGATAGACAGCGGTCGTTTCACACCACAGAAAGGAAGGACTTGTGTGTGCGCAGCTGGTTTGGTGTACATGGTGTGTGTGTGTGTGTGTGTGTGTGTGTGTGTGTGTGTGTGTGTGTGTGTGTGTGTGTGTGTGTGTGTGTGTGTGTGTGTGTGTGTGATGTGTCAAGATAAGAGTGAGTAATGTCTATCAGTCATGGCAGAGGATGTTGGTGAGGTTTTAATTAGCTATTACACAATCGCTGAATTCAAAGAAACACAATATTCACATGTGCACTTGTTGTGTGTTTCTACCCTAACCCTTATATACTACACATACCACCACTTGTGTACATTTGTGAATCTGTATTAATCAGTGGAATTACAAGAGCATTCTTTTAACAAGCAAAGCATCAAATACAGTGAGATTCTGAAACTGCTCAAAGGCTAAAAACTCCAGATCATGTTCAAAGGCAAAGAGTGCTTCTCAGAGTTTTGTCAATATCACTCTTAACTTTTTTCAGGGACAATTTAGATTAACTTTATTTGATTTATTTGGTCATCTGGACCTTGTCCCATTATGTACCCTACCTCTATATTTAGCTGTTCTATACCCTTGGCTCTACAGTAATACTAGATATATTGTTTTCCCCATTATGTGCTAATGTAATCACTGGCTGGATTATGTTCAGAGTCATTTTTTAATGAATGAATAAAGTGCTATATTTATCAACTCCACGGGAGTTGCCAGGAGGTTGTTGGGATAAACGATGGCTCAACGGAGCAGTGGACTGTCACAGACAGATCATTATCAATATCATTGAAACAAACTAATACTCTTACATATTCAACAGCTGCACAGTGATGTCCAATGCAAATTGGTTTTAAGGATTAACCAGTTTAATAGTATTCACATTTACAGGAGCATGCACTCATTTTCAAGAAACAGACTAATCAGGTAAACTCCATGGGCTGCCATGATCGCCTGCTCTCGTCCAGGAGATAGACACCCAGGTGAAGGAGAAAAGACTGAAATCCATTTAGAAGTAGGACTCACACCTCCCAGCTCTCATGACAGGAATCCAACAATATCTGCCCTGACTTTGCTAAATAGTCCAAGACTCTGAAATTGCCTCAAATGTCATTCACTGTAAGGTCAGCATTACTCTTCAGCTTCAAATGTAAAATGACTGAAAGAGTTTTGCCTGGGGATCTTTGGCTGGGCGCGAGTCCAAAGTGTTCCTTAGATGTGATCAATAACATTTTAAAATCAATCCTAAACTGCAAGTGGGAGCCACTGAAGTTGAGCAAAAACTGAAGTAAGGTGCTCTGTCCTTTTAGTTCTCACCAGGACTTGCTGCAGTGGTTTGCACTCAATACATTTTGCTGTATGACAGGTATAGTATAGAGCGGCTCTAAATCTTAAGATTTAGACTAAGATACCTAATTACTTACTGGGATTGTCAACAAACTATAATTGTTCAGATGATGTTAATAGATACAAACAAAGCAATGAATGGCATTTACAGAATCCCTCATTGTAAAGTTAGGGTTAGGGTATTCTTCATTTCGGGGCCATGAGATGGTAGAGTCGGTTTCAGTCAGAAATGTCACACCAGTGTGCTACTTAAATGTGATTCTTTTGAACATACAGTACTATATATCTGAGATGAGAACTGTCCCCAGCTTATGCATGGCTGAAGGCTCCATGAAGAGTTGTGCCTTTTCCCTGGATGGTGGTTGTAATGGTTTGTTTTGCTTTGTATTCTCAGAAAGCCTTGTTCAGACTACCAAGCCCAATCAACATAATTATTAGCTTGAAAACTTTTTCCCGATGGTGTTGCGCACAAAGGCTTTGGGCCATGCTAATTTTCTTCTTTTCACTGAGCTTTAATTAAGACAACAAGGATTTAGCGTCCTCCAATGACATCACCCTGGGGACTAATTCTTCCTCATTTGCTCCTGCAGCTCTCAAACAAAATAAAATGGTCCAATACTGTTCAGTTTTGGGATTAAAATAAACTGGGCATATCCTATTGATTATATTTTCAGCAAACTGGGACATTAAATACCACATGTGCTGTATTATTACGGGACTAGGTGCAGAACAGCTTCATGATCCGGTGAAAACCTAGTTATGTTTATTGCCTCCGTAAAGTTTCTTGAGTTTAAATATGTCAAGATTGACAGCTGTGCATTTCTGTAACTTACATAAAAGCTCAACTCATACATTCTTCTGGCCCTTGGGTCATGAAACCTAAATATAGAAGACCATACTATTCCTCTTCAAGTGGGACACATGCACAAAAATGTTTGGAGTCAAGAGGATACTTCATAATGGCAAGAATACGGCTCACAGCCCTGTCTTTGATCATAGCCTACACAACTTCAAAGGCAAAAAAATAATTTCATTTAACATTTAATGCAACATTTTTTAGGGGGAGTGTACAAGTCCTACCTGTATTCACCTTGCATTACCTCTCTCTGAAAACTAAGACAGAAACACACCCGTTCATCTGTCCATTTTCTTGGGTCACAGTAGCAGGAGATTCAGTAAGGTTCTCCAAACATTTCCCAGCCCGGCCACACTTTTCAGTTCCTCCTGGTCAAGGATGCTCAATGAGATAGGTAATTTCTCCAAATTACAGTGTGTAAACTTTTCATTGGGACGTGCATAAAAAATATCCAATGGATGGGGCCTGGGATGCATCCTGATCAGACCAGTTGACTACCTCAACTGGCTCATTTCAACGCAAAAGCGTCAAAATGATCTTTGTCAATCACCTTGTGGATGGTCCCCTACTTAACCTGATCTATAGTCTTGAGTCCAGCCACCTTATTAAGTTGCTTTAACACACATCATTCTTTGGTCGCTAGCCAAAGCTCATGACAACAATGTGAGGGCTTGAATGTAGATCAACTGGTAAGTCAAAAGTCTGGTACAATGTCAGCACTACTCTTGATGGCTGACCAATCTTCCTGTCACTCTTATGTTCCACCCCAAGACACTTCAACTGCTTCCCATTCACTCATCCCCTTCAAACTCATCTGCAAACCATCCTAATGGTACGGTCAGTTAATAGAACCACATCATCTGCAAAAAGTAGCAAGGCCACTCTGTGGTATCCCCATTGGACACATGCCCCAACTGTTGTTATGTTTTATGACTGATGTACAATGCTAATCTTTTGTACATTAAAACCATCAATTACTAGACCATATGAAAATATGCAAATAGGGATTACCATTACATGTGGGGTCCGCCAGCTCTATGGACCTCTATGCTACATTTAGTATACATCTTACAGAACAATAATAACTAAACTATCACACATTTACTATAGATCTTACAGAACAATAATAACTAAACCAGCATGGTGCCTTATTCAAAGCATCTTTTCAATAAAGCATGCATGCACATGCTTAGCATCCTCACCTGCCTGCCAGAACGCTGTCAGGTATACAGGCTTTACTGAATGTATTATGCGGTTTTAAGTTATCTTCTATAATATAGTGCATACACGGATCCTGGTTGTTTTAACCATTTCCTCTACCCTGGCACTGGATATTTGGTCATCGGACACCTGGATCTAGCCTATCTTGAGTTACAATAGCTGAGGCCGACAGGAGACAGGACAGGTAATAACAGGCTGTGTGTGAGGGCTGTAAACTCACCTACTTGCAGCTGGGGAAGCAAATCCCCTGTTGAAATCAGAAACCACAAAAAAGAAAAACTAACTGAGGTGGCTTCACATTAATCATATACTTGTTTAATCTCTCAATCTCATCCAGAATAGTACCACAGGTCTGGAAAACTGCACATGTAGTTCCACTCCATTCGAATGGTGATAAATCAAGTCTTACTCTTAACTATCAGCCAATCTCCAAAATGCCATGTCTTGTAAAAATCCTAGAAATCTCTTGTCAATCACCTGCTCAAATCATTTCTCTTGCATAATGCTGTGTTGAGTCCTCACCAGTCCAGTTTCCCAGCTAAACACAGCACTGTCACTGCGATTACATCTGTTACTAATAACATCATACAGTATGCACTCGGAACAAAGGCAAATATTCTGCTGCTCGCTTTGTGGATTTATGAAAAGCATATGATACTGCTGACCATGCTCTGCACTGAAAAAGACTAATGATGTTGGCTTTGATTTTTAGCCCTGAGCTAAATCTGGTGTATTTACATTTTTTATAATGTTCATTAATATGCAAAGTCCCGTCACAAATAAACAAGAAATGAAATGAAATGAAATGATTCAAACACCCTCAAGTGGTTTCACAACTACAGTGTTTCCTCTCATTTAGAATGGATTAGGATCCTAGTCGCCGCTCCTTCAAATGTCTTTTTTTCTTCTTTTTTATTGTCGCAAATACATCACCAACACCACACCTTCACAGCAGAGTCCTGCACTGGGTCGGGTACTCGCGAGTACTAAGGTACTGTAAACTACAGATAACTATCTTGCTCAGTATCTACTCTTTGCACCTCGTCTGAACCTCGATGACGGACCACAGCATGTTTGCACTCCTTAAAAAAGTCGTAGTGGAAACACTGGACTATAAGTTAGCACTGTTGCCTCACAGCAAGAGGGTTCTGGGTTCCAACCTGCCGGCCTGGGCCCTTCTGTGTGGAGTTTGCATGTTCTCCCCGTGCATGCGTGGGTTCTCTCCGGGTACTCCGGCTTCCTCCCACAGACCAAAGACATGCAGGCTAGGTTAAATGGCAACTCTAAATTGCCCATAGGTGTGAATGAGAGTGTGAATGGTTGTCTGTCTGTATATGTCAGCCCTGCGATAGACCCCGCCTCTCGCCTGAAGTCAGCTGAGATAGGCTCCAGCTCACCTGTGACCCTAGTGCAGGATAAGCGGTATAGAAAATTAATGAATGAATGAATGTTACAGACAGCAGTGTGGCCCTAGGACTTCACTGATCTGCATACCTGCCATTAACAAAGGGGGTTCCACAAGGATCCATTCTAGGGCCTGTCTTATTCACCATCTATATCAACAACATTACATGCACAGTAACAAACTTTAACACCCATCTTTGTGCGTATGACACAGTTTTCGGTAACACTTTACTTGAATAGGTATTCATAAGATTGACATAACACTGTCATAACCATGACATAACAGCTGTCATAAACATCAATGAATACTTATGACAGCTGTCGTTAAGTGTCATTCGGTAAGTTATGTCACTTTTGATGCAAAGTTGACATTGTTTGAGATGTCCTTGTTATGAGAACTTTGTTTGGCAATTAGGTCTGCTATGACAGTTTAAATTGTCTTGCCTTTGCCTTTGGCTAACTCCAGCATTCTCTCTTTAATCTGAAATTGATTCTCAACACAGATAAAACCAAGTACATGATCCAGAAGCATGGCAGACGACTGTTTACATATCACTACTTTAACAGGACAAAAGGTCAAAGAATATAAATATTTAGGCATCTGGTTGCCTCAACAACGTACATTTAAATTTCATATTGACAACCTCGCAGATAGATTAAAACTAAAAATGGGATACTTATAGAAGAATAAATCAAACTTTCTGCTGCTCTACAGGAAACGTATCGTTGACGCTGTATTCATGCCCGTTCTGGACATTGGTGACATCATCTACAAACATGCATCTGCTTCTATTCTTGCTCCAGTGGGCTCAATACACCACATTGCACTCATATTCATCACTTGGGCCAGTTACTCCACCCATCATTGCACAGTGTACTAGGGGTGTAAGAAAATATCGATACGGCACAATATCGCGATATTTTGAACGGCGATACTGTATCGATACATGGACGCCAAGTATCGATATTTTATTATATAAATTGAGATGAAAAAAAAAAGTGATTTTTTTTTTTTTTTGGTACTAAAGTAGTAGTTGCTTGTTCAGCCCAGTAGATGGTGTTGTTGGAGGCATCAGGGGACGAGATCGGGAAAGCCCTATCTGTGTTTAAATCAAACATATGCTGCACATGTTTTATAAAGTGTAGAATGTGCCACAGCGCGACCGACACCGACTGATACTCGTCCGTAGCAAAGCAAACCCCAGCAAACTCGGATTACTGCAGACTGTTCAGAGCTTCTCAGCGTAGCGGAGGAGCCGCTGTGTTTACGTTGTCACGGAAACCAGGTAGAACCTGAGTACCGCGAGCGCTGCAGCCCAGCTGGAGGAGCTAATGCTACAGAGCTGACCATAGACTGTAGAGCCAACATGTCAGTCTCAGATAATAAGGTTATTTCATTTTCGATTTAACATTTTTTATTTAAATGTAAAACTACATATTTAATTTATTTTTACTTGTAGTAGTGCAGCAATCTACATGTTTGTATTTAATTAATTTGAACTAGTATGAAATACAAACAATTTGTCAGATGCATATATTTGCCCATTTTGCATCAATACAAAAGATTGAAGTGAGGTAAACAGACTGAGAAGTTTATCTTATTAGAAAACACAGATGTTAACAAAGTTATCATTTGGTGATGAATTACTACTATCATTTAATGTAAATATAGGCCTACAACTCGGATTTTAAGATGCATAATACATTCTTAGTTTTTCAGCGAACTATGTAATATCGCAATATATCACAATATTTTGCAAAATTTGGATATCGCAATATATCGCAATGTATCGTATCGTGACCCAAGTATTGTGATACGTATCGTATCGTGAGGTCCTTGCCAATACACACCCCTACAGTGTACGAGAAAGTGGGATGGGCACTATTATCTGTCAGGAGAGACATTCACTATTACCTTTTTATCTACAAACATTTAACAGGAAACATGCCACCATACCTCAGTAATTTATTAAACTTTATTGGCCACTCCAAAACAACCCAACCTGGACAAATTCCAAATTCGGTAAATCTCAGGGTTTAGTCTCAATGGCTTTCGAGATCTGAATAAAGGCTAAATGAAAATGAAATTAACTGTGGTGACATAAATTCACTATGCAAGTGCTCTGAGCCGTGAGGTAGTAAATATAACAGTAGACAACTGAAGACAAGACATACAATTCTATTTGGGAATAAGATTCGGATAACAGCCTCACTGACAGAAAAACTGTGCCTTTCATTATCTCAAATATCATCATAGGTTTCATGTTAATGTACGTTTTTGAAAAAATAATGTTGTTAGTATGTTATTAGTATAGGGTTAGGTCCGACAGAGTGAACTAATGTCTGGTTCGTTGATCATAGATTTAATTTACCTGTGCCTCAGCTACTGTATAAAAAATGTAGTGTGTGTTATTATGAGGTTTAAAACGTATAAACCTATAGTAGTCAACAATTACTGGCTGAAGTCAGCAGTATGCCACAAATCCAGTTAGCAACAGAACCAACTTCCAGAAGATGCCTTGAGTCCAAATCTGGCAATTTTCACATCCAATTTTTCTTCTTCTTTGACTAATTCATTTTCACTTCAAAGTGTTTTTAAGATTTCTTGGCTTTTTGACTGTGATGTGACTGCACTCTATTTATTTCTTTGTTTTCATTTATATTTAATTTATATTGGACTTAGGCATTTTCTATATTAATTCATTTCATCTTATTTTTTCATGGTATTTTGATCAAATGCTTTGAATTATCTTGGGTATTTGAAAATGTTCCATACAAAAAACCTTGCATTTTTATTTCTTTTATAACAGAGTTGTAGTTCTGCATTGACTTCTGTGGCTTGGGAGAAAAGAGAGAATTTCTAATGACATACTAAACTTCAACAAGGATTACTCTGGATATTACCTGCAATGAAAAATGAAAAACAACTTGTTCCCCAAGAGAGAAAAAAGACAGACAAAGAAGGATTTGACTGCAAACTATGACCCATAATTCCACCTATGCCAGTGGAAAATAAATAGCCTTCACTGGTTTCATGAATTTTGTCCCAGATTGGGTTACAGGCCTACTTTTGGTCCCTCAGATGGATTGCTCATTTACCGTAGGCCCAGTAAAAGGGTAATCCATATTTAGCAGCCAGATTGTTAGAGGAGTCATTGATGCAGATTGAGCTTTGTCTTAGCACAGAGGCAATCTGAACCTCCTCCATCAAAGTTTTATAACAAGTCTCTACTTGTTTCAGCTTAGATTTTAAACGCCGATATCTGAAAATGAAGGCAACACATCCATTCCATGTGAGTGTGTAACAAAGACAAGCACTGCAATCACATCGAAGAAAGAAAACTGTGTAAGCACAGAAGCGTGTGGATGAGAATTTATGTGTAAGTGAAAGAAAGATTCAATAAAGATAAAAATTTAAAAAGTGTGTGTGTGTGTGTGTGTGTGTGTGTGTGTGTGTGTGTGTGTGTGTGTGTGTGTGTGTGTGTGTGTGTGTGTGTGTGTGTGTGTGTACAGTAGCAGTGTCAGCAGTGAGACAGCATTAGTGAGGGCAGGCGAAATGTCAGCCCATCCGTCAACTTGACATCTGCAATCTCTCCTCCTCTCTGTCCGTCTCTATCTGCATCACTCTCATTCACATGGTTACACTACTTCGGGCTCAAAACCTATTTCTCTGTCTCTTACTTCTTCTACTTTAGCCCTCACATACTTTTCTTCTGGCTCTCTATCTCCCGCTTTGAATCTATCAATCCTCTATCTCCTCTTATCTCCATCACATTTCCTTTTTGTTATCCTCTTTCAATCCTCTCCATTCTTGCTGTTTTAATAGACATCCATCTTGCCTGTGTGTCCTACAACGGAGCAGCCTGTGTGTGTGTGTGTGTGTGTGTGTGTGTGTGTGTGTGTGTGTGTGTGTGTGTGTGTGTGTGTGTGTGTGTGTGTGTGTGTGAGAGAGAGAGAGAGAGAGAGAGAGAGAGAGAGAGAGAGAGAGAGAGAGAGAGAGAGAGAGAGAGAGAGAGAGAGAGAGAGAGAGAGAGAGAGAGAGAGAAGCTGTGTTTGTGCATCTTCATAAAGAGAACAATGAGATACCCAGAATGTGGCTGCCCTTTAAAAAGCTCTGTACCAAGCTGCTTTTTTTTTTTTTTTGGCTGAGTGGAGAGGTTTCAAAAGTTAGAAACAGCTGACCTTTTTCAGAAAAGCACCCATGACATCAATTTTTGTTTTTATCAGCTGGCCAATCATGACAAAAAAATTTTTGGAAGATGGACAATGGCAGTTTCCTGTTCTACCACGACAAATAGAGAATGTTCAAACATTAAGAGGAGCTGATGTCATATGTCATATACAGCAGATTCAGGTGTTGGTGACATACAATAGGCACTAATAAAGTGTTATTAACACTGTTGCTTATCACTTACCCAGCTAAAGTGGACCAGGGTGACCAATCTTCAAGGTTCAATTCGAATACATACATAAAAAACTGAAGTAATTATTGCAGAATAACACACTATTATAGAGACTAAATTCAATACTCCAGAGATCCCAGGAGATTAAATAGAAAATGTAGTTTTGGTGTTGAAATTCCTGTGCAGAGATTGCTAAAGTATGTGCTCAGAATAATAAACCATGTGCATACACAGATAAACTGTACATAGCACACTGTTCTAAAGCCAAAGCACCTGATGTTACTACAGTACATGCTTTCTTTAATAGGAATCAAACTTTTCAATACTAATACAGCAGCATGTCCCACGCATTTGTTCATCAACAGACAAGGGGACTTGCATGCACAGAAAATTGGTTTTCCCACTGAGGCAATAGAGGCATTATATTTTCCCTCCACCTTCACTATCCCCTTCTGTCAACTCATGTGAGCTCATAAGCTGAACTTTGAAAGGCACGCAGCAAAAGGGGTCAAAGTTCAAACTGACTGAACTTCAGCTACACACAACACTCTGCTTACAAGAGAAACGGATGCAGAGAGATTTCACTATTGGTCTTTATATTTGCATGCTGACTGAAGTATGTTTAATTGAGTTGGAAGAGTGAAAACTTACTAGTCCAGTAGTAGTAGCATCTTCCAGTATATACTGATGTGGTGGCACACAATGGATGCATATAGAAGTGGTGTCTGTCCACCGTGGTTTGGCTCACCAGCGTATCCTCCTTCACCCTCTGGATTTCTGATGAGAAAAGACAAATTTATCACTGGTTTTCAAATTTGCTCTTTCCGCCATGCACAATGGCTGACATGCTGAGGCCTGAAAAATTATGCAAGGACATTGTCTCTCTCACACACACGTGGACACACAATGAGACGCAACCCTGCAGACTCACACCACAATTGCTTTCAGTGAGTTGTTACACTCTGGCCGAAAGTCAATTTTACACTTACTTAGCCCCATAATAAGAAGTCATGTTGACAAGCCCACAATACATCTCTCCTTTTAGAGGTTGGGGGAGGAAGAAAAACAAGGAAGAAGGCAACTGTGGGGGGTTGAGCACTATTTGGGGGAGTTGAGAAAGAGTCGCTGGGAGAGACTGAGAAACAAAAAGAACAAAGACAAAGAGATGCCTGAGTCGTTTTATCACTCAACCTTTGAAGATAAAGTTACAGATGAACAAGTCAAATACCTGCTGATGAAAAACATGTTAAACATTCTTAGACCGAGAGCTGAACGATCCTGTCAAGCTAAATATGCCAGAGAAAATACTCCTTAAATATATATTTTCACAATAATCAGGTTGGTCTACTTTTTAATCAATCAAACTAATTTTCCAATAACATTTATGTATTCTTCTGACACAGAGATCAGAGTGGTTTTTTTTAACAATGATACCATGTCAACTGTAGATTCATCAAACAGTCTAAGTATAGGACTAGGACGAACCAATACGAGCTTTACAAATTGGAAATAGCTAAAGAGCTCTGTTTCAGACGTGACAGCAAAACAGCAACAGTGTGTTTACTCTTTATTCTCAACCAAGCATAACACAGAAGGATCATTAACAAGCAGAGCAGGAAATATGTGCACTGCTGCTGTTATGGTTACACCAAGCATCATCTAACATTGTCATTCAGCCATTGTGTATTTTCAGCTTCTTTTAACAGCTATTTATAAGAAGAGATTGGCTTGTGCTTCCCCAGGAAGAGCAGTTGCTACCTTGGAAGTGGCTTATTGGGATCACGATTAATAAATAACCAAATAAATAATAATAAAGTTACAGACTGTTGCTACTGTTCAGTAAATCGTTTGAAATAACTGCATATTGCTCCTGTGATGAAATAAATCCATGTCATGTCAGAAGTTATTCAGTGAAATGATTGAATTGCTGATTTCCAATTAACTGGCTACACCCAGACAAAATGAATGCAGTATAATACAACAGGCCTGCAACAAACCCTCCCTTAATGAGAATTATACTGTTGAGTTTCTAATGAATCTGTTTGAGAGAGGTGTTGATTTATTTTAAAGGTCATCTTTTGAATGGAATGGGGGAAAACACTATCTCTTTAACCTGAAGTTTTGATAGTGCCAGAAACTGATAACTTCAATATGAAAAGTGATTCTAAGTGAATGCTATCCAATTTACATTCAATGATAACCTTGTGTGATTCCTTGTTGTGTATCATAGTTGTACGTTCAATGTTGTGATTGCACAATTTGTCGTGTTAGCGATCCTAAATAGTTGTGTTCAGTTTTCTTGTTGACATGGAAGCACTGACCTGTGTTAGCTGGGAGCTTTTAACTCAGGATGTCGTGGTGTAAAAATGTGTGAATGATGAATACCGTTCAAACAAGGTGGAACAGTAAAAAAAAAAAAAAAAAGTTAGGTTGTATACTACTGTATAATATCAACAGCAAACTGTTCTTTCAAGCCGACTTAACCAAGTTAGTACAAACTTTCATTTTCCTGTTAGGTTTTGGCACATCCATGTTTGTTTATGCTGCCTCTGTCTCTTTTTTTAGCTGAACTTCAAAGCGGTACATGACATCAAACAGCAGATTCACGATACAACGTGTCATTATCATCTGTCAATCACCTCCTGAAATAATAAGTTGCACTTTGGCTCAACGGCATCAAACAGGGTAACTTTATCTCTGGATACATTATTCATGCATCGGTATTCCTTGGCTGTCTCAAAGACCACAATAAGATATGCTAAAACAGTGACCTTCATTCCACAGCAGTCATTTTGCTTCATTTACGCAGGTCTCTGTTTGTCTGCCTCACACACACACACTCACACACACACTACTGACATGACACATGCACAAAGAGCCCTGTTGGTGATAACCATCGTGTCCTTTCCTACTGTGTTGGCTGGTCAGGATACTTATATGTTTATGTGTCTCTGTGTAAGCAGATAATGCCGACACACTGAGATTTAAACCGTCTTTCACTCTCGTCCTCTCTGTGGACGACTAAAATGATGGTGGACCGCCTGATGTGTAGCATTTGATCTGGTCTTATTGAGAGAAATAGACAAGGACAAAAGACAATTCTGAACCATGGAGAGACCACAAAGCCGTCCTTCACAGAGAAGTGAAAAACAGCATGATGAATATATGTTTGTGGAGCTGATTCACAGTTATTCAGTATTAAGCAACTTAGACTTTGAGGAGAGAGTTGGACACAAACATGACTCTTCTTTTTACTGTACTGAGACGAGACCTGAACACAAATTGCTTTTAACACAAACCTTAATTTTTTTTACAATAATTGCACACAGACATTATGTATTTATGTTTTAATACTTTGGCGCATATGAACAAATAGAAATACAAAAACTGTCTGTAATTGTAAAATAACTCAAACTGATCAAATACCAAGAGAAAACTGGTTTATGGAAAGAAGCTGATAGGGAAAAATAAGTTTTCAGGCCTTAAGCCCCTTCGAAATTATTACCTAAAATCAATCATTGACTATTAATGTCTGACTTAACAGTTTAACAGATCGAACCTCGTCAGCTGGCTCGGAGCGGCGGCGGGTCTGCTCGCAACAATATTCTAGTTTGACCTCTGAAAATGTCACATATTGACATTTTATGCTTTAGTGGTAATTGTTGTAATATTGACTGGTGCGAGTTAGAGGTTAAGCCAAGATAGGGCCCCAATCATCAACTCAGAAGGGCAGCACACACACACACACACACACACACACACACACACACAGGGTTTGACAAACAGAAATTAAATGTGCTAGCATGCAAAGAAATTCACATCTGTGCACATTGAGTCATTATCAAATCAAATAGGAATTCCAAACATCACCGTTTACTGTTTACTGTTTAACATGTTTATACAACACATCCAGAGGAATATTTAACATGAAGCAGCATGGATCATTTGGACAGCTGTTTGTCTATAAAACTGTCATCTTCAGTTACATAACTGAAACTTCTGTGTGACCTGGTGTTTAGTGCGTACGGTGACAAAGGGAGAAAACTTGCATGTGTGACGCACTTCAAAGGAAAAATGCTGCTCCAGCAATCCTGGGCAGCAGAGCTTTGATTTGTGACAAGAAAAGATCTCAACTTGAAGCTTGAAGCAAAAAAAAAGAAGAAGATTTGATGCTGAACGATATAGAGCTAGTTTCCAGGTTGTGGGACTGTTTGACAGAGGAGTTCACATCCAGAGAAACTCATTAACTGATCCCTGATCAGAGCAGCTACAGTACATAGCTCTCTCTGCTGGAGTCAGTCTGTGTGTTTCCTCTGCACTATTTTGCATGTTGCGTAATCATTAACCGTTATCAAAGCCGGCTGAAAGCCTTTTTAATGAAAGCGGTGGCCTGGGAACACATACACACACTCGGCCTGATGCATACATATTTTGCATGAACACACACACAAACACACACATCTCCGGTGAAATGTTGCCTAAAGCGAAGCTGCAGACCACTCACAACTGTCCACTTGTAATTATCAAGAAAATAAGTAACACTCCTCTTCAAAGATGTTTCTTCAGACCATAAGTACTTGACAGATGCTTCCAGAAAGCCTTCATACAATCAAAGCCCTCTTTTTTAAAATCACCGCCTTTCATCCCTTTCGTCCCTCCAAAAAAAAAGAAACAGATAGTTCCTCTCCTAAAGATAAATCTTTGGAAAGTCAGATAAGGACGATGTCATGAATGGTCGTCTAGGATGCTTGGCAGCAAGAAAACAAAACCACATTTTGCTCGGGTTTTGTGGAATCATTTGTTCATTTGTTAAGTAAGATCAGATAATAAGTATTTTTCTTTGAAACAAGTAGGTGTCTGCACACAAGGCTGACAGCTGCTGATCACCTGACCTGATAATCATGTGCAGCAGTACATTTAGCTGCTCTATATAGCCTATATGGCTATATATACATATCCATGCATGTGGTATTGTTTTTGCCAGATGTAAAAGGTCATGTATGCAGTGTTGTAAATATCATAAGTCATTTCCAAACTTGCTGCGCACACATAAAGCTAAGAGTCTGAAATAACACATGCTCAATCATCTGTTTGATATCAGAACTGTGTGTCCACAAAAATAATAATTAGAGATGCACTGATCCATTGTCTGATTTTCATAGTTGGTAAATTTGCATTATTGCTTTTAGTCAGAGATCACCTTATAACCAGTCAGTGTGGTTAATGTGTGCTAGTTGTTAACCGAAACAAAACAACTTTTCAGTTGTGTGAAACTTTGACAGTGTGTGTGAGACTGATGTAACATACAGCATCTGGAATGAAGCCAGAACTGATCAGTATTGGACATGAGTTGTCCAATCACTCATTGATGATCAGTATTGTTATCAAAACAATGTGATTGTGGCATCCCTACATAAAATGAATTATGATGGATTAAATAAAATGACATGAAAGAGAATAAGGACAGGGTGAGGGGGCAGCAACTGCTCCTACTTGTTGTATTTTAGTTGTTGTTGTTGTTTTTTTTTTTTGGGGGGGGGGGTCAATGAAAAAATATGTGAAATGACATTTTCAGATGTCTTACATGTTTATGAAGCCAAAATTAAAACGGATAAATCACTGTTTTTCTTGAGAGACTCTCTTTCACAAAAATGTATTTTTCTCAGCTTTCTAGAAAAAAAGTGGTATTTTTGGTGCAACCAGGCTCTATTCAACTTAAGATAAATCAAGAATGGAACAAGGTACAAACAAATGTTTTTTTCCCTAGTTAAATAGAGAGTCTCCTCTTTCCTTTGAGCTGTTTGGTGTTTTCAGAGTCATAGTACAAAATATTCTCTGGGTCTTGAAATATTACTCAAAATGCCCCAAAACGCTGGCACATGGCACTGACCATTTTATAAAAGGGCTGGCACTCAATGAGTTAAACTGTGGAGCATGATCCAATCACAAGTTGAAAAAAGGTCTAACTAAGGTGGTCATTTAAAACATATTTCAGCTTTAAATCATCTATAGTTGAAGTCTTAAAAGGCAGATTCCGCTCATTAAAATGTAGAGTCTGCAGAAGCAGAGTCTGGACTCATGCATACCAAGCCTTACTTAAAGAAACACTGATTTAGTAGAATAACAGCACTTGTGATGACTGAAGGTCAGAGTCCGATGAATGCAGTGAGGATAACCTCAAGGACAGTAAGACTAGATTATATAGGGGAAAAGCCAAATTTGATATTTTTGGCAGTCAGCTCGTATTCAGGGTGACTTGAAATGACTGAGCAGCCGTATATTCAGCATCCTGCTCAAGGACATTTTGACAGAACCCATGGCTGTTGATGTGCACGCTGTCTGGCTTCGGAGATTGAATCTGTAACCTCACAATAATGGGATGGTCTCCCTAACCACTAATACGCTATGCCACCTGAGAAAAAGAGACAGAGGCATGATACACAGAGAAATATGAGAGCATGGAGAAAGACGAAAAGGCGGAGATAAGACGGAAAATAGATGGACAGGGGAGAGGATGATAATCGAGCAGGGGCAGAGACAGAGATGGTAGAGAGACAAACAAAGTGTGAGCGATGGTTAAGAGTCAGTAAATGGATACTGAAGTTGTAGACAGGGAGTGACTGAGATGACAGAGAGCCAGCTATTGGAACAGGCAGAAAGGCCTGAATTAAGAAAGAGAGAAATGGTTAGAAAAGCAAGCTGGATAAAGATAAATGGATCTAAAAAAAAAAACCTAAAACAAACAGAGGTCACATTCACAACAAAGTCTCTCCTGTTTGGTCTCCACTGTCTAGAAGTCTTTGCTAAATACTCATCAGCCATTGGTCAGGCCAGGGGAAGTGGTGAGTGCTGAACCCTGTAACCCTTCGCTTCCTCAATGACAAATTTGAGTGTCCTTCCATTCCACTTCCTCTCTGTCTCACTTACTGCCATATATTCTCATTAGTCACTGTGGCAGCTGTGTGTGTGTGTATGTCTGTATCTGTGTGTGTGTGTGTGTGTGTGTGTGTGTGTGTGTGTGTGTAGAGACAGAGAAATGGAAACGGAGAGGAACGCAGGGAATGTGTGTGCCTGAATGAGAATGGGATAACCGAGTGAAATGATGCATGAGTGGGTGAATGTGGGACAAGGTGTGTATTGAAGAGGGAGTAACAGAGTTGAAATGTTTGTATGACAGATGATGTGTGTATTGACTGTCCCAGTTTATGGTTGTCTTCACCTGTGCATGTGTGTGTGTCTGTGTGTGTGTACCAATACCAAATTGCATGTGAATCCATTGGGGCTGTGCAATCAGATGACCTTGTATCATGAACAATCTAACATTGATATATACTCTGCTCTCCACACCAATCATACAGATTGCATCATTAAAAGGTTATTAAGATATTTAATTTTAAAAGTTCAATCAATGCTAAGCAGTGTATTGTTAGGGTTTAAAGGCTCTTTAAAAGTCTCTACTCTGTGAGCTGGATGTAGCAGCAGGTTCAGCATGAGTTCTCCAGCTGAGCAGAACAAGAAGCACTGTCACCAGCTGCAGTTCAACACAGTGGAGTTGCAGCCCGTGCCTGAGGGCAGGGAAACACAAAGTTGCACACACTGACAAGCCGCGGGAGATACTGAACTTTCAAATTAAAGGGCCTACATATCAAACCTCATAAATAAATAAACAGGGCTGTCCAAGTGAATGCTGCATAGGAACTAAGAGAAAAAAGTGACTGGCTGAGACAGAATCTGTAAACAGAGGACAGAAATAGTGGGTGAACAGAAATGCAGAGCCAACCATTGTTTGAAAGAAGTGTCAAAGACACAGAGAGATACTTATCCTAACTTCCAGTCATGACTTTCAGAATAAAATCAGAGTATAAACAGGATGCAAAGATTTGTGGGTTGCAGCCTTTGGCCTCACATTGTGACCGGCTCCTGTATGTCCTTACAATCATATACAAAACAATTCAAGTCAAGTTAAAGCAGTCAGGATTCTCATATCAGTCAGATCATGGGTTGTGATTCTACCCAAAAAACAGTAACTTGATCTCATGGTCAAATGAATGTATCCAGTAGTAGTTGTTGAGATCTGTCAGTCAGGACCGAGTGATTGACAGACAGATCAACACTGTCATCCCTAGAGCCATGCAGCTGGCGTGGCTGAATAAACATGAGCTTTTCTTGACTAAGTCATCTTCTAAATCCTTCCTTTTCATTCTCAGACTAAAGCCAAAGCAAACAGACACAACATGCACCTCCCTCTTACATTATTCACTTTTGATTGTTGTCAAATATACAAGAGGGGAAGCTGCATTTTTTTTTATTTACATAAACTCTCTTTGTCATCTCTCTGTTTTGCAAGTTTTCTTGTATCATATATAAAAAACAAGGATCACACAGACTTCCACTTTGAGCAGAAGGCTTAATTTGAAACATGTAAACATCACATACTGTACAGTTTACATTGTGTACCGACAGAGAGCTGCTAGAATTAAGTTTTATATCGCCCTATTTCAAACTGGCAGGGGTTCCAAGAGCATCACAGCACTGACTGCTTACACAGTGGCTAGACTGAGTTCAAACAGTATGGATTGTGCATCTGTGCAGATTATGGTGGCCCACATTGAAAATCCTGACTGTAAACAGCTGCCAATCCATCTGGAGGACTCCTCTACCACCACATAGCCACAATACTGTCCATCAGTGGAAGGGAATCGGGGAACAGATTGGATTTGGTAGTGCCAGATGAGATCGCTCGCGGAGTTTCACGGTTAAAGACCTGTTCCAGGATGAGTCTGTAGGCAACCAAGCATCACTGCTCACAATAAGATGAAAATCAATAGAGTAACAGCACATTTGGACTTAGGCTAAGTTTTTTGGTGAATATTAAAACACAAAGGCCAAATGTCATTCACTGATGTAGCATTCTCGGAGGCTTAGACAACACTATTATTCTGGATAAGGCAATAAGCAAAATCTGAAATTTTTTTTAAAGTTTTGAGTTGGAAACAAGTGATTCTAACAGAGCTCTGTAGCCTGCCCCTGAGGCTAGCTGTGGGTTGCACTGTGAGTAGGTTTCTGGAAATGTATCCCTCCGTCTTGCTCTCCCAGTGACAACAAGGTTGACAATCGCCTCTCTAACCAAGGCAAATCTCCCCCAGTTATTCATCTTGACTGGTTGGAAGTTCTGGTTGTGCCAAACTTCCTTTAATGGAGGCCACAGCGCTCATGGGAACCATTTTTTTGGTCACCTTGCCCGGATCCATGCCTCGACATACTTACTTCCCATTCATGGTTCAATATGCTTTGACAGATGTGAGACTATACAGGCATGTGCAATGCCAATGCATGTCCACTCAACTGAATTTACCACAGGTGGACTCCTATCAAGTTGTAGAAATATCTCAAAAATAATCAACCTGATGAGCAATGCGCTCAATGTGATATTTCAGTTATTCTATCAATCATTAATCCTTTGGCAAAGTAGAGCTACCACCAGACTTCAGGTTACATCACTGTTTCTCTAGAGTCATAAAGTGTTCACCATTTGTGTGAAATTTTGTCTGTATTTTTGTGTTAAAGCAGATATCAGCTTCACGGCCGTTTCGGCTAATGCTGCGTTCAAGGCAGGCTTTTGAAACCGTAAGTTACAGCTTCAAGTCACAACTACGACTTGGTAGCGTTCCAGGTAACCCGTAGCTCGTGTTTTTACCATCCTGTTGTCTGTGAAAGTTCCCTATAACGGCCACTCGTAACTTCCGACCCGTGAACTCGTACCAGATCGAACTGGTATGACTTCACAGGAAGGAAAAACACAAAGTACGAGTTTCTTTGAACGCACCATGAGTTAGCAGCCCCCGCCCTTGTCAGGCATCAATTGGTCCTCGTGCTACGTCACCACATTCACGCGCATCCCTTGGCTGCACACACAGCCCTTCATGCCGTTCTCTCTCCTCATTGGATAACACTTGTATCCCACAAGGAAAATTTTCTCCTCGGGTTACAGCAGAGCAGAGTGACGGAGAGACTCGTGTTTAGGCTGAAATACTTCATGTAAGTGATTGCTGACGGAAAATAGGACTAATTAGGACTTATATTAACAAAAACATTCCACTGATATCTGCTTTAAGTCTTGAGTATTGGTGTTTTCTGAGATCAACATGACATTAATCTTTGACCATCAAATTCTAATCAGTCTTTGAGTCACAGTTACCTTGACATCTGACTCAGTTGATCCTTGTGTGCAAATGGACATTTCTACCAAGAAGCTCCTTCACTTCTGAGTATTCAAAAGGCTAAAACTGTACTTTCTTTAGTCATCCCACCGTGGTCTTTGTTTTCAGGCTGTTCGTCCATATCAGATTTTGTCACTGACCACAGTCAGAGCCGAAGGCATTTTCTAAAGTTATCTTTTCATTTTGTCATAACGGACACGTACCTGTACAGTCAAGTGGGAAAAAAATGTTTGCATGTAGCTCAGACATAATGAAATATGAAAAACATGAAGGAGTCTGAACACTTTCCAAACATACTGTATAGGGCCAGATTTTGCCTTAAAGGATAAGTGGAATAAAAGAGAAGTACCTCTCTTTTTTCTTCTAACTGTCCATTGTCAGTCTAGCAATGCTATAGGAGTGCAATACTAACTTGGTGTAGTGGTCCATAAAATATTTCAAATGTGATCTACAGTAGGGGGAAGAAAAAAGGAGAGAAAGGATAGCAGAGTAGACTGAGCATGACAAGATGAATAAATACATCCACTCCTGTATCTTATTCTAAGGTTCTCGCAAGTGCCATTAAAATGCTTATAGGTTCAGAAATTCAGAAAATTTGTATAAAAAGCTAATTCTGTGATACATTTTTGGAAGTACCACTTAATCAAGCGCACAACCAGGAAAACCCGCTGAGCTGAGCACTTCATCTCCTGATGAGAACCATGGCAAGTATTTCCCACGCAAATGATAATTGATAATTGAGGAACTGTAGTGAGGCAGAGCATCCAAAAATGATCCATGAGTTGGATTAGAGAAAAAAATTACATTACATCATTCAAAAAACTCTGGACAAAATACCAATCTTATTGTTATACACAGGATCAAGGTTAATATCACTCTGAATGGTGAGATAAAAGCCCCAAAATCTCTGCTGGATCTGGGTCTAAAATGGGCTGAAACGTTAAAGAGCCCCCTTGGACTTTTTTAATGACAAGGTACTGTTTCTACTCTGACACACACACACACACACACACACACACACACACACACACACACACACACACACACACACACACACACACACACACACACACACACACACACACACACACACACACACACACACACACACGCAATTTCTCTTCTGTTTCTGTGATAATGTGACAGTTGAGGCCGGCGATAAAGTGAGAGCAGAGAGGAGATCACTTTGAGAGGATGGCATTGGAAATGTGTAGGAAGAGTGGCTACTGTTTGTCTGTCTGTGCTGTCTTCATGTGTACTGTATGTGAGCGGCTGATGAATCTACCAGAAGAAAACTTCAGTCAAGTAATTAGCAAACCAGAGCAGCTCCCTCAGGTTACACTGTATATTCCTCGTAGAGACAGAATAGTAGAATAATATATTTTTCTCTTTTCTTGTCAATCACATGTATCTGACTGCCTCTCTCAATCTACTGGATCTCTGTTCTCAAATCCTGGTCCACTCATCGTCCTCTGTTCGCCTCCTTTCTGGCTCTCAGCCATCCTGCACTTTATGCCCTTTTATCTTTACTCTTCACTCTTGTCTTGCCCTCTGCCTCTTATGCCCACCCTCCATCTCTCTACCTCTTTTTGTTTTAGTTCAGGTGATGAGTTCAATAAATGATGAAACACATTTTTCAAGTTCAAACAATGATTCAACAGTTTTGAAAGCCACATGGTTTTAATACGTTTTTTTTGTCTATGTGTGTGTCTCTCTCTCTGTTCTATCCCTCTGCTCAAGTATTTCTGCTCCATTATGTACAAGATGTCACTTGGGTCCATTACATACCGCAAGCAAGGTGTGCGTGCACTCACACAGCAATGAGAGCTTGCAAAAGCTCCTCCATTCAGGTTTGGTTCATAATATTTCACCTGGTTCAAAATCATATTTACTGGTTATAACAAACAACAGTCAGAAACATAATAATATAAGATGGATGGCATTTTGTGCGTAGCACGTAGCTTTTTTACTGTAAAGTGGGGTTGTATGATCTACAAATGGCCCCTAAGTACTTTAATTGCAGTAGAAGACTCTCTGCACTCCTCCCGTTAGCGACGCCAGCCCATAGCCCTGCCCAGAGATTTACAACATACAGTGTTGTGAACAGACCCAAAGAAACGGCCTATTTTCGTGGCCTAAAAGAGGTTTTACTCCCTTTAAGGAGAATGAGGCAAATTTTGGACAAGTCACGAGTCTGGCTGGCTGGCTGGGATGAATTTGGAGGAAACCAAGTTACAATGACATATGTACTGTATTTTCTGCTGAGCTGGTGATTTTCATTAGAAAATTAATGGTTAACAAGGTTTTAGCTTCTGATAGCAAGTTGCCGTGGTAGACACTCATTTATATGAATGGAAAACCAAGGAACACGGTTCACTTTTTCAGAAAGACGAATGGAAGATACTCTCAATGACAGACTGCACCGAGCTCCAGAATCTATAGCGGAACAGCAGCTAGCTTCTAAGCGACATTAATCTTTGTATAGGTTATAGCTTTTAGACGCTAGCCATAGAGGAACCAAGCAGGGAATACGTTCAATACGATATTTGCCTGAGTTTGTTTTTTAGCTCAGCACTATCACTGCATAGTGCCAGCTCTTAGAAACTCACCACATTCCGGTATAATGGTTTAATGATAGTGCTATTGCAGCAGACATTATTATGTTAACATATGAGAAACACATTTTGCTCTGTGATAGCAGTTTCTTAAAGTCAGTGTAATACTGTAACGGTGTCGTGTTTTTAAGTGCAATATAAGAAATGTGACATTGAATAGCTTCTAGCCTTGAAGTGCCACTTCAGAAACAAATCAAGCCTTCAGTATGTAAATGTGTGTACCATGTATGTCGCACAACACTCACTCTTCATCAGCGTTTAGTGCTGAGTACCAACATTTACTATATTTCACACGCAAACACGAAAAGAGCAGCACCACCTCCCCATTCACAAGATCAATCAACCAGTCAGACATGGAGTAGCTACACCCCCAAATCCCATAACACCCATCATTTACTCTTAAAGCCATGTGTAATGTTTGTGTTTGTGTGTGTGTGCTTGAAGACCAGTTTGTGTACATGCATGAGCAGAACTGTGGTTTTAAAAGCATCGAGGAACCAAGCACAAAAGGGGAAAAAAGGAGGGAAATTTACAGGCAAGAGGGAGGTGTGGTAGAGATTACAAGACAGAGACAGAAAGAGAAGGACAAAGGGAGGAGGAAGTGATACCAGAGGGAGGGAGAGAAAACTATTAAGCAGCTGAGATAGACAGACAAATCTTAAATTCATGCTCCGGCCGTGAGACAGTTGGTAAATGAAGGTAGTGAAGGTGAAATCGTAACTGAGGCTGATTCAAAATTCAATTATCTCTATTAGTTCACTTCATTATGTCGGCTCAGGTGTTCTAATGCTCAAATTATGTTATTGTCTCTCTCTCTCTCTCTCTCTCTCTCTCTCTCTCTCTCTCTCTCTCTCTCTCTCTCTCTAATTTGCTTTATTGGCATGACAGAACTATGTTGCCAAAGCATTAGGAATCAATGACACAACACAACTCACCAAAGTACCAAAGTGAGAGAGAGGTGTTCATACAAAAGATAACTGCAGCAGATCCATCATATCAGATCTGATGATCTGTTAAAAGTACTGTATTTCTGGGAGAAGATCCACAATTTGCTAAATTAGCTGCACAATATGTATCACTCTGCCATGATACTAGAAAAGTACACGAATGCTGATCAGAACCACTATTGATGTCATTTAATATTGTTGTCGTTTTTTATTATCATTTGTTACTCTCATCATTTAAGAACAATATGTGTATGTTTTATATAACAACTTGCAACACTCTCTCTCTCTCGACAGATAAATAGACATGAAACGAATAAGACAAGGTTAGTTCAGTCTTTGGATCCTTTCAGCACTTCAAATGTAAAGCATCATGAGCTGCACTTTGTACATTAAAAGTGTCATGACTGATTTTTTTTACTATATTAATTGATGATATGTATGAATCCAACCACCATAGTAGACTGCTTCCTGTTTGTATGGGTGAGGGTATTTTCAGGAGCGTTGACAGAGATTGTCTATATAATTTTAAATGACATAGTCTGTGGTTTCCACTCGTGGCAACTGCAGTGTCTTGCTCAAGTGGATCTTTTTTATGTATGTAATTTCATAAAATAACACCTCCATTACTTTGGTTGTCTCCCTCTATAATGAAGTTATTGTTCTATGAGTGAGAGAGGCCCAGTCCAATTACGCTGCAAGGTCAGTGCTTATTGATTTACCATTCATCTGTTGTCGAGGTCATTACAGCATGGTAGCTATGATGATAATCTTGATTATAGATGGATAGTTCAAGTAGTGGTATGAAGGAGGGAAGAAAAGAGGAAGAGGAAGAAAGCAGAGCATGATCGTGAGGAGCTGGCAGACAAAGATAAGAGGTAGATAAGAAGAAAAGGAAAAAAACACACAAATGAATGCACAAGTTAATTTAAAAAAAAAAATTCAAGCCAATATTTTTCTTTGACATTCAGCAAAGTCATGGGAGAAAACAGAAAGTAAGTGTGACAAATTACAAAGACAAGAGGAGACAAGGGAAACTTTAAATTTAGTCATTTAAGTGCCAAACTTCAATACATATAACCAATAATACTGAGATCCCAGGACTTGGCCTCTTATAACAACATAAACTGGACTCTCAAAATCAATTTAATCAATCTAAGAATAAGTGTTTGCTTGCTTTAAAAGTAATGATTGTTAATACCAACAATAGTAATAACAGTAACAAATTGTGAAATGTACGGCCTGGACACGGACATGTAACCAATGGTGAGGATAGGGAAAGATATGCAATTTACTATTGTAACTAATGGTAAGGTTAGGGTGAGAAAGTCTTACGTGATTTTTGCTATTTTGAGATTTGTGTTGGCTTTGATGAAATAGTCTCTTAAGGTAAGGATTGATTTCCCCTCAGCCAAAAGGCATCAAGCCCTCAGCCAGAGCCATCACCCCCGGCAGAAAGATCTCAGCCAAAGCCTGTATTCTACCCAAAAATGGTAATTGGTCATCAGAGACAGGGTTAAATTGATAGGCCTAATATTGATATATGTTTGTGTTTCATACTCTGATGCTGCTTTATTGTTGCTAAATTCCTGCAATAAAAATTAAACTTTAAAGACAAGAGAATCGTTATCCTCATCTTTGAGTCTGTAAATTTAATTCAATTGTCACTGTAAAGCTGTCCATGATAGTAAAAAGCTAAGCAATGGTGTATTCTTAAGGTTCTTAAAGGTTAATCTAGTTTTGTGTCCACTTTAGAGAGTTACACTGTGTCCTAACTGGATGCGACGCGAGTGAGCGACAGCGGCAAAATTAATGGTTTTCTATTGTAATGTCCTAACTGGCCGCGAGCGACGCAGTGCAACGCAAATTACTACTATCATTTAATGTACATAGGCCTACAACTTGGATTTTAAAGGGATAGTTCAACATTTTGGCAAATTGGCCCATTGCCATAATCGCTATAGTCATAGCAGTAGGTTCATTACCTTTAATTGTAGGTGTAAGCTATTTTCAGTACGGCGGAGCGCAGCAGCAGGCTGCTCAGAGCTACGCTATGGAGGCTAATGGAATTTCTTGGTTTCCCTCATTAAACTCATCAAATTCAACATCCCAAAACTCCACAGCGCTTTTGTAGACAAGTTGTGACCTGCACAACCACCACGCTATGAGATAATGACGGAACGATACGAAACGGAGCCGTTTTCGAGGTAAATACAGGGTAAATACGGAGACTGCTTGCTGAAAAACTGTCCCTGAACGCAACGCACATCAGCGGTTTTGTATGAATTTACCTCGAAAACGGCTCCGTTTCGAATCGTTCCGTCATTATCTCATAGCGTGGTGGTTGTGCAGCTCACAACTTGTCTACAAAAGCGCTGTGGAGTTTTGGGATTTTGTATTTGATGAGTTTGATGAGGGAAACCAAGAAATTCCCTTAGCCTCCATAGCGTAGCTCTGAGCAGCCTGCTGCTGCGCTCCGCTGTACTAAAAATAGCTTACACCTACAATTAAAGGTAACGAACCTACTGCTATGACTATAGCAATTATGGCAATGGGCCAATTTGCCAAAATGTTGAACTATCCCTTTAAGATGCATAATACATTCTTAGTTTTTCAGCGAACTATGTAATATCACAATATTTTGCAAAATTTGGATATCGTACCGTGACCCAAGTATCGTCATACGTATCGTATCGTGAAGTCCTTGCCAATACACACCCCTACTTTAAACGGAGGGCTAGTCCAGTAGGAAACCTTGGTAAGGGGCTAAATAATGGGGATCTAACATACTTTTCACACACAAACATATACATGCTACAGAAATTGTTAGGGCTGAGTTTGTGATGTGAGAAACAACAGCATGGAGAAACACAGTCTACCACTGCACAACCCTGAGAGCCTCAGACGCTCCTTATGATAAACTATGTATTCCCATCTCTGGTCATTTCCGTTTCTGACCAAGTTTGTTCACCAAACACTTTAATTGAAAACTAATTAATTGATATGAGAAAAAATAATAAAATATTTCTGCTGCCGGAATTGTCTCTATCCGGCACTGAAGTCCTCCAGGGTCTCCTTTCTCTATTAGCGCTGGATGCTTTTCAATTAGAACCTTCATTAAAATGTCTCAGAGAAATTAATGAGCTTCCTAGGTTTAGTAATCATATAATCAGTGCGTGGATAAGATTTCAGACGTTGCATTTCAACAAGGACGCATCACACAAACAAATCAACAGCTGAGGCCATCTGAAAGGTGTCGACGTAAGTAAGGCGGTACAGTGCCACAGACCAGAAGGGTTAATTAAGACTGCCTATCTTAATATGACATCTGAACATTACTGAGAAACAAAACCTAATGTTGCTCGCAGCTTGTGTTAAAGAAACATCATGTCAAATCAAAATGATGAGTGGGTTCTTGTTGTTCTAGTCCTTTCTTAAAGTGTTTTGTTTTATAGTGTAGATTTGTCAGGAACTCATATTCTATGTTGTATGTACCGTATTTTCCAGACTATAAGTAACACTTTCTTTTTTAGTAGTTTGGCTGGTCATGTGACCTATATTTCAAAGGGACTTACATATCAAAAATATACGCCATGTCATCCATGACCACAAGAGGGCACCGTCCATAATCATGATAACGGAACGCTGCTACTGAACCACCGAAACAATTACAGGACTAAACCATGAAGACAGATAGAACACAAGATAACATGCCACCAAAAAGAAAAAGCTATCCTGCATAATTTAAAGCTACATTTGGTAAGTTGACAAAAGTGAAAGTAAAGTCTGCGACTTGGTCAGAAATTTCAAGATGGTACACCGTCAGGTCCCTCTATGAACCTCTTCCAACACCCCCCAACTCCCTCCAAAACGATCTCATGTCTCTCTCAGCATCAAACACACAGACACAGTTAGCTAACCGTAACAACGACAGTCTTCTTCTTACTTGTTTTAATTTTTCGGCTGCACTGCCATTGTGACAAGCTGCAACTGATTGGCAGAATTGTTTCAGGCTGTTGTGTAGACTAACTGAATAGTCTTTCCAGATTAAATGTTTGTTTTTGGATTCTTATGAGATAAATGTTTCAAAAATAATTGCGATTTATAGAAAGATGTTATAAATGTTTTTTTTAACTCTTCACAACGTATTTTTTTGACAGATGCGACTAATACTCTGGTGCGACATATAGTCCAGAAAATACAGTAAGTGTTTCCCAGCTAGAATCTGAGAATGGTGGTAAACCATCGTCCTCTATTGAGTCTTTAAAATTTGGTTTCAAAACAGCAGTGGATTGATGAGCTAATCTCCAACAGACCATTGACAGAGCAACGCTCCCTTTGTTGTTCTGGCTATGCCTGTTCACCTCTCCATTCTAACGCACCATATATGAAGCTTGTACTAGTCGTTTTGCCACTTGCTCAGTGCTTTAAACACCGGTTTCCAGCTGAGTCATTTAAAAACAAAAACCCAGCTTAAAGGACAATTCCGGGCGACTTTGCGAGACTTTGTATTACATCTCCGTTTACAAACATGTGCGCTTGCTTGAAGTAAACAAACCCCTCGGTGTATGTTTGAATAGCCATCTGACGCCATCTGTGGAGAACAAAATGCAGTTTTGAGGGATGTAAACAGCCTAAACAGATAAGAACGGTCTGCTCCCATTATACGCTGCTGTGGCGATGTGGGGACAGAAACAACTACTGAGAAACAGGAGCAATTAAAAAGAAAATCTTCAGAATCCTTCTTTTAAACCTAAAATATTAGGAAACTATAGCCCAAGGTTGAATTTGCCCGGAATTGTCCTTTAAGGAGTTTTAAATATGCATTTGATGGCCACCAGAGGTGGGTAGAGTAGCCAAAAATTGTACTCAAGTAAGAGTATAGTTATTTTAGAATAATGTTACTCAAGTAAAAGTAAAAAGTAGCCATTCAAACATTTACTTGAGTAAGAGTAGAAAGTACTTGGTGAAAAAGCTACTCAAGTACTGAGTAACCTCTGATTTGTTCGTTTAATTATCAGCACGTAAATGTAGGCCTAATCAAATACACAAAAATATAATAGCAATGAAAAAATCCAGATATTGCCAAAGAACAACATTAAACAACTAAGACAAAAGCCTAAATGACATTTTTTTTTACAAAGTAACATAAATGAAGACAAATTCAGCCACAATAACTTACATAGGCCTATGAAAGGTCTATGAACTGTCCATAAGCTCTTTGTGTGGGTGTTTGTGTGTCTATCTGTGATGTGTGTGTGTGTGTGTGTTTGGGGGGGGGTCCTATGATTGGTTTCTAGTGAAACCAAAGTCACATGACCACACCCCGAAACTGGGGGGGTGGTCATGTGACTAGGAGTCACATGTCTCCAGGTGTGTATGGGGTTTAAACTTCCTAGGGAGGAAGAAGAATAAGATGACCTGGATGACTGAGAACCTTCACGGACATTATCCACGACATACCAGGGCTGACGTCATCCTAATCATTTACTAACCGCAGTTTCTCAAATTTGAGGCGGAGTGGCCGTCCTGTTTACCGCAGAGATTTTGTGTGCGGTCATGTGACTCCCTGGCTCTGTCTGATTGGTTACACGGAGGCAAACGTTGCGAGTGGCTACATCTGATTGGTGAAACGCAGTCATGTGACAGAGGCTCGGACGTATCTCCATTAAGACATAAACAAACAGATCACACATTGGATCAATAAGAAAAAGTAGCGAGTAGCGACCGGAATGAAGCTCAATGTAACGGAGTAAAAGTACCGCTTCTTCTGAAGAAATGTACTCAAGTAAAAGTAACAAGTAGGCTGCATTGAAACTACTCTTAGAAGTACAATTTTTCCAAAAAGTTACTCAAGTAAATGTAACGGAGTAAATGTAGCGCGTTACTACCCACCTCTGATGGCCACCCACTGTGCTACGCCACTGAAGCTAAAGCTACAAGCCCCAGGCAAAAAGTCAGCATTCACCAGTCAATGATCCATGGAGAAGACACTGAAGTAAAGAAACAGCTTTATTAATCTATTTCAGTGTAGCTGCATTACTTCCTTAAAGCAGAAGTAAGTGATCCGGTGGTTTTGGCTAACTTCCTGTCAGCCGATGGAGTTAGCAGCCCCCGCCCTCGTCCCTACGCCACCACATTCACGCGCATCCCTTGGCTGCACACACAGAGAGGACCGTCCCTTTATGCCGTTCTCTCTCCTCATTGGATAAAGGTTGTAGGATACAAGGAAAGTTTTCTCCTCGGCTTACAGCAGAGCAGAGTGACTGACAGACCCGTGTTTCAGACCAAACACTCTATAGAAGTGATTGCTGTCGGAAGATACAACTATTTAAGACTTATATTAACACAAACATTCCACTTACTTCTGCTTTAAACAGTAAATGTATTTTTGTGAATGGGTTCTTTTCCACAGGAATTTAATACCGATTCATTGTGGTTAATAAGATAGTTAGCTGACCATGCAGAAAAATATGCTCTTTATTCCATCCAACTGCTTCAGTTTTGCAGAAGGGTTATGAATAAAAAGACACCACCAACCACAGTCTTAAAGAAGAATTGTGAGTATTAACATAACATTTTTATCCCAACTGATAACATTGGGCTGAACTGTTGTTTTATGCATGTGTTTTGAACATGTCAATTGAAACCAGATGCAAATTCATATTAGATTCTTGTTTGATTACTTCCAGTGACGGTGTCTTTGCATTCAGGAGCACTCTCAGAACTATAGGAGGCTACGTGAAGCCTGCATTACTGTCTCAACAATCTGACATTGGTACAGCTCTGTGCCCACTGCTTCAGCATGTGGAGAAAGTTTCAAGGCCAGCTGTGTTTAGTTGGTAAGCAGTCACTGGACAATTGCTGTTGGTGGAAGCGGTGGGTGTTTTACAAATGCACGGAGCAGAGGTTTAATCAATCTGCACTGTCAACCACATTCCCTTGCAAGTGTTTGAAAGGAAGGAGTTATTATACTATAAAACACAAAACAAATGTTCTTGAATGAGGCCAGATGGATTTGAGTGTGCTGCTTAAATAAATCCTATATGGATATAATTACAGAGATTGAGCTGGGTCCATATGTTTCACATTGTTCATTAAAAAGGTGCTGACTGCCAATATCATTCAGCTCCACTGACAGTGTAATAAAAAAGGGAGACAGAGACAGAAATTGAGCGTGAAAAACTCTGACTCATTTCAACCACATTTCTACAGAATAATTCCAACATTTGACGACGGCTCTGCCCTCGGAAGATGATGAAATGAGGTATGAGGAAGCATCAACAAAAACAAAACATCAGTGATAGTTAGAACATCATCAAATATTTAGAAATTGAATGTCTAACTTTTATCCATTACTAAATACCCATGAGAGGTCGGTACATACATATGCCCAAAATGATGCAGTGTTATATCCAACACATTTAGGCATGAAGCAAAAACAATTCTCCCGAAGGAGAGAGGGAAGTGAGTGATATTTAGAAAACTTAGAAATGCTCTCCCCTCGGTGCAAATTGAGAAGACGATGTGAAAGACTAGTCTGTGTATTTGTGACAAGGTGGAAAGCATCTATATACAGTTTGAGTGAGTCTGAATTTCTGATTTGTTTTGCCTCCTGAGACTTCGTAGTAAAACAGAAAATTTTAAAGTTGAATTTCACAAATCAAAGCAGGAAGAGGAAGCTGCAGGTGGAGCAATAAGTATTACAGCAAGGAGCACAAAGATTTACCAACTCACACAAACAACAACTCCGTCTCATAACGTTGTGTTATAATCTCATAGCGTGGTGAATGTGCAGGTCACAACTTGTCCACCAGAGCGTTTTGGAGTTGTTGGATTGTGTATTTGATGAGTTTGATGAGGGAAACCAAGAAATCCCATGAGCCTCCGTAGCGTAGCTCTGAGCAGCTCACGGCTCTGCTCCGCCGTTCTAAAAATAGCTTGCACCGACAATTAAAGGTAACAAACCTACTCCCAAGACTATAGGGATTATGGCAATGGGCCAATTTGCCAAAAATGTTGAACTATCCCTTTAATAAATCCCACATGACATTGCTACCCTAGTTTATGTATTTTGCACTGTTCATATACAGGCCCCGATTTCCAAACAATTTACATTTAGATGCAAAAAATCTGATTCTGTTCTGCAATAACTTCAACAACTAGCACTCTGCCACAGCTTTCACAACGTGTTTAGAGCAACTTCAGAAAAACAGATGACTGCTAAGTGCTACTGCTGCTAATGGAGCCCATCGTTTATATCCAGATAATGTTGAGATCAGCACTGGTTCTGAGATAAAACTGAGTGATGATCAAAGTCAAAGTCAATCTGTTACTAAAAGTAGACTCACTGCACAAACTTGAGACATAATCTTTCTGCGTCTCAAATCCTCTTGTAAAGGTGCTATATGTACGTTGTTGCTATCACTACATAACCAAGGTTAACATTACCAACTGTTTACCTAAGAACATCTTTGTGCATTATTGCATTCACAAGACAGGAGGCTGAAATATGGGATGGAGTTAGAGTAACTTTAGTAATATATCCAAGACATCTACATTCCCAATTCTACATCTGTTCTGTATTAACTTTAATACCTGACGTCTTGTGAGCTTTCACTAACACTTTTAGCATGATTTTGTAAACTGCACAATCAGTCTGAATGACAGTTACCTCTCCTCTGTGTATGAGAAATCAAATTGAACCTTTAAACAGGATTACTTTTAGACAATGGTCCCGGCTGAATACAGCACTTTGCATACAGTCTTTCTAGATCCTCATCTACATCTCATTTGTTTTCCAGTACAACTTCTCTCTTGCTCACTCTCAGCCAACAGAGGCCCATGTGTGTTTGCACATTAGAGAGCCACATATGGGATATGTTTGAGTGTACAAGTGTCATGCAGAGTTTGTTGTGGTTGTCATTGACTAACGTCTGCTTGCATGACTCTAGCTGTCAGTCGGGGGTGCACAAGGTAAGCCTCTCCCATCTGTCGCCCCACTAGCAGGTGGCCTGGATAATGATGTGGCGTAGACCGGCTCAGACAGGGCACCAGTCAACAGAGACGAGGAGTGAAAACATGTCAGCGGCTCCCTTTTCCTCCTATGAAAGTGGTAGTGAGGGAGAAGTAGAGTGAAACAGGGTGACATAATCTCATCTGTGGATGGTTTCACCTCGCGTGGGCAAAGCACTGATGAAACACGCAGGTGGAGGTTTGACCATTGCGTTCAGATTATGTTGAACTCCTGCAAAATCCTCACATGCAGGAATGTGTCTGAAGCTAAAGACAAGAAAAGTCCTGTGTTTCAACTGTCTGTCCTAATCCTCGCATGTCCACTCTGCTGCTCTGTTCCTGACCCTGACCTCTGACCTCTCTTTAAAGTTAGATAGTAGCACTTGGTGTTCGACTTATCCTTTCTTGTGCTGGATCAACCAGCTCACTGTGCATTACTACACTTAATAGAGTGGTACCACTGTGGACGGCATCTCAAAGGAGAAAAAGATCAACAAATCAACATTTCAGCAGAGAAATAGGTTTGTTTGTCCTTGATCTTTCCCCAAGTTTCAACTTTGAACAGCAGTAAATGAAAGTGTTTGAGGAGTTACATTGTTCATGTAAAGAACCACACAGAAAATGCAGCAGCTGGGACAAGATTGGTTAGTTTCTTCTAAAAGCCAGCGTCTGCTGCTATCCTCATTTCACATCCTGTTAGAAAACCCTCACCATTCATGCGTTAAATGGCATCTTGTGTACACATAGCGGTAATTCCTAAGGACATACACAACCAACACTGTCGAGGAATGCAGAATGCATTGAGTAGCTGTAATGTGGCACAAAGCAAGCATGCCATCAGACTAAACCCTCCAATTAGTTACCAACAGCCAGAGAGGTGTCAGTTCTCCACTTTTCTACCCCAAATTACACCAGATCATGTCCTCCATATTTTTAGAAAATTGATAAGACTTTCAAATATGTTTAAATACAAGAAAATGGTTTGTTGGTCATAAATGGGCAGGAAACAAAAACTGATGATAATAACAGTGAAAGAAGTGATCGTGTAAATGTGATTATTTTCTTATGAATACCAACACAACACCTTAAAAGTATTACACTGCATATAAACTACAAAGTAAAACAGTTGGACAATATTAGATAGTTAATGCATCTAAGTTTGCTGCTCAAAATGCAGAGTCTTACTTTCAGTCAGTGGTTGGGACTGACTGACGTGAGTAACTGTGTCACTGGTCTTTCTGTTTGTTATGATCTTTGCCGTTGGTAAAATGTTGGTTATTCTGGGCCTCAAACTGTTAATAAAATAAAAGCATTGAAATTTGAGAGGGAACTCTGGCTTACAAGTCTGACGTTTCAAACTTGTTACAAGGAGCCACTGGTTTGGTTTTACTTTCTTTTTTTCTTTCCTTTTGTCAATTTTGTCAAGTAGCTTCAGACAACACATCATTTGTGTTTACAGTCAAATGCACAAATATAAGAGCCTAAAATTCATATTGCCTATGTGCTTAAATGCTTAAGTAAATGTAGTTGGTCGACTGGCTAAAAGTCTAAAATGTGTTTCCTCTGTTAACAGCAGGCAAATATATTCAGCACCTTGGACAGCGACACAGAGGTTCACTGAGGTTTGAGTGACGTTCAGCATGAACAAACTCCAATCATAGTTCAGAATGAAGGCTTCTCAAACCAGACACATTCTTAATCTAGTGAGAGGGCACACACACACACACACACACACACACACACACACACACACACACACACACACACACACACACACACACACACACACACATGTCTAGTCTTTACCACTTGATGCTCTTAGAGGATATCTTATGAGGATTGAGCTTGAGACCGTCTCAGACCCTCTGCTCTCCTCTGCCACACTCAGCACATGTGCCCCAACACACAGGAAGAGTTGATCCCATGGGGATTATGACATGGGAATTTCAAGACATGACACACAGGCACAGCAATGCAGGGGAACACAAAAACAAACACACAAACACAACGAAGGGATTAGGACATTGACGGCCTCAGACTTGACATTGTGTGTGTGTGTGTGTGTGTGTGAGTGTGTGTGTGTGTGTGTGTGTGTGTGTGTGTGTGTGTGTGTGTGTGTGTGTGTGTGTGTGTGTGTGTGTGTGTGTGTGTGTGTGTGTGTGTGTGTGACTTGTGACCATGAGACCGCTGAGTCTCTAGTGAACATACACACACACAAACACACTCACTTGAGAGTGAAACTGGCCCCTCTCTGTCAAATCCTATTACAGAGGACAAAATGGTTGAAGGTTCTAATCCACCTGTTCAAACCTGAGCTGTGCTGCATGACACACACACACACACACACACACACACACACACACACACACACACACACACACACACACACACACACACACACACACACACACACACACACACACACACACACACAGACAGACAGACAGACACACACAAACACACAGACAGACATACAGACACATACAGACAGACAGACAGAGAGAGACAGACAGACTGACTCACAGACACACAGACAGACTCTGTGGTATTGCTGTTGAACAGTGAAGTGTATTTAAGTAAAGTATCACTTCCAACAGACACTCTGAGCTTTCTGCTGACAGCACCAATTGGACCACTACTGCTGCAGGACCTGCTCCTAGTTGTCAAAGCTATTGCCTCAAAGGAGAAAAGGAAGCAATTTCTACAAACAAAAGCAATGCTGGCTGCCTTGTAGTGATGACTGATGGTTACATATTGACAGGAGTGTCTGCTACTGGGGCAGTAATGCTTTTTGCCGATACCTTGTAGTTAAAGTTGAGCTACAAAATAAACTATGGCAGCACCCGCTGCTCGTTGAACACAGCTGTGATAACGTGCTTTCACGTCAGACTCTTCAAACCAGAAACGTAACAACACCGGAAAAAGTCGCTAGATTTGTCGCTAGTCGCTTTTGACAAAAAAAAGTCGCCGAGAGGGTTTGGAAAGTGGCCAGATATAGCGAGAAAGCCGGAAACACTGCTCAGAGCTCTGGTACATCCAAAGACGGTTTATAAACCAAGACCTTCCATGACGAGTCAGCTTCCTGTATGATGTCACTAGGCTTCTGCACGGCCACGCCCCTTTAGGGAGACCAGAGGCAGCATAGAATGTATTGACTCCAATGGGACAATTTAACGTGAACACCGATTATGGTCTGTCCTTTCTCCCCACAGTCACTGAAGTAAATTTTGGACTCATTTTTCACAAGCCACATCTCTTCTGAACAGTTTGACATGAAAATGGCAATTTTCAGACGGACACATCAGGAGAAAATCCACTTTGTTCAAGACCTGTCTCTGTCTCTACGACACACTCTCGCCAGATTTGGCACAGATCTCCTAGGCAACGTCAAACAAACGGCCGCGAACTCCCGTGAAAATGATTTAAATTATTTTTGTCATGCTACTGTTAGTAGTATAAATATTTAATGTTATCATAAGAAAATATAAAAATCTCACTTTCATCTACCTACAAATTGTATAAATCCACACACACGTTCACAGACGAGGTGGTGACGGTTGGCCACGCCCATTTAGAGAGACAGGAAGTGAAACCATTTCTATCATTGGAGCAGCCTCTCATGGGGTATCTTTCCATTTATTTAATATCTTTGGTACATCCACTCTCATTCTTCTTCTCCGTCTAGGGGCTGGCGGTTGGCAACCAACTTGAAGGAGCCTTACCGCCACCTACTGGACAGGAGGTCCCACACTCCAGTCCAGAAGAGGACAAAATGGGCCGCGATTAACAGCGATTTAAAAAATTTAACGCGTTATTTTTTTTTATTAATCGCTATCACTATGACAGCCCTAATTTTACCATCTAACAATAAAAGAAAGGGGTTTTATTTCTCTCCAGTGATTGCTCTGTAGTAGAAAAGTAAATACTTTTGTCAAAGAACACCGAGTTCAACATCTGATCATGCCCGGAAAACACTCAAAAGAATGAAAGATTTTTGTCTCTGCAGCTCTAGATGCGAGTTAAATGGGTTAATTGGGGATAAATATCATCAGAATCTTGATTCAAGCAAATGAACACTCAATTAGGCAGACTTAAACTGATTAAGAAGATAAGGAAAATAAAAAAAGCTACACACTATCCATAGTGGGGGGCACTGTAGCCCACATGGCTTCATAAACATTTTTCCTTTCAGAGAGACGGATGGAGGGTTAAACAGTCACATGGGAGGATGTACTGGTTGTGCTGATGATTGAGGGATGTGAATTTAAATTCTACAGCATGATTGATGTGCTGTTTCCCTTCTCTCATTATCAGACAAGAGATTAAGTCAGTTTGGTTTAATATTAAAAACAGTCCTGGTTCATTTATTATAAGATAGAGGGTAAAGTCACACATATAGATTCAAAAATGTATTACCCCCCTTATTACCCCCCTTATGGGAGAAGTTGTCACATTGCAATTCAAGCCATTAAAACTTCAAGCCGTTACTTTTTGAAAGAGCCTTTGAACATTCACCTTTTATTTAAAGGGACAACGAGGAGTTTCTATTCGGTTATAAAAAAGTCTCACGTTAATGTGGATGAATCTCCGCTACCCACACTTATTAATGGGCCCATTTTCGATAAATATATCGTTCTGTCTCAATCGTTATTTTGTTATTATTAGTGGTGGCGGAGATGCTGGTCGAGCCGACCAGCGTTTTTTACTTTCGGTTTCGCAACAAGTCATGAGAATAACGCAGCTGAATCGCCGTTTATGGTCGGAACTACGACGGTATGTGAACCTCTTTGAACCTCTGACTTTAATTCTTGATGAATGAAAACATGAGTCCGTCTTGCGCCGGTCAAAAGAATTTTACGGTGCGCGCGGAGGCTCATAAATGTAGTGTGAAAACGCTTCGCTTTTCCAAAACTCCTCGTTGTCCCTTTAAATTGGGGGTATTTACATTTCAGCAATTGTGGCCAAATAATTAGTCAAGAAAGAATTGTGTTTGTAAAACTCAGTGGTTAGTCTTTTCTCTTATTATGCTTTAAAAAATAATAATAAAAAAAAGAAAATCTGGCCCCAGTGTTGCTTGTCAAAGTACTTATTTCTTTGCTAAGCTAGAACAAATATTTGTTATATATAAGTTAAAATATTGGATTGGACATTGATTTTTTTGAGACATGTGGCTGTACCTTTAGGCTTTCAGCATTATGTTATGTATGTATTTGTGTGTCCAAAAGGCCTCGGCTGGAGATGGAGTGCTCAGTCATGTTGTGCTTTATTAGGTAGTTTGCTACAGCTAGCAAAATCCGATTGTGATCATTATTCGAGCCAACAAAAATCTACAATGTTTGCTTGAAGTGAAAAGTTGCATTTTTGTTTACTTCAAATCAAAAAACCAATGGTTTGAAAAACTGCCAGGAATCTCAACTGGAAAATCTGCCACTATTATCACTAGACCGCATAATGCTGCATCAAAAACTATGACAGGCCTCGTAACGATCACCTAAACGTCAACGCTTGGAGTTGGCCTCCATCCTAAAGCAGTCGATCACTGTTGATCAGACTGATGAAAACAGGCCTTATGGTTGATCGATGGCTGGAGTGAAGGAGTGGCCATAGACAAGATATCAATCATTGATGTGGGGATAGTAAGTTTTGTAAGGGGTACAGACGGACAGTGAGCGATGGCTGGACCCCTGTACCACCTGACATTATTCATCATATAGAAGGAGCATGAAGAAAAATGGCAACGAAGACAGGGACAGAAGGTGAAGGAGGCCAAAGAGGCAACTGTGGAGGCTGCTGCAATCAGGTTGGTACATATTTTATTGTATCAAAGGAAAAAAAAAAGCCACTTTAAAGCATTACTCTGATGAAAATGAAAATCAGCTTACACACTCAGCCTCACATCATTATCTGACAAGTGGACCAGAACACTGATCAGATCAATGGGAACTGCCCTAATTGATTGATTGCTTGAGTAAGGGGGTCGGTCAGGCAGATTGGTTGTTAGTATGAGGCCAGTTTGTCATTTTCTACGTATGAGAAGTGATGATGTGACCTGTGAAATGCTCATTATTCAGCTGTCAGCCAGATAGTCACATGTCATGTGAGATGAAGACAGATGACAGAGAGAGAGAGACACGTGGACGCAGACGGACATTTCCTTTATCTGACAACATGAAAAAAGCTGATTCAAACTGGCAACCGTCCAGTTTGGTCGCGGTGGGCCGAAAAGATTCAATCAATTATTTTAACCTACGCACTCGCATAAAGATTGATGGTGATACAAAAAGAAGTTGAAGATTAAGGGGAGATAAGCAGACAAACAAGTGGGTAAACAGAAGACAGACAGAACGACTCAGAGTGAGGAGGAATTATTTCTTTCCTCCCTTTTTCACTCTCTTTTTGACACTTTTATTTCCCTCTCACTGGCTTGCCCCCCCTCCCTCCCCCTCTGTGCGGCTGAGGGCTATGATTATAGTCGGTGATGGGGTTCAGGAGGGCTTTGTCTTGTGCAGTCTGTGTAATATGCTTCTTATGAGATATCTAGTAAATAATTCATACACTCAGTCACACAAACAGGCACAAAAGCACATTTACTTATTAGCATGCACGTTCTGTACTACAGTTACACGCACACACGCTCGTGACCATGCATATATCCACATACACTTAACCAGTGACGAGGGCATAAAATAGTTTTCCAGTTAAAGGGATAATGCAGCCATTTTTCAAAGCAATTATGCATGGAACAGCCTAGGGGCAAAACTGCAATATAAGCTTTATATTTTGTGGTTTTAGCCATTTCACTGTCTTAAGGTATTTTGCATTTTACTGCATCATGCCTCAGTGTGAAGAGGAGGAGCGAAAAAACCTGTATGAAAAAGTAAAAAAAAAAAAAATCAGCCAGGGAAGTGGTGTTTATCTATGGGCTTTTACACACACGCATACGGAAATGAGACTCCAAGGTGCATTTACAGCATATTAACTGCATGGTCCATTTGCATACACGGGCAATTTCCCTTTTTGTGAGTTACTGCAGTACAGACGAACAGTCAGAAGCACAAAAATCACACAACATCTCAAGTGTCTCCCTGATTTTTTTTTCTTGTTACTGCTACAAGGTAGTTACTGTATACGCCCCATGTTATTAGCTGGAGATTTCTGACACATACAGTACTGTGCAGGGGTGCATGGCCTTGACAATACTTTGACTCAATGGTGATTAAAGGGATTTGTCAGGGGATCTTGCGGTAAGTATGATTAATTTAAATGCAGAGGAGGAAACCTTTCCCTTCAAGCTCCAGCAGGTCATCATCTAAGCATAGGTGGGTTTGTAGAAGAAGAGACAAGGGACATTAATTCCCTCTCTTGTCTTTTTTTCCTCCCCCGTCTTTTGCAAATAAAAAGGATTTTTTTGTTTGTAATCTGCATTTATTTACTCATTTTGCATCATTGCTTTATCTCTGTGCACAGGCAAATGGACAAATAAGAAATGTGTATGGTGTGATAATGTCCATAAGCTGAATTAAACCGGCAATGTCATGATTGTGCAGCGCACGGCCTGCCAAGTCACTGATGCCATCATCTGTGACTCTAAACCTGCATGAAAATGTCATTTAGCTGTCAAAACATGGTGACGGAAGCAGTGGGTGTTAAAGCGACAAACTTAGAATAACATAACACAGAGTTAAGACAGCTTAAGAATAAGAAGTTCTAGAGCTGCTGCATGAAGACAAACTTTGTTTTCTCTCAGTGATGGATAGTGGTCAGAGACAAAAGTGACACAATGTATGGACATTATTCCTACTGTTATAGTTCTACAGCATGGCTGACAACAAAAAGTTTAGAAGAAAATACTTTTGTCAATATCTTTGTTGTAAAAAAAAAGAAAGAAAGAAAAAGAATTGTGGGTTACACAATCACTCAGTTCATTACTTCTCAACTTACTTGTTTGTGACAGCAATTTGATTTGTTATTGAGCAGGTTTTTTTTAAGTCTGACACATTTCATTTTTTTCGTGACAGTTTGCTCCAGGCAACACATTTGGTGGCGTCAAAAAATCCTCCTGAGCATTTATTTGACGTATCAGCCACAAGACCCACTTTTTGTTCGGATGTGTTTGCAATTTGTGACTGCTGCCATCAAGGACACATCACACCTGTCAGAGCCCAGCGCATGTGAAGACCGCTGATATGCAATCTCCACCCGAGACCCAAGGAAATGTTGGGTGAAAGGAAAAATTAAGAAACACTGAATTACCAATTTTGGTCATCAACTGACATGTGATAGGACACATTCAGCACCAGAGATAAGAACTCAGCAGTGTGACCAGAGTAGGTAATTAGTTCCCATGTGCCATCCTGGGCTGTTTAGCAGTCCAAGTCTAACGAAAGCAGGAAAGCAGAGAGCGTGTTCACCACTCTGCTCTGTGGTCCGGTGCGTTTGTCCATTTTATTTGATTGGTCGGGTTTGGTTTGAAAGTCATGAATCAAGCTCTTGATCTAAGAGTCAGTCCATACTGAGTGGTGCCGTACCAACCACAGAAGAGAGCCATCACACTTCACAACTGAGATTTTAAACTCAAAAGCTGACTTGCAGTCTATATGTATAGACCTTTTCAGAGAGTATAAACAAATACAGGTGTTACCAAGGATACTAATTAAGGCTCCATTCCATTTAGTGTACCAGAGCGTTTTCTAATGAGCCACACCTGTCTTTGTTTATACTCTCTGAAAAGGTCTATACATGTGTTCAGTGTAAAATATCTGACAGTAAGGGCAAGTTATTATTTTTTATTATGGGCTAATCCACATCTATTTTTTGTTTTGTCCATGGGGTCCAACAGTCTGCCATTCAAGTGAATAGCAATGTGATCTCAGAACACCACTGTCACTAGGGCTGGGACGATATGCTTTTCTCCCGATTCGATTCTTCTACGATTTTTTGGATGGCGATTCGATTTAAATTGCGATTCTACGATATTGCCGATTCTCTCGATTTTTAGTCTGCATTTTTAACATTTATCTGCACACAAATACGGTAGGAGCCTATAAATTAACATACTCCATTATAAAGTGAACTTAAACCCTTTTCAAAACCTGGACTCTCTGTATGTAAAAAAGGCTAACAAATGCACATTGCACAATACTTAAAAAAATTCAAAATTCTATTAAAAAAAACAAAAAAAACGATTTTTGGAAAAAAAAATTGATTTAAAAATCGTCAAAAAAGATATTGCGATATTTATGTGAATCGATTTTTTCTCCCACCCCTAACTGTCACTGTCACTAAACTGATTTCCTCATGTGGCTTCATTTAAAATGATGATGAGCTGACAATGCAGGATGATAATTCCAGTCAGTCACCTGTCAGTCAAATGACTTCATGCAGTTCTTGGTTCATTTGTAATTGACCAGACCACAACTAAAAAAGGCTTCTGCATCCAGATGTTTTCTTTTTGTAGTTATTTTCTTTTCCTTCTCTTCCTTTCCCAGTGAACTGAACCACAGGCATAGGAGACTTAAAGAAGACTTTAAAAAGTAATACTTTGAGTGCTTGGGTGCTTGAGTGGTTAGAGCACATCCCATATGGGCACAATGAGCCAAAAAGCTGTGGATCGCCAGTTCGAAAGTTCCCGTCTATCTTCACTTCTGCTGTCAATAGAGGTCCAAAATGGCTCAATTTTTTTAAGTGATACTTTTGTGCAATATCCACTACAGTGGGTGAATGATTAACCAATCAGATGAAGCTGCCTCCATGCCGATGCCAAACTAATTAGTCGGGACATACCAAAGGAAGCCAGCCACCGTGTGGCTTCATATCCACCAAATCATAGTATGTGTAGCACATTAAAATGACAGGATAAGCATGGATAAGGGAATAATAAGGATGTATGCAAAGTATTTTATAGGCACATAAAACAGAACTTGTAAGTTATGTGCCTGCGAAAGGAGCCTAGTGTTTTATAATAAACATAAAAAGTTAACGTCTCCTGGTTGACTTTGTGAATCTGAACCGTCCTTTGGGTAGCATAACTATAAGATGTTTAGGTTGGTGTGTGTATGTGTCTGAGAGAGGGGGGCGGTGAGAGAGCATGTGAAGTAAACCCAAGTGTCCAACAAACCCACGTCTCTGAGTCATGGCTTCCTCATGCCACTGAGTTTGAGGAGTTATATAAAAACAGAGGAAATAAATTCACTCTATTTATATACGTACCATAACCATATTCCCTGGATATTGTATCAACCTCCTATAAAAAAAAAAAAGTTGAAATTGAAATGCATATGAATAAGAGGAAGTGATACAGGTGAGCGCTGTCCAGTTCAGTGTCATGAAAACAGCCTCATCTGGTAGACTTGTATTTGTTCATATTGGCCATTTCCACGCTGTCTCTTTCAATGCTGTTTTACATTAATGTACTGTCCTCTAAGGGACACGGTAGCTCACATTGCTCTACCGAGCCCTGAGGACATTTTTCAATTATTAAACACATACCACCACATACAGTCTCCTGCGTGCACACACACACAATTTAACACACTTTCATAGTCACACCAAGAGTCAGACAGAGGCAGAATGAGAGAGGCCATACACAAGGAATATCTGGTATGAGAAAACTTATTGGAATGGAAAGGGGTGTTTTGATGAACGTTTCAAATAAAATTCATGGAAAGAAGAACGTGTGTTTGTGTACATGAGAAACACAGTCCTACATATCAAACTGCATTGCAAAATGAATTCTATCACTGCATTTTAAGGACAAAAAATGGCCATCACAGTTTCAGAAAAAAACAATTTGCTTGAAATAATAATTCATTATTTATGTCTGATGTGTCTTTTCTAGTCTAGCAATTTCAAATCAGTTCATGAATATGCAAATACCACTCATTTAATAAGCTGAACTTCTGGACATATATTTCCTTCATTGAAAAGTCTAATACTGCATGTGCACTTAAGCTTTGAGTTTCCACTCAAAGATTTAATGTCATAAAACCAGAACTAAGGCCACAAACGTGCTACAACCTGGATGGAGCCACAACAGTCTGTGATATTAGGTAGTTGTACGAGCTGAAACACTGTACAGACAGACAGAAACGCAGCCAGAAGAGGCTGATGTGAGCCCTGACAGCTACTGGTTTTCCAGGCACCATCTGCATGCACTCAGGGAGGTCAGCAAACACAAAACAAACACACCCTCAAGACACAATTAAAAACAGTCCCTTTTCTGCGGGAAACTTTTAATATAGAGAGACAGAGCCGCGAACCTTCCTCTGCGGTTCTCACTTCCCCCTCTCAATCAGATGCAAACACAAACAGGGGCTGGATGCCGACTGTGTCGCCACTGGTGTAAACAAACAACGCGTAAGTAATGTGTGAGAAGCCGGTGACTGGTTTGCCACTACATCTACACACATGGGATCATAGTGTGTGAGATCTGTGGCATGCGGTGGTGTACTGTAGCAGGGGGAAAGAATTTAATGGGAAAAATAACCCAAACACCACGGCCACGGACATGGACACATCTCACTCATTACACTAAAGCACCAGTGCTTTCTAACCGGTGACTGCTTTCATTTAAACATTCATCATCAATGTGTCTCTTTTACTGCTAATTAGTGCCTATGGAAAATCAAACCTTTGTATTTGTCTCACATTTCTGTAACCATACTGTGGATGTTAATTACTCTGAACGCACTATCATCAGTTTGCCATTGTCACTTCAGCAGATAAACAATGGACTCTATGTTCTTTTAGTTGTCAGCTTATGTAATATTAGTGTTAAGTGCCTCCGAGGCCAATTTCATTTGTGTTTTGTTCTTCCTCTGTCTCCTTGATGCATAAACAAGAGCGTGTGCACATGGTCTTTGTGCTCTTTGTCTCTCCAGAAAGTTAGAAATAGAAAATACGTTGACACTGATCCGTCTTCCTCACCTTGTCAACTTTACTTTGGCACATCCTGACGTGCGTGAACCCGGGGTGATCATGACAGGCTGCTTGTGTTTGGCGTTAATTATAGCTGAGTCAAACTAATAAATGAACACAGGAAAGCAGCAACAAATCATGCTATTAAAATAGATTAGATAAATTAATTCATTAATAAAAAATGCACCCGAAGACAGATGTGACCAAATGTCAAAAAATCAGTGGAGTTATTTTGGAGCATTCACTGTGACACGAGGGCAACAAGTGTCAGTTCTGCTGAAATCAGTGTGTGGCAGCATAACGATGCCACTCGCTATTTCAGCTATTAGGATGCCTTCAAGTGCTGTTGGAAATATTTTAATAAAAGTCAAACACATGGATGACGCAATCAAAGTTAATACTTCCACATTCATTTCAGTGATTCCAGAAATGTAAACAATGATTCCTGTAAAAGCAGCAAACTTAGAACTGACATTTTTACTTTTCTTAAATAAAACAATAATAATAAATAAATCGATTTAACTTGAAAAGTTTAATTATTGTTTAGCACAAGAAGTCTTGTTTATCGACATGTTTATTTCATGTATTCATTATTCTCAGCTTCTTTGCAGAGTTTAAAGGTTGAATGCACTAAACGCCTCAGCAAGACTCATAGCTGCATGTCCGGAGCTTTGTCAAAGGGTCTTACTTCATATTGTAAACCTTGTTCAAATTGTACAGAAAATAAACTTTATTAATCGCCTCAAGCTTCGTAGTCTAGTTAGCTGGAGACAACACAGAGTCATGCTTGCAAAGTAAATCCAGGATTGTAAATCATGCTATTAAACTCTTTTTAATTGCTATTAAACTCTGAAAAGTAATTTTCCTTTCTATCCCTCGTTAATTTAACCTGAGAAACCCATGAAAAAGTAAAAGAAATGTTGTGAAAAGCAGCTCTTTGTTTTACGGTGAGGCAGTACTGCACTAACATACGCAATGAATAAAACTTGAAGAGCTGCCAATCTGTTCTGACTGATGTGCTCGTTCACTTCGACTAATTACTCATGATGAATATGGTGAGAATATATTGATTTCTAAATGCCTCACATAGCACCTCTGGGCTAGGTAATGGATGGTAGCAGAAGGACAGGGGAAAGAGCACAAATCCATGTGGTGGTCACAGCGTATCACAATCCTCAAGTTGCCGTTCTTTTGATGAAGACTGCTGTGAAGCAGGTCCAGCTTTAGAAGTGTGTGCATGTGTGGGTGTGAAGGTCAAACTGTGATCACTCACTGATCTGTGCCAACTTGATGCTCCAATGTCTCCTCATAATTATTTAACCACAGACTGTGTGCATGTGCGTGTACGTTTGTATGTCTCTGAATGTGCCATGAGTATAAATAGCTTATCACTCATCTTTTTACTCATAATCATCATCTGCCGAGAGTGTATAATGATGCATGAATGAGACAGTGAATATGAGAAATGGTGAATGGAGGTGTGTGCAAGAGGGGAGAAGGAAAAAAAAGAGCAGACTTTTTGCACCTGGCCTCTTAACATCTCTTTAAGCACAACATAATGACTGAAGTACATGGTGGCAACCCCTTAAGAGTAACTAATACACAAGTACAAAAATGTTTTGTAGTTTGTGGTTTTGTAAGCTTGTTTCCTTGAGATAAAAATGCAGTAGTTCAAAAGTCAACATTAACAGATCTGCATCTTTTTCGCTTTAGATAATATTGAATGAAAACATCAAACATCATAGAAAATGTAAATTCCTTTCCAAGAATTGGATGAGATACACAATAATCACTTTCATGTCTGAAAGTATAAAGCCAGCAGCCCAGTTATCTTAGCTTAGCTTAGTTGAGCATAAAGACTGTAAAACAGGGGGAAGCAACCAGACTCAATTCAAAGAAAACAAAACGCACCAACCTGTAAATCTACCTACATCCTTGGCACCAGTACATGTCAGCAACATGTCAGGGACTGTAGATTTATACTGGGATAACTTTAATGCATGTTGTATTATAATATTTCAAGCTTATCAACTTCCTGTGTCTAGATCAGGGGTCATGACCTCCATTAACTTGTGGAAAAGAAGGTGTACAAATTACCAGGTGACACAAGTTATGTCACTATTTAAAAGACTAACTACTTAAAATTTAGAATTAAATTAATGAGCATTTCCGTACCATTGTGTTTTTTATTCAAGAGGTTTAAATGATTGACTTGATTGGAGGAGCCTTTCACTGCACAAACTGTTCGTGAACATTTTACTGGAAGTCCTTGAATGTGATGATGATTTCTGTCTGACTGAAGAGTGTTTTGGTGCGTCTTTGCAAAACTGAATATTGTTTCCTCTACCTCTGTTTGACTTGACTTGTTCTTGTCATTTCAAAAAGCCTTTGTCATCACTTAACATAAAACACAAATTATGAACAGACAAGCAAATCAAGAATTAACTATTTTCTCCCGACATGACAGCAAAACCAAACATGCCAGGTATGTTTTTTTTAAAAGATGTTTTGTGAAAGATCACACTTTAAAAATGACTGAAAATATCCAAATGAGCTGAAGAAGAGAAAGTTGTCAAAATGACTTCTTTTACTCAAGTCCTCAAAATAGATTGTCTCAAATGAAAATAAAGTTACAAGGAAAACTTTCAGCCAAATTGAAAGTTGAGATTAAGTGTTGGCAAAAGCTTTTTTTGATTACAAGGTGAAGGAAATGCCTGGTACTCAGTGAAGTGTTTTATAACAGGGCAAAGTTGTTTCAGCTACAGGCCATCACCAGAGAGAGGCCTTGGCCTTGGTGGCCTGTCTGACAGATCAACACTCTCTGTCCACATACAGACGGTATGTGGACTCCAGCTCACTGGTAATAAACATTTTTAAAACTAAAGAGCTATGCTGTCCAAAACAGGACTACAAAAACTCTTCTATTCCCACTGCAGTCCGCTGCAGATACCGTGTTTTAGAACAAGCTGCTTGCTGTTTTATGTGATTTTATGCATCATGGGTCCAGATGTGGTTTTCATTGGTGTAGGGTTTTTATGTTTGTATGTATTGAGTCCTGAAGTGAAGAGGATTTTCTATCACTAGGTGATATATGATGAAGATCTTTGTAATTGAATTGAAGAGACAATGGCAACTCTGAATTTTAAAAGTTTATTTAAAATCTAAAAAGTTTTTTGTTGTTTATTCACAATTAAAGTGATTGTGGGGAAAAGAGAAAAAAATAATAGACCTACTATATACCTACTCCTAATAAGACCTACTACTATACCTGCCTGCTTATTAATACAACCATATTCAACCTGATGCTGCCCTCATCATTATATTGTGATTGTTATACAGTACATAGCCAGGCTGATGGTGGTATTAGGGATGCACCGATTGTGAAATTCTGGGCCGATATGGATGTTTAAAATAACACTTTGGCCGATGGCCTGTTACCAATGACAACTCAGCTTGTATTGACTACATACACCTGTGTAAAAAGACCCCCATTCAGATAATCCAGAGAAAAATACAGAGTCAAAATGGAAATGAGTCTTTTACAAATTCTTACTGTTTTTGGCCAGTTTATAAAAATAAAATAAATAAGATGATTCTGGAAATAAAAACAACTGCTAGTAACATCTTGGAGCCAGGTAGCCTCCAGTGTGTGTGTGTGTGTGTGTGTGTGTGTGCTCATTTCATGCAGTAGCAGGTGCACAAGAGCCTCTGGGTGTATACAAGAGCACACTTCCAATCAACCTGCATTAGGTGTGCATGTGACCGTGTGTGTGTGTGTGTGTGTGTGTGTGCACCAGCCTAATTATCAGTGTTGTGTGATGCCAGATGAAAGCGCTGAATTTATGTACTCGATATTTGACAGACAGGACACACACATACGCACATGCACCAGAGATTACCTGGCAAAAGGAGGCCTTCGGCGGATGTTTAGTTTGCTTTAAGCCTAATTTAGAATCTGTTGTTTGTGCAAATGAGAAAAGTGAAGAGGGAATCTGAATAACAAACTCCAAATAGCTTCTGGACTGTTTAACCAGGATTGGCACAAATATGTGTTTGGGTAGAAATCAATCCATTTTAGGCCACTTTTTTTTTTAAACAAACCGTAGCTAAATAAACAATGAAGCACCTGAAGAATGAATTGTCAAACTTATATTTATACCTAAATGGTTAGAATAAACTTCAGATTTAACTAAAGCAGAAACAAACCAGTTTCATTCTCCCTGATTATCTTCCACCTCACAATCAATACTTGCTAATGGAGACTCTCGGTTGTGTATTTATATATTACAAATACAATTATCTATATAATCAGATCCCGGATCAGCTTTCATGTTTCAGTGTTAAAACATCAGGCAAACAATTGGTGAAGCAGCCGAGCTATTGGCGATGAAAAGCTGACGACAGCAACTTGCTGCTTTACCGTTGACATAAATGTACATTTGGCTTGTTTGTTTGAATGGATCTGTTTGAGATAAACAAGCGTAGGTACAGGTAGAAGGGCAGACAGCACCATCCTCAAGTTAAACTGAGGGCTATCACCACAGACAAACAGTCTGTTTCAGACCAACTTAGTGGGAAAATGGCATCATGTGTCACGCAAAATCGGTATAATCTGTGTAAACACATACAACAAATCAAACTGGTACATGTATTTGTATAGATAAACTGCAGTGGAAGCTTAATAATGTAAAAGTGCTGGGATTTTTTTCCCCAACCCTGCTTGTGACAAAAAAAAAGTTCATTCAAGGAGAATTTTGCACAACTTCATGTTATCTGATGACATTTTCACTGCATGACAACAAAAAGAACATGGTGGACCAAAAAAAAAAAAAAAAAATCACCTGATCAGACCCCAGACTCCCCAGGTCTCATCAGTCTGAATCATTAAAAACTGCTATGGGGACAGGGTCTTCAAACTACTGAAGAAACTATGGCATCAATTTGTCTGCAGCTTCTGCCAATTATGGTGTTGCTGGATTAACACTCAACATATAAAATATTTTACTGAGATTTCTCTGACATAAATGTTCAGTCTCCTTTGTCTCTTTTGTCTTTCATTCCTCTTTACTTTCTACACTCTTTGTCTCGGTCTCTTGGTCCTCATCAACATACTGTATATTTGCCCTAGTAAGCCAGTGTTTGCAGATACAAGCAAACAAGCTGTATGTTAGCCGACAATGCATGAAACATGGTTGGAGTTCAAATCTGGCCAGAATTACAAGACTAAGCCAGTGATTGTTATTCATGTCAAATACTATTTTGCACTGATTTAGCTTTTGTCTCTTTGAAGAATCGAATAATTAACTATTATTTACATTTCTTCTGCCAGTTTTGGTGTACAAACTTACATATTTATTTTTCCTAAATTTACGGTTATTTATCCAAAAGAAAGAAGGAAAGGTCAAACAAACAATGTTTGAAGATAACTCCTCTGAGTGGAGGCTGCAGAGAAACTTGGTGATAAACAGCAGATAGCTGAAGGCCTGTTCAATTCACTGAGCCTGAAAACCCCAAATAACTTCCTCGGTCCTTGGTTTGGAAGACGAGAAGAAACACAAGGCAGAGAGCAAAAAGGAAGCATGGAGAGAAAACGGATGGATGGATGGAATTGCAATAAAACTTTGCAATAAACTTAAAAGTGAGATCAATTCAATGATGCCTAAAACAAAAAGCAAGGTGTTTTTATCCTCCATCCGTGGCAGTAGTCCCCCTCTCTCCCTCGCTCTCTTTTTAATTTTTTTTTTTAATCTACCTTCCTCTCAAAATCTATTTTTCTTGATCCATCTGTCTTTATCACTCTCTTGTCTGACTCTATAGTTACCTTTTTCTCTGCCTCACCTCCTTTTCCCTCCTTTTCCTGCTCCCCTCTCTGTCTCTGGTGTTCTGCTCCGCTGGGAAATCAAAGAACTTGAATAAGTTTCATATCACCACGGGAACAAAAACTCATATGGTCGCCATGGGAACACACTCATCCCGACACCACAGGAACCATTTCATTCAGTAACCAGGGGAAACGGGACAATTTCATGTTCATGGTCGCTTTGATTGGCTTGCCAAGAGGAAATGCCAATTAAATATTGCTGCGAGCAAAGGGAAACTTGTTGAAGTCGAGCAACTTCAGAGGAAAAGAGTACACAGAGAGGGAAGGAGAGAGAGAAAGAGAGATGGAGAGAGAGTAGGGTTCAACTTAGAGAAAAAAACCAACAGACTTGTGGATTGACAGGGAGACAGAAACCATAGCAGGGATGATGAATATGATATGAAAAGCAAATGAGCCTGCACTGGATATTATATAAAGACATAAGGAATATATTTGGATATTTTCAAGGATCTTCAAATGCATAGTGTCGTATTATAGAGACTGACTTTCTCTTGTAACATATTAACTCTTTCGCGACCATTGACGAGTTAACTCGTCACAGCGTGCCGAACATTCACGACCATCGACGAGTTTAGGGCTGCAGCTATCGAATATTTTAGTAATCGAGTACTCTACTGAAAATTACATCGATTAATCGAGTAATCGGATAAAACGTATTTTTGCTTGGTTAAAGAGCAATTATGAATACACAAGAGAAAATAACATATTTCACTTAATAATGAATGACCAATTGGTTTCCTTTTGTAGAATCAACTGTTTTTATTTCTTAAATTCACAAGCAAGTATTTTCTGGTCTTGAAACATTACCAAAGAGGCGACTGCTAACATAAATAAGAATAAATAAAACACAAATAAAAATAAATAAAATTAAATTACTTTCAAGATATCAAAAATGTTTTCTGCGGAGATGCTGCAATATGGAAGACGTGCTGTTGTGGTATGCAAGGGCCGTGTTACAACGAATACACGTCACAGTGTTCTCCTTTCTGTTCAGTCGGAAATGCTCCTACACTTTCGACATTTTCTGTCTTTTTTTATCGCCTTTTTCCTTCTGTTTCATCATCGCTATTTCTCCTCGCCTCTGCCATTTTCCCGCTCCCTCAGTCAAACACCCGTACGTCCGCTTCCTCCTCCTCCTCCTTTCTTCCCCGGTCCCCCCCGCAGCCCCCGCATGCCGTGGGGGCCCCGCCCCCGCCCGTTAAGCCGGGTTTCTACTGAATCAACGGTCACCGCAACATATGGTTCACGTTAGAGCACTCTAGTTCACGTCATGATAACTTCTGTATTTTGGCCATTCAAGCTTCCACAGTCCATAGTCCTTTTCTTTGTTTGATATTTCAAGAGACTTTGGGTAAGTAGCCTAACCATGGATAGCTCCTAGGCAGGATTGTTCTGCTTTTTTTTTTACAAAAGCGACTGGCGACAAATCTGGCGACTTTGTCCGGTGCTGTTACAAACGTTTCTGATTTGGAGATTCAGACCTGAAAGCACGTTATCACGCTGTTTTCACCGTGCAGCAGCAGGCGCTGTGCAGCGGGTGCTGTGAGCCGCCCCCCAGAGCACTCATCGCTGGCCAGTCACACAGTAGTGTCACGGAGCTGCTCCGCTGTGGCCAGAGACCCACACCGCTGCACCGCTGCACTCCACGCTGCCACACCCCCCAGATTTGCCTACAAATATATTTATTTAGCCGTAGAAATGATTTGGGAGACATGCCACACAAGTGCATTTTTCTCTGAAACTAGAGCGGGAGCTCTGTTTTTGGAGAAACCGAGCTCTCTTCTTCTCCTTCCTACTCACAAACAAAACGGCGGAAAAACTCACAGTTTTTTCGAGGAGCACGTTGGAAAGTCACTCTTCAACCACGTGAAAACCGTTTGTTTCTAGGTGATGTACAGAGTTCGCTTTGACGTGAGAAAAAAGGTAAACAAATAGCCAAAAACATGTGGTCCGGAGCGGATGTGATGAGGAATTAGTGTGGTCGCGAAAGAGTTAACAGTGTCAGCTCTTCTTCTGTTCGCTTTCTATCAAACAGATGGTGTGTTTGAGTTTATTTACCCGACCCGAATGCATGTCCTGCAATGTGACAATCTGAGTTATTGTCCATTTATCGTTATCAAGGTGAACTGCTCAATATATTGTGATATTGATTTGAAGCCCGATTAACTGCTCCCCACCAGCTTTGGGGGCAAGTATCTGAACCAAACCTTTTCAGCAGGTAAATCCTCCAGAGACCACCTGGATCTCCCTGCTGTTTGCACCACACAGTACAGTTAATACAGGGACTTGTCTTGAACATAGAGGCTGATATTCACAAATCCATGTAAACCTTACTGTTAGTGCCATACTAGTTTAACTTGTCAAGTATTGTTGCAGTTGTGAATATTTTCAATTGTCATGTATTGTGTCTTGTATAGGCAGCAGCACATCCCAGCCAAGCAGTGTAAAACTACATTTTATGTTCTCTTGTTATAGTAACTTCAGCAGCAGCTCCCTCTCTACTGACTGTGTCAACACAGCCAGTCAAGCAGCCAGCTGGTTTGACAGCAGGAGTACAGAGCGAGCTGCGACCCACAGCTGCTGTCTCTTCTTTCGGGGCAGCCTGTCTGCTAGGACATACCAGTGGACGCTGGGGAGCTGGTCTCGTGCCAGTTTCATCCTCTCTCTGCTCTGTTCTCTCCACCTCCTACTGCCGCTGACGTGCTTCAATTAATCTAATGACACTGGTGTGTAAAAGTTATCCAAACACTAAAAGATCAATATTTGACATTAATTCTATTGTTCCTCTCAAGAGATGAACTTTATTAACTTAAAAATGCCAGAATTTTTAAATTTTTAAATTTTATTATCCTGGTGTCACCTTTGGAGACATACTGTATTGGGATAGTTCACCCAAAATTCAAATTTCACTCATTTATCTACTCACCCTCATGTGGACTAAGGGCTGGGAGAAGTTTCAGAGTCCTCCGTGGCTTCTCTGAGTTCCAGCGGGGCTCCGTGCAGCACTGCATGTCCATATGATGGTTGAGAACGGGGCTCACTTTTCTTCGTCCAAAAAGACACACCAAAAAACATCCAAATACCTCCATAGTGCTTGTCTGTAATGTCCCTCTTGTATTGAAGCCCCAACTTGAGAAATTGTTCAGAAAAAAATGTAATAAGTCTATATTTTAAGCTTGTTTGCAGTGGAAGCTCCAAGCACTGCTCTTCGTGGTCCGTCCAAATCTGGTGTGATTTGCATTGACACCCAGTTCACGGCTCCGCAAATCGCATGAGATTCCGACAGAGCAACACTGGGACCTTCTGCTACAAACAACCTTAAAACATAGACTTATTTAATTTTTTTTGGAACAATTTCTCATGTTGGGGCTTCAATACAAGAGGGACATTACAGACGAGCACTATGGAGGTATTTGGATGTTTTTTTGGTGTGTCGAAGAAAAGTGAGCTCCGTTCTCAACCGTCATATGGACATGCAGTGCTGCACGGAGCCCCGCTGTAACTCAGAGAAGCCACGGAGGACTCTGAAACTTCTCCCAGCTCTTAGTCCACATGAGGGTGAGTAGATAATGAGTGAAATTTGAATTTTGGGTGAACTATCCCTTTAAGCTGCTCTGACAAGTATTTATTTGCAGCCTTTATGGATAATTACAACTGGTAACTCTGAAAATAAAAGTAGCATGTGAGCATTGTATTAGAGAAACTTTTGAGCCTCATTTGTTCTAAACTTTGTTTCCAATACATTGATCAATAAAATGACCATGGTTATGCTCCCATGGTGTAAACTGACATCTATCATAACATTCTCTATTCGTGTATTCAATAATTAAATATTGATTATTGTGATTATTATTATCATTATTCAAAGAGACTGGAATTCATTCACTGATGTTAACTTTTGTTGGACTGTTGCTGTGTTGAATCAGAGCCTTGAAAGCATCTTTGTCAACATGCAGCCAATCACTAAACATCCATCCTAAGCCTAACCCATCCAAGTCGTCCCATGATGCATTAGTGCGTCTCTCTTCCTCCTCATCTCATTATGTGCCGAGTTCACCTTCAGCACAGACACAAATATGCGCAATCACGTGCACACATGCCCAAATCCACATCCTCCTCTTCGCTCGCATGTGTGTGTAATTATCAGCGTGATGAGAGTTGCATTTAAATGGGTATTGAAAAAATCTGGTGACAGAGAGAGCTGCTGACCTCACCATGAACTGCAGACACACACACACACAAATTGCATACTGTGACACATGCACACTCCCGAGCACCAATAACACACACTTAAGTCTACACACACACCTACAGTACACAGTTACTTTGATTAATAGACATAATTCCTGCTTCAGCAGCTCCACCACCACATATCACTGCTGGGTGTGTGTGTGTTAATGTGTTTGAATGGTCTTGTCTAGGTTTGTGTGCTTGTATGTGTGTGTTTGTGTGTCTATCATGCTCACAAACACAGAAGAGGTGTGGGCAGGAGGACGGGCAGCAGATTAAATTATTAACTCGTGACTTCTGCTGCGACCTCATGATGAAAACAACAGATGCGATTAAGGAGGTAATTATTAATCAGACTGTTGTTATTAATAGAACATGAACTAATTTAACATTTACATCAACACGTCTCATCATTCAGGATAACAGTATGTTCAAACTATGTGTCTGACTGTCAGAACCCAAATCAGATTACATGAACCTGCTTCAGCTTCTTACAGACACAAGTAAATTGTGCATGACTTAGAGTGACACTTCAGTGAAAATCAACCTTCCTACTAATATTGTTCATGCAGGAGATGGCTTAAAAACACTTTTAATAACCTCTCACACCACCCTTCAGCATCATCTTCACCCCTTGTCACATTATTCTCTCACTTCACAAAATAAACTGCTTTGGTCTCACAGTTTCCCTGTTTAAACTCTGAGGCTCCACTTCAAGCCGACAAATGACTAAATGCCACACAGCTGATCATTATTTCCCAGTTATGTACACATTAGTTGCTATTATAGAGTCCCTACAAGTAATTGGAAACCATTACCTCATGACTGCCTTACCATTCCTTTTCCCCCTAAAGTAAAATAAAGCATCACCCTCATAAATTGACGGTTAACACAGCAGAGATTTTAAATGAGAATGCGCCATTAGCTCATGACAGGCGAAAACTAGACACAGAGGGACCCTCAATAAATTGTTGTTATTATGTGTGTAACACATTTATATTAAGAGTTGTGTGCTTCATTATGGACAAAACTAGAACAACAAAACACTTGGCAGAAGCTCACATAACCAGACTGTGGCTCTGATTTGCCACCAACACATTCACAGTCACATTTCAGACGTTTCATGTGTGATGCCTTCAGAGTCACATGCAGTAGTGGGTTAAAGGGATAGTTCAATATTTATGCAAATTGGCCCATTGCCATAATCCCTATAGTCATAGCAGCAGGTTCGTTACTGTTAATTGTCGGTGCAAGCTGTTTTTAGAACGGCGGAGCAGAGCCGTGAGCTGCTCAGAGCTACGCTACGGAGGCTAATGGGATTTCTTGGTTTCCCTCATCAAACTCATCAAATACACAATCCAACAACTCCACAACGCTCTGGTGGACAAGTTGTGACCTGCACATTCACCACACTATGAGATAATAACACAACGTTACGAGACAGAGTCGTTTTAGAGGGAAATTCATGCAAAACCGCTGATGCACGTTGCCTTCAGGGACAGTTTTTCATCAAGCAGTCTCTGTATTTACCTCGAAAACGACTCTGTCTCGTAACGTTGTGTTATTATCTCATAGCGTGGTGAATGTGCAGGTCACGGCTCTGCTCCGCCGTTCTTAAAATAGCTTGCACTGACAAATAAAGGTAACGAACCTACTGCTATGACTATAGGGATTATGGCAATGGGCCAGTTTGCCAAAATGTTGAACTATCCCTTTAAGGCCCGGCAACCTGAATTTGACACCCTTCCTTTTGTTTTGTTTTTCCTAAGAAAAAGAGTGAATTTATTGTTGATTTATTTGAGAATTGTTAAACTGCAGTCAACACGTGTTGGTATGTGTATTGTTGATAAGGTGAATCTTAATTCTCTCCGACAGTGATTATGATTGCCCCGCAGAGACACACACACTGGTGTTACAGACTTCACAGGTGACTCATTATTCAACAGATGGCATTGAGAGACTAACAAACAAACAAACGCACATAATCGCAGAATAAAACCCTTTGCCTCCCAAATACACACCAAACCTCCCCCTTGTCCTTGGCTGCCCTGTGAAATTAATTTCCATTTGACACACACACACACACACACACAGACAAATATAAACAGACACTGTCCTCAGAGAACCGGTGGTATTTTAGAGTTTTGTGGGGTTATCACATTCGAAGATAATTAGTTTTTCAGGTTTTGTCCAATTTCTTGGCTAGTTCACTGACAGAAATTCACTGTGTGCAGATCTATTTACAGATCTGACAGTTTAATGAATGTTAATTAACGTCCAGCAATCGTGTTTCTCATTGTATTTATTAATGTGCTCTTTATTTATTTTATCAGATTCAAACAAAGAAAAAAAGGGTCAATCATCAGCCTCAATTACTTCAAACGTTCTAATTCTTTTAATTTATTGACCAGCAAACATGTAATATAATAATAATTTCAATACTTTCATGAGCTCATCATGAGTTTAAACATGTTAATATTTGACATTAAAAGTAAAAATATTCAGTTTGAATCTATCAGTTTCAATATCCTGCTCATAATGGTTGGATACAAATCTAAGGGCTTTCAAGCAGGAGGATTTCTGTGAATCGTGTGTGTGTGTGTGTGTGGATCCTAATTTGCCTCTTCCAGCTCTGTGTTTGCTTGCTGTACGACATCATGCTGTGATGCACACACAATCACAAAAAACACATTCTCTCAACAAGCACAAATACTCATGAAAACACTGTTGTGGGGACAGCGTTAACATACAGTACTTGTACACAAACACACACATGTGAACCACTGCTGCGAGTTTAGTTAAGGTGCACACGCTGCTATTATTTGTTCATAAAACTATGTAAAATCTGAAAGCACAAATAGCATTTGTCTGGTTGGTCAAAGACACGGTGGGAGCAGCCTGCAGTGTTTTGTTAGAATTGGTTGATAGATTATATTATAAAAAAAACTTGAATCCCCACAGTAGAGCAATTTGTTGTGCATGAGGAACACAAAAGAAGAGAATTAAAATGGTTGTCAGTCACCCAGGCTTCCTAGATACAGTATTATTTATCCATTAGGTATATTTCAAGTCTGCTCCTGCTACTTCCATTTCTTCATCTGGGAATTTCTGTGAGAGTGTGTGTAATGATATTTTTAAGTCGCCGTGGGGAAGTCTTTTTTCAAGAGGAATCAGAGCAGGAACAGCACCAGGATTTCAATTCTAGGTGGGCCAAAGTAATTTTGGATGGGCATTGTACTTATAAAACTTAATATTGCCCTTTTCCAATTTAAGTTCAGTTTAGTCTCTTTAGAACAGAAATGACCAATATCGTGCACTGTAGGGCCAGTTGATGTCATTTCAAGATTCAGTGGCGAGATAGATTTATCTTTTTTGCACCTCTTAGTTATCACAAGCAGCACATGTGGGTATATTTGTCAAATCGTGCAAAAATGAAACATGGTATGCCTGTGCTTTCAATGTTTATTTATTTATTTGTTATCATGGATTGTGGAGACCAATATATCCACGCAATTAGAACAGTGACATCTTAATTCTATATTTAAATTTGATTTAATTCGACTTGATACTTACTTGAAGTGTAATTTTTGCAGCATTTAGAAAAAAAATACTGACTGCAGGGAATAGGGAGAGGAAGAGAGAGAGAGAGAGAGCTGTAAGGAATTCTTGAGAGAAAAATAATATGATAATGTTGTAATAAAAACAGTACGGCCCCTGGGTCAGAAGTCATGGTCAGCTGCAGGGGATGTGGATTCAGTAGCTTGTTGAAGGACACTGCTGCAGGGTTTGTTGGGAATGTTTATCATCAGTTTCATTAAGTATGCTTTCTATGTCACGTTGACATTAATAAATCATCGCACATTGATTGTGAGCCATTAGTATGATTAACATTAACACTGAGGCCATCTTCAGGATTCCTGGCAGCATTAATACACTGTATAGTATATGCTTGACATTGGGCAGCTTCCAAGTATTGTGGCTATACATTTGCATATTGTTGGTTGAAAATCAGTTGGAGGAGCTTTGCAGCTCACAGGTTGGGAATGTGCAGATGTGAAACATTAAAGTTTAAGCTAAAGTTCAACACCTTTGGAAAATGTGCTTATTTGCTCACCAACAGAGAGTTAGACAAGACGAACAATATCACTTTATGTTTAATACTGATTTCTTTTTTTTTTTCCATCCAACTACAAGCACAGAATGAAACAAAGAAACTGACGATAACTCTGATGTGCGTTCAGTTCTATTTTCCAAGTAATAACATTTAAAGGTAGAGTCTGGAGTTTTGTTTGTTGCAGTTTGTAAACAAAACATTGAAACTCAGCCCCTCCTCTTGGGCTCAGCTGTGTAGCCTCCTGCCCCTGACAGCAGCAGTTGTCAGGATCGCAAAGGAAAGGAAATACAGTCTGAGTGAAGCGCTGGAGCCGTGGGCCGATACCTGGCTGTCACCAACAATGGGAGCCTCCGAAGTTTTGTTGTGATGGGCAGGAGGGGCGTTGTGGTGAGCTGGGAAGAGGGTGTTAGTGGCACATGCTAACTGCTACCGCTAGCCGAAGTTAGCATCGAGCTAGCTCACCTCATACTTGTTAGCCTACCACTCGAGGCTTTAGTTGTCGTGATGTCCGGGTATCCGTCCGCGGCTCCAGCGCTTCACTCAGACTCTATTTCTCTTTCTTTGTGGTCCTGACTGCTGCTGCTGAGAGAGAGAGAGACATGCTAGCCACAGACGTAACATCATGGTGATAGGCCCCAGTGCAAATTTTGCACTGGGGCCTATCAATTAACTCACTGGGGCCTATCAATTAACTCATTGGACACACACACACACACACACACACACACACACACACACACACACACACACACTGGTGCAAAAATGACACATTTTCAGCTCAGTATTAGCCTACGTTTACATACGTTTGTATTTTCTCTGGTCCATACCATGGATTTATTATGGTCAACACACCGCACCACTGTCAGAGCGTCATGTTTCCATCATGACAACTGAGGGGAGAAAGACACATGGCCCATCGTCATATTTACATGAGCTCAAACTTGTGGCGCATACTGAGCAGTTGGAGGCTCGAGGTCCGGCCGCGAACTCGACTGCAGCCGCAAGGAGACCACGCGCTGCTCAGACTCACGTGCGTATTCTTTCCATGTCAGTCCCGACAGTATTTATAATACCGACATATTTTTTATGTGTCAGGATCGACTTGGTACTGACTAGGTATCAGTTCTCTCACCCTGCAAACCAGCGTTGAAGCACCACCGACAGCAGCTCCCTATCAACACTTATCTAACAGCCTGCCCTGACCTGGGCTCAAACTAAGACTCATCATGACTGACAGGTATCAAGGTGATTGGACAAATTATCATTTCCTCCTCCCATACTAGCCGCTCAGCGTTACCTTACCGACCCGCCCCGAGCTATTCCATTCACAAAACAGGGGCCTGTGGCAATTCTGGACAGCTGTTTTTTTTTCTTCTTTTTTTCTCTTCCTTCATGGGCCCCTGACAGCATCTGGGCCCCGGTGCAGCTGCACCGGTTGCACCGACGATAATTACGCCACTGATGCTAGCACTCGCTAACATCCGGGACAGCTAGTGGGGCTAGTAGTCGTGAGCCCTCCTACTCTGCTGCACCTGAGCTCTGTCATTGGCTGGTCAGAAAACACAGACTCTTTCGCTCTCCACCCAGAAACGTCCCCATGCACAACAAAACAAAGCAAAAGACCAAAATACAAGCAGGGGGAGGGGGCGCTGCAGACAGTCACCACCACATAGTCGAAGGCCATAGGTGATTAAGACGGATTTCTTTTGTATATGTCTAGCGTTTATTTTTGGGGAAAAAACTCCAGACTCAACCTTTAAGTGTGAATAAGGAATCAAGACTGAGTTGCTGACCTTTCCTGCATGTCTTTCCCCCTCTCTCTGCCTCCCTCTTTCCTGTCTATCTCACTATGTACTATCAAATAAAGCCAAAAAAGCCCAAAAATATACTTAAAAAAAGAAAAAAAGACTGAGTTGCTGTTCATCACCATGGCTGATTGCCAATAGGCTCTTTTGGGCTTCTGTCTTATTGATTTTTAGTCATTTTGTGACCACGGTAACACAAAACGAGATTGATGTGAAACGCCAAATGGTACGAGGCTGCTGTTCTTGGAGTGCAAATGGACCTGGAGCTTTCACAGTTTTTCACAAAGACAAATTGTGGAATGAGCGAGAGGCTGAAGTAAAATAATTTCCTTGCAACGTGTTTATTTATCCTCAGTAAATCGAGAGAAAGAGAGCAGCTTACACAAAAAAAAAGGAACAAGCGTTTTTTATGGGAAACGTGGTCCTATTTTATAACACACGAGCACCATATGCATCATAATTAATTTCAGTGATGGGTGTTGACAGTGATATACTGACATTACATTTTACAATGGTCGATCTTTAAATAGCTATACAGAGACTTCTTGTTAGTATTGCGTATTTATGCTGAACATGTGGTGTTTTTTCCTCTTTTTCGTGGTGACACTGACCTTATAATCGTCCTACAGGGAAAAACTGCTAAGAATTGAAGGAACTGTAGTGTAATTTACCTGGAGAAGCTTTCTCCCTTGTGGATTTCTGTTCTATTTTGTCTTCTTTTTTTTGTTCTATGATACTTGGTGTGTTTGTACACACCAGTGCTGATATGAAGCAAACCGTCTTTGTTCTGCTTGTTCCCTCATTTGCAAACAAATCTGTGACCCTGACAAACCTTTCCTCCTTTCTTGTTAAAGTGTGAGGCAGTGTTTTTATTTGTTCAGTTCACTACTATGAGGTTGTGACACATTTATTTATTTATTTTGCCTAAAGTCTTTTTTTGTTGGCTTTGTGTTGAGGTATGAATTAAATCATTTCTATTTTTGCACCACAGGACATTGTTTTGACAACTATTTTTCAGTGTTTTTTTTTTTTGTTGAGAAAACAGGACAAAAGCAATTTATGTGCGTGTGTGTGGTTGTCACGCTCTTTTCCTGTCTGTCTCCCAGAAAGATACAGTAGGCCTAGAAAGGGACTCATACCCAGCTGCCTCAGTCTCTGTAAATCTGTCAATTTATTTTCTTATTATTGAAGTGCACCGGATGCCAATGACAACAAAAAACAAATCAATAATACTTATTTAAAGGACGACCCGTCCCAAGCAAGTATCTGATTGGTAAAAAAAAAGATGCCTGTGGAACAACTCTATTAAAAAACAAGTAGGAGCTGAAACAAAAGAGTTTGATGTTGGCAGGTTGTGTTCACTTTAGCATTTCAACTGCTTGTTAAAGGAACCATTTGTATGGTACTACAGGTCTACCTTTAGCATTAACTGCCATTTACTTGCAAGTCTAGAAGAGCTGAGCTGTTTCCACCTGTGGAAACCTCAAATTAACATGCCTGTGCCTTTACAGCAATTAACTCCAGCCTCAAGCTGTATGTTATACCTGTTAGTATGTTATTATGCTCAAAAGAAGTGCTGTTGGAAAACCAGTCACTTTTTATTATTCCCCATTTATGTATTTTAAACACCAACATGCCGTATAATTTATAAGTCATAATAAAGGGATAACAAAAGTGACTCAAACTGAAGCTGCCAACAAAAACAATACCAATCTAACCAAGTCTTAAAATTACTTATCTTAAATGAATGCAACTGTTTGAATGTGATGGTGATGGTAATGCGTACATAAGAATTGTAACATCCTCCTAAGATAAAAAGTAGTCCAAATGATCATCTACCACTGCACCACTCAATTCTTAATAAAAACAGAACTAGTGTCCCTGATTCTGAACTGTAGATCTCTCACATCCTGCACATTTCAGAGTCTGATTAGATCCCATAATACACTGTTAAATAAGATTAGAGTAAGGAAAATTAAGCCCTCTTAGTGGTTAACTGACAAACTTAGGAAGTGTAGTTTGTCATAAAACCTGGCCACGACCCCACTGTGTCTCAATTCAAAGTTCACAACCCCTTGGTCACTCCAAACACAGAGATAAGGGTCATTTATATAGGAAATATTAAAACGCCATGGATTTTAATTCCTCTGCTGATACAAAGTTTTAACCTGACAGCAGCTGCCCACATCTTTTCAGTTCCATTTTAATTCAACAAGACAAAGATGATCCCTGTGTTAATATGGTTTATGAAAACTGGCACTTGAGCGGATTAAGGGGACAGAGAGCAGAGGGAAGGAATAAGAACGAGAGAGGAGAGGAAGAGGAAACAGTGAAAAAATAGTGAGACTGGCAGAGAGACAGATGGAGAGTGAGAAGAGGGAGTAGAAAACAAATGGGAAAAGAGGAGTGATAAGCAAATCATTAGAGGTGGTAGGGTTGGAAATTAGCACCTTTTGGCATGCTGGCGAGAAAATGTGCTCATCCTACCGCTACCAGCCATAGTGGTGGGTAAACTAACAGAACAATTACAGATGAAAGAAGCATATACTGCACAGGTTGAAGTGACCTGTAGTCACTCTGAAGGGTTCCTGGGAAAAAAGAGGGGGACTAGGCCTAAAAAGTGTAGAAAACTAGAAGAATTAAAGGTGTAGTTTACTGTTAACATTAAATTTATGATATTGAAAAGAAATTAATTCATTCTTCAGTGGTCATCGAATTCAATGATCTTGTTTGAATTTTTGTCCAGGCTCAGACTGACAACCACTGGACAGTAACAAAATACCAATATACAGGAACTGAGTGAAAAGCTCAAAGCCTGTGTGGAAGTGAAACTGCTTGCATCTCTAGTCGATCCACTGACAATGTGCAAGGACATTCAAGGCTATGAATCTGAGCAGTTTGCAGGTAAGGTATGTAGGTTACACTTACGAGTCACTTGCAATAATATTTCTATATCTATAAATTCTTTAAGCAGGGGATTTAATGTTTTTTCTTTCCATTTTCTTGGTTTAGTGAATCAAAAGAGGATAATTTAACCAGACTATCCTGACATCCTTGTGGGTCAAGGTCTAACTCTTAGCCTACATCAGGCTAGCTGGACAAAACTCAGGAGTAGGAAAAGGAGGAGTGACGGATGTTTGGGATTTCTGTTTGTTTGTTTTTTTTAATTCGCCCAGATGGAATGTGTATGTTTTGTGTGCGTGTTAGTGTGTGGTAAAATAGCTAATTCACTAAGAAAATTACTGTAGATATTTTATCATTTTTCAAATGCAGTTACACACTGCTGGTTTAAACAAGAAAGAGGGTGAGTAAGAAAAGAAAAAAAGAAAAAAACGAGTGCCTCGTAGATTTTGGAACCCAACAGCCACAGTGGCAGGTGGACAAAAAAGTTCATTTCCAGCCCTGGGAGGGGGAGACAGACGGATCGCTCTGAGCGCTCTAATCTTGTCTTCCCCAAATGTACCTGACATTTCACTGCATCATGAGCAAGTGCAGCCGCCCAACCAGGCCAAGCATTAGTGGGGGACTTAAGAATCAAATCAGTAAGATAAAGGAGGAAGAGGAAGAAGAGAGAGGGAGGTGAGTAGATGTATAACAGGGAAGGTAGAAGAAGGCACACACTGTGCCTTGTCAGAATGTATTTAGGACTTCCTGTCTTACAGTCATCGTTGAAAAACCAACTTTCCTTCAGTCACACAGTGTTTGTCACTTGATATTATGTTCACATAATACAACCTTCCTGTTTAAAAAAGCCTACCCCTGATATCCGGGGCCTAATGTACGAAAGTTGTGTACACACAAAAACGTGGCATACGTCCTTTTCCACGCTAACGTTCAGATGTATCAAAAGTGAAATGACTGTGGAAATGTGCAGTGCGCCAACTTCATGGCTGGCGTACGCATGTTTTGACAGCTATTGTTCATTTGGTGACACTTGGAGGTGATGTTAATAACTGTTAATAATGTGAAAACAATTTAGTCCTCAGCGTGATGTGTACATCAGAAACACAGACTCAGCCTGGCACAGTGGGCAATGGGTGGCTTCGTGGTGAGTAAATGTATTTGTCAGCACTGACCGCCTCTCACACACTCTCCCACTGCGCTCTGTGTTCATGCCGGAGGACAGCAAAAAAAAAATAAAGATAAAAATAAAAAAGAACATGTTTTCGTGCCTCAACTTCATTGAGGAGCACATCCAACTCAAATTCAGTGAACGTCCTCTTCCTCCAAGTTTTTCCCAATGTGTTATCTGATTGTGCAGAGAAGGGAATCTTTGGAGCAGGCCCTCTTTACATTGATTTGGATTTAAATGGGAGCGTGGACAGGGAGGAGTTTGGCACTTCTACATGTGTGCTCAATTCCATGTTGATTGGGATGTACAAAAGAAAAGCCCTTGGATCTATGCGTACGCACATCTGATTTTTTGTGTGCCTACGTCAGTTTCTGGATTTTGGCGTACGCCATGTTTCAGTAGGAAATCCATGCAAGTCCTTGTACATGAGGTCCCTGGTCTTTTAGAATGTCCATGTGCTTTGATGTTGTTGAACTTAACTTTATTATTTTTAGGGTTTCTTGAGTCTGAGAAGCTTTCCTGATACAGTAGGAGCCATGAAAAATTTCCCGTTTCCTGGGGCGGCGTTTAGCTCACTGGGTAGAGCTGCCGCCCCATGTTGGGGCTCAGTCCTCGGTGCAGGCGGCCCGGTTCGAGTCCCGCGTGTCATTCCCCCACTCTCTGCCTCCCCATTTCCTGTCTCTCTCTCGACTGCACTATCAATTAACTCATTGGCTGCCATTGACGTCTATAGACGTCATTCTAATTACAACCGTTCACTGCCATTGACGTCGATAGACGTCAATTGCGGGTGGGGCTGGAGGCTGGAGGACGGTCTGGCGGAGCTTGTCCATCAATATCAGACTTGTAAACTAGTGTAAAGACGTGTAGCTGTCCTGTAGGTGGCAGCAGTGCCCTCCTTGGATAAGAGATCAGCATTGATTATGAGAAGAAGAAGCGAGATGACAAGAGATATGCTAAAGAAACTTATGCACGGAGCCTATGTGTTCCGCACGTCGGCACATTATGTACCGAATGTGTCGCGGTAGTTCGGAGAGGAAGAGGGTCGCGATCGTGAGAAAACGACGGAGATCATTGAAAAAGACACAGACGACCGATGCTGGACACCGACGCTGGACACCGGCGATCCAGCCGGGCCGAGCGGCCGGTGAGAGAGTCAGCCGACGGTGCGTCACCACAGCCCCGCTATGAGCTCAACTGACGGCTCGGCGGACGTGACCATGATTCATCAGATGAGCGGTTCCGTCCGGATCAACCAGGAGCAGCAGAGACTCGTCCCCACGCTCCAGAAAGACATGAAGGTAATAATATAATACATCAATGGTAAAAAAAATAAATAAACTAACTTAGCGAGCTAACTTTTACTGCTTAGAGAAGGGCGCATCGCTTTGATCACCGGCAGAAAGGTTAAAAAAAACTCCACATCACACTGACTACAGCTATAAGAGATGTATTTTTATGGTAATTCTATATATTTCTATAATTTACAGGTCGTGGATCGAGCAGTGGTCGACCATGGGGCAGAGGTCATGTGACAGCTACAAACGTACAAAAAAGTTAATGCATTTTTACTGATATTTGTAAATAAATAATTATTTTGCCATCAAAAGTCCTTTCTTAGTGTTGTTTTTGTTGTTTTATAGAAGGAGAACACTGTTCAGATGTGTGAGGTGTCACTAAAGCAAAAAATATCAACGTCAACGTCACTGTTCTGCTTGACACGTTTCTTTCCACAAAAAGCTTGTTTTCTCAGTGTTTTGGTCAAAAACTGGTGTTTTTGGCGAAACCAGCCTATGTTCTACTGCTGTTTACAAAAGAACGGAAAAAGGTAGAAACAAACTTTTTTTCCCCTATTGAACGAAGAGAGTTTACTCTTTCTCTTGGTAGTTTCGGTGTTTACATAGTCATAGAACACAATATTCTGTGAGTCTTATAAGATTGTTCAAAATGCTCTAAAACGGCTGGCAGTATGGGGCTCTCTGCTCTGAAAATGGCTGGCAGCCAATGAGTTAAAGGCAATAAAAGCCCAAACTCATGATGGGTAGAGAGCAGCAAAAAAAGTCCCGTTTCCATGCACAGACTGTGGCAGGGCCGTGACTGATCCATAACGGATCCGTGACAGCCTGCCGCTTGGTCCGTGACGTAGTGGATGCAGCCACGACTGTTAACATGAGTAGCCGGTGTGAAAATCAGCTGTAATGCTTCATTTGTCCACGGGGAGGAGCAGTGATTATGTCCCGGGTAGGGGCCATAGGTAGTGACTGACATTTTTTCAGGGATCCTGTAGGTCACTGGATGGGAATCACAGCCACCGGAATATGGTGGTAACATCCATCTAAGGCTGTCGTTGCACTTCATGGTTCAAGAGACCTCATTCCGGTTGTAAACGGGAAAAAGACATATGGAATCAGATATTGTCAGATCGGATTCATGCCCTCGTTACATGTGGAAATAAATCAGATATAAATTGGATATCTGCCTACACGTCTAAACAGACAGATGAGATCTTTCCTGGCAATGCGTGCCGTACGTCATCAATAATAATATTAATTCACGTGCCCACACGTTTTGCTGAACCTCTGTAGCCCATGATGACACGTGGGTCTGACCTGGACTACCATGGCCAGCTGCGGTCACTGTCACAGGAATTATTACACTGTTTCATTTCCGTGGTGTCCGCGTGTCTGTTTGTTTTATTTAAGCCTTTTAAGCTTGGATTAAATTTGTGTGTGATTGAAAACCACCACGGTCTGCTTCCCGAATACAGAGATTGAGTTGATATCTTCATAAAAATCTCCATAAATAATCACACAAACAATCAACACAAATCTCCTGGCTTTAAAAAAGTTCTCTGTTTCCTCTTCAGCGGGTTGTTTCACACAGGCAAAGCAGGTGTAAATAAAAGGTCCACAGAGCGGAAAGAGGTTCTGATCATATCGTTGTCAGTTTGTTCCAGGCGATGGGGTTTGTTTTTGTTTTTTTTCTCTTGTTCTGTATTATTATTTTTCAACCCGCTGAAGAAGAAGAATAGTGAACCTTTTTAAAAGACGGGAGATTTAGCTATTAGGTCACGTTATAATTAGATTATAATTATAAATGAAGGTGAGTCTGGTGCCACCGTTTACAAACTGAACATCTCGTCCTTACAAAATGAAGTTAGTGAAGTGGCTGCGTTTGCACGCCACCAAACTGTAATCAGATAAAAGGTAGGCTTATTTATGTCGTAAAAAAAAACTCCATCGCCTGCAACAACTGATAACGATATGATCAGAAACTCTTTCAACTTTGTGGACTGTCTGTGAAGAATGACGGGAGTGAAGCCGACCTCATCCTCTGCTTCAGAGAGGGACAAATTGCACTGTCGGACCTGGGTGTCTACTGCGCACGCTGTGATAATGCTCTGACTGAAGCGCTACGGTGCAACAGACACAGAGACCCATCAGAGAGTTGAGTCTCTCTCTCTCTCTCTCTCTTTGTCCAGTTATAGTCGGATTAAGGCAATAATTCGTTTTTTTCAAGTGTCATGTAAACGTACTGACTGACTTGATGATCTGACAGTGGAACAGCCCTCACACACTCACTTTCCGTGAACGCGCCTCTAAGTCAGTGAGTCCGTGAGGGGTTGGATTGGAATTGGGCCTGGCTGTTTGTGTGTCACTCGTAGCATCCAGGGATATGATTGGCTGTTTCAATGAGCCAGAAGTGGGCCTGTCTTTTGGATAATTGGCTGTTTGCGAGTAACTAGTAGCCTACTGTAGTACTAGCCTAGTACTGTTGTAATCTAACTAATTACTTTTTAATTAAAGTTATTTAAGAGTTAAGAGGTATTTATGTAGTAGACTTTTATTTACTTTTATTCATATGTAGACTCTGGAAATGAGAGTAATTTGCAACACTGCTGCTGTGGATGAAATGGTAACAGAAGATAGCTCAGGAGAAAACTTCCCCCCTCAAAGTTGAATAGCTAGTTGCATTTTTGGCTGTGTATGCCATTTGTGTAACAATGGGAGACCAACAGCCCATTGAGTGTAAACAAAAGGTTGAGCAATGATAATGCGAATTCCCTGGCTTAAGGCAGGCACTGAATACCTGCACTACTGAAAACATCTTCCAAAAGGCTGTTCACCACCTTCTTCCTCTTTAAATGTAGATTCATAACGATCAAATTGTGATCAAATATTCAACAGGAGGTATTATTACAAAAAACATATTTCCAGATAAACCAGTGGCCAGTTCATCCCCAGTAGCTAGGCCTGTTATAATTTCACTTCTCAAATCAAATGGTTATGTATGTAATTGCGGTTCTAATTTCTAGGCCACTGACCACCAGAGGTGGTACTTTAAGCGCGGTTAGTTGAAATTTATATACCGTAGAATGACCAAATAGTCGCCCGTGTGCAAATACGTACGTGCCTGTGCTCTAATAGCCGCTGGGGTCCAAGCTCATTTGGCATATTAAACGACGGTTCAATTAAAGGCCCGGGCGATTAAGTGTTTACCATAGTAAATGGTAAATGGTCTGTATTTATATAGCGCTTTACTATACCTGCAACGATACCCAAAGCGCTTTTACATCCTACATCACATTCACACACACATTCACACATTGAAAAAAGTTTTTTTTAACAGCGTTTCACTGGCTCTCACCTCTGACAGCTAGCCCCTCCTCTCGCTCTCTCTCTCTCGCATGCAGGTGCACACACACAGACACACAAACACAGGCGCGCTAGCAGGACGTCAGGTCGCACTGGACTGCTAATAGACCCCCCCCCCCCCCCCCCCCCCGCCGATAGATAAATGCGCTAATGTACAGTGTTGAAATTACCGTAATTAGCACATTTATCTATTCCTTTATCGTTCATAACACTGATCTGATTGGTTGCTCTGATCAGCTCCCTGTGTCGCGGTAACACAGACTGTCATAGTTATATCTAGGAAGTTCCACCAACGACTGTCACTCTAACGACTGTCGTTGGCACATGGAGCACAAAGGGATCCAGTGACATCATCCGTCTTGTGAAATCCCTCACAAGAGGTTAAATACCTGGATCTCCACACCAGATAGTTGGACCAGTCCCAGCCTGGTCAGATGCGTACATGAACTGATGAAGCCTCTTGGATGAGAGGTGAAACGTCTTCCTAGACAAATAACTAAGTCCAGTTGCATTCGATTTAAATTTCCTTGTGATATTGTCTGATGTCAATAAAGATGTGTCGGGAAAAGCGTAGTTTTGTTCCAGTGGTCCTCCTTGTTCTTTGTATGATGGTCTGGTGACAATAAATGAGTGAGCAAAAATAAATTGTAGCCTGTTTCAAATACACGCCTGGTTCTTATAAACGCCTGGGCTCTAAGTCGATTTAGCATATTAAACGCCCGGGCTAATAAATGGTCATCTACGGTAACATCAGAATGACTGTGGGCAATGTGTATTTTGTGAGAGAAGCGCCATCTTTTGGTCATGCTCTGTAATTCAATGAATGGGTGGAGTTACTGTTATGTTAATAAAGTGAGGACACACCGTTGAACGTTAGGCAAAACTCTGCCGTGTTTACTTTCACTTCTAGTTGTCTCCCTACATCCGTATTACGGCAGCCTCTCAGCGCCAAAAGTCAAAACACCAAAACAGGGCGCATATCACAACGTTTAAACTACTCAAACACAAACACAACATTTCCCCCCTCCCCACACCCTCCCCAATGTTCAAGTGTGGAAGGTGGTTACAAAGTCCTGAAGATGCCCAGGGCGTGCCCGGGCCCTGACAGGCCGAGGCTCAGGATCCGGACGAACTGGAGAGGGGACAGGGCATTGAGCAACCGGTACCAGCTGGGTGTGTGGCACTGCCGCTGGGGCTGGCGGAGCAGGAAACAGTCCAGGCCCCGGAGGACACAGTCCCATTCCTGGGTGTGTGACTAGGGGAGGCTGGTGAGATGGCCTGGGGACTTTGCGCAGGGAGCTGGCATGCCAGCGGGATCCATCAGCCAGCTCATACGTAGCAGGGCCTAGCTGGCGCCTGACTTGGAGTGGTGCAGACCAGAATGTCGACAGCTTGTGAGCTCGGTGGGGTCGGCGGGCCCTGACCCAGTCTGACACTCTAATGCTTGGCAGCTTAGCTCTGTGCTTCTTGTCGAACCTTTGCTTCATGGCACTCTGTTGTCTGATGACATGAGACCTGACCGCCGGGTGAGGTTGAGAGCTCGGGACTGGTGTTGGGCGGAGTCTTGACAGAGGAAGCACCAGCTCTCTACCCATCATGAGTTTGGCGGGAGAGACCCCTGTAGTGGTGTGGCTTGTTGCCCGGTAATGGAGAAGAGTCTGTGATAGTGCCGCCATCAGTGAGTACCCCTCAGACATGTGAGCACGGAGCCCATTTTTGAGTGACTGATTAAATCTTTCCACCCCCCCATTTGGCCTGGGGATGAAAAACAGAGGTCCGGATGTGAGTGATGCCCTTGGAGGTGAGGTAGGTCGAAAACTCACTGGACAGGAACTGGGGACCGTTGTCAGTAGTGATTGCACGGGGCAGGCCCCAGCGGGCGAAAAGGTGGTCAAGGAAGCCAATCACAGCCGCAGAGGTGACCGTGCCCATGGGAGAGACTTCAGGCCACTTGGAGTGTAGGTCATACACAACCACGAGGAACCTCTGGTGGTGTGGCACGTTGTATAACTCGCCACAAATATCAAGCTGCAGGTGGTCCCATGGAGTAGATGGCCAGTCCAAGGGCTGAAGTGGCGGTGAAGGAGGGGTCCCAGTTTTCCCACTGGTGAGACAAGCAGCGCAGGACCTGACAAGTTCCTCCAGGTCGCGGTCAATAGCAGGCCACCACACCACATCGCGGCATCTTTGCTTGACTTTAACCACGCCAAGGTGACCCTGATGTGCCATCTGCAGAAGGACCGACATTCAATAGAGACACCTTAGCCCCTGTATCAAGGAGGAGAGGGATACAGCAGTCCTCCAGATAGACAGGGCACTTGGAAAAGGTCACTGGGTGGGGCCCCACAGTGTGAATCACAGCTTGAGTGTTCTGCAATTGTCCAGGGTCGTCCGTTGCCGAGGAGCGGCACCACTTTGCAAAGTGATTCGGTTTCTGACATCGCCTGCATATTTGGCCCCTCGCAGGACAGTCTTGAGCCCTTGTGGCATGACGGGTGGAGCCACAATTCCCACACTGTCTCTGTTGGCGTGTGTGTTGGGGTCGTGCAACTTGTACAACAGCATCATTGTCAGCCAGGTTTTCGTAGCTCGTCAGCTGGTGCACTGGCTGCTCTCTAGCAGCTGCATCTTAGCAGCACATTCAGTAGCTGCTTCAACTTGTAAGGCAGTTGTGAGTGCATCAGCAAGAGTCAATGTAGCGTCCTTCAGCAGCAGTTCTTCTTGAACCCTGGGATTAGACGTTTTTTCAATGAGCTGGTCCCTTATGAGCTCATCCGTGACGGGACCGAAATTACAGCTGTGTGATAGGGCTTTCAAATCGGCGACGAACTGCCGAGCAGACTCACCAGGACGCTGACATCGTTGTCTGAACAGCAGTCGTCTCAGGAGTATGTTCTGTGATTTCACAAAGTGTCCGTTCAGAGCCGCTATGGCAGCATTGTAACTATCGGCGGCGGCATCGAGCGTGTTGAAGATGCGGCTCCCCTCCGCTCCCAGCAGATGAAGGAGGATAGCCCGCTTCCTCGCGCCAGCGGCGGTGTTCAGTCCGGTGGCTACGAGATACGTCTCAAACGAAGCCCTCCATTGCTCCCAGGGAACGACAGGATCTCCCGGAAGAGGTAAGAATGGGTCCGGAGGTGGCAGGGAATAGATAGGGACAGCCTCAGCCATCCTCGTCGCCAATGTTATGTTAATAAAGTGAGGACACACCGTTGAACGTTAGGCAAAACTCTGCCGTGTTTACTTTCACTTCTAGTTGTCTCCCTACATCCGTATTACGGCAGCCTCTCAGCGCCAAAAGTCAAAACACCAAAAAAGGGCGTATATCACAACGTTTAAACCACTCAAACACAAACACAACAGTTACAGCAAAAAATAAACACGCCCAGGAGAAGGAGGGGGTCACTCCAGCCAGCTGGAACCTGGATGGGACCTGGATGGGATCTGGATGGGATCTGGATGGGAGGCAGCTGGCAAGCAGCTGGCAGGCGGCTGGAATGGGAAAGATTGCATGGCTCCTACTGTAGTTTTCTGTATGTTTTAAAATTCTGATTGTAAGCGCTTGAGACTTGTTCATCAGGTGAAAAACGCTCTATAAATAAAATTAATAATAATTATTATTATGAAATTCAGGTGCAACAGTGTTGGAATTAAATCTACTATTGTTTGACATCAACTTCCACTGCCAGAGCTCATCTGAACCATTTGAAAAGGATGTTTTCCACCTGTCTGTGGATGTAAATAATCGGCACGCAGGACTGCAGCAGCTTCAAAACACCGGTGATCTCATCCTCAACTAATTATATCTCAGTAAATGTCTAGAGATAAATTCAGCATTGTTAGCCTTATTTTTTGTCTGCAATCAGTTGACCTCAGTTTACATTATCATTCAGCATGCAAAGGTCAGACTATTCCACTTCACTGATGTTTTATTTTTTTCACTGTCCTGCCTAAAAATATTCAGCTTGAGAAAATGCTGTCATCAGTGTCTGAATAATAAAATGTAATTTAAACTGTCTGACCTTTCTGCTCTGCATTTTATAGTCTGTGTCCCTAATTCTTATATTTAGAGGTGTTTTTTATTCCATTCAGTGATTGCAATTTCTATAAAACCATGCTAAAGGTTCACATTATCATGTGACGTAGCACCACTCTATTGTGTCGTTTTGTGGGCCAACAGCATCAAGGGCTGTAAATGAAAGACAGTCTTTCTTCAATTTATGTAGCATTTTCAATCCAGTTCTGTCTGTTATATTTCGTTGCTAAGTATAACACACTGTTGCTAGGGACGCCACTCTGATCAGAGGAGCACAGATGAGAAGAGGTTAAAGAGAAACAATACAGGACATTTACCTTATGTTTCATTTTTTACCTTCGGACTAATTGTGATGTCAGATAAATGACTGAGACTGAGAGTGGAGGTTCGCTTCCACACTGTGGCTGAAAACCGAACCTGCATGTAGAGCCTGACCTGGTGTCAGAGCTCTTATCTAGGTCGAGTCTGCAACACAAGCGCTCCGTAAACCATAATTTATGACAAATAGTCTACGTACACAATAGGGCTCAAAACAAACTTCGCTATTCGAATACAATTCAAAAAATTTTCAGGGTTTCCCCCAGTGCTTTATAAGCCTGGCGGGCCGCCAGGCTTTGCTTGCCCCCCCGCCAGGCTAAGCGTTGCTTGTTTATTTATTTTAAATAGTTTTTTTTTTTTTTAATGCACCAGAAACATGATACCAAAGACGGTATAGAGCTTTTAACCGCATCTAGTGATACGGTTGAAAGCGCAATGGCGACATCTTATGGTCAATACGTGAACACATACGGGGTGAGAGGTCAGGTGTATTTTCCATCACCTGAACCCCCAAAACCACCGCCTGTCTCTACCTGTCTACACGCTAACAACTTACTCGACATGTCACGGAGAAAGGGTCAAAAAACGTTGGACAGTTTCTTTTTCCGAAGTCGGAGGAGCATCGGAGGAAACGATGAGGCCGGAGGAGACGATGAGGCCGCTCGTTCACCCCCAAGCCAAGGGGAGTCCATCGCTAGCGAGCCGACCGAGCCACGGCTCGATGATGAGGCAGAGCCATTGCGAGTTACCACAGCTGTTAGCGCGTCGTCTGAGCAGCCTTCTGTGAGCCGCGATGATAAACATCGAAGTAGCGGATTTAATCCAAAGTGGTTAACTGACCCTAAATTTAGCGGATGGCTCTACAAAACCGAGTATGGTAAGCATATTTTGTACTATATTAAAATATCAACAATGTCATGCTCGCTAATTTCATGTTGGTTTTTAATCATGCTATTAAATTCAGCATTAAAGATACGCTTTGCTTTATAGCTGTGGCTTTTTTTGTGTGTCGTTCTCGGGTATGTTTTGCCGGGTGTGTCGTTCTCACCGGCAGCGGGCAGCGCAAGGCTCATCAACGAGAATTTTCATTGAAGCTCCTTGCACAACGTATAGGCAAGATGTGCTGAACGCACATATTAGGTCTCTACACCATTGCACTAGCATTGAGATGGCAGCAAGCAAAAGCAAAAGTAAACAATAAATGATGTAAATATATTTCACTGACTAATACTAAATATCTATTATTCATAACTAATAGCTTCCACGTTTTTCATGTTCTAGGCTTGTCAATCACTGAAGCCTTTGAGCCAGTGATTAACATGGAGCACGAGGCAATAATTGGTGGGTTTAAATGCCTTTACTGGCTGCTAAAACATGAAATTGCCCACCATACAAATTATGGAGCCTTGCTTGATCTTGCCAAATTACTTGGCTGTGACTACTTCTCCAAACTTCAGGTAAATTATTTGAATGTATATTTTGTGGTGTTGACAAAGTTTTCAAAACACTATAAATGTTATGTGTTATATTTACTCTTTCTATCTTTTTTTTTAGATTGACAAAAGAGCCAATTATAGATCCCACAAAATTGTTGATGAGATGTTGGAGATCCTTAGCCTGGCTCTCGCCAGACCCTTGTAGTTCCGCAAAGCTCCACCAGAGGCGCTACGCTCAGCTTCACACAAGGGTCTGGACTCGAGGCCAATGCAAACTTCTTCCCCGGAGCAAAAAATAATGAACCAATCAGGATCGCCGGGCGGGACTTTCTGAGGTGTGACGTAGCGCTGAAGCGACTGTTTGAGTCAAACAACAATGGCGGCTCGCAGTGAGGAGTCGTGCGTTGGCATTGATTCTGCTATTTCAACTGTTTTGTCGAATCTATCGAATATTAATTCTTTGAAAGATGAACAGAGAACGGTTTTGAAGGCATTTATTGGTGGCAAGGATGTTTTCAAGATAACGGACAAGTGGTTTATCCAATCACATACAAGATTTTTTTTTACAAGGCCCCGCCTTCTGAAATGAATCGCCTATGGAGCAGTCCCAGACCCTTGTGTGGAGCTCAGCGTAGCTTTGCGGAACTACAAGGGTCTGGCGAGAGTCAGGCTAGGAGATCCTGGCCAGTGTTGTGGAAAAACCAATTCTAGAGGCTATCAGACTCTCTACTGCCATTGGCCTTGAGGTGGATGAGTCCACAGATATGTCCATAACCAGGCAACTGGATATACATATTAGGTACTACTAATTTTACAATGAATATAATCTGACTTTATGCTGGATTAATGAAAATAATATTAATAAAATATTTTTTAGGTACCTGGACAGAGAAGGCCAACTTTTTTGTCAGTTTCTTGACATGGTGCCACTAAATGATGGGAAGGCAGATATCGTTGCAGATGCCATCCGTGAGGTGATCACAGTCAAAGCCATACCAACAGATCGGATTTTTGGTTTGGGGACAGATGGTGCTGCTGTGATGACAGGTAAGAACTGAAAAAAAGTTTAATTTGAGGTATAGTTACTACTAAGTACTGATTATTGTAATATCTATCTTTAAGGACGCCAGAATGGTGTTGCCAAAAAGCTGACAGACTCCTGGCCACAGCTAGTGTCTGTGCACTGTGCAGCACACCGCCTTGCTCTTGCGTGCAAAGATGCTGCAGACAACGTGCCAGTCATGAAGACATTTAGAGGGCACCTGCAAGACCTGCACATCTATTTCAGAAATAGTGCCAACCGCACAGCTGTGCAGAAAGCAGCTTCAAATGTGTTAGGAGTGGACAGCGACAGCCTGAAAATAACTGTAAGCATTCTAATAATTTTTCTTTGAGACAAACTGTTATTGGCTATACAAATTGCCTTTCCCTGCCTTGCCTTTTCTACATTTTAAGATAATTTTCCACACCACTGTCTTTGATTTTATGTGTCCTCTTTATGTGTTCTTTGGACATTAGGAGGTGAAGGACACAAGATGGCTGTCCCAAGGCACAGCCATTTCTACTCTGCAGAGGAATATGGCAGCTGTGCTTGCAGCTCTTGCAGAGGAGGCGGAGAATAAGGACCCCGTAGCAAGGGGTCTTTATACTTACTGTGCTACGTACAGGTTTGTGGCTGCCGTCCACCTCCAGGCAGATGTCCTCCCACATCTGACAAGGCTTTCAAAACTCTTCCAAAAGGAAGATGTAAACTTTCTGGCTATCAAGAAGCACGTAAGTTGATTTTAAATGAGTACACACACACTTTTTTATGGAAAACTATGAAAAGAAAAAACATTAGCTTTAATATATTCATTTAATATTTTAGGTGCCTGTTACAATTGAGGCCATTCGACAAATCAAGGAGGCAGGAGACAAGCAGCCTCCATGGTCATATCTCAGTGGGTTGGAAGATAGAGTGAAAAGCCTCAACATACAGGCAGAGGAGGAGAGGAGACGCCACAGGGGTGATCCTTTTGACCTCACCTCTTTTTGGACCCGTTTTCGCACTCAGGTATTGAATGTTCAATGTTTCAAGTTACAAACTTAAAAAAATAGTATAATAACATGTCATTTTACTAATTTAAAAAATCGAATTTTCAAAAGGTAATGGAGCCATACTTGGATCATCTCATTGAGCACCTTGAGAGGAGATTCCCACAGATGAACATCCTAGGTGCATTCAACATACTCAGTCCACAAGCAGTGGAGAAGGGAGATGATGACTTTCAAGGGAACTTACAACTGCTTGCCCAAAAATTTCCCACTGTGGATGGCAGAGCAGCTCTGCAAGAATGGACCAGCTTCAATGTTCATGTGGGCCAAGGCATCTTTAAGGTAAGCAGCATAACTAAAATGTTGAATGATTTCATAGAAATGTTTTTTTTAAACTTCTGTTTTCCTAACAATTTTTACTCTTTGCTTTATCCTACTAGGATAAGTCACAGTTGGAGGTAATGAAAGAGCTGGCCTCTGACTTTGATGAGCTGAAGCTCCTGTACCCAAACCTGGCCGAGCTCTCTGCAATTGCACTGACAATTCCTGTGTCCAGTGTCAACTGCGAGAGAGATTTCTCGGCTATGAACAGGGTGAGTATTTTGTTTTCACTTTTCTGCTAGCAGTTTAAGAAGGTACACATTTGTTTAATGTCAGTTATGTGATTGTTGTCCAATAGATCAAGACAGACCTCAGGAACAGGCTGCAGGGGAAAAGCCTAACTGCCTGCCTCCGTATAAAAATAAATGGTCCCTCTATGGCTGACTTTGACTACAATAAGGCTCTGGAGGAGTTCTTTAAGAAGCCAAGACGGATCACTTGCAGTGATCCAACCTGCACCCTGTGCAAGTAGAAGAGGTCACACAGCATACCTCCTTAGGCCTGAGTTCCCTGTTCCCCCTTGTTGTGATATGCATTGGTATGAGTGGGAACTGATAAGTAGTGCAGGGAGCAACCCGGACGGGTATTGATGTGACACGCTGTACCTGTGTATGTGTGCCTGAGATCTCCAGTAAACAACAGTTACCCTCTGAGCCACGGTGTTGTTCTTGTGCCTTACCGATGAATACTTCATGGTGGCAGTGGTAATGGACAGCCTACAGATGCGACGAGAGACGAAGAGGATCATTCGAGGATAATCACAGGAGTAGATGCAAGCCGGCGAGCCGCAGCTGCGCTAGCAAGGCTAAGCTAACCGACGGCAGCTGCGCTAACGAGGCTAAGCTAACCGACAGCAGCCGCCACTGTGTGGAGAGGAACCGAAGACGCCATGGCATCGCATCTACCAACGATGAACTGGTCCGACCCGGATCTGAGTGAGGCAATTTCATTGTTTAAACAAAAGATGTCCCTCTATATAGAGGACGAAGAAATAACAGATGCAGCTAAACAAGCAAGGAAGATATGCCGTGGCATCGGAGATGAAGGGCTGAAAAGGCTAAACGCCAGTGGTCTCAGTGAGGACGAGAAGAGAGTGCCTGGCAGTCTATGGAATTATTTTGAAGGTCAGTTAAAATTAAACGTGAACTTCAGAATCCATAGACTGCACTTAATGCAATACAGACAAAAATCAGACGAGAGCATTGACGATTTTGTGACCAGAGCAAGAACATTAGCACAAAAATGTCAATTTAATGATGAAGAGCTGAATGAACGTCTGATTGAGCTCATTATTGCCAGCACACCACATGATGCTCTGAGGAATGATCTTTATGGCAAGCCCAAGGGCTATTCCTTAGCTGAAGTACTTTCAGAAGGACGAAAATATGAAGCCTTATCAGCAGGCAATGAACAGTTGCACAAACTCGGCATGTCACACAGCGAGAAAATCCATGCAGTGGACAGAGGGTACACCTGCCGAAACTGTGGCACTAGTCACAAACCACGTCAATGTCCTGCATATAATGATGAATGTTCTGCTTGTGGTAGTAAAGGTCACTGGGCGAAGTGCTGTAAGAAGACCAAACGTCAGAGACAGCAACACTTCAGTCGAAGCCAGAGAAGTAAGTCCCCCCCACCACAATACAAACAACGCTGGCAGACTTCAAAAAGTTATGGCAGGCGACGTGAGTCTCATGTTGATGCTATAGAGAGCAATGACACTGACGAAGAATGCACATACCAGAAACTGTTTCATTCTGTCACTATCAGTGAGAAATGCATGTATAGCATCCACAGCAAGCCATCCAGAGAAGAGGCCTACTCAGTCCTGAATGTGAAACCACCTGGCCTACCAGACCGTGGACACACACTACGTCTCAAGATTGATACTGGCGCATCAGGTAACACACTCCCACTACGCACTTTCAAGCAGATGTATGGTGAAAGGGCGGATATCCAGAAAAAGCTGAGAAAAAATTATAAAAGATTAACAGCATACAGTGGGCATACAATTACCTGCCTAGGGACTATTGACATTCCATGCCAGTATAAAGACTCTCAGTGGACAAATGCCAGATTCTATGTTGTGGATGTGCCAGGCCCAGCAGTAGTGGGGCTACCAACATGTGAACTGTTAAACCTTGTGACTGTTAATGTGGACACAGTGGTGGAAAAAGTACAAACGAAAAAAACAAAAGCACCAAAGAGCATATCAACGAGTGCAGATCTGAAAAAAGCATATCCGGATCAGTTTGATAAAATCGGAAATTTCAGTGGAACAGCTAAAATCATACTGAAAGAAGATGCTGAACCTTTCATTGATCCACCACGTAAGTGTAGCATTCACATCAAAGACAAACTACAGGCTGAATTGAATAAATTAGTCAAACAAGATGTGATACGAAAGGTTGAAGAACATACAGACTGGTGCTCCAGCCTTGCATACAGTACAAAAAAGGATGGATCTCTGCGCATATGCTTAGACCCCCAAAAGCTAAATGTCAGCATTAAGAGATGCCCACATAAGATTCCAACAGTAGAAGAACTTAATCCAATGTTTGCAAATGCAAAAATATTTAGCAAACTTGACGCGAAAGCAGGTTATTGGTCAATACATCTTGAAAAAGACTCTCAACTGCTAACAACATTTCGGACTCCATTTGGCAGATACTGTTGGAAACGCCTGCCATTTGGACTAAGTGTTTCTCAAGACCTCTTCCAGGCCAAGATGGACCAGATTCTGGAGGGGCTCAAAGGTGTTGTCAGCATAGCAGATGACATCGCAGTCTTTGGAGAGAGCGAGGAGGAGCACGACAGAAACCTGATCAGTCTGATGGAACGTGCGGCTGAAACAGGTATCGTGTTCAACAGTGACAAATGCACAATAAAGCAGGAAAGCATCTCATTCTTTGGTAATATGTACACAGACAAAGGCATCAGACCAGATCCGGCGAAGATCAGGGACATACAAAAAATGCCGACCCCTCAAAACAAAGACGAACTGCATAGGTTTATGGGAATGATCAATTATTTATCACCCTACATACCCAAGTTTGCAGACAAAGCACACACGTTGAGGGGATTGTTAAAAAATGATGCACCATGGACATGGGACACGGATCACCAAAAGTGTTTCGAAGATCTGAAGTCAACAATTACAGAGAATGCTTGTCTGAAGTACTATGATGCAAGTACACCCCTAACCCTTGAGGTCGATGCATCACAGAAGGGGCTGGGCATAACTTTAGTGCAAAACAATAGACCCATTGCTTTTGGCTCTAAAACACTAACTGACTGTCAGTCCAGATACAGTAACATAGAGCGGGAAATGCTTGCTATTGTGTATGGAATGCAGCGTTATCACACTTACCTGTATGGGAAGTCATTCCTTGTGATAACAGACCACAAGCCGCTGGTTACTATATGTACAAAACCGCTGCATGCTGCACCACCTCGACTCCAGCGCATGCTGTTAAAGACGCAAGGCTACAACTATGAAGTTATGTACAGGCCTGGAACCCAAATGGTTCTGGCAGACACTCTCAGTAGATTACCAAATCCTGAAAACCATGGTGAAATTGAGTTGGATGAGCGTATCGATGGAGTAGAGGTGGAAATTGAGGATTCAGAGTTGTACACTGTTGCACTAATAAATTTCTCTTCTGAAAAACAGGATGTGCTCCGAAAAGAAACTGCCAAAGATCTCAAGTTTAGTGCACTGAGGGAGCTGATCATACATGGATGGCCAGACAACATTAAGGACCTGCCAAAAGACCTCCGTGCTTATTGGTCTTTTCGAGATGAACTGGCAATGGAAGCAGGAGTTGTATTCAAAGGCAGACAGGTACTCATCCCAGACACTATGACTGATGATATATTAAAGCAGCTACATGTTGGCCATCAGGGCATAGAGAAAACACGGCGCCTTGCAAGAGAAAGTGTGTATTGGCCTCAAATGAATGATGACATTGAGAGAGTGTGTAGATCTTGCAGTGTGTGTGTGGAGCATCAAGATGCAAACCCAAAAGAACCTCTTCACCCACACAGTGTACCATCAAAACCCTGGCAGTTTTTGTCTTCCGATCTGTTCGAGATTGATGGACGTCAGTTTTTATTAATCGTGGACAGATATTCTAAGTTCCCAGTGGTGGAAGAAATGCCTGTGCCTGTGTCTAGCCATGCAGTGGCACAAAAGATGCGGATGTGCATGTCTCTGTTTGGGCGCCCTGATGAGATAATGACAGACAATGGACCACAGTACACAGGGCAGTCATTCCGAAAATTTATAACAGAGTGGGGGATCAAACATGTCACAAGTTCACCCCATTACCCCAAAAGTAATGGATTCATTGAGAGGCATGTGAGACACATCAAATCAATTGTAAAGAAAACTCTAAAAAAAGGGGAGGATCTCCATGTTGCTTTGCTGCAGGTCAGAGCGACTGCCATCGACAGCAAGCTGCCATCGCCTGCTGAACTGATGTTTGGGAGACCGGTCACAACCCTGTTGCCGAGCAGAGGTGACCCAGGTAAAGAGGAACATCGACTCCACCTACAGCAGAGGGTTGTAGACATGAAGGAACATCATGATCGCAGCAGCCACAGAGAATTACCCCCACTATGTCCAGGACAGCATGTAACAGTGCTGCACAAAGACAAAGGAACATGGAATCCAGCAGTTGTCTTAGAAAAGTGCACCGAGCCAAGGAGCTACATTGTCCAAACACCAAATGGCAACAAAGTGAGACGCAGTAGGAGCCATCTGCGGGAAATCTACAACTCACATGCACATAGGAGCCCAGTGAAGGTCTGTTTTGCAGAGCCACAAGCTCTGGAGGAGACTTGTGAGAGTGAACCAGCAGAGGCACAACCAGCAGGAGCATCTCCCACACCAACTTGTGGGGCGGATATCAACAGGGAGGAGCCCAGAGGTCTGAAAGCTGTGCAAACAAGATCTGGACGAGCTGTGATTAAACCAGACCGTTATAATGTGTGAAGTAAGAGATAACATCAAATGCAGTGCTGTAAAGTACTCTGAGGACTCTTTTCATTCTGCTTTGGGTTTATTTGGCGGCACAAGCACTAAAGAGGAAAATGTAGAATAAAAATGTGGTGATATGTAATTGTAGTTTTGTTAACGGTGACATTGATAGATTGAATAGATGTTTGATGATGAGATAAACAGAGGGGTAACTGAAATGTATAGTAAAGGTTATTGTGTTGCACTCCAGCTAAACAGGGGGGATGTTGTGATATGCATTGGTATGAGTGGGAACTGATAAGTAGTGCAGGGAGCAACCCGGACGGGTATTGATGTGACACGCTGTACCTGTGTATGTGTGCCTGAGATCTCCAGTAAACAACAGTTACCCTCTGAGCCACGGTGTTGTTCTTGTGCCTTACCGATGAATACTTCACCCCTTGGCCATGTTTGCACTTTTTTATTTATGTTAATTTATTTTACTTTAAAATTTGACCAGAAATGGCTTGTTTTCTTAGATTCACTTGGATTTTACTTAAGTTTAAACAGACAAAGTTTTGTGTTTGTTAAAACTGTATTGAGTAATGTTAATAAATGGCTTACAATAACACATAATTGTCATAATTTCAATTCTTTTTTTTTTTTTACACAAAACCGCCGGTGGGCCGCTGGTGGGCTTCTCTAGCGGCCCTACCACCAGGCGTAGCAAGTTTTCTGGGGGAAACCCTGTTTTTTTTTTTTAATGAGAAGATTCGAGTGTGGAAACTGACGTTCAAACTTCTGCCTTAGCAACGACGCAAATCAAAGTCAACGTTGTGCGTCGTGACGTTCGGCATTGTGCTTACAAGATGACGGGAAGCAGCTCGCCAACAGATGCAGAGCTGGAAAGCATAACCCCTGAAAACTTAAAAAGCGTTGTGTATAAACCGGTATAAGCCAGTATAAACCGGAATAAAGCAGTATAAACATGTATAAACCGGAGTAAACCGATCTAAACCGGAATAATCCGGTATAAACCGGAATAAGCCAGTATAAACTGGAATAAACCTATCTACACCGGAATAATCCGGTATAAACCAGTATTAGTTATATTTTTCTTGTGTTCAGACAATTGAAATCAAGAGTGATGTTACCTGCTTGACAGTTTCGACTGTGACTCCAGTCTTCCTCAGAAGCGTCATCCGACGTGTTACTGACGTGTCATTTATCAGCTGGTCGGTACGGCGGACCTGTCAGAGTCGTACCAGTAAACCGGTATAAAGCAGTATAAACCTGTATAAACCAGCGTAAACCGATCTAAACCGGAATAATCCGGTATAAACTGGTATAAACCAGTATAAACCGGAATAAACTGGTACAAACCGGAATAAGCCAGTATAAACCGGTATAAACCGGAATAAGCCAGTATAAACCGGAATAAACCAGTATAAACTGGAATAAACCGATCTAAACCGGAATAATTCGGTATAAACCAGTAAACCGGTATAAAGCAGTATAAACCTGTATAAACCGGAGTAAACCGATCCAAACCGGAATAAACTGGTATAAACCGGAATAAACAAGTATAAACCGGTCACGCCCCCGTTACAACATTAGGCCACGCCCCTGTCACAAACTTAGGCCACGCCCCTGTTACAAATTAGGCCACGCCCCCATTACACAACTAGGCCACGCCCCTGTCACACAATTAGGCCACGCCCCCGTTACAAAATTAGGCTGCTTCCTCTTCCTCCTCCACTTCTTCTGGTTCTGGATCAGGATCTAGAATAGGATATTGTCAAATAAGCGCTGGCCGACGTCCATTTATTTAGTCACCACGACAGGATGCATATAACACTGTTTCCTCAACAGGCTGCGTAGTCTCTGAGGCTCCACCCACAGCTGCTTCTGGACCTCTGTGACCTCTGTGGTTACAACGGATGTCAGTTTACCTATAACCCAATACCTTGACATCTCACTTAATTCTTATTACCCTTGCAGTAATACAGTTATAACAAACAATTTGACTTCAGCTCAGAACCTAAACTTATAATGAATGAGTGTTTTGCTGTGCAACTCACAATATACTAAATTTTCACAACTTACATTGACAGTCGTTTGAACAGCTTGTTTCCTTCTTTTTTCAACATGAACAAACTCTCTATTCTCCTTTCCACTCTTCAGAATACAGTTTGATAGTTCCAACCTTAATTATTCATAAAGATGTTACATTAAACCTTACATTACAGTTACATGTTCATTCTGGTTTACACACTCTGCCAAACCTAGTCACAACCTGACCCTCAGGTGTGTTTGTAGTAACTCTCTTTGAGTCGCTTTGTGTATGGCATATTGTCTGGTGTTTTGTTTCAGTTCCTTCTAACTCAGAGTCCACGTTCTTAGTGTCTCAGCTGAGTGATGCTGATCTTGGTGGTACAAGTTGAAGGTGTCGTCTGTTCCTTCTCACCACTCCTCCCCGTGGTGAGTTCACTTGGTACGAGCGCTGTGTACCGCTCTCCTGCATGACAGACGCTGGACCTTTCCATGTCTTGACCTCATCCAGTTTCAGCAAGACCTGATCACCTTGATGTAACAGTGGCAAGTCTCTAACCCCATGTCTTTTGTTAAACCAACACTAAGGAACTTTTCAACCTTCATAAAATATTTTCATAACTTTTGTGATGATACATCGACTTACAACAAGTTGAATGACACCTCTGTCATGGCCTGAGGGGGTCTGTATCTCTTTCTCTGGCACTAAGCAGCTTTGAGGAGCATGGTAGGAACCCTGCTCTCACGCTAGTGTTCATGGGAAATGGAGTCTTCCTTCACTTTCACTTTTGCGAGTCACAACAAGGAGGGAACAGGCAAAACAGCACTTTAGCAATGGATTATGTTTGTGTTTTCACTTTGAAATGATCCACTGGAAACAGAAACTTAGTTTTGATGTCTTTTGTTAATTTTAATGCAGGATATTTACAGGGCTTCACGCTAGTGTTCATGGGAAATGGAGTCTTCCTTCAGGCAAAACACTACCGCTTTGGTCCACAGGCGCCGCCAAACTCAACCAAAACTGAAAGTTCTTTAGTACTGCTTTAAAGTAATATGCCTGCTGTTGCTTGGCCTCTGCATCTCTACGTCTAATAAGAGCAGAGGTAGTGACAAAGTGGTTCCAAGACTACGAGACACTGCTCGAGGAATTGGGCATCAAAGGCCTTCCCTCTCACCTGTGGAACTGCGATGAGTCAGGTTGGATCTGGATCAAGATCTGGATCTGAAACAGGATCTGGTTCTGGATCAGGATCTAGAACAAGGTCTGGATCAGTATATGAATCTGGATCTGGAACAGAATTTGTTTGGCCTGGTTTGGTCTGGTTTCACCTGGATTGGCCCAGTTTAATCTGTTTTATCAAGCGTAGCGTTAGTTCTGGCAGGCCATGACGTCAAGCTCTAAATCAGCACAGCGTAGCTGTCATCACCGGTGCAGATCAGCTGATGGCTCAGCTGACTCCCCGTGGCTGCTTCCTATTGGGGAATTGCATTCAGAGCGCGCTATTTAAACTGCTCTCTGCCGGCTTTTTTGCAACACCACCTCCACCCCAGCTCCTCCCGTCATCTGTTATGAACCCCTATCATTGTGTCTTGTTAGTTGCTCTGCTCTGTCTGGGTTTTCTTTGCTGCTGTGCTCCTTGCTTATGCCGTACATGATGGCTCATGAAGGGCAGGGAGGTGCTCTTCCTGCCTCAGGCTTTCCACGCAAGCGAGTGGAAGAGCAGGGGGTCCCAGAACAGTATCATGCCACCAAATAAAACCGTGAAAAATGTTTGATTTCCATCAAGAAATGGGAAGATTACTTCCAGAGAAACCGTCATTTGCAAGTTATGCTGTAAGTCGTTAAAGTACCACTCGACTACGAGCAACAATGAGCGCACACCTCCATTCAATGCATTACTCGAAGTATGCAGAACAGTTAGCGACTGAGGAAGAGCCACAGTTAAAACTAGGGATGCACGATAGTTATCGGTCCGATAATTATCGGCCCGATATCAGGAAATGATGACGTCATTTCGATAAATCCAATATCATAACTTATCGGCCCGATAAGATTTATTATATATTTTTTGTCAGCACTGCGGTCGTTTTTTTTTTACCAAGCGCTCTCGCTCAGAGTGCTCTACAGGAGACCTGCGGCCTGCAGTGAATGCTGCGTTCAAGTGGCCTCCCTATAATCGGAAAAACAACTTTCTGATGGAAATCAGAATAGTCCCTCATTTCGGAAAACAACTCGTCAGCTCGGTCATAATTTTGGTAGTTGCCGACTTTACTTGATCAACGTCACAATATTTTACCAATTACCCTTATTACACATAAACCATAGAAATATGAACATAAAAAGGTCTGAAGAACGGCTCGCAAAACGGGAACTGGGAATTCCCGTCAACACATGAACGCAGCACAATATGCTTACTAGGTTTGTAAACACAGAACATGACGGCGCTAATGTGGGACGGTAATAAAGAAGACAGCTCGCTGGAAATCTGTAATAAATGTTCCAAGGAAGCTCCACGAGGAGGGAAAAATAGCGCGAGCAAACCTGGTCAGTCACCTGAAACATGAGCGTCGCTCCGACGGAGTTTTTAAAGCTACGAGGACGATGCTAACGACGCTAGCAACATAAAGCTAACTGTAAGAAGCCACTGGGACACGAACACACAGACACACTCTCCCTCTCTCTCCCCCTCAACCACACACACACACCCCTCCCCCCCCCCCCCCCCCCCCCCCTCTCACACAGACACCCTGTCTGTCTGTCTGTGTGTCTCTCTCTCTCTCCCCCTCTCTGAAAAGTTATTCATTTGTATGGAACCAGTCAGGCTTTTTTACCTTGTGGGATGCACTTTTCCCACTTGGTATTTATTTTAAATGAGTAAAATAAATAAATAAAATAATGATTATAAATAATATAATAAAATCAGTTCTAGAGTATTTTATTTTTATATCAATAAGTTATGCACCTTATTTAAATAGATGTTCATTGAGATATCAAATAGTTTTGTTTGATATCTTTTAGCAAATATTTGAAAGGCTTGTTAATAGAATATCTTCATTTAAAGAGTCAAAACTGTCACGATATATGTTAGGTCCTGACTAGTCTTTCTAATCTCCAGGTATGTTATCGGTTATCGGTATCGGTATCGGCCTTCAGAAGCGGAAAGTTATCGGTTATCGGTATCGGTTTCAAAAATTTTTTATCGTGCATCCCTAGTTAAAACAGGCAAGAATAACATTGTTTTTGCCCCCCACAAACCCTTCTTGTTGTCTGCCAGCTGCTCGGCAAGAAACAATAACGAAAAAGCTGACTGAGTTTATCTGCAAAGATATGAGGCCAGTTAACATCTCGCGGGGGGACGGGTTTAAGGAGATAATCCGCGAGATTGAGCCACGGTACACGATTCCCTCTCATGGGACCATTACCAACAGAATTGTGAAGCTTTATGATACCACTAAAGAAAACATCCGTGAAATGATAAGTGGACAATTGATCGCCCTAACCACAGATGGATGGACAATGGACATCAGTGGCCACGGACTCATATGTGACGGTCACAGCACATTTTATAAACCAGGACTGGGAAATGAAGGATATCGTTCTCCAAACGACAGAATTTAAAAAAAGCCACACTGCCGAGAATGTTGCCGAGGTGATAGATAACCTCCGAGAGTACAACGTCAGTCACGAGTCAGTTCTTGCCATCACCACAGACAACGCTGGTAACTACATTAACGCTGTGGAGAGGCACCTGCAAGTCACCGATCTCCCCTGCATGGCGCACACTATTAACCTGCTGTGAGGAGGGGGCTGGGAGTGCAAGCTATTGAAACTCCGCTCAGCAGACTTAAGGCCACAGCACTGCATTTTAACAAGTCGCCCACGGACAGCTACCTCCTAGAAGCTAAACAGAAGCTGCTTGGAGTTAAACCTGCCCAGCTTATCAACGACTGCGCTACTCGGTGGAATAGCACGTACGAGCAGCAAGCTGCGGTTGCAGCTGTTATCATGGGAAAGAAACTGTGTTGTCTGGAGTTGAGTACTAGTGACTGGTCCCTCATGGAGCAGGTGAGAGCGGTGCTTAAGCCGTTCAAAGTGGCGACTGAGGCTTTATCAACACCCCGATTCCCAACCACATCAGCCGTTTCCCCCCTGAAGTTTGTTCTTCAATCACAACTACAGACCTCCACTGATGATCCCGCTGCAATCCGAGAAATGAAAACAAAGATTTCAGATGATTTAGCAAAGCATTATGGGCAAGACAAAGACGCCTTCATGTTGCTTAACTCCGCAAGCTACCTTGACCCACGCTTCCACCGGCTGGTTCACTTAACACGTGACCTACAGCAGGAGCTGCGAGAGAAAGTAAAAAAGGAGCTGATAGAGATAGCGGAGCAAAAAGAGAGAGACGGGGCAACGAGACTGTGGACTGCCAGTACCAAGACAAAACAGCTCTCAGTGCTATAGGGGACCTGTTTGGGAGTCAAAGCACAAACACAAACTGTGATAGAGCACTACATGATGTTATTCAACAAGAGACGCTCATGTATGAGAAAGAGACCCCTCTGCCCACCCACAGCGACCCACTGGCATGGTGGAAAACGACACAAGTGAGATTTCCTCACATAGCTCTACTGGCCCGACGCTATTTGAGCATCCCTGGGACCTCGGTAAGAGCAGAAACTGTTTTCTCCACGGCTGGGATTGTAGTGGATAAAAAACACTCTGCACTAAATCCAGAAAATGTTGATCATCTAGTAAAATGTTGCTCTAATCTGTTTATGTTGACAACTGTGACAAAATAGATGTTCATTTGTTTGGGTCTGTGTCATGGTTAAAAGTTTACAAAATGCTGCACTACTGTAAATAGTACCCACCCCTCCCACAGCCTGAGCTCAGTCACTTACCCTCCGCATCTACTGTGTTTATTGGTGATAAACGGGCATAACGGTAAAACCCGACCGACTTGTTGAAACTAATCAAGTTCATAAGCTGTGTGCAGAGCGATCTGACTGTGTGATGTGTGTGTGAGTGACTATGACGAAATTTCTGGCGTTATATCTTATCTATTTATATATATTTATTATACATTTCTGGCCATGTGTTGGTAAAAAAAAAAAAAACTGATTTGGTTGAAGTGCCCTCTAGTGGACGCGGGACGTATGGCCTAATAATACGCTGGTATCGCTGTATATAATGATATAATTAACTCAATGAGTGCCGCACTCCTTTCCAAAGTTTTAGTCAAGTGTACCGGCAATTTAGACCATTTGTGATGATTTTTGTAGAGCCACAGTGTATTCTGTATTATTGCCATTATTGCTCATTTGAAAGGTGAAACTTTATGCTTCAAATGGCCACAAACCGTTTGTTTCTACGTGTCTCCGTTCCTGAGAAAAGTCAAGCTAAACATGTCTGGGTTTCACCAAAATCCCTGCTTTTTTTCTAGAAAAGGAGATGAGCGCCTTTTATGAAAGGTGCTCTGTTTGTGCCTGTCGCTCTTCTGACACTCGCATTTCTGGATCAAAGGGCTCGTGTAAGATAAATATATACAACAATTGTTCTATTCACAAAACCACCATTGGGGGGGGGGGGGGGGGGGGGGCGCCACTAAACAACAATAACACAGACGCACCGTGCCGTGTCACAGCCTCTCGCCATGATGGTCTCTCGGCCAAAAGCAGGTCGAGACACCGGAATGTGATGGTCTCTGGGCCACAGCAGGTCCGGAACACCGGTCCCACCGGTGGTCGCGGTCCTTCTGTGGTATGGGTCGGTGATGCCGGTCTGTTTTGACCGAGGGATCATCAGATTTTACCGCGGGAGGACCTTGGGTAGGGCTGGGTATCAATCAAAATTTTTCGATACCGGTACCGATACCGATACCTTCACTTCGATACCGGTTCCTGAACGATACTTTTTTCGTTACCAATTTTATAATATCAGTTCTAAAAAAAATTTAATTACATTTCACATTACGGTACAAATCTTGAGTTGTATTTTTCTATTTCAACCAGCAGCTTTTCTAAGGGTCAACAGGTAGATCACCCTGGCATGTGTTATAACTACATTGCAGTCACTTTATTTAGATGAATTTTGCAACCTGAAAATATTGCTTAAAACCACATTTTTTTTGTAGTTGACATTAAGGTTTTTCTGCTAAAGGTTTCTGATTTTAATGAATTTATATTTTTTTTAAAAACAAACGCCCTGGACAGGACTTAAAAGACATGTGCGGGTAAAAGAGGACGTTCACCCTGCATGCTCCAACCACGTAATGTTACAGCTGATCACCGACAGCATCTTGATCACGTGATTAACCTCTGGGTACCGAAACTTGGCACCGAAAAACGAGGCATGTTTTGATACTCGGTACTACCGAAGCATTTTGGTCGGTGCCACAAAAGTACCGAAGTTCGGTACCCAGCCTTAACCTTGGGGAGGACACGGTCTTGCTCCAGATGAAAACCGGGCGGGACTGTCGGCTGAGAGCTTCCTGTTTGGGCTCCGAACTGCTGGAGCCTCGCGGGTGAGAGCAGAGCAGCTGCTGCATCCACATGCAGAACTCCGTTTGCAAAAGCCGAGTTATGATAAAAACTTCCAGATCATGAGCTGTCATGAGTTTTTGAAACTCACGTGTTTGGCACTCAATGAGTTAAAAAAAAAAAAAAAGATGGAAAAAATTTGAATATTATTTGAATATTTAACATAAGAAGCATTAGAAATTTGAATATGATTTGAGGGGAGGATTGACAGCCCTAGTACACAAATACACACATAACATGATAATTCATCGATCCACTGATTATCAAAGGCTTTGTTGAAAAGAAATGCACACAACCACAACCAAAGGAGGGTTAGCAAAACAGAGGAGAAGTGACCGGATTTATAAATTATGCAATTTATAAATCGATTAAGTCGCATTTTGATCAACATTATGTCTCAAATTAATTATTTCACTTATCCTGTCGGGGTTTATTTCTCCATAACAACCTCCACACTCTATATTATCCCATAGTATATCCAGTTGGGCCATCTGTGATGACTTTACCATATGAAACATCAAATTACTGCTGCAACACAAGTAAACAAGCTGAGCCAATTATCGACTTTTCTCATCAACATATCTGTGCATGTGGTTACATCCCATATTAAGTCATCAGGGGTAGAAATTATGATAGGAAGAAGTAGGGCTGACCCCAAAAGATCGAAGCTTCGGTAATGCCGTGGTAATCAATCATGAAGTCCATGATCAATTTTTTCTTTTTCTTTTTTTCATTTTTGGCACCGGTTGTCATCGGCAACTGTTACATTGAAATGAGTTGGCTACTTGGCATCCTGGAAACCCTGCCTGATAAGTTTTGGAGACCCTGTGCCATACGTTCATTTTCTGTCTTTGCCTCTTGAAGTTGATGATGAGTTGATGAGTCTGATGTTTGGCTTAATCTGATTTGCTGCTTTGTCCAACCTTGTACTAGGTGAACATCAAATTAACCAACATTATAATTCATTACCTGAAAAACTGTTCATAAACAAAACACATTTTTTATGTGATTGTGGCCACTTTTAATAGCATAGATTAAAAACCAGTTTGAACAGGCCAAATTCAATTTCATGCATGGTTTGAAGGCATTTCTCTTCGTGATCATCAGTATCATTCAGAAAGTTAATAAATGACGCCCAGTACATTTTAAAACATTTCTTGTTTCCCCTTGACAAAGTTTCTAATGGAAGACATGACAGGGTTCTTGAAGAAATGACTCTCATTTGGTCTGCTTGTCTTATCTGTGACAGTGTGATTAACCTTTTGACCTGTACCAAACATGCATAGAAAAAAATGTTGTTCTTTCTTTAATTTAGGTTCTACTGCATAATATACCTAAAAAAGGGTTATGGGACAGAGGAGATGGCAGCAAGCCAAGCAAGGTTGCTCATACATCCATCTCATGGCTCTTACCAGTGATCCTGAGCTTTTCCCAGACAATGTGATATGTAATACCTCCTGTGTTGTCATGCTCTGCCCTGGGATCTCTTCACAGCTGGATATACTCATACAACCTCCACAGGGGACTTAAGCCAGGAAAACACCGGCCCGACGGTCGGGCGTCGGAGACAGTCGACGATGTCGGGTACGAGTCTGTTTGGTGTCCAGCTGCATCGGGAACGTGCGGAAGCTGTTGGGTCCCGTCAGAAGCGTCGGACGTCGGGAGAGTAGACTCGTCGGGTACTCTGATTGGCTGTGTGCTAGCTATGGCTATTCTGATTGGCGGTGCCCTAGCGAATCAGCGCGGTGTGTGGGAGGGGCGGAAGTGAGTAAGTAAACAAACGGTGTGGTTTCTCATTACTTTTTCCCTCCTGCGATGTCTTCGGACAAGAACGAGCCTGAGAGCAGACAACGCCACCATCAGCTCAGCCGGAGTGATCATTTTGCTGCCAAGCTTTGTTTTCCAAAACGTCTTCTCAAAACTAATAACTTCTTCTGTGGTTTCTCCATTGTCATTTCCTGTTTTCATGTTTCAGATTACTGGCACAAGACTAGCGCCACCCGCTGTTAGGGAGACTTATTGCATCTTGCGCAAACTGTGTCAAACGAGAGGCGATGCAGTCGTCGGACAAAAGCCGTCGGCCATCAGCTTGCGTCGGGGCGGTGCGAGGTGGCCTTTAAAATGGCTCCTTCCAGTTCTAAGCAGCATCAGCTCTGCTTTCCAGTGACAATTTAATCATGTTTTCAAATATTCGCCTAATGCATAAAATAATTAACAACGCAGCACCTCCCCCCCCTGAAGAACTTTGTGCACCTTCGCTCCGAAGCGCTCAGTAGAAGCCTAAGATCGGCATCCCAGGGGGACTGCAGTGTTCCAAAAAGAAAAACTGCCTTCTCCCAATCAGCATTTTCCTGTAAAACTATCAGAGAATGGAATAAACTCCCCGAGCACCTTAAAAACACCACAGATTACCTTTGTTTCACTCATAAGGTTAGAAACTGGATTCAGAGCCAGCAGTCATGCCAGCATTGAGTCAGGGACCTTTGTGCATAGGATACCAGTAGGTACCTGTAGGGATGAGACTACCCTTGTGGGTAGCCTCATCCCTACCGGGCATCCAACACAACCCGGAAATGCAGTACCAGCATCAACACTGGAACTGCATTAGGTTACCTTGGTGGGTACCTTCAGGGATGGGGCTACCCTTGTGGGTAGCTCCATCCCTGTGGAGCTCGACTTTGGTCCTCTCTTCTCCTCCGCAACTTAATTGCACTGATCATAAGCACTTTGTCGACATCCTATGCACTTGAACACTCAGCACTTTATGTAAAACTCTTGTATTTGATTAATTTTTATTTGCACTCAAACACTTTATTCCTTATGTACTATGTAGGCTCACCAATTGCCATGTCTGTCGTAACCGTTTGTTTGTCAATTCGTAATTATTATGTTTGATGTTTGTCGCTACAGGACTACAGATGGAAATTAGCGGCTCCGCTAAATCTGGTGCAGCCATCTTTTTATTGTTTCAATAACTAATGTCACTGCACACTGTCCTTTTTAAATAAATAAATGAAATGAAATGATCAACTGAGATATTCATCCTAAGGATATTCAGGCATAGTTGCCTCTTCACCATCACATAAAGTCAACGTTGCTGCTCTGACTTTACTGAGTACAGCAACTCACTACAAACCCAGAAGCAAGAATCCATTGTTTCCCAATAGAGTACCATGGTCTCACACAGAGGTTGCTGACCTCCATCCCAGCTGCTTCACACTCAGCCGCAAAGCCCCTAACTACAGTGTGCGCTTTAGGTCACAGTCTAGTGAAGCAAGTGAATCTACCTCATCAGCAAAAAGCTTTGATGCGGTTCTGAGGTCACTGGATTGGACTCCACTTCTAGAGGTTCACAATCAATCACAGAAGGAATCTGTTTACCAAACCATGTGTATCAACTCCCAAATCAGTGGGTTTTTTTTACCCCACCTTAAACACTACTAGATTTCTACGTATTTTAACACAGACATTTTACACTTTGTTTTAAGAGTCTCTATTTGTTCTTGAATCTAATCTATGTACTGTACAACAATGGAGTACTCTGATCTTTTAATCATGTAATCTAATTTCACACATCCCTTTGTGTCTCTATTACCATCTCTGTACCAAGACAGGAGTGTTCATCTGTTTTAAAAGGGCTGATTGACATTTGTCAGTCCTTGGATGTCTGACGCTCAAACATTACACTGAGGTTTCATCATTGTCTCCATTTCCTGTTTGTGTGCATGTGTGCGTGGGCCTGCATGGGAGAGGAAGAAACGGGTGTTTTTCTTCCAGTGTATATCCATGTGTACACACCTGTCCACAGAATGAGAATGAAGGGTGAGGTTTTGTCCTCAACAAGAGGAAACCGGAGAGATGTCAAAGTTGTGATGTCATGATGATGACACACTGTTTTCAGAAAATGAAACAAAAATAAAAACAGAATTTCTTTGAACCGAGACCTGACCCTAGTCTCTTGAACCACTCAACATCCCCAAGGACAACAGCTGACATCAAACCTGGAGTTACAACCTAGGCTCACAGAATCTAGAGACTGTTTTTTACTTTTTGTGGTACTTTTACCCAAAGTTTGTCTTTGCAGTAAGTTTTATTGCACAGTAAATATTTTCTACAACAGGCTGAGCAACCTTATCATCTCCTACAATTCAGCATGTGCCCGTTAACCTAACTACATTCTCATACTGCTGTTTTGAGTGTGTCCGGGGGCTTTCTAATCTCAGGGTTACTACTGTAGCTTCCCATCTTAAGATAATTAAGCAGGCCTAAGTTTTATAGTAGACATGATCACTCAGTGATGATTGGACCATTCATGTGATGTAGATTGTAGTAGTTGAGAGACAGTCAATAAAAGGTATGGTATGTAATATCAATGGCATGGCCATAAATTTAATAAAGATGTTCTTATGTACTGTTGTCATGTAAACTGTGAAGTAAAAAGTCTTGTATCATTATACAAGATGGTGGATTCTTGTACTGCAGTCGTTACACCTCTGATATTTTCTGTTATTCACTGATACAATTCATGTATTTATGTTTACATTGATTTTCTCAAAGGCTTTACTTGTTCACCCTTTTACCTCAAATTGCTATGGATGGGAGCAAGTCGTCTAAAAGGTTTAAAAGGTTTGGACTGACAGTAATTTTGCTGTCAAAGTGATAAAGTTAACCTAAAAAGAAGAAAGAAAAACAAGATATTTCATCATTTAGTCTTGATCACTGGCTGTGTGTCCACTTTTATATGCACACCAACATTATCATCAAGTGGCCCACTCTCTTTGGATTGGAACTTAAACAAGCCATGCGCTGCCAACATCTCAGTCAAGGATGTCAAGGCAGGTATTTCCCTTTTGGCACCATGAAATATTTTGCCTCCGCATCGCTGAAGCTATGTGCTCAGAGGAGGTAAAAAAAAAAAAAAAAGGTGTTTACTTTTTTTTTTTTTTTTACCAGCATCCATTGCTCAAGCTCAACCATAAGATTAAATGCATCAACTTCTACAATGTTGGCAGTCGAGACAGATTAAATTGATATTCAAAGCAACAGATCGTCTTCTCTGATTGTAAATACTGTGTCACAAGTCACCAAACACCCAAATGTGTTCATATAATTTCAAAGAAAAATGAATAGATCACAACAGTGTATTCTTATGATGTGTAGAGTGAGTTGACGGCCATCTTGATTTCCTTCAGGTTTGTAACACCTGAAGAGTACAGTATAGTGCAGTGATACCACATTAGATAAAGGAATACTTTTATCACTAATGTTCTCACCTTTTACATAAGACGGTGAATCAGCATGTTTCTAAAAATGTCACAGTGGTTTAAAGGGACATTGTGTAACTTTTCTTGTTGTCTATTCACAAAAATCAATTATTTCGTTCAAAAGTGTCTCATTAAATATTAATTATCCCCATCAACAAACTGAAGTGTTCTGGTAAGCTCTAAATTAGAGCTGGTGAGCTCAGTGCTGGCTTCCATGTTGTGCCGCCATCTTTTACGTTCAGTGGCAGCATGACCGTAGGTAACCACAGAAACTCACCAGAGCAGTCGGCTCTGGGAGAAACGATCACCACCGTGTAGTTTGAGAAGGGATGGAGGGTCACACTGATGCTGCCGAGTCAGGCAGACTGCAGTCGACAAACAAACCGCTTTCCATGTTATTCAACGAGAGAAAGCCAGGTAAACAATACGACATCACCATGACAACATATTGTCACGTGTGTATGGTTTTGCCTAGAGCCGATAGACCACTTGTTTACATAGACGCTTGTTCATCCCGTTACGTGCAGCAGCTGTCGTCCGTCTGCCGTCTGCCCAATTCCACGTGAATGCAGCATAAAGAATACGACTGAGTTGGTTGTGATATACAAACGCACTGCTAGATGGGAGTACAGTAATTCCTACATAATGTCCCTTTAAGGCCAAACCTTTCCAAATTCTAAATTAAATAATCATGAAATGGTCTTAAGAACTATACCATTGATGCAGTGCAATAACTTTTATTTAGGTTATATCTTGTTTCTAACTTCAGATTTACTTGTGCTTATGTACAGCTCTGTTGGGCATAAAACAATGACTTCCCTTAGGTGTATGTGTCTCACAATAAGACAGCATTAAGCCTTGCCAGAACCTCTGTTGGCCTGTATTTCAGTACTGCAGTGCTTTCACAGAGTGTAATAGCAACATCAGCAATATGTTCACAATAGCAATGTTAACAAGCTCATGTTTGGAAATGATCATGTTTACCATGGTTGGCAAGTTTAGACAGGTTCAGGAAAAGTTGAAGGTTAACTCATTGACCCTTTTATAAAATGGTCAGTGCCATGTGCCAGCGTTGAGAAAAATGCATTTTTGTGAAAGAGTGTCTCTCAAGAAAGTGATTTATCCGTTTTAATTTTGGCTTTAAAAACATGTGAGACATCTGAAAATGTCATTTCACATGTTTTTTCATTGTACAAAAAAAACAAAAAACAAAAATACAACAAGTCCTACTGACGCATGCTCTTGTACTTCTCCTCCTGCAGTTGCTGCACCCTCACCCTCTCCTAACCCCCCCCCCCACTACGTCTCTGAAGTAGGGAGGGTGACGTCGTGGCGTCTTCAGCCTCTGTGCTGGACGCAGCCGCGGCAGCGACTCAACGCTGATCTCTCGGTTCGTCGTCACGTCGGTTTCAGACAGCAACTGGTGAAACTGACTCCGCGATCTGCTTTCGCTTTCGCAGTGGCTCAGGCGGTAGAGCGGGTCGTCCAATAATCAGAGGGTTGGCGGTTCGAATCCCGCTCTCTCCCAGTCTCTGTCGTAGTGTCCTTGGGCAAGACACCCTACCCAACTTGTGAATGCGTATGAATGATCATGGTGGTGGTCGGAGGGGCCGTTTGGCGCGAAATGGCAGCCACGCTTCCGTCAGTCTGCCCCAGGGCAGCTGTGGCTACACACGCAGTTTACCCCCACCGGTGTGAATGTGGTATGAATGAATAATTGCTGTACGCGCTTTGGGTATTGGGTAACAATAGAAAAGCGCTATATAAATGTAATCCATTATTATTATTATTCAGCATTTTGGTGCTGATCATCTACATCAGTTTACCTTTCCTTCCTCCTCCGATCACTTCATGCTGGAGCTATGCTAATAGCATCCGTGGCTAAGCTTTCCTCCAGCTCCACGTTATAGTGGGGCAGATAAGCAATATAATTGTGCGTTTTAATGACTAAAGCATGAAACTTTCAGCATTTCATCTACATACCCCAAGGTTTAATTTCAGACGTGGAACCACTTTGGTGGCTGACCTTTAGGGGTCTTTAGGGGTCTCTTTCCACATTATTCCATTATTCTCCATTGGAAACCTATGGAAATCTGGGAAGTAAATCATTACCAATAAATTTCTTCACCATTGTGTTTAGGAAGGTGTGTAATATCATGTAATAAAATGTTGAAATTCAACTCCAGTGGGAAACCCCCTAAAAAACTACTCAAAGTTGGGGTACCGTAACCAGATTTTGCGAAAATTCCGAAATGTTAAATTTGGCCTAAAGTAACTTGTGAGGGGTCAAACTAGGGGTTTTTCATGATTCTGAGTTGATCACAAACATTAGTTTTACACCCAAAACACTCCATGGTGGAAAAAAACAGCCACACCCACTTTTCCTGCTCATCGGAACCCCCACCATCACCAATAGAATGTATTGCAGAGAAGCCATTCCTTAGCATGGCAGAGGTTGTGTTACATAATACTACTAAATACTCAATAATATAACTTATATTCTAGCCTTTTTTCTTGTAGGACATTATACAGACCCTCCAGGATTTTGTGATGTCATGATTGCAACTATTAATGCAAATTCATTTATGAATTCTTTGGCCTTGCCACTGCAACTTTTCTGCAAATTTACTGTCATAGACCGCTGTGGTCAGCTGTGGTCACAATGTTTCCATTACATGTTTTTTTGCGTGTCTATGCAGTGTTTCCCCCAGAAAATGTGTTAGTTAAGGTGGTGTCTGTTCTGTTGACGGGGGGGGGGGGGGTTCGGCGCGCCGTATTAAGTTTCGCCACGCGCGCTGCTGTTATGCATGCGCGCTTCTCTGTGGTGTGTATGTGTGGAATGAAGGCGCTCGTCCGACGGGGTTGGGGGGGGGGAGGCGGCGGCGAATATCGCTACATTTTAAATTTTTTTAAGACGTTAGTTTAGGCGGCAGCTCTTTCCTGTTAAGGCGGCCGCCTTAACAGGAAAGAGCTGCGGGAAACCCTGCTATGTTTTTATTACTAGTTATTGTTTTCATATAACATTAAGTTTTATGCAGATTGGGAGTGAGAGAGAAGGAAAGACATCAGGTGCACACCAGATCTCACATAAAAACTGAAACATACACACACCCTTCTCACTATTGGGTAGCCTACATGTAAATTAAAAGGTTGCTTTCTTATTTATTTTTATTTTTTTTATAAATTTAGCGACATCACAAAATCCTGGAGGGTCTGTATAATGTCCTACAAGAAAAAAGGCTAGAATATAAGTTATATTTTTGAGTATTTAGTAGTAATATGACACAACCTCTGCCATGCTAAGGAATGGCTTCTCTGCAATACATTCTATTGATAGCTTTCATGTGACGTCACGGCCCGTATGGAACGCCCCCCTGGCGGTCAAAACAATCCACTTCCCCGCTGTCCGCGGATTAGGACAAGGCAGAAAAACACACACTGCTCCCTGCTGCTTCAAAAATACCGGTGTTATGGCCCAACTGGTGTCTGATTTAACTGGTTACCGTACCGAACAACAGCTGTGCTGCACTTCCGTCCGCAGATTTGTCACAAATTCACAAATAAAGCCGCAGTTCACATGTTAGTGCAGCCAATATGCTTCTGTGAGTGAACCTGTTCAGGCAATCTACAGTCAGTCAGCGCCACACTTCTCTCACTCTGCACAATACTGCACAGTATGACAAAGCCTGTCATGTTAAAGTTACGAACTAATGGAAAACACTCTGAAAATACGCTAAACAACACCGGTCATCGTCCTCGCCGCGTCGCGGTCGGTCCCGACCCCCGTTACCGTGTCGCTGCCGCCGCGGGCGGTGCTGTTGCCGGTGTCCGGTGGCGGGCGGTCCCGCCGGGTTACCATCGCCGCCGCCGCCGCCGGTCCTGCTGCTATCGGACCGCCGTCATCGTTGCCGTCCTCCCCCCCGGTGCAAAGCTCCGGGCGGAAGGGGGGGGGGGGGGGGGGGGAGCTGGTCACCGTGCAGCCCAGCTAAGGGCTCTGGTTTGTGGGTGAGAGGAGCAGGGAGCCTGGGCTCAGTGGGCTGGAGCTCAGACTGTGGAGCTCAGCGGAGCTGCGGTACCAGGACGGTGTTCCCACACAGGAAAGTTACAGGTACATTTCTACCACTTCAATGAGTTCAGAAACATTATTTTAAGATCAAAAAACTACAAAATGGGGCTTTTAATCAGACACCAGTTGAACCATAACACCGGAAATATTGGTTGCAAGCGGTGGAGGATGATGGATTCTCCACCAGGTAAATGTAAACATCGCCCAACTCGAGCTTCGGCAGGGAACTGGTCATCTTAAACAGCTCGTAGCAGCAGCTGGTGTTGAATATGGGTCACAAGTGCCCAAAACTTCAAAGTTGTTTTTATATCTTTCTTTCTCGGCTGCTGGCAGATGATTTAAGTCATTACTCGGTTGTTTGTCCATAGAAAGTCCATTGCGGGGCCACTTTGGAATGTTGCTTTTGACCGCCAGGGCCCTGGGACGTGACGTCAGTGAAAGCTATCAATTGGTGATGGTGGGGGTTCCGATGAGCAGGAAAAGTGGGTGTGGCTGTTTTTTTCCACCATGGAGTGTTTTGGGTGTAAAACTAATGTTTGTGATCAACTCAGAATCATGAAAAACCCCTAGTTTGACCCCTCACAAGTTACTTTAGGCCAAATTTAACATTTCGGAATTTTCGCAAAATCTGGTTACGGTACCCCAACTTTGAGTAGTTTTTTAGGGGGTTTCCCACTGGAGTTGAATTTCAACATTTTATTACATGATATTACACACAGGGCCGTAGCCAGGATTTTTGAAATACCGAGGTCATAGTCGTGGTGCGCGGGGGGGCGTCAGAAATTTGGGGCAATTTTATATTAAAAGGCTTCAATCTGGTGCACTTTGACAGATAAAAACTACACACATCATATTAGATTAATGCCATTTTTTATGATATTATCATCATGATCATCCAGAGAAGACCCAACTTCACTGAATTCTGATGAGAACACACCATCTATTACAAACAGTAGACTAGCTCCTCACATTTGTAGCAGCCACAGAGTAGCAAAAATATTATATTATAAAGTTTAATTCCAGCTCGAAAAAAAAAAGTCTGAAATGCAATGTGAAGGTCCTGGTTGTTAACATAAAGATTAACAGGTTTCTAGGGTGAAGTGTGCACTCTTTTTTTACCATAGCTATAGCCTACTATTTTTGGGTGACTTCCTTCTGGAGCGTCAGCTGTGTTCCTCACTTTGAAACAGGCCCAGGAAGTTTGTTTGCTTTTCCTTATAGTTACCACAAACATACATCTGACTGCTCCTTGTTGCAGCAAATTTTGGTTTGTGTTATAATTGGTTATTCACGTTGTTTAGCTATGTAGTATTTCACATTTCTATGCATATTTTTTATTAGTAAAATATTGGTGTCAAACTTCATTTCGGTTGTATGGTCTTCTTCAGTGTTGGGAACGTTACTTTTAAAAAGTAATTAGTTATAGTTACTAATTACTTCTCCCAAAAAGTAACTGAGTTAGTAACTCCACTACTTCACTATAATAGTAACTAGTTACCAGGGAAAGTAACTATTGCGTTACTTTTTCTTTCTTTTTTTTAAGTTTAAATATGTCGAAGATTATTAAATTATTCATTTTTAAATTGTATTTTATTGTTTTCATATATTTCACTGATCGCAATTATGGAATGCGAGTGTGTGTTTTATTGAAAGCGAGGCTGGTGTGCCTATGAAAATAGGTTACAGTGGGTTTTTTAAGTGCTGTGGCTACAAGCAAATCTCATATTGTCTCTGTACAAAGACAACAAAAACCTTTTTAAATGTGAAAACAGCGGAGACCTATTCAAGATTTGCGTTTAATAACAGGCGAAACATCGAAATTAATTTATTCATGGCCACATTAAGTGAAATTATTAACTTTACCGATTATCCATCTGATTATCTGTCCTGCTGCGAGCGCACAACAGGATATCTGCGGATCCTTAAAAAGTCTTAAATTCATGTATCTAAAATTAAGGCCTTAAAAAGTATTAAATTTATTAGAAAATTCTAAGATGGTCTTAAATATATAATACACAGCATCATAAAATATGTATGCACTTAAACTTTTATATGAAATAACAGGGTATGCGCGCGGGGTCTTAAAAAGTCTAAAATGTGAAAATCTAAATTTTAGGTCTTAAAATGTCTTAAATTTGTTGAATTATTGTGTTCAAGTCTTAAATAATTTTAGACAGGTCTTACATTTTCTTATGCCCACCATGGGCGAGCATTTCACTCGCATTTGCCCCTAAAAAAAACAAACATGTGTGAACCGGAAAAATCACAAAAAGAAAGAGCACACGATTGGTCAAAAACTACAAATCCCACAATTATCTGGCCTCAACAATAACAGTAGTTAGTGTAAGTAAGGGAGAGTGGAGCTGTAGGTGAAAAGAGGAAACAACGCCACTTCTGGTTCTGTTCTATGTTGTTGGTTCACACCGTCACCGTTTATTCGTTACGTCCGCGGTGTAAAAGGCCGTGACGCAAAGACGCGATTAGGCGCGAGACGCGGTAGACGCGACTTTTTTTTTTTGCGACGCAATACACCCGATTCTTTTATGGCGACGGGACCTTCGCGTCTTCGTCCTTTTCATCGTGTTTGGTGGGAAGACCCACGAGGGGCTTCCCACCAAACCCACGAGGGGCTTCCCACCAAACACGAGGAACGCTTTTTTTTCGCTCGAGTTTATACGCGCGACCAAACGCGAGATACGCGAGAAATGCGATTTATCGCTCGTTTTGACTTTGTGTAAATTCGCGTCTTCACGAGCCCGCCCATTTTCACTACAACAACAACATTTCTGCTCTCACCAACCATGGTTGAGGTCACAACGCTGCTGTAGCTGCTCTGGAAGAGTTCCAGCTGATGAGCTACAGAGACTTTAGAGGCAAAGAGGAGCAGAGCGTCGCTGTGTCGGACTGTTTGGATTTAATGAAGAAGCTGCACAGAGTCAGGTGAGCAGAAGCTCAGGACAAACACTTCGCTCCGGGACATAATGTAGCTACACCTCACATGTTCTTGTCTTTTACCTCAGGGAGATTAAAGTAGTGTCTGTTTCCACTTTCCCTCCGATCTCGGCAGCTTCCCTCTGCTAGTTTGTGTGTGTGTGAGGCTAAACTGCGTGCGTGTGTGGTTTGTGTACAAACTGAACACTGCCTCTGATTGGCTTAGCATGAAACCTTACTCTGCCTCAACCAATCATCATGACTTATGCGGTTGTCTCGTCCCTCCCTCCTCCCCCCTCCCCTCACCAAAGGAGAGGAGGAAAAAAAAAAAAAACAGTTTAGCAGCTTCTGTGTCTGAGATGAGATGAGCCAAGTCGGAGGACAACGGCTTCACTGAGTAGTTTGTAACGCGCCTCATTTAATTGTCGGTAACGGTAACGGCGTTGTAACGGTGGAAATAGTAATTAGTTAGATTACTCGTTACTGAAAAAGATAACGCCGTTAGTAACGCCGTTTATTTTAACGCCGTTATTCCCATCACTGGTCTTCTTTGAATGGGAAAATATGAAGAGGTCTAGGTGAAATCAAAATGAGCCAAAAACAGTTGTATTTGGATGGAGTGAATATTATGACACAGGCTATTAGTGAAATATAATTAGTTTTCCAAAGGTCAAATTCCACCTGGACATACGTATCTCTGATAATAAAACAGCTGCAAAATTGCTCAGGTTCATTTTTTTAGCATCTACTTTTACACAGTTAGCCTACACATTACTTATTCATTTGCCTGATATCCCATGATTCAAAGGTAGATTTTACTCTAATGTGATTTTTGTTAGTATTCTTACTAGGCAGAGATGAAAAATTTACATTTTCTACTGTAGCCTACTCCAGACATGTCTGTAGTAATCTCACCGGTCTTAGCTTTCTTTAAATAAATAAATAAATAAATAAAAAAGACTGAAATAAAACTAATGGTTGCCTAAACTTTACACCGTATGCTCTTTGTTAAATCTGTCCAAAATTTTTTAGAAACAATTTCACAGTCTTTGTTTGTGAAATATTTGTGCTTGTGCACCACATATGCTCACATCTTGTGCATCTCCTGGGGGCTAAGCCCCCCCTGTCCTTAAAACTTAGTGACGCCCCTGTCTGTAAACATAAAATTTATCATGTCACTGTGCTTTTCACATAAAGTTGATGGAAGAATGGACAGTGCAGATGCCCCCTCAGTATAGTATCTGCAGGAAAGAGGTCTCTGCTCTCCCCCACTTAGCTCAACTAGTGCATAGTGCAGGACACAGACAGTAAACGGCGCTGAATTGACCCTATTAAACAGCTGTTTTCTCCGCATACATGAGGTTCCGTCCCGAAATAATACAGCGCTTCAAGTGCACGTATGTACGAAACTTTTACAGTGTAACAACTGGTTGGAAAGAGCAGTTTATCTAGAGCCAACTCACTCAGTAGCCTTCTCCTCCATGCACGCAGGCTCCGCGACGCGCTGTATCACTCGCTTTTTCCGAATGAATCGCCTTTTTTCCCGCGACCAGTAAACAAACACCAGCGTAGGCTACGTGAGGGCGTCAATAAACAAGAGCATTATAGGCCTACCGGAATTGTTTGGACAAGAGAGGAGTCACTCAGTCACCTTCCATCTGTCCTCCTAATACTTTGCACTTTTTTTTTTTTTTTCATTCATTAGGTATTCAAAAATACCGAGGTCATGACCTCGGTGTCCTCAATGGTAGCTACGGCCTTGATTACACACCTTCCTAAACACAATGGTGAAGAAATTTATTGGTAATGATTTACTTCCCAGATTTCCATAGGTTTCCAATGGAGAATAATGGAATAATGTGGAAAGAGACCCCTAAAGACCCCTAAAGGTCAGCCACCAAAGTGGTTCCACGTCTGAAATTAAACCTTGGGGTATGTAGATGAAATGCTTAAAGTTTCATGCTTTAGTCATTAAAATGCACAATTCCTTCCATATATGAGCTTATCTGTCCCACTATTACACTTGTTCCAGGCTCTGCCTGTCGTTTTTCTCTAGAAATAGAAACTTGTTCCAACTTTTTTTTATCTCTGTACCGATCGCGCTCGTCTTCTTCTTCTTCACTTCTTGCTCTGATCTACAGTCTTCTTCGTTCTACACATCCCAGAAGCCCCAAAATTACTCAGTGTGTGCGACAGCGCCCCCATTTACCAGCCGCAGAAAACTGCGTTTGACGTATATGTACGTCATTGGCACTCAAGCGTTGGATTTTGATTGACGTACATATACGTCATTGGCACTCAATGAGTTAATATATTCCTGAATTTAACCAGTTCATCTAATTCTTCCAGAAAGATCGTATGACGCTCAATAAGAGTGGATGTAAAGCATTTTTGAACTGAATGAATGAATGATGGGACCTAATGTGTGCATTTATATACTATAAACCAGGGCTCCGTGTGTGGGTGAGAGGAGCAGGGAGACTGGGCATTAGCTGACTGGGCAACAGCAACAAATTCACATGCTACTCTGCTTTTCTGGGGACAACACAAGTAGCAGACAATGCCCTTCTCAACCAGACCTACCAGTACCAGTAACTTTGCTTTGTTTTAACAGCAGGGCTCCACACTAACAGTTTTCACTATAGGAGCACGGTGGTCCCTAACTTAAAATTTTAGGAGAGCAAGTAGAAAATTTAGGGGCACACACTTGTAAATTGATTTGCAGGGCAAGTTATTATTCACAATACTCACACACATTGACCTACCACCTGTAATTACAAACATCAGATTTTTTGAGTCTCCCCTTTCATGTTTCACCAGCGTTACAAAACAAAAAACAGGCAAATTCACTGGTTGCACATGTAGATGAAAAATTTACTCGCACTGTCCCAAATTTTAGGGGCAAAATGCTCCCATTTAGGGGCAGTCTGGAGCCCTGTTTAACAGTGAAACACAATAATCAGTCACAATAATAAGTGTTATTTAAAAAATACTTTGTATGAGTGTTTATTTTGCACAATTAACCTATGTTATAGGCATATTTAATTTGAATGTTTAATTTTGGCCCGCAACCCTCCACCCCGATTCATTTTTGGCCCTTCACTGAGAAGAATTTGGGCACCCCTGCTATAAACTATAAACTATGTCTACTCAATTTACTCCCAGACACATCTGAAGTATAATCAAAGCAAATAGGATGCAGCTGTAAATGAGAGATTTCAGTTTATGATTTTTGGTCAATTTGCAAGAAATGTTTTCATTTAGTCTTCATGGGTTACAGGGTGTAAATCAATGGGGAAAATTGTTTATTATTTTAAATGAAATCAACAACCTCATGAAGTGTGAAAAGTGCAGATGTCTAAATACTCTCCGACACTCTTTACCCACTGTAATTTAGTCTGGACCAACTGACTGGACCAAAGACTAAATGACTTGCATTGCAATTCATAAAGCAGTGCTGCAAGCATGGTTAAAACCCTTTACACATTACTGTCAAATTAATAAACAGCCTTTCACTTATTCTACATGCACAATTTAATTGCCTCAGGGTCAAAGAAGAACATATTTCAGCTGCCTCCAGGTTCTGCCAATACCCTCACTGCAAGGAACTCTACCTATATCTACAGTATCCAACCTGCAAATCCACTGCATTGCATTTAGCTGTATCTACCCGAACCTAAAGCAGCTCCTGGATAAACCACTTCACTACCTGGAGAGAGGTCAGTCCAGACTGTAGCCTTGGATGTGATCTGCTCTGTTCCCTTGGCCAACAGAGAGCCAACATCCCTCTTAATCCAACCATGTGCTAGGCCAGATGTAAACATCGCTACGAGACCTGTAGTGTTGAGCTCCTCCTGCTTCATTAGCAAAAGGTGGGAGGCTAGTGATAAAGTTGCTTCTGTAGCATCCCATATTAGCTCTGTAGCAGATTTCTGCTCCTTGGTCAGTCCTGAGTGAAGCTGGAAAGCTGCCACCCAACTCTCTGTGGCAATCTGGCTGTGACAACCGGCCTGGACACGACAGCAGTTCTTAGCCAAAGAGGCCCAGACCAAAAGGCTTCCACTGACTTCTACTGAGTCACTGCAAAGAAGCTACAAGGAGCATTAAGCATGATGTCACAGCAGACAGCTGCCATGTTTTTTTTTTTGTTGAATCAGTGCCCTGCCCCTGTATATGAGATGTGAAAGCAGGTGCTCACATTTCAACAGCCTCACTCCTATTGCTTGAGAGACACTGTACCTTGCAGAAGACCGATTACACAAAAGCCATTCCCAGTCTGTCACCAGTGAGGCCTGCTGTGAACTGTGAAGAAGACACCACACACACACACACACACACACACACACACACACACACACACACACACACACACACACACACACACACACACACACACACACTGCAGAGACTCAGGCCACACCACCACCACTTGATCCTGGAAAAAAGGCTTCCTCTTACAGTAAATCTGGACGCCGTCCCACTATGAAAATGTACGACTCATCCCTTAACCAAACTTTCCAGGATAACTGCTTTGACAGCTTAAAAAATATTATCTTCACAGAACTCTAAGTGAATCCTGCGAGTTCAATTTTCATAAGGCATTTGGCTGGAAAAAGATTCACTGAAAATCTATTGAGTTGGGCAGCTGGAAGGAGAACCAATCAGTGGACGTAGAAGAGTAATGTGGATGATGATGACAACAAGCTTTATTTCCAGCACCATATATGGTTAACATGGCCACAGATTAACTTCAAAGTCCAGTCTTAACCCAACAACAAAGCTGAACATGAAAAGTCTAAAACGCTTGAAGTGACAAACTGTACAGAGAGAGCACAAGAAAAAGGGAATTGGGGGGAAAGTGAGGGAAAGAAAGAAAAGAGAAGGAACAAACAAGAGGTCGACAAAATAGTCCACTGATAAAGATAAATGGACAGAAACACTAAAACCAGATAGAACAAAATAGAAAGGGTGAGAAGATATGAGCTGATCAAAGTAAAAGGAAGGTGAGTGGGTAAAGGCAGTCAGCGTTATGTTAGCCCTTCTACTTTGTAGTCAGAGTGGAAGTTAAAGGTAATGGAAAAGCATGAATGGCTATTACAGGTCATTCCAACAGTTTTAAACAACTTTAGGTGCAACATGACCTTCACTGCAGGAGATTTCACCGAGCAAGGCTTCAAAGAGAATACCAGAGGAATTCTAATCAATTTGTTTTTGTCCTATCAACGCTGAAAATCTTTGTTTATTCTCCTGCTGCAGACCTATAAGACTTCATATAAGACAGACAAAACTTTCAGGAGCTTTTACAAATATGCATCCTGCCCTATCGGAGCAAATCCACCCCCACCCGACACCCTGAAGTTCAGCCGTCCATGATTGGGCATTGTCTGTTTCCAGAATACTGGTCCTGCTTACAGACGGGGTTAACGTTCATCTGAAAGGTGAACCTCAGAGGAGACAATGGTTTCATTGCAAGGCTGTCTGGACAGCACAGCGTGGGAGGAGTTCATTGAATGAAGGGTCCACTGATTTACTGTCTATTGCAGTTAGGCATGGGCCGATTACCGGTTTCAAGGTTATACCACAGTATGAAAAAGTCACGGTTTTAAAACCACTAAAATTTTCCGTCCAACCGTTCCTGCAGTATGAGCCGTTTTCCCCAGGTGGTGTGCAGCTGCAGCACAGACTTTCACGTGTGGCGCTGTAGCGCTGGCTGCCACACAAACACACCACCAGAGAAGAAGAGTGAAAGCTGCGCTGGATTCAAACTCTAAACATTATGGACTAAATGTTGACTCAGACTCGTACTAGTTCAAACATGCAGATCGATGCCGATTTAACGCGTTTCAGGCACAGTGTCCGAGAGAGTCGACAGTCCACCATGTTGTTGTTGTTGTTGTTACCTTCCGTCCAGCGGTGTGGCTCAGGTTACAGAGGTGTAGGTCTGTGACATCACTGTTTGACTGGACGTGTTAAAAGGATGACGAGGAGTTGGTCACCAAACCTTCGTTTATTACAGGAACGTACAGGGACTGTCGGCCGTAACCGCGACAACAACAACAACGACAAACTTATCCTCTCGCACGCACACACACACACACACACACACACACACACACACACACACACACACACACACACACACACACACACACACACACACACACACACACACACACACACACACACACACACACACACACACACAGGCGCTGTCTTCCTCACACTCACCCCTCCCCTCCGCTCTCACACAGCCGCTGCACCAGACACATTCACAGACAGTCAGAAATCACAGAACTCTTCAACATTACAACCAGAACATTACTGCAGGGTCGCTACAATACGCTTGAGGCCCGTTTCCAAAAGAATTGCCTCACATAGGACTGTCTAAGGGTTAGAATGACTGCATTTTAATTTTATTGAGAATAAATATTATATTATTTATTTGAACTTGATACACATTTACTAATGATCCAAATGTTCAATTTGTTGTAAAAAAATAAAATAGAAGTTCAGTTAAAACTTTTTTTTCATTTCAAAACAACACATTTCTAGAGCTGTAACTGCAATACCGTAATACCGTGAAACCGTGATATTTTTGCTCAAGGTTATCATACCGTCAGAACCTCATACCGGCCCATGCCTAATTACAATGCATTTCACTCTCCACCTCTTGGATGTCACACAAAGTACAAATTCTATTGTCTTCTGCTGTGCCAACATATCTGCCTGTCTCCATATGAAGACCAAGAATACCAGCTCTAGACTGAGCACACAGGGATCTTTTCTTTTTTGACAAATTATACAAAACATAATTTTCTGGGCCAAATACCTGCTTTATTTCACAGTAAATATGCAGCTTTGGTTTACCCCAGATATCTAGTGCCTATCTACCGTATCTTTACATGGTTGAAAAATAATTTATTTAAATACATTAATCTTCACTTTCTCTTTGTTATAATAATGGTCTTCATATCCAGCTCTCAGTGAGATGTCATATATGTCCCTATCCCATGCCCCATTATTCAGAGTGTCCCACTCAAAGATTTTTCTTGCAATCCTGTTACACTTTAATCCTAGTATCCTGTTCCATAAACGTACCGTATGTACTCCACCGTACCTCATTGGATTCCCAGCCCATCTCCCATGACAGCTAGAGTTGGTGTGACTAACTGTATTGTTACCTTATACTTTGAAAGTCTGTCTGTCTCTGTCTCACTCTGAGCGGGAGTGAGCAGCTATCACAGCGAGTGTGCGTCTCTGTCTCACTCTGACTGAGAGCGGGGCGAAGCAGCCATCACAGCGGTGTGTGTTTCTTTCTCTTTCTCTCTGCCACTGAAATTAGCGACACAGGTTTTTTAAACTCTGGTCAAGCCGCTTACAATTGTCATGGAGCACCTTTCCCATTGGCAAAAAAAACACATCTGATCTGATCACATGAAAACAATTACCTATCACTATGTGCTTATACAGCATAAAATAGTCCATACACTGCAGCGGTGGTCAGTGTTTTTGTCCTCTCTTCTTTTCTCGCTATGACACGTTGATTGTGTGCCAGCAAAGCACCTTGTACGAGTCACGACGCAGGTCCCACTGCCGCCAGAAGTTACGGGTTTAAACCTCTCTCTCGCGGCATAATAAAACATGGTCATTTAATTTCAAGTAGAAAAACTAATTTACCGACTGTTTAATTTATAAATTAAACTGAAGATGTAAACACTAGATACAAATATACTGAATTTGTGTTTTTGTTTCTTCTTTTTAAAGAAATGGCTGAAAACAAAGGGAATCCTGTGTGGCAGCACTGACTGTTACACTGGCCCCACTGAAACAAGTTACATTGGAAATGAGCGGGTCAGACGCCTCTATCTCTATCTCTGCATCATCCCAAGCATTGCTGTGCTGAAGATGGTACTTGAAGCAGAGGGTCCCAATACGAAGGGGATCAAAACGCTCCGGGATACCATGCTGAAAAGTTTACAGAACAAAATGGAACAAAACTTTGGTTTCAAAAATACCCAGGCTTGTGTGGACTAGGCCTCAGAGTGAACTGAGATTTGATGGGAGGGGGAAATCCCCAAGATTGTGTTATAGATTACTATAGACTACTAGAACTATTACTTTTCCAAGACACTGTCAAGCTTCCCTTTTGGAATTCAATGTGACAAAGACCAAACATATTATATGTCCATTGATTTTAAATGTTAAAAATGTTATCCTGCCACAACCAAAAAATTACTATCAAACAGGGCAAGTAGAGTATCATAAACGACAATAATCTGAGCTTCGATTGCAACACCAGCATGTTGCTTAAAAAAAAAAAAAGATAAGCAGCAGTGCCTTTTTGTCTGAGGAAGAGGCAGAGTTTGATGTTGACAGGCTTGCCGATTCCTGATGACTGTTGTATTCATCTTTTATTGAGTCGATTTTCACTTTTTCTTTTAGCCATTGGTATGTTTCAATCAATTTTAAAAAAGAACAAACATGATTGTGTTCTGTAGCAGTATTACAGGTGCTCGACAGAACAGCGTGTTTGAGTTGTGTAACACACTGTTGTTAAAGAAAGCAGAATCTATTCTGTCTGACAGCGCCCGCCCCCTGCACTCACAGTTTCAGATATAGCATCAGCTTCAAATGCCCATAAGCCAAAACCACATCCAAATAGTTCTAGTACACTCACCCTGTTCACTGCTAAACTCTCTTTCTCTCTCTCTCACCCACCCACACACACACCCCTTTTATTACATTATTGTGTGTTTTAGACCTTGACAAATAAAGTTCTTCTTGACATCATGGAAAAGTAGAAAAAGCTCATAAATCTGTGCATCAGTGCACATCAGCAACTCCTCATGAGTACGAGATGACAAAATGAGGGGGATGTGTGTGACCATTGTTTTGTTTATTGACAGTGTCACATATTTATGCATGTATTTGCCAGCTTGTGGAATGAGATGCACACAGAGACCAGGGGTCTCATTTATAACCGTTGCGTACGCACAAAACGGGGCTGAAAGTGGCGTACGTGACTTTTCACGCCAAGGTTGTGATCTATAAAAAACAAACTTGACGGGAGAATGTGCGCAGCTCTAAGCAAACTCTGACCCATGCGTACGCATGGTTTGGAGGAAAAGGGGAATTGGCGACACAGACGGTGTGGTGGTGAACTGAAGTCAGACTCAGGAAATGATGAGTGAGAAGAACGATTATGTTTTTATTATCGGCCGTCACACATTTAATTTCAACCCGCATGCGTTAGATCCATGTTGCCACGGTGATTTAATTCAACAGCCTTATTTTGCATCGGACTGGTGTTAGAATCTAACTTAAAATTCAAAATCAAAATTCCTTCTCTATATTTAATCACCACCGTCTCTCCGTCATATTGTCCACTCCCAGAGCGCAGGAGGAGGAGAGGACGCCGCGGCTGCATGGGATAAATACATGGTGTAAATAACTATATGTTCCTATGATACTGTGTGAACATATGATCGAGAGTCAATTAAATCTCAAACCCTGGGGGGGGGGGGGGATCCAGCAATCGTTCGCACAATTGTTACATTCTGTTTTCTTGTTATCAAGTGTCATGTTTGATCATTCCTCAGAATGTAACTGATTCCGCTAATTATTCAAAGTTTTATCGATCAGTCTAATTAAATATATACAGCGGTGAGCCCCGTGCGTAATTCTGCACCACGGCACCGCTGGAGGAGAAAGGAGGGAGAGGGAGACCATGATGAATGGTTAATAACTCGTTTCAGATTAGAACTCTTGTCATTGTTGTAACTATGTGCCGAACCGGGTCCAGCATTAGAGAGGGCAGCGCACCAAAACAACACCGCGTGCGCTCTGAGTTAACAGCTGCAGCAACACGTCACGTCGCCACTTTCACACCTGCAGCTAATTCACAACAGCGACAGAACAAGAGCACGTCAGGCTCATTGACATGCAGATCACATTCATGTGGTGGTTTGCATTGACCATCTAGGGTTAAAACAGGGCGTGGACAGGGCGGAACGTGAAGCTGATTCAGCTGCGCACACTTGTAGGAACTCTGTGATTTATAAAGGGAAGTTTGCCTGCAAGTGTGCGTACGCAGGGTTTTATAAGTCTGAATATTTACTGGCGCACGCAAAACCTGGCTTTTGGACGTACGTACCCTTTTAGTAACGATCCCACGCACAGTTTTATAAATGAGACCCCTGTTCTTTGAGTAAACATGCAAAGTATGTGCACATATACACCTCCAGACCATTAATACAGAGGGTTTGGGGATGGGAATGTGTGTGGATATTTGATATATTCTCTGCTGACTTCTCATTTAGATTTAAGCTACTGCTAAATCTCCTGAAATTGTTCTGCTCGAGTAATTCACTGTACTTTATCCCAAGAAAACCCACGCTGTCCATAAAGAATATTTATGAGGGGACTAATTTCCAATAGGGGTGAATGTGTCAAAGAAACAGAATAATAAGGTATAAAGAAGCTCCATGTGATATCTACTTATGTTGAACTTGAAAGCCTACATGTGTGTGTCCTTTATTAGCACATACACACACTATTTGCATGCAGCTGTGTGGTTCTGAAAGCATGAACACTTATTCTTTATTCCTAGTCTGTGCATTTCTGTTCATATTTCTCACAGTCAATTAGACACACTCACTACTGGCCTACTGTCCACCATTAAAATCAAAGGAAAACTTTCAATGTGGAAATTTGACTGTAGCTTATCATTACCATGCTCATATTGTGGCAGAAACATCAAAGGAAATCCCTTTGGCTCGGATAATAACAGTCCATCTCTTCTAACCGAGCGGCTCGGTGAAGCAACCAAAGGCACAGGTCAGTGTTTGGAAGAAACATAAACAGGTACATATGAATCATTTTATGAATCAAAGCAGGTTTACTTTCAATTGACCATAACGAAACAAACCCAAGGCTCTGCACTTGCTTGGAACAGTATCTACAAAATAATGATTAATGATATGAACAATGTCCGGTTCTGTTGACAGATCAAGCAAACAAAACTCCCAAATCATGGTTATACACAATTTAAAGCTTTGTGCTCACTGGTCAAAGCAACTGCTGTTTGCACAAGTGCAGATGCCAAGATCCTAATTAAACCACACTTACTGACCCAGCAGGTGACTTGGGAAAATTGGGCTAGGTTAAATCTTCTAATTTTGTTATGAAAGCAAAACAGAGTTGCTGCACTTTTAGATTAAGTCTAAGTCTTTGGCCCTTTTTTAGTTAGTAGAAGAAAAGAACACCTCTAAAAGTGGCACATAAGGATGCTGAAACCTTGATCAGCGGTATGACCCCACTCTTGCATTTAGCCTACTAAATCTCATTCGTCTTTCACAAAAATTGACATGACAGGTAGAAGACTTCTAGTAAGAAGCGGTGACCTCTTCAAATTGAAATGCGTTGAAATGGCCTCGAAACAACTCCTCACAGCAGAACTATCAGCAGAGACATAAGCCTGTCAGAGGGGCACCAGAAGGAGGTAACAACTTGTATGTTTCCCAAAGACTAAAAGTGAAAAGGAGCCAAGAATTATCACAGCTTTTTGTAAAAAAAAAAGAAAGAAAGAAAGAAAGAAAGAAAAAGAAAATGCAGCTCCAGCATTGTAAGCCAAATTAACACTTTGATAACAAGTGCTGTATACCATGTCACTCTAATCCATCAGCGTCCCATTCCTACTCAACATTTCTACAGTTTTTTACACACCACAGGTTTCCATTTTAGCGTGAAAGCCATTTTGTGTTTGTGTAATTATTTTAATGAGGATTTGATTGAAGATTAACAGTTCTAAGTGTTACTGGGGGAAAACAATATCAGATTGTCTCAACTTTTGAACATGCAGCCAAAGATGAGTCCACCATCTGTCAGAGATCAATTCAGAGCTACAGGAAAAGGCTTGAAGCAAGACAAAGACTGATGAGACACACAGGACTACAGAGGGAGAAAAGTACTGACAGCACTTTCTTATTGTTATAGATTCACACTTGTATTTACTAAAAAAAAGGGGGGCATTGAGGGAAAAAAGCAATTCCAGTTTGGTTTTAGGCAGAGATATTTTCATGACCTAAGCAGAAACCAGGTGGACCGCCCGTGAAACAATTCTTAATCAAAATCTAAATGATATTTCCATGTGTGGAAGTCAGTAAACACAGGGATGCAGAAAAAGGTTATTGGTTATTAATTACAAGGGTTGTGTGAGTCAGTGAGAGGTTATCAAAGGAATGGGATGTTTTAGTCATCTCTTTCTATACGACTTCTATTTTCACTTCCTGTTCTCTTCATTTCTGCTTGTTTCGATTTGTTTCCTCCAACTGACAGTTTGTTTATACAATGGGAGTAAATATCCTCCTGTCTCGCACTTTTCTCTCCCCAACCCTGTGACAGATGAGAAATTGAACAATTGATATTTCTGACAGCAACTCAATTAAATCCTGCCACACCAGAAGAGGCAGGGACGGGTTCGTGCACACGTCTACTTGGCATGACCACATATACCAACAGGAAATTCATTGTTGTTAAGTTAGTAAATGAAATAAAGACCACTGAATATGTTGAGTAAATAAAGATTAGATAAAGTCTTTTATGTGTTAAGACTTTCCATACCGCGCGGACAAAAATATCTTTACAATGATTTTCTTATCAATCTGACCATATGCTACTTCTTTGTGTCAATGAGGATTTTGGTGACTTTAATTTCTCATAAAAAATGAACTTTTCTTATAAGCCATTGGTTAAATCCATATTTCATTAGGGCAGAGAGAGACACAAAGAGAGAAATGAGAGAAACTTGGCGTTAGAAAAGAAACACGGACTGTGCAAAATGCTAAGAGGGAGCAGGACGAGTGAGTCGAGAGAGAGGGACAGCAAACGAACGAAAAGGGAGACAGAGACAAGCTGCCCCTGTGGCACTATGTGATAAGGATATTATGTAGATTGAAATGCTTCATGCAGGTTGAAATCAGCATAAAATGGTTCAGCAGTTTCCTTTTTAAACTCACATCATGGCTTTACTGTTAAATTATACACAGACTTAACGCTGAGTGGGATCTGAATGCAATGAAGGTTGGTTTGTAATCTCAATTTGTGTCAAACACCTTTGAACTCTGAGGATGCACAAGTGCACACAGTTTCATGTAAGTGTCGACATCTCAACACAACAAAGTGTTAGATCAACAGAGTGTAGAGTGCCGTGATAGTTGTGGTAAATCCAGAGCCAATTAGGTACAGTATTTAAAAATGGACAGCCAAATGCACTCTGGGTGGTTGTGATTCCCTCCATAACTTCTATTATTATTCTATTCTGAAAATATCTCTGTTATACATTATATATCTAATTATATGTAATATTTCATATATAATTATAATATTCCATCGATATGCCAACATCTGTGCAGACTAGTGTATTCATTTCTTTCATTAGCTATGTGGGCTGTGCAAAATGTACAGAAATGTCACAATATTTTTGACAGACTTGTCAGGTTATGTTTTCACAAAAAGATTTGAAGACATCATAGCAGATAGGGGAGTTCAGTATTTACTTGGCTCAGAATAAGATGAGAAAATTATATTGTGTTATTGTATTGCTGCTTGTAAAAAATAAAAAAAAAGAGAGGGAATGGCCAAAGTAGAGAAAAGTGACCCATGAACTATATTGATTACAGCAGGAACTGGGAGTACAGCTGAAAAGGTTATTGTAAACTATGATTCTGTTTCATTTATCCCCCTTTATTATTGATAGCAAATACATCATGTTGGTTTTGCAGGGTGGCTAAGTGCAGCAATTTCCAAATTGGGGTCCAGTAAGGGTCCGGGAGGGGGTTTGAGAAGCCTGCCAGCAAAATGATAAATAATTCATTTTCATCATTTTTTCATGCACTACCGTCTCTTGTAGAGAGATGTTATTTATTTCCTTCATCCTGTAGGTTTCCGTCTTTACCCCCCTTAACTTTGAAGCAAACAAATCCAGGTTTTGTCCTGAACAACAACTTGTAATTTGCAGAAGTCCATAACAAAAGATCCTGTGTTGTCAGCAAAGTCACTGGGTAAAATATGAATAAAAGTGTAGTGACTTGTCATATGACTTGTTTGGTAATCATTTCAAATTGTGCCAAAAATAATTGGCTTTTTTTGTAACACAATAATGTATTTTTTGGCTTAAAACACTTGTTTAAATGTTGTAAAAACAAATGATTGGATATTAATTTGCATAAAATGCACTGAGGCAATATTGTAAATTCTAATTCAGCATGATTTATACTAGACGTAATCCTCTCTCTTTAACTGTCTCAATTACCCCGACTCTTGTTTGTATTTGATTTCACTCTCTTTGCCGTCAGTTCCACATTTTACTGCTAACAATCCATTTAAATATTACCAAAGTGAAACCTAAACACTCAATCTGGATTAATGGCACCAAAATGATTAAGATCTACACTTTCCATGCAAATATGACCCTGACATCTTGAAAACACAGTAATAGCTTGTGGAAAGTCCACTTGACACTTAGTTGCATGAATAATAATCATAAATGCAATATTGATATCGAGAGAAGGAAAGAGAGGAGGTTACACGCTGTCTTCAGATGGAAACATGCAATAAAGAGGGAAAAGAGCAGAAGCTAAGGGTGGAAACAGACGCAAAGGCTGCCAGTCAGAAGTAAAAAGGTGACAGTAATGAGAGAGGAAAGAGAGATTTAGTAATTACTCTGTTCCAGTGCCCCACTGTGCAGCCAAACTATTTCTGGGACCCCAATCTCATAATCCCCTGCCCGCCAACAAAGCATTTTCAAACTAATTTCCTGAGAGCATCACATCAGCCATAAAACCACAAATGGAGCAGTAAATAGGCTAATAACACCCAAACAGTTTCTTTTTATTGCTGCATTTTGTCTGTTTAGCAGTGGACAACCTAACCTGACTTTGCCTCCTGGGAAAAAATCATCCAAGTAAATAAAAAGCAAATGAGCAGGTTAAGTGTGACATGGTTGGTTTCTTAACAGTTTGTGAGAGATGGAGGGTCACACAAGCTGCCAATCAGCATTCAGATAAACTTGGGTACGGGAAAGCTCTCAGTCTGAACAGAGGAGGTGGGATTGGTAATCAGATTTACAGTAATGTGACAGCTCTTTGCAGTTGTATGCTGCTATCTGTGCTGTCCCTGTGAAACTGTTAAACTCCTGGACAATTTGGTCTTTGTCCATTTTACATTTTTGAATATTTTTTTATTCTATCCACAAGTTTCCGAACGTCATCTATGGTCAAAACCGGTTTGGTGGAATAGTACGTTTACATTTCCATGGTTTTCAGTCGTTGTCATAGTTGCAGGAAAAGCATGGATCTATTAACACTGGCTTTTAACACGGATGTCAATTTGTGTGATATCCATTGTTAAAAGCTGGTGTGATGATCCATGCGTTTTACAGATTTTCATTGAAAAAAACTACCGAAACCATGGAAACATAAACCTAAAATTCCACCGGAAGAGCAAAACTGGCAAAACAGGCTTACGTTTTTGACGTTCGGAAAAAGGTGGATACCAATTTGATGTCTTACCAACAGTGTTGTCAGGGAAACAGTCCAATGTTGGTAGAACCCTACTGAGAATGCGTTTTCATACTGCTAGACATTTTTGTTGTCGGGCCCCTGATCCATTTCCATCTTTGTAAAGAATTGTAAGATATAGGAAGGCCATTCAAAATCTATTCACATACTGCTCCTCTTTAATCCCAATGGTTAATGTACCTATTGATCATTATGATAAAGATCTTTGAAAATGCTGACAGCACTCACACTGGATTATAATGGCCAGTTAAACACACGTCTCCATGCTCACACAAGTGGCTTCATCCACCCGCAGTTATACACATGCTTACACATCACTAACCTGCAGAACCACTCAGCACACACTTTCACACGATTAAACTAAACATTAATTAATTATTGAACTATACATTTGTCATTTGTCACCCTAAACCAGGGAGTCTTTCAGTCTTCATTTACTGGAATACAAAAGTCATGGTCACATCATGGTTATCAATCATTTGAACAGCTAAAATTAAAAATAAGAAGAAAGCAACACATGTTTTGTGAATATAAAACCATACAGAGGACAGATTCCACGGCTTATATCGATTTTTTTTATGTTCCAGTGTAAGTTCAGCTATGAGTCAGTTAATTGCCCTGCCTCCTACTTGCACAACCCGTCTCACTTGGCTTTAAAGGTTTCCAAATATCAAAGACCTTATGACTACAAAGCCTTACACCTGAACAACCCATGCTGTTCACACATTTTAACTTGATTTTCTAAGACCGTAGGCAAGAAGTGACAAGGTTCACATTGTAGGATTTCAAAGGCTCAAAATGAAAAAAATAAAATAAAATACACTCCACCTACCACTGCAATTAAGCCACACACACCTTGTGTGTCCACATACACACATGCATGCTTAGGCAGATGGAAAACAAGGTAGTGCACATGCCCAAACACAACATACATGCTCATATATTTGCATGTCAAATACACACACAGAGGCAACCCCAAACAGCAGCATCCACTGCAGAAAGATCATTTCAAATGCAGCTAAAACCAATTATTGTAACATCATTTCTCTTGTACCAAAGCTTGTCACATGCTGAACTGAACCAGGTGTAAGCCAGGACAGGACAAACTGATGCCTCCAAATATTTCAGAGAGACACCTACAGCAGCTACAACACTGCAATGAGACCATGGGCCCTAGTTTGCTGGCGCAGCGCAGGTGGCGCAAGGTAGCGCAGCCGGTCTAATGCAAGTTTCGACCAGCGCAGCCGAGCGCAAAGTCAGATTGGAAGATTGGCAGATCGCGCTGCGCTGAGATAGGCGTGGCCGCGCAGCAGGGGGAGGCGTCACAGATTCAGCTTGGTGCAGTGGAAGTTTCGTCCGAAAATGTCCCGCCGAAGTTGCGCTGAAAGCTCGCCACCTCCAACCAGGTCTAGTCTCAGCGCAGCGCGGAGCGCAGCAGGTGCAGTGCAAGTTTGGCTGACTGACCTGCAGTGCACACACGTCACCAAGACCTCACAGGCAGATCTCCACAGTTCCAGACACATTTCAATGCAATAAATATCCACAATAACCACTATTTAATGCAACTAACGGAATCAACACGTGAATTTATATCTATATAGATTGTCCCGTCACATCTGACGTCAGATCAAAGCAGAGATCAAAGGCTGTCAGTGCGTAAAGGAAACTCCACCTGAATTAACACAGCAGGGACGAACTGGCACTGAAAAGCAGCTGTGGATGTCCCAAGCAGGACTGAGGGTGGATGACTGCATGTCGCTGCCGTGTTGAGATACCACTCTGCCCTTGTGATGATTGCTGTATTTATTTATTTACTTATTAATTCATAACCGCGTGCGACCGCATCACGCAGCCGTAATGAAAAACAAAACACAAATCATTATCTCTCTTAGTCCACCACAGCCTCGGTATCAGACAGTCAGTATATAGCCTACTACAGTATACTCAACATCTCTATCACAGAAAAAGAGAAAAAAAGAGACGGACAGAGAGAGAGAGAGAGGAGGACAGAGAGAGAGAGAGAGAGGGAGAGAGAGAGAGCTTGTCCTTTACGCTGATTTCATCCGCATGGTGTTTATGTTTATGTTGTGATTAGTGTAGCCTACACCTCTCATCTTATACACAGGGTTTGAATAAATGTGAGTTTCTTTATTAGTTTATTAGTTGTTGTTTCTTAGATTGCGTAGGGGTTCTCAGTGTATCAGATCAATCCTGGTTAAGTATATTAGTAAACTCATTGTTGGTCACTCTGAGCTCGGACCTCCGGGGAAACAGCTGTTTCCTCCGGGGAGAGGTTCGGCCTCTGGCGTCGCTGTTTCCTCCGTCCATGTCAAAGTATAAAATGACAAACTTGCAGCGCGCATCACCCGCCGCGCAGTTAAAGGTGAGGAGAGGAGCTCCTTTGATTGGTGAAGATCTGACTCGGCTGTGTCAAACCCACTCCACGCCTTTCTCTCCTCCTCCTGTCTCCCTTCCGCCCTCTCTCCTCCCTCTTTGCCGTTTGCGCCGGTGGGAGGGACGAGGGGAGGGATTGCGCTGGCGTAAGTCTGACTGCGCGGCTGACCAAACTTGCGAAATGGACCTGGGCCACACCCCGTTGGCGTGGCGAAGCTGCGCTGACGTTAGACTTCACCTGGTCGACGAAACTAGGGCCCCATGACTCAGTGTTGCTTTGTAAAAGGAGCATGTTAATGTCTTTCTCTGAAATAATTTTGAGTGTGCACAGCAGGTGGCATTAGATTTAGATGACATGTATTGGATGAGAACTAGCCTTTAATTGTATCTGACTTTATTAAGATAACGATGTTGCTCTGTGTTCTTCCTATAGCTTGTCTTTAAAGATTAACAGCACATCATCTGCAAAAAGGAAAATCTTTGACCGCTGACAAGAACTCCAATTGTGCTTCGGATTTAACTTGAAATGATGATAAAAAATGAAGTACATAATTGATTGGCTATTTCTGAGTTCAGGCGCAAATTATTTATCACTTGATCAAATTTGGAATTTTCAGAAAACATCCATTTAACTCTGGATTGCGAGTCACACAAAACATTTGAAAACTTCACCATAGCAACAGGATTTTTTATGAGTTGAGAATGTTAATAACATCAATTTTAACGTCAACTGCCAATCAATGTGAAGACTATGAACGCTTTGGGAGGGACCTTGAGTTGGGATTGTTTGTCTAAGGAGACATTTTATTATGTCGCAACCACAAGCCACTCTAGGTACTAAAGATTTAATAGTAGTGCTCTCGTAAGTCTAGGCTTCAGGGATGACACAGGTGCACATATTTTCTGTAGGTGAAAACTGGACCTCGGTGGGAGTCGGCTGCCATACTGCCTAATATTTGACTTGCCGGCTGCTTCCTCCAACCTGCAGATTTGTCCGAGAGGCCTTCCTGCTCCAGCGTCCTGGTTGCGTTGACTTTGGTCCGTCGACCCTCAGTCGCCGTGTAGTCAGTTCATTTGTTTGTTTAGACCAGACAATAAATCAAATAATAATTCATTCTGGAGGTTGCGGGTGCTTCTTCCTGACTTTGAATCACTTTCCGTTCTCCAGGGAGCACGCCTCAGCAGTCAACGAGTCTCCCCTCTGGCTTTTTCCCACACTGCCCCGCTCCTTTCGCTCACGTCAAACCAGGCACGTAACCAGGTAACCAATCAAACATTACACAGTATGGCAACATCTCAAATCTCAAAAAGTGATCACAACAATTATTTGGGGCACACTGTACAGCACTACTCTAGTTTATGCCAAAGTCTATTAATACAGATGCTGAATAATGCAACTATACCCTTGTACCACTGCATCCATGAAAACATGCTTGTATTGCACTTTTACTATTGGTATTCATGGATTTGATGCAGTCATAGTTTCTACCATCAATAGTGCTTTCAGTTAATTTATAACAGTCCTTTGTGTAAAATCAAAAGTTTCCTCTACAGTGTTTCCCATACATAGACCAATGTGTGGCACAGCGCCACAGAATCAAGACGAAGCACCACACATTGATTTTTTTTTTTTAGTGCGGGGTAAAAACTAAACTCATCAACCAGCGCATCCAGTGTTACCCATTAATTAACGAGTCTGTGGCGGCCCGCCACTCTCGCACGCGCGCTGGCGCACATAAACACGGGCACATGGACAGGTCGCACTGTAACCGTAATAAACAAATGTGCTAAATCGCGCTAATGTGCTCTAATTGCACTCGCGCTCCCCCCGCGCCACAGTTTCCTGAAAATCTGTGGAAAACACTGCTCTAAGTCAAAAAGCAATGTATTTCTATATAATACGTTCTGTCTCATTCCCTCTTACAGACACAGACACACACAAACAGACTGTGCTGGGTGAGACTAAATATGTTTAATAATTTATGAGTCTTCAGCACTGCTAATGCAAACTGCACACCAATACCCACTTAATAATTAAAGCCTCAGATTGATTGTGGCATTACAATGCTTGTGTTGGGGGACATTAGTCAGTGCTGCTGCTGATAATAACACGGCTGATTCCCTCCTATAAAACTAGCATTTCATTCAGTGGGTGAATGTAGATCGAGGGGACGGGAAGGAAATGAAAGGACACAGGGAGGGATTTGAAAGACAGACTGAAAAGTCAACGGATTGGAAGGGAGTCTTGAGGAAAACTAGACAAACAAACTACTGAAAGAAGAGAGAGAAGAAGAAAGCCAGAACAAAATAGAACACCGCATGGTCTGAACAAGGGAATCAGTGAGTTAGAAAAGGAGCTAATCTGTCTTTTTGAACCTAGTTAAATCAAAAGTGAGGGGAAGGATGCTGAGTTGTGCTGTGGTTTTTGGATAAATCAGGTCTAAGCAAATGGATATGTACAGTTATACAGTATTTGTGAACCAAGTATGACCATTTTGTAATTAAAGCAGAAGTAAGTGATATATTTGTGTTAATATAAGTCTTAAATAGTTATATCTTCCGACAGCAATCACTTACATAGAGTGTTTGGACCGAAACACGGGTCTGTCAGTCACTCTGCTCTGAGTCGAGGAGAAAACATTTATCGTATCCTACAGTTTTTATCCAATGAGGAGAGAGAACGGCATGCAGGGCTGTGTGTGCAGCCAATGAACGCCGTGAATGTGGCGACGTAGGGACGAGGACTGTTATGGTGTGTTCAAGGAAACTCGTATTTTTCCGACCGTGAAGTGGTACCAGTTCGATCTGGTACGAGTTCACCGGTCGGAAGTTACGAGTGGCCGTTATAGTGACTTTCACCGGTAAAACAGGTCGGAAAAACACGAGTGGGTTGCCTGGAACGCTACAAAGTCGTAAGTTGTGACTTGAAGCTGTAATTTACGATTTCAAAAGCCTGCCTGGAACGCAGCATTAGCAAAAACGACCGGATCACTTACTTCTGCTTTAACTTTAATACTAAGAACAACATTGTGTAACTGTCAAGTTATCAAAGCAATTAAAAACATACAAATAAACTCACTTTGGAATACTTATGTTTATTCCTACACTTTTCATGAGTTGAAATTAAAGATTATTTTTTTTACCATATAAGAAGCTTCTCTCTAATTTCTTTCACAGACGTGTTGAAAATCTGTGTTAATGAGCACAATAATCCAATCCACCTGACAGGTGTGGCACATTGAGATGCTTATTCCACAGTATGATTACTGTACAGGTGTGCACAAGGCTGGTCATTGTAAAAGCCACTTCAGTTTTATTTTGGCACTGAATGATGTTTTTCAGATGAGTTGGGGCTACACATGTGCATTTTTCCTGCAGTGAGACACATTCACAGAGTTGATCAGGTTGTTGATTGTGGCCAGTGACATGTTGGACCTTTCCACTTCAAGGGCTTTGTGCAATTGATGGATATTGACAGGAATTGGGACACATACAGAGCATCTCAAGCATGCTAAGTGGGTGACCAAGCTAGTGAGTATGCAGGCCATGAAAGAGCTGAGATATTTTCAGCTTGAATTGTGTACACATCCCTTCAACATGGGGCGATGCATTATCATGCTGCAACATGACATGAAGGCAGCAGAGGGACTGAACAGTGATTGGACACAGGATCTCATTAGGTATTCTCTGTGAATTCAAATTGTCCCCAATGAAAAGTGTTTGACATAGCTTATGCTTATTTAACCATACCACCACACATTGGTATGGTTATTCATGACTCTAGCAAACCCTTTGCCCACATGGCCATACACACTACTAGAGGGCTGCATTGGGATTGGGTCCCGCCAGGTCCCGCGGGACCCAACGCAAATCTCGCGGGAGTGGTTGGTTTGAACTTTGCTGCAGGCTGGAACAGGCTGCTAAAAAAACACTGCAAGATCAGGATGTGGCCTAGCGACAGGATGGAGTCAACAAATGATGTGGAAAAGAAGCTCAAACAAGGTCTTTACAACACAAAAGCAAAGCAAGTCTGTCAAGATCTTAACCTCAATCACTGTGTGATTATATAAAGATAGAAAAATAAATAAAATACAGAGGAGGAGAACAGAATATGAAACAGCCTTTATTTCATTAAAAACTAAATGAAAAACGAAATAGATGCGCTATTCCTGAACAGTGTGTCAAAAGACACACACTGCGGTTGCGGGCAATTCAGTGGGAACGGGCAGGAGTGGGATGAAGAAAACAGAAAACACCGCCGAGGGCTCAACACGCTACCTGCTACCTGCCCAGTGCAGTTCATCTGTGAAGTGCTGGCAAATTTGTGCTTAAGAGATATTGAATTTACATGGACAAAACATGACCAACAAAATCTGATCACTTCATCCTCAAGTCCAGTGCAGATCTGTGCCAATTTGAAGACATTCCTTCAAGAAGTTACTGAGATTATCACATTCACTGGGCAAAAAGTCTCAAATTCTAAACTTTCTTGTGAACATTTGACATACAAATCTAATATTTTGCACGCCAAGTGTAGCTGAGAGTCAAAACAAGACCATGGAACTAGACGGGAACCGTCTTCTGTGCAGCTCGCACTTTGTATTACAGATAAAAATGAATGCTTTATAGTTTCCTGCAGCATTAAAACATCACAGACACTTAAAGGGGAAACATGGTCCTGCAGCTGAAAAGATCTGAAACCGTTTCACTTCTAAGCCTTTAGATGTGCGTATCTCCAATTGACTTAGTGTCGATGCCAAGCAATCAAAATGTCTATGTGTAACAGTGTTTCCCCTAGGTTTTCTGTCTTATTGTTGCGTGATTTAGATTTAGGCTCCAAACTAACCTATATACATGCATATAATGGGGAAAAACAACCTTTTCTCATTCGCATTCATGTGATCTGTTTTTCATCCATATGGAGGTGAGCGCAGGTATTTAAAGATCAGATGGCAGAGGGACAGGGCTGTATGGTCGACCCGTCTGCAGCTTCTTACCCAGTGCTTCGGGTGGACGGCTCCAACTGTTTTGGACGAGTCAGACCAACAGGTCCGCTCGGACCGTGGCCACTCGGACCAAGAGGTTCACTCGTGGCGACGTTAACCGGGGCAGGAGATTGGGGCGTAGCATTTAGGAGTCGAGATACGAAAATACAAAAATGATACGACTGCACACTAAAGACATTAAAAAAAAGACTGTGTGATGTGAATCCATATTGGTAATATTTTATTTTCACTTTTCTCTCAGATTTCCGTACCAACTACAAGAGAGAGCCATCTTATACCCACAGTGCAGAATTTATGTCTGATACACAGGGTTTTTAATAAACAATGATGTGTTTCTGTGTGTATCCAGTCTGATTTTTAAAGTTTCTGACATTTTTCCATCTCACTGCACCGTTTCCAACAAGGTCGGTCTGCTAAGTATTCACAGGGAGTGTCCAACTCCAGATGTTACATGCAAAAATTCATCACATGCCGAGTTCCTGTACATCTGGCTGTGATGTGTGTCGCATGTGTGTGGATGGAGAAAAGTCAAAAAAGGAGAGAGAGAGACAGAGAGAGAGAGAGAGAGAGAGTTCTTAAGATACACTGAATATGTTTTTAGGTGTGTGTGGGTGTGTGCGGTCAGTTCCCTCATGAAAACATGGCATCAGCCCAAAGATGTGGTTTCTCTGAAGTTGACAGCCAGCTCTTACACTGATGCTGCTACTCTAAAATGGTTAAATAAAAAATATTCCCTCAGTAAGTGTACATCATTCAACATCATCACCTTTATTCACCACTGGTAGATTGACTGAGAGTGCTTTGAGGGCTTCAGCCAGGGCTAAGAAGGTTTTGGCAGGCAATGTAGGGGAAAAAACAACTAACATCCAATTGCTGTGAACACTAAAATGATAATAATAATAAAAAAAGAAGGTACTATGCACAAATAAATAGATTTGAATCTTATAGTTTCAGTTGCTCTGTGGGTAAATAGTGGCACTCAAGTTCACCTGAGCAGCAGTTGCCTTGTAGTCACACAGCCTCCATCAGCTGTTTGTTTGACATGATGCGTGATCATTAAACACATGAATTCATTCAGGATCACATGACCAGGCCACAAAAGTTATTTTGTTTCAGATTCAAAAATGAAACTCTTTTTTGGCTACTGAGGGTTCCTTTATATGATGTGAGCATCTGCATTAAATAAATCCATCATAGCCATCAACAGTGGAAAGGAATGTACCTGTTCACGCAGGCCCCCTAGTGGTTGGGACGCCGGCGTCCCAAATCAATAACACATGAACGGCGTCCTTAATACAACGAAAAGTATGCACGCTGTAATGAAAACTCCACCACAGACCTTTTAAGGACACCTTCGGCAACATGTAGGAAAAAAAATGAAGTTTCTAGCTGCTACGGTTTTTTCACAGTCACTGAAAATGTCTCAAACAATATCAGACTACGGCAGCCCACAAGTGACGTCACGTCAACAACGAAGGTGATTTTAACATATATGTACCATCTGTACACCTCTTCTTTCACCACCAAAAAATCATAAACTGTCATATAAACAAAAGCAAAGCACAAAAATGCAGTTTTTACCCCATTAAAGGTTTAAACCAGCCTGCTCACTCAACACACACAAACCCATTTTCGAGTGCCGAAAAAGACGGACATTTGTCAATGATAGACCCACTAAAACACTGAATAAAATTACAAGCTTACCCTCTTGTTAAAGCTGAAGATGTGCTCGACAAAACAGGCATGGGTGATTTAATCCATCGTGACCAGATAATCCGTTAATGGTTACGTTTACCCGCAGTGCTAATGCTATGAGCTATTATCCGTCAGACTGCGCACCCGCTTTGCGCATCTCTCGTCGCCTGTCAATCAAAGTCACGGGGGTGAAAACTTTTTGGTCCAATAGCAGAGACTCTAAGGTGTGACCTGATGTATAATGATCCCTGATTGGGCAAAGCTTAAGCCTGCACCCAGCTGGTTCCTGTGGTTCCCTCTCCCCCTAGTGTCAACAAGTAAGCAATACAAGTATCCACAAAAAGTGTGTTTTTACTGCCCCAAGTTTAATTAAAATAATAATAAAAGACAAAATGAACTATTTCAAATGTCCTTGTTAATTTAAGCCATCACTGATGGTTGTGGGATGTTTACTTCTGGAGTTTTAAAGGAAAATAACAATATAATACAGGCGAAAATAGGTCAAATTCCTGTTTGGATGGGTTTTGGACACTAAATATTCATCCCCATAAATTAAATTTTCAAATGGCATTTTACTTATGTAACTGGTGTTCCTAAAAGCCATCAAGTATGTGATTGGCCCCAGTAAGTTATCTGTTGGGAAAAAAAAAATCTCACTAAAATCTTGCAGTGTGCATTTTAGCCAAATTGGACAATTTTGGACAGTTTTTGCACGCTGTACATCGCCAAGGGACACTGTTTGGAAAAACTCTATAGTGCCTCAGTAGTTTTACATATCAACCTAAAATTTGGTACATATGTGGACAGGGAGTGTGTGAACCATATATGTAAAATTCAACCTGTTTTATAATTAGGATTTTGATATATCACCTTTTCACCAAAAATTTCAAACTCGTTTTTTTTTTTTCAAAAAAAAATTGTAATTTCAGAAGCCCATTTTTTTATGGAATGACTCAATTCAATATTTTATAGATATAGATGTAAAGGGACAAAGGTTTTCTTTCATTTAAGCCATTAACCATAGTTGTGGGATTAGTACTTCTGTAAATAAAAAGCTTTAATTGCAGTGATACAAAAACAGGCGGAAATTGCCAAAAATGGCCTCTGCATGAAGAGGTTAAGCACCACAAATACGACACCCATTTCACCTGCATTTTGAGCAAATTGAAGAATGAGATCAAAACATGTTATTACCACATGAAATGTTTATAGCTTTAAAAGCATCTCTAATAAACATAAAAAAATCTAACACTGAACTGCTTATGTGTAAATGGCCAA